>NC_080089.1:31717200-32917200 GCF_950005125.1 Chionomys nivalis | reverse complement strand
TAAATGCCACTGAATAAATTTTTAATAATGAGCAGGAATTTGACAAATGACCTGCCTGAGAAGAACAAAGAGATTTAACACAGCAGGTTTCACACGGCCAGGGAAAAATACCAGGAGAGTGTTAAAATCTCATTTGTTAAAGTATATTGTATTAGGTTCAAGCTGTCCATTTAGAGACTGGTCGCTTATAATAATCATTGTCAAGGTGGCAAAGAGTCCTGTGTCAGTATCCAAAGGAAAATTTACTTCATATCTGCAAAAATAAATAGGCTTGATGATAGCTCTGTGTGTATATATTCCTGACAGTACTTTCACAGGAAGAAAAAACATTCTTACCACCGTATTTAGCTCTGCCGAAGAACAAACCATCACGCTGTGTTTGTGTTTGTGTGTGTGTGTTTCTTATTATTAAATTTCTCATCTCTTTATTTTCTAAGATTTAAAATCAAAAGAGATGACTGTAAGAAATGAATGTCATGTAAACTATACAGAAAGCAAACAAAGCAACCTTTGACTGAGATGATCAAGATTAAAAAGAAGACAATAATGAGGTTTTGTTTTTGTGGTTTGAGGCTGTGTGATATGTGTGTATGCGTGCACTGCTGTAGGATATTTATACTGAAGCTGCTTAAAGTCAAAGCTGGCCAAACAGCTAAGTTTATTTAATTAAGGTTCTGTCTTTTGGTGGGTCCATTTGTTCCTTGCTGCTTTCATTGTTGGTGGTCATTACTCATCGGCTGATCACTGGGAAACCAGAGGCTACTCTTCCTTTGCTTCCATTAGCAAATGCAGCATTATTCATTGCCAGGCTCCCAACTGATAGTTACTGAGAGAATGAAAAGTATGTTTTCTTTACAGTGTTCAGTTTATAATCTAATTAAGAAGGCACATTTGCAAAATAAATAATATTACCGTATGGTCCAAAGCGGAGGATAAATGGCTTTTTCATTGCTCGAGGTTGGAAATACCATCAGAGTTGCTAAGCTCCATTAGGGTGGTTAACTGACAGTTATCTGTATAGATTACTGTGTTTCCTCTAGTTTTGTCTTTTGGGAAATAGAAGGAAACCACAATGGATCTCAGTTGTTTGAAATCCATTTTTGGTAAAGAGCAGATATAATTCCAAAATAATTGAAAATTGGTAAAATACAGAAAGTAATGTGGTAAATATGAATTTAAAGAAATAGGATCTTAGACCTAAGTAGCTCCTGAAGGCTCCTACAGTCAAGCTTCCATTATAGGACAAAAAAAAAAATCAGGGTACAGCAAGTTATGTGACCTGCTCAAAGTCACCTGGCAAAGGATCCAGGCATTATGGATATCTTCCCTCTCTGATTTCTAACTAATGAGTACCTCTTTATTTCACTAAACCCCATACCAGGTAGCTAGCTGCTTTATTAATTTTCATTTTTTTTTTTTTTTGCAGGTCAAGGCCAAGTACAAAAGAAATGCACTGTTACAGCCGACAGAGTGATTTGTTCTCTAGGGCTCCAAATGTGAAATAAATCAACAACTAAGGGCAAAGCTGTGCCTAATTCCTCCTGACCCTCACTGGTAGCATCTGTACGAGCAGAATCTAGTCTTGTATTTGCTGTAAAATTATGAACTGATAAATAAAGATTGTAGGTACTCAAGGTGTACACGGGCATAAGAGTTTGTCATACGGGTCTTTCACTTCTTTGGTTAGTGTTACCTCAAGATAGTTTATATTATTTGTGGCTATCGTAAATGGTGTTGTTTCTCTGTTTTCTTTCTCAGCACCTTTATCATTTATATATAGGAGAGCTACTGAATTTTTTTGAGTTGATCTTGTATCCTTTTCACATTACTGAAATTGTTTATCAGCTGTAAAAGTTTCCTCGTCAAATTTTTGGAGTCACTTATGTATACAATCATATCATCCGCAAATAGCAAAACTTTGACTTCTTCTTTTCCAATTTGTAGCCTTTTGATCTCCTATTGTTGTCTTATTGCTCTGGGTAGAGCTTCAAATACTATGTTGAATAGGTGTGAAGAGAGTGGGCAGCCTTGTCTCATTCCTGATTTTACTGGAATCGCTTTGAGTGTCTCTCCATTTTATTTGATGTTGTCTGTTGGCTTGCTGTATATTGCTTTTATTATGTTTATATATGTTCCTTGCATCCCTGGTCTATAAGAAAACTATCATGAAGGGGTGTTGGATTTTGTCAAATGTTTTTTCAGCATCGAATGAGATGATCATATGTTTTTATTTTCTTTCGATTTATATGATGGATTAGATTGATAGATTTTTATATGTTGAACCAGCCCTTCATCTCTGGGATGAAGCCAACTTGATCATGGTGGATGATTTTTTTTTTTTTATGTGTTCTTGGATTTGTTTCGCCAGTGTTTTATTTAGTGTTTTTGCATCAATGTTCATGAAACTGATATAAGGCAAACCTGCATAGGACAAAATTAGGCCTACTGAATGTGGGGGACAGTTGTGAGGCTTGAACAGTCTGTGGGGCACTGGCAATGGGACCAGGATTTAACCCTAGTGCTTGAACTGCCATCTAGAAGCACATTCTTTTTGGAGGGAAACCTTGCTTAACCTAGATAAAGGGGGAAGGGTCTTGGTCTTGCCTTGAAGTGAAGTGTCAGACTTTGTTGACTCCCCATGGGAAACCTTACCCTTTCTGAGGAGGTGAGGAAGGGGGAAGGTGAAGGAAGTAGGAGGAGAGGAGGGAGTGGGAACAGGGATAGCCATATAAAATGAGAAACGATTGTATTTAAAAAATTCTTAGGGAAAAGAGTTTGTTTTATAGATACTCAAGCTGTAATGGGCGGGAGAGTGTGCATTGTTCCATGCATTCTTGAAGACATTGTTTCTTGTTTCTTCCGTGTCTCTGAAAGTATTTGCTCTCTGTTAGATATGGTTCCTTTCTGACAGGATGAAATGAGTATAGAACCTCTTTTTGGTTTTTTGGTTTTTTTTTTCCGAGACAGGGTTTCTCTGTAGCTTTGGCACCTGTCCTGGAGCTAGCTCTTGTAGACCAGGCTGGCCTCGAACTCACAGAGATCTGCCTATCTCTGCCTCCAGAGTGCTGGGATTAAAGGTGTGGGGCCCCACTGCCCGGCTCAACCTTTGATTTTTTTAAGGGCATTCATGGATGTTTCCTTTCTGCACTACTTGCTGAAATAACCAATTCCTGAAATAAACAAATAAAATCTTCATGTCGGGGCAATAGCATCCCTCCAGTTTACCTTCTCCAACTGCCCTCTGTCCCTGAAGACTTCAACACCATTTCCTCAACACTCAGCACCAGATCTTTCATGTCTCCCTCCTTTGTTCTCATCATTTTGAATGGCTATTTTCTGTACTCTTCAGGCATCCAATGCCCAGGTTGCTATTGTTTTTTGTTGAGAAAAAAAAAAGTTCATTTCACATAGAACTCTTAAATCCACTAATACCATCAATCATTCAGCATCCCAAGCCTACCTCCTGTCTTCACTTTCCAGTGTGTCCAGCATAGTTTTCATGGTCTGACGTTAGATAGCACTTAGACACACACCATCCTTCCTCCCATTCTCCCTGTCGTACTTTAATGCCACACTGCTACTCATAATCAACAGCTCTTCATCTGTACCTGAAGTCAAATATTACAAAAGAAAATAATATGATTGCTCATGAGACTGACTTTAAGATCACAAGTATCTAACTATAGTAGTTCTGGACATTGTTATAAATGCTTCTCTGGCTGATTCTTAATTTTTGTTCCATACATTATATTTTCTATTTTTCAACATCAATACTCTACAATACACACTCTATCTAGTTGTGGTTGTTGCCTAGACCCAGTTACTCATAGTAAAGACTACTGCATTAGTCAAGGTTCTCCAGGGGAAGAGAACCAGGGAGGATTTACTAACTTACCTTACAATAAAATAGTAATAACACTTGCTTGATATTTGAGAATCTGGTAGTTCCTTCACCTGAAGGCTGGGTCCCTCGACAGTGGGAGTAGCCCCACAGTGGATGTCTTATACTGGAAAGGTCAACAACCATACAGTAGTTGCTCAAGTTGATCCAACATCAGCTCAGGGGGCGTGGCTCAGAAGTCCCAATCTGGTGTGGAAAACATTCTAGAGAGCTTCTGGTCCTTAACCCACATGGAAGCTTTGAGCACATTGGTTCTGGTGTCACTGAAGGCATCTGCAGTAGCAGCCACAGGGTAAATCAACTCACAAGCAATAAGAAAACTTGTCTTTCTTCTGCCATGCCTATATATCATGGCTGCAACCAGAAGGTGCCGCGGATATTCAGAGTGGTTCTACCCCCATTAAGTAAGGCAACCAAAACAGCTCCTCTGGTGAGGCTTCCTACTAAGGTGATTATAAGTTTTGGCAAGTGGCCATCAAAAAAACCATCACAACCATGAAGAGAAGTTCTTCATATTATTTCCTCAGAACCGCCACCATTTCCTTCACTCTTTCCCCTTTCCCACAGGAGTACATCTTAGTAAAAGACAATTCCCACCTATGGGATCTTTTTCCTCCTTTATTTAACCAATCAACATGCATTTAAAATTTGGATGATATAACAAAAATATCTCTAGTCTCATGGAGAAAATTAAAAGACACAACATCCACAACTCCATAGAATGTTTTATGGGGTGTGTGTGAAGAGAGGAATGAAGTATATTGCGCAGAATAAAAGGAATTAAAATATAAACCCAACAAGTGTTTATATTAATAAATAAAAACATTACAATTTGAAACCTACCATTTCTTTCATGAATGCATTGCAATATGATATCGTGGTCCAGGTAGAGAAATGACAAGAAAATGGTCCCTTGGACAAATATGGTAGCATTTGTGGTAGGAGGGATTCAATTTTGGAACAGAGTTGTTGTTTTCTAATTTGTGTGTGTATGTATGTATGTGTGTGTGTGAATGTGTGCATGCTATTGTGTGCACACATGCTATTGTGTACATGGGGGTCAGAAAACAACTTTTAGGAGTCTGTTCTCCTTTCCTACCTTGTGAGTCCAAAGGATCTCACTCAGGTATTTGGTCTTGGCAACATGTGCCTTTACCTGCTAAGCCATCAAATTGTTCTTGAAATAGAGAGTTTCAGTGCTTTCCTGACAGTGAAGGTAGGGCTATGTGGAAGAGAGAAGAGTTTGAGATGAAATTGCAATTCTCTAACTTAGATGCATCATAGTGGCTTCAAACTGATCAAATTGAAAAGAATGACGCCCTGATTTTCTGTTATGCCATCTCCTGGACTTCTCAATGCCCCACTCTCATTAGAGAGTGAATTGTCATCCCTACATTTACTAAGTCATAAAACTACATGCTAAAATGAGAATTTTTAGTTTCTTACCTCAATATATAATTTAAACTCAGGTATCATGACATCCCACCACTAGCTATGTTTATAGAGTAGTCATATGGATTTAAAATGCAAGTCAGACGATCATCATGTTCTCATAAGAGTGTCCAGTGGCTTCCTAGTTTATCATCACATTCAGACTAAATCTGAAAATATTTCTACATCCTCCATCCTCCTGCCAGCCTTTCCCGCCTTACTTCATACACACAGCCCTCTTTCTTTTTTTAATTAATTAATTTATTTATTTATTAAAGATTTCTGCCTTCTCCCCCTCATCACCTCCCATTTCCCTCCCCCTCCCCCATCAAGTCCCCCACACAGCCCTCTTTCTCACCGCCCTCTACCCACATTGCTTCCTGGCAGCTCTCAGCACATGGCCTTTCCTGCTTTAAAACAATAGTGGCTACTCTTTTGTGTGATCAAACTACTATTCATGTCACTTTATTCTCATCCTTCAGGCTTCAGTTTCAATCTGACCTCTTCTAACAGATTTGTGATTGTATCAAAAGAAGCCTCCTTGTTATTATTTAACATGCCTCTTGTGCCCTACTGATTTCTTTTGAAAATCAAGTTCAAATAAAGTGTTAAGGCTTTGCAGGGAGAGCTCTACATCAAGTTGGTGTGCTAGAGAGACAGAAAGGGGAAGTGAGGTAGGGAAGAATGGTATACAAAACAAAGGAGAGTGCTTTTATGCAAGCCACCTCTTCACTGCTTCATGTCACCAAGGAGACAATGCACCCTTTAGCCACAGTGACCATAACAGAATGAGCAGTTAAAATAATGAGGTTCCCTATATTTTCTGCCATCCCCTCTCTTCCCTTGGTCAATAGTTCCTCAATGGAACATTAGTTAATCCCCTACATTTTGGGCTTCAGTTCAAGAAGTCAAGCCCTCCATCCTGTGTAATAGAATTGCACTTTTATTCTCTTGAGAAGAGCCAAAGACTCAGATGATGTGTCTAGATACCTCAGAAGACACAATTACACAGCCTACACAAGAATCAGTAAAATAGGGCATTCTATAAGTGTAGAACATGTGAGAGACAGGACAGAGCTTGCAACTCAGAAGAATACTTCAGACAGACCAGAGATATGCCTTATGGGTTCCTTCTGGTGCATATTACAGACTGTGAGCAGCTGTGAGGAGCTGGCACCTTCCCACTGTTTAGCGAAAGAAGGGGAAGGAGCGAGGATCTCAAGAAGAGATGTCAGTGCATGTGCCTAGGAAGACAGGAAAATTCTAACCATTTCTCCTCCCAAAAGGTAACTGAGGGGGCTGTTTTGTTTCTCTGTGACCAAAATACATGTGAGAACAGCTGAAGGTTAGGATCCAGTTATTTTGGTTCCTGGTTTTAGTGGTTTCACCATCCTGGTTGTATGTGTGTGTGGTTTGTGTGTGTGTGCATTTTCATGTGTGTGTGTGTTGTGTTTGTGTATGTAGCAGAGTTATTTAACTCCCAGCAGTCAGGAAATAAAGATAGCTGTAAGGGGCAAGATAGCAGTCTCTGAGAATATACCCCCAGTAACCTAATTTCTCTAACAAGACCCTAACCATCCCAATTCCATCAACTTCCGTAGCCAATTGAACTCTGGATCCATCAGCATATTAAGCCATGAATTCTGCCAAATCTCTAAAGATGTCACCATCTCTGGGAATTCCCTCACATAAAAAACCCCAGTTGTGCTTTTGTAATGTCCTGGGTGTTTCTCAGTCCAACCCAGCTGACAGTCAAGGTTAACCGCTGCAGAAGGGAGCAGCAATGCCAAAACCTGTAGGAAGCTGGAGCTATGGCAAATCACCTACAGAATGCTGTAGGTTCTAGAGAGACCATAGTTGCCAAAATTTTAGAGAGGATGAAAGTAACAGGAAGGGGCAGTGGCTGCTCTTCTCTGCAGCTAATCAGCCTGTCTAATGCAAAAAGGTACTAGACAACCAGGGAGGTTAGCCAGGTTTTATGAGGGTTGTTGTCCCTGGACACAAAATAAAATAAAAAGGGGTGGGAAAGGAGAGCTTGCAATGGCATTCTGAGATCATCAGCACAGTGACCAAGGCTTCATTCAACATTCAAAAGTTTGAGAAATAAAACATCACAACTTTGAAACATCGACATTGCTCTGGTTTGTTTCATGGATGTTTCAGTCCCTCTGGAAGCAATGTTTTCCGCATGGTGGGAAGAAGAGGCACGCCATTCTACTTAAGAATATGCATTTGTCACTACATAGACCCTCATTTTCTCACTCATCTTTAATGCTAACTCACTCCTGTATTGTATTTTTTACTAGGTGTGTCTCTTCTAAGTTCTCTATTCTGTTCCATTGGGCAGTGTGTCTAACTCTATATTATCTTAATGGGATTAGTTTTAAAAGAATCCTGGACATATGGGTTGGGGGAATTTTGACGATTTCTCTTATTTTACAAATGACTTAGCAATGTTTGAGTCTTTGTTCATCTATATTAATTATATTATTATTTTCCAGTTCTTTGAAAATAATTCTGAGAGAATGTTTTATATCATTATAGCACCTTGGGAAAATTGTTGTTCCTAATTCATATGTTATGAACAATGTCCATGTTTCCATTATATAGGTCTTTTGAAATTCTACTGTGTTCTTTATAATTATTCCTTAAAAATCTTGTATATCTTTGGGAAACCATTTCCCTAGATAATCTATATCTTTTATTTTTTTCTTTCATTGAAATTATATTTTTCATACAATATATATCCTGGTTAAAGTTTTCCTTCCCTCTACCCCTCCCAGGTCCTACCCACAACCTTTCCCATCTGGATCCATCCCCTTTTCCGTCTCTTCTTAGAAAACACACAGGCTTTTAAGAGTTAGTAATAAAATACAACAAAACATAATGAGATAAAACAAAAATAAACAAATCAGAATAGGATAAAACACACAAACAGAAGGAAAATATCCCAAGAAAAGGTGCAAGAAACAGATACAGAGACCACTCCCATGTACTTAGGGATCCCATAAAAAAGTAAAAAAAACAGAAGCTACAATATAGTTGTGAAACCTGGAGGGTTAAATAAATAAAGAAAAGAAGGGTAAAGTAAAAATAAAAACAAAATTTACAAGAGTTCCTATCAGGCATTATAAAATAAGGAACCTTCAAAGCTGGCATTAAGTCCTTTTTGTCTTGGCCATCTACTGCTGGGCATATGGCCATCTACTCCTTAACATGTGTTGTGCCTTCAAGAGTAGTTTGTTGCCCCAGTGAAACTCTCTTTGAGAAAATTAATTTTTTATTTTCAAGCTTTTATCAATTGGAGATAGCTTCTGGATTATGGATGGGGCCTTATGTCCACTTCTTTTAGCTCTAGGGTCCCATCTGGTATACACTTTACAGGCCCTGTGAGTGTTGCCTAAGTGTCTGTGAGTTCATACATGGTCAGTCCTGCTGTATTTAAAAGGCCCTAGTTTCTTGATGACCTCTGTCCTCTCTGGCTCTTATGTTCTTTCTGCCTTTTCCACATGGTTCCCTGATTTTTAAGGGGAGGGATTTGGTGGAGACATTCCATTTAGGACTGAGTGTCTCTGTATTTGTTTCCAGCTCCTGCAGGAGAAAGTTTCTCTGGTAATGGTTGAATAAGTCACTAACCTATGGGTATAACAGAATATCATTAAGAGTCATCTCATTGTCTCATTCCTTTGTAGAACACCAATGTTTGGTTTTCCCCTAGCACCCTGGGCACTCTAATCTCATGTTCTTGGTCATCCAAAAGCATGGGTGTGGGTTCCATCTCATGAAGTAGACCTTAAATCAAATCAGATATGTGTTGGTTACTCCCACAAGTTTGTGCCACCACTGTGCCAGCGTAACTTGCAGGAAGGACACCACTGTAGATCAAAAGGTTTGTAGCTGTGTGGCTGGTTGTTTCTCCTTTGGTAGCAAGCTGAGTACCATCTGAAACCTGGAACACTAACCAGTATAGGGAAGGCTCCAGGCAAACACCAGCTCAACTTCTCCAAGTTCAGTGAGCTCTGCCAGTGTTGTTTCCGCAATAAGGTCTTACCAGCAGTTTGTGGAGAGCAAGCTACAGCCTTTGCAAATTGTTGGGTTGTTTGGGGGGTTCCACAGGATGCCTTTTGCCAACAACTCATTTAGATTACATTTAGATATAACAAATTCCTAATAATGAAGCTTTATTTGGTGATGTGAAATGTTCAGTTGGAACTCTGACTCCCTTGTTATTTGGTGATTCCATTGAGATTGCATTTGTGTATGTATAAAATTTAGAAACATCTATAGCATTTGGTTCCATATGACCCCCTCAAGTTGTCCTTAATTTTAGCTGTCCCTCCCCATATTCCCTGCTTTGTCTACCCTCTTCCCTCCCCATCTCCATTTGATACTCTACTTCTAATCCTCCCATTCCCATCCATCCGTAACTATCTTTTCTATTTCCTTTTTAGAGAGACCTGTCTCTCCTCCCTTGTCCCTTACTCTAGACCTTAGTACTCTGTGGTTCTAAGGACTGTAACTTGCTTATCTTTGACTTAACAGTTAACATCCCATGTAAGTGAATATATATAGTATTTGTCTTTCTGGTTCTGAGTTACCTCACTCAGGATAATTTTTTTCTAGTTTTATCCATATACTTGTGAATGATTATATTTTGCAACATTTTCTTTATCTATCTGATGACAGACATTTAGTTTGCGTTTCTAATTTCTAGCTATTATGATACAGCTGGATCTTGAGCTAGATGGATTTCTGTCTTCCTGGGAATTTCCACAGTGATTTCCATAGTGCCTGTGTAAGTTTGCACTCCCTGCAGCAGTGGATGAGTGTCTCACTTGCTCCACATCCCCTCTAGCATTTTACATTTTAATGAGAATAGCTTTCTTTTCTCTTATGGAGATAGCATATTCTAATTGTTGGCTTGTGAACACCTAATAGTGATCAACATTTTATTAATTTTAATTAGTTTTTATATAGATTGATTTTGGATTTTACATATGCTATCTTGCAATCTCTAAAAATGGTTGTCTGTTTCTTCCATTCTAAGAATTTTCATATGCTTCTATCTTTACATTGTACTAAGAAGAGCCCTCAAATAAAGTACTAATTAGACTCACTAAGTCTTTGTTTATTTTGAGAGAGGCTTTCTCGATATAGTCCTTGCTGCCTGGCCATGCTTTTCTCTCTAGACTGACCTTTCTAGAGTGGACAATGCACACATGATGTGACATTGGGATCATTGTTTATTTTAAGGGGAATGCTATTACCTGACTGATTTCTCAAGGCTCAATTTTTAATTCTTAATTTCCTATAATGATTGAAGTGCTTAGTTGAGAACTAAACATAAGCCTAGATAGTGGTATGGGATACGTTTCCACTCTGTTAGCTCACAGGTCTGCTGCTTATTCATGGTCCCTCAGTGTCTCTGCCCATTCAGTTCTCCTTTATAGGAGTCATTTCAGAGTTGGAAGCCTATGCAGCCCAAATTGTGAGAATAGTCAACTCAGCTGCAGTCCAGGGTGGAGGGAGGGTCTTGAAAGAGAATGGCTGCCATAGGCTCATATATTTGAATACTTGCTCCCCAGTTACTGGAACTAGTTAGTAAGGATTAAGAGGTGTGCCCTTATTGAAGTGGGTGTGACTTTGTTGGAGGAGGTGTGTCACTGAGGTTGGGCTTTGAATTTTTAAAATCCCAAGCCAGGGGTTGTGAATTGTAGGCTGGTTTTTATTTGTTTTATGTCTAAAGCCACTTATGAGTGAGTACACATGATATTTGTCTTTCTGGGTCTGGGTTACCTCACTCAATATGGTGTTTTCTAGATCCATACATTTGTTCACAAATTTCAAGATGTCATTATTTTTTTCTGCTGTGTAGTACACCATTGTGTAAATGTACCACATTTTCCTTATCTATTCTTCAGCTTAGGGGATTTAGGTTGTTTCCAGGTTCTAGTTATAACAGACAATGCTGTTATGAACATAGTTGAAGACAACAAAGAGGATCCTAAGAGAGACATACATGGATCTATGTGGGAAGTAGAAAAAGACAAGATCTCTGGAGTAAATTGGGAGTGTGGGGATCTGGGAAAGGGTAAAAGGGAAGGGGAGCAGAGAAAAAAATATATAACTCAATAAAAACAATAAAGATATGTTAAAAGAAAACAAAAATAATAAAAATAAAATCAATATAAATTAAAAAAAAGAAAATCCGAAGCCAGGCCCAACCCCCACTCCCAACTTGTGGATCAGGATGTAAAGTTCTCAACTACTGTGCCAATACCATGCCTGTCTGCTTCCTATTATGTGCTAACCTTCTAAGAGTGTAAGCAGGGGCCCAGTTGCATGTTTTCTTCTGTAAGGGTTGTCTTTGTCGTTTGTTTCTTCACAGCAATAGACCGGTAACTAAGATCAAATGTGAACTACAGGGGGGGATGGTAATTATGACGAGAGAGAGAGAGAGAGAGAGAGAGAGAGAGAGAGAGAGAGCGAGCAGTTGCTTACTCATATATAGATTGACAGGGAGAAGAATAACAGTGTTTAAACACTTCAGTTGTTTCTGGAGTTTGTATCAATCTGTGGGAGGAACGTAAGTACTCAGGAAAAGAGGTGGCAGAGAAAAAAGAAAAACCGAGGAAGCCATTAGGTCCTAGGTCTGTTGTGTTGTTTCAGTTATCTCCTGTCCATGATTTATATTTTAAATTTTCTGCTTAAAGAAACTTCATTTTTCATCAATTTTCTTCTTGCATTAACTACTCCTGCTCTTCATGCACATGACTTGGGAAGATCCAGAAAATTTCTGTCTTGGGATGAGAAGAGTTGTTGTGTTGTGCTAACAAACAACCAAGGATCTCCCACTTTTGGCTCCAAAAAAGAAGTAACTTTCCATAAGCCAAAGCCTTTTATATTCTGCATTTTCAACCACTTAATTTTGACACTATATGAATTTCCTAGGTAGCTAGAGCTCAGCAATATATATTGTATATATATATAAATTTTGATGGAAATCTTTCTAAAATGCATTGCTAACTTCTTTTCCTTACTAAACAGAATATTCTTGTCATAAGCTAATCTTTTCCTGATGACTCAGGGCCATTGGTTTGACTCAAATAGAGTGATTCCCTCGGGCATGATAGTGGTACTAAGGGCTATGTGGCCAGCACTTATTGGACGTTGGCTGCCAGGCATTTCCAGTTAGTGTATCTTCTCTCTCTCCTCTTTCTGACACCTGACACATTTTCATGTGCCTGTTTCTAATTTATTATCCACTGTAACCTTTGAAGAACCTGTGGTTGCCAGGGGAAACCAGGAACACAAGGCTGTGAAATCAGTATCCTGAATATCCCTGACTGAGCCTGGAAAGCGTTTCACCCTTGGACAGGAAGACTGGTATTAGACAGTCATCTTCCATGAGGCTCAGGGGCCTAGATGCAGTGTTTAGGAGGCTGTTGTTTTAAGACTACAAATTAAAGAAAACCTTACTAAAAAAAAAAGCTGGATGTCTTTGAATAATCAGTCAAAGAAAACAAACTAGGAACCTATCCTGGATGAAATGTAGGTGAAGATCAGTCTGTCATAGATATTTCCTAGGTCAGAATAAATATGAGTTGTATTACTTTGTGATGCAGAAACAATGGGAAGGAGCAGAGATTTATTTTAATTCCCAGTGCCCAAGGTTTTCAGTCCATAATGGCATGGGAGGTAGGGCAGAATGGTTTAGTTAATGGGAGCAGGAAGATGTGATGGAGGATGTTCCTGTGGGTGTAGACTGTAGACCAAGATACAGACAGAATGGGACAGGACCAGGGACCAGTATAACATGCAAAACTCCACCCAAAATGATCTGCCATTCAGACCTCACCTCTTCAGGGTTCCACAGTCTCCCAACAGAGAATGACCAACTAGGGAACAAGTGTTCGAGGAACAGATATGTGAGGGACATTTTAAGAAGATAAAAGTAGAATTAGCAAAATGTGCCATGGGCACTTTCTCTGTGCTCCAAGGAAGAATTTCTTCAGTGGGAGGAGGCCAGGTCAGGGACTTCGTGAGGTCAAGGCAGTGTTTGTGAATTGCCTGGCTTGAAGAAGATCTCTGTTCATGTAAACAGTGATTCTTCCTGTCAGATGTGTGGAAATGGCCAAAGGATGGCAGTGAGCATGTTGAAATATGTGGAAGGTAGGTCACTCGAATTTAAGGCTAGCCGGTAATCTCAAAGTTCACTCTCTGATTAATTCGACTAATTTTCATAGATATTCAAATGTATTATTAACCTTTTGATATTAATGTGGGGATTTTTCTCTTAATTCTGAAACTCACAGAAATTAACATGTGAATAACTCACACAATAAGCACATTTAAAATAAGTATAATGTGATCATAGAGTTATTCTTTCCATCAACTTTATTCTTATTCTTTCTTCTTTTTATCTCTGCTGATTTTTTTTTCTTTAAACCAACAAAGAACAAAGACAGGGAATTGGTTATAAGACATAGATGTTGGAGCAGAAAATAACAAAAACTTAATCCATTAGGTAGTGTGGGTAGCTCAACTTAGTTGTCAACTTCACTACATTTCAATCAACTAAAACACAAGCTGCTGGGTACACTGTGAGCCATGGTCTTGACCAACTTATTCTGAAGTCATAGGCTTCATCTGTGTCACACCTTCTGGGGGCTGTCAGACGAAAGACCATGGAAGGAGGAAACATTGCTTCCCGCCTACTCACCCCTACTCCTGTTGACAAGTTCATCCATTCTTCCTTTGCAGAAACCGGAAACAGTTTCTCTGGGCTTTCAAGGCAGACTGGAAACCAGGAACAGCCATGTGGTTCCCAGAAACTCCAGGCCTCAGAAATACAGAAACAGGTGGGGACTTCTGAAACACAGCCTCATGTGTTAAGCATGACTGGATTCTTGTCTCTCCAGTGTGAAACAGCCATTGTTGGACTTCCCAGATCATATCTTTTAAGCCAAGGCAGTAAATTACATAATATATGTGTGTGTGTGTGTGTGTGTGTGTGTGTGTACATCTACATCTACCTCTCTATCTGTATCTATATTTGTATGGAAATATATATTGATTCTATTTCCTTAGTGATCCCTGACTAATACAGGTAATTTTGGTTTGGAGTAACAAATGTGGAGAAATTGGTGGGAAATTAAGTGTTCCACTGAAGCTAGGATAACACAAAGTCCTCCCACCACAGGATAAGGTAAAACTTAAAAAAGGACCCAAGGTTGGGGCAAAGCCAAAGGCACTTGCCAAATAGAAGTAAGCAAAGGGTTGATGGGAGTCAGGTGAGTGTCATCAAACTTCTTGGTGGTTCCTATTTCTATCTGAACTAAAGAGGGAAGTTAATTCTGGATTATCCTTCATATGATCCCACAGTCACTTAATTAGCACACACACACACACACACACACACGAAGTCACCCGAGGAAACGGTGGGCCATACATTTCCCAGACTTTCACTTTTTCTTTTTTTTTCTGACCAGAGACAGTTCAATGTTTGAAGCACACAATTTTCCCTTTTCAGGACGGGTAGTGTTTGGTAGTTTTGGTTACCCAGGATGCTGGGTGTGTCCCCAAGTGACCCAGGTTATACCCTCTTTCACCATCTTCTGTCACCGTAGATGGTCGCTTTCATTGTCTCAAGCTAGCCCCTGCTGTTTGTTTTATTGCCTGTTTGAGTTGATTTTAGGTATTTCCCAAGATTATAAAGTGGAACGAGAGTGAAAATCCAGCTCGCAATTCCCTCAGTTCTGCCTTTGTGTTTAGCCTTAACTCTAGCGCCTCCCGTTTCTTGAAGCCACTCAACCAGATTACCCCAGGACCAGGAACTGCCCATCTCTTTCCTTTCCAAACTGTGTGGGAAGAGTCTATAGCCACTGTTTACCCAAGTGATTGAGTTCATCTTCCACCAGCTCAGACTGTACTACAAGCCTCTTAATCACAATCATTTCATGACCCCCTTTGAGTATGTCCTTGTATGCCAATGGTTCTTCCTGAGACATCATGGAAAACAAAAGAATTAAAGAGAAGTTTATGGGGGAAGATGAAGATGGAGGCCACAGATGCTCATCCCCTAGAACTTATTCTGGTGCAAACACTACCAAGGGGAAAGTGATTATTGATTGTGCCTTGCCAAAAACTGAGAGAAAAACACTGTGAGGTTCTCATTAAAGGGAAGATGGGGGTAGGTCAAAAGAACAGTTCAAGTCAAGGCAGGTGCCCAGAGTTAATTTTCAAAAAAAAGATCTCCTTTTGTATCACTGTATCTTGGAAGGCCACTTTGAACTAATTTTTTCCCTACACAATTGTTTGGCCTGAGGATTGGAAAAGCTAATAAATGAGAAAACCCCTTATAAAACATGAGGTACTATACAAATAGTGGTTGTTAATATTGCTAATCTCCTGGATTATTATTATTATTATTATTATTATTATTATTATTATTATTATGTAAATACTTGTTTTAAAGGGAGAATTTAATCACAAATAAGCTTAAGAAATACCAAATATTATAATGTTCAGGGATTCATAATACACGTTCATAGACTAAGGACTTTGATAATTACATTTTTTAAATTCATTTTTCTCTATTTAGAAGTTTCCAACCTAGAAACACCTTATGACCAGCAACTTATGGGGACACCCTGGTAAACACCATTGCCTGGATATCTCTCCATTTTCTTCACATCTCTGAGCCCTGTCTGTGGCAGAGTATAACCTCCATGGAGGCTAACGAATTCCATTAATGAGTCACAATCTCTTTCTACCAAAAAAGCCATTGAAAATACACACATAGATTTGCTGTTCAAGTGAACTGCTCGGTTATCCAAATGCCAATGGTGCTTCTTCCCAGAACTTCAAAATCTTGTAAAGAGTTCTTACAATTGCTCAGAATCAGTACAGCCAACCAGTCCCAGACCTGAAACTAGACATGCATTGGAGTCCGGTCAACTTGAGCACTCTCCCAAATGGGCAGACATTCTTTCCAGACAGATTTAACATTAAGCCATTTTTCATTTAAAAAAATAAAATTACCAACAACACTAGAACTTTATACATAACGTTGTTGGGCCAAAATTATCTCAGGACTTGGACTGCGAGGCCTATAGAAAAGAAAAAAGCCTGGCTCAAGTTTGAGTGAGGATGAGACAGCAAAAACTAGGTAGATGCCCCTCCATCCAGGGGGAGGGTTTGGCTATCTCTCATTAAGTGGAGGTACCCTTATATCACAGGGTGTTGCTTAACCTTTATAAGCAGATGCTCACAGTAATAAACTGAGTTCCTGCTTTGACTCGACTCCCTATGGTGTCTGATTGTCCTGTGTCATGTGCATCATGGGGCTTCAGGAAAGGGCGGATAGCACATTCACCTTTCCCTGGGGAATAAGGAGGCTCAAGAAGCTAGCAAATGTATTTTGCTGATTGCCTTTCGACTAATTCTCAACTGCCATAATTGAAGAGCAGCTGTGTTTAAGTAGATACGTGCCCACTATACTGTGAAATCTAGATTGATTTCTCCAAAAGATATTTGATGGAATGTGGGTCAGAAGACCCAGGTCAAAGTCTGGCTTGTATCAGAAGATGTATTATTTGTCACATGTGAGTGTTAGAGTTTTTGATAATCCTTTGCTCAAGGTGTTTCTATTTCAATTGTTCCCATTGTTGCTGATTTCCTCAGAACTTTCTTGGTGTTGTGATTTGATGATAAGAATGAGCGTTGAGGTTTAAGAGGGAACAAAAATGAAGAATACACATTTAAGCTAAAATGTCAGCACCTCTCTATTCTCTCATTTGTACCTTGACAGGAGATCTACTCTCCACAGATTTTTAAGTGTACAACACACTATTTTTGAACAATCAGCACAATATTATGCAGCATATCCTTCCCCTAAATACTTTTAGACTCTACTAAAACTTTATTCCTGTTCATATCAACCTGTCCTGCTACTCAGATGTCTTTCTCCCTTGATTGGAACAGCCTGGGAACATGCCCACTGAGTGATTGTGAACCTGGCTCCACAATGATAAAATAATGACCTGGATTTCTGACCTTCTCCAAAGACGTCTCTGGGAACATCAGAGTCAATAGGTAAGTGTGTTGTAGTTCATGCAATGCAACAGACGTCCTTACTTCTGTATGTTGCTAGGAACAGTGAAGGCCATACACAGGCAGTTTCCAAATGAAGATGTCTGATCATCATGGTTGGTTTGTTCGTTCTGACACTCACTCATCCTTAAGAAACAGCATCATGGGGTGAGTTTTTGAAAAAAGGTAGGATTTTGGCAAACCATTTGACCCCATTCTTTCATTGCTATATTTCTGACAGCTTGTTTCAAGGCCCAGATGCAGTCCAGTTTGATCTATGTTCTCCAGGCTCACAGTGAGTGCTGTTCTAAGCAAACCACCTTTTAAAGCCCTGCCATATGCTTCAGCCTAAAGTTGGGCCCTTTATTTGGAAAATAAAAGACAGTGCCCACTTCAAGGGCAGGTTGACTGAAGGGTCCTTTGATCTTGCTGTGCCTGTGAGAAAGTGAAGTAGGGAATAAAGAGTCACTGATTTGCTGTTAATTAAGGGAAGCGAGAAGTTCTGTTTATCAGTAATAGACATAAAGGACCTTATGAATTCAAAAGGAGGTAAACGACTGCTTGTCTTCGGAACATCAGTGTATCTTAAAGTAAAAGCTTGTTCCTGAGCAGGTCTGGTGGAGAAGATTAGACTGGTTTTATATTCATTTCATTTGCCAAAATAAAAGCCTGCATATGAACATGGAGTTTTGAGACCTCCACATCAATTCAAGGATGTGACGAATGCTCACTCTCTCAAGAGTGACTCACCTTTTTCTGATAGTGTGACTCATTGTGTGATGGGACATTAAGCACCAGCAGTTCCTTGTTACCTTCCTAAGAATTCGGTGAGAATAGGGTTTTAAGCCTCAAACAGGCTGCCTTTGCTAATTCCTACAGACTATTGGGCTGGAGCAAGCAGGCATTTTGCTTACGGGGTTACTACGGGAACAGCAGCTCTAGGTAAGACCATGACTCACAGTTGGCTGGCATTTTAAGTTATAATTAACTAAATAATAATACTAATTTTCTCCCTTTCTCCATCTATTTTCCTCCTTTCGTGCTCTATCATAGAGTTACACCATATTTCAACTTGGTCTTCCTGATTACTACATATACTCATTGAGTACTGTCAATAGAAAACTACATTGCATTCAGCTAGCAAATCAAAGCACTGCCAAGCAAAAGATGGGTGAAATAAGTGCAGCTGTGCCTCCTTCCTCTACAAATGTTTCTAGGGCTCTCTCTATAAATGCAAATCTGCATCTGTATCTACTCATGAACACATGCACACACATATACATAAATGCACATAAACACACACACATATATGCACATACACACAGGCACACATGCACAACATGCACACACACACACATATATATATATACAAACACACATGAACACACAGGCATACACAAACACAGCATGCATGCATGCACACATGTACACACGTACATAAACTCACATACACACATGTACACACACATGTACACAGGCACACATAAACACACACACAGGCACATGCATGCAAGCACACATACACTCAAGATGTCTCCATAGCATTTCTTTTCCAAATGCTACCTGATATCCCATGTGTGAACTGATGCTAACACAAGCTTCTCTCCAAACAGGAGAGAAGAAAGACGAAGCAATGCAGAGGATACTCCTAGCCAACTGCTTTTACAGCTTCTCTGTGGGTGCTAAACAACAGCAAGGAATATTTTCTCAGTTTTAATGTGTTATTCTTTGAGAAGGGCCCACTTAGTCCAAACCCTGTCCTTTCTATACTTTTTTGCTCTTTCTGAGTGAGCATTGGAGAGCTACTTAATCCAGTAGATGAACTTGGGAAAAATAAGCTTACTGGATTCAGTTCCTACCCTTTTATTTTGGGGACAATCCACCTAAAGCGACAGAAATCCAACTTTTTTTCAACAATCGTGTTCTGTACCTCAACACAAGAGGTCTTTCCTGACCTTGAATGCTCCAGTAATGGATCAGTTTATTAAGTGCATTCCCAGTTTTAATTAGTAGCCCTTCAAGCCACGTCTTTCACCTTATATTTTAAAATAGACTTTCTGTTCTTATTCTGTGAATGGCCCAGGTATGTCAGAACATTAATTCTCTTGGAACTAAGGGGGCTAGAGGGGGCTTATGGCCAGTGTCTGATTCACTACTGGCCACAGGAGGCGATATCTGTTTGTCCTTGGCTCCATAGAAATAGCACCACCTTCTAGATGTGCCTTATGGGTTATTTTTTTTTTTTTGACAGAAGTAAACTTTTATTTCCATGTTTCTTGGATTAAGTTGTCTGAACTGGTTGCTTTGAGAGGATTAGTCAAAAAGACCAAATCCCATATCTCATCTGATTCCTCCGACTCTTCCTTGGCTTCAGCCTTCGTTGGGGCTAGAGCAGCAGGAGCTGCAGTGGTGGCAGCAGCCACGGGGGCAGCAGCCACAAATACAGATGGATCAGCCAAGAAGGCCTTGATCTTTTCAGCAAGTGTGAAAGTGTACTCAGTCTCCACAGACAGAGCCAGAACCCGCTTGTAGCCATTGATGATCGAGTATGTCACTGAGGCAACATTCAGGTAGCCCATCTGCAGACAAATTCTGGCAACATTCCGGACACCCTTTAGGAAGCGAGAGTGCAGAGCCTGCTCTGTGATGTTAAGCACTTCTGAGTTGTAAATGCTGCCATTGTCAAACACCTGCTGGATGATCAGCCCAAAGGAGAAGGTGGAGATGTTCAGCATGTTCAGCAGCGTGGCTTCACTGGCTCCTACTTTGTCTCCAGTTTTTATCAACTGCACATCACTCAGAATTTCAATGGTGCCCCTGGAGATTTTAGTGGTGATGCCTAAAGCCTGGAAAAAAAGAGGTCTTCTCAGGCCCCAGACCAGTGTTCTGGACTGGCACAGTGACCTCACATGGGGCGATGGCACCAGCATGGGCAGCAGCTGGCATATTATTGGCCAGCAACATGTCCCTAATCTCAGTGAGGTCCTCCTTGGTGAACACAAAGCCCACATTGCTCCGGATATGAGGCAGCAGTTTCTCCAGAGCTTGGTTGTTCTCCAGGTGTTCCCGGATGGCCTTCCGCATCATGGTGTTCTTGCCCATTAGCACCACAGCCTTCCCTAACAGGGACATGCAGATCTACTGCATCTGCTTGGAGCCCACATTGTCTGCTCCCACAGTGAAGCATTTTGGATAATCATCCAAAAGTTAGATGATCTTAAGGAAGTAGATGGACTTCCAGGTCGCCTTGTCTTCCCTGGGCATCACGGCGGTGCGTCAGGGATTGCCACGCCGGGTTTAAAGACGATGTCACTCTAACGAGGACGCCTGGTGAAAGAGCTGCCTTCTGGGTTATTAAGAAGGAGTTTGAGAAAACAAAATTATGGGTAATAAAGGTAATGTTTTAATTTATTTTCCCATGCCAGTCTTTGTCCTAATTTTTCCGAACAAGGAAATGCTGCAACTTATTCAGCTGCTTAGGAGATAACCATCTTGGTCCTTACAGGAAATTTATATGCAGCTTTCCCTACCTTCTAAAAATGATTTTTTTTTTCCAAATAGCTCTCTGAGCTGTATTTTAGGTCATATGTCACCAGAGGCTCATGGGTTAATGATGTAATATTCAGCTGACTGTGATTTGGAGGTGATTGACTGCTAAGAGGTGGGACTACAAGAAGTCTTTAGGTGATTGTGGATCTGTGTTTCTGAGAAACTGTGGGTGGCCAGCCCTTCCTCTTTCATTCATTCTCTGGCTTCAGGGTCAGTGGTTTTTCTCAATCCTCCAGTACAGCGTGCTGACTAAGCAGAGGCCTAAGAGCATCAGGGTTGACCAACTGTAAACTGAGACTTCCATAGCTGGAAGCCAAAATGACCGTTCTTCTCACAAGCTAACCATATCAGATATTTCTTACAGTATCAGAAAGCTTAAGAACACCGCAGAGGTGGCTGATGCTGTTAGCTGCCCCAGAGACAATCACTTACAGGACCATCTGGGTCCTATTTGCCCTGCTCCTTGGGACTGGTCCTTCATTTTCTTGAAGGTTTATTCAAGTGTTCCTAACGATGATTTTCTGATGTCCAGTGCCTTTTGGGCTCTCATTCTGTTTTCCTTTCTTTTCTTTTCTGTCCTTTGCATCATATCACATTTTCTATATGTGAAGATTAGCTTCACCAAATGCCTGTACTGTCATAATAACTGATATTTCTCAACAAATATGTCATGCAGGGCATGGACTACAGAGTCAGATGGGCTTGTTTGGAATTTTCCAATGGTTCACTTGTTCTTGGTCCGAATGTTTAAACCTCCAGTCTCCCACCAGTCATATAGACATGTTCAAGATGACTCATTCTCTGAGTTGTGAGGATTAAAATGGGATAAAACACACATGCAGAACACTTAACACAGGTTATATTTGGTAACACTCTCTGGGGGGCTGGAGAGATGGCTCAGAGGTTAAGAGCATTGCCTGCTCTTCCAAAGGTCCTGAGTTCAATTCCCAGCAACCACATGGTGGCTCACAACCATCTGCAATGAGGTCTGGTGCCCTCTTCTGGCCTGCAGGCATATACACAGACAGACTATTGTATACATAATAAATAAATAAATATTTTAAAAAAATAACACTCTCTGTTTTGAAGAACAGAACATGCAAGAAGTTTAGAACTTAGAGATCCTAAATCTTTATGGTATCTACTACATTATTTCAAAAATATTGTTACCTTCAAATACTATAGAAGATTAGAAATCATAGATAGAATTAAATACTATTGTCATATTCTTTGTGTGCTGTCATTAAAAAAAAAAAAAGACAGGGAACTTGACAGAAAAATTGCATGAGCAGGCAAAAGATTCCGGTTCAGCAGTCTGAAATTGTTAAGTGTAAAGGAAAACAACATTCAATATGTCAATCATTTCTGGTGGTGTCACTGCATACAGAAGGCTAGAAAGATTCATGTTGATAATCTTGATCATGAATCATAAAGAAAAATGTCACTGTTTGCCATCTGAGGAAAAAAATGGTTGATAAAACATTCCAAGACCATCTCTAATAAAATAGTTGTAGAAATTCATAGCAAACGGAGACTTGCTTTATATGGAAAATATTTTATATGATATCATCTAACAACACCAAATAAAGAAGGTAAGATTCACTATGCTTTGTAATGTGCATAGCTTTTCACTTTTTAAATAAATTTTTATTTAGTAAACTTATTCTGATCTCAAAACAAACCTAAATGGTATCTGAATGGGTTAAAATCACTACATTAAAAAATTTGGAGGGGGAAAAGCTAGGAAAGAAATTTAAATAGAAATCCTGAAAAGAGACATTCACAGTGAAGAAGTCAAGTCCTATTCTTCTCTCAGAATATTTATTTGAAAGGTTTTATTCTGATGAAAAAAAATTACTGGCATTATTTGAGTATTTTCCACACAGTTTCCTATAGCATTTTATTTTATTTAAGATTTTACAATTTTTATTTATTTTATTTTATTTCATTTGACAAAATATTTATGTGCACTTATGAGGTACAGTGTGTTGTTTTGATTCATTTGTAAACCAGGAAATGTTGAATTCAAGGTAATTCAGACACCCATTACCTTAAACTTTCCGTTTCCAAATGGAAGAGAGGGTTTTGAACGTAGGATGTTATTTTCCAGAAAGCACACTGAAGTTCATCTTATTGCCACTTCTCGAAGGCATGTAATGAATGTCTGGCTGTGCCTTATCCTGTTCACCTTTCCCGTGACTCCACCAGAAAGGTACTATTGCCCTCGTTTTACATATTAGGTAAACACCAAACAATGAAGTCAGGATCTCGTAACTTCCCAGGCTGTGTTCTTTCCCTCCTCACACTTTATCTTCCACAATGAGTCTCTGGAGTAGCGATCAAAGACGACCCAGAACCCGAGAAGCAAAGAATATTGAATATTTCTATAAATATCCTTGGCTCGACATGAAGAAAATGTGAAATCAAGAAAGAAGCACAATAATGGGAGAGCCCAGCAAATGCTGCCAGATTTGGAAAGAGTTTCAGATCTTCAGAGTGGTCCATTCCATTCAAAGAAGAATCCTCAAGAGTCATAGACCCAGCTCTCCACGAGCCTCCATGGACCCCACTAAAAGTCTCAGCCGAGTTAAGGGCTATTTTCCGAGTTTTCAGCCATGCATACACTGCAGCACCATCAATCCCACCATCCCCAGCCATAACTTTAAAAGAGTCCATGCTGAAGCGCCATGAATCACATGGTGGTTAGCACAGAAAAAGCATAAAAAGCAATGAAGAAGAGATCAGGTCATGATAAAGGGTGAACCCCAACCGGCTGCCTTATTTCTCCTCCTTTCAAGGGCATAAATTTTACTGAAACAGTCTGTGCATGTCAGAGCCGGAGCTCTGGACTCTCTGCAGTTCAAAAAATAAGCAGAGACCTCTTTTCTCCCCATCTACCTCCAGAACCGCCAAGCATCCCCATTTTCTAGTATGACTTAAGCATTCAGAAAGCCCGTTTATATCAAGTGCTCTTAATGTGCACTTTTGATAAAAGCTTCACTATATAGTTCAAGAAGGGAGGAAAGTTTCAAAACTGAAAATCAGTCAGTCTTTATGTCCTTGCTACTTCAATGGAAAACATGCTTTTTGGTGTTACTGATTAAAGGATAAAGTAATAAACGCTTAGAGTGTGACTCCGGGTACACTCTGCGCATGTGGTCAACAACTGATGCAGCGCTCTGCCAAGCAATGAGAGGAAGATGAAAGAAAACACAGATAAGAGACTTTGCCCTAAGTAAATTTAACAAACTTGCCGGAGAGACAATGCTGACATCGGTGAAGCCATCGCTTCCAGCGCTGCCGAGGCAGAGTGAGAATTCTGTCTGTCAGGAAATCACAACATCAACTGGACAAACAATGGAGGGTGCGACACAGTGGGGACTCCACCCAGGGGACCCTGAACACCAGAATCCTGGAGAGGCATTCATTCGTATTGAGAGTTCAGAGTCCCATACAGACATGGACATGGTTTAAATATGTCCCTCTCTTGTGGAGCGAGTGGCTGTTCTAAAGAAGTAAGTGGAATGTCCCTCTGTAAGGCCTGCTCCGCTGATCTTGCCTGAGCTGATAATAGTCTGCGCCTTTGCACGTCCATTCTCATTCTTTAATAGAGAAGCTTGAGCAACCATGATGAGGAATGCCTAAACCCCTTAGGTGTGACACCTTCCCCTGCTCGGCTTTTGAGAAAAGTACTAGCTGTGTCTGTCTGGAGCAGGTGCAAAGATGTCTTCCTGCCAGATTTCCTCACTGCAGATTATTCCTTTTTTTCTTCCTTGAGCCTCGGTTCTTCATATCGCCTAAGTATAAAGCGGGCACCCTTTACAATCTATGATCCAATTAGCAAAGAAAGAAGCTGCTTGGCTTCCAACAGCACACGGAGCCTGGCATGAGCCCCACAGAGAAAAGTCAGCACTTCCAGACACTCTGCTCATACACCCCCTGTCTATTCCCCCTTTGATCTCAGGGTGGCGGCTCAGGAAACTTTGTTAGCTGCTCACAGTGTCCCCCAACATCTGTATTGGACAGAAGTATTATGTGAGAGTGTCCTTCTGGTTCAAGTTTACTCAGCACTTCCCATAATCTAGATTTTTCTATTAACCATTTTCAGAGTATTGAGGGAGGGAGATTGGTTTTATTCTTGTCAAGGTGGGAAATAAGGAAAAGTAATGATTTACTTGGGGATAAAACTCCTAGTATATTTATACACATGGAGGTCTAATTTCTCACAGTTTCCATCCTCCAACCTAAGAAATTCTGCTTTCTGTATATAAACTACCTCTGGGGAGAAGGTAGGGTAACCATGGTCCTCTTTTTTGCATAGACCTGACTTTAAAATTATGGTAAATCATTTAATTATTTAAGGATGGCTTTATCAAGAATATTTGTCATGGAATGGAGCAGGTGCAAAGATATACAGATGCCAACTCTCTGGGGCATGTTTATCACATTTATTCCTTGTGCATTCTTTTGTAGTTTGTTGGCACACGATGGTCTAGCGGTCATTAAGAAATGACCACCACCAGGCAATGTTTTTCAAAGGGGAAGAAATTTCTAATCCAAAGTATAGAAGCAGTCTTCTCATTTGTGGGGGTGACAATCAATGTTGTTCCAGTCTATGTCCTTTGCACATTCTCTCAGGCAGCAGTGCATATTACCTCTGTTGATGACACTATCCACCAGCTTAGGTTAAGCAATGCAGGAACAGCAACTGAACACCTTCAGCGACTTTCAATGCTAAGGATTTTCTTTTGCTTCTTCTGTCCCAGTGTGTAATATGATGCAACTTGGATCTGAAAAGTTGGGATTGTCATGTGTTGAAAGCTTTTTTTCTAGCCTGAGGTATTATTGGGAAGTCCTTGAATCATTAAGAGGTTGGAAGGTCTCTAGATGTTTGAAGTGGGTGTGGCACTCTGATCTAATTTTCTTCCCCCCTTTTCCTTTCTCATCTGCAATTAGTTCAGCAGACTCCCTACCATGTATTCCACCATAATGTTCTGCTTCATCCTGGGCAGAAAACAAGATAACAAAACATTACTGGACTGAAACCTCTGAAAACATGGACCAAAGCAAACATCTCAAATGCGACAATGACAAAAATTGACCAACATGTGATGTTTAATGTTGTCTTCTCTGGGAAACCCATTGTCTCTAATGTTACTATCTCTGGGATCCAGGCTAAACAATGCCCCATGTCTGTCCCTCAGAAGAGGACATGGTGATGTTGTGAAGATGACTCTTCAATTTCTACTTGAAATGAACCACCCCGATTCTACTCTCATTTCCTCCACCAGACAAATTGCATGGTCAACGAAGGCTGACATCCGGGAGCACTGGTCTGTAAATATTCTCTCAGAGAGAAGAACAAATGTTTGAGCAGCACCACAATCTACTTTAGAGGAAGTGGAATGGAAAATGAAGATTCTAGTACGATAATTCTTCCCCAAATGGACCAAGCAATAAATTTCACTGTCTACTATTGACACCATGCTGTATAACTCTCTCTGAACTTCAGCAGAAGATAGAAAAGAGTTGAATAAAACAAGTCAGATCAACTTGTCACTTGTCTAACAAAAAATTAATTTTAATTTTTAGGCACATGTCGAGAGTATTATGATTTTGACTATGTCTTCCTGTGGAAGGAACCTCAGTAAAAGCCCCCACAAATGCCAGCCTCCCAACTCTCTCCTATCCAACAGTGGCTTTGCATGAAGAATAAGTGTAAGAGGAGGGCCTGCTTGTTCTGCCCAGCTACCCGGCTAGCTTACACCCAAAATAACCACACAGAAACTGTATTAATTAAAAAACTGTTTGGCCATTAGCTCTAACTTCTTATTGACTAACTCTTACATATTAACTTAACCCATCTCCATTAATCTGTGTATTGCTACATGGCAGTGGCTTACCGGAGATTTAAACCAGTGTCCGTATCCAACGGCGCATCCATGGCTTCTCTGACTCTACCCTTCTTTCTCCCAGCATTCAGTTCTGTTTTCTCCTCCTACGTAATTTCTGCCCTATCAACTAGGCCAAGGCAGTTTTTTTTTTTATTATTCATTAACCAATGAAAGCAACACACAAACAGAAGGAACTTCTATACCAAATAAGTGTGATTTTAGTTTTAGTTCTCATATTTTCTATATTTTTACTTTCTCACAGATACTACATTGTAACTAATTTAAACACTGTTGGTCCATAAATGCTCCACATATCTGAGTGGACTTTCTTCCAAAGTCAAGATCACAGTGTCTTAGTTATGGTTTCTACTATTATGAAGAGATACCATGGCCATGGCAGCTCTTATAAATAAAAATTTCATTGGGGTAGCTATCTTACAGTTTTAGAGGTTCAGTTCATTAACATCATGGCAGAGAGCATGGCAGCATGCAGACATGGTGCTAGCTACGTCTTGATTACAAGATAATAGGAAGTGCACTGAGGCACTGGTTATGGTTTGGGCATATATAAAACCTCAAATCCCACTTCCACAATGCCATACTTCCTCCAACAAATCCTCCTAATAGTGCCACTCTCTATGAGCTTATGGGCTTCAACTATCCCCAAACTACCACATTCCACTCCCCAGCCCCCATAAGCTTATAACAATATTATAAGGCAAAATTTATTTAGTTCAATCTTAAAAGTCCCCATAGTCTATCACTTTCTCAACAATGTTGTAAAGTCCAAAGTTCAAAGTCTCTTCTGATATTTATGCAATCTCTTAACTGCAATCACCTGTAGAAACCAAAATCAAAAAGCAAACAACTACTTCCCACATATAATAGCACAGGATATACATTACCATTCCAAAATGTAGAAGGGAGTATAGTGGCAAAGCAAGACTGAAAACTAGATAGGCCAACTCCAAACTCTGTGTCTCCATGTCTGATGTCAAAGAGCTCTTCAGATGTCCAACTCCCTTCTGCTTTGTGGACTGCAACACACTTCTTTCTCCTGGGATGATCTCATTCCCTATCAGCAGCTCTCCTCAGCAGGTACCCCACAACTCCAGCATCTCTAACATCTTCAGTTCTCCAAGGCAATCCAGGCTTCAACTTCACAGCTTGAACTTTACAATGGCTTTTCTAATAGGTCTTCACCCAGGGACACTCCTGATACATGCCTGGCTTCAGCGACTTTCCTTAGTCACAGAGGCAAATTCCATAACCGGTTTCTTCTCTCTTTAACTCTAATGCCAGAAGCATACCATCAAAACTGTCAGGTTCTGTTACTTGCTGGGGCTGGAACATGGACCCCTGTTCAATTACATCTTCACCAGTTTTCTGACTTTGATTGTTACTTTTACTGCCTAAACTTGACTGTCCTTGAACTTGCTCTGGAAACCAGGCTGAACTCAAACTCAGAGATCTGCAAGCCTCAGCCTTCTCAGTGCTGGGAGTAAAGGCCTGCATCACCACTCCAGGCTCTAAGCTTTTCTTTCATTCCTTTTAGAAACTTAACTGGGTGTGATCTTGACCTGAGGTCACCACTCTTTTATTCAATTTCTTAATCCATTTATCTCCTTGAACACAGGATTTAGCTCTTTTCCACTCCCTACTGCTCTTTTTCACCTCAGAATTTACATTGTGTAATTTACCTTGCTTAGTTTTCTCCTTTTCATTATATATCTTCACTAGAGCTTCCAGTAATAACCACATGACAGAGTTTATGCTATGCTGTTTGGTGATTTCCTCTGCTGACAGAATTAATCTAAAAACTCTTCACTTTAACCTTAGTAAACTCTTAGGACAAGCGCAAAGGGCAGTCACTTCACCAAAGAATGATCTGTAGGCAACATATTAAAAATCTTCTCTGAAACCTCTTGATTGAGACCCCCACAGTTCAAATAACTTAGCACTACTCTCTTCTATGTTCTTACTAGTATGGCCAGTTAAGCAATTCTTAAAGCATTCCACAGACTTCCTAACCCAAGGTACCAAAGTCCATATTTCTCCAAACAAAAACATGGTCAGGCCTATCACAACATTACCCTAATCCCTGGTACCAGCTTCTATCTTAGTCAGGGTTTCAATTGTATAAAGAGACACCATAACCACTGTTAGTATTCAGGCACAACTTGGTCCTGCTCCTTGAGAACCTGCATAGTGCATCGTTTGTTTTTCCCTGCATCATGTCTGCCTACATGGCAGACAGTACCCTGTCCCTTTAAGAGACAAGACCCGCCTACACTTGCTCTCTTCCTGTTCTCTTCCTTTCTGCCATTTCCCTGAGGATGCAGCTTTCTGTCTTTGTATTTCTCTCTCTTTTTTCTTTCTTCTCCCCTCTCCCTCTGCCTCTCTCTTCTCTCTGCCTCTCTCTCTCTCTCCCATTCTCTTTTCCCTTCTCCATTCCCTTTATTTCAATAAACTTCACACTCAAACTTGGACTGCATGCCATATTTCTCTCTAGCCCGTGGGTCTCACCTGCCACAGGACCCACCAGGGTCTCACTCATGCTGTAATCATAACATTGGTTTCAAGAAAGGAACAGATGCTTTAAGGGTCGCTTATGTAAAAATGCAAAGCTTAAGATGTGAGGATCTAAGAATGTTTTAGGGTCTAAGAAGGTGTTTTAAGGTGTGCACATGCAAGTCATTAAGGTGTTCACATGCAAGTTATGAAGGTCTGAGGATCAAAAGCTTAAGTGACGACAAAGGTAAGTGGTGTGAGACATTTGAAAGAATAAAACACGTTCCAGATTTCTCTCATTACACTACTGCATAAGGATGCCAAGGGTCCATAGTCTTAACATTAATCAATAAAATTCTGATAAGTCATTAATCTAGCTCTAGGAGAGTTCTACCACTATCAGAACTGCAAGATCAAGACTTTAAATTCCCTTTGGTTATTTCCTAACTATAGACCTCTAAGGTACTTTCCATTGTGTAAAAGACCATTTGTCACCATTCATTTCTGACATGAGTACACTGCCGTTTCAACAAAACAAATTTCAGCACAGATTATAAGCCGTGAAAATGTGAATGTGTCGAAAACTTACATTTTCACAGCCTCAAAGAATTCTTGTAAGTTCTAAGGAGTTGACCTGGAGGATTTGCCTCAAGCAGGTCAGATGCACCCCTCCCTCAACTACCAGGCCCTAATACCCCAAGCCTCCCTACCTTTCCCTGGTCCTGACCCTCTCCCTCAATCACCAGGACCTAAAAAAAATGTTTTCTTTCTCCTAAACTTAACCTTGTCCTCTGTTCTGCCAACACCTCGCCAGGTCCAAGAGATGTTGGATAGTTCCACAGAACCTAGACAACAATGAAACAACCAGCTACCTAAGGACAGGGCAACAACCTAACTTTCTCAGGTTTCCCCAAAGATGGTCAGCATTCCCCAGGTCAGCAGGGAACAGTCTCAAGAACTTGACACCCTCATTCCCTTAACCTGTCATGCCTAACTCCTAACCTTTTTATTAAGAAAAGAAGGGAGGAATGTTAGTACACAGACATATCGTGCCCCTTGGGAGCCGGGCACAGTGTGTCACATCCTGTGGCCTGTGTCATACCTGAATGCATGGCAGACAATACTCTATCCCTTTAAGAGACAAGACCTGCCTACTCCTGTTCTCTTTCTTTCTGCCATTTCCCGGAGGAGGCATCTTTCTGTCTCTCTCTGACTCTCTCCTCTTTCTTGCTTCCTCTCTCTCTCTTTCTGCAGCTCTTTGTCTCTCTCTCTCTCTCTCTCTCTGTCTCTCTCTCCCATTCTCTCTTCCCTTCCCCAGTCCCATTATCTCAATAAATTCCGCATTCAAGCTCTGTCTCCATAGTGTATTTCTCTCCTGCAGAATTTCTCACCTGCCATGGGATCCATCAGGGTCCAAACTCAAACCCTAATCATAAAAACAGTGGCAACTCTTATATTTAATATTTAATCAAGGAAAATATTTAATCAAGGTGGTTCACTTACAGTTTCAGAGGTCCAGTGCTGACTGAGGTGGTATTAGCTACATCTTGATCAAAAGGGAGGCACTGAGCATGTCTTGGCTATATATGAGACCTCAAAACCCATCCCCACAGTGAGACACTTCCTCCAACAAGGCCATACCCACTCTAACAAAGCTATACCTCTTAATAGTGCCACTCCCAATGAGCTTATGGGATCCAATTATATTCAAACTACCACATCATCTACTAATTGGTTTTGTATGTCAACTTGACACAAGCCAGAGTCATCAGAGCTTCAGTATAAGGAATATCTCCATGAGATCCAGTTTCAAAACATTTTTCATTTGGTGATCCATAGGAGAGGTCCCAGTCCACGGTGAATAGTGCCATCCCTGAGGTTTTGGCCCTGGGTACTATAAGAAGGCAGGCTGAAAAAAACATTGGAAACAAGTCAGTAAGAAGCATCCCTCCATGGCCTTTGCATCAACTCTGGGTCCAGGATCCTGCACGATTTGAGTTCCTGTATGTAGAAGGAGCTGTGGACCACTTCCCACCTCCCAGATTCCGGTCACTGCCTAGCTTTATACCCAAAATAACAACACACAAATTATATTCTTTTAAACACTGCTTGGCCCATTTCTATTAATGTGTTTAGCACCACGAGATGGTGACTTACCAGGAAGATTCTAGCCTAGGTCCATCTTGGGTCAGAGCTTCATCACGTCTGCCCTGGAGAGGAGAGGCATGGCATCTGCCTCACTTCCTCCCAGCATTCTGTTCTGTTTACTCCACCCACCTATGTTCTAACCTATCAGGCCAAGCAGTTTCTTTATTAATTAACCAATGAAATCAACAGATTGGTATACCACACTCCCATATCACCTGACCTTACTTCCTTCAGTGGTATAGAGCAGTCCTGAAGTATAAACCAAATAAACCTTTTCCTCCCCAACTTGCTTTTTGGTGGTGGTGATTCATCACAGCAGTAGAAGCCCTAAAACACATCATTTCTTTCAGTCTTTGAATATTTTTATATTCAAACCAACTACATCTGAAACACAGTTGGTCTTACTCTGGTCCTGTACTTTCCCTTACTCAGTTTCTGGATTGAAATCAGATTCATTTAATTCCGTTAATTATACTACCATTTTCTTGAACATGTAGTCTTCCATGTTTATAGCAGTTTTGCTGTTTATTCTGCTTTCCCTTCACTCAATTCCAACCATGTGCCACCATGTATAACTAATCACTCACCCTCCTTCTTTTTACCATTCTGACTCAGCAACATATAAAACACATCTCTTCCAAATGGGAAGGTATCATACATACAGAAAACATAATAGTTTTATCACCTTTGTAGAAAAATTTATGCCTTTAAAAATAGCTCTGAGCTTGTTTCTATGTGTTATTAATATTGGTTTTTTAATTAAAATTTAATAGTATCATTTTAAAACATTGGTAATATGGTACCCAATAACATAGCTACTAGATTGATTCTGCAGTCACTATATTGCACACTGGCAAGACTAAATGGACACATTCGATTAGCATAATTGATGACATCACTGATACTTTCTTCACAGGGAAAAGACTTAAGTAAAATACCTTCTGAAGTAGTAACTGAGTTTCTAAGTTGGAATCCTCAGAAAATCTCTTTATAACAAAAAAAAACATTGTTAGCAATGTACAGATATCATTTGACAAGCTTTATGCTTAGATTGTTAGTCTCTGTAGAGTCACAATTATTAGAAAATGTCTAATTAAATAATATGTTCTATGTATGCCAGCTACAGAGTTATTGTATATTTTTATTGTATAGGTTAAATATGATTTCTTGTGGTTATCTTTGTGAAGTGTGATTTCTGACTTGCCCTTCTTATGAACTTCATTGGTAGGCTAGTTAAAATTTTTATTTGATATGAAGAATTTAAAACAGAAATTTCTTTCAAGTGATTCATAGAGTGTTTTAAATGTGGTACTTAATATTTTAATTCTATGAATATTAAAGTAATAAGCACATCAATGAACTTTAGATTTAAAATGCATCTAGAATATGTGAATTGACTTTGGACTATCTGTCCTTGCAATATTATACCTAATATTTAGCTCAGGAAATAATGTGTGTGATATTCTTAAAATTATTTTACTGAAATAAAATCTGTTCATGTTTATAATCATTATCTATTTTCTATCTATTTATAACTTTTTGAGATTTTGATTATGCTTATGTGTATGTGTGTTTGCCTGAATGTATGTCTGTGTTCTCAGAAGTTAGAAGAGGTTGTCAGATTTCCTGGGACTACAATTACAGGTGGTTGTGAGTTGCCACGAGGTGCTGGGATTGAACCCGTGTCCTCTAGAAGAACAGATAGCACTTTTAACTGCTGAGTTCCCTTTTCATATTACTCTTACTTATTTATAACTTACACAGCATTTATTACAAATGAAGTCAATAGCTGGTGTGCTCTTTAGTCATCTTTGTTGACCTTTACCCCTCTCGAGTTGGATGTCCTCTGACCGGTTACAAACCTCTCTGCCTCTTTTATATCTGTTAAATAAATATCTCAATTTCTTGGCAAATTTGTTTACATGCAGCAAAATTCCCTACAGGCTAGGAGTGACAAGTTTTGGTAGCATGTGCCAGGTTTATATTTTATTTACAAGAATTATCACAAACTAATTGCCTTAATGTATTACTGAGAGATCTGAGGTTCCAGACTAATAGGAGGATAACTATAATATCTTATTGGTATTTTAATAAATAAAGCTTACCTGAAGATCAGATTGCTGAGCTAAGCCACTACTGAGCTAGACCAGGGAGTGGTGGTACACATCTTTGATTCCAGGACTCAGGGCTACCCAGGGCTACAAGAGATTGAATCTACCTAAAAAGAGAACTAAAACTCACACAGTTTTCCTGAGTAATGTGACTCACCTTCCCCAGATAGGGTGCAACTACTCAAGAAAATTCCTATAAAGTCTTTGAGTATTGTGCATTAAATTTGCTAAAATTTTGTGGCTGTATGTTGAATGTGAAGAAACTTCTCGTGGTTTTAATAAATTCAGTTGGGCTACAAATATCACTGTGAGGGTAGCTAAGAAAATGCCACAATTAACTAATATGCAAATTTAGAGGAAAATTATTGTTGAATTCATTTAAGAGTGCTCATCTTGATTGTATAAACTTGCATGTAATGTTAACAATGAATATATATTGAAAAGAAAAGCAGATTAGGGTGGATATGGAAAACCAAACTAGTGACTTAAATATTTGCAAAATTACAGGAGCCAATGTGATGGCTCAGTGAGCAGAGGCACTTGCCATCAACCCTAGCAACCTGAGTTAAATCTCCTGGACTCACAGGATAGGAGGAGAGTACCAACTCCCCACAAATTGTCTTCTGACTTCAACAACTGTACCCTGGCAGGTGTGAATGCTCACATACTCACACAAATAAATAAATGTTATATCTTCTTAATTTACAAATACTCATTTATTATACTTTGACATTACCTTCAGTATATATTCTTGGACTTAAATTCTAATTGGATTGTCTGTATGCTGATCACTGAGTTTTAAAAGTTATGTATAATTTTGGAAACAATCCTTTCAAATATGTTCTCCCAGTTTAGGCCCTGCATTCCAGCTTTCTTAGTAGTTTTTCGATGACCAGTAGCTTTGATTTTAATCGCTGGCATCCAATCATCTCATTTTATCATGATGTTATAAAAAGTCATCTCCATACCCAAGATTTAAAATCTATGGTTTCTCCTGAGTTTTTTATTTTTGTCTTTTATTCAAGAACTAATCAGAGTTGGTTTTGTGAAGGATGCAGTCTTAAGGTTGAAAAATCTATGTTAAATTCACTTTCTCCCCGCCCCTTCCCTCTCTCTCCATATGAACATATGGGACAGTTGTTCCAGGACCACTTGTTCAAATGTTTCTCCTTGTTGCATTGTATTACATTTGCTATTTTGTCAAAGATCAGTTAACAGCATTTATATGATTTTATTTCTGGGGTGTCTCTTTGATTAATCCATCTTTTGTTACTTTACTAGTGTATTTAGTGACAGACCTGATAGCACTCACTGTCGTCACTCCTTCCTACATCACTGGTTCTCCTTCCTAGTCTTTCCACTCCTGGTATTCACCCTTCCATTTTCAAATCCTAAGATCTATTACCTTCTTCACTCCTACTTTCTTAAATTCTCTTTACTACCCATGATACCCTCTCTAATGTCATGACATTCACCCACACTCATTTATTCATATATGAAGATGAGAAGCTAGTATCCACATATGAGAGAGAACCTGCAACAATTTTTTAAGTGTGGATTACCTTATTTAAAATATTTTACAGTTCCATCCATTTCATATCATATTTCATATTTCTTTATGGCAGAATAAAATTTTATTATGTGGTGTGTAATACAATGGATATATATATATATATATCCATTCATCATTGATAGATCAGTGGAATGATTGCATTATCTTATTATAGTACTGCTGTGGGACGATGGTCTTGTACCCTGTAAAAATTTTTTACTTGTATTTTAATAAAACGCTGATTGGCCAGCAACCAGGCAGGAAGTATAGGTGGGGTGACTAGAACAAGAGAATTCTGGGAAGAGGAAAGACAGTCTGCAGTTGCATCCAGACACAGATTAAGCAAGATGAAAATGTCTCACTGATAAAAGGTACCAAGCCATGCGGTTAATAAAGACAAGAATTATGGGATAATGTAAGTTATAAGAGTTAATAAGAAGCCTAAGCTAATAGGCCAACCAGTTTATAATTAATATAGACCTCTGTGTGTTTCTTTGGGACTGAAAGGCTATAGGACCAGACGGGATAGAAACCTCTGTCAACAAATGGTGCCAACATGAACAACTACATCCACATAAAACCTGAGAGAGTTAGAGAAGTATTTCTAGACACAATAAAAGAGTTAAGCAGGACTTCTTGGTAGCAGCATTTTCTCAAGTGGGCTCTGTTTGCTAGAAGCAAGTGCATATCATTTAAAAGAAGCTTCCTGACTCATTTTAGCTGCAAAAACCTTGCACCTATTTTAAGAGGACCTACAAAAAAGTATTTAAATGATGTTTACGAAAAGCTGACAGTATGCTTTTTGGTGGTGACAGGGACCTTGAAACTCCATAGAATTCTGGCAATAAACATGCCTCTGGCCAGAACCTCTGCCATAAGACTAGACTCTCAGAAAGCTGTGGAATGAGGTGGATCCAGCCTTCAAAGCCATGGCTTTAATCCTAGCCATATCACTTAGCCAATTAAAGAATTATGTGGTCAGAAAAAGAGAGATATCTAGTTTACAGTATGTTTTTTAAAAAGATATGTAGGATTGGGAGAGAAAAGAAAATGGATAAAATCAGAGAGAGAGAAAGAGAGAGAGAGAGAGAGAGAGAGAGAGAGAGAGAGAGAGAGAGATGGATGTTGGGTGTGGTGGCACACACCTTTAATCCCAGTTCTTTGGAAGCAGAGGCAGGCAGATCTCTGTGAGTTCAAGGACAGCCTGGTCTACAGAGTAAGTTCCAGGACAGCCAAAGATACACAGAAAAACCCTATTTCCAAAAGATCAAAAATTAAAAATAAAAGAAATAGTTTTAAATAAAGCCACATGAAGATAGAAAATATACAGAGAACCTGGATACTGTATGTTATTGTGTTGTGTTTGAATTGTTTGATGGCTAAGAAAGGAGCAACAGCTGCTGAAAGACATTTTATTATAAATGCTGCTGGATTAATCCAACATATGTATTGGTTATAAGTTGTTATGGATAATGATCTGGAAAAAAAGCTAAACAAAGAAGATTAGATTCAGAGTTCTTGTTTGGAAAAAAGGGGGGTAGAGTGCTGTGGGAAAATAGTCTTGTACCCTGTAAAGATTTGTTACTTGTATTTTAATAAAACATGGATTGACCAGCAACTAGGCAGGAAGTATAGGAAGGGTGATCAGAACCTGAGAATTCTGGGAAGAGAAAAGGCACAGTCTGAAGTTGTCCTCCAGACACAGAGGAAGCAAGATGAGAATGCCTTGCTGATAAAAAAAATTTAAAAAGTGCCAACCCATGCAGTTAACACAAACAAGAAGTATGGGCTAATGTAAGTTGTAAGAGTTAATAAGAAACCAGAACTAATAGGCCAATCAATTTATAATTAATGTAGACCTCTGAGTGTTTCACTGGAACTGAAAGGTTGTAGGACCAGGCAGGAAAGAAACCGTAAGCAACATTGTACAATATACCATAGCAATAAATATGAGTGTACAAGGACCTGTGGGCAATTTCTTAGGTATATAAGCATCCCATTTGCCTATCCACACCCTAGTGTGATATGGAGTTCTTTGGTGTTCTTAGCAATGGCATAACTGGGTCTTGTGATAGTTCTATCTTTAGTGTTTTGAGAAACCTCTGCACTGATTTCCACAGTGGCTGCCTCTATCCATTGTAAATAATGATTCCTTTTCCCTATACCATTGCCAGCATTTGTTATCATTTGTTTTCTTGATGGCAGACATTCTGTCTGGGATGAGGCAGAATCTTAAAGTAGCTTTAACTTGTATTTTAATGATGGCTAACAATGTTGAACAATTTTTAAAATATTTACTTGCCATGTTTTCTCTTTAAAGAACTATCTGTTCAATCTATTAGCCTACCTATAATCAGATAGGGTATTTGTGTGTGTGTGTGTGTGTAAGTTTTATTTTAGAATTTCTTTATGTAATCTAGATAGTAGCCTACTTGTCTGAAGTATTTCTGTCAAAGACTTCTCCCACTCTGATGTTATCTGTACACTCTGCTGATAGGTTCCTTTGCTGAAGAGAAGTCTTGAGTTCCAGGTAATATGATTTACCAGTTCTTAGGGATATGTCCTGAGTTACTGAGATTCCACTCAGAAAGTCCATGTTTGTGTATTAAAGTGCTTTCTCTATCAGTTTCCGTGTTTTTTGTTTTTGTTTTAAATTAAAGACCTTTGATCTTCTTTGAATTGAGATTTTATAGGGTGACAGATATGAATATAATTTAATTCTTCTGCAAGGAAATATCCAATTTTGCTAGCATTATTTATTGAATAAGCTGTCCTTTTCTAATATATTTTTGATTCTATTGTCAAAACTTAGATGTCTAAAACTAGGTGAGTTTATTTATGGGTCCTACATTATGCTCCTTTGATCTGCCTGTCTGCTTTTGTGGTGATTTCATAATGGAGAATCTCAGTATGTAGTCTAAAATGGCCTTGAACTTGAATTCATTCTGCTTTACTTTAAGTGTCAGCTGGTTGATTTTTCTATTGTTATGATAACCACCACATCTTGATTTCATTATAACACTTTATATTCAATTTGTAGACACACACATATACACATCGCAACTTCGTGGATTTCTGGCTGGAGTGCACGGAATTTATAGATCAAGTTTGAATTACTTATATCTTAACAATATCAGATCTACTGTTCATGAACATAAATTCTCTCTTCATATTAATTCACTGATTTATTTGATTAGACTTTGGGAAGTTTTCCTGTACAATGCTTGAACCTATTCTGTCAGATTTACACTAAGTATTTTTAAAATTGCTAAAATTAAGAACCTAGCATTTTAAGCTTTGAAATTGATTTTTTTTTTTCTTTCTGGTATATGGGAGATTAAAAGGAACTAAAAAGTGGACTTGGTTGCATTCTTTTTTATCTTAGTGGAAAGCTACGATGTTTTTATCATTAAATATAATATCAATTGAAGACTTTCTGTAGATTTTATTTTTATCAAGTCAAAGTGTTCAATTTCTGTCTTAGTTTGGGCTTCTATTGTGCGATAAAACAATATCACCAAAAGCAACTTGGGGAGGAAAGTGATTATTTGGGTTACAATCCAAATCATAGTCCATCATTGGAGGAAAACAAAGCAGGACATGTGGGTGGGAGGTCAAGGCAGCAACCTGAGGCAGAAAGTGATGAGAAGGTCATTGAGGAACACTATTCATTGTCTTGATCCTCATCGCTTGCTTGGTCTGCTCTCTTATACAGCTTAGACTATCTGCCTAAGGGGAACACTGAACCCCATGGCCTAGTCTTGCCCACTTCAGAAAAAAGCCCAGCAGATTATCTTACAGGAAGTAGAGCTGGAAGCATTTCCTCAATGAAGGTTCCTCTCCCTAGGTAATTCTAACTTGCGGAGAGCTGACAAGCAGCGAACCAAGACAACTGATCCTTTGTCAAAACGACACACAAACACATTGCTATTAAACTGTAACCTTTCTTGCTTGTCGTTCATAAGATGCCATGTTATTATTAATATGGCAATGTAGCACATCTTAACTTTTAAAAGTCCTGTAGTCTTTAAAAATCCAAATACTTAAACAGTCCAGTCTTTATAAAATATCCAAAGTCTCTCTAAACCCCCAAAACTCTCTAAACCTTCAAAGTTCCTCCAAACTACCAAAGTCTATCCAAAATGCCAAAGTGTCTCTGAAACTTTCAAATCCTTCAACTGAAGGCTACCATACAATCAAAAAAGTGTAAATATTTTCTTAATCCCAGAAAGAAGAAACAGGACACAGTCAGAATATGAACAAAGTGAAACCAAACTCCAACAGTATAAATAACTCAGTATCCAATGTCTGGAATTCATGATCTTCTAGGCTCCGAAGAGCTTCCAGCAGCGCCACCTCTAGGACTCTGCCATCCACAGCACACACCTTTTCTTTTACAGGATGAGGCCAGCTTTACTCTAGACCTGCTGCTGTCTTTGTGGCTAACCCACAGTTCTGGTACCTCCAAAATTTTGGGTGTCCACTGAAGCTGGGTTGCACTTTCATCAATAACGTCTCCTGGGATGTCCTCGGGCACTTAGACATTGCTACATTATGTCATGCCTCAGCTTTTCTTCTTGACCACTACAATCCTGACTCTTCTCTCATAATGGAGGCTTCACTTCCACCAGTTACCTCTCTTGGTGGCTCATGATGCCCAGGCTTGGCTCTTCTTCAAAATGAGTAACACTTCAGAAACTTTTACACATTACCAAGTTCAGCTGCCAACACACGGAACAGCCTAAGTCCCCTCTGGCCCACAGTTTCTGTATTCTGGCCCCAAGGAGATACTTCCCATAAGAGTTTGCTTCAGTGATGGTGGTTTCTTAATCACGGCTGATTCTTCAGTCCCAGACGACCTCAAGTGTGCAGGCAAAGCAAAAGTTGCACTTTAGATGGGCTCTTAATTCAAATTGTCACATAACTGTCCTTGATACCCTGGTTTCTTTCCGCAACTTCATAATTCAGGCATCTATGGTCTATATTGCTCTCAGTATTATTTTCTCAATTCCCATGACAATAGCTTATTAAGTTCAAATGCTCAACAACTTTTCTAGCCCAAAGTCCTTCCACAATCCTCCTCCAAATAAGGTCAGATCTGTCACATTATTACCCAACTCCTGGTACCAATTTCTATCATAGTTGGGGTTTCTGTTGTGACAGGAAAACACCATTACCTAAACCACTTTGTTGGGGACAGGGTTTATTTAGATTTATAGCTCTCAGGTCAGACTCTATCATTTAGGAAAGTTAGGGCAGGAATTCAACACAAGAATCTGGAGACAGGAACTGATCAAAGCCCTAGGGAAACAGTGTTTATTTGTTAGTTCTCTATGTTATGCTCATCCTATTTTCTTTTTTTTTTTTTACTTATTTGTTTATTTTTATTCTTTTTTAATTAAAATTTCCACCTGCTCCCCATTTCCCATTTCCCTCCCCTCCTCCCAAATATTGCCCTCCCCCCACTTCCCTCCCCCTATCCCCACTCCTCTTCTCCTCCCCCCACTCCATTCCCCCTCCCTCTCGATACTGAAGAGCAGTCCAAATTCCCTGCCCTGCGGGAAGACCAAGGTCCTTCTATCTACGTCCAGAAAGGTGAGCGTCCAAACAGGCTAAGCTCCCACAAAGCCAGTTCATGTATTAGGATCGAAACCTAGTGCCATTGTCCTTGGCTTCTCATCAGTCTTCATTGACCGCCATGCTCAGAGAGTCCGGAATCAACCCATGCTTATTCAGTCCCAGACCAGCTGGCCTTGGTGGGCTCCCAATAAATCAGTTCCACTGTCACAGTGGGTGGGTGCATCCCTCGTGATCCTGATTTTTTGCTCATGTTCTCCCTCCTTCTGCTCCTTATTTGGACCTTAAGAGATGCCACATCAAATGACAAAAGTATCTGTTCAACTATGTTCATAGCAGCATTGTTTGTAATAGCCAAAACCTGGAAACAACCTAGATGCCCTTCAATGGAGGAATGGATGAAGAAAGTGTGGAATATATACATATTAGAGTACTACTCAGCAGTAAAAAACAATGACTTCTCGAATTTTGCGTGCAAATGGATGGAAATAGAAAACACTATCCTGAGTGAGGTATCCCAGACTCAAAAAGAGGAACATGGGATGTACTCACTCATAATCGGTTTCTAGCCATAAAATAAAAGACAATAAGCATATAATGTGTGATCCTATAGAAGCTAAATAAGAAAGTGAACCCAAAGAAAATCATATAGTCATCCGCATGGAGAGGGGGAAGTAGACAAGATTCCAGGGCAAAAACTGGGAACTTGCGGGTGAGGTGGCATGGGGCAAAGGGGAAATGGGATGAGAAATATGAGAAGGGGAGGATGGGAGGAGCTCGGAGGATTGGGATGGTTGGGATATAGGAAGGATGGATAGGGGAGCAGCGAAGTATATATCCTATCTAAGGGAGCCATCTTAGGGTTGGCAAGAGACTTGACTCTTGAGGGGTTCGCAGGTGTCCAGGAATATGTCCCCAGCTGGTACCTTGGGCAACTAAGGAGAGGGAACCTGAAATGACCCTATCCTATACTGATGAATATCTTGCATATCACCTTAGAACCTTCATCTGGCGATGGATCGAGGTAGAGACAGAGTCTCAATTTGGAGCAACGGTCTGAGCTCTTAAGGCTCATCCTATTTTCTATGTACCTCAAGACTACTTGTTCTGGGAAGACAGTAATTCCGGTGAGCTGGGCCCTCTCACATCAATCACTAACTTAGAAGGTGTTCCATTTGAACCAATCTTATATAGGCATTTCCTTATTTTTTTCTTAATTATGGTTCCCTCCTCCCAGATAATTTTAGCTTGTGTTAAGTTGACTGGAAAAAATTTATATTTTCATTCCCAACTTATTAGTTTGTTTACTGAAGGCAAGTTGGCTTTTGTTGTTTGTTTGTTTTTTATTTTTGTGTTTTTCTTTTTTTGTAAGACAGGATTTCTCTGTGTAATTCTTGCTGTCCTGGAAACCACTCTACAGACCAGGTTGGCCTTGAACTAAGAGATCCATCTAGTTATGTCTCTTGAGGATGGGATTAAAAGCATGACAAATTGTCTTTTATTAAATACTTTTCTTCATTTTTAATGTGTTAAGATGACCATGAATTTTTCTTCGTCAGCTTGTCAGTGTGGTTGGTTTATGTTAATTGAATTTCAAAGGTTGAAGCAGTCCTATGTATCTGATAAATTCTGTTTGATTGTGATGTATAATTCTTTTTGTACATTTATTAGATTTCATTTGCTAATGTTTTGTTAAGGATCTACATCAATATCCCTGAGAGATACTGATCTATAGTTTTATTACATCTGTAAGGTAATATTGACCTCATAAAATGAGTTATAAAATGTTTCTTCTACTCTCATCTTCTAAAGAAGTAGAAAACTCATGTAATTTCTTTTGGAATATTTTATAGAATTCACCAGTGTACCATTTTGGGTTAAGTGCTTTCTGGAGGGACATTTGTATTTATTAGCTCAATTCCTTAATAAAGACCTGTTTAGATCATTTCTTTTGTGTGATTTTTTTCCAAATTGTTTGTTTAAAAAAGATCATATTTCTAGTTTCCAAAGTTGTCAGGATTAGAGCTGTTCAAAGAATTCTCTCATTGTTATTTTACATTGAGGGGTTCTCTAATGATTTCCTCTCTGTTAATTTGGACATTAGTAACTCAAGCCTTCTTTTCCTTAGCATGGCGAAAGCATTATGTTATTACTCCTTTCATAGAACCAGCTTTCATTGATTTTTTAATATTGATTCGCAATTCTCATATTCATTGCTTCCTTCTCTAATTTTTATTTCTTTTCTTCTGCTCCCTGTGGATTTAACTTGCTCTTCTTTATTTAGCTTTCTGAAGTTGAAACTGGGATGAATGAATGTAAATCTTTCTCCTTTCCTGATATATACATTCAGTGCTAAGAATTTTCCTATGAACACTGCTTTCACCAAGTCCCACAAAGCGTATCAGTTATATAATAATACTACAACTTTTATCTTTTTACTAGTGCATTATGTAGTCATGGTATGTAGATTTTTCACTTTTCATTCTATTACTGATTTTTAGTTTGATCCTATTGTGCTCTGAAAAAAAGACTATACAACTTATGTATTTTTTTAATCTGTTTATTTTATGGTACAGAATATGATAATTTTGGTTATTTTACCTGGACTAGAGATGAATATATATTCTGTTATTGTAAGGTGAAGGAGAAAATGGACATCAATTATTCCAGGTATTTTTTATTTTCACTGAATTTAATGATGCACATAACAATTTTTGCCCTGGTCTGTGTTTATCTGATGACTCAGTATGAAGTCTCTAGTCATACTTTATATATTTCTCCTTTTAATTCTTGTGTCACATTGACAAACTATTGTTAGACATATGTACATTAAGAATTGCTATGTATTCTCATAGAACTGACCATATGTCTATATTCAATTTATACATAAATTATGCATAATTGTATAATTTCATAATTACACAATGCTATCATTTATACCTGATAAATTTCCTTGCTGTGAATATTCTCTATGTGAACCTTTAAAAACTATTCCCACTTTTTAAAAACTTAGTGTTGTCATGGCATATTTGCCTCCTCTCATATTTGAACCTATTGTCTTTATATTTAATAGAGTTTTTTCCAGACATATGGATGTACAAGTAGTATTTAATAAAAAGTTACCTGTAGATCAATGAACATTAATACAAGGCATTATTTTTTTAATTTATTTATTTTTCCATTCAAAAATTACACTTCTACCCCTCCTCCCATTCCCCTCCCACTCCCCCACTCACCCTCATTCTCCTTCCTTAAGAGAGGGCAGGGACCCCTGCCCTGTGGGAACTCCAAGGCCCTCTCCCCCTACATCCAGGCCTAGGAAGCTTTGTATCCAAATAGACTAGGGTCACAAAAAGCCAGTACATGCAGTAGAAACAAGTTTCAGTGCCTTTATCAATGGCTTCTCAGTCAGCCCTCATTGTCAGCCACATTCAGAGTCTGATTTGATCACATGTTCTTTCAGGCCCTGTCCAGCTGGATTTGCTGAGCTCCCATTAGAACAGGCACACTGCCTCAGTGGGTAGACCAATCCTTCACAGTCCAGACTTCCTTGCTCATCTTCTCCCCCCTTCTGCTCTTCAACTGGACCTTGGGGGCTCAGTCCATTGCTCTGATGAGGGTCTCTGTCTCTATCTCCATCTGTCCCTGGACGAAGATTCTATGGTGATAGTCGAGATAATCATCAGTGTGATGGTGGGGCATGGGGCAAGGACAGTTCAGGCACCCTCCACTCTGCTGCCCAAGGACCTAGCTGTGGACATCCCCATGGACACCTGGGATCCCCTCTAGAGCCAAGTCTCTTTCCAACCCTTAAATGGCTCCCTTAACGCAGATATCTTCTTCCCTGCTCCTATATCTGCCCTTCCTCCATCTCCACCCTCCCACTCCCCCAAACTCTCTCCAGTCTTTCCCTTCTCCCTTCTCTCTCCCCCTCTCCCCTTCCCCTAACCACTCCCCACCCCTACTCCCACCCCCATGCTCCCAACTTTTGCCGGGCAATCTCGTTTGCTTCCAATTTCCAGGAGGATCTCTATACATTTTTCGTTGGGTTCACCTTGTTATTTGGCTTCTCTATGTACTCACGCATTCGTGGACTCTAGCCATAAACAAAGGACATTAAGTCTATGGCATTATTTTTTATTGCCACAAAATATTCTTTAATATTATTTTAATCTTTTAAAAATATGTTTTGAGAGGTCAGTCTTGCAGCAACAAATTTCATTCATTTTGTTTGCTGAAGTCATCGTCTCTCATGAATTTGGGTAGAATATTTTAAAGGATACAGAATTCTAGGCATGCATGATTCTCTGAATATTTCAAACCTTTCACTGCATTTTTTCTAGTTTGTATGGTTTTTAAGAAGTTACATGTGATTCTGATTGGTATCTCTTTATAAACAAGTAAAGATACATACACATATGTCTGCATGCTCATGCTTATATCAACTTTTAAAATCAAATTACCTTTGATTTTTATGTAGTTTGAAAATGGCATTCATAAGTATGGTTTCTTTATTTTCAATTTTTCCTTGTATCCTTTGAAACTTTAGTTTGATATTTGACATTAATTTGGAGAAATCTTTAGTCTTTTTTTCAAGTGCATCTTCTGTTACTTTCTCTAGCTCTTCTCTTCCTATATTCCAGTGCTAAATATATTATCCTATTTGTAGTCGTCTGTTTTACTTGAATTAAATGTATTGTTTAGTAGCCTTTGCTCTTTATTTACTTTTTTTGATTCTTTGTTTTCAGATTTGTGGATTTCAGTTGTCTCAGAGATTATTTCCTTAGATATGTCAATCCTAATAATAAACTTGCTGAAGACATTCTTCATGTCCCCTACAAGGTTTTTTGTTCTCTTACATTTTGATGCTTATCTTTATATTTCTATCTTCTTACAATGGTCATTTGCTATTTATGCTTTCTCATTTATTTATTAGAGTTCATCATAGATTAATTTATCCTAAAATCTCATGTGATAAATGCTTGAATCCCAGCTGGTAGCTCTACCTTTGAAGATGGTAGAAACTAGCAGGTGGTTACAGCTAAAAGAAACAGGTCACTAGAGGCCATGATTTTGTAGTTTGTATCTTATCCCTAGTCTCATCTGCTTTTTAAAATCATCATCATAAGGTGAGTAGCCTCTGCCACAGGCTCATATCACCATGATATTCTCCCACATGATGGTGCCAGAATCATTGATGCTGATGGCTAGAGACTAAAATTTCTGGAACCATGGGTCAAAATAAATCTTTGTGTGTAATGTATTTTATCATAGTGATGAAAATTGTTAGTAACATGGAGTCTAGCCTTTTTGGTCATTTCTGTTTAAATTCTTTGCCTGCAAAATCTAATATTTGATTTCGTTTTTAAAAATGTGGTGTTCTTATTTTTTTTACCTCTTATTTGGTCAGTTATTTTTTTTTCCTGAAGAGACATGAACAAATACCTGTTCATAGGGTACCGATGACAGTCAAACAAAGAAAAGGTTGTGTTCAAATCTAGCATAGTGAGTCAATACATTTATTGAAGTTACTTTGGAAGTATGAATGAGTAATTATTTATATCCATACTGCATCCATAATGCAGTGTTATCTCCAATATGAGAAAATCCTCAGCATAAGTCAGGTGGGTTCCTCTAACTTCTTGATCAACTTTTCAAATAGTGCGACTGGTGAGAGGATTTCTTCTCCCCAGCAACTGGTACAGCTTATGGCGGAAGAGGATTTGTGAATCTTGTAAATTTCAGGAGCCTCTTAAGCATTGTAAATTTCAGTTGAGTCCTGAGCCTTGTAAATTTCATCCACTTCCTGAACCCTATGATCGAGCCTTCCTCTCCCTTTTAGGATGGGATATCTAAATTTAAATAAAACAATTGCATGATACATCTTGTATGACTTCTAATTATTTCTATGTAGGTAGATGTGAATTGGTTAAAATGACCTGATAAAATGGGCCCCTGCCAATGTGTGATAAGATAGGGTTACAGAGCATGTCTTTATAGTTCTGTGTATACCTCTGAGTTATTTAGTGAAATTACCACTCTAGAAGGAGTTTTTGTTTTTTAGTAAAACTGGTGGCTAGGCAAGCTGGAAGCCCTTCCTGTCTCAAGATCAGTGAGGTTCTTGTTAAATCATTTCTTTTGAACACAGGACTTATGGAGAAGAATAGGGTGTTCTACCATGTATAAAATTAAATTTTAATGAGCCCCACACCCTTTGAACCCTCCTTTTACTTAGCTTCTTTGTGTGTGAATTATAGGCTGGTTATCTTTAGTTTATGGCTAACATCCACCTATGAGTGATTACATACTACATTTGTCTTCCTGGTCTGGGTTACCTCACTCATGATGATCTGATCTAGTTCTATCCATGTGCCAGAAAATGTCATGTTGTCATTGTTCTTAGCATACCACTGTGTAAATGTACCATGTTTTAAAATTCATTCTTAATTTGATGGACATCTAGGTTGTGTCCAGGTTCTGGATATAATGAATAAAGCTGCTATAGTTGAGCAAGCATCCTTGTGGTATGATCGAGCATCCTCTGGGTATATGACCCACAAGTGGTGTAGCTGGGTCTTGAAGTGGATCAATTCTCAATTTTTGGAGAAACCACCATATTGATGTTGAAAGTAGCTGCACAAATTTGCATTCCCACCAGCAGTGGAGAAGTGTACCCTTTGATCCACATCTCCAGCATGAGCTGTCACTTATCTTTTTGATCTTAGTCATTTTGACAGATGTAAGATAGAATCTGGGCTCACAGGTTTTCACAGACACTACACTGCCAACCAGAAAGCTTAGATGGAACAGAAATAGGCCCTCTCACAGATTTTACTGCTGTGTAGCTTTATTCTCTTGTGAGTCTCCTAACAACAATGGAAGCTCACTCTGTTACCTGCATTTGGGATCCTTTCCTCTGAGTAGGATGCTTCATTCAGTCTCAACAGAGAGAATGTGCCTAGTCTTACTGCAATTTGATATACCATGGCTGGCTGATATACATAGGAGACCTACCCTTTTCTGAAGAGAAAGGAGGAGGAGTGGATTGTGGGGAGAAGGGGGGCGTTGGGGTGGAGAGAGTGGCAGGAGAAGGAGGAGGGAGGGGAACTGTGATCAGGCAGGAAAACATTATTTATTTAATTAATTAGTAAAATTAATTTAAAGTAAAGTAGTTTTTCCTTCTTATTTCTTTCAGGAAGCGTTGGACAATTTTCTGATACTTACAATGGCTACCTAGTCGAGCTCATAATGAAAAATCTCACAGGACTGTTGATTATCTGCAGTTGGGAACTTTCAGACTTGTCTATACTGGGCCTTCAACAATTCTTCATTTACAGCTTAGGTTTTCCACTCAAGGTGCTGGTTCCCATAGTGATTTCCACCCATAAGTCTGTCTTAGTAAGCATGATCTGCTGCCTGGGCTTGTCCGTCTCACTGAACTCTTAGGCACTCACCTACCTTATGCTGTCTGCTTTCCTGTGGCTTCAACAAGAGCAGTAAATAATTATGAGTATTTCTATATGAGTATTTTTTTATACCATTCATTTCTGACTTATTTAGATGTAGTGGCACTTTCCAAGTTCTTCACACACAGATCCAACAATTAGCATTTGGAGAACCTGAGGGTTTTTAGAATGGTTAAAAATATTTTTTGCATGATTCTATTGTAGTAGATATATCACTTTTGTGCATTTGTCAAAAAATATAGAACTTTTGGTGGTGTGATGATCAATTAGTTAATTGTGATGGTCAAATTGACAGGATCTAGAATCCCTGAGAAGACAAGGCTCCAGGCAAGTCTATGACAGATTGTTTAGAATATATTAATTGAGGTGAGAAGATATACCTTCAGTGTGAGCAGTAGATTGCAATGGTCTAGGGTCCTAGACTGTATAAAAAGCAGAAAGCTAACTGGACACTAGCATTCAACTCTCTCAGCTTCCTGATTGAATGCAATGTGACCAGTTGCTACCACTTCCTGCCTCCCTAAATATGGACCTCTGCCATGGCATACAGAGCTTACCTTCAAACACAGATATTGGCTGAAAACCTGAAGCCCTGAGCCACAAGATGACCAGATGGTGGGTTACAAAGTGGACATAACAACAGGAAATCAGAATTTTTTGCTAGGTCTTCCCTGATTGCTCATCAGTTCTCACTTTATTTCCATGACCATATTCAGCCAATCAGTACACAGATGGCCTCTCAATAGATTAGAGGACATTTTAGGCTTTATCACACAGACACAATAAGTGTTCCAAGGAGGAAGAAGGCAGGGAGATATCAGTTCCTGACTCATAGCTCTAGGTCAGGGCCCATGCCTCTGATGCTTCCTTCTGTTTTATTTGGAGGAAAGAAGCCTGCAGACTTCAGTCAAACTCTCTGATAGTTTGTCTCTCCAAGTTTCCTCTAGAGGTTCCTACCCCAAGTAGGTCATTCACAAATAATGAACTCTGGAAATTCCCCATACCTGAGCTTTTGGCACTGAGCAGGGAGTCCAACCCAGCCAGGCTCAAGGGTTCTCCCAGGGGCTGTGGGTAAGAGATGAGCCACTAGAGACATATAATTTGAGCCTTGGAAAACTGTTAGATGCAGGAAGACGATTCTTGCTATACCCATCAGTGACCTACAGACTAGCTCTCCAATGTACTACATTGGGCTGGCACCCCAAAGCTGCCTGATAACTTATAGACAGTAACACAGTCTCACAGTGGGCAACCTAAACATCCCCAAAGCATAAGATTTAACACATGAGACTCTTTGGTTAGGAACCAAAGATCTATAGATCTTGCTGAGGACTTAGGGCTGGAACTTTACTAGCTCTTTCCGTTGAAATCCTGTTGCTATAGAGGGTCTCAGAGTTCTTACTGCCTTGTTAAAATTGTCATTCCATGTGGAAAATAAATTTGTACTTGTTTTCCCTTAGCTATCTTTTGACTTCAGACTTGAAGAGAAAGTGGACAATGATGTATATGTGTTTTATTTTTTTAAATTGGTTGATGAATAAAGCTGTTTTGGCCAATGGCTTAGCAGAATAAAGCCAAGTGGTAAATCTAAACAGAGGTAGAGACAGTAGACAAAGTCAAGGAGACACCATGTATCTACCTAAGGAGAAAGATGCCAGAACATTACTGGTAAGCCACAGACTCATGGTGATACATAGATTAATAAAAATAGAATAATTTAAGATGTAAGAGCTAGCTAAGAATGTGTCTGAGCCATTGGCCAAACTATATTTGTGATTAATATAGTTTCAGTGTGATTTTTCAAGTCAGGCAGCTGATGGAGGAGGGTCATCTGTCTATGTGTTAATTTCATTGGTTCGCCTTGGCCTTTGATAGGACAGCAGCTTAGATAGGTGGAGTAGACAGAACAGAGTTCTGGGAAGAAGGGAAGTGAGGTAGACACCATGCCTCTCCTCTGTGAGACGGAAGCAGGTTAAGAATTTTCCTGGTAAGCCACCACCTTGTGGTGCTACGCAGATTATGAAATATGGGTTAAAGAAAGGTGTGAGAATTAGTCAATAAGAGGCTGAAACTAATAAGCCAAGCAGTGTTTAAAAGAATACAATGTGTGTGTTGTTATTTCAAGTATAAAGCTAGCCCTGCAGGAGCTGGGTGGGAATGCAGCCCATCGCTCCTTACTACAGGCAGCCAAGAAACAAAAGCACAGTTTTCATCTACAGATGATGCCCAATGTGGGGCAAGAATTTTCACATAAAGCATGAGAAAGCTTAAGAAAAAGGATTCTAGACAGATAAGAACATAGACAAGTGTAGCTTCTCGGTAACTATCTTTACTTCTGTAGACTCCATTTGCTGGCAGCAAGAAGAGGCATGGCTCTTTTAAGAAAGGCTTCCTGACTCAGCATTAGCAGAAAAAAAATTGCAGCTCATTTAAGAGGCTCTGCCACCAAACATTTGAATGGTGTTCATGAGCAACTGGCAGCAGGCTTCTTGGTGATTTCATGGATCTTGAAACTCAAACATGGCTCTCACCAGTATCTCCACCATGAAGCTAGACTCTCAGAAAGCTAAGGAATGAACCCAGTCAGGCACCAAAGCTATAGCTTTAATCCTCGTCATATCAATTAGCAAATTAAAGACTCATGTGCTCATAAAAGTCTAGAGGTATACAATAAAGATAGATTTAGATGGGGAAAAAGGTCTAAACATTTCACAGTGTGTTTAAAAATATATGTAGGCTTGGGAAAGAAAAGAAAAAGGATAAAAGAAGTTCCTAAAAGAGAAATAAAATATGTTGGTATGGTGGCACATACTTTTTATCCCAGCACTTGGGAGCTAGAGGCAGACAGATCTCTGTGAGTTCAAGTTCAACCTGGTTCACAAAGTAAGATCCATGACAACCAAATATACACTGAAAAATTATGTCTCAAAAAACCAAAAAATTAAAAAATAAAAGAAATACGGTTTTTAAAAAAGCCACACAAAGATGGAAAATACACAAAGATTCTAGATTATGTATAGTATTGTGCTTTCTTTGAATTTTTTGACTGAATGAGCCAACTACAGAGAGACATTTCATTTTATAGGCTGCTAGGCTACACCATCATATAAATTTGAAAAGTAACTTGACTTCAAACTTTAAGTCTAAGAACATGTTATTCTAGGAAAGAGGTTCTGCTTTTGTTTCCACAGAGGATAGTAAGCTGTGAATTCCTTGCTGGTTAATATGACTTGATCAAACAATAAAGGAGTAAGTTGCTCTTGTTCATAGTATTTATCTCAGCCATAGAAAGCAAAATAGAACAGTCCCTTAAGTTACTTGCTGCCAGGAATTTTATCACAGCAATAATAAAAGTAACAAACTCAGCAGTGAATAGCAAATCTTAATATAGGCACATTTAAAAAGGTGGCTTAAGGATTTCAGTGGATCTGGGTGAAATGAAAGTTTGAAAAAATTATCAAATGCATTTCAACGCTTTGAAAGGAATAAGGGGGAACAGGTTAAGGACTAAGGAACATTGGAAAAGGGAGCATCATTTAGACTAATGGTCAGAGGAGCATATATAACAACCATATTGTATTCTAAGTCTCCCATCAGCAATGTCAGAACTCAGAAACTATAATGTATGTATACTGCAAGTATAGAAGTAAGTAGATGGTAGAAGACATGGTGTATGTTTACTAGTGTTGGAGAGAGGGATGTGTGACAGCTGAGGATAATGCTAGAGTGGTCATACACATATGAATATTTAAAGAATGTGCATATGTATAAAAATGATCATTTGTACCTTGTTGTGCTATCTGAAGGAATTTATAAGTTATGACATCCCATCAGAGTATATAGAACCAAGCATATGTAGCAGTAAAAATTTGATTTCTAATATTTTCTGAGAAATAAAGTAGGGCTCTTTAGAGAAGTGAATGCTTCTAAGGCTGGCTAGCCTGGAGCATCTTGTACCAGAAAATGCAACAACATGTAAGATTCTGAAGAAGTAGCTGCTACAAGCCAGACAGAAAATCTCAAACACTGCCTGATCTTACTTGTATGTGGGATCTAAAACACTTGAACTGGAACACCAATTACCAGTAACTGGGGTAGGATGGAGAAGAAAGACAGGAGGAATCATTGATCAAAGGTACTAAAGTTTCAGATAGACAGGAGGACTATCTTTTGAGATCTATTATTCATCAGGGTAAATACAGTAGACAAAAATACATTGTTTATTTTTAAAACACTGGGAAAGTAGATTGTAAATTCTAAATATCTCACAATAAAAATCATAGGTGAGATGAGTTATGCTATTTGCCTTGAATTAATGGTATCACATTTACACATATAAAACAGTACATTGTTTTTACAGTTGTATACAATTATAATTTTTCAAATAAAATTAATGCTGATAAATTTAAAAAATTTTGGAAAATTGGGCAAAAGCACCAAAACCAACACACAGCAATTTAAAAACTATAATAATGAAGCTATGTCAAACAGCCTTGTTAACAACCAAAACTGAAACAATTCAATCAGAAAAACAAATGATCCTGTAATGTATTACAAGTCAAAGTAAAATAAATAAATAAACCAGAGACAGTGACACCTCTCACATGCAGAATTCTAATTTATGTAGTTACTGCCACCATATGTCAACTGTGCATAGTGACTTCCTTCCTAAAAGTCCAATCCAAAGCCAGATGGAGCAGTAAGTTCCCTAAAATAAACTTGAATCATTTGCTGCAGCCATGTGATCAAAGGTAAGACAGGCTAACAGCAAGAGGCACATCGATAGCACAGATTCTGAGAGTGTTTTGCATTCTTTGTGGCTTTTCATGACCCAATTCACAACTGTACTCTAGTGTAGAATAAACATGGTATGGATCTCAATGGAGGGACAGTCTACAAACCATACATCCATCTCCAGCCTTGTTCAAAACTGTCAGTCCTAAAGAAAAAAAGAGTACAAAAGCCGGGCGGTGGTGGCGCACGCCTTTAATCCCAGCACTTGGGAGGCAGAGGCAGGCAGATCTCTGTGAGTTCGAGACCAGCCTGGTCTACAGAGCTAGTTCCAGGACAGGCTCCAAAACCACAGAGAAACCCTGTCTCGAAAAACAAAAAACAAAAAACAAAACAAAAAAAAAAAAAAAAGAGTACAAAACTCCTGTTACTAAAATGGGTTTAAAGAGATAGGACTGAATATTGTAATGTGATATCTGGGATGGAATTCTGAGTTCAAAGAATGACATTAGGTATAGCTGAGAAAATCTGCATATGACATAGATGTTAGTCAATAAAATAATAATGATGATGATGATAATGTATCGCTCTTTTGTTCATTATGAAAAGTGTAAAAAGCTAGCTTTAGATGAAACTTGCACAGTATGCAGAGGCTCTAGGTCTCCTAACTACTTCTCTAAACCTAAACTGTTCTTAAGTTTTTCATTTAAACATTATGAAAGACAGACTACAATATTTAGTAAATAGAATATTTTGCTTATCAAAACAGATTATTGTCTAGGTTAGGGTTTCTATTGCTATGATGAAACACCATGACCAAAAAGCAAGTTGGTTTATTTGGCTTATACTTCCAGATCATAGGCTATCATTGGAGGAATTCAGGACAGGAACTCAAGCAGAGCTAGAACTTGGAGGCAGGAGACGATGCAGCAGTCATGGAGGAGCCCTGCTTACTGATTTGGTTCTCTTGGCTTACTCAGCCTGCTTTCATATAGATTCCAAGACCACTAACCCAAGGATGGACCCACCCACAATGAGCTAGGTCCTCCCCCATTGATCACTAAATCAGAAAAAGACTTATAGCTGGATCTTGAGGCATTTTCTCAACTGAGGCTCCTTTCTCTGATGACTCTAGCTTGTGTCAAATCGACACACAAAACCAGTCAGTTCAACAATGTGGTAGTTTGAATATAACTGGACCCCATAAGTTCAGAGGGAGTGGCACTGTTAGGAGGTATGGCTCTGTTGGAGTAGGTGTGTCTTTGTTCCCTGCTCTCTGGTAATTCTAGTTTGTGTCAAGTTGACACAAGATTAGCTGGCACTATTATTTTAAAAAAAGAATGGGACTTTAAAAAGATTCTTAAACTCCTTAGAGGTACACATGAAGAAATAATAAACAGAAAAAGAGAGGGGAACTAGTAAAATTCTACATAAGACCTACACAAGACCAAGCAAGTTTAAAAATTCCAGTATAGAGACCCTACTCATAGCTGAGACACTATTGGCAGTCAACTACTGCTGGAGCTCAGGGAGGAACTTTTCTTTAGCTCTCTGGCCACTGGTATATGAGACTTCGATAGATTTAGAACAAAAAAGAATGGGTGCCCATATTTCTTTCACAGTTTGGAGTCAGGTGAGAAACATGAAAATAATTCTGTGTCACAGCTTGTAAATATTAATTCTATATTTGCAGTGTAATTACGGTTGCTACTAATAATAGTGATAATGACAGTTATCATTATTATAAAACAATTACAAAATAATAAAGGCATCAGGAAGAATAAACTGTCTGGATTGTCCATGCCAGCATAGTTATTTATGTTTCTTTTTATTTTTAGTTACTTCTCTTTTGCTGTAATAAAACACTGTAACCAAAACAAATAATAGAAGAAAGAGATTCTTTGGAGTTTACGGTTTCAGAAGTTTAGAATTCATGACTGTCCTAGTGGCGAGCTTGGCAATAGGCGTCAGGCAGATGCTGGAGCAGTGGCTGAGAGGTCACATCTTGAGCCAACCAGAGGCAGTGGGATTGACTAGGAGTGGTGTGAGTCTTTTGAAACTTCAAAGCCTGCATGCAGCAGCACACCTCCTTTGCCAACAAGGCTACATTCCCTAATTTTCCCCAAACAGTTCTACCAACTGGGACCCAAGTACTCAAAGAGATGGGTCAGGAGAGGGGGCATTCTCATTCAAAGCAATGCAGGAAGAAGTTGTGACTTCCTGAGATCTCTAGTGACAGATGACCTAACAGAAAGCTGTCAAATGGTCTTCTCCTGCAGTTGAGTGCACAGACCCCTGCTTCAACCCTCTGCCTTCCAGACATGATTTCTTCCCTTTTCTCGGCTGAATTTCACTCATGCTAGTGGAAAGGATTTGTTTAAAATCTACAGCGTTTTAGAATATATTCGAAGATGATAGAGCAGGAAAACAAAAATAAATTCAAATTCCGGAGAGAAGATATGCTGATGTGTTTCCAGTGATGAGCCCAGCACTAAACTAGAGATAATCAGTTGTTATATAGAACGGTTTGAGGATTACACAAAAAAGTGTCTCTAAGGTGGGAAGCAGAGTAGCAATTCAAATGTTAGCGTTATTCTATTATTGTGTGACTGTTATTTTCCATCATTACCATCAAAGCTGTATGCAGAAAAATTGCTTCTTGAGTCCCCCCTAATCACTTTTTATCCTGCTTCTCTTCCTGTAACCCCCCTAGCTACCTTCTCTCTTCCATGTAAATTTAAGTAGTAATGTCACTTAAAAGATCTGTTCAAAGAGAATTAGTTGTAGAACTGGTCTGTTATTTTGACCACCCTAAAGAAAAACTCACAGGCAAGAAACAAAAAACAGAAAGATTTAAGTACACAATCAAATTAAAACATATGCAAAAGACAAATTTTAGGGGAGCCCTTTTTTATACCTGAAATATTGACCTCTTGTAGATGGTTAGACAGAAACAGACAGAAGCAGCTTACCTGCCTTGCCAGGTCCAAAGCTACATGTCTTCTGGGAACCTCATTTCTGCATTGGATTCCTATGAGAGCATCCAGCTGAGTCTAACTGCACAGGACTGGCCCCAGCTTGTGATCCTAAGGCAGGGTAAGGTGAGCTACACCTTTCTGCAGCTGGAAGAGCCAGCAGGAAGCTGAAAAGATGAACCCCTTGGTCGTGAGGGGTGGGTAGGGTGGGTGGGTGGATGGGTGGTGTGGGTGGATGGGTGGGGTGGGTGCGGGTGACCTCATTCTTTTTAAAGCAGAAATCATACACAAAAGACATAGGGTAAGCCACTATGCCAGATGTGCCAAAGGAGCATCTGGGCTCGCAGCCACTCAGTTGCCCTGGCTGTCTATGTGGGAGTTCATGTGGTTCTTAGGGGCATGTTAAGCTCAAGAGCATTTGATTGTAGTAATTACCTGGAAGCCATCTGATTAATGCTCACACCTAACATGTGGCGCTGGAGACATTATTTCTAGGAAGTGACAAATGGCAACTGCTTAATTGTTTGGAGAGAAAGGCGATGCCAGTTTCTATTTGGCCAGCTTCCCAACCTATCACCAGGAGCGCTTTTCCAAACAGCATCAATAATAGCATTCTCTAGATAGCAGGGTCCCATTCCACTGGTATTTCTTATAGGCATTATGTCTTAAGTATATTCTCAGGGAAGGCAAGTATAATATGCGTAATCCATTTTTTTCCCATTAGGGAAAATTAGGAATTCGAATGCAGTGGAAAATGCTCAGAGTGGCACAATGGATGCCAATGCTGGGGGGCAAAAATGACCCCAGGTGGCCAAGACCTTAGTAAACTAGATGGTGTGAGAATGCATACATTACATTTACAATGGAAGAAGATTGCTTCCTCCATAAAATGAGACCGACAAAAGAAGGGTGTCCATATTTACAAGGACCTATTGTGGAGCCTCGCATACAGTGTAAAGTGAACAAAGACTCACTTCTTACCCCTTTCCTTCCCCGAGTTTCTCCTTTAATGACTCACTTCTGAGAAAGTACATTAATCTCCTATCAATCCCGCAATGGTTCTTTCTAATAATTAAAGTCTTTCCCTCTCCGCCTCTTCCCTCCCTCCCCTGCCTCCACCTCCTACCCACTTTCAAGGTGTTGACAAGAGAAAGTGTCAGCTAAACAGTTAATTAATCAAAGCCAACAGATGGGGACTTTGCAGCAAGGCAAGCCTCTTCCTTTTCCCCTTAGCCTTTGGGAACTTGAGAAAAAGGGAGGAGACATCACTCCCCTGGGTTAGCGTCTGATTTCTCACTTCTCCTCCTCCTTCTCTTCCCTGGCCCCACCGCCTGCCTGCCGCTGACCTCAGAGTAAAGGTGGTCTTGACTGCAAGTGCCGAAAGGATGCTGACAGAAGTGTTCGATGGTTGAGCGTGCTGCGCTCGCAGCCAGAGTTTTCTCGCACACCTGTCCAATTAAGAATCTGGGCCCATCCTGAATAAATTACACTGCAGCTTTGACTCTAATCTGAAGGAGACGCTGAGGGCTCCTGCTGCCTCAGGACTCCTCCTGGGACTGCCGGGAGTGCACCTGGGCCAACATCCCAGCACAGGGTGGTGCTCATCTGCTCCATGCAGGTGTGTGGCAGGCTCCATGACTCTCATTACACATGGCGCATTGCATGCTTCCTGCAGGGAGCCAAGTGCCCAGGACATTTTGTATGCTAACGGATTTGTCTTCAGTGATTACTTATCTGTGCTCATCTTCATGAAAGTGGGAGAGACATCTAGCTGGTTCAAGTTAGTATCTGCTTTCAGTTTTTTATCTTCTTCAAGTGAGGATGTCTTTTTCAGGCTCAGTTTTAGAATGTCAGAATAAAGGCATTATTATTAGTGTCTTCCCACATTTTCTGGATGGTACTCATCTTTAGGATCATACTCCAGGCTATGTGCTTCCCCCTTTCCACGTTACTAAAAACACATACATCTTGGTAGCTGCCATCAAGAACAGTTCTCCAATATTGTAAAGTTTCCGTAATACACTTGAACTGAGCAAGACTCAGCTTAATCGCAAGCTGTGTTTGCAACCAGCATCCTGACTTAGCTGCTGGACCAAACAAGGAAGCATTCATTCATCAGAAAAGAATAAAAGTCAAACGCATAATTTCAGTCTGAAGACAATGCTCTAGATAGCAGCAGGGAGGTAGATAATCGTAGCAAAATGTCTGCTACTCGGACTTCTCCATTGCTGTAGCCTATGTAAACTTAAAACAAGCAGCTGCAGGTAGGAGACTGGCAGCTAATTAACTCAACTGTGTGTGAGCCTTGAGTAGACAGAATCCTCTGTCTTTGATCCCTGTTTAATTGAATGAAGCACAGGAGGAAACAATTCATTTCTATTCATCACTGAGCTCCAGCTTTGAGGTGTGTAAAGCTTCTCATAAGCATCTTCCTTTCCAAGCTAGTGATCATTTCTGAAGGCAGAAATGATAGTGCCGTGTGAGCACGTGTGTGTGTGTGTGTGTGTGTGTGTGTGTGTGTGTGTGTGTGACAGAGATAGGTGTCAGGGGCAACTCTGGGGTTGTAGGGTAGGAATACCCTTGGTGTGACCTTTTTTGCTAACACAGTCCCTTAGGATGATGAGATACCCCAGGGAAGCCAGATGAGTGACAGCATCTCCACCACAGGGACAATGGAGCATGACAGATGTCACTTGGAACTTGTGACACAGACTAGGAATTAGCAGGCATGACTACAGGTGCTCCCAAACAGCAGGTGGACTCAAGTCAGACAGCATCACACTTTCTGCTTATTTAACCCAGGTATTCTTGACAAAATAGCATTAGTCATGGGAGTAAAGAAATAGTAGGACTCACAAAAACCAAATCCTACATTTAAGATAAATGTACAGAAGGACCGGAGTTAAACTCATCTCTTGGTGTGCTAACTTTAAAAAAAAAAAATGAAGAGATATTTGAGGGATTTCAAAGTCAAATGCAATCAACTATTGAAGGTCACATAGGCCATAAGGGAGAACTTTGCAGGAAAATATATTTCCCTGTATCTCCAGGAAAGGAGTCCCTTTTTATCACATTTGTTCGTGGTTGTTTTAACATTTATAGAACTATTCGACAGTGCTGTGGTAGTCTCTCCTGTCTTAAAAGTATGACAAGTTTAAAACCAAGACCATTACTTGGGCTTAAACTTGACTCTGTGCCTCACTTTCCCTTGATCATTCTATTTTTGTGAAAATAAGATGAACATAGTAAATTACTTAAATTTTCATTATATGGGTAAATCTCTTATGCAAGATCAAATAACTTTTTACCCAAAAAGAAATTTACCTAAAGAAATTATAAAGCCATAAATTCAAAGCTGGATATCTTAGTCCTTACTATGTCACTGATATAAAACACATGGCATAAATATCAAATAGAAGAAATATTGATTTTGGCCCATAGTTTCAGAGAAGTTAGGTCATGTTCAATTGGCTTCAGGTTCCTGAGAAAGAACTTGACGATGGTGGAAGTGTGTGGTCAAGAAGAGCTGGTCAAGCCGGGCGGTGGTGGCGCACGCCTTTAATCCCAGCACTCGGGAGGCAGAGGCAGGCGGATCTCTGTGAGTTCGAGACCAGCCTGGTCTACAAGAGCTAGTTCCAGGACAGGCTCCAAAACCACAGAGAAACCCTGTCTCGAAAAACCAAAAAAAAAAAAAAAAACAAACAAACAAACAAAAAAAGAGCTGGTCAATTCAAGGCAGTCTAGAAGCAAAGAAAAATGAACTCAGGAAGGTGCCAGAACAAAATAGAGTCCCAAGGACATAGACCTCTGACTTGCTTCTCCTAAAAGCCCTACCTATCTCCTGCCTTTATACTTTCTTAGTAGTGAATAATATGAATCTATCAAAAACTTAATCCATGAATTAGGTCAAACCTTTCATTATCTAGTTGTGTCTGGAAACCCAACCTGTCTCATAGCCACTCCCAAAGATATTTTGGTAATTTCTTGTGCATTTCTTTATTCAATCAATTTGACAATCAGGATAACCATCATATTAGAAACATTGAAAGACAGATCAGACAGCATGATAAATATATAAAGGTGACTGTCACTTAAGAGTCAAGAATAATGCCTAAGAAGTGGGTCACAGCAAATCAGAACTACTGAGTATACTTAATAACACCAAGATAATGGGAAAAACTTATAGGATATTGGTATGAGTTGCAATCACATAAAATATTTTCAAAAATATTTTGCAGCAGGGGTAGGAAATATTAAAATTTATAATATCTGAGTTATGTGGTACCCAAGCAAGATTTTAGCTAAAATTTTCATACATTATGTTTCCATTACTTACACAAACCTAGAATGGGTTACAACCACTGCCTTGCAACACAGAGCTTCCCTGAGCATGTCAAGTTCATGTCTTCCTCAGAAGAGTTCACTGGAAGAGTTGCTGGACTAGTAGGTCCCCAGCCTTGAGGAGATGTGTGTAGAGAGCTGCGTGGAGCCGCACCTGATGGCGATGTGGAGAGAGCTACATGGAGCCGCTGGCTTCCACCTTCCGCGATCCCGAAAGCGAGTACTCTCTGTAATAATCAACTCCTTATATGGCTAAGGCCTGACTTATGCTATTATCACGTAATGATCGTCAGCTGCTTGCATATACGTGGACCTATGGACAGTGCCCACGTGGCAATCCGGGGTTGGGGTGGCCCGTGCCTTTTAAGGGCTGGGAGAGGTTTGCGGGGGGGGGGGGGGGGGGGGTTGCGTCTTCCTTGCTGGTCAAGGCGGTCGCGACAAATGTGATGTGGTAGCACCTAAATATGACACAGCTGGAGAGGAGGGAGTAGCACAAGGCAAAGAGAGAGTAGAGGAGACTGAAAGTTTAAGCAGAGTTCTTAAGGCAAGGGATAGCCAGTGAGATATCACAGAGTGAAAGGATTTTACAGGGAATTCAGGAAAATTCAGTAGTTCAAAGTGTGACCAGATACAATACCAGAAGTGTAAGAGAGAATCTTGTAAGAGGAAGCAGGGTGCTAGGCATAGTTGTGTATGTCTGAAGTTCCAGCACTGGGGAGGCTTTGGCAGTAGGACTGTGATTTTGAAGCATGTCATCCTGGAGTGCACAGTTAAACCTTCATGGAGAGAGAGAGAGAGAGAGAGAGAGAGAGAGAGAGAGAGAGAGAGAGAGAGAGAGAGAGAGAGAGAGAAGAGAAGAGAAGAGAAGAGAAGAGAAGAGAAGAGAAGAGAAGGGAAGAAAAGAGAAGAGAAGAGAAGAGAAGAGAAGAGAAGAGAAGAGAAGAGAAGAGAAGAGAGGAAAATAGAAAAGAAAAGGAGAGAAAAGAAGTCAAGGTGCTGGAGAGATGGCTCAGCTGTTAAGAGCACTGGTTTTTGCAGAACCCAAGTAGTCTATATCCATTCCAAAGAATATAATGCTCTCTTCTGACCTCTACAGCCACCAGGCACGCACACATGCACAGATATACATGTGTGGAAAATACTTATATACATAAAACAAATAGATCCAAATAATACAGAAATAAATTAATTACATAATAAATAAAATATAAGTAGTAAGGATAAAAAGGCAAGGTTAGAAGAAAGTTCCGGTCAGCCCACCCTCATTCCTTCCTTCCCTTACCTCCTGTTTTTTTCCCTGCTTAACACTTTAGCTGTTAGAACCTCGCCCCCCCCCCCCAATTCTTCCATACAACCTGTGCTCTATTATCCCCTTTTATCGCATTTTTCACTTGGGTTACAGATCCTAAGTTCTCATGTAGATTCTTCATGAACAATCTTTTTGCTTAACCCTTCCCTGCCCCTCATTTCTCCTCTCCCATCACTCCACTAGTGTCTTGAAGCCTCTGATTGCCCTATTGCTCCTCTTCACTTTCCTTTCACCTCCATCCTACTCCCCCCCCCCCCCCCAGCACTGTGCTCTTTGCCTAGGTCTTTTCTGATTTCCAGGCTTCTACACGCACTACTGGTTAAACACATGAAAGAAAGTAATTGAAGCTAGAACCTACATATGAGCAAACTAAGAAACACTTACTTTTCTGGGCCTAAGTTACCTAACTCAGTATAAAAACTTAGTTCACTAATGTAGAGGTAGTCAACAGAACATGTGGTGGAGCCAGGGTGCTTGAATATAGCAAGGCCCCGTACCTGGCAGCTATGTAACCTTGGGCAAATTCTGCAAGCATTTTTGGGCCAATTTCCTTACCAGTAGAACAGCACTCTAGCAGAGCATTGCTTACAGCCCACATGAGGTGTGAAGTTCACTATGGGGGTTACAAGAAGTTTGGCAAGAGTGAAAAGGTTTCTGAACATAAAAATCACAAAAAGGCAATGCAGCCTCAAATGTGCAATGAATCCGAAGCCTTTGTGGCTGTGTTTGACCGTGTTTCATCGTTCGGTGCCACTGCCCCTTTGGTTCTCAAATGCTCAGCACACCTACTCTGCATTGCACATGCTTACCACACAGCACCAGCAAACGCTGCCTGTAGCAGTTCAGCTTCAACTCAACATAGTCGTACGTGAGGAATCCAAGTGTTTTTCCTGAGTGTACAGTAAGTTTTCCACTCTGGAAAAACCACAATGATTTAATTATGGGAAACAAACCCTTTCAACATTGTCCTCAGCTGTTCCTCAGCATGGAAGGGTCAGAGTACTGAATCTTTGAGTTTTATTATGTTAGAATGTTCGACTTTTTTTTTTAAAGTGGATGTTAGAATCACTAACTTGAGTCTTATTCAATGAATTCAACAAATATTGACTTGAGATTAGGATAGAACTTCCCACAGTTTTTGAAATAGCCGTAAATACATTTCTGCTATTTCATACTATGAGTTTGTGGAGCCATGTTGTTAGTGCAGACTGAAAGATACTGAAGAAGCTCAATGTATTGAATACAACAAGATTCAATTCTTTATGTAAAAACAAATAAGCCCACCTACATATGCATCTCATTCTATGCATATTTCTTCCACAATAATCAATCTTAAAATTGTTTGATACCAAAAAAAACCACTGTCCTAAATTTTTTTTTATGACTCAGAAGTGAATACCTTATTTCTCTACTTTACATGCATAGGTTCAGGTAAGGATTTCCCTATGGGAAGGTTCCCAAGTGGAAACAATTACAGAAGACCTAATTTACAGGACATAGTCTATATGCACATGCTCAGAACTAGGTATGATCTATGGAAAAGGGTTTGATACACCACACAGGAGCTGTTTCGGTTAGCACAGCACTGCTCTCACCAGAGACATGAGTTCCTTGAGCAAACCTGAATGAAAGCTGGAGGAAAAGATTAACTCTGCCCTTCAAACGCAAGGAAGGGTCAATGCCAGCAGCATCCTACAGGCATCCCCAACCTTTTGACCTTGTGACAAGAAGTTGTCATCTGTGAAGTTCAAGCTCAAGACCCTAGAAAATAAGTTATCAAAAAAAAATTCATACTGTTTAAAATAAGTTTACAGTGTTCTGTTGGGCCACATTCCTAGCAGTCCTAGTGTGGCCACAGGCCTGAAACTATTCAATACTTGTGACTGAGAAAAGAAGCATCTTTGAAGAGGGCTTTGGACTTCAGGCTCACCATGCTTACTAAGACTAAATAAATCTATTTCACATTGACTTTGAAAACACTCCCGCTGTGTTTAGCTTTTTGCTGTTACTGTTCTACTTTGTTTTAGGAGAGGGTCTTATTAAGTCGCCCAGACTGGCCTACCTGGAACTCACCACCCTTCTGACTTCACCTTTCCTTGGCTAATATTACAGAAGTGTCCTACTGCATCTACTTGACGTCTCTTTTTAGAGCTTTAGTTCTCTTCATTTCTTTCTTTGTTACTTTTTTCTCCTAAAAGAATAATAAATGTGTTCTTCAACACACAGAAATGATATACATAGGTGAATATGTACCTACAATGTAATTTTGACGGGAGCATATTTATAGAAAGTAACATGAACTCATACGTGACTATTTTTAATGAAAGAACTTACCTTGGAAATTTCAATTACATTTTATACAAAATGATTTCATCTTTTAAAGATCAGAAACGTTTTAATGATTGTATGATTATCAGCTACAGCTCTATTGATAAGAATTTAGGCTGTTTCTGGTGCTTCTCCTTATATAAAGGCATGCAATCTATGTACTAGCACATACAATATTTAACATACCAGTGGTATTTTAAGATTAGAATTTGTAATAAGTATTGTGGGATTACATTTATAATTCACATTTGTAGTATTCTGTTTCAAATTTTCCAAGAAGAAAAAAATGTCAATTACGTAATTGATATTTAGTTAATACACCACTCAGTATAAACTCATAGAAACCTTACAGTTTTATTATGGGTGGGATTTATGTATATTTTGTCAGATTCTCTATCAAATAAAATACATGTGCCTATTTTTCAAATCTGGGAATATACTTTTCCTGCTTCAAATCAATATAGACTTTTATAGTCTTCTCTTTGTTTTACTGTAGACTGGCCTATCAGTGATGCATCTGGGGCTGAGTTCATTTCCCCAATACAGCCTCAAATTTCAACAACACATTAAAAAGTGATCATCTGGATCCTGAGTTTAAAATCCTTTAGGCATGTCTCCAATCCTCCCTAAACATGGAGGGTCAAAAAAAAACAGAACCCTAACAAAACATATCCATCTCAGATCAGCAAGGTGTCAAGGTGCTCCACCTGCACAGTTCGCTACATGTTCTGGGAGCGGTGGTCCCATGGGAGACACATGGTGCCTCAAGCTTTTGGAGGCAGTGGCTATGATCCTGTTTACTTTGATGAGATCATCGCTCGTTTCTAAAGGAAAACGTGCAAGCACAAGATTCACGAGAAAAGCAGCAGAGGAGTCCTAGGATTTCACATGGCTCTTTATTTGCATTTACTGTGTCACTGAGTCCGCCTTTCCAGTTCTATAACGGAGCAAAGTCCTAGCATGTGTAGCCAGGGGTTCTGTAATGACTACAAAAATTAACAATTGTGAGCTCCTGTTCCCTAATTACGACCTTTCACTCCGCATCTTTTCCAGCTGCAGAACATATGCTCTAATGTCAGCTGCTGACTGTGAAATAGTGCAGCTCGGATGAGGGGTCCCCAGACCACACTCTGCAGACCAAACGAGGTCTGTTTGGAGATGGCCCCATGTCTGCAAGCTTAAAATCATTTTTTCCCATTTTTTTCTTCATTAAACATTAATTCATCTTATCTACATATGTATGATTCTGAATTTTATGAATATACAATGGGTACAAGAAATCACCTTCTCAAAAGGAGGTTGAGAATTTCAGTATGTTTTAATATTAGGAAAGAGGGATTTGTGAACTTTAATCTCAGAGAGAGCTCATCTTCTTGATGTAAATTAAATTCCATAGCGAGCAAAGTTTTTCCTCGATTTATTCCCTCAGTCAGGAGGCACGTGCAAGTGGGTGTCTGTGTGTGGACAGAAAGGGAGAGGAGGAGAAGTGACACTTTAGGTGCGAATTAAGTTCAGTAACAATAAACAATAAACAATAAACAATAAACAAATAAGCCTGCCTCTGTGCACTGACATATTCAACTTTGTCACTTCTAGGTGACATTCAGGATGCTCCTAAGAAACTAAATACAAACTGAACTGTGACAAAGTGTCTTTTTGAGCCACAATCTCAGAGTCAGAAAGGAGTTTGGATAAAATAGTGAAGAACATGTGTGAAAAGTCCTCAGAAAGGGAGCATTGTTCTGAGTGACCTCTGTGCTGGCTAATCTTTGCCAACTTGATAGAAGCTAGAATCACTTGGAAAGAGGAAAAAGAATTAAAGAATTGGCCTCATCAAATTAACCTGCAAGGACATGCATGGTGAACATTTTCTTGATTAATGACTGATGTGGAAGGGCTCAGCCAACTGTGGGCAGTTCCACTCCTTGGCAGGTGAGCCTGGGGTGTGTAAAAAAGCAAGGTGAACAAGCTGTGGGAAGTTAACAAGTATACAGCGTTCCTCCATCGTCTCTAATCCTATTCTGGTTCCAAGCTTCTGTCTTGAGCTCCTGTCCTGGATTGTTGCCACGAAGAACTGAAATCTGTGAGAAAAAATAACCCTTTCCTCTCCTAGTTACTTGTCTTTTTTTTTGTCAAAATAGAAAGCAAACTAGAAAAGTTACTTTACATAGAAAATAAGAGCAGTTTGTGTTCCTCCTGCCTCTGCCTCCTTCAGCAAATCCTACCGGTGTGCACCACCACAATCGTTTGGGAGGAGTGGATAGGGACATATTGTGGGGAGGTGAGGGGTGGGAGGAGGGATGAGAGGGAGAACTGTGGTTGGAATGTAAAATGAAATTAAGAGAAAAAGGGAAAAAAAGAAAATAACACAAGCTGGGTATATAGCACATGTTAACATGTTCCTCTTTTTAATACTATTTCTCTTCAGAATTTAGTACAATGTGTTTTTATATTTACCAACCAACCTCACTCTTTCAAACCCACACCCTATTTCTCTGCATACCTTACTTTGTACCATCTATTTTTTAAACCCATCAAAGAGAATATAGGTAGTCTGTATAGTCTTGGGAGAGTGGCCCTCCATTTGGAACATGGTTAATGTACCAGGAATGGAACTCTGTGTGCACCTTTTCTCTCCATGCTGCAATTTTATCTAGCTTGAGTTTGTAGGGTCCCGTGAGTTTATAAGAGCAACTGTCCTGCTGTGTCTGAAAACCTGTTTTCTTGTAGTCATCCAACACCTCTGGCTCTTATATTCCTTTTGCCTCCTCTTCCTCAATGATCCCTAAGCCTTGGGAAGAGGGGATATGATAACAATATTGCAGTAAGTCTGCATTTTCTGCAGTCTCTACATGTCTAGTAGGAGGGACATTGCCATATTGTAAAATAGCTCCATTTAAACTATTATTATGTATGTATACGGATATATTTTAGAAGATGCTATAGTAAATAATATGTATGACTTTTTCTAAAGGTCTTTAATGTTATTCTATCCCTCCAAATTTTTGTTTTCTACCTTTCACACCTGTTACCCAATCCTATTTCCAGCTTCATCTATTTACCTACACATTTCAAATTTTCTTAACAGCTGTATGATATACTGCAATGTAAATGTACCATACTTTAACTATCCATTTGTTAGTTGTTGGACATCTAAGCAGTTTCCATTTCCTGACTATCTTTAAATTGAGCAGCAGTTGTGAATATGACCTACATAGCAAATTCAATCTAATGGTTCAACACACTCCCTAACAAAATTCCAACTCAATTCTTCACAAAAAATTAAATCTTACATTTCATATGGAAATACAAAAATCCAAGAGAGCCAGAATTATCCTGGACAATAAAACAGTTGCTTAAATTATTACTATCCCATTTAAAAAATATATTAAACATATTTACTAATAAAAAATATCATGATACTGGGATGAAAACAGACCCACTGCTCAGAATAGTAAATTTTAGGGCTGATAGATAAGCAAGCACACCCAGAACCACTTCATTTTTTAACATTGAGTGCTGTGAGATAATGCTCTTGTGCCCTGTGAAAATTTGTCATTTGTATAGGTTTAATAAAATACTTATTGTCCAGTAGCCAAGCAAGAAGTATAGACTGGGAGACCAGACTATGAGAATCCTGGGAAGAGGAAAGACTTAGTCTGTAGTTGCCACCCAGACACAGAAGAAGCAAGACGAGAATACCACACTGATAAAAGGTACCAAGCCACATTGGTAACATAGACAATAATTATGGATTAATTTAAGTTGTAAGAACTAGTTAGTAATAAGCCTGAGCTAATGGGACAAATAATTTATAATTAATATAAACCTCTGTGTGTTTCTTTAGGACTGAATGGCTGTGCCACCAGGTGGGACAGAAACTTCCATCTAGAATAGGCCAATAATACATATTGGAGAAAAGATAGCATCTTCAACAAATGGTGCTTGACAACCTTGATAGATACTTGTAAAAGAATAAAACTTGAAAATTATCTCTCACTTTTCACAGCTCCACATTGGAAAAGATTCTCAACATTAGATCTGATATCTTAATCTAGCAGAGAAGAAAATAAAGACTATGTTTGAATACATATTCTCACAGGAAGGCCTTTATGAATAAGACCCAGATAATGCAGACGTTAAGACTGGCAAGTAATAAATGGGACCTCATGAAACTAAAAAGCTTCTATACAACAAAGGACACCACCACTCAAATGAAGAAACAGGCTGCAGAATAGAAGAAAAAAATCTTAAAAAGATATACATGTGACAGAGAGTTATAAAGTATACAAAGAATTCTAAAAACTAAATGTCAAGAAAACAAGGTACCCAATTAAGTCACAGGGAATAAAACTAGAGTTCTCAAAAGCTGAAAAACAAATGACTGAGAAAACATCTTTTAAATATCTTCCACGTTTTTAGCCATCACAGAAATGCAAATTAAAATGTGTTGAAATTACTTCTCTGCCCAATCATAATGACAATAAATAACAAATGTTGACATGGATTTGAGAAAGGGGACACTTATCCACTGATGATGAGAGTGCAAACTGGTACAGCCACTACAAAAATCAATGTGGAGTTTACCTCAGAAAGCTAGAAATAGATTTATCACACAATTAATCTATATAGCTCTTTGGCCCATACCCAAATGACTCTACATCCTACTATAGAGATGTCTGTTTGTACAATGTTAAATTTCAACATGATTGTTGAGAGTGGGTGCAATTGATCACCAGTGTAATTATTTAGTCTATTTATATCTACATTTGGAAATGGTTGAAAAAATCAAGTGAAAAATAATATTTCATGACATGAAAAAAGTAGTAAAAAAATTCAAATGTTATTTTCCACAAAATGAAAACCAGGACACTCTGGCACCTATTCCCCTACTTGATGTGTATTACAGGAATGAGCGGGCCTGCTTTTAGTCTTGTCTGCCCGGCTAGCTTAGCCCCGAAATAACCACACAGAAACTGTATTCATTCAAATACTGCCTGGCCCATTATCTCCAGCCCCTTATTGGCTAACTCTCACATATTAGTTTAACCCATCTTCATTAATGTGTATTGCCACTTGATTGTGGCTTACAGGTATGGGTCTAACCAGTGATGGTCTCAGGCAGGAGAACCATGGCATCTGCCACACTGCCCTTATTCCTAGCATCCTGTTCTGTCTACTCCACCTATCTAAGTTCTGCCCTATCAAAAAGCCATGGCAGTTTTTTTTTATTCAACCAATGAAAGCAACACAATTACAGAAGGACCTCCTACACTATTTCCCCTTTTTCTGTTTAAACAAAAAAGAAATGCTTTCACTTTAACATAGTAAAATTACATATAACAAAACAATTATCAAGCAAGAATTACAGTTACAATATTTAGATCTATTTTATCTTGTATCATAACAAAGGAAAAGTATAACTATCTATTCTTCAACACCATCAAAGACTCCAGAAGGAGATAATATTACTTAAGTAAACTGGAAGTGCTTTATAAGCAACTTCCAAAACTCTAGAAATGACAGAGACATCTCACTTCCTGGATAGTTACCCAATGTTTTTCTGTACCATTGGGGTATACATCTTTAGCCTACAGTCCCATAGTATCCAGCAGATATTTCCATGAAGCAGGAAATTTTAAAGACAGTTGAATCACTTTCTTTTGCGTCCTGCAGAATGTCTCGCAGACTCTTTCATGAAGCCGGAACCCCAAAGGATCATCTCACCTTTAGGCAAGTTCATCAGTCATCTCTCTGTGGGTGCTGCATGTCCAGTGAAGCAGTCCAGGCAAGAGCAGTTTCTTGCCCAAATGGCTAACCAACTCCATAAGGAGCCTCTTCAATGCCCATCTTCCTCTTGAAGTAGATTGGTGCTCCCAGGAGCAGTCAGTCATGTCTCATCATGAAAAGCCCCAAGTTATTAAAATACTTTAAATGCCATATTCTGTAGTCTTTGAAAGATATGAAGAATACCTATCTAACTGAAATATGTCTCTATATATCTAGAAAATCTAACTAACATGACTACAAGCTTGACTATTATTGATGATTATCCATTAACAACCTATATTTCCTAATTATACATTACATTTTAAATGAACTACACAATCACAATACCTTAATCAAGAACAGAAATATACATATGACAAGATTGACCTTAAATTTTATATCAATAAAGCAAAATTCATACCAATGCAAATTATTCATATCTGTATCAGATGTGTGTGGCTTCTTTTATATTATTGTTTCTTGACTCAATGGAAGGACTGTGTATCCTGAAATGCCTTACCAAATAAACCTTTATTCTTAGCCACACTGTGTCACTGATGTGTATGTTAATGTCCATACTCAGGGGTAATATAATATATGTGAATTGGCTAACAAGTTCCTGTATAAAGCATGGAATGGCTTATCCTTTATACCACTAGTGAACTTCCATGGCTTCTTCCTTAAAGGGTCTCATATCTAGTTATAAACACAACAGAATCTGCCTTTTGAAAGTTATCATGGCTGGCTTGGGTAAACCTTTGATTCCTGTGTAGTTAGGTCCCTCAAAAGTTTATAAAACATATTTAGCTTGCAAAGTAATTTTCATAAATTGGTCTGTGCCTTCTTCCCATTGGATGTTTGCTTACTTAACAATGTGCATGAGAAGAACAGAATTTGAAAGTCAACATTATAACAAATTGGTGATGAGGTTGTACCAAAGGAATTGACTCAAACTCACTCCTCAAACATTAGAATATCTAAGAACAAACAGTTACATCTAACCAGACTCACTTGCAGTTCATCAAATTCCCTTGATTCTATTTTGCCAGACTTAACCAGTATGCCACAAAATAATTATTGACTATTTGCCCATATTTTTAAAGAGTCACAGTGATGCTTTATTGTTTTTCAGAAAGAATAACCCAAAATGTCATAAAGCTGTATTTACTTTTATCTTTCTAGATTCTAAAAATAGAGAACACTGGCAAATGTACAAGCTTGAATCCAATAAAGGATCTTCAATAGGAATCCTTAATGACTGAAGAACATGAAATGCAGCAACCGACAGGACCTGAGGTACTATTCTGCACAGGAAAGCATTAGCTGTCTGGCAGAACCAGCCTTCACATTTCTTAATATTTCTTGTTTCTCTTTGCTTTTTTCTTTCCTGAGGTTCATAAATGAATAATTATTTTGATGGTCTCTTAAGTGTGGGGGAAAATCTCTCAAGCTAAAATGGATACACTGAATACATTAGTTTGATCAGCCCTAAAATTAGCCTTTTTGTGATTATGCCTTCATTGAACCGATGGACACTCATTTTCTGTTTCTATGTGCTGGGAAACTTTCAAGAAAATAAAAATATCCCCCAGTTCTACATTTGTACAAGGCTAAGTCGCTTATTAAAATGTTTCATAGTCTACTAGCTTTAGTTTGTTTTTGTGTAACCCAGAATTCCTCAGACTGTCTGCAGCCTGTGAGAGGGAACATTACCGGAAATAATTTGAATTCTGCTGGACCATCTCCCACCAACATAGTCAGGTAGGTCAGTTTTGCCTCTCTGTACCAGTTGTTTCTAGACTTGTCCATGGATGCCTTTCATATGTAATGGTAGGAACTAAAGTTACTTAACCTCTTCATTTTACCAATGTCTGCTATCCCTACAGTTGCTATAAGATGGAAGTTCATCCTCCATCTGATCTCCGATCCTCCCTTCCTGGGGTGCAGGTTCTCATGACATCATGTCCTGAAGGTACTCTTCTTCCAAATAAGCTAAATGGCACTTCCGAATCCTCTCCTGTGCTTTGATTCTAGTTGTTGTGGAGTCCTGCTTCCTGGTCTGCAGAAACAGAATACAGATCATCTGACATAGCCCATCACAATGGATGTCTTAGCCTTGCCCTGCGTCATGCTAAACTTTCTAAGAAAATAATTGCATAAGCAGTGGCTACGTCACCCTTTTCCCATGATGGCTCAGACATTACCAGAGAAAAAGGTAGTGGGAATGAGATTAGTCATTCTTCTGCACCCCACCTCTCTGTAGTAACACCTAGCTGTAGGTGCCTAGAAATAAATTTTGATGCAATGTTCTCTCAAGCCTGGAAAACTCAAATGAGCGAGCAGAATCCTGGGATAAAGAGGAATACCCCCTTAGTCTGTCATATTCCTTAAAGACAGTGTGGGCACGTTTACAATGCATAAGAAATCCAGTAACCAGATAACATGCCTTTGATACACATCATGACACAGCCGGGGCAGCCATTTGCAGCCATGTCAGTCACCTCTGAATGTGTTACTTCCGAGCTGCTGACTTCAAACCTCGCTTTTCATCTCAGAGCCCAGCCTGAAAATCCAAGGAGGATATTCACTTGTTCTTGTCATTTCCCTCTCAATAACACATTTCTTCAGTCTGCTTAATGCTGAGTACAAACCAGGAAACCAAGAAAAACATTCAGCTTTGTCACCAAGTAATACTATTTTCATTCCTCCTATGCTTCGACTCGGAAGACCATAATTGGCAGGGACCACTTCACCCTGATGGGGCCTCTGAGGCTTAAAGAAGAAGCACTTTGCAAAGAGCTTCCTGGGCAGAAAGACCAGGTACCAGGAGAGGAGCTAAGGGGTATTAGTTGTTTGTATTTTTGTTAAGATGTCCAGAAACCCTGAAATATTCAGAAGACTTCTTCTCTGGTGTCCTAACTATAAATACTGCCATATGATTTAAAACAGTTAATAATTGTTGAATTAATTCAGTTCATAAAATAACCAGGCTAGCTAAAAGATCAAACAATCATATTTTTATTTATTATAAGGTGCAAACTCACAAAATAGGAATGAGAAGTCCAAGCTCAGCTGTGCTGCAAGGGAACCACAGGAAGAGAGAACACACGTGCCAGTTTTTCTCCAGGTCCCAGAAAGTCACACCCTAATTTGGTCCCACCTCTTAAAGATAATTGGTCGACAAAGATTCCCCATCAAATAATCTTTTCAAAAGGAAAGGTGTTTTCCTGTTTGGGTATGTATAAACACACACACACACACACACAGACACACACACACAGAGACACTTCAGCTTAGGGGAAATAAATATAGACAAATACAGTCTATAATAACCATAGACAGGTTATTACATTCTTATTTTAGTTGAAGCAAAATATTCTACCACAAAATGTACAGAACCCAAGTTGGTAGGCAAACTAAGGAAAATGTATATTTTACTTATTTTCTTTTTTTTTTTTTGTAAAATTGCAATACACGAGAGTTTCTGGGCATCATTGTGCAACAAATCACTTCAGAGATATAGTGTAGTGTAAGAATCTATTCTCAGAACAATATCATGTAAATGTATACAGTAAAAAACATAGAGTACAAAGAAAACTATATTAAAATAGTCTTCTCAGGTTTAAATGAGTCATATGGTTTACATGTTCTTTTTTATCAACACATTAAATAACAAAACCAAACATAAAAAGAAGTGATGGAAATTACCAGAGGAATGGGGAGATGGTTCAGTCTGTGAGATGTCACTCATGCATGAGAAACTACATAAAAAGACAAGGGGTGGCACAGCACCCCTGGAAACCTTGCATTGGAGGCTGTGTTGGGGGAACAGGCAGATCCCCAAAGAACACTGGCAGCCCACTAAGCCACATCAATGATCTGCAGGTTCACTGAGAGACCCTATCTCAGAACAACAAAAGCAAAGAACAATAAAGGAAAGGAACCCAATCTTGACTCCCTGCATTCACACACATGCACAAGCAAGTACACAGAAAGCACACACGCTAAAAAGTAAGCATACACTCAACTATACCCCAGAGGGTGGGGGTCAATGGCAATGCTGTACTCACAATGTTTTATAATTTTTGCCTTCAGTAGTAAGAGAAAAATGTATTAAGTTCTAGTTATAAATAAATTAAAAGTACAGATTCCACACTATGTCAACTAAAGTCCGTACACCTTCTTTTGGGAATTTTTCAGAATTCCTGCAGCTCACCGACAGTGTTGATGGTAGCCACGTCTGGATATTTTTCAATTTCTCTGGGAGGAGAGATTAAATGTAGTTAGTGTTCAGCAGATGTTTTCCCCTTTGAGGTCCGACTTTTCTCAGGCCACTGCCACCCAGCTGCTTCCCCATCAGGATCCCAGTCACATCATCATCCTGTGTGTCTTTAGTCCTGATGTTTAGAAATCATTCCTTCATATCTGTCTCCTCTGGCTTAGCTGAGACATGATCAGCATCTTGAAGGACATTTCTGGAAACAATCAAGGTCCTGTTTAGGAGCTTTCAAGAACACGGCTGTTGTCCTCCGGAATGTGAATGAGCACTTGGTGATGGTATCTGCAGACATCCTCTGGGGAAGCAAAACGACTGTATACCAACCTGGTGAAGAAGAATTGCAGATGGCCTAAGCCTGGATGAAAATGGCAAGCTCCAGCCCAGTAAGAAATAGGACAGGCCACTCACACCCAGGACTGAAAGGGAACATGGAGGGAAGTAAGACACCACAGTAGAGACTTAACCTGCTTGTGGATCTATCTCATAGACTCCTAGCAAACCAAGAGTCCCACCCAACTTCTCTAAGAATTAGGACCAGAAGCCTAGCTCTTCTCTCTGATGAAAAACACTCCCAAAGCTTTTAAAGGAGGTGTGTGCTAGCCTGTCTGCCCCCTCAAGTGCCATTTCTAGAACTTACCAAAAAAAAAAACCCATGCAATAACTTTCTAGGGAATCACACAATGCTTGACTTTCCTGTTTACAGTTAATTAAGTTCCCAGACTGCAAGTAAAAATGTTAAGATGTGGACATTTGTCTTGAAGAAATATAAATGATTTCCATTCCCTCCAAAAGATCATCTCAGCAATAATGGATTTATTATTTCTTCAGGTGTTAAACAGTTTTATTTTGAATGTTCCTGCAACATCTTTACTTTTTTCTTTATTTCCTCTTTCTTCTTATTCTGGGGCTGGAGAGTGAATTCAGGGCTTCATGTGTGTGCTAAGCATCTGCTCCCCCACTGAGCTGCATCCTCTCCCTCACAGTTTTAAGCGTCTATAAACACCTAGTTGTCTGTTGTACCAACTTACCAGTTTCCTCATCAACTGTCATGAATGCCTCCTTGTCCACACATGTCACAATTCAAACTTTTGGAAAGGGTAAGTTTTGAAAGTGATTTGAACTGAGGAATTCTTTAGGAATATGATGCTCCCTATCTCCTGTGGACTTACTCCACTTTAGTTAGACTTTAAGCTTGTTCTTTGCTTTGTATTCTGCTGTGATTCTTTCTTCTGGTTTCTTCATTCCCATGGTCCAGTACAAAATTCAGCTTTATATGTGTCCAAGACTGGATCCTCTGTCGCTGGCAATGTTGCACAGCCTTCCGGGATGCTGGACATCTCTGTCAATGACTGAGAATGGGGTCATGGTCGCTCTCCTTGGACCATTTCTTTCTGGGCTCCATATAAAGTGTTGTAAAGTTTATCACAGGAAGACATCCCTACATCAATTTCATGCCATTTGCAATTAAAGAGCCCATGCTGGATGCAGGGAGGGCGTTCAGAGAAACCTCTTCTCTCTCATGTCTCTGTGTATAATTTTACTTTAATTCAGATTTGGTTATTACCAACCAATTAAAAGTCCTCAATTAATCTTCTATTCTGTGAAAACTTTCATGTTAGGTTTTTAGGCCTACAAAAAAAGAAAAGAAATCTGTCATCCATAAGTAGGTAATTGTTTTTTGTTTGTTTGTTTTTAGCTATGAGGATAGCCCACATCCAAGCCAGTCCCAGCCTATGCTCCACTCATAAGAGTAGGAATCTTGATTCTGTTTCTCCAGGGCTGTACCAGGCTAAATGATGCTATGCTCTGTAGCTTTCTTTCTTCTATGGAACTTCCAGGTTATTGATCCTGTTCTTTATTAGTGTGTGTCTCTGTGTATGTGGGACATTTTATTTCTTCCCTCTTGAATATCCTTATCATCTATGACTGTATTAAGACCAGAGATGTACTCTGTATAACTACAAAGGCTTCACCTGACTCCTTCTGGCATGCATTCTTTGTTTGAGATGCTTGGGACCAAAAGTGTTAAGGTTTGAAAAGTTGGACATTTGGGAATAGTGCATATGCATAATTATATATATATATATGTGTGTGTGTGTGCGTGTGTGTGTGTGTGTGTGAAGTGTGTGTGATGGAACTTATGTGAAAGCATATATTCATTGACAAATCTGTACAGCTTATGCATGTATCCTTATTTAATTTTAGTCCAAATTTTAATGGTTTTGTGCATTTAACAAAGTTTTATGGTATGGAACTTTCAACTCTTGGAATCATGCTGGAACTCAGGTATTTCAGACCTTATAGCATTTGAGGCTTCAAATTCTCTGACCAGAGATACTTAATGGGTGGCACTGTTTCCTTTGAAGCTGAAGATCTTGTGTATGGCTCATCTTGTTTCCAGCTGCAAAGCAACAGAGAGGAGCTTTCTGTGTGCCAGGCATGCTGGTCCCATCTACAGTGAACGTGGGCAGCCTTAAACCCCATGTATTACCTTGGATTTTGACTCATATCTAATAAAAATGTCCCTCCCCTCTGGTTCCAACTGGAGCCCCAAGTACCGGCGGTTCTTCTAGCTTTCTTCTAATTCCTGTCCCCAGAGGAACCATAAAGTCATTGCAATTCACTTCGTATCTGAACACTCCATGGAATCCTTGAGCCTTTCTTTTCTGGCTTCCCCACCCCGAGTCCCTCGTCTTTGATCATCACAGTTCCAATGAAGAATGGCTATGATGAAAAGAGGTTGTTAAATTTCACCCTCTGTTCATTCCTCCTGATGTCTACAGGGTGCAGAATGTGAGCAGAGCTACATCGTGAACATTTTGTTTAAGAATTAACTTACAGTCCTGCTCTTTTCAGATTGGCTTAAAGGACAGGTATTCACAAGAAAGCCTTTGATTTCTATCACTCAGAGGATTTAATAAAATCTATATGGATCTCTTCGTTCGCACTCATTTACCTCCTCTCTCATGATAATGCCAAACTCTCTGCTGACTCAAAAGATTGGCTGCCTCCATGGCTAGTCCCAAACCTCTTCTCTTGAGTAACCCTCCAATAAAGGGTTCCTTCTCTAAACACTGTGTAGACACTCTTCAGTCATTTGAAATCATGTTCCCTTGGTCTCGTTCCTCCTAAATGTGTCCAACTGCTTCACCTGTAAGAAAAAGCAACAACTGCTTTAGAGCAAACTTGAATTTGAATGCTGGTTCTCTTTAGGATTAGGATCTATCCTGGAAGAAACTGGTCAGTTTCAAAACCCTCCTTTGGATGCAAGAGCCAATATTATCCAAAGATACCTATTTTTGAAGAATACTCTGAATCTGAACTCAGTCACAGGTCATGTTACTGTGTTTGGTGTGTCACAAAACTAGTTTGATTAGATCAATAGCTGTCATTGTATGTGCTAGTATGCTTGCATCCATGTGGGTATATACTTGCTTGTTTGTTATAAACTGGTAAGCTGTTTCTACAAAGAAAAAACATATATAGCATGCATTGGTTCATACCACAAATAATACATTTATGAATGACAAGGTACACTGTTCATAGTTGTGAGCTTCTATAAAGCTGAATATCTATTTACACAAGCCACAGAAGATATCAATGGACTAAGCAGGAAGCATTGTCTAGAGAAATAGCTACTGACTTATACATAGACCACAGAGACCTAGATAAACACTTTCCTGGTGTCTTTAAGGAGGATTGAGCCGGCACCCAATGGCTATTATGCATTTTTTTTCTGTTTTGATTTTTGCTTCCCAACTTTCAGATTATGTTTAAGCGGAAAAATAAAATAGGACTTGCTGTTTTGCAGGTTTTGATTTCCACAAATGTTTACCACCAGTTCAGGCAGAGACAAAAAATCCCTTTCAATTTCTCTAGTCTCCAATTATTCATGAAAAATATCAAACTGAGAAACAAAAGCTTTTCTTTAGCAAAAAATAAAAAAGAAAGAAATGAATGGTGTTTTTCAACCTCAGCAACATCAAAGGGCACTTTACAGAAGATGCTGAGGACTTCAAGAGAGGGGCCTATGAATCCAGGGTTTTGCTAAGGAGTCCCCTCCCCCCAGCCTGGTGTGCTTTTGTGTCAATAATTTAAAGCTCAACAATTTCCAAACAAAGCTTTGTTTATAAGAGTTGGGGCCAAGTGTCCGGGTGTCAAAGGGTGCTCCCAAATTCTAAAGCCAAACCATGGATGAACTGACGCCTGAATTTAATGGTAGTCAAAAATAAAGAAATGTAGACAATAACTCACTGAGCTCTTTCTGAATATTGGTATTTGAGTTCCATCAGTCAAAGAAGAGAGAGAGAGAAGTTGTAAATTTTGTAAAGGTATGTCATTGTAATGAAAATATGATAATTTGGTCAAAATTTATTAGTACTATCAATCACCTCAACAAAGATATAGTACGTTTTAGTAGCATAGCATGTTGTGTAAATATTAACAGTGTTGGGTATTATGGAAGTACTGTAAATATTTTTATCTTAAGTATTTCTCACTAGCATTAGTTTTCATTTGCAATCTTGATTTGATAGTTACAAATTGATAAAGGGCAATGGATTTAGTTAGGAGTTGGTTTAGAAACTCTAGGGCTACACCTCCGGGGCATTATGATGGTCTATGCCCTAGGCACATGCTAACTAGGGGGCTTAGGATCTAGCTAAGAAGGTAAGAGGCAGAAACATATTCAGCCTACTAAACATTAGCAAACTGAATTCAATGACAGTTTAAAAAGGATGCCATGAAGCAGAATGCTCTTAAGCCCAACCTCTGGTCTGCTGCATTGTGAATCAAAGAGGGCAGGATGGTCCTGAAAGGCACTGGACACTGTGTCCCCACTCACACTGTTAGAGTTAGAGAATAAACTAGTCAACATCCGCTAAAAAATCATATATCTTATCACAGAATCATATGTGTGAAAATAAAACACACTCTATATTTACAATTAGCCTAAGAGGGATGATCATGGCCAGAATACATGTAGGAAGAAAATGAACATCTTCATAGAAATTGGCAATCATTCAAAGCTCAAAAAAAAAAAAAAAAAACCTTTGTGCAATCTCAGGACATTAGCTAAAAATAATTTAGAGTGAAATTTATGCATCATTTTTTTTTCATGATCCTATTCCCCCAAATAATGGCGCTTATGGGTTCTGAGCTCTGAACTTGAACTGACTTGCCAAAGACCAAGCAGGGCCTCTCATTAGTGGGAAACAGAGGTGATTCTGACCGGGCATTGCACAGACAAATGGAGTTTAGTTTTCACTATTGATCATCAGCTGTCTCTGTCAATTAATTTTTTTAAATAGACTGTTCAAAGATTAAAACAGAATTATTGGTTTGTCCAGATTAGCAAGTAGTTGAGAGAAATTCTAATGTTTGTTTGTTTGTTTCATTTAGCAGTCACCATTAACTGTTCTCAAGAATACATTACCCTGGGGTTTCTTGGATCTTTGCCTTATTTGTCTCCTGTTTTTAACCAGAATAACAGTGAAGCACAGTCAGAAAAGAAGCCATTTTCCAGTTGCTGAAACAGAAGAGGTGTTGGTATTAAAATTACAGCGCCTCCTGAGGCGACTTCATTCACTCTCTAAGTTTCAAATCCCGGTCTCTTTATTCATAAAGTCAGAGGCATTAGTTGTACCAATTAGTTGAACAAATTAGTACAAAAACTTCTCTCTGCATGAAAGAGGGATCTTTGGAGACAAGCTAACAATTTTACATTGAACAAGTCAAATAATCAAATACTCAATTTAGGGGACAATGATAAGGGGACTTCTGTCTAATAACTGCAGGAGATCAATAACTGGGTGGCAACTGCTGTTATTTACCAAAATGGGAAGAGTGCGTCAGAGATTACATGTGACTTGAGAGGCACATCTTTTTGGGGCGATGTTTGATGAGCAAATCTAGGGAGTTATGCCACAATGAGATAGAGCCATTGCTGCCTTCACCACCATCTCACTTGACACAGCATCTTTCAATCGTGGCTGGTGTCTCATAGTCTGTGGTCCATGAGAAGGTGGATGAGGGAGTGGGGACAGAATTCTAAAAACTTAGTATCTTCTGGTACAAAGAGATTTTACATCATTTTCTAAGAGGAAAAACTTGAGTGGTTTTTTTTTTTTTGAACTTCAAACACTCATGAATGCCTGTTAAACCTCCTAGATCCTGGAAGATGATGAGTCCCTGAGTCAGAAAACTTCTGAATCTGTAGGTTATGTGATCCATGGAGGGTGTTACCGAGAAATGACTGGATGTATTTGTTTCCAAAAGGTAGACTCTGAAACCGCTGGAAATTTCTAGGCCTGGCAGACTCCAGAGGTCAAGCACAGCTACGTCAGAGGTCTCTGGACTTGGGGCAGGAAAAAATTCACACATGAGTCCCTTGGTGCCTCTGGTGCTGAAGATAGAGATGGGGTGTCTCCGTTCAACTACCATAGGGTGGAGATGACCTTCCCCTCCCCCGATCCTAGTCATCTGTGGCAGATGGGAAAGTTGGCCCTGAAGTCAGGAGAGTGCGAGGTTTGGCACTGCCTCCTTCCCCAGCAACACTAAGAAGAGTAGGGCTTGTGTGTTACCTGGGCAGCACAACAGAGCTAACTCTGTTGGCGGGAGTGTAGGTGAGTGGCTGTGGTATGAGATCAGAAGAGCTACCCCTGCCCCATCCCTGGTATGCCTTGGGATGGTAAAGGTAAGGTAAATATGTCCCCTTTGCTACCTGCAACAGGTAAGAGAGCAGAATTTGGGGTCACGAGAACAGTAGAGCTGGCCCTACACCTCACCAAGTGCAGCAGTCCAGAGAGTGGGTCCCGCCCCTCACCTGGGCAGCACAGAAGAGCTGGCCCTGGTGGTGTGAAGGCAGGTGACCTGAGCCCAAAGGTGTGAGAGCGGAAGAACTGGCCTGGCTCCTTGCTGTCTGTCGTGTAGGGTGAGCTAGTGGAGGTGGTGCTTGAGAGCTCACCTGAGCGGTGACGATGAGAGAAAGCTGGCAGGTTGACCAACCCAGCTACCACCTGGACCCAGGACCATGAGGAAGCCCATCCCAGCATCCACCCCATCTATGACCTATTGGAGCATGTGAAGGGGAGGAACCTACAAATCCAAAGCTACAGGATCTCCATGACACAAGGCATCAACAGGATGTCCAAGAGGATTCCCAGTGAAGGCCCAGTATTAAGGATGTAGCAGAAGCCAGAGGCCTTGAACTGGACCAATGACTCAGTGCAGGGAAGACTTACCAGTAAAGATGCATGGACTAAGGGCTAGATTGTGTGACACACTGGGTCACACTACAGCTTCCATGTTGAAATTATTTTTTAAATTGTTTTTTTTTGTTTTGTTTTGTTTGTTTCATTTTTAAATTTGGGGGGTTTGTAGCAGGGAGGTAGCAAGGGTAGAGGGAGAAAGCAAGGGGTCAAGGGGGGGATGAGTCAGTCATGATGCATGAGGTGAAATCCACAAAAAGCAATAAAAAGTTAAAATAAAAAGTAGTTTAAAATGTAAATTTCATTGAATCTTAATGTTACAAAATAACATTTTTTTTTAGATTCCTTCTAACATTAAAACCAGCACAGCCATGTTTTGTACAGTGGAGGCATCAGATTGGATTTGTCCCTGGGTAAGAGGAATTTGTGGACCATGGCTGATTTTGAGGCCAGTTTAATCAGGGGTCCTCAACCTCCCTGATGCTGTGATCCTTTAATACTGTTCCTCATTTTGTAATGACCTCCAACCATAAAACTATTTCTACTGCTACTTCATAACATAATTTTGCTACTATCATGTATCATAATGTAAATATCTGGGTTTTTTGGTAGTCTTAGGCAACTCCTGTGAAAGAGTCATTTGACCTCCACTGGGCCATGACCCATGGCTAAGAAACACTGGCTTACAGGCAGAGATTTTTTTTTTTTTTTTGATTCATGCTCAGATTCTCTGGAATTGTCCATTTTGGGTCCACTTCCTGCTAACACTATTCTCTGTGCAAAGGATATGAGTGACCTTACACACCTGAATTCACCCCTTCCCCTTGTACTGCTAACTCAACCAAGTCACTTATTCATCTTCTTGCTACAGAATATCTTCTACCAGGCTTTCTTTTGGGCCACCAACCAGGTCCCAAATCATGACTTAGAGATTTAATGTTAGTTATGAACTTTCAAGTCTTATCTCATTCTTTTTCTTGCTAGCTCTTCCAACCTGCTTCTGTTCATCTGTATTTTGCCTCTGGGCTTCTTACCTTTCTTTCTGTAGGTCCCATTACTCTATCAAGCTGGCTGGCAGCTGCCTCGCCAGCTGGCTCCAGAAATCTCCTCTTTCTCCCTCGTTATCTCCTGTTCTCCTCTCTCTTGAGACTAGATTTCCCTTCCTACTTATTCTCTCTGCCTGTCAGCCCCGCCTATCCCTCACCTGCCTAGTTATTGGCCACTCAGCTTTTATTAGACCAACCAGGTGCCTTTGGCAGGCAAGGTGAAATAAACACAACACATTTTTACATAATTAGTCAAATGCAGCATAATCAAATACAACACATCTTTACATCATTAACAAAGGCAACAGACACAAATGTAGCACACCTTTACACAGTTAAAGTAATATTCTGCAGCATAAACAAATGTAACACATCTTTACATAGTTAAATAGTCCGCAAACAGCCCTACTCTCTCCTCGCCCTACTCCTCTTCCTTTCTTCTCTTTGGTATTCCCTGCCACCTTTGATCGTAAAGACCTAGTAAAGCAGATTATAGACTCTAACTCTCTTGAGAACTTTCAGGACAAAAATAAGACACATTTGAATGCGGCTCTTTGGCGCTGTAGGTCAAATGGACACAGCCCAGCATTAGGGCTGACCGTGGCAGTCCTTGAGAAGTCCTCAGAGGTAAGTCATGATGGAGCAACCTGAATCCATTAAAAGAGACCAAGCAGGCAACTTAGCTCATGCTGAAATGTTTTGCCTGCCTAATGAAAGAAGTTAAAACCACCACCACCCCTGCCTATGAGTGTACACGTGTATGTGCACACACACACACACACACACACATGTGTGGGTTTGACTTGTAAGCTATCATTCTTGACACACATACACATCTCTTCCTTCTTTTCTGGCCATGGACAAATGTCTCTAGTGTGAAAAACACATGCCTGTGAGAAAGAACCTGTCTTACTGTTCTTACAGACACTGCTAGGAGAACAGTAATGTATATTCAAATTTATATGCATAGCTGGTCCACATTTGGAAATACAAGACTTTGTTCACCATACTGACCTGACGTTCTCAACTGTCAATTTGTATGAAATGCAGCAACTAGTGCAGCCAAGCTCCTCCCTTAACCCCTCGCAGAATGGCCCAGATGTTTGTCAGGCACAGCTGGTGGCTATTTTTAGATGCTGCATTTACTGACTCCATGGCAAGGTCCCTTTTCTATAGCAACTCTGGCACGAAAGCAGTGAACTCAGATCCAGTAATCACGGGCCTTCTTATGGTGGCTGCACGTCTTCAAAGGATAACAGAAGCTCCTTCATGGAGATCGGGGCTTCAAAAGAGGAATCAATTTTCTAATTTGGCTTGTTGAAAATAGATGTAAGAATTCCAGAAAGAATACTATCTTGGTACACAGAGATCCTAAATTCTGCTCTGATTTTTTTTCTGTTTGGGTTTGCGTTCTGTTGTGAGGTTTTTGTTTGTTTATTTTTTGTTTGCTTTCAATTTCTAGTAACACCCCAGTGGCAGTCTTTCAATTTCCAGTATCACCCAGTGGTTACAGGTTATAGGAAGAGCATTCTGATTTGCCTCCCGGCATACCCACCTATTTCAGGCGAGCTCATTGTTTCTTGATTTCTTTATTAGTTAAATGGAAATGACTATAATATATCTTGATTCATTTATCATTGATTTGCAAGTCATAGAAAAGTCTGCCTACCTATCTACCTATCTACCTACCTAGCTATAACCATAAAATATTGGGTTACCTTACACATCTTTAAGAAGAGAAGTAGGAGCTGGGCTATGGCACAGTTGGTAGAATGCTTGCTTAGCAGGGATGAACCTCTGGGGTCAATGCAATGCCCAGCATCACATCAACCAGAGAAAAAAGCAACGCTTATCTCTAATCCTAGCGCTCACCTTTGAGGTAAAAGCAGATGGATCAAAAGTTCAAAGTCATCCCTAGTTACACAGCAAGCTCAAGACCAGGCTGGGTTTGACTTGTCTCAAAAAACAAACAAAGCAGAACAGAAGTAGGAACCTTACCAACTTATCGGGCTTAATTGAATCAGTGGTTCAGTCACATTGTTACTCTTTGGCCTTAAAAGTATCCCAGACAGGGCTGGAGAGATGAGTAAATGGTTTATGACATATACTGTTCCTCCAGTGGAGTCAAATTTGGTTCCCAGCACCCACATCTAGCAGCTTTCAACTGCCTGTAACTCCAGTTACAGAGGATAAAAATTCTCTTCTGGCCTCTCCAGGCACGTCACTTATAGACAAATACACACAGAGGTGCAAAGACACGAGAGGGGAGATAACTATAAAATTGAAAAATGAATGCAAAAATGTCTCTCAGAAATCTGTGTTGAAGGCTTGGCATCTAGTAATACAGCAATACTCAGATGTGGGACCTCTGACTGGTGATTGGATCATTAGGGTTTCACTGTTATCCTTGAACTTGATTCACATAGCTAAATTGGTTAGTATGAAGAGGGGAAGCAATAATCGGGGCAGAATTAAAATATGGCACTGGGGTCATGAAGAGGATATTTCGTTTCTCTCTCTCTCTCTCTCTCTCTCTCTCTCCCTCTTCTGCTATCTCCCTCTAATCATTTTTTTTTGTTTCCTCCAGATTGAAATAGTCGACCCTAAAGGGATCAAGGAGCCTCACAAGGACCATGATATTCATAAACAACTTACACGTCTTGGAAAGGTAAGGCATCTTCAAAGAGTCACAAGGCTTTTTCCTGTGGTTACACAATTCCCAGGGGAGAGGCAAGTCTTTGGTGGAGTACTTATATGTCCTTCATCCAGGGAACTCCATTGATGCAGCTTTTGGGAGTCATTCTTGCTAGAGCGAGCTTTCCAGTGGCTCAGTGGCCTTTGTGTTACTTGTGTTCCTGTAAGTAAACTATTGGTTCATCAGGCTTGATAGAGATGGAATTCTATCATTACCCTTTCTATCTGGAGCAAATAGAAGCGGACTCCCCAGGATAAATCAGACTATACTGTGCTTTCCAGCCATAATGAGACAAATGTCTTTGTTCTGTCATGTATTATCTTCCAGGTCATGCTGTTCTGCATCCCTCCCCCATCTTTGAGATCTTAGAATTAAGGTTTTTTTGTGTCCTGGGCTAGTTTCACATGTCTTTTAGCCAGAGTTGATCTTGGCTTTCTAATCCTCCTGCCTGTAATTCCCAGGTGCCGGGATTGTAAGTCTGTGCTACCACACCCAGTTTTTACAGGGCTGGGGCTAGAAACAAGGGCTTCATGCAGGCTAGGTAAGTATCCAATTAATTTACATCTCTAACCTGCAGAACCTCTATTGATGATTCCAAGCAAGATCATCTGGCAACCACGCACAGATGAATCAGGCCATGGGATTGGATTCTACCCATGTGCTGAGGACAATAGGGACTGCATTTGGACTTGGACCCGTAATCGGAATTCTAACAGTGCAGACAGGCAGAATACTCCTAGAGTGATCATATCTGTCGAAATCATAGAGCTTCAATGTCTTGGAAGCTAGCTTCGGTAGCATGTTCTTCCATAAGCACTCCCAAGCTGCGGTTTGAAATCCCAAACTGTTATAGCCTGTGTCATCTCACCTCATAAGCTGCTGGCACTCCCCTTATTCTGCTCGGTATGTGGGAAAAAGAAAAGAGCCTCAATAATTTCTGTTCACTTTCCATTGATAAGAAATGGTCAAATGAGCCGGGCGGTGGTGGCGCACGCCTTTAATCCCAGCACTTGGGAGGCAGAGGCAGGAGGATCTCTGTGAGTTCGAGACCAGCCTGGTCTACAAGAGCTAGTTCCAGGACAGGCTCCAAAACCACAGAGAAACCCTGTCTCGAAAAAACCAAAAAAAAAAAAAAAAAAAAAAAAAAAAGAAATGGTCAAATGGCAAATTCAAATACAAGAGTCTGAGAAATATAATTAAGACTAAGAATATTAGTGAACAGTAAAAGTTTACTTATTATCTGGTTAATGAAAGCGTTTTCTTTTACCAGGAGACATAAGTATCGTTAGATTGTGTTTCCTGAATGAAGAACACCATGCTGCACCTAGACATCAGATCTAGACATGGCTCCTTCTAGATCAACAGCCTGTTTGTCTATTTCTCCACATACATTCATGGTTAGAAGCACAGTGATTGCGCCCTTCTGATTCAGAAGAGAAGGGATGCGCACTCACTGGGCTGTAGTTGTTAGCTCCATTCTGAAATTTGTTCTTGTTAGGTTGTTTGAAATAGAACTTGCCTTGTGGTCAGGCTGGCCTCGACCTCACATCAGTCCTCCTGCCTTGGCTTCTTGAGTTCCGGGACTTCTGTGGTGCACCACCATGAACAGCCCTGCCTTCTGCAGTCTTGAGGTTCTGGAAGCTTGGACTCTTGGCACCCAGGCCCGAGTGCAGGTTTTCTGACTGTGGAATGACTTGCAGGCCTGTTGACAGATGAAATGGCTCTCTTCTTCTTCTTGCCTCCTTCACCTCATCGTCGATGGTCTTCACAGGGCCACCCTTTGCGAGACCTCTGGAATTATCCATGCTAGACTGCTGCTTGTCAACAAGTCAGGCCCCCAGGCTTCTTTTAAATTCAAAACCAAACCCTTTGTTGTCCAAGGCTTGTGTTTGTTATTTGTTTTCCTAATACAATTTCCTTAAAAAAAAAAAAAATATTGGGCCTGTGATCTGTTTGCTTCTGTTCAGTTCCCTGGGCAGGAACCTTAGGAAATTATTTTTCAGATATAATTCTAGAGCCTGGCTGATTTTGCTTCTTTAACACCCCTTTTCAATTTAAGAGCTACTTCCCTGAGGTGACATGGAACAGAAGATGAGAAGGCCTGACTCTTAATCTGATGTTTGCCTTGAATGATTTTCCTCCCACTGAGAAGTTATGCCTTGAATCACTTCAATCAACTACAAAGCTTCATAGGGCCTTAGTTTTTCAATACCTTTTTGAAAACCAAATCTTAATTTTCTGGGATTAGAAGCTTGAAAAAATTCAATCAAACAAGGATCTGAGTTTCTCAGCTGTTTATTCCTGTTATTTTTTTCTGAAAATCATCCAATTACGACTTAATGGAGTCTCTTTCTGTAGTACCCTGCTAAATATGACAGCAATGGACCACACACTATTAGTAGTCTGGTTTACAGCGTCTTCACCATAATTATAAAGTCACTGAGTTTGGGGTTTCTGCCTAGTTACAACAGAAGTGTCATTTTCCTCTCTCTTGTTATGAAATACAATATCTGAATACACTTACAGGCTTTAAATGATAATTTAATATGTGCATAAAATGTGGAAGGGTGAAGTCAGGGTGAGGAGCAAGTCCCTCTCCTGGGGGCTAATCATGAATGTGCATCAGGATTTTCATTTTCTACTGGTGATTTGTGAAGTTTATCATAGATTAGGGAAAAAGCAAGACAAATTCTTCTTCTCTGTGTTTTGGGGCCCTTTTCTAACTTTCTCAGGCCCTGCCTTTACTATTCTCTGATGATCACTGTGCCACTAGGTTCTAAGAGACCGAGTTTCCCGTTTCCATAAGTGAGTAAGAATGTATTGTGCTTGCCTCCTTGTGCCTGGTTTATCTCTGTTGACTTCCCAGGCTCAGCTCATGATTCTTCCACATTGCTTTCTGACTCATTTAGACGCCTTATGGCTTGGGAGCTCTGTTATTGTTATGATAGATGACTATGCTTAGTATAAATTTTTCCATGAGCCAAAATATGGATCCAAGATATGACTGTGTCATAATAACTATCATATTCAGCTCAACATAGGCTTCCAGTCCTCTTATAAGCAGGTCTTTAGAGCCTGGAATCCTTCAGCCCTGCAGCTCCACCCTCTCCGACCTTCAGGTCACATTGCTCCATTCAGACAGCAGAGAAAAAAAGGCAGTTAGATATGAATCATGGGCTCAAAACAACTTCAAATGCCTGTACTGAGTCTGTAGGAGACTAATTCTGTCAAGTCATGGACAGTCATAGATGGGGAATTGGGTCTTACCCCTCAGCCCTGAATTATTAGCTATTGACAGATTCTAGGATTTGGAGATCATTGTCTTAAATTGTCTATTAGGCCCTGAACCTGTGATCACACAGTAGACTCTGATTAAATTTAGTGAAACAAAATGAATAGATACAGATGTGAAAAAGGAGATTCGGAGGGAAAAAGGTAGGCAGATAAGGAAGTACAAGAGGGTAAAAGGCGAAAATCACAATCATCAAAATCCATTATTTACATGCATAAATTGTATAAGTAATTAATTTTTAAAAATAAGAGAAGGATGGGTATGATGAAGTCATGCTAGGTATTTAAATCAAGGTTGTTTAAATATTTTCTACCTACAACCCTCTTTTGATCGAAAAATTTTTTGTATCTCACCACAAAAAGACAAATATAAAAGAGTCACACAAGTCAAATATATCCTGATAGTAAACAAAAAAACACTTTATTTTTGCTTGTGGCTGGCAAAATGACTCAGTGGGTAAAGACCCTTCACCCCAGGTCAGACCATATGAGACCCATCCCCAGAATCTGCACAGTAGGAGAGAAAACTAACATCTACAGGTTGTCCTCTGACCTCCAAAGATGTCTGTTTAGCACCTGTATGTCCATGCAATTCACATACATATTTGTACAAATATAAAATAAAGCAAAAATCATCTAAAAATCCTTTGAAATATATTTATGCATACATATACACATACATATGAAATATATATCATACATATATATATCACTTATTAAGATGAAAGTCATTTTGCATGCTAAAGAGTATATAAAGTTATCTGTTTTTAGATAAAGAAATAAATCTTGGTTAACTATTTGGTACTACAAGACAGAGTGCATCTATATTGGAGTTGATGGACATATTGATTTTATAACTGTCAATGCTGAGAAAACTGCTTCCCATAAATATGGAGCACAAAATGGCAGAAGTGTGTTCAGGACAATTTCAACTGGAAATTCTGAGCTAATCCCAAGCCAATGTTCACGGAAGGATATTTTATGAACCTTAAGTCAACATTTCAAAAAGCCACTTATAAATCCAAGTGTTCTGATAACATAGGATCTAGAAGTTTACCATTTCGATGCATATACTATAAGGTAGCAACCATTATTTTCCCAAATGAAGCCATTATGTATCTATGCGAGCAGGAGCCTTTGCATGTGCTGTGGAAACACAACTCAGGAGTTTTGAATTTGAGCCAAGGTGTTTTAGGCAAAGTTCACTGATTCAGTGTGCTGCCACGGCATGAGAACTATAAAACTTACATAGTATGTGTTCAGAATCAAGGCTGCAGAGAAGTCATGGAATGCTACTAGGGGAAGTGTTACTGAAAACATCCATGGCTCATTGACTTTGACTTCAGTTTGGTTGTTTTGTGTTCAGAAACCTTTTTATGTGACATGTTTTTTTTCTGCCACTCTCACATTTAGTAACACAACTACAAGATTACTCAGATGGCCTACTCAGCTGGCATGGGGACTGCATTAGTCAGCTGTCAGCTTTCTGTTACTGTCACAGACAGTTGAGGAAATCCACGTAAAGGAGAAAAGATGCATTTTGGCCTATGGCTGCAGATGTTTTTGTCCAAAGCCAATTGACTTCATCATTTCTGTGTAGTGGTGAGCAGAGCATCATGGAGACAGCATGTGGCAGAGCAGTGTTTTAGAAGGAAAGAGAGGGAGGGAGGGAGAGAGGGAGGGAGGGAGAGAGGGAGGGAGGGAGGGACGAAGGAAGGGAGGGAGGGAGGGAGGAAGGGAGGGAGGGAGGGAGGGAGGGAGGGAGGGAGGGAGGGAGGGAAAGAGAGAGAGAATTCAGTACCCAAGATCATGCCTTGAATGACCAACTCCTTTCAATTATATTCTATGTTCTATGTTCCTATCACCTCCCAATTCCACCATCAATTGATTAACCCACTGAGAGTTCAAAGTGCACAGCATCATTTACCAAAGCCCATCAACCTGTAGCCAGGCATTTAGCACATGGCTTTTTTGGGAGATATTTTAAATATATATCACAACAGAAACTGAGAAATTAGAGTAAGGTATTGGGTATTTTCACTAGAGGATATTGCATAGATACTATCAGAGGCAAGCAGTATCTACTGCGGTCACCCCAACTGTAATTCTATTTAAAAGGAAGTAGTATAAAATGGATACTAAGTAAGGAATCAATAGAATCAGCCACAATAAACTTCACTGAATTGTTGAGAACTAAAGACATAATGAATGCCAAATATTTAGCAGAGCCCCTACTACATCAGTGCTTAATAAACTGTATCTATTGCTGCTTATGTTTTCTATTACTGCTTCTTTATATAAAATTGGTGTTGGTATGGGAATTAATGTTCTAGTAAGTTTATTTTAGCCCAAACATTGTATTATTCTAGTTTTCTCATTTTGCTGTATGAACATATCTAGATGATAACATTTATGTTAGGAAGAAGATTTTCAATTTCCTAAAAATGTCCTATTTTACAGCTTTTATTAGTAATTTCCCTTACATCTATATTCTGCATTTTTTTTACTCCTAAAGCTGTTTTTTTTAAAAAAAAAAAAAAACATTGAATCACTATTGATACTGAGAAAATAAATTTGACCACAGATGTCTCTCTCCTCTCTTGTCAAATCTCAAGAGGGTGTGTTTAGCCTGACTTCTATTTCCTGATGGTTGAATTCCTGTATACAAAGTAAAGCTGATACTTGTCCCTGAAGGGTCAAGGTGAAAACCAAGACTATGGATAACTTAGAAATCATGATAGGACAAGGATAAAGTACAATCCTGTTGATGTTTGAATAGCTTTCAATGTGTCCTGCCTGTGAGTTTCTGGGTAAGCAATAGCAAAGAAGAAGGAAAGGTCAATTCTTCCTTTTCAAGGAGCTCCTTATTGTCTACGCCAGACAATGGGAAGAAGTGGATGTAGTGGGAATCCTAACTGGTCTTAATAATAAAAACCCAGAGTCAGATATTAGGGGTGAAGGCTGAAAGATCAGAGAAGCAGAGTAGTCAGCCACTAATGCTCTTGCTTCTACAAACTCCACAGACTGAAACAGGTACCCTGTCTCTGCAAATCCTCAGACTTAATGTTTCTGTTTTCTCCCACTTTATATTCCTCTCTCCACCCAGCCATATCCCTTCCTATCTTGTGCTTGGATTAAAGGCTCCCAAGGACTGAGATTAAAGGTGTGATCCACTACCACCTATCTCTGTTTCTCTTTTACACTGTGTTGATCCTGTGTAGCCCAGGGTGGCCTTGAACTCACAGAGATCCTTCTGCCCCTACCTCCTGAGTTTGGGGATTAAAGTTGTGTGCCACTACTCCTTGGCCTCTATGGCTAACTAGAGACAAGGTCCACACTTTGACCTTCAGGCAAGCTTTATTTGTTAAAACACACACAAAATATTACATTTCCACAATTTGCCTAAAATAAAAATTAGTTATATTATAACTAATATAAGAAAAACTAGATGCAGTCAGTACATTAATTATATATAATATATACAGACAATAAATACATCAAAAATGTCTAGTACATTTGCATTTGAAAAATTCAGAGAAAATACTCCATTATCTATCTTATCTTGGCGAATTCAAAAAATTGACTAATTTACTTTCTATCCTAACTTCCACTACCAAAACTATATTTTTATATCTCTCAGCTTTATATACTTTACACCTCTTTAGTGAGTTTCTAATTTGCATCTGTTATCAAGGAAAGCTGTAACTATATCTAGTCTTCAACTTCCTTAGAGACCCAAGAAAGAAATAATATTAACTGAGTAAGCAGGAATACAAGCAAGCAACTTCCAAAAAAAAAAAAAAAAATGAGAAATGACAGAAACAACTGGCTGACTGATCACCCAAGGTTCATATAGTGTTGGGGCATCCATCTTCAGCCCACAGGCCTAGATTATTCAATGGACTTTTCTATGAAGTAGGATTTTTTTAAGAACTCTCCTGCCTTGTCTTGGCAAGGTTTGACAGTCACTCTCTTTAGTGTACTGCTTGTCCAATTTGGACCACATACTGCCAGCAGCACAAGTGGCTTATTTTTGCCACAGAGAAAATAAACTCCATATAAAGTTTCTTCAGTGTCCATTATCTTCTCCAAAGTAGAATGGTGTTGCCAGAAGTGGACATGTCTCATTGTCATAAAAAAAAGCAACCTATGTTATTAAAATATCTTGAATGCTATCTTCTGTATTTCTCTGAAGTATTTGAAGATGACCTGTCTATCTCAAATATATCTGTTTGATCTTTAAAACATACCTAATATGACTATGAGTTTAATTGCAATAGGTGACTAATTATTAACCTGCGTTTCCTTATTTTCCTAAACAAGTGGTAATAACTTTTAAAAACTAGAAATTTTCATTGCATTGTTAAATGAGCTGTAAGGTACAATTTTTTTTTTTTTTTTTTTTTTTTTTTTTTGGTTTTTCGAGACAGGGTTTCTCTGTGGTTTTGGAGCCTGTCCTGGAACTAGCTCTTGTAGACCAGGCTGGTCTCGAACTCACAGAGATCCGCCTGCCTCTGCCTCCCAAGTGCTGGGATTAAAGGCGTGCGCCACCACCGCCCGGCAAGGTACAATATTTTGAACAAGATTAGAAACATATGTACTGTATGTTTTAATAAAATTGATCTCAAACTTGCAATAATAAATAAAATTTGTGTAAAACATAAAAATTCAGTACAATGTAAAATATTTAAAACTAGTAGTTACCTTTTTGGTTTAAAAGGAGATATAATAATCTCTCTTTTTAATCCTATCATATCTATATCCCCCCTTTTCAAAACAAGAAACCTGAATCTACTCTTCTTGGTTTAGCTTTTTTCCTGACCGTTACCAATAACAACTTGTAACCAACCTCCCTAAACAATGACAAATATCCATAACTTACTGAACAGCCAAAGTCCACTTAACCCTACTCTTGGGAATGTAGGTGTCATGTTCTTAAATTTACTTTCTGATGTTTGGAGGAGACAGCATCTTTTAGGGATTCTGCAAAGAAAAATTTGGGTTAATTGTCAAGTCCTGGGAGAGGTAGCTGTATCATCTGTTGTTTAGTCTCTGTGTAATAGGAAAGTAGAGGGCTTGTCTCATATCCTAGCTAGAGTATCTGTAGGGCTGGATTATCACAGCTAGCCACCACAATTTGTCCTGAACAGTCTGCAGCCTTTCTTTAGGTGGTTCCTCTTTAACTTTATATGGAAGGATAAAATTGGTTCTCCTTTAAATTCCTCTATGATCTCTTTTAATAAGTTTTTCTAAAGCCTATATCTTGACACTCACATCAACCAACATTTTTAGATATAAACCAGAAATTATCAAACCAACCATAAAGATTATCAAAATGATAATTAGCATTACACAATCCTGGTTGATTATTCCGTCATTTAATTCATTTAATTGTTCCAAATTTAAAACACATTGCATAATCATACAGAGACCTAACTCTCTCCATTGTAACAATCTTTCCCACTTTTAAACATGGGAAAAAACTTTCTGCTTTAACTAATTCCTCCTTTAATAATTCCCATTGGTCTCACCAAATCTGCCAACAATGATGATGAAGATATGAGGCTCACTGCTGCTGCAAAGAACAGTAGAAGCCTGAGCAGGTTTCAAGGCAGCTACCTAGTTTGGGAGCAGCCCAAGAAGTGGGTCCAAGGAAAGCCCAGAACCCACTGGGAGAAAAGAAAGAAAAACTTAGCCAGCAGGTCAGTGACTCTGGTCACATATAGCTCCGGCCTATGTCAATGGCTACAAAGCCACAGGGAAGCAGCTTTTTTATGAATTTGTGCCCCAAAAGTTGGACACCAGATGTAGCGTGAATCCTAATTCACTGAAAGAGCAGTAGATCAGTTCTCATGGGTATCAGAGGAGCAACCTGCAGGGAAGAGCTTGGGCAGATGCTGTGTGTATGTAGAAACTGGATAAAGTCATCTTTTTAATAAATATATAGGGACATCTAAGCGACTGTATAGGAAGATGCTAACAGTTCAGCATGGTGTAAACTCAGAAAAGCCAAGTGAATGGTCCACAATGCTAAGATGAAGGTGTCTCCTAAATACAGGAGGAGGAGAGTCACGAGGAGAGGGAGCCAGAGCAGCTGTCTAGGAATATCAGTTTACCTGTGTTTCCCCAAAGAAGAAAAACAGGAAGAAACAGATCCTCCTCTCTGTGACCCCCAATGAATGGGGACATCCAGAGTAAATAAAAGTCCTAAATTACAGGACCTGAAGAGCCGAAATGCTTTTTCCCTCAAGCATATTTCTTTTCTCTTGATGCAGTGTCCACCCCTAAAGAACATCATAAACAAAAAGTAAGAAATTAAACCTTAAACAAATTACAATGAACAATTTCTTGAAATGAAACAAACAAAATCTGCTACAAACAAGGTAGCCCGAACGCAAACATGCAAGCCACAAGCAAGAACCCTGCACAAGGAAGGAAGAGCATGGGAACTATGCTCGACTTAGAGATTCTCTACAGCTTTTGTCAAACAGAAGATATTCAGGCCTGGGGAGATGCCTTGGGGGTTAAGAACACTCACTGCTCCTCCAGAAGACCTGGGGTCAGCTCCCAGCACCCACATGGTATCTCACAGATATCTCTAACTTCAGTTCCGGTGGATTCAATGCACTCTCTGGACACTGCAGGCACATGATGTACAGCAAACCCCCCACACACACACACACAGAATGAAGACAAAACAAATCTTTAGAAAGACAGTGTTCACAATGCGCACATGAATACTGAAAGAAGGCTCCAATCTTTGAGGACACTAAATTCACAGCTGAGGAATTATATCTTGCATATCACCATAGAACCTTCATCTAGCGATGGATGGAGATAGAGACAGAGGCCCACACTGGAGCACTGGACTGAGCTCCCAAGGTCCTAACAAGGAGCAGAAGGAGGGAGAACATGAGCAAGGAAGGCAGGACCATGAGGGGTGCACCCACCCACTGAGACAGTGGGGCTGATCTATTGGGAGCTCACCAAGGCCAGCTGGACTGTGACTGAAAAAGCATGGGATAAAACCGGACTCTCTGAACATGGCGGACAATGAGAGCTGATGAGAGGCCAAGGACAATGGCACGGGGTTTTGATCCTACTTCATGTTCTGGCTTTGTGGGAGCCTAGACAGTTTGGATGTTCAACTTCCTAGATCTGGATGGAGGGGGGAGGACCTTGGACTTTCCACAGGGCAGGGAACCCTGATTGCTCTTGGGGCTGGAGAGGGAGGAGAAGAGGAGTGGGGGGAGGGGGAGAGGGACGGGAGGAGGGGGAGGGAAATGGGAGGCGGGGAGGAGGCGGAAAATTTTTTTCAATTAAAAAAAAAAGAACCCTATGATTGAAGCAGATGGAAATGACAGTTTCTAAAGGAAGAAGAAAAGGGAAATTGGAAGAAGATCTTTTTGAGAAATTTAGTGGAAGAGAAGATTTTACAGTCTGATAACATGAAGATCTATTGTTGGGCCTGTGTATTCTTCTCTGCTGCGGCACACATGGAAATTCAATAAGGAGGATGAACTTGGTGACAGCATCTACAGGATACAGCAAAGAAGCAAACAGAATAGAACTAATAGGAGTGAAACTCAGCTGTCCTAAGCTCATCCCTCATCACCCCAACTTCAAATAGGAAAGAGAAACATATGTAGAATAGCATTGCAAACCAAATCAATTATTTCTAAGAGAACATACAGAAACAGGAGGAAAAAAATTGAATTAGAAATTCATAAATTCAAGACAAATTGTGTGTAGTGGCTCATGCCTCTAAATCCAGTCCTAAGGAATCAGAGGGGAGGGTCACCAGTTCAAGGCCAACTTGGTCTACTTTCCAGACTTACCAGACAGCCATAGTAAGGCCAAGCCTTAAAGAGAGAGAGGAGAGAGAGAGAGAGAGAGAGAGAGAGAGAGAGAGAGAGAGAGAGAACAAAATTTTAAGAAGAAATACCTGATTAAACTCAAGGGAATTAGGAAATTAAGATAGTTTAGAGATAAAGAATATAATAGAAGATATAAATAGAAATTTAGCAAGAGTCTCTAAAGACAGATATGAGAGTAACCAAGGAAATTGAAGAAAAATTAAAAACAAACAAAGTCAGAGATAAGTGGGCAGAAATGGAGGCAGGCAATGAAATGACTGCATATATTTAACCCTGAAGAAGTAAAATGTAACAACATTTGTAATTATACCCTGAGAAAATATTGCAGAAAAATAACAAGATCTAAATCTATACATAATAGCAGCAAAGGTAGTTTCCTGAAGAAAATTGCTTAAAAATATTTCTGAGACCTCTCATAGCTAAAAAAATAAATACATTTCAAAGCCTGAGAAATGAAACTCAAATCTCAAGGCAAAATTATCAAATAACTTACAAGGTAAAATAATTCATTACACTGTTACGGGACTAGTAACCTTGAAGAATAGACATAGTAGGGTGGAGATGTGTCTTAGTCACAGAGGGATTGCCTGGAAATTCAATACCTTGAGCTGCATCCCTAATACCATAAGGATACAAAGGCCCCATCCCACAGAAATAATAGTTTCCAGCAAGAAATATCAACAATTGCTATATTGGTAAAACTATGATAAAAATTGGAATAGTTATATAGTCTTAAAGTGATCATCTAGAGAATCTTATCCATTTGAACAAGAATTTTAATAAAAACACTTGCTGATACCACCTCTAACACAGCTGGATTAGGGAACACTCCTTTGGTGGGATAAGAAAACATATCAGGCTTCAGATACTAGAAAATGAGAGGCATGGGGCATCCTGACTCTGGTGTTCTTGTCCCTAGTGCATAGCATGCATGTCACAGAAGATAAGGGACATTCTAAAAGGCAGATGTCCATCCCTGGTCTCACTACTGTCTACTAGCGCTTAGGAGGCTGGGGCAGCAGGACCTAGAGTTTGAGGCTAGCCTGGACTTAAAGAGAGACTCAGTGTCAGAAAAACAAACAAGACAAAACCAAATCAAACCAATATTTCATGGTATGAAAATCTGAAAAATCTGTAAACCAAGTAAATGAGTATGTCTTTCTAGATTGTATTTGGGACTAAAAAAAAACAATATATAATGCGTTTGTGTGACCATCAGTTAACAGAAAAAGTCTTTAAAAAGAATTAAGTCTTATCAATAATGCTTTAATGACTGATAATTATAACACTGGTTTATGAGGAGAGGTTCTTATTTTTAGAAAGTACAAACTCAGTTATTTTAGAGGTAAAGGTTCATCATTATCAACAGCTGAATGATGCTTCAAATGTGCCCACTTTCTATGTTTGTATTCTACGTATTATGTGTGTAATACAATACTATGTTTATGTACATGTATACAGGCATGTACATAAACAAAAATTTTATTATATACAAATGCATACATACATCCTTATATGTTCATGTTCAAGTGTGAATTGAAAGAATCAATCATGACACGAGAAGGAAATATATCATCTAGAAACTGAGAGAAGAGGCGACAAATACTTCAAGCTACTTTTGTAAATATTTTTGAAAAATCATTTTTTAAAAAAACTAGTCGAAAAGACAAAATGAAATGAAGATGTACTGGCATGCTTCATAACAAAACAGTTGAAATTTGGTATTTTATTAGATATATATTGTCTCATAATTCTGAAGATTGGGAAGTTGTCTCCTTGTATCATCCCACGAAGAAAGGCAAAAAGAGGACAATACAAAGCAAGAAATCTACTTCATAGCACCAAACTAAAATGTAAATGGACATTGGTCCATTCATGAAGGAGAGTCCTCCTGACCCAAACACTTCCCATGAGGTCTCAACCCATCCCCAACCCCAACAAGGTAGCACTAGAATTGAAGTTTATCCAGAATTCAAAGTCTGGGGGTAGACTGGTTTTTTTGTTTGTTTGTTTTTGTTTTTTGTTTTTTATAAGCAGCAGTATTGTTTCATATATACTGAGCTACTAGAAAGTTTCTCATCCATGTTACCCACAAATATTTCGTTTACATGATCATAAATAAAATTAGCTGATTCTCAGATTGTGGTTTCCTCATTTCTTTGATCCAAAATTAATAAACATATACATATACATTCAGAAACATTCTCCTACTGAGCACTGTGTCCACGCATGTTATGTACATATGTGTGCACACATATGTACATATGAATGTATTATTTTTAAAGACACTGAAATGTCACCACAAGCTGCAGGGTGACATTTATCAATAACATTCTCGAATCATCCAATCTGTTTTGGTGAAATCAAAGTTAGTGGAACACTACCCATCTTAAACAATGGTCCTGATGGCTCACAAGGAAAAGGATCCTGTGCAGGGCTAGTGACAATCCTATCTAGTTCAAAGACACCACGTACCTCGCCTTAGTAAAGTAAACTGACCTCCTTATCTTCGACAGGTCTCAGAGACCCATTTGTGAATTGGCCTATCCACTTGCATTTTGGGCTGTTTCCAACACTCTGGAATTGACAGAAGCATAGAGCTGGAAGCTGGATTTAGAGGTGAGAGACCCAAGATATGCGATTCTTATTTTCCCATCACCAAGCTTGGAGACTTTTACCAGGTCCCTTTGCATCTTTCAGCCTTAATTTAAATGTACATAGCTCTGTAAAATGCTGTGTGTACAGTTGCACCTGTCAGACCTGTGAGTTAATCAACAAGTGTTAATAACATGAAAGTATTCTTCAAGCCCTTCTGCCCTTCTTCTATGAATATTGACAGTGAGGAAGTGTTAAAAGTATAAAGCTGAATTCATTCATAAACAATCTTAGAAATTCCATGAAGTTACAATACCCCCCTGTGTTACTTAGTTACTTGGGACATAGTCTCAGTGCTGACGTAGTGGGGCAGGATGATGGATACGGTGGGGACTTGAGAATAAGGTGTGTGTTGAACTCGATAGTCTTCTACATACTGAAACTTTACTGCTTTTATGAAAATAAAACTTCGCCTCATTTTTTTTCATTGCATTCAGTAGTTTGCAAATAGACAGTAGTTTTTCTACTTCATAGTTATATTCCAAATGGTGCTGTTTATGTTTTAACAACTGTACTCATTTTCTGTTGCTCCTAGGGAACTGAAGTGCATAAATTCCCTGTCATCCAGCTCTGAAGATCTGAAGTGTCACTGGCCTAAACCCAGGGGTCTTCAGGGCTTTCCTCCTCTGGAGACTCAGGGGAAGTTTCGATTCCATGTGCTAGCCAGTTGCTAAGTTCTGGTCCCCTTCCTATTTCATGGTTTCTCAATCTCAAGTGCTGGAGGTGGAAGGCGGAGTCTTCGGAGGAATCTTTCTTCATGTGCTGCTCTTCTTGTTGGCTTGCATAGACCTCTGTGACTATATCAGACACAGACCTCCCTTCCGGCCCCCCGCGAGGAAAATTAATGGCAACCATTTTATCTCAAGATTGCTTACTCACGCATCTGGAAAGTCCAGTTTCAGCACCTCGTGTAACCTGCACACAAGTGCCAGGAATAGAATATGTCTTGTGGTACCTGAGAAAACCACACACTGGTGACGAATATCAGATAAAGATGACTGACTATCCTTGCAGCTGCAAAGAGGAAGGCACTAGACTGAGCCTGCATGGTGATTCTAGAAGCTGATAGGAAGAAATTCTACATCTCTTGTGGTCAGTTCTTTCCTGTCTTTAGTTCCCAGCACACCCTCACCTCCTTTTTTTCTTCCTCGGCTTTTTGTCCCAGATCTCAAGCTGATCTAAGATTCCCCAAGGGGCTGGCTGTTTATATTCACCTCCTGTAAACTCCCATGCAAAATAGAATCTTGGCTTTGGGGGGATCTGAGGAGACCGGGGTGAACATAGATAATCTTGAAATGCTTGAAATTTTAGGCATTTTTATTATCTGTATTTAATACCACCACAGAACCTTTTGAAATACTTGAATTCATTGTGTTTCTATTTATTATTTTCACACCTGGAGGCATTTTTACAGAGACTATAGCTTTAAAATTGTGAACAGAAACAAATTAAGTGCAAGCATCTTTGGGGGGTCATCTTAGCTGTGCCTCCTGTCCCACCTGCAGGCAGAACCCTTGTTAACTGAGTTGTTTGCTGTATATTGAATGCACACAAAAAATAATATAATAAATATGGCAAACATTATTTCAACAGCAAACAAAACAGTAAGAGTTTCCTTAAAGGAATAAAAAAAATAAGAAACACCTTTCTTTGTATGGATTCACCCCTGCAAAATAACCAGATTTCAGCAACTAACAAATTCACTGGAGAAATCCAGACTCTGGGCACTCATCAACTAAGGGCTCTAAAGTATGCAGTTTGCTTTGATCAGTACTGTGTGTGTGTGTGTGTGTGTGTATGTGTGTGTGTTGTGTAACTTTATATTCTGGAGAAACAAGGGGTGTGTTTTCTCTTCTGCTCATGCAAAATATATATATATATATATATATATATATATATGGACAACCTAGAACTATCTTAAGCCTGTACCTTTTCTGTTACATTGTGTTTATAAAAAAAACCTAGGGTTACCCGTTCAGAAGTCAAACATAGCTATAAATGTGTGGCAGTCACAATGTTTGTCTGTTTATGTATTTGGGTAATGATTTGCTTATTTTATTTCTACTAAGCACCATCATATTTAATAAAATAGAATAAAGAGGGAAAGAAAAAGGAGTATGTCTTACATGGAGACCTATATGCAAACACTCTTTAAAAAGAAAGAGAAATGTGCTGAGTAAAGTAATGCCTTTAATGTGCTTAAAGCACTTCGGGGGCTTTGTTTTGTATAAGGACTCTTGCTTATGTAGCTCAGGATGCCTTGGAACTCACTATTCTTCCTCAGTTCCCCAGTTTTGAAATTATAGGCATGATACTCCTTGTGATACTCCTTTCTCTTGTTATTCTTCCTTACTTTAAAATATGATGGACAAAATCCACTCAACGGATTTTCTGCCTGTTGCTTGACAGACATTTGGAGGTGGGCACAAACCACATGTCTCTTCACCCCGGAAAGGAACCCATGAGAGATAAAGGGACCATTGCGCCAATGTCCGATTTGGTGAAACAGTGAGGCTTTCCTAGGATTGCTGACAGGAGTATGGGTTACTGGTTCATTAAAAGATGAAGGGACAATTCCAAAGCAGCTGTCCAATGGCTTAGGCCTGAAAATCCCACCCTAACAAGGGCAACAGTTTTGAAAATCTGCCACCCTGGGACTCTATGCAGTTTGCAGGCATCTTGGAGGAAGATAAACAGTCCAAATATCTATACCTATCAGCAATATGGCTGGTCAGAGAATGTACATCAAGCAATTGCTTTCTCTCTTTATACACGGGTACTGTCCCTCAATAATGTTTTTTTGTTGTTGTTGTTGTTGTTCTCTTATACATATGAACTTTTGTTTGCCACCGAGGCTCCTGAAGAAATGTTTCAATTTGGAGGGGATGATGTGACTCAGAGGAACACATAGTGCAACACTGTCCAATCCTAGTGAGTGACTGACCCTTGAGGGACTATGGATCAAGGAGCATGATGCTCACAGGATGGAGGAAGGGTAACATTACCATCGCCATCTCCTATGAGATCCTTAGAACTGCAGAATCCCAGCTTCTCCTATATCTGTGTGATGTGCCCTGAATGGCTTGGACCTTGAAACCAACCAGATGAGAGAACGAAGAAAATTCAGGCACAAAGACACATATACGGGAAGTCTGGAATTGGGTGAACTGTGAGCACTCTGATACAGAGGTTTCTACCATGCAATCAAGCCACCCAGAATCCCAGTGCCCTTATATACAGCACAGGGGGAAGGAGTTAGCTACTCCAGGTAGGAGGTCTCTATAGGGGTACAGACTCAGGCTGTAAATATCCATGTGGAGAAAAGTTTCTGCTTTCTGTACTCTGTTGACACTCACATATGAACCTGGGAAAGGTTTGACCATTCCCATAGATCTAAGGCATTAGTCATTGTTAATAAATCATATTCACTGGGGTTCCCTCCACTTCATACCTCTGTACACATGGATTTAGAACCTGTCCATTTAAGAAGATTCCCAAATCATTCATATGCATTGAATATGTAGAACCGTTCTAGGACTGGTTCCAAGAGCAGAAGATTTTCCAAAGAAGAATTTTCAGTAGAAAGTGAATACTGTTTATTCTAAGAGTCAAAGAATAATTTTAAAAGTATTATTAGACCATATTCAGGATAGTGTGGCTATGATTATGCATTATTAATTAAAATTCTTCTCTATGTAAAGATCATTTCTTCATGAAAATAAGTCAGTGTTTTTCGGATACTCAAAATCCACAGCATTCTTGAGATCATATTTTCAGTCATTGTCTCCAAGAAATTAACCCTACTTTAATAGTTATATCCCATTCAACCTTTCCTTCCTCACTGTTTCAGAAGCTATCGCTATGAAGACATGCTTGTGAACACACACCAACTTGAGAAAACCTTCCAGATCAAATGATTTTGCACTTGCCCAAGTAGAATTAATACCAATAACTCATTATCTAAGACACAGTTCTCCCTCTGGGGTAAGGGAGATTTTGCCCAGAACCAAAAAGAGAGGTACATGGCTTAGTCAACAATACCATTTTAAATTATACCTTCCTCACCTAGGGCAATGTTTAACAATAAGATGGAGACACATCCAAGTCTTTCTTTTATTAGATCTGAGTGAAACCATGCTGAAAGGACAGGGATTTTCAAAAGAAAGAAGATCCAATGAAGCTCTAATTGACTTTAGATGAAAATCAATTTTTAGAGAACAGCACATAGGAAAGTTGAGGATAACTGAGTTCCCTAAATATTGTGCATGGCATCCACCTTGAGAAAGTCTTTGCAAATCTCCACTGAAAATAAATTCTATTTGGAAACCCATAGCACTAGTGACAGAATATAACACACATGTAGCAACTGTAACACATACAAACACACTCACGGACACAGCACTGCCATATAACAAACTGTGTAACATAGGGTACTGAGCCATGAACCACACAGGAAGTAAAAGTGGGGCCCAACAAATAGTGATCTATGATAGTGGAGAAACCAACATATGCAAAAGCCACACAGAAGTCAGTCTGAAATTGATGACAAAGGTAAGCTTGCACCAGGCTGCAAGAGGTTCTCGTTGAGCTTTATTATGAAGCAATAGTTCGGATCCTTAAAGTCTAGGTAACATCATCAGGCTTTCTTAAAACAAGAGTAGTACAAGCAGAGAGATTGTCCTTAATGATATAACTTCAGCAGTTCCCAAACCAGTGTCCACGAACACATGGAGGGAGTATTTCTATGAGATGCTACAAACAATACAAAAGTCTTTAAACATTGCCATGTTTTTCCACATAAATGCACTACTGTTTTGTTTTTTGTTGTTTGCAGTGTGTGTGTGTGTGTGTGTGTGTGTGTGTGTGTGTGTGTGTGTTTCAAAACACTGGAGGTGCCCCTGATTTTGAAGTGTTCAGTTATGTGTAAGCAGAATTGGAATGTGTCATATTCTCTCACTTGGCAAAGAGATATCCTAAGAAAAGAGGTTAAATCTTTTCTTGCTTTGAAAAGTGTAATCAGAACTTGGAATACAGCTTAGTACTAAGCACTCATCTAGCATGTACAAAGAAAAAATGAAATCACTAATTTTATATGAACAAGAAGGTCTTGCCTGCTTGTTGAATAAGAGGTAGAATAAGCTTTTTAAGTTATAAAAACATGCAAATAAAAGTGGACTAAGTTTTATCTTCCAAAAATCTTACTTTAGGAACACAAAATCTAAATTTAGAAACTAATTATTCACTTTTTAAGGGATTTGCAGTGGGATGTAAGTCAATAGAAAACTCTTCAATATGTTTTAAATGGAATTCAATTATATGCAGTTCTATGGGGTCTCATCTAGTGTGCCAAAGCCAGCTGGATGTACTATTTAATTGCCACACCATGAAGAACACCAAGGACAAAAGTTGTCTGCAATTGAAGCTGTGAATGAATTTCTATAGGTCACCATTAAAGCACAGTAACCTCAAATAGTTTAAAAAGTGTTAACTGCTGCTGTTAATATCACATATCCAGTTCCTATGACCACAGTCACCAATGATTGATCACCACAAAGACAATGCTTGATCTATACAACAGGGGCTTTTGGAGGGACTCAAACAGAGATCTGTACCCAAGCGTCAATCAACTCTCAAAGAAAAGCTGCTTATCCATCAGATCATAACTTCTTTATACTTTTAACATGATGTCTACAACAAGGTGAAAAATAATGAATACTTAGGAATAAAGGGGTTGAGACTAGTAACTGAGTCATCACAACAGTGAGGAATTTAGAGCAGTTCAGTTTGAATAAGAAGAGAAACATTTGTTCGCATAACTAAAAGGCTTATATAAGAATAAATAGATCTCAGGAACAGGTGGATGTCGATGTTCAAAAAAAAAAAAATGAAAGCAATGCCCTTGAAAAAAATCACACCTTGTAGCTTTTAGTTTGGTCCTCTCACAGACTGATTTAATTCGAATCAGTATGGTAGAGATGTTGAAAATGTCTACCAAGTCTTCAAGAGGTATCTTCAACATTAGTTTTAATTAGGTTGACAAAACTGAGTGGTTCCCTAGACTTGTTAGGGGATAGCCTGACTTATCCTAAGAAAAATATATTTCCTGTTAATGGTAATCCTAACTTACAGAAATGTATGCATTTTAATGTATATTTGCAAAAATCCCCAGACAGCAATCAGAAGTTACTCAGGGTGTTTGAAAGCCTCCAGCTCACCCCCACTTTGCAACTGTTCGTTCTAGTTGTCTCTTCACTTCCAGAGGTCTCTTGACCACCAACCACTGTCTGACCCAGAAAGGCTTTGGGACCAAACAAACCGAATTAAAAAAAAATAATGTGAGTTATATTTTCATCATCTACATGAAGATTTAGCATCAACTTCAAGCAAATGTGATGTATTAGATAAAATTATATTTGTTAATCTCTTAGAATATAGTCTGATATACTGTACATGTCTCTTCTCAAATACCCTAGACTCTTGAGGGCTGTAATGGGCACTCATGAGCCAGTGCCTTCCTTTATGAGACATCCAAGTTGAGATCTCCTGCTCTGGTGTACAGAGCAACATAAAACAACCTTGTGATGCTGCTGGGAGGTCAAGGCCCGATATCATCTTTCTAGCTATCAAGATGTGTGGCTTCAAACCTGTCTTTTCAGTCCTTTAGGAGTTTTGCTGGGGGACAATGGTCTGTACCCTGTCATTTGTATTTCAATAAAATGCTGATTAGCCAATAGCCAGGCAGAAAATGTAGGTGGGGAAATCAGGCATGAAGTAGCAGTAGGGCAACGAGAACAAGAGAATCTGGGAAGAGGAAAAGAGTCAGTCTGCAGTCATCATCCAGACACAAAGCCAGACACAGAGGAAGCAAGATATGAATGCCTCATAGAAAAAGGCACCAAGCCACGTGGCTAACACAGACAAAAATTATGGGCTAATATAAGTTACAAGAGTTAATAAGAAGCCTGAGCTAATAGGCCAATCAGTTTATAATTAAAGTAGACCTCTGTGTGTTTCTATGGGACTGAACGACTGAAGGACCGGGTGCAACAGAAACCTTTGTTGATAGAGTTTAATCATTTGGGGGGTGGCAAAAAATAAGTGATGGAATGAATACATTTCTAAGATTTTGTCTCTCTGAACATATGCCATATACTGACAAATAGTTATATATTCTAAGTATATCATTTATCATACCAATAATTTCAGAACCTTATCATCTGAAAACACATGTTCATCTTTGGGGATAGTATACCCCAATGTAAGTAAGGAGTATTATAGTTTCACAAGACAATAGACCTAAAGAGGAAGTGACTTTAGAGTTGATTTGTTCAAGGATACATTAGGCTTTCAGGGGTCCAGATCCCTCTGTTTGGATACTCTGTGCTCCCCAGAATATTGACCACAGATAGCCGTAGCAACTATAGATCACACACTGTACCTATTCTCCAGAGAGAGATTTAATTCCGTTAAAGACTTTTTTTCCTCAATAAGTAGGAAACCATCTTCTAGAAAAACCATAGTTAATATAACTAACAATCCTCCAAATGGAAGAATTTTTAGTGTGAAATTTTATAATATCAATCCTCATGACTGGGGTTGTCTAGTGCTTATTATCAAGCCAGTCATTACCACTGGAATGGAGGTTTGGACTGTTTGGTTTTGCCTCCTACACTGAGAGTTAGGCTGCCTTACCTTGACCATGCATTTTAAGGATGGCCGTGCACAGAAAGATTCCTATTATGGCCAGAAGAAAAGTGTGAGCTCTCTGCTTGGCCCTTAATGACTGCTTGTTTGTTCATTCCTCACCATGCTCATCCCTTGGTGTTCTTTGAGTCACTTACTCCAGAACACCTGATCCCATCAGTTACCATCATCTGGGCTTCCTCATTTGCCTGGAATATCTGCTGCTCATTTCTTGTCCTCTTAGCCCCCTGAACACATTACCTCATCAGGAAAGTGAATGCCCTACAACATCTCTCCTATCCTTTAGCCTTCACCATCTACCTGCTTTGTTTTACGCATTACTGCTGTCTTCTGCAGAACCTCAACTCTTACCAGGGTAGGGGTATGGGAAAAATATAGTAAAGAATATGAAGAGTCTTAAAAATAACAGAACAGAATCCATAGAAAGTATCAGGAGAGCATTCCAGTAACTACTGAAATCACCATAGCTTTTATACCCAATGTAAATGGGAGTGAGAAAATAACAAAAGACTTTATTAACATAATACAAAGGACAGCTCAGTCAATCACTTTATCATTCTGAGACATGAAATCATTAGCATTCTGTTGTTGAGGTAGCAAAGCTGCTCTAGATCACCAATGCTGAAGACCACCCTCTCCCCAGGTGACCTCATAGTTACAAAAGAAGAGCAGAAGTACATCTGCATATCCTGACCATTTTTAAGGATTGAATAGAGCTATCTTAATGTCAAAAGAAGCAAGCAACCACATTCTGAGTTGGGACCATGCAGCTACTCTTGTGGATCATATAGTAACCTCCAAACTCTCTGACCGTCTGAGTAAGTGGAAATGGGTCCACATTTCTCAACCTCCACACTCAACTTCTACCTCTGCATTTTCTACTTGGCTGTGTTGGCCTCAGTGTTACCTGTCTTACACTTGGGACTGAATGAATGGCTATAAGAATTTCATTCATCTTTGAATAATTGTTGACCTGTGAAGGGTCAATCAATGGACATAATCTCATGAAAAATGAATAAACCAAGAAATGACTACATATATCTTAGCTCACAAAAGAGAGTGTGGATTCTATTTCCCAGAAAGGACCCAAGGTGATTTTTTTTAAACGGAATCCCAGAGTCTAACTCCTATTGTGTATCCTACCTAATTCAAATAAAGAAGTGGTTAGCTAAGTAGTCACAGAACTATGGGATTTGGCAGTACAGAGCAGGGTTAGCTGCTGATGGCATCTGGGGTTGTGAAACACATCCCTATTATTAGGGCATAATTAACAACGTTCCTCTTATAGACATTAATTTATTTTGTCATTAAATTAATTAGAATTAAATAGGCCTTTAAATCACTGCTTGTTCATGGAAAGAGAGATGTGTTTTTAAGTGTAAAGTCAGGCAAAATTTCCCATTGCTGACATGCCCTCAGGAACTGGAGAAGAGACAGTCATGGATGCAAGCATACATTTTACAGGGAAGGATGGTGTGTAATCTCTAACAGCAGTGGGGGAAAAAAACTGCCAATGGAACCACAAAAGGTGGCCCATAATCCTAACTACTTGGGGAACACAGGCAGGAGAATTTCAAATTAGAGACCTGATTGGGCTACATGGCAAGACCCTGTCTCGAAAAGAGGTGGGGGCAGGAGACCAGGTATGTGGCTTAGGAGGGGAGTGCTCACTTAATGTATGTGAAGCCCTGGGTTCTGTCCTCTGTACACAGGGAAAGGTAGGGCAAACTGCAAAAGGAATTTAAAGTCTCACAGATCTGCATCTCACTAAATTGGGCTTAATATAACATATATTACATATATATTAATTTGTAATACACACATATTGTATATATCTATGTAGAAGACACATATTATATAATTTATATAAGAGATATATAATTTTTTGATAAAAGGAGGTGAGATGCTATATTCCATAGGGATATTATGAAATTTTAGTTAGATAATATAAATAAAAGTTAAGAGCTTGGTGGGCTTAGAACTACTCCTACTTAACCCCTTCCTTTCCCACAGGTTTTCAGAGCCTGCTGCAGGTAATGCCGCAGTAAGGTTTTCACATAAGTAATACATGCTGCTTTGCCATCTCCAAGCAAGAGCAAATACACAACCCAAACAAACCTTCACAGCTAGACCGATAAGTCTTGGGCTCTTCATCTGCTTCCTCCATCTAAGCTGTCCACATAAATCTGTTTCCTGGTCTTTCCTTGGTGCCTTTCTATTCTGAGCTCGTCTGAGTTCACTTGCTGATTAGCCGATGCTGTAACTTCAGTTCTCTTTTCACGAATGACAGGCTCCTCCACTCCCCAAGAATCTTCCAATTCAAGTTGACAAGAGGCACGTTTACTGTTTATTTTTCTCCCTGTGCAGAAATCAATGGAGAACGCAGCATGTGTAAGGGCTTATATTGAAACTATACATTATACATTTAGTTTTTATTACGTCTATAGATTTCCCCTTTTTCAAAAGATGCAAATTTTGCAGAGGAGTAATTGATTTTCAGTTTCAGCTCTTAGGGTGAAATCTCAGAATTTTAAGTACTTAAACACAATAAAGCTAATCTTGTGTGATCCCAACAGTTCTAGAGAAACATGGGTCTGACTTAGTAGTACTTCCTCACTTGGGGAGTTGTTTGTGAGTTCTATTAATTGAGATTATTAATAGAATTATTAGAATAAATAGATTATTAATAAGGTCAGAGGACACACACTCGGCAATGTGTCTACAGTAGAGTCATTTAGGGATTACCAACTCTGTTACCCTCACAGAGTCTTACAGCAGCTCAGAAAGGAAACTAAATGCAAATATAGGACTAAATGCAAAATTTTCCAAAAGTCATGTTAATGGTACAAGGGATGAATTCAGTGGCCCAGGCATTTTTATTAGGTTATAAAATGAAAGATTCCCTATGGAATTTACATAGTTTGCTTAGTTTTGGTTGATTCCCTTGCTCTCCCATCTCTTTGTACCCCTTTCCCCAAGTGCCCTTCTACCCTTAGTATTTACCCTTTCATGCTCATATCTCACATTATCTTTCCATCTTTCCATTATTCCTTCCATCTTCATAGCCTCTCATTTCCTGCATTCTGACCATAATACACATTTCAGACACCTAGATGCACACATTTATCAGAACTAGGGTTTTTACGCAAGGAAGAGTTTGGCAACATTTGTCTCTCTGAGCCTAGGTTTCCTGGCTTAATATGTTTCCCAGGTCTATCATTTCCCCACTTTACAGATGAATACAATTGTATGTGTATATGCACTTTTCATTGAACACTCATCTGTTCATGGACATCTATGCTAATCCTATTTACCTACTGCTCTGGAAAAAGCAGTGATGAAAATGTACACACAAGTGTTTCTGTGGTAGGATGCAGAGTCTATACCGCGTGTACCAAGTGGTGATACAGATATGGTACGTGGTAGTTAGACTTTTAGTTGTGTGAGAAACCACCACACTTATTTCCACAGTGGCTGCGCCACTCTTTCCCCACATCCTCCCTTGTATATGTTGACATTTGGTTTCTTGATGATAACCATTCTGGTGGTAGTGGGAGAGAATCTCAGGAGATCCCATTGCATTTTTCTGTTGTCTAAATACATTCCTTTTTTTGTTTTGTTTTGTTTTGTTTTTCAAGACTATCAAGATTCTTGGGATTTTGTTGTTGTTTGTTGTGTACTTTCTTTCCTTCTTTCTTTATTCCTTCCTTCCTTTCTTTCTCTTTTAATTTTACTATTTTTTTTTTTGGCTGTTCCTTATTGTATAAGCCTTAGGGAACCTCAAGGACAAAGAGCTTAAGATCACCATTGAGAGTGATAACTGAGATGGTTTGGCTGCGACAGATTGAAAAGTTAGTGGCTGAATCGAGTGTCAACACTCAAACATTTATATTTGAACCTTGAAGCAAAACACAAGTGAACACAGAATATGGTCTCTTACTTGAGTGTTTTCTCACTTAAAATTTAACTGAAGAAAATCAACCTACAACTGATTCATCCTGAGTGATGTTGACAGAGGTGCAGCGCATTTCTTTCCTCAAGCTAACAGGAAAAAAAAAAAACTAAAAAGTTGATTGAGTTCTTTCTTCTTTAATTAAGAATACAGCATTATCAGGCTTTCCAAGACCAAACTAAATGTACAGATGGATTGCTATTTAATTCAGCTTTCTAAGGACATTTTGGAGGCTGCATATTAAATGTGATATTTTATTTTGTAGCCTCTAAAATAAGTTTATATTGTTTTTTCCCATAGTTGACACTTTTAAAATTGTAAAGTCTACAGTATGTAACCTGAGAACAAAAGCAAATAGTTAGCTTACAAATTAGAGAATTTCTGCAAGGCATCTTCATATATCTTGTGTTGTGGCTAACCTGTCCCGTATTCCCTTCTCTCCCTTAGTCCCACATCCATCTCCATGTAATCCCTTAACCCAAGTATTCCCCCCTTTCCTTTATATCTCATGCATTCTTCTATCCCATCTTAGTATGTTTGTTACATGGGTTGCAGGAATGTAGGTTGCTCTATAGCTTTCTCACACACCCTTCTTGTGGCTGCATCTTCTCCCACAATCTTCTTTTCCCATGCCCTCTCACACTCTCTGCTCCAAACTGTCTTCTCCCCATATACCCTTCCCCTTCACTTGACTTATAGTCTTCATTTCTCTCTCCCTTATGGCATCCCCCCACCAATGCCCCATTTTAGTTTCCTGGATTTCACAGGAATCCAAGTCAAATACACATGAATTTGAAGCTGAGATCTATATATGAGAGAGCATGTGATGTTTATCTTTCTGAGGACATCATTCAGTATATTTTCAAGTTCTATCCATTTGCTTGCTAATTTCATGATTATAATTATTTTGTTGCTGATTAATATTTGCTATATATGTATAACTTTTGTTAAAAGGAGTTGAATAGAGGTAGTAGGAATAAACAGGCAACACTGGTCTCAAAAGACATACATTGTAATTTTTAATTTTTTCAATATATTTTTATGTGTATTGGTATTTTGCCTATGTGTATATGTCTGTTTGAGGATGTCAGATCATGGAACTGGAGTTACCAACAGATATGAACTGCCATACAGGAGCTGGGAATTGAACCCGGGTTCTTTGAAAAAGTAGCCAGTACTCTCAACCGCTGAGCCATCTCTTCAGTCTTGACATGGGTTATTAAATAAAAATTCTGGACAGTTTCCTGCCATTTCACTAAGGCTACCAACCCAGAGCAGTGAGTCCCTGACTAGAGGGCAGGCCTCAAGGTCCCCGCCAGGGAAAGCGGGCCCCCGCTGCTGGGGCTGCAGTCTCTGCTGTGATCTGCTGGACCTGCTCTGCCTGCGCCCTACTTCCCTTAGTCCCTGGCTCATTGGGGCATCCAGGAGTTCCTGTGTAGGTGCCGAGAAGTTGCATCGGGACGGGTGAGTGTGTGCTATCCTGGGGCGGACTGTCCTGGTAGAGAGCACAAACACCCCTCCCCCAGCTCCTGCTGCAGGGCTTTCTCTCCTACACACCCGCCCCCACCCCCACCCCCAAGCCTGCCTTGCCTGCAAGGTCCTTAGCTGTGGAACAGTTTCCTGCCATTTCACTAAGGCTACCAACCCAGAGCAGTGAGTCCCTGACTAGAGGGCAGGCCTCAAGGTCCCCGCCAGGGAAAGCGGGCCCCTGCTGCTGGGGCTGCAGTCTCTGCTGTGATCTGCTGGACCTGCTTTGCCTGTGCCCTACTTCCATTAGTCCCTGGCTCATTGGGGCATCCAGGAGTTCCTGTGTAGGTGCCGAGAAGTTTCATCGGGACGGGTGAGTGTGTGCTATCCTGGGGCGGACTGTCCCTGTAGAGAGCACAAACACCCCTCCCCCAGCTCCTGCTGCAGGGCTTTCTCTCCTACACACCCGCCCCCACCCCCACCCCCAAGCCTGCCTTGTCTGCAAGGTCCTTAGCTGTGGAACAGTTTCCTGCCATTTCACTAAGGCTACCAACCCAGAGCAGTGAGTCCCTGACTAGAGGGCAGGCCTCAAGGTCCCCGCCAGGGAAAGTGGGCCCCTGCTGCTGGGGCGGCAGTCTCTGCTGTGATCTGCTGGACCTGCTCTGCCTGCGCCCTACTTCCATTAGTCCCTGGCTCATTGGGGCATCCAGGAGTTCCTGTGTAGGTGCCGAGAAGTTTCATCGGGACGGGTGAGTGTGTGCTATCCTGGGGCGGACTGTCCCTGTAGAGAGCACAAACACCCCTCCCCCAGCTCCTGCTGCAGGGCTTTCTCTCCTACACACCCGCCCCCACCCCCACCCCCAAGCCTGCCTTGTCTGCAAGGTCCTTAGCTGTGGAACAGTTTCCTGCCATTTCACTAAGGCTACCAACCCAGAGCAGTGAGTCCCTGACTAGAGGGCAGGCCTCAAGGTCCCCGCCAGGGAAAGTGGGCCCCTGCTGCTGGGGCGGCAGTCTCTGCTGTGATCTGCTGGACCTGCTCTGCCTGCGCCCTACTTCCATTAGTCCCTGGCTCATTGGGGCATCCAGGAGTTCCTGTGTAGGTGCCGAGAAGTTTCATCGGGACGGGTGAGTGTGTGCTATCCTGGGGCGGACGGTCCCGGTAGAGAACACAAACGCCCCTACACTAAGGCTACCCAACCAGAGCGGTGAGTGCCTGCCTAGCGGGCAGGCCTCAGCAACCCCCGAAAGGGAGCGCAGGCACCTCCAGCTTGTACTGCAGTGTCGCCTGTGTTCTACTGGACCCTGCCCGACCCCTTGCATTCGGCCTTCTTTACGCGGGTCATTGGAATACCACGCATCCATGTTTTGGTGTTGAGGAGTTCATCTGGAAGGGAACGGTTCCTGCCCCTACACTGAGGAGATACACCTAGAGAGTTAGTCACAGCAAAGACTGGTCCAAGACATCAGGCCTCTCCTGGCTCCATTTGAAGGAAAAGATGGGCAGGCGCCAATGCAAGAATTCCCCCAACAACTTGAAAGGCAACGTGACATCACCAGGATCCAGGAATCCCGAAATGAGAAGTCTACACCCTAATCCAGAAGAATTAGAAGAATTCGACTCAAAAGTGAATTTTATGAAAATAATAGAGGACCTTAAACAGGAGGTGAAAAACTGCCACAGCCAATTAGAGATTACAAACAAAAAGGTAGAGGAAATGAATAAATATCTCAAAGATACCCAAGAAAACCAAGAGAAACAAGAAAAAGTAATCAAACAGGTAAGGGAAACGGTTCAAGACTTGAAGAATGAAGTGGAAGTAATAAAGAAAACACAAACCGAGGGAAGGATGGAGATGGAAAATTTGAATAAACGAACAGGAACTACAGAGACAAGTACCACCAACAGATTACAAGAGATAGAAGAAAGAATCTCAGACAGTGAAGATACCATAGAGAAAATAAACACTCTCATCAAAGAAAACAGCATAACCAACAAATTCTCATCACAAAACATTCAGGAAATCTGGGACACAATAAAAAGACCAAACCTAAGAATAATAGGGATAGAAGAAGGAGAAGAAGTACAGCTCAATGGTCCAGAAAATATATTTAATAAAATTATAGAAGAAAACTTTCCCAACCTTAAGAAAGATATTCCTTTGAAGGTCCAAGAAGCATACAGAACACCAAATCGACTGGATCAAAAAAAAACATCTCCTCGTCATATAATAATCAAAACACAAAACATACAGAATAAAGAAAGAATATTAAGAGCTGCAAAGGAAAAAGATCAAGTTACCTATAAAGGTAAACCTATCAGACTTACACCTGATTTCTCTATGGAAACCATGAAAGCCAGAAGGTCCTGGATAGATATACTGCAGAAACTACGAGACCATGGATGCAAGCCCAGACTACTATACCCAGCCAAGCTTTCGTTCAATATAAATGGAGAAAACAAAGTTTTCCAGGATAAAAACAAATTTAAACAATACGTAGCCACAAATCCAGCCCTTCAGAAAGTAATTGAAGGAAAATCACAAACCAAGGAGTCCAACAATGCCCACAATAACTCAGACATCTAATGACCCTTCACCAGCACAACTTGAAGAAGGGAAACACACAAACTCTACTACCAAAGGAAAGAAAGAAAGAAAGGAAAAATGACCGGAGTTAACAACCACTGGTCATTAATATCACTTAATATCAATGGACTCAACTCACCTATAAAGAGGCACAGGCTAAGAGATTGGATACGAAAACAGGATCCAACATTCTGCTGCTTACAAGAAACACACCTCAACCACAAAGACAGACATCTACTCAGAGTAAAGGGCTGGGAAAAGGTTTATCAAGCAAACGGACCTAAGAAACAAGCAGGTGTGGCCATACTAATTTCTAAGAAAGTTGACTTCAAACTAAAATCAATCAAAAGAGATGGAGATGGACATTTTTTACTCATAACAGGAACAATTCACCAGGATGAAATCTCAATCCTGAATATATATGCCCCTAATATAAAAGCACCCACTTATGTAAAAGAAACGTTACTAAAACTCAAGGCAGTCATCAAACCACACACACTAATAGTAGGAGATTTCAACACTCCTCTCTCACCAATGGACAGGTCAATCAGACAGAAACCTAACAGAGAAATAAGAGGATTAAGGGAGGTAATGAATCAAATGGACTTAACAGACATCTATAGAACATTCCACCCAAATAGGAAAGAATATACCTTCTTCTCTGCAGCTCATGGAACCTTCTCGAAAATAGACCACATACTCGGTAACAAAGCAAACTTACACAGCTACAAAAAAATATCGGTAACCACCTGTGTCTTATCAGATCACCATGGATTAAAGTTAGAATTCAACAACAATGCTATCCCCAGAAAGCCTATGAACTCATGGAAACTGGACAGTCAACTACTGAACCTCACCTGGATCAAGGAAGAAATAAAGAAAGAAATTAAAGTCTTTCTTGAATTCAATGAAAACGAAGACTCAACATACTCAAACCTATGGGACACTATGAAAGCAGTGCTAAGAGGAAAATTCATAGCATTAAGTGCCCACTTAAAGAAAACGGAGAAAGCACACATTGGAGACTTAATAGCCCACCTGAAAGCTTTAGAAAAAAAAAGAAGCAGACTCACCTAGGAGAAGTAGAAGACTGGAAATAATCAAATTGAGGGCTGAAATCAACAAAATAGAAACACAGAAAACAATCCAAAGAATCAATGAAACAAAAAGCTGGTTCATGGAGAAAATCAATAAGATTGATAAACCCCTATCCAAACTAATCAAACGGCGGAGAGAGAATACGCAAATAAACAAAATCAGAAACGAAAAGGGAGACATAACCACAGACTCAGAGGAAATTCAGAGAATCATTAGATCTTACTACAAAAACCTGTATGACACAAAATTGGAAAATGTTATAGAAATGGACATTTTTAGATAAGTACCATATACCAAAGTTAAACCAGGACCAGGTGAACAATCTAAATAGACCTGTTAGTCGCGAAGAATTAGAAGTTGTTATAAAAAACCTCCCCACCAAAAAAAGCCCAGGTCCAGATGGCTTCAATGCAGAACTCTACCAGAACTTCCAAGAAGACCTAATACCTATACTCCTTAATGTATTTCACAATATTGAAACAGAGAAGTCATTGCCAAATTCCTTTTATGAAGCTGAAGTTACTCTGATACCAAAACCACACAAAGACACAACCAAGAAAGAGAACTACAGGCCAATCTCACTCATGAACATCGACGCAAAAATACTCAATAAAATACTGGCAAACCGAATCCAAGAACACATTAGAAAAATTATCCATTATGATCAAGTAGGCTTCATCCCAGTGATGCAGGGCTGGTTCAACATACGCAAATCTATCAATGTAATCCATCATATAAATAACCTGAAAGAAAAAAACCATATGATCATTTCATTAGATGCTGAAAAAGCATTTGACAAAATTCAACATCCCTTTATGATAAAGGTCTTAGAGAGATTAGGAATACAAGGGTCGTTCCTAACTATAATAAAAGCTATTTATAGCAAGCCGTCAGCTAACATCAAATTAAATGGAGAGAAACTCAAAGCTATTCCACTAAAATCAGGAACACGACAAGGTTGTCCACTTTCTCCATACCTCTTTAATATAGTGCTTGAAATTCTAGCAATAGCAATAAGACAACATAAGGGGATCAAAGGGATTCGAATCGGAAAGGAAGAAGTTAAACTTTCATTATTTGCAGACGATATGATAGTGTACATAAGCGACCCCAAAAACTCCAGCAAAGAACTCCTTCAACTGATAAACACCTTTAGTAGCGTTGCAGGATACAAGATCAATTCCAAAAAATCAGTTGCCCTCCTATACACAAAGGATAAGGAAGCAGAGATGGAAATCAGAGAAGCATCACCCTTCACGATAGCCACAAATAGCATAAAATATCTTGGGGTAACCCTAACCAAGGAAGTAAAGGATCTATTTGACAAGAACTTTAAGTCAATGAAGAAAGAAACTGAGGAGGATACCAGAAAATGGAAGGATCTCCCTTGCTCTTGGATAGGGAGGATCAACATAGTAAAAATGGCAATTCTACCAAGGGCAATTTATAGATTCAATGCAATCCCCATTAAAATCCCATCAAAATACTTCACAGATCTTGAGAGGACAATAATCAACTTTATATGGAGAAACAAAAAACCCAGGATAGCCAAAACAATCTTATATAATAAAGGATCGTCTGGAGGCATTACCATCCCTGACCTCAAACTCTATTACAGAGCCTCAGTATTGAAAACAGCTTGGTATTGGCATAAAAACAGAGAAGTCGATCAATGGAACCGAGTAGAAGACCCTGATTTTAACCCACAAACTTATGAACACCTAATTTTTGATAAAGGAGCTAAAAGTATTCAATGGAAAAAAGAGAGCATCTTCAACAAATGGTGCTGGCAGAACTGGTTGTCAACGTGTAGAAGAATGAAAATAGATCCATATCTATCACCATGCACAAAACTCAAGTCCAAATGGATTAAAGACCTCAATATTAGTCTGAACACACTGAACCTGATAGAAGAAAAAGTTGGAAGTACTCTACAACATATGGGTACAGGAGATCACTTCCTACGTTTATCCCCAGCAGCACAGACATTAAGGACAACATTGAATAAATGGGACCTCCTGAAACTGAGTAGCTTCTGTAAAGCAAAGGACACTGTCACTAAGACAAAAAGGCAACCCACTGACTGGGAGAAGATCTTCACCAACCCTGCTACAGACAAAGGTCTGATCACCAAAATATATAAAGAACTCAAGAAACTAAACTTTAAAATGCTAATGAACCCAATAAAAAAATGGGGCACTGATCTGAACAGAGAATTCTCAACAGAAGAAATTCAAATGGCCAAAAGACACCTAAGGTCATGCTCAACCTCCTTAGCGATAAGATAAGGGAAATGCAAATTAAAACAACTTTGAGATACCATCTTACACCTGTCAGAATGGCTAAAATCAAAAACACCAATGATAGCCTTTGCTGGAGAGGTTGTGGAGAAAGAGGCACACTCATTCATTGCTGGTGGGAATGCAAACTTGTGCAACCACTTTGGAAATCAGTGTGGCGATTTCTCAGGAAATTTGGGATCAACCTACCCCAAGATCCAGTAATACCACTATTGGGAATATACCCAAGAGATGCCACATCAAATGACAAAAGTATCTGTTCAACTATGTTCATAGCAGCATTGTTTGTAATAGCCAAAACCTGGAAACAACCTAGATGCCCTTCAATGGAGGAATGGATGAAGAAAGTGTGGAATATATACATATTAGAGTACTACTCAGCAGTAAAAAACAATGACTTCTCGAATTTTGCCTGCAAATGGATGGAAATAGAAAACACTATCCTGAGTGAGGTATCCCAGACCCAAAAAGAGGAACATGGGATGTACTCACTCATAATCGGTTTCTAGCCATAAATAAAAGACATTAAGCATATAATGTGTGATCCTATAGAAGTTAAATAAGAAAGTGAACCCAAAGAAAATCATATAGTCATCCGCATGGAGAGGGGGAAGTAGACAAGATTGCAGGGCAAAAACTGGGAACTTGCGGGTGAGGTGGCATGGGGCAAAGGGGAAATGGGATGAGAAATATGAAAGGGGAGGATGGGAGGAGCTCGGGGGATTGGGATGGTTGGGATATAGGAAGGATGGATACGGGAGCAGCGAAGTATATATCCTATCTAAGGGAGCCATCTTAGGGTTGGCAAGAGACTTGACTCTTGAGGGGTTCGCAGGTGTCCAGGAATATGTCCCCAGCTGGTACCTTGGGCAACTAAGGAGAGGGAACCTGAAATGACCCTATCCTATACTGATGAATATCTTGCATATCACCTTAGAACCTTCATCTGGCGATGGATCGAGGTAGAGACAGAGTCTCAATTTGGAGCAACGGTCTGAGCTCTTAAGGTCCAAATGAGGAGCAGAAGGAGGGAGAACATGAGCAAAAAATCAGGACCACGAGGGATGCACCCACCCACTGTGACAGTGGAACTGATTTATTGGGAGCCCACCAAGGCCAGCTGGTCTGGGACTGAATAAGCATGGGTTGATTCCGGACGCTCTGAGCATGGCGGTCAATGAAGACTGATGAGTAGCCAAGGACAATGGCACTAGGTTTTGATCCTAATACATGAACTGGCTTTGTGGGAGCTTAGCCTGTTTGGACGCTCACCTTTCTGGACGTAGATAGAAGGACCTTGGTCTTCCCGCAGGGCAGGGAATTTGGAATGCTCTTCAGTATCGAGAGGGAGGGGGAATGGAGTGGGGGGAGGAGAAGAGGAGTGGGGATAGGGGGAGGGAAGTGGGGGGAGCGGGCAATATTTGGGAGGAGGGGAGGGAAATGGGAAACGGGGAGCAGGTGGAAATTTTAATTAAAAATTAAAAAAGAAAAAATAAATAAATAAATAAATAAATAAATAAATAAATAAATAAATAAAAAATTCTGCAGGTATTCTCTGTCATCCAGACTTCAACAATGGCACACACACACCCATATACCAACACACTCACACACACACACACACACACACACCACCAATAAATAAATAATATGCAAATGTAATAAAGATAACCAGATGCTGTTTTAGAAACATTAGTTTTCCAAACTATAGTATTTGTCATCACTTTCCCCATATCTGACCTTTGTAAAGTTAATATTTCTGTGCTTATAGTATAGAGAAATCTTCAGGAAAAATTCAAGTTTTTGATTTTCAGAAATAATTGAAATAATTAGAATGTGTTGCTATTTGGGGTAAATATTTGACATGAATGACCATGGAATCTGAACATTTTTTCCCTATGACATTAAATAATTCATAATGTTGAAAGATATTAAGTACATTTTACCTAATAACTCCGCTTTTAAATGGATATGTAATCTATTCATTGACATTCTCTAAATTAAGGACTTCAAGTATTCATTAAGTATGGGTATTAATTCAGACCTAAAATAACATTTGCAATATTTCCATCAGACATTTTTATATGTTTTATTAATAGATATTCTGACATTGCAAAGAAAAAGTTTAGTATTTTGTTAACTTATCTATCTATCTATATATATATATTATATCATTTGGAATGTTTCATAGATAAAGCAACATGTGAAATAAATTCTGTGGTAATTTAAATGTAATTGGCTCTAGTAAGCTCATTGGGAGTGACACTATTAGGAGGTGTGGCCTTATTGGAGGAAGTATGTCACTGTGGAGGCAGGCTTTGATGTCTCTTATGTTGAAGATACTCCCAGTATCTCAATTTATTTCATGTTGCTTTCAGATCAAGGCGTAAAAATTTTCAGCTCCTTCTCTTCCTGCATGCTGCCTTGTTCCAGCCTTAACAATAATGGACTAAACCTCTGAGCTGTAAATAGTCATTCCAATTAAATTTTTCCTTTATAAGAGTTGCCATGATTGTGGTGCCTAGTCACAGGAATAGAAACCCTAACTGTGAGAGAAGTTGTTACCAGAAGGAGAGTATTGCTATGGTAGACCTAATCATCTGCTTTCATTTGGAGGAATTCAAACTTTGGTACTTTGGGTAAGGAAAGCAATGGAATGCTTTAAGTATTTCTTAATGGCCATACTAGTAGGAACATGGAAGACAATGGTGTTGAGAATAATTTAAACTGTTGGGGGTTGGCTCAAGGGGATTCAAAGGAGAATTTTAGCATGCTGCCTAGAGATCATTCTTTTGACATTTTGAAGAAAGTGGTTGCTTTTTTGCCTTTGTCCAAAGAGTCTGCTTGAGACTGAAAGGAAGATATTTTAATTAATTCCACTGGCAGAGGAAATCTCAAAACAGCATAGTATAGAATCTATTATGTGGTTACTAGTGTTAACTCTAATGAAGATATATGATGAAAAGGAGGAAGCTGAGCAAGGAAAAATACAAAATATACACGTTGAGGGGCAAAAGAATACCAGAAGGTAGAAGAGAGCCAAATCCTATGTTCAAGGAGATAAACAGATTATGAAATTGAATAAAGGGAGTTGTGACCTCAGGGAAAGATCCCATCAGGTTAAGTTTATAACTCAAAAAGAATTAAAGAAAAGTTTAGAGCTGGGTGTGGTTTAATCTCAGCACTTGAAAAGCAGAGGCTGGCAGATCTCTGAGTCTGAGGCCAGTCTGGTCTACAGATCCAGTTTTAGGACACCTAAGTTTAAACAGTGAAGGAAGCCATCAAAAACATAAAGCTGGAAGATGCAATTGAATGAGGGTGACTATGCTCTAGCCCCAGCAATCAGAAAAACTTGATTTAGCCATGTGGTTCTGTTATTAGAATCAAAGATAGCAAATGTGGTTATGGGATATTCTTCCAAGACCAAGAAAAACTGCTGAGACCAGACATATGTCATGGGTGTTCCTGAATGGAGACCCAGAGAGGCCATTGTGTAAAGCTGTGAAGGGGTTTGGAGACCCTAAGATGTTGAAGACACCAGAGTTGTGGGATACCTGCCAAGGAGAGTCTGCTAATGGGGAAGGGAACCAGGCCAGCCCAAGAAAAAGAAGCAAAATTCCCATCAAGCAGAAATGATGAACCATTCTCCTGATGTCTATGGGAACCAAATGTGAAAGGCTATGAAATCAAACAGGAATAAAAAATCAACTGCATTATTGTATACCATAAATGAATATATAGACACTGAAGCTGAAACAGCATACCATTTATAATCACTTTTAAAGAAGAGAATGGATCCTCAGATGTAAACGCAACAAACATGCATAAGATAGGCATTCTCAAAAGTACACAATAAAATGAAAGAAATTGAAGAGTAGCAAGGCAGAGACCTATAATATGTCCTCCAACTGGAAAATTGAACACAGTAAAAATGTGAAAGAAGAAAATTTAACTTATTTCTATCAAAATTCCTTCATGAATTTTTATCGTTACAAAAAAACAGCCATTCCATAATTTATGAAATAAATAAGACAAATTAGTCATAATAGTTTAAATAATTTTTTGGAAAAGAAAAAATAAAATGACAAAAACAGTCACATCACAAGACTTATATAGATAGCCCAGAAAGCAGCCCCAAATAACCTCACCTGATTTTGGATTTTTTTAAAAAAAAACATTCCCTCAAAACGGGGACAGGTCAACTGACCCTGATAGCATGGGTGTAGAAGAGCTGGCTCCACCCGTCCCCTGAGGGGAGCAGCCCTAGTGGTCCAGACTAACCAACGCAGCTACCACGTAGGCCTTTAGGTTTGTTTACCTTCACGTCTACTCCATCTATATCCTGCTGGAGTTTGTGAAGGGACTGGTCACATGGAACATAACTGCAGGATCTACACATGACTTGTGGTAACTGTGGAGTACGGCAGTAGAGTTTCATTGATGATCCAGTAATGATGGTGTTCCAGACCAATGATTCATTGCAATGAACGTTTGCAAGCTGATTAGACAAAATGAGGCAGTCTGTGATGAGCTACAGCCCTCAGTGCCGCTAAGAGGAATGGAGAGGGGTCGGAGAGGCTGTAAAGATGGAGGATCAAAGGGTGTTTGTTTCTTTCTTTGTTTTGGTTTGGTTTTAGTGTTGCTTTTGCTTTGTTTTAATTTTCATTTGAGGACATTGCAAGAGTGAGAGGCCCATATTGGGGGACTGAGAGATGACTGTAATTGAGGTACATGATGTTAAATTCACAAAGAATCAGTAAAATAAACATTTTTTTAAAATAAAAAAAAACTCACTCAATGGAGGAAAAAGAATTGCTTAACAAATTTAGCTGGAAAAATTACCTTATTTTCTTGAAAACTATTAGCAATTTATTTAGCTTGTGCTTTGTGAAGAAGTTCTTCAATCAGACCTGTATATTGTAAGTTCTATCTGTAGTTTGTCATCATCATTTGTGAAGCTCTTGTCTGTAGGCTCTGTAGTAGTGTTTCTTGTTACACTTAAAATTTTGATCATTCGTGACTTTTCTTTCTAAGTCTTGCCAAATTTTTCATTTTTCTGATCTTTTCAAAAACTATTACTTTTATCATTTGGTTTTCTATTATATTTCCTTTCTAAAAATGAAACAGAAAAAAGTTTTGGTTTCTCGAAAAAGTAACTTTGTAGTAAAACCTATAAGATATATATATATATATAAGTATATACTTATGTATTATTTTATATATAAATTATATACCGTTTTATACGTAATTAGATATACAACATATGTATTAAATATTAAATATATATAATTCCATAATAGAGTTGTGCAGTAGACAAAACATTTATGTAAAAATTGTTTGACTGTTACATTTTCATTTGTGTTACTTGTTTCCATAAGTGACATTTATAAATTTCCAACTCAACTCCTTTCTCAGATTTTTTGAATCGTTTATAATTTTATTCCTTTGAAAGTATTTTTCACAGAATAGAGTGGGTAATTTTAATGACCATCAAAATGTCAGTCATTTTTATTCATGTATTATGCTTTTGAAATTGTTTCTAAAAGTCACCAGCAACCGTAAGCCATCCAGATTTTATTCTAAGTTGTAGCCTAGAAGTTTTACACTTTTGCAGTTTGCATTTTGGTCCACATTATGTCTTGACTTAATTACTGCAAATAGTACCTAATATGTGGACATTTCTTTTCTTGCATATGCAATCTAATTGTTTTTAGTACTCTTTTTTAAAATTCTTTTGGGCACTGCACTGGTTCATTTATTGAATCCATTGATTTTGGGTGGGTCTACTCTCAGATTTCTGTTTGATCCTACTGGTCTATGTGCCATCACCTTCTTCAATGTCATTCTTCATTATTTCTTATGCCTTTATCGTAGGGCTTGAATGTAGAAGGTCACTGGTCAGACCACTCTTTTTTAGTATCTTAAGGGTTACTCTAAATCTTTGTTTTCCTGTGCAATTTTAAAACAACGTTGGTGACATCCTCAATAAAATCCTGAGATTCTGACTAGGATTGTATAGTATATGCAGATAAAATAAAGAAATATCAAGATCTAGTATTCTTGAGCCTCTTTATTCATGATCATGTATTGTTTTGTATTTATTTAGATCTTATTCAACTTCTTTCAAAGAAATTTGTAAACTCATCATATGTATTGATTTATTATTTAGTTTTTGTTTCAAGTATTTAATGCTAAGGGATACTAATGTCTTGATTTGTCAGCTGTTGCAAGGAGCTGCTTGTTCATCCCAGCCACCCACAACTGAAATAACCACACAGAAACTGTATCAATTAAATCACTGATTGGCACATTATCTCTAGCTTCTTCTTTTTTTTTTTTATTTTGGTTTTTCGAGACATGTCCAGTTCAACAGTCCAGGCAGGAGCAGTTTCTTGTCCAAATGGCTAGCAAAGTCCATAAGGAGCCTCCTGGATGCCCATAATCCTCTTGAAGTAGTTGGTGCTGCCAGGAGCAGATGTGTCTCACTGTCATGAAAAATCTTAAGTTCTTAAACATTATGAATGCCATATTCTGAACATCTCTGAAAGATTTGAAGAATACCTATCTAACTGAAATATGTCTCTATACATCTAGAAAATCTAACTAACATGACTACAAGCTTGACTATTATAGATGAATATCTATTAACTTATATTTCTTAATTATGCACTACATTTTTAAATGAGCTACACAAACACAATGCAATCAAGATTAGAAATACATATACATATAACAAAATTGACCTTAAATTTGTATCAATAAACCAAGATACATACCAATGCGAATCTCTATAGCATACCCCCTTTAAATGTAAACAAACAATTGAAAACAATATTGGGAATATGGGCATAATTCTGTTCATACTTCTTCCTTCTGTTTGAGGGCATTGTTAATGAGGTCTTTTATGGTGTATCCTCTGTGCTAGGTTCATCTCAGTCACCAATTGAATGAAGTAATTTTTTTAGGTTGTTCAGGGCAACCTTTCATGGGTTCTTGTTCCATCAAACCACACCAGTCTGGAAGCAATTCACAGGTTCTCATCCTCTGTGAAAACAAGAGAAGAACCACTTTTCCAAAACATATCCTTAGACCCAAATTTAGAAGTTATGATACCTTTATAATATACATGCTGGTTTAGCTTAGCAGCCCATACAATGAAATGGCTCTTTGTACTTAGCTCCTTCACAGTCAAAAAAAAAACAAACAAACAAACAAAAAAAAAAAAAAAAACCTGAAAAAAATACAACAATATACGTAATCCAGACTCTCTGTGAATTTCTCATCATGGCTTGTTTTTCTTTACTCCTTTTTATCTATGACTGTCTGGACTATGTGTCTTTAAAGACTTTGTTCTAATTTTTTATAAACCTTTTATTTTTTATAACTCTCCATACTCTTTTTCTTTTCTCTCCCAAGCCATGTACCTTTATCAAACATTGTGACCCATTTGGAGTTCTTTTCCATCTGGATTTATCTTTATCGCATATCTGTAATCCTTTACTGTTCTGGGTGTTTTTTAAAATGCTAAGCACTTCTTAAAACTTAAGCTGTGCAATTATTAGGGTTTATACAGTACTTCCTGCTTGCCACCCAATCTAAAACTTAAGCTGCACCATTACTACGATATATATGGTATGCCTGCTCACTCCACACAGTCAACTTGACATAAGTTGGAGTTATCTAGGAAGAGGATCTTCAGTTAAGAAAATGCCCATATCCTATTGCCTCTCCTGAGGCTGTGGTTCTGGACTACATAAAAAAGCAAACTAAGCAAGTCATAGGAAGCAAGACAGTAAGCAGCACTCTACCATGGATTCTGCTTTAATTCCTGTTTCAAGCTTGCTGCCTTGATTTCCAGTCCTTATTTTTCTCAGTGATGGAATGTGACCTGAGAGTTATAAAATGAAATACATCCTTTCTGCCCCAAGTTTCTTTAGGTTGTGGTGTTTTATTGCAGCAATAGAACTCTAACTAGGACAACTAATATAAATGTTGTTTTAATTACACTTTTTTTTATTCCTGCTATACAGAAAAGCAATTGATTTTTTTTAAATATTAACATTGTGTCCTGGAGCCTTGATATAATTTTGTGTTGGTTCTAGGAGTGTTTTGTATATTTCTTTTGGTACTGGCTTGTTCTTTAGTCATTTAAGCTATTAACTTTCTCTGAATACTTTGAAAAAGAGCTTTGACCTCAACTTACTCAGGTATCTAAGAAAAGCATTTAAGTTCAACGGATTTTTTTTTCTTATGAGAATGAGAAGGCTGATTTCCAAACTCTACATACTGAAACCAAAGTTGAAAGTACCTAAATTGCTTATACCAGAACATCATTTTTCCAGAATAGGTTTCTTTTCATGCTTTTTTCAAGTTTATTGTGATGAGTATTAGGCTCCAGTATAAGGAATTATTGATTGATTTAACAAAACATAAAATCTCAAGTCACTAGTCTGAATATTCTCTGGTCATAATGCTTTTCTTTCTTGTTTTCTACATGCTAAACTAGATTAGTTCATAATTTTATTATTATTATTTATAGCTTTGAGATTAGTCCTATTAATGACTTCTCAGTCTTTTTCTCTATGTTTACATTAGTTACTTTTTTGTGATAAGACACCATGACAAAAAGCAAATTGCAAAAGAAAGCATTTCTTTTAGGCTTTGGACTTTGGTTCCTGAGGGATAGAGTTGGAATATCTGTTCTTGGTTGTCAACTGGACTACATCTGGAATAAACAATCTAGAAATGAAGCAAGTGAATCCACTTCTAGTCCAGACACATCTAGGAAGAACACTCGTAGGGAATGTGAATCTTGAGGCAGGAAGACACAAGATTTATCTGGGACTCATCTTCTGCTGGAAGCTTAAGAAAGGGCATAGAAGAAGAAACCTTTTGTTCTTTGTTTGTTTGTTCTTGCCCTTCTAGCATGACCATTCCTTCATTGTAATTAAAGCCTAATTCTTTAGAGTTTCAGAATTTACTGAAGACCAGCTGAGATATCCAGGCTGGTGGAATGAGCAACTTCTGGTTTCTTGGACTTTCTGTACAAAGCTTGGCATGGCTGTATTTGTCAGACCATAACCTGTGAGTGATTCTAATAAATCTCCTTTCTATGTACACACAAAAAGAGAGTCATTCTGTAATTTCTGCTACTCTAGAGAACCCTAACAAATATCAGAGTCTACAAATGACAGGAGAGGCATGGCATGGCATCCTGAATGAGTAAGTAGCTGATTAAATTTTCATCCATGAGTTGGAAGCAAGGGGAAAGAGCAGCAAGTAGGGCTAGGTGATGAACCTTCAAAGCCAGGAACATGCTTCCTCTAGCAAAGCTGGTCCACCTGATAAATTCATAACCTCCCACAAAGGACACTATCAGCTGGTGAGAAAGTATTGAAATACAGTGTTGTTTTTGAATTGCCAGTTTTTCTAGGGGAGACACATGAACCCACTTCTGTGCTCTGTGAGTTCTCTCTCTCTCTCTCTCTCTCTCTCTCTCTCTCTCTCTCTCTCTCTCTGACACACACACATACACACATATACTGAGGTTTGTGGAGTGTCAGAAGTTCCTCAGTACTTTTAAGTGGTAAATTTCCTAGATACATTTTTGCCAGAAATACAATACGACTTTGCAGGCTCCTCCCCAAATTCTGTATTCAGTCATAAGTAGCTCTGTTCAGTATATGGTACTACTGTCATTATAAATACCCAGCAAAGGGAAGCTCAGAATTAGTGCATTTTCTATAGATATACTGTCTCACATCTGGGTTTCAAAGCTATATATGTACCTGCAAAATCCTGACTCTTGGCCACACTGACTCTTCAAGAGATAGCTAAAGTAACATTACACTGTGGGCAATGGAGTGATATACAAAAGCAAGAATTAGGAAATACCTGATAAGTGTTCAATGTACATTTTAACATTTAATCCAATTAACAAATTCTTTAAAGTTGATCAGTGCAGCACTATTAAACACATCTTACAGATGAGAAAATTGATGTTCTGAGAGGCAAATGGCGAGGTAAATGTACTTTTTGAGTAACATTCTGAGGGGAAAAGTGCAGTTTTCAACACTTATATGTTTTCTTTGATATAAAGACCTTCAGATATAATATTAAAGGATCGTATGCTTTTATATAAATAAAACTTGGTAACAAGAATTTTTAAATATAAAATTAACATAGCAGATTAAAGTGCTGTTTTGATGGTATCAACTCTTGTAACTGTGTTTTATACATGGACATGCAAAGTGATGGGAGTATACTTGACTGAGACAACGGTTCTTCCAGGCTCATAGAATGCCTCATGCTTTGAATACTTAAGGCATTTTGCTAAAATACACACATTCCACCACAATATTAACAATGAGTGTTCTGACAGTTGGACAACATTGAATACATAACCACCATTCATAAAACTTAGTTTCTTCATTTTCCGTTTTCTCACATTAAAAAAAAATTCAAGGCAGCTCTGATTTCCATTTAATTATCCTCTTCATTTTAATTATGCTTCTCCAATAAATGATGTACAAGGTCCTCGAGTCTATCCCCAGCAATTCAAAAATACAAGGAAATAAATTTAGAGACAATATCATAGTCTCTCTTCCCTTCTGACACTTTAATCTAGCAGGCAAAACTAAATTTCCCTTCTCTGCCATTGAAAACATTCACGGGCATTTTGTGAGTTCCTAATATATGGCAGGAAGGCCATTAAGTATTCATAATAAAAAGGACCCTTGAAAGTAAGAAGCTTACACTGTAATTGAATAGTCAGTTAAAATTACCTATACATAATTTAATATACAGCAAGCTATGTAGGCATAAAGATATTAAATTTGTGTTATTTTAAGCCACTATATATAAAACAACAGATCAAATAAATTAAAGATAGAAAGTATTAGTGTCCTATTACCACTATAACGAATTGCTATAAATTTGGTCCTTAAAATAAAACAAATTTATTATCTCACAGTTTTTAAGATCAGAGCCTGAGGTACATTTCACTAAATTGAATATGAGGTACTTCAACTTTTTCTCACAACTTTTAGGAGATTGTGTTAACCATTTCTCTGCTACTGTAACAATTTCCCTGAAATATTCAAGTTACCATACATGCTGGTTTTTTTGAGCTCATGGTTTCAGTTATTTCAGTCCATGGTCATTTGACCCTGTTGCTCTGAGCCTGTGACAGTGCAGTGTACCATGGCAGCAGTGCATGGCAGAGGAAGGCTGTTCACCTCTTGGTAGTAAGGAAGTGAAGAGGAGAGAGAACCAAGGGCCAAGATCCCCTTTAAAGACAAACTCGCAATGAACTGCCATCCTCCCAACAGGCTCCTTCTCCTGTGAGAGTGCTAACATCTCCCAGTAGTCCCACAGACCAGGGACCAAACTTTTAAAACGTGGGCTTTTGGGGGGTGGGATATATAAGGTCCAAACCACAGCTGAAAAAAAGAATCTGCTTCCCTGTGTTTTATAGGTTATAGAAAAGGCCTGGACTTCTCAACCCCTGGATCCTTCCTCTGTCTTTACATCATAGCGTCTTCAAATCTCTTTCTATCTCTAATGCCTGCTGTTGGCATCTCTTCTCCTCCTCCTCCTTCTCTCCTCACTTACACACACACACACACACACACACACACACACACACACACAAATGCTTGATCTGGTCTCATCTGAAACTGTCTTTTGCCATGTAAGTCAATGCATTTGTTCATAAGAGATGGGGGCAAGGACATTATGTTGCCTATCCACAGAGGCAGAACACAGAGATAATTTTCTAGAATGGTGAGATCCTCAGAAAAATTACCCTTCCTGCAAAACAATAAAATATAGCTAAAACATACAAAAATTAAATAATTTCAGAATTCCAGAAAAACACGGGGTACAAAAGGAACTGGGGGAAAATAAAGTCTATCCAGGATGAAAAACCAAATCAAAACTGAACTAGACAAGGTGATGAAATTTGAATTTAGAACTATGATCCCTGATGTGCCTTCCCCAGCTCAGGAAGATGGTAACCAAGAGTCAAGAGCAGTGTAGACAGGCAGGAACCTGATCACTTTTGCGATTCCCCAAAAGCCCCAGATCAGAGTCCACATGCTGTCGGAAGTGGGGCTCCCTGGAAAGAGAAGCTCTGAATATGGTGTTACTTGATTTGATTCAAAGCAGAGCTCGTAACTTGGAGGTAGAGGCAGTGGGGTAGGCTTGGGAGTTTACCTTCAGGGAAGCACAAGTGACTAACATCTCAACTCCCTAGGGTTGTCATTCTGGCTGGGAAGTTCAAAGGGAAATCCTAGAGACATAAACAAGCATAGGGTCCTTTTTACATTTTGGTATATTCCGGGAGATCTAACACTCTGCCAGACACTTTGTGGGCTTTGGAAAGACAAGAGAAAGGGGGAAATAGTCACTCACCTCCAGCTTACCTTGAGGCCATGAGCAAACAAACCTGAAAGCAAATTTCTTTTTGAAGTTTCAAGTTGTATCTTTACACACAGACCCACTGGGAAAAGAGAAATACAGACATGACTTCTAGGGGAACCTTATAAATAATCATGGTTAGCCAGGAAATTCTATAGACCCATAGGAGCCCAAAGAAACCAGATTTAGAAATAAAATCCAGATATTAAATAGGAAAAACAATGGTTGCGGGGATCTCAGTCTCACAATCACTCTGCAGTTTGAGAATATCTGGAAATCGGAATGTTGAATGAGGACTCTAGTTCTTGTGCTTGCGACAAAGAACCTCAATCCTTTCCGCTATCACAGAGACAAAGGTTTCACAGACATTGACCAGTACATGGGAAGGTTCTGAGATGTGAAATATGCTAAATGTGAGGAGAAAGTGCTTTGACCCAAAGACTGTACAAAAAGGAAAAAGGGAACTGAGCCCAGGCATCCATCATTCTCTGCTTCTTGGCTGAAAGAAATGTGACCAGCCGCTTCAAGCTCTTGCCTCATTCTTCCTCCCCTGCCGTGTCTGGACTTGAACTGTGAGCCAAAATGAACCTGTCCATCCTAAAGCTGCTTTGCCAGATGAGAGAAGCAACTGAGACAAATGGGTTCAAGACAATAGAGGCAAATTAATTTCTTTCCTTCGGAGCAAAGAGAAGGAGATAAATCGCACATGGCTCAGGCTGCTTTGGTAGAGAGGTGATGCATTTTCTTTGCTGGCTTCTGTGCTGTCTGAAATTTGAAGTTGGGCTTCAAACTAATTAAATTTAATGAAGAGTGAAGACAGATTTGCTAAGTTGATATCTGGGATAACAGTGAAGGTCTAAGATATTCACTCTAGAGAGTGGGAGAGGGGAGCTTGGTAAGAGGTTGAGATGAAGCTCTGAGGGGTTTACAGACAAAACACTGGCAGCCCACCTGTGTTTCTATACATAGGTCTAGACACACTTAGCCGCTCAAGTGCAGGGCAATGGAGGGGGAGATGCATCCTCTCAGGGTCAGTTTCTAATCCTCCTATCCCTTGAATTGACTCAGAATATAATAAAAGTCTACTGATGGAAGAATCATGGTCTGTTTTTCTTTATATTTGTGGTTCTATTATCTAGCAAAAAGCTTAATATGTTTTAAGAATTACAATAGTTAAAGAAAGGGCATGAACTTTGTGGATATTCAGTTATGGTAATTTCAAACAGAGGGAAAATGGTTTTTAATAAGTATTTTTGCCACACCCTAATAAACTACTTCAGTAGATGCTTATTTCCCAAGAAACTTGAAGATATAGACTTGTTTTACACTCCTTAACATTGTATGTTTACATTACATTAATTCATGTAACATAAATTTGTAATCAATGTTAGTATATTCAGTATTGTATAGAGTAATAGATCAGAGCACATGTCCTAAGACAGCCACTCTTAAAAATGGGTCAAGGAGGCTGTCTTTTCATTTCTTTCTCAGAAGACAAAGTCTTCCCTGACATCGATACAGTTCCCTGAGGTCCAGTTAGCTAGAGTTGGATGATGTTCTTGTTCTCACAAAGCCTAAGAAAGCAGATGTTCAGCACCTATGACCTTAACTGGGAGAGACCTTGCTAGTCAGAACAATGATCACAGATAGATTGCCGATAGAGTGGGTGCCGGATGACTAAGACAAGTCTGTTAGGCATCAATACCCTCAGATCCATAGAAAACTCAATTCCAGGGCAGCATCTGAGTCCATTTTTTTCCCTATTTCTCGGCCTTCATTTAAGTCTTGGGGTTCTGCAGAGCTTTCATTATATATTTCCCAAGTTCAGTGAAGTGACCTGACTTTAAAGGTCATCTCTTTCTTGACCAAGATTTTCTCAATCAATTTTAATATTTCAGGTGGTGTTTTGCCAATAGCAAATAAATATTCCAAACTTAAAAATAAAAAAAATAAAGACTTGACTTCTTTCCTGAGAACTTTTAACTTGAAAGATAATTTCCTTCTTTGAAAAATTGTGTAATGAGTTACGTTTGGGGTGGCGTTTTGAATGGGGACATTGCAGAGTTAGGTGTCAGAGATGGTTTTATACTCTTCTCTGAGCAGGCACCGGTGGGCGAGGGGGAGTACCACTAGCATCTGCCTCCATCCTTTCCACTTACTAACCTTCAGGAACACAACAGTGCTCCCTATAAGAAGCATATGGACATTCAGACCATATGCCAGCACATAGTGCTGCAAATGATTTAGGGTAAACCTGTGGCTTAGTTTGAAAGATGCTGTCCTCTGAAGTAGATTCATTTTATACATACATACCCTATGGATAGGTGTGTTACAGTGAAGCTTCAAGCATACTAGTGCTTTATAGATAAGATGTGTTTCTCAGTGAGTGGCTGCCTGCCTCCATCAACTGGTGGCTTTTTGAAAGGATATTTTACTAGCTTATCAACATTCCAAACCCAGAAAAGTTAAGGTTATTATCACAAGTATGTACACACACTTTATAGAACCATAAGATCAAACATATATATGCATACGTCCATAAGTCCATATTAATATCTTTATACACACAAATGAAGCAATAAATATGTATTTATAAAGTTAAATCTCCCAATATAGGTTATCTCATCTGAAATGCCTATGATTAGAGGTATTTCAGATTTGGGAGTTTCTTTGCTTTCAGAATATTCTCATCATTTGTTGGTTATGGTTATTACAGGAAACAATTGGAAAGTTCTGAGTTTTAGAGCATTTAAGATTTTTCATAAGAGTTCCTCAGCCTGTCTGTCAATCTGATTCTCCTTTAAGATAAGGCCTACTCATAGGAATTAAAGACACCCAATTCCAAAGTACTGATCCAGGAATTTGGTAAAGAACTGCACCCCTTGCTTTATTATGATCTTGCCCACACATGCCTTGTGCCAAAAAAATAAAAATTTAATCTGGTTGTTACAATTTGAATATGAAATGTCCTTGAAAGGCCCATATGCTTAAGCATTTGGTCTCCAGATGGTGGTGTTGTCTGGGGAGACCACGGAACTTTCAAGAGTAGAACCTTGCTAGAAGGAAGAATATCCATAGGGGGCTGGTTTACTGCTTCTTGTCACATTTCCCTCTTCTGCCTCCTGAGCCCCAGTGCTACCAAGCTCCCTAAGGGCTCTGCTACCCTGACTTCTTTGCCACCCTGGAATTTATCCATTTAAAACAACACAAATATTTCTACCTTCAGGTTGCTTCTTGTCCAATAATTGATCACGGCCTTGAGAAGAGTGTGTGTGATTGACATTTCCTCATTGTGGTTTTCCCCAAATGCTCTCTGCAGAAAATTTTCTTAAAGTTCGAACTTCAACACAGTATAGATTAGACCTAAAATCTTGTGTTCCTGTCTCTTGGTCATACTAACTGTGTGTTGTGTTTTGCCAAGTTCATCAACAAATTTTAAGTCTTGACAGGATAGGAACCAGATTTTGCAGGTTGGTGAGATGGCTCTGCAGGTGAAGGCACTTGCCGCCAAGCCTACCTGAATTGCTTTCAGGCCTCCCTACCCATCCTACCCATGCTGTTCCATGTATGTGTGTGGACTCTCTCTCTCTCTCTCTCTCTCTCTCTCTCTCACACACACACACACACACACACACACACACACACTTAATTTTAAAAGAAGCAATATTTTATGTAAACAGGATTTAGACATGCATACCCAACAAAACACTTTGGCACAGAGGTTCTTGCTGCAGTCAATCTTCTCTGAAGTAGAGGAGTATGCTAGTTATGCCTTGTCAGCCTGACTAGAGTGTTTGACCATAGGTGTACCCCATGAATGGTGTCGTTCCCTCTGGGGAGTTCTCCAGTCTCAGTCTCTGGGTGTTTCCTCCTCCTCAGCTTACAGCTGAGCACAACCCAGAATGACTTTGGCAGGAGAGGAACTTATTATTTGCTGTCCCTGCAAATGTGGGGATCTAGAAATGAATTTTTAAAACTCTCTTCATGTTTGTTTTTAATTGGCATCTCTATTTTACCTGAAACTTTCAATTTTACCCGATATGTTTAGGTGCCAAATTTGCATTATGATTTAATAAGGGATACATTAAAGGCTCATGCAAAAACCATTTCTTTCATAGATGTAAAGGGTGAAGATCTGAGGGCTCTTTGAGTCTGTCCCCTAGAGTTGTCCTGACAAGGCACTACAGTCTAGGTCATGAAGGTTACAAAGCTGAGGTCAGGGCATTTGGGATTTTTCTGAGGACTATGAAGTAAAACTCTTCCCTAGTTCTCCTGCTGTTTTCCTGGCAATGACTGTGTCCTTAGCTTAAAGATAGAGCTGCTTTCTCTTCCCATGGGGCTCTGTTTCTATGCATTTCTGACTCGAGGTAAATTTCCCTTTGTACAAGTTGCCAATCATGTCAGAGAAGGGCCCATCTTAATGATCTTAGTTAACCCTGTGTGTACTTTGTAAAGACCCTTCTCCAAATCAAAGTCCATGCAGAGGGATACAGCATATCCGCTGTGAAGGTCACAATTCAACCCATGAAACTCTCACCCTGTGTGCAGCAAATATACTCGTTCTAAGAGGAAAAAATTAAATTGATTAGCTTCTCTTACTTGAAAGAAAAAATAATTAACCTCCCTTGTTACTATAATCTTAATTATAATTAATACATTAATCACGTGCACACACATTTTTATTTCTTTGCATCTGACAAACAACACTTTATTAACTCGAGGAAATGGGATGGTTCTGCTTGAAAGATAAAAGAGATGCCAAGAGGGAAGCATTGGAAGAAATCCATGCACTTGCAGAGCAGACAGCCTGTGAGCATGGCTTGATCAAGTGAGAGAGTGGCCAGAGCCTTGCTTCGTGCTTCTTCTGCAAAGCTAAATGGACCTGGCAGTTGAGTCCACAGTGTGAGTGTGAAGTCCCACATAACTGGGTCACCATCTGGAGGGCCTGTTGGCAGTCACTCCAGGGAATTTCTCAGCCTTCCCTGCTAGACAATAAGAACTGCCATGCCTGTGCTTTTGTTGCCATCGGGCACTATATGAGGCACCATCTTCCACTGTTATGTCCTGTGATCCTTCCAGGACTTGTGAGGAAATAGACAAGAGAATGAGACTTGGGTGACCAACTGAGGGCAAGTTCTAGTCATTGAATGGAATACAAGGTTCTAACCTTTAGTGCTGTTGGAACCAAGGGCCCCCTATTTTCCTCTTCTGACTCTCCCAAGGACCAATCTGCACAGCATATATATATATGCAGTAAAGACAAATCCAGATGGAAAAGACCTCTAAATGGGTCACAGTGTTGAATAAATGTATGTAGGTTTAAAAGAGAGAAGAAATAGAATATTGACAGTTATAAAAAGAGGTAAATGGTTTTTTAAAAAAGTAAATATTTAAAGAGATGGAGTACTGACAGTCATAGATTAAAAGAAATTAAAACAATAAGCCACATAAAGATGCACTATGCGCAAAGAGTCTGGATTATGTATATTATTGTGTTTCCTTTGAATTTTTTGACTGTGAAGGAGCTAAGTACAGAGAAGCATTTCATTGTATGGGCTGCTAAGCTAAACCAACATATATATTGTAAAGGTGTCTTAAATTTAAAATATGGGTCTAAGGATGTTGCGTTGGAAAAGCAGTTTTTCTTTTGTTTCCACAGATGCTGAGAACCTGTGGATTGTTTCCAACTAATATGGTTTCATAGACCATGACCCTTGAAAGGTCACTGTGAACACCCCCGAAAAGTTACTTCACCCAACTGCCAACTGAGATGAACCTGACACACAGGATACATCATAAAAGACCTGATTAACAGTGCCCCCAATCAGCAGAAAGTAGTCTAGAGAACTATGCCCATATTTCCAAATATTGTTTATAAATATTTCTTTACATTTAAAGGGGGATATGCTATAGAGATTTGCATGGATATGGATCTTGGCTTATTGATATAAATTTAAGGTCAATTTTGTTATACTGTGTATATGTATTTCTGATCTTGGTTAAGGTATTGTGTGTGCAGCTCATTTAAGAATATAATGTATAATTAAGAAATATAGGTTAATAGATAATCATCTATAATGGTAAAGTTTGTAGTTATATTTTCTCAATATACAAAGATGTATTTCAGATGGATAAGCATTCTTCAAAGACTATGGAATGTGGCATTTAAAATGTTTTAAGAACTTAGGACTTATCATGACAATGAGACACATCTGCTCTGGCAGCTCCAATCTACTTCAAGAGAAAAATGGGCATTGAAGAGGCTCCTTATGGAGTTGATTAGCCATTTGGGCAAGAAACTGCGCTTGCCTTGACTGCTTGATGAACTGGACATGTAGGACCCACAGAGAAATGACTGCTAAACTTGCCTAAAGGTGAGACAATCCTTCAGGGTTCCTGTTCATTAAAAAAAAAAAAAAATCTGCTAGACATTCTGCAGGACCCAGGCAAGACACAGAAAAAAATGACTAACAAACTGCCAATATAGGCAGAACTGTCTTTGAGATTTCCTGCTTCATGAAAAAGTCTGCTGGATACTATAGGCCTATAGGCTGAAGATGGATGTCCAAATGTTACAAAAGAACTGTGAGTGACTGTCCAGGCAGAGAGATGACTCTGTCAATTCTGGAGTTTTGGAAGTTGCTTACAATGCACTTCTTGTTTACTTAGGTAATATTATATCCTTCTGAAGTCTTTGATGGAGTGGAAGAATTTATAGTTATAATTATAGTTTTCCCTAGTTATGATAAAGGATAAAGTAGATATAAATATTGTAACTGTAATTCTTGCTTGATAACTGTATTGTTATATGTAATTTTACTATGTTAAAGTAAAAACCTTCCTTTTTATTTAAACAGAAAGGGAGAGGTTATGTGGGATTTCCCTCTGTATGTTGTGAGTATCATTTGTTAATAAAGGAACTTCTTTGGGCCTATAGCAAGCTATAGATTAACAGAGCTAGGTGGTGAAAACTAAACAGAATGCTGGGAGAAAGGAGGCAGAGTCAGAAAGAAAATGCTATGAATCTACCACTGGAGATAGACATGCTGAAACTTTACTGGTAGGCCATGACCTCGTGATGATGCACAGATTAATGGAGATGGCTTAAATTAATATGTAAGAGTTAGCCAATAAGAGACTAGAGCTAATAGGCTAACCAGTGATTTAATTAATACACTTTCTGTGTGATTATTTCAGTTCTGGGTGGCTGGGAACTAACAAGGGGCCTCCCTCCAATAGATCCTTCCAGGACGTGTGAGGGAACAGGCAAGAGAATGAGGCTTGGGCGACCACCAAGGATGAGTACTAATCATTGGATAAAACACAAGGTTCTAATCTTTAGTGCTATTGGAACCAATGCCCACTTCTCTTTCTCTTCTGAGTCTCCTGAGGATCAATCTGCACAGCAGGAATGCATCACTGGGTAGTAGTCAGCCAACGTACACAAGCAAAGAGTATTCCACGTGTGTCAGGGTGCTGCTGCTGCTGCTGAATATGCTCATTTGCTCCAGAGGTGGGCTGCAGAGCTGGACTGTGCAGCAAACTCCCAGGAAGACACATCCAGTCACACTCTCTCTACACCAATGCACTAAATCTAGCCCCGCTGTTTGCTCCAGTATGCCCCTAAGACCAACCTAGCAGAAAGGCAATTGTCCTGTGACAGTACTTTCCACCAGATCTCTTGTTCCCCACACATTCTGCCTGTCTTTTTTCTCCTTCTGCATTCAAGGCAACCTGACTTCACTGCACTGTGCTTTGCAGTCGAAGGATCATTGATTATATAAGTGCAGTTTGGGGAATAAGATTTGTTAGTTAACTTCTGCTTTCTGCGACTGGCTTGGTGATTAAACTTTTAGCAGTTTCAAAAAGCCTTGGGGAAATGTGAGAGAATTTTCTCTCTCTCTCTCTCTCTCTCTCTCTCTCTCTCTCTCTCTCTCTCTCTGTATGTGTCTGTGTGTCTGTGTACATATGTGTGTATAAGGCTGTGTGTGTGCATCTATGGGGTGGGGAGGTTGAGGTTATATGTATATATGTATATGTGTTGTGTCTGTATTATATATATGTGTGTGTTGGTGTATATGTGTGTGCAGTGTGTGTGGATTATGAGTGCATGTGTTTATGTGCACAGTGTAAATTTATGTGTGCTTGTGTATGTGTGTTTATGTGTGTGTGCAGTGTGGAATGAGTATATGTGTATATGTATGTGCATGGTCTGTGGTTGGGAGAAAATATGTGGATGTCATGTAATCGTGGGTGTATATTGTGGTGTGTGTGTATGTGTGTGTGTACCTTTAACGTATTTAAAGGTTGACTTTAGTTGATAGAGATCAAAGGTTTTGTATTATTGTCTAGATTAGGCTTCACAGCTAACTGAAAACCAGGAGAGACATGACTCTGCATGCTTCTCTCCCACTCCTGGCCACATGGTCCTTGCTTTACAGGAAATGAGGAACTGCTAAGGAACAAGGAGTTTTCAGGGAGATATCTATCTATAACTTTTGATATCAATGTGTTGAGTTTGGAATTTAGAATGTCGCCCAGAGGCTCACCTGTTTGTATGCCTGCTGTACAGATTGTGGGGACAGGCAGGCGGAGAAGGTTCATTGGAGGTAGGCCTGTGAGGTCTAGCAACCTTGCTCCTTATTCTACTCACTCTGCTTCCTGCCTGCTGCAGAGGTGTGAGGAGCCCCAGCTTCACACTGTTGCTGCCATGAGAGACTAGACGGAGTTACCCAAAACGTGAGTCAGAAGAAATCCTTCCTTCTGTAAACTGTTTTGGATGAGTATTCTGTCACAGGCAAAAGGAAACTCGCCCAGGGCAAGGGCTCGATGAGGAAACTCTGTTCTTTGTTCATCAGTCACTTGGGTCTATGGAGCAGCTGAACCTACTGGCTACCCAGGGTTAGAATACAACTGACTGCCCTTCCCTGAAACAAAGCCGCCTTCAGGGGAGAAGCATGTGCTCTACTATGCTGTTTACAGGGCCAGAAACATTAAGGATGTGAACTGCAATGTACTGCTGCAGGCATTTGAAAGACCCCAGTGGGTTGGGGAGAATCTAAGTCTTAATTCACAGGATTAGAGATCTGGACTCTCAGACTGCTGCCCATATACCATGGCTGACAAAATGCAGTCGAACTATCACTGCTTTGTTTTCCTACTACAAATCTATCACCAAAAGATGTTCTGCACATAGATCAAGAAAGAAAACAGTACCCCACAGGCAGAAACACCTTCATTTTCCTTTTTAAAAATTTCACCACACTATAAACTTTTATTTATTTATTCCCGTATATTATATTCTAATAATATTCTTTCCCTTCCCCCAGCTACTCTCTACTCCCTGCATATGCAATTTTATATTTTTTCCTCTCAATAAACTACTCATACACACACACACACAGACACACACACATGCACACATGCAAACCTCAAAACAAACTAACTCCTTTCTCCCTTCTCAGTTTCCTTTCTTCCTTGCTCACACTCGTGTGAGAAGTAAGACTTTTAACTCGACCTCTTGTGCCTGTGTACTTGGCTTTGTTTACCTGGAGATGAACATCAGAAATGGAAGTTAAGGAATCTGGCTACATGGACAGGCATTCCCATGAGAGTTACAAATTAGAGCAGTGATATGATATGCCCTCTCCACCTGGTCCTATAGATGCCCCTACCCACAAATTCTCAGGTGGTACAATATAGTGACATTATTGCCTGTGGCACTCTGCACTTAAGGAAACGGATAAGAGTAGAAAATGGTACTATGACTATACAGGGGCAGCCTCAGTTGCCAAACCTTTGACTGATGTAGGGTATTTGTTCCCAGCCCCACGATTTCCTTTAAATCTGCTTCATGTCCCCTATGCTATGGGTTCCTTTATACATAGTAATCCCTTAACAGCCCAGGCATCTTCTGAGTTTTATTCCAGTCATATAATAAAAACTGCTGGACACGTTATGCAGATAATGTCACCCTCTGTCCAGGAGCCAGGCAGCTTGCCAAGGTAAACTTATGCTCTGTCCTGCAGATGAAGAAGTGGAGGTTGTTACAGTGGCATTATCTTTTCACTAATATTAATTTTTTACTATATAATTTTCATACCTCGCATGTGTAAACAGTATTTTTAAAACATTTCTTACTCCAACATTAAAAACTAAAGAGTGTTCTCTGTTTAGAAACAGTTTAAGGCTATTGATCATTGGAAATTTCTTTCAAGAATTTGCACTTTCTTACACTAGAGGACCCCACCGTTCTCAGAACAGTGCTCTGTGAATAAGGTACACCTATCCTGACCCACAGAAAACACGGACGAACAGTGTGCTTTGTTCCACTAGCAAGCCGGAGCAAAATGCTATCCCTGAAAATGTTCCAGACTGGGAATCAATAAAAACTCAAGACTAACTCAAGAACTAATTTGCATATGTACTACACATATAAACCTGCCAAGCTATTAAGCATCTATTCTTCATTTTATCTCTAAGACATGTTGTAGCCTTCTCCACCAACATAAGGACCCACAGAGGCTGGAGCTAAGAGTCCTTTTCACAGGAAAGTGCTACATAAAAATAATTTGCAGTGACTCTCCTCTAGTTGCCTAGGGGTGGACACTGGAGCACATTTCTTGATTCATGGTCTTGCCTCAAGAAATCTGTTGGTTTACTGCACAAAGAGATCGATCTGCTGTCTTTGAGAATCACAAGCAGTTTGGTAAATATAAAGATCATCAAAAGCACAGCTTCAGTACTCCAGGGGAGCCACCCATTTGCTTACAATGACAACTCACTAGTTTTTATGACAACAGGCCATTTGTAGAATGTGTTCTGTGGCAGTGAAAAGCCACGCGCACGCACACACACTCACAGAGAGAGACAGAGACAGAGAGACAGACACACAGACACAGAGAGAGGGAGAGAGAGAGAGAGAGAGAGAGAGAGAGAGAGAGAGAGAGAGAGAGAGAGAGAGAGAAGCTTGCATGAGCATTAAACCGGCCCACGCAGGGATGAGTGCTGAACCATATTTTCACTGCCACAAACTTAACGATAAACTGAATGTCTTGGTTAGATTTTCGTCAACTTGACTTAAGCTAGAGTTATCCCAGAAGAGGATCATCAATCAAAAAAATGCCACCAGTAGATTGTCTGTAGGGTAATCTTTAGGACATATTCTCGATGAGTGATTGATGTGCATGGGCCCAGCCTGCAGTGAGCTGTACTACCCTGGGGAGAGGTGACTTTAGGTTGTACAAAAAAAGAGCCAAGTAAGTTATGGGCATCAGTTTCTGACTCCACATTCCCGCCTTAAGTTCCTGGCATGACTTCTTATGGTGGACTGTAAGCTGTAACAGAAAATAAATACAGTTTGCCCAGGTGGCTTTTGGTCATGGTGCTTATAACAGCCACGGAGAACAAAAAAAGACATGGATTCAGATGGACAATATGGAATGCAAGCTTCGTTTCCACAAGAACCCCATACATTGCTCTCATTCCATCTGAATATCTCCTTAGCTTTCCTTCGCTGCACATGCATACATTGTGCCTGGTGGGAAGCACATAGCACACCTGTCTGCGAGCTGCCACAGAACTCCGGGGTCTCCGCGAAGGGGAGACATGCCACTCTCCACTCCTCACTCAGTGTGAGTTAGCTTTAGGAAAATGGTTCAGCATTGCCATTGATAGCATGTTTTGCAGTCAGACATCCTGACGGCCTTGGGATCACAGGACTATATACAAATACTATAAATCACTACCTGTGTGTACCAGTTTCCTCCTCTATCATAAGTATGGGGTGATGCCTTCCTTGGAGGACTAAGTGAGATGATTATACTAAGATCCTGAAGTCATTTTAGCACATGGGAACAGCTCATCAGACTGAGGTTTCAGTTCTTGTTTACACTGTGTTCAATTACAGATTCATACACGAGTCTCTGGATTCCTTCTGATTTTTTCCAGAGCTAGCTAGCATTTTCCCCAACCTTCTAGCAGCAAAGTCTCCTCAGACATCCTCTTTATATTGTCAATTGGGTCGGGGATCCAAACAATTCTGTGCCCTTAAGGATCTTCTGCTCTAAATGATGGGCCATCAAATCTCACACTCCAGAGAGTAGGATCATTAAAAAGCTTCCATTTCTTCTGTACGTGGGTGCTCCATAGCAGATGGTGCCATCCGGGATATAGTGGCCTTCCCACGATGAGTTGGGAAGGCTTAATGTAGTGCTCACTTTTGCAAAGAGAGTTCTGTTTTTATTAGAAAAGAGTGAGTCGAAGTCAAATTACATAGGATAGAATTTTGGCTCCTTGATGTTTAACCTTGGCTATGTTTTGAAATCCCAGTGAAATGGAGACAGCAATGCTATTTATCTGGAGTTGTTGTGACTTTTCAGCTGGATAACGAGATGATGCCTGTCATAGAAAGCTTTGAGCCATGTCTGGCACATAGCTTGAATACCCATTTTATTATCAGTTGTAACATTACTTATACATGAGTCTATTTGTGATCTATTCATGGAATAAAAAAATTCCATGGTCAGCTATTGTACATCAAAAGAGGATAATAACCCTTTGTATTTTCTCCACAAATTCTAGGATAACCCTCATTAAAGTCTGAGATGCTGTCAGACGTCATGGAACAGCTCTGAGATACCCGCCGGTAAGTAGACATGAAAGCCACATCATAAGGGGGATTTCATTCACTGTTTTAGTTATGTTTGATTTTTGTGTATATAGAAGCACGTGTGTTCATGTATGTGCAGGACCACGTGTATGCATGGAAAGGTAGGTACACAAGTGTGTATTCTGCCCAGAGAGGGCAGAGGACATACTCCAGTTAGCATCTACCTTTTTAGTGATTCTGCTTACTTTAGCAAAGGGCGCTTGCCCAGAACTCACCAAGTAGTCTATGCCAGCTGACCAGTGAGCCTTGGGGATTCACCTCTCACCTCCCCAGGGCTGGGATTACAAACATGAGCCAACTATGCTTAGCTTTTGTTGTGTGAGCTAGGATCAAACTCAGGTTCTTGTGTTTGTTAGGCACCATCTGAGCTGTCTCTGAAGCCTGATTTCACTAATTTATTGAATAAATAAATCAAAGCTAAAGACAGGCTGTGGGATTCTGAACTGATTTTCTTTTCTACATATTTTAGTTCGGGAATATTGCTGCTGGGTGTAACTGCTTCTAGCCCCTCTTACCTGAGAGAGCCAAAACATGTCTGTGAGGCTATCAACCATTTTACAGACAGGCATGCCTGGCCAGAGTCTGTGTTGCTGAGATACCCATCCCTGAGACAAAATACCCATGATAAACGGTTTATTAGGAAAAGGTTGGCTCATGGCTTCGGAGACTGCAATCCGTGGTCAGTGGGCTCATTGTTTTGGAGCCTGCCAGCACAGCACGGCTGGAACTGTTTACATCAGGGCAGATAAGGAACAATGAAAATCTTTTCCTTCTCCTAATAGCAACATCCTGGGGGCCAAGGTTTCAACAGACACATGGACCTTTGGGAGGCACCCCGGATCCAAACTGTAGCACTGTGTCTATCTATATGAACTAGACAGGACTTCACAGTGACGTCTCTGTGTTTAATCCCCTACCTGGTAGTAATCCTAGGCTTCTCTCCATGCCATATTAACCTTCTACTTCAGCAAAGACATGGCTCCTGGTGGTACCTGAACAACACTGTCAGAGTGGTGGCCCTGTCTCCCAGGGGGACAGTGTCTTTATACCTGGAGTACAGGATTCTTCATACTCTAGCTCCTCTTTAGTCTTACAGACGCTATGGGCTTCTGGCCACACCTTTCACCTTATTCAGTGAACTGTTCTATCTATTTGTATTACAATTAGATCATTTTGTCAAACTTCACTTTCCTGAGGTCAGCTGACCCTTCATCTGAATTTTTAAGTCTTGCATACATCATGGAGCAATGTTGGTACTTCAAGCTCCACAGAGGTCAACAAATGCACGATATCTTTAGTCCACCATTTCAGTGACATAGTCTCTAAAATAACACACCCAACACTCTACCCACTGAGTTTTGGGCTCTGCTCCCCAACTTCTCATTGGTTTTTCATCATGATTTTACTGCTTCCTTAATTTTCCGTAGTGTCACGCGATTAGATCAATACAACAGAGAGGCTTTTTCAGGCCAGTTCCTGTCACAAAGTGAAAGGCATTTCATTGGCTCTGTCTGTTTTCTCAGTCTGTTAACTCATTTCTTTTTGTCACAGAATAATGACATCCCATGGTGGAGATGTGCCGCAGTTTGTTTACCCACTCACCGACAGAAGGCATCTTGCTTGCTTCCGCCCTGCAGATCATGAATAAAGCAGCCATAAACATACATGCACAGGTTTCAGTGTGTGTATAAGTTTTCCAAATGATCTGTGTAAATACAAAGGGGAGCGATTGCTGGATCCAGTGGAAAGGCTGTGTCTGTATTTCTAACAAATTGATACACTGGACTTAAAAGTGGCCCTATCCTTTGGATCCTCACCATCAAGGAATGAGAAGTCCCCTTTCCTCCAGCCTTTGCCATCAATTAGTATTGTCATTGTCTTCTTGAACTTTACACATTTTAATAGGCTTATGCCCCTATCTCATATTTTATTTTACAATTGTCGGATGACACATGTCTTTTCATGCCTTAGTTGTCTTCCTTGCATCTCTCGGTCCTTCCTTAGTTTGTGACTGTGTTGTTTATTTCTTTCATTATCAAATTCTAAGAGTTGTTTATATATTGTGTATCCAAGTTTATAGAAAATACAACTAAGAAGAATTTTCCCAGTTTGTGGTTGTTCTTCTCATTGTGCTAACAGTGTCTTTTACAAAGTAAAAACTTTTAAGTTTGATAAACTCCAACTTGTCACTTTTATTATTTCATGAGTCACAGTTTGGTTGCTCTGTCTGAAACTCACCACGAAAGCCAAGATCGCCTACATTTCTTTCTCGTCTTTATGGAAGCAGCAGACTTTTTTTACTGTATGTTTACTTCTACAATTTTCTCTGAGTTTATTTGGGTAAAAAGCCTTAGGTGTCTCCATTGTCTGGTTGCTTATTTACGTATGTACTATCCAGATGTCCACTTGTCCTGTCTCTAAGGAAAGGCTATTTTTTCTGCACTGAGCCCACTTTATGCCTTTGTCAAACACCAATTAACTATATTTGTGCAAGTCTGCCTGTGGTTTCTATTCTGTGCCATTTATCTCTGTGTCTGGGGTTTCTCTAATATTATGTTCTCCAAATGTCTTCAAAATGAGGTATGTGAATCCTCCACTGGTTCTGAGTATTATGTTAACTATTCTTGAGCTTTCAACTTTCTGTTCAAATATTAGGGTTTGTCTGTGGATATCCACAAAATGGAAAGTGAGAATTTATGTTGGATATTCTTGAACATGGAAGGAGACCTGGCTGGTAAAGAAATTATTATCTTCACACTGCTGAGTATTCCTTGGCATAGACATCAAGCACCTGCAAAATGTTTATATCTCTGTTGACCTCTTTCATCTGAGCTTGATAATTATCTGAATTTAGTTCATATATTTCATTAGATTTACACCTAAATATTCCATGCTTTGAGTTTTACTGCAAACACTGTTCTCTTTCTTGTTTTAAATTCTAGTTGTTGCCTGGCGATGGTGGCGCACGCCTTTAATCCCAGCACTCAGGAGGCAGAGGCAGGCGGATCTCTGTGAGTTCGAGACCAGCCTGGTCTACAGAGCTAGTTCCAGGACAGGCTCCAAAGCCACAGAGAAACCCTGTCTCGAAAAACCAAAAAAAAAAAAAAAAAAAAAAATCTAGTTGTTGAGTCAAGGTATTTAGGAGGCAGGGTGACTTTTGCATATTAACCCAACATTCTGAATGTTTGTTATGAATGCTTATTGGTACTACATACTTTTTGCTTGTTAGTTTGGGGTATTTTTTTGTCAGTACTGTATTCTTTTGTCAATACATAGTCTATCATAATCATATCGTCTAGAAATAAGGAAACTATGATTTTTTATTTATATGTCATATACAAAATATATTTTTATTTTATATATTTATTATTAGATTGTTATATATATATATATATTTCCTTCAACTAGGTACAACTCTTAGTGTGGTGAGAAATATAAGTAGGGAGAATGGATGTTCTTTCCTCAATACTGGCTTTCTGGAGAAAGTCCCCACATCATGTGATAACATGATTTCACTTCTTTAGTCAGCTGATGAACTATTGATTTCCAGATAGAGGCCTCTACCTTCTATACTAGAGATAAATTCACCTTGTTTATCTTATCACCCTGTATATCACCGTAATTAACTTCTTTTTATATATCACTAAAATTAACTTAATAGTGTACTGAAGAATTTTACAGTTTTACTCCTGAATAGAATTAGCATGAAGATTCTTTTCTTGGAATGCTTTTATCCAGTTTGGTAATTGTTTGGTGCTGATCTCGTGGAATAAATGACAGGGTGCTCTTTCTGCCCCTAGTTACACTTGATGGCCGAGATTATTGAAAATGTTTTCCTAAGTGCTTGAAAGAATTAACAGTGCTTCAGTTCGGGAGCATTTTTTTTTCTTTTTGGGGAAGTTATTAGTTATTGATTCAATTTCCTTAGTGGATATAGACAAAGATCATTTTTCTTTGTGTGAGTTTTAGTAGACTGTATCTTTAAAGTAATTTGATAATTTTGCTAACATTACCATATTTGTGTAAACACAGTGGTTAATATTCCTCTTCTGTCCTTATAATATTCTGTATATCAAGAGTGTCTTTTTTTATTTTTCTTTATAAATGTTGTGAATTTGTACCTGGGTAGATTGTTATTTTATTCACATTTTGAAAGAAATAACTTAGAGTTTAATTGATTTTTGTATTGATTTCTCTTCTTAATTTCACTGATTTTGCTTTAATTGTCATTGTATCTTTGTTTTGCATGCTTATACTTAAACAATGCCAGTTTCAAGGGTGGTTGGTGTCTCCTTTCCCAAAGTTTAAACATCACTTTCTCTAGCTTCTACACATTTTGATTTAGTACATTCTTGTTTTTATTTAGATCCAAATATTTTTAAATTGATTTTGCTTCTTCTTTGAGTAAGATAAAATCTGGAATTCTTTTTTGATTTATAAATACTTACAGATCATCCAATTGTATTTCCGCTATGAGTTTCTAGTTTAATTCCATCATAGTTCAAGCCCTTTCTTTGTCTGATTTTATTCTTTTAAATTTATGAATGTGTATTTTATAACCTAGACCTGGATATGATCTTTCTAGGTTAATATCCCTGTGTGTGTGAAAAGAGGGGGCAGTCAGTTGCTCTGTGGACGATGCTAGAAATGCCAATTAGATCAATTTGATTGATAGTGTGGTGCATGTCACATACCGTCTTCCTACTCTTCTCTTCAATTTCTCAACTAATAAAAGTGTGAAAGTCTTCAGCTATGAGAACATATTTGTCTATTGTCTAGTTTTTCAGTTCTGTTTTTTTTTGCCTCATAAATTTAATGCTGCTTTTATAAAAAGAACATACATTTTAAAGTTTAGGTTAGTGTTTTCTTTTAACAATTGATCTTTTGTTATTATGCAATGCATGGCATGTCTCTGGTTATGATATCTTCGTCTGAAATAAACACAACTATTTCATATTTCCTTTGATTATTACCACAGCTGAACGTCTTTTGTTTATAAACTTGTTGTTTATAATTAAGTTGTTTTATTCAGACAGTGTAGAAGTAGATCTCTTTTCAATCACATCATAACAGAATATGTCTTTTTGGGTTATACTTTTATCACTGACAAATGAGATAAAATCTGCTGTGTTCGCAACTGTCTTCAGCCTTCCCTCCTCTGAAATATGCCTCATTTAATAAGTTTAATAGCTCAGTTAGTGTTCTGACACACACACATGCGCATACACATGCGCGCAAGTGCACACACACGCTTAAACAATGTTAGTCCATTAAAACTACTTGATATGAAAAAAAAATTTTAAAATTTAAAAAAAAACTACTTGATATGAATGCAGGTTTCTTAGAATGTTCACTCCTACAGAAGCCATCATTACCCAGTAATGTTCACTTATTATTTCTTCAAACAGTCATATTTTAAATAAGTTATTAGGTAATGTAAAGTATATTATTTTCATTTGTTTTTCTCTACTAAATCTACCTTGTTATTCAGTCTTATTTTTAATTCCTCTTTTCTCAGAGAGAGGACCTTCCTAAAAGAGTTTCTTAAAGGGAATCATGTCAGTAATGAATTTCTTTATTTTTTTGTTTATCTCTGAAAGTCTCTAGTTCTTCATTAAATTACAATAATAATTTCACTATTTGGGAAGCCTACTGCTTCCTTGTTCTTCTGTAGATAAGCAGTGTCCCAGAGCCTTGTCATCACCATCAAATGAAGACTTTACATAATTTAAATATGATAGTTGTAGTTTTTTGCTTGTTTGTTTGTTTGTTTTTGTCCATCCTGCTGGCTGCTCCCTGAACTTCCTGGGCTCAGTTGTGGAATGTCCATAACTACATTTGCAAAAACTTCACCAGTTTTACCTTAGGCTTCTTGTTCTCCATCACTCTTTTTGTCCTTAATTTTTTGGCATTCTGGGATAAGTGTTCATTGACATCTGACAAATTTTCTCATAGTTTTTCTTTCTTTTTTTTTTTTTTTTTGGTTTTTCGAGACAGGGTTTTTCTGTGGCTTTGGAGCCTGTCCTGGAACTAGCTCTTGTAGACCAGGCTGGTCTCAAACTCACAGAGATCCGCCTGCCTCTGCCTCCCAAGTGCTGGGATTAAAGGCATGCGCCACCATCGCCCGACTCTTCTCATAGTTTTTCATGTTGTCTCATGGCTTCCATGTTTTGGTCTCTTTACATGTCAAATGGAGACATTCTATTGAGTTACTCTTCAAGGTCACCATACTCTTCATGTCTACTAATGGGGCATCAAAGACATTGCTTTAGATAAAAGTGGATTTTAAAATTTTATTTATTAACAATCTTTTTGTATTTTACATACCAATACCAATTCTCCCTTCTTCCCCTTTTCCCACTCCCCCTAATTTCTCCCCACCTCACCCCATCCATTATTCAGAGAGGGTAAGGCCTCCCATGGGGAGTCAACAAAGTCTGTCATATTAAACTGAGGCATGACTGAGGCCCTCCCCCATGTATCTAAGGTGAGTAAGGTATCCCTCCTTAGGGAATGGGCTCCAAAAAGCCAGTTCAGGCACTAGGGATAAATTCTGATTCCATTGCCAGTGGCTCCACAAACTTTCCAGGCCACACAACTGTCACCCACATTCAGAGGGCCTAGTTGAGTCCTCTGCAGGCTCCTAACTGTCAGTCAGGAATCAGTGAGCTCCCAGCGGATCAGGTCAGCTGTTTCTGTGAGTTTCCCCAGACCACTTCTGAAATACAACACCAGTAGCACAGACACTGAGAACAACAGTTAATAAATGGTACCTCCTGAAATTGAGAAGCTTCTGTAAGGAAAAAAACACAATAAATAAGACAAAAATGAGAGCCTACAGAATGAGAAAAGATTTTCTTTAACCCCACATCTAACAGAGGGCTTATCTCCAAAATATGCAAAGAACTCAAGAAATTAAACATGAAAATAATAAATAATCCAATTAAAAATGGAGTGCAGATATAAACAGAGAATTCTCAATAGAGGAAGCTCAAATGGCCAAAACACACTTAAGGAATTGTTTAACATGCTTAGTCATCAGACAAATGCAAATCAAAACAACTCTGAAATACCGTCTTACACCTGTCAGAATGGCTAAGCTCAAAAACACTGATGACAGCTTATGCTGGAGAAAATGTGGAGTAAGGGGAACACTCCTCCATTGCTGGTGAGAGTACAAACTTGTATAGTTGCTTTGGAAATCAGTATGGCAGTTTCTCAGAAAATGGAATTAATCTACTTGAAGACCCAGCAATACCACTCTTGGGCATATACACAAAGGATACACACTCATCATACCATAAAAATATTTTCCTCAACTATGTTTATAGCAGCATTATTCATAATAGCCAAAACCTGGAAACAACCTAGATGCTCCTCAACCAAAGAATGGATAAAGAAAATGTGGTACATTTATACAATGGAATACTACTTACCAATAAAAATAATGATATTTTAAAATTTGCAGGTAAATAGATGGAAGAAGAAAAAAAAATCCCAAGTAGGGTAACCCAGACGCAGAAAAACAAACACAGTATGTACTCACTCTTAAGTGGATAGTAGATATAAAGCTAAGGATAACGAGCCTGCAGTCTACCACTCCAGAGAAGCTAGGTAACAGGGAAGACACATGGATCCCACTGGAAAAGAGAAATAGCCAAATCTTCTGAGTAAACTGGGAGCTTTGGGGGGAGGGTCGGAGGGGAAGAGGAGGGAAGAAGAAAGGGGAGAACATGATGGAACAGGATGGTAGAGTTGGGGGAAGGACAGAGATGAAGACCAAGAAAAGAGATATCTTGATAGAGGAAGTCATTATGGGGCTAACATGAAACCTGGCACTAGGGAAATTCCCAGAAATCCACAAAGATGATTCCAGTTAAGACTCTAAGCAATAGTGATGAGGGTTCCTGAACTGGCCTTCCCCTGTAATCATAATCAGATTGATGACTACCTTAATTATCATCATAGAACCTTTATCCAGTAACTGATGGAAGCAGATGCAGAGATTCACAGATAAGCACTGGGCTGATCTCCTGGAGATATTACAAGCAAAGGAGATTTTTTTTTTTAATTTTTTGGTACAGTGTTTCACCTGGGTAATCTGGTTGGTATTCAATTTTCTCTATAGCCAAGAATGTCTTTGAGCTTCTGATTCTGCTGCCTCCATTCTCCAAGTGCTGAGAATAGAGACGTGCTAGCCCATACCCCGGAACAGAGGATAGTTCCCAACCATTTCATTGTGATTCTTTCTTAGTGTTCCACCACTCTGCTTATTCTGCCCATGTCTTCTGGCATGTCACCCACTTTTATTTTTATTAGTGTCTTGACAAATGAATAAGCTTCCAATTCAATTCTTCAAACTCTGTGGTTATATCTGAGCCTACTTATGAGGCTGCCTTTATCGGTTGCATTATTTATCCTTATCATTTGGGGCCAGGTCTTACAAATTTCTTAGTGATGCAAACTGGAATGTTGCATGGGATATGGGAGATTAAAAAGACTTTTGAAGTAAACTTATGTATTTGTAAGGTTAGGAGCTGGATGTGTCTAATATTTCATGCAGAAGCTCCAGTCTTCTGACCAGGTTTTTATTTCTCCTTATGAACTTTGACTTCCCAAGGATACTTTCTCAGTGACTCAGTTTAAGGAATTCACTGAAAGGTTCATTTCAGTCTTAATATCTTGATGTAATTTCCAGTTCCTCCCCCATCAGTTGCTAGGGACCTGTATTTAAAAAAGGCAAGCTGATGCTTCTACATAAATCAAAGCAGCTCAACGAAGCACACCACCTGGACCTGAAAATTAGCCCTTGTCTACATCTCTCAATATTGAACTTCTGGAAAATGAGATCCAACTCTGATAACTCATATTATCATTCTTAGGAATTTATTTAAAAAAAAAAACAACCCTGCTGTACCTGGGAGGGTGTAACCTAGTGTAGAGCACTTGCCTATGGATGGGGAGACTAGGTTTGATCCTTAGTGCTTAAACACACACACACACACATACGCACGCACCACCACCAACAACAACCATACTCAGCTCTTCTTCTTGATGAGTAAAGAAAGGAGAATATAGAGCTGTATAACTGAAGGCTTATTTTAAACTGTATCAGGCAAAGAACAATAGAAGTTTCTAAAGACTTTTCAGGAACCGTGTGCCAAATTTCTCGTGTGCTTGACAATATCCCAAGTGTGAGAAGGAGTTTACGAAATGTCGTTTGAGAGAACAGAACTGAGCTAGCCTCAGAAGGCTCCATGCTGAAATCATTTAATGAGTGGTTTTTACTCGCCTAACCTTCTGTGAGATGATCTCTCTAACTCGTTCTTTAGCATTGTACAAATTATGGTTTTAAGCTTTAGTTTCCATAAAGTCCATTATCCTGTCAAGGAGGCTCAGTGAGGTAGTGACACTTGCTATGCTCTGAAACACACAGGATCACACAGAGTCTTGTTTATAGAACATTTATGTGCACTGTGTTTATATGTAACAGGAGATATTTGAATTGTATTCAAAATCTTGGCAGGGATTATAATTTTCCATTGATTTTACCTGGTTTCTTCTTTTCATAATATGTTCTTCAAAATTTTCTTACATTGTTTTCCCTCATGGGAAAAAGCCCCATTTCTTATCTCTGCCTTGTGATCTATGCTTCCTGAATTCTTTCTCTAATTTTAGCAAAGTAGAGAATTTCTCACTAGCTTTAGCATTTTTAGGTGGACAAAAAAGTCTCTTAGTTTGTGGTACAGAGAGAGAAGGTGACAGGATGTGTCTGAATGAGTCATTGGGGAGCTTAGAGGAAGGGATGACAAACCTCACATAGTCCCTTCCTACACAAAGCTCAGATCTGCAATTAATAATAAAGCAGCAATTGCAGGCCTTAGACCAGGTTCCTACTTATGAGAGCCATTCATAGAGACCATTGAGCGGACCTTCCTGTCATCAGACTGCTGTGATTTTTCTGCATCTACTTCCTTCAATGACAAGCTCTCTCCAGCCAGAATTCTAAGCCTAATTTCCACCCATTATGCTTACTAGAGCAGTATTCTGTGCTGTCCACAGTAGATAAAAACCGTAGACTGTCTCTCTGCATTATGCTCATTGGCTGACTAAGAAATAAATTGAGTTCTAAGCACAGCAAATGAGTAGCTGCGAGGTGCGTTGGTTTATCGTAATGTACCAACTCTCCCCCCTATACAATTCAGTGTTATGCACAGCCGGCTTCTTCCTGGGAAGCCGGATGAAGCACTGCACAGAGGGTGTAGACTTTAAGGATTAGCACTGGTATGACCTCCTGGAGCCTGTTCACACACCCTGCTGTCTTTTCATTACAGCTTCCCCATGCTCTAAAACCCTAGAGTGGCAGGCCTCTAAATTCCATCAATAATTAAGAGCGCCAGACTCAGGGTGCCAAGAAGACAGAAAATGGAAGAAGAAATATGGAAATACTAGCCTCTCTTGGAAAGTTATTTAAGTTTCATGCAAAAGAAAAACGTTTTTAAAAAAATCAGAACTTTCTTGATATGTAACACAAAGTTGGTGATGATGAGTCATGGGAAGTGTGAAATATGGGGCAGAACAAAGGGGACAGCATGGGAACAGGGGACCCTTGCTGGCATAAAGCATTGCAAGCTTGGGAGTACCCTTTCCCTTGGGCTCACCATCCTTCTTCTTATCCACTGGAGCTTCCAGAAAGGGAGATTAAAAGTTCCTTCTTCTTAACCTTATTTATGCCATGGTTAGAAAAGTCCCTCCCTGCTGAGCCAAATCTTAATGCAGTCACAAATCAGGGACTCATTGGAGGGAACCCTGATGACATTTGGTTATGGCACAGCACCTACATCATTTGTGGGAAACGTGCCAACCCAAAAGTTCATTAGTAAAGTGAGGATTGACGAGAACAACATGAGCAATTACTTAGTAATTCTTTTTTTAAAAAGAATAGAACATTTCAGAAAAAAGAATATGTAATGTCTCAAAGATGATTTATCTAATATTACACCTTTAAAGGACTAAGGGTAAACAAAATAGAAGTCTGGGCTACTGAAAAGGTATATTGAGCTGAGCAGGGTGAGGCCACTTGGGAGGCCAGACAGGGTTACGTAAGGGACCTTGATTCACTCCTGAAAACATACATACAAGTAAAATTATATGAAATCATCAAGTTATATTCAGGAATATAGATGTACTCACAAATACATATAGGCACACAACAAAAAATAGTGAAAAAAGAAGCCATGACTTTGAAGAAGAGTGGGGAGGGATATGTGGGAGGATTTGGAGAACAGAAAGGGGAGAAATATTGCAATTAAATGACAATATCAAAAATAAAATATTAAACACACACATACACACATGTGTATATGATATATATAATTATTAATACTAGGAATTTATTAGGATTTACCATGGACAAGGCCCTGGATTAGATACTGAAGATTTTTGTTGTTGTTTTTGTTTTGTTTGTATTAACAATTCAAATTCCTTCAGAGGTCAGGCCAACTCCCTGAGATCCAGATAAGCCAAACCACCTACCCTGCCCATGCCAGTCCAGCATGACTCCAAATTCCCCTCCTCTCCTTATCAACATAGCCACCCCATACCTCCAGCAAAAACCTCCTACCCCACCAGAGGCCAGGTCAGGTCCCTAAAAACCAGGTAAGTCACCACCGCCAACCCATTACTGGCGGCTCTGTCTGTGTCCACTCAGCATAACCCCAACCACCAACCTCCCTCTTCACCATATCCCACCCATACATTTGGCAGAAGCCTCCTACCCTATCAGAGGCCAGACCAGCATCCTGGGCCCCTGATAAGACTTCCCATGCCTGTCCTCATAACCCCAACTGCCCCTCCAATACTTGCCACCCTATCTTGATCCCACACTTCTGACAAGAGCCTCCTACTTCAACAGAGGTCATACTAGTTTCCTGAGTCCCAAAGACCAGGCCAATTCCCTGAAAACCAGGCAGAAGTCTCCTACCTCACCAGAATTTAGGCCAACTTCCTGAACCACAGAGGACCCCTGGCCAGATCAGAGGTCACACACATAGCTAGAACTTTAGCTCCCAACGTGGGAAGCAACTTCTTTCTGGACAGAGGCCATCCAGGCCATCAGAAGTACAGCCCCCTACTTGGGGGGAGACCTTCTACTCAACCACAGGCCAGTCCAACCAAAAGACCAGGGAAGAAACAGAAACCACAAAGAAAAACACCCATTCAACAAAGACAAACACATAAACTGGCACCCTAGAACTATAATGGCTTGAAATCCAAATGCCTAAATGTTAAAGTAAGAACACTATCAGCAACAAACAGGGCAAATGTCACTGTTCAGGCATTCCACTACATCAAGTCCTGAATATTCCAGTACAAGTGAAGCACAAGAAAATGACCTTAAAACCAACCTTATAAAGATGATAGAGGTCCTTAAAGAGGAAATGAATAAGTTCTTTAAGGAAATTAAGAAAAAAATAAAAATTGAAGGAAATCAATAAATCCTTAAAAAATGCCAAGAAAATCAAGGAAAAACAAACAATTGATAGAAACCAATAGAACTGTTTAACACCTGTGAATGGAAACATAAGCAATAAACAATAACACAAACTGAGGGAAATTTAAAAGTATAAATTCTAAGTAAATAAACAGGAACTACAGGCACAAGAATCACTAACAAAACCCAAGAAATGAAAGGGAGAATCTCAGGCATTTAGGATACAATAGAAGAAAGAGATTTATCAATCAAAGAAAATATAAATCTAGAAATTTCCTGATAAAAGACATCCAGGAATTCTGTGACATTATGAAAAGACCACACATAAGAAAAATAGGATTAGATGAAGGAGAATATTCCCAACTCAAAGGCCCAGAAAATATTTTTAGCAAAATCATAGAAGAAATTTTTCTTAACCTAAAGAAAGACGTGCCTATAAGGGTATAAGGAACTTACAGAACACCAAATAGATTGAACCAGAAAAAAAAGTCTTCTCACCACATGATAACCAAAATGCTAAACATACAGAACAAAGAAAGAATATGAAAAGCTGCAAGGGGAAAAGGCCAAGTATCATATAAAGGCAGACTTTTAGAATTACACTCGACTTCACAATGGAGAGTCTAAAAGTCAGAATGACCTAGACAGATGTGATACAGGCTCTAAGAGACCACAGATGCCAGCCTAGACTGTGATACCCAGCAAAACTTTCAGTCACTGTACATGGAGAAAGCAAAATATTCCATGATAAAGTCAAACTTAAACAATGTCTATCCACAAATCCAACACTAGGGAGGTACTAGAAAGAGAATTCAACCCAGGGAAGTTAGCTACACCCACAAAAGCACAGGCAGTAAATAGTCTCACACAAGCAAGAATGAAAGAAGAAAAACAAGCACCCCCCCCCATACACACTAGCAATAACACCAACTACAACCAAATAACAAGAATAAACAATCTTTAGCCATTGGTATCTCTCAATATCAATGGATTCAATTCCCCAATGGACTAACAGAATGGATGCAAAAACAAGATCCATTATTCTGCTGCATACAAGAACCACATCTCAACGTCAAAGATAGACATTAATGCAGAGTAAATGATTAGAAAAAGATCTTCCAATCAAATGACCTAAGAAGAAAGTGCTTGTAGCGATACTAATATATAATAAAATAGACTTCAAACCACAATTAATCAAAAGAGACAGGAGGGATACTTCATACTTATCAAAGGAAATAAATCACCAAAATGACAACTAAATTCTCAACAACTCTGCTGCAAAAGCAAGGGCACCCACATTTGTACAGGAAACATTACTATAACTAAAATCACACATTGACCCTCACACATTGATAATGGGAGGCTACAATACCCCACCCATTCTCTCCAATGAGAAGGACACCCAGAAATGACTAAACAGAGAAACATTGGAGTTAACAGACATTATGAACCAAAAGGACCTAGGAAGTCTTTAGTTTCCTTTTTTATTTCTGCCTTGATAGGCATCCTGTATAGAGTTTTTCAGTTTCTGTGATTTTGTGGGCTTTCTGTTGTTTTGTAGTTGTTAAAATCCACCTTTAATCTGTGATGGTCTGATAGGATCCAAGGTGTTTTTAGCAATTTTCTTGTACCTATTGAGACTTGCTTTGTGACCAAGTATGTTGTCAATTTTGGAGAATGTTTTGTAAGGAACTGAGAAGAAAGTATATATCTACAGAACATTTCACCCAAACACAAAAGAATATACTTTCTTCTCAGTTCCTAGTTAAAGACTTCTTAGAATTTAATGTAAAAAAATATGCAACATACCCAAACTAATGGACAGAATGAAAGCTGTGCTAAAAGAAAATATCATAGCAATAAGTGCTGACATATAGAATTTGGAAAGATCTCATACTAGGAACTTAACAACACACTTGAAAGCTCTAGAACAAAAGAAGCACATTCACCCAAGAGGAGTAGATGGCAGGAAATAATCAAACTGAGGGATGAAATCAATAAAATAGAGACAAAGAACAATACAATGAATCAATGAAACAAAAAGTTGGTCTTTGAGGGAATGAACAAAATAGAAAACCTTTATCCAAACTAACTAAAAGGTAGAGAGAGTATCAAAATTAACAAAATCAGAAATGAAAAGGGACCATAACAACAAACAATATATATATATATATTAGGTTATACTCCAAAAGCCTCTATTCCTCAAATTGAAAACTCTAAAGGAAATGGACAAATTTCTTGATAGATGCCACTTACCAAAGTGAAATCAAAATCAGATAAATAATTTAAGTAGACCAATAACCCCTAAGGAAATAAAAGCAGTCATTAAAAGTCCCCTCCCCCCCAAAAAAAGCACAGGGGCAGACAGTTTTAGCACAGTATTCTATCAAATTGTCAAAGAAGAATTAATATCACAAAAAAAAAAAGAAAAGAAAAAGAAAAGCCAGGCGGTGGTGGTGTATGCCTTTAATCCCAGCACTCGGGAGGCAGAGGCAGGCGGATCTCTGGGAGTTCGAGGCCAGCCTGGTCTACAAGAGCTAGTTCTGGGACAGGCACAAAAGCTACAGAGAAACCCTGTCTCGAAAAACCAAAAAAAAAAAAAAAAAAAAAAAAAAAAAAAGAAGAAGAATTAATATCAACACTCTTCAAATTATTTCCCAAAATAGAAACAGAAGAAATGTTGCCAAATTAATTGTATGAGACCACAGTCACTGTGATACCCAAACCACACAAAGACTTAAAGAAAGCAATTTCCAGGCCAATATTCCTTATAAACATTGATACAAGCCAAATCCAAAAACACATCAGAAAATCATCTACCTCTATCAAGTGGGCTTCATCCTAGAGATTCAAGGATGATTCAACAAGTAGAAGAATGCAAATAGATACATATCTCTCACCCTGTACAAAACTCAAGTCCAAGTGGATCAAAGATCTCAATATAAAGGCAGATTCTGAACCTGATGGAAGAGAAAATGGAAAATAGCCTTGAGTGCATTGGCACAGGAGATAACTTCCTGAACAGAACCCCAAGAACACAGATATTAAATTCAACAATTAACAAATAAGATCTCATAAAACTGAAAAAGCAAAGGACATTGTCAATAGGACAAAATGGCAGCCTACAGAAGGGGAAAAGATCTTTAATAAACTCACATCTGACATAGGGCTGATCTCCAAAATAAAGAACTCAAAAAACTAGACATCAACAAACCAAGTAAGCCAATTAAAATGGGATACAGATCTAAGCAGAGAATTCTCGACACAGACATCTCAAAAGGCTAAGAAACACTTAAAGAAGTGCTTAATGATTTTAGCCATCAGGGAAATGTAAATCAAAAGTACTCTGAGATTCTTACATATCTCAGAATGACTAAGATAAATATCATAAATGACATTTTGTGCTGGTGTAGGTATGGAAAAGGGGGGAACACTCCTCCATTACTGTTGGGAGTGCTCACTTGTACAGCCACTTTGAAAATCAATATGGTGGGTTCTCAGAAAATTGAGAATTGTTCTACCTCAAGACCCAGCAATATCACTCTTAGGTATATGCCCAAAGGATGCTCTATCACACCACAAGGACACTCACTTACCTATGTTCGTAGCAATTTTATTCATAATAGCCAGAACCTGAAAACAATCTGGATGTCCCTAATACACAAATGGATAAAGAAAATGTGGTACATTTATTCAAAAGAGCTATTAAAAATAATAACTTCATGAAATTTGCATGCAAGTGGATAGAACTAAATAAAATCATCCTGAGACAGGTAACCCAGACCCAGAAAGACAAACATGATATGTACTCACTTATAAGTGGATATTATCTGTAAAATAAAGGATAATCATGTTAGAGTTCACAGGACCAGAGAAGCTAAGTAACAAGGAGGACTGAAGGGGGAATGTTTAGATATGGATGGGAAGGTAAATTGAATAGATTTTGCTGATGAGCTGAGGGTGTTTGGGGATGGGAACAAGGAAATTCAGGTCAAGTCAATGAAGGGAGAGAGTACTGGAAGAAACAACTAGAAAGGGGGGAATTTCTGGGCGAGATAGAAATCTGGTGTAATAGAAACTCCCAAGAATTTATTAAGAAGACCCTAAGACTCCTAGCACTAGAGGATACCTAGCCTGAACTGGCCATCTTCTGTAACCAAGCAAGGTTTCCATTGGAGGGATTTGGACACCAACCCAGCCTTCAACCTACAATTTGTCCTGCCTACAAGATGTGTGGGGGTAAATATGGTGCAGAAACTGTGGGAGTGATCAACCAATGATTGGTCCAACTGAGATTCTTGCCACAAGAGAAAGCATGGCCTGACACTGCCTAGAGCATCAAAACCCAGAAGTTGGAGTAGGGACTAGGGGGTAGGGAAGGAGGGAAACTGTGGTCAGCATTTAAAATAATAATAATAGTAGTGAAAATCATTTTAAAACTGCCAAATTTATCCATCTCAGTGATGCTTGGACTTTTTTTGTGAGATTGACAGAAATGAAGAATGTTTTCTAGATTTCAGAAAGAGAAACACTGAAATCAAATTAAAAATAAGTTTACTATAACTCAGAATCTGGCTTACTTGACAAACAATTTAAAGTTTTCCAAAATACCACATTCCCCATTAAACATACATACATACACACACACGCGCGCGCGCGCGCACACACACACACACTGAGCTTCTTTTATTTGATGTGATCTTCCATATTCAATCACAGATGCATACCTGCAAGTTTGGGTTGAACAGAAAGAGAGTAGATAACAAGGGCTGGAATTGTAACAGCATTAACAAAACTAACCACTTAGGATTTTACAATTTTAGAAATGAAAGTTTAATACAAATTATCTTAATTTTCACTATAAGGAAATAGCACTCCATCTGCATAGTGGAGGAAAAGGATGCACTGAGACCTTTAAAAGCATTTACAAGTCCCATACACACTCAGTGACTGACCATTCACTCCAGGTCATGCTCCCTGTCCACCCCGCCTTGGTCAAGCCTGATCTAGCCTACTTGAAATGCTCCCTGGGTAGGATATATTTTTGCATTACAATCAGCTTCTTGGCGTGGTTTTTGTCCACAGAAATGTTGATGCATGTTTAGGAACCATTCTCCTACATGAAAGTGTGATGCGAACATCTTGAAATGCAGCTTTGCTTTGGCTAAGGGTCAATTATCCGTGTATATTTCATTTAGAAATGGATGTATTTGCCTTTAGAAGCACTCTCCACTGGGCAGAACACCGGGAGAGAAGCACAGTGTGAGAGCCAAGGATTTAATTAAGGAAGCTGACTGGCCTGCAGGTAGAAGCAGGATCTACTCAAAAGTAACTCACCCCCTCAAGCACAGAAGCTGGCGTGTGGCAATAGCTACTGTTGAAACCAACTTTATACAGAAAATAACAAGAGCATCACTTCTGTGGGTGAGTCTTATGAAACTCACGGGACATTTCAAGAGAAAGAGGAGGAGGAAAAGAAAGCAGAGAATCTATATTCTTTCTGGAGTCACTAAAACTGTCACCCTAAAGGTCTTATGAAGGATGTCCTCATGACTTGTGCTTCTGTGTGTCCATGGGGAGGAAACTATTGAGAGGAAATGTTCTCCGAGCCTGAACACTTAATAGCATGTGGATAGGACTAGTATTCACTCTTTCCTAATGGAAAAATATATCGATATCTCCCAAGCAATGAGGTATAGCTAAACATTCTCCATGCTAGCTCCCAAAGGCTTTGCAAGTTTTTCTTCTTTTTCTGTCTAGTTCTGATGCAGAAAAACATAAAACGTGTTTGCTTCAGTGGGACAATAAAGTCAAAGAGCCCTGCCCCTTGGAAAGCTATAACCTTCAACTCCTACTTGATTCGTCCATTCTTTGCCCTAATGTCTGTCCCTGAGCATCTTCTGTGTGTCATTCACCTGCCATCCTCCCTGTTTTTGTTTTTTTTTTAAAAAAAAAAAAAGAAAAAAGAAAGAAAACAAAAAACAGTGCTTCCAATTCTTGCCTGAATGCCCAGCTCAATCCCAACTCGGCAACTAGCACTACAGCAGGTGGGGTAACATCACCGAGAGGACTCTCCTGGCTATGAAATTCGCCATCTGTGAAATTTCAACTTCATAGCTGGAGGTGGGTGGTTAAAACCTAACAAGATAAGCCAAGCCAGGCAGAGGGTGCAGCCAGACCTACTTGTGCACTTTAGGGCTAATGAGACACTGGAAAGAAGATGGACTTGCTTGATAGTAGTAAGAGCCCAAGTGAAATAAACAAAATTGTCTTGGGAAGGTGTAAAAGGCATGTCAGAGATCCAAGAGCAAAGAGGAGTCTGAGAGCAGGAAAACCTGTTTTCCTTTCCGACATCCTAGTTCGTGGTTCACAAAAAGCTGAGCCTGTTTCCAGTGCAGGGGCTATCCCCAGCTAAGCAATGCCCTGAAGGATCAGGGGAGGATATAGGGATTAGAAGCCTGACATTCGACAACTCCTTCCAATGTGAATGGGTTAAAATCCTCCTTCAGGGGTCCTCTGCAGTGATGGAATGTACTGTGCTTCCTGAGGGATGAACTCCCAGGGTCCCATGGACAACACAGAACCAGATCTCTGGACATTCCACTCTGTGGTTACTCCTGCTTTTGTTGACATTCTATCCTTTTAAATATGTGTGTGTGTGTGTGTGTGTAAGAGAGAGAGAGGGAGGGAGGGAGGGAGGGAGGGAGAGAGAGAGAGGGAGGGAGGAAAGGAGGGAGGGAGGGAGAGGGACAGAGAGAGAGGGAGGGAGGGAGGGAGGGAGGGAGGGAGGGAGGGAGGGAGGGAGGGAGGGAGGGAGGGAGAGGGAGAGGGAGAGAGAGAGAGAAGAGCGAGCTCAACTTAGCATTGACAATAATGATCCTGTACCACATTAGCCAGGTAAGAAAAAGACAAGAAATACAGATGTGCACAGGCAGATAATAGGAGAAAGTTGCTGATTATTTGTGCCTGGAGTCTAGAGAGGAGAGTCAAGTAGTGGGACGGTCCATGTCTGTTATTTAAACTCAGACCAGAATCACCTTTGCAGATGGTCAGTCTGTATAAAGGTATGTTCTGCCATTCGGTCATCTAGCCCATGGTCTTGCTCTAACGTGAGACATGGCTAAGACATCTCTGAGACTTGAATACCCTACTTACATCCTTTCTAACAGCTTCTGAAAAGAGGATGCCCTTCCAGGCCTCTAAGTCCCAAATACTCTCCTGTGGACTCTTTTAGTCCAGTAGAGATGTTTCGGCATCTCCATATGATCCCAGGAATTGTTTAGACATACTGCATTTGTGCTCTGTGTGTGTATGGGGACACATCACTTGCATTGATTTCATGTAAACTACCTATAAACTGAAGCTCCACCCCTTCTCCTTCATTGTCAGCTGTGATGCACGCTGACTTTTCACTCCAATCTTCTTTTTCTGTCTACTAGGTGTGTCTAGATTTAGATACAGAGCTTTTCTAGACTACCAAGCCAAGAAGTTAATTCTCCACCTCACAAGCCATATGTAACAGCAGAGGCAAAGTTCATAGCTCTTTTCTAGACAATTAGTGGCTCACACGGTCTGTACAACGCATAAAAGTGGCTTTACAAGAAGACAAAACTGCATGTGCCAAATCTTTTTCTCTTTTATTAACCTGCCTACACACACACACACACACATACACACACACATGCATACACACACAGCACACACACACTACACACACATGCACATATGCATGCACACACATTCACATGCACACGCTATTCCCTTTTACTATCACCTCTCATCTGAGACTACAAAAATCAAGTCATACTTTTCCATGATTAACAAACTCAATATCTTCTTACAAGCAGAGCTCCCTGTCAGTAGACCATACAGGAAATAGAAAAGAAAATACATTTTATTAGGCACATTGTCTTGCTCCCTGAGTTCTTCCAGCACTGGGCTTGAATGTTTCTTTTCTCTTTTCTTTTTTCTCTTGCTTTCCTTCTTCCTTTCTTTTTTGTGATGATGAATTATGATGATGATTATTACTTATGTAGAGTTTACAATCCAGTTTGGAAATGAGCATCAAGGAAATAACTAACATTTCCATAAACAAGTGTGCTCAATCTTAAATGAAAAGTAGATGATGACACGTGTAACAAAGAAACTCAAGAGTTTGGGGAGAAGAGAAAGGTATTATAAGAAAATATTTGAACTGGGACTGTCGGAGATTCAGAAGAAGGTATCCAAAAGATCCTTAGACCATCCAGGCAGAAGAGTGGAGGGACTGGTCCTGGAGCAGGGAGGTGTGTGACACATTCTTCTTGGTCAAACAAGGCCAGGTTTCTAAATCAAAGTCAATGATCAAACCTGGCAGTGGTGGTGCACACCAGCACTCGGGAGGCAGAGGCAGGCAGATCTCTGTGAGTTCAAGGCCAGCCTGGTCTACAAGAGCTAGTTCCAGAAGAACTAGGACTGTTACACAGAGAAACCCCGTCTTAGAAAAGAAAAAGAAGGGAAAAAAGAAAAAAAAAAGTAAAAGATCAGTGTGACACGTGACTCCTCAGGTCACGGTCATTGCAGCTATTGAAGGCTGTTACTTCTAGGATTTTGGCATTTGCTCCTTAACGAACGGTGGTGCTATCAGCTAAAATGACTAGAAAAGACCAGAAGCCAGGAAAAGTACCAGTTTGAGATTGGATTTGCACTGGAAAGCCTTTATGCTTCTAAATGAATACATCAAATGAAAGAGAACTGTCTAGTAGGAAACCTCATGTCTGGGGCTTCAAGTGGAAGTTGAGGCTAGAGAAATAAACTCCTACATAATTTTTTTCATAGAGATCAATAAAATCCAGGGCATACAGAAGGGCATGCAGTGGTATCCAGTACTGAGTAATTAAGAAAACGGGAAGCTAAAGTTCAGGAGGAGAGGGTTGGGACTCTGAATCCAGATTGCCTTTGTGTAAATTGCAGTCTGTTACACATTAGCGAGGCAGCCTCAAGCAATTTCCTTAGCTCCCTAGCCTCACCATTCCCTCATTGATATAATTAGAACTAATAATACTTACCCCCTAGGGCTCTGGAAATATTTAACAAAATGGCAAAGTCCTGAGAACAGTGTGTCCACATAATGAGCACTTGCCAAATATTAGTTGTTTCTTCCCTTGCTTCTTAATTATTTCTATCATCACCATTCATCATACCCATCGTTATAAGATGATTCTGCAAAGGAGACAGTGAAAAACAATGCCAAACAGATAATCAGGCTGGACATGGAGAGTAGGGAAGGAGGAGGTTGGAGAAAGGTGGTAAAGCCAGTGATGTTTAAATCCGCTCAACTGTCAGGTAAAACGAAAACTGGGAAAACAATATTCTACAAACTGTAAGATGTAGTTTTCTTGGTTTTGAAAGATCTGAGCATAAACATGACTGAAATGGAGATAGTGATGTTGAAACTGAGAAAGCAAGCCAAGGAGAGAAAGTAAACAAGGACTTATATCTTCTAAAAGATTGGGAATGGTCTACCTCCAAAGCTCAGGCCAAACAGGTACCTGAGAAAGGAGGAGGGGCAGCTTTCCATGTAACAGCTGCAAAAATGAAGAGGAAGGCCTAGGGAAATGCTATGCTCATGAGAGATTTCCTACCCAACAGATCCTGTGTCCTGTTGAAACATAGAAGTGAGGTCCTGTTTTGAGAAAAGGAATAAGGACAGTGTGGGGAGAACAGCAAAGGGTCATGCCGGTTTGGGTATCATAGGAGGAATCATGAGGCATGTACAGTGGGTGATAAAACAAACGGACAATGAAATTTGCTAAAATATTTGCCAGTTGTGGGAGCCACCAGAACCTTGTAGCAAAATACAAATATAAAATCAATATGTATTATTTTATGGAGTTTTCTATCATATCTTAATTGTGTGATAGATGGCAAATATAATAAATATTTGGATCCAAGAGGGTTGGTCTTTCAACAGATAGGGATAATATTTAGCATCAGTGAAGGAAATTTGAAGTCTTATGAAATAATGATGGCGGGTACTGGTGAGGAATAGGGGCTAGAACAGAGATAGAGAACAAGGATTGTGACCGATGAGTCCAGCAAGGACATCATAAGGATTTAAGAAAAAGATGGAGAGGAGGCAAGTGGTGAGAAGTAGCCAGAAACATGGCTTTAAGCTTTTGGCAGAGAGGATATTTGCACTCAGGCTGTCCCTGTCCAGTAACATCTGAACCCTTTTCTCTAGATGTTACTACTCTTTCTACTCACACTGGGGACAACCTACGTGCACATCCCAAGCGCAATGGCTTTGTAGGGACAACCCGTGCGCATAAAGCAAGCCCAAGCCTTTGCTGTCACCGAGTTCTCTCCATACTGACACTGCTGATCATTCTTACTGTCAAGCAACCAAATAAATGAATCACACATGCTCCTCTCACTCTCCTTTCTTTCCTTGCCTCCAGGGATCTAATTTTGGTCCCAACCATGAAAAAAGATTCATTTTCTGCCCTTCTCTATAAAATCTAATAATCTGTTCTCCACTCATCGCCTTCCTTTCAGGGAAAGTGGAGTGTGAGAAGCAAAGACGCGGAGAGGAGATTTCAGGTGCAAACACGATTTTAAAATGACAGCATGTAGGAAAAGCTAGGAAATAATTGTTCAAAGGGCACACAAAGCCTATGGGCAGCAAAGGATAGAATGTTGGAAGCAGAGGCAGATAAAACTGAAAAAAAAAAATTGGATCCAAGTGAATCCAGTTGACTTTTCATTTTATGCTCCCTGCTTCAGACATAATTATAGGGCAGTGGGAGAACATGAAGAAAGTTTCAGCAGAGAAATGACGTGAAGATTGTGCTGTTTCAGGAAGACGAGTCTGGTTAAATTCTGAATGGATAAGATATGGCTTAAAAAAAATGTGCAGGTAGTCGGGAGAATTAAATTCTATTCACCAAGCATTTATTGAGGCTTCCTGTGGATGAGTAACATTGTCCTATGGCACTGCCCTAGGGACAAACAGTGTGCTATCTCCAGGTGCAGCACAAGGCAAACAGGACGTGATATATCCTCCTTAGGAGATCATGGTTCTCATAAGATGAGCAATGGAGAATAACTTTGGAAACATAGCTCTAATATAAGACTTTCTAAGAAAGATCTCAAAACAAATAGCCATGACATTTAGAGTGAGTTTCAAGGAATAACCAATTAATATCCACTAAAGGGGAGTGTAGGCAAAATGTATAGAGTCTTGACGGAGAGAATAGCATCTGTAGACTTTGCTGCAGTTGCACAATCTGAGGGCCTGTGTCCCTGTTACTCTACAGACTTGCTCTCCGGTGTCCCATCTCAAAGGTTGACATTGGCTGGGAGTTTCAGATCACTGGTATGAAGAGGTTGGAAGTGAACCGTGCTTAATCCTCTAAAATGTTCTGACTTGAAGGAAATCAGAACTAGCCTGCTGTAGTGATCTGATTCTCCCAGTAATGAGATATTGTTGCTATTGATTCACCTGAAGACAGCATTGATGAGCTGTCCTGCTGCTGACCAGAGAGCAGTAAAAAGAGACAAGAACAAAAGGCAGGGGTGGCCACCAAGCGAGTAGGTCATAGAGAGTCCAGGCTTCCAGACTAATTCAAGAGATACTAATTGGACTTTTGCGGGGTTCAGGGTCTGAGATAGCATGATCTCCCCTAAATGGAAAAGTGCACCAAGGGCTACTTGGCACAGAGAACCGGGCAGCTTCCTCCAGTGACTCACTTTGTATTCTTGAGAAGATCATTTCCCTCTGGAACTATTGTCCCTACCTATAAATGGAAGATAATAATTCTTGTCCCTTGTTATCACCAACTGGAAAATGAGATCCTGAAGGTGAAGGATTTTGAAGTCATGTGGAGAAGGAAGTTCCTGCATAAAGGTTCTAGGAAGAAGGGTCAGCATGAAGTAACATCTATGAGCATGAGTTCTGCATGTGCATATGCATCCACACACCCTGCTGCACACCAGGTTAGCAAAAACTGCAAGTGATCCTTGACTTGAGAATGGTTGCCCATCAAGAATGATTAGCTGCTGAGCTGTTATAAATTCAGTTAGAAGAGCAGGAAAGGATAGGAAAATGGAGAGAAAAGAGAAATATCTTAGAATGCCTAGACTTTCTAGCTTGACTGATTTAAGAATTGTGTTTTATCTCTTACTATTTACATTTCTTGTGGTTGTATCAAGGAGTAAGTAAGACCCATGAAGAAGACTGCTAGGGGTTGTTATCTGCCGATTGGGAGCCTGCAGTGGACAGAAAGCTGTTAGACAGCAAGAGAACAATGAAAGACTCCGACAGAGGGGACAAGGTCTCAGCTCTATCTTTGTTTTCAGGGTGAAGTTAGCAGGTTTTCAGTGGGCTAGTGGCAAGATCAGGCTTGACTTGGCTGCTAAGGGTGAGGTGGGGATTGTGTGTAGCAGGGGAGAAGAAGTTTCTTCCAGCCTAGGGACTGGAAAAAAAGCCACACTGAAAGTCTTGGTGCCTCAGGAACCTCTTACCTGATGTGTGAGCACAATTATTTTCCCAAGAAAATTAAAGTGGCTTACTCAGTTAACCTGCAATTCCCAGCTGTGTTCTGCTCTGGATTAGATGTTTTCACCCCAAACTTTGGTCAGAGAGCAGAAAGCACTAAGACGGCCAGAGGTGGGATTCCACCACCACCTAGTGGACAGAAGAGTATGGACTGCCTCCTTACCCCTCATCACTCCAGAGAGGTCTGGGTACCTAACTGGGTAGAACATTACCAAAGCAGAAGTTACTATTTGGGAAAAAAAAAAAAAAAAAGCATTTCACTGGTGATTCATTTACCATTCACTCAATAGGGTGCACTTTCAACTAATCCATTGAGCTCCTGAAACAAGGAGTAAGGTCTGCTTTCTTGTCAGAGGCAGGCAGAGACATTCACGAGATGTGTCATTTGACCAAGGAAAAGCATCAGAAAGAAAGCTAACTTCGCATTTTAATTAGGGAGCTCCCTAGTCTACTGCATCAGTTCACTGCAATAGATGGCTATAGATATTTCTGTGTTCTCTGCCATCTTTGTTTTGGCCGCTGATAAGTCACTCTGGGGACATGTTTCTGAGAACAGCTGCAATGTATGTAGAAAAAGCGTACATTTTTATATAGGGACAACAAGTAGCTTAAACCTGATGATTGCTGCCTACAATAATTCATCTTGAGTAGCTCACTGCCATATAAATGAGTAGATGAAGAACGATATCAGAATATGTTATGCTCAATATTACACATAAAAGTGGTGAGACTGTGTTGTTAAGTTTTGGTCAGACCTTATTGGTCAGAACTTAGTCTAGCTGCTGTTATGAAAAAAAAAATGCTCTTTTTTAGGTAGGATTCACATTTACCTTCTGTCTTTCCCTTTTTTTTCCAGACAGCGTTGCTCTGTATTTTTGGAGCCTGTCTGGAACTGGTATTCTCTTTGTAGACCAGGCCAGCCTATAGCTCACAGAGATATACCTTTCTCTTCCTCCCATGTGCTGGGATTAAAAACATGTGCCACCACAATCCGGTTTAGGGTTTGAATTTTTACTGGTAGACTTTGAGTTAGGCGTATCTTTCTCCATTATGTGGATGAACTTTCTCGAAGCAGTCACTAGCTCTGTAAGAAAAGATTTAGGTGCCTATAGAAGGACATTTTTGCCTCTAGATGTCCTTCAGAATCCAGCAGCCATAGCAGCTCCTCCTTGAGGTTACAGATTGCTGGCTGGCCTTCATTTCAGTTTTATGAGACATCATAATATCTGCAAAAATTAATTCCTTAACTGTTTCAATAAAAATCAATAGATAGATAAATAGATAGATGATAGATAGGTAGATAGATAGATAGATAGATAGATAGATAGATAGATAGATAGATAGATAGAAGATAGACAGATGATAGATAGGTTAGCAGACATATCGACAGAAAGATAGAGAGATGATAGCAGCTGTTGAGATGGCTCAGAACTTAAGAGGACATGCTGCTCTTGCAGAGCACCTGAATTACAACAGCTTGTAATTCCAGCGCCAGGCAGAGAGGTGGCTTCTAGCCTCTATGGGCCCAAGTACTTATATGCACATCCTCATAGAGATGTAGAGACACACATACATACAGATATTTAAAATCTTAAATAGGAAAATAGATGATAGATTACAACAAATGATAATACACACACATGTACATAGACATATATCATGATATATTATATATCTACACACATACACACACACACACACATATATATATATATGTATGAGAGAAAGATTTGTGTAGATATACATATTCTATTGGTCAGATTCTCTAGGGATTTGCATCATTATAGATTTACTCCTGCGGTGGTTCTTAGTAGCTGACATCAATGGCAATACTTAAAATACTCTTTTAAGAACAGGCAGATTAAGGTTCTCCAGATGAGGAAAGGGAAGTGAGTGAACCATGCTTGCCTGAGCCTCAGTAGATTTAGGTAGCACCTGGTGCACAGGGTGGTGTGGGTTAGTGTCTGAGCTAGAGTGCGATGGTTCACCCAGCAGCAGACCATGAAGGGCTTTGACTGTAAAGGTCTGGCCATAGTCCGAGGCCCTGTGAAGTCAGATGTAAACATAAAGTGAAGGTCACAAGTTGGAAGTCTGTGCCATATCGAAGGCTGCATGGAATCGGCTGCCTAACTTTATAAACCTTGCTACAATTTTGAGCTCAAAATTCGAATAGGAATTATCTGGACGTGTGAAGGCACCACAGTGGGCCGTGGAGAACCCCAGAGACGTGGAAATGAGGTCCCTCTTCTCTTGGTTGTTCTCTGATTACTAATGAAAGCGAGCGGAACATGGTGGCTGCTGGTCGGGAAGCCCTCACTAGGTCAGCATCCACGTGGCTATTTGAATCATCTTGTGCAAATTACTCTAAACCCTAATTTCCTCATTTACAAACTAGGGCTAAGAATAGTCCCTGCTGCCTGGGGCTGTGGACGGATTAAGGGAAATCAGGCCTTCGGAGTGCTTAGCCCAGCGCCAGGCGCCTAACAAATGCTCACTAGGCATCACTTATTATTGGGTTGCTGCAACCAAAGCAAGACCCTAGCAGTGACTGCTGCAAGGCAGATATATGATTTTTAAGTTCAGCTCCTAATACCGTTCTAACCTTTTTCTTTCTTTTTTTTTTCAAGTACTCACACTGGCATATTGATCAGAAGTATACGTTCTATCTTTGAAGATGATCCATTAGGGCACAGCCATGTTCTTGTTTTATGGAAGGGAAAAGGGAAGAAAGACTCCCAATTCTCCTGGTGTCAGCCAATAATCCAAGGTACATAGTTCAGAGAACATAGCTCTTATGTACATTGGTGATTACCTTATAGCTAGACCCTCAGGGCTCTCGGGGTGTCTAAAGGAATAACTGCAAGAGTCCCTAGCAGGGGAAGCTTATTAAAGGGGGTCCACAATGTGCTTTTCTAATGTCAGGTTTCAAAAGGAAACACACTCCATAAAACTGTCACTGTCTCTCCCTGCCTGTGCCCTTCTACAGATCTCTAATCTCTGTAGCAGGCCACAGGCAAGAGGGAGAGCCAACAGATAGCTAAGTGGAGAAGTAGCCTCCCAGGGGGACAGAGAGCCTGCGGCAGCCAGGCTCTCATTAATATATCTTGCTTAGCCCCTGGGGCGAGAAAGACAACTGGACAATCGCACTTGTCATCTGCCTAGAAGTTGGTATCAGCAAAGAATTTTCTCTTTCAGCATTAATGCTTGTTAAATATTCGTAGGGCAGAGAAACATGCTGTGCAACACACATAATCAGTCCAGAGGTTTTGAGCCACCAGAGACCTGGCCCTCACGAAGATGAAAAAAGCACTATTATCTTCATACCCGCAAACACACACACACACACACACACACACACACCTTATCCCCACCGTCAAATGAAATTTAGGACTCCTGTCCGGCATTTGTGAGAGAAAACCCTAGATGATTCCATATTAAGTGGGGATCCCTAAGCCAAGAGTTTAGCTTCTTTGTCTTTTTCTCCTCCTTAAAGAAGGTTTAAGAGAGTTGAGACATCAGCTACAAAAAAGTTGAGAGTCATGTTTTGTGCTCAACTGAATCAGCTTTTGTTCAGAGAAGTGTTTTGTGGTGGCACACACCTTTAATTACAGCACATGGGAGGCAGAGATAGATAGATTTCTGGGGTTTGAGACTAGCCTGGAATACATAGTGAGTTCCAAGCCAGCCAGAGCTACAGAGTGAGACTAGATAGATAGATAGATAGATAGATAGATAGATAGATAGATAGATAGATAGATAGAAAAATAGATAGAAAAATGGATAGAAAAATAGATAGATAGACAGATAGAAAAATGATAGAAAAATAGATATATAAAAAATAGATAGATGATATAAAAATAGATAGATGATAGATAGAAAATAGATAGATGATAGATAGATAATAGATAGATAGATAGATAGATAGATAGATAGATGATAGATAGAAGATAGATAGATAGATAGATAGATAGATAGATAGATAGATAGATAGAAAATAGATAGATAGATGATAGAATGATAGATAGATGATAGAAAAATAGATAGATGATAGATAGAAGATAGATGATAGAATGATAGATAGATAGATAGATAGACAGATAGATAGAAAAATAATAGATAAATAGATAGAAAAATAGATAGATAGAAAAATAATAGATAAATAGAAAAATAGATAGATGATAGATAGATAGAAAAATAATAGATAGATAGATAGATAGATAGATAGATAGATAGATGATAGAAAAATAGATAGATGATAGATAGATAGATAGATAGATAGATAGATAGATAGATAGATAGATAGACAGACAGACAGACGTGTAGAACTTAAACATTTGATGATGGGGACAAGAAACAAAAACAAAATAATTTAAGAAAACAAGCAAATAACAAACAAAAGAACACTGCTCCTCACGTTGGACCTTCTGCAAGGCTGATCCACTGATTAGAAGTTCAGTGATTGTGGTGAGGTCGGAATGCTGCAGGTATAAAGGTTAATCAAAGTTTATGTTGGGCTCCCTTTAGCCCCTTTCACAGTCATTCTTTGCCTATTTCTGTTTAACCTAACATCCTTTGGTGATTAGGTAAATCCTTGGGAATGTACAAACAGAACACTAGTTTCCACCAGTGGAAAGTTTCAGAATGTGGTCAGACAACACCCAAGACCTAAAGCTGATTTCCCCCTTTTCTGTGATCTGCTATCTGATGATTCTACCAATGTATTTATAGACCCTGTGCTCTGAAGGTGTTAAAACATCATGAGAATGATATCATGTTGGAGAATGGAATCCGAGGTAACCTAACTCTGGGTCCCTAAGTGATGGTTACTCTATATGACATCATGTTTTTCATTGCCTTTGGGGTAAGAGTTCTGTTGTTATGTTGATAGATCAGGATGTCACTCCCATTCCTTTGTGTTTCTTAGCTTTTAGATTTTATTTTGACCCTGATCATTTTACAGTATTCTATCTCTGTAGTTTGTATGTATGTATCATACACATCCACGATTTCAAAATATTTTACATAATAGTAGCATACATTGAATGAGCATCTTTAATCAAAAACCTAAAATGCCCCTAAGCTTGAAACTCGGGTGTCAATCGCCTGCACAAAATCCCACACTCTTCCTTTGGTTTCAGTCAATGAAGATGCATTTAAGACATAATATAAAATTGCCTTTGAAGCCGGGCGGTGGTGGCGCACGCCTTTAATCCCAGCACTTGGGAGGCAGAGGCAGGCGGATCTCTGTGAGTTCGAGACCAGCCTGGTCTACGAGAGCTAGTTCCAGGACAGGCTCCAAAACCACAGAGAAACCCTGTCTCGAAAAACCAAAATAAATAAATAAATAAATAAAATAATAATAATAATAAAAAAATAAAATTGCCTTTGAGATATAAGTATAGGGTTTATATAAATATAAATTATGTGGGCCCCAACCCTAAAATATAACATTATGTTAATACAGATAATTCAAAATCTGAAAATGAAACAGAAACACTTCTGTTCCTAAGTATTTTGGATGAGGCATACTTATCTGCTTTGCTAAGAGCATCTAATGGAGCCTTGCCTTCATGCTTCCTTCCAGAGAAATGTAGCTTCTACTCCTATAACTAATTTATGACCACACACATTCTTTCCAAAGGCCTCCATGGTTATAAATCTCATGATCCTATTTCTATAAATCCTACAGCCCCAAGGTAGATCCTATTTCATCTAATGGCGTCTCTAGTACCTCAATGTCCACTAGTCTAAGGTTGGATTTTGAAAGGTACTAATGTTCATTGAAAGAAAAAAAATACAAGTCTGGGGTTGTTTCTCTCACTGACAAATAGCTGAACTTTGAAAGATGCTTGGTTCACCCAGCACTTAAGGGAGAGAAGAACTAGAGAGGGAAGACGTATCACAGACTGGAGATGCTAGAGAAATGGCCCCAACTCTTCCTTAACACAATTAGCTAAAATGTGCTTTTTCCTACTGAAATAAGACTAGATAAGCTCAAATCATAAACTCTGAAAAGATATTTAGATATGAAAATTGTATAATGAAGCAAAATTTTAAAAAGATATCCAATTATTACTAAAATTGGTACATGTGGCATGTGACATTTCCTTTCATCTTAGGAATGAAAATGAAAATGTTCTCCCAGCCTCAGCTGTGGAGCCATTTGAGGATGGCCTCAGCTAGAGAAAATCACACCTCTTCCAAGGGCAACCTGCATCTTGTGACGGATCAATGATGGTGTGCAAAAGTGTGGACTCCTTGTTCTCATGACAAACCCAAAGAGGTCATTCAGCTTTCTGGCTTCCTGTGGTATTGGCTGAGACCTGAGTACCTGAGGAGCTGACTCAGATTAGACAGAAATGAGAGATTACAATGTTTTTTGGATGATAGTCTTGGAGCAACATACGAAGAAAGGAGAGGGAAGAAGCACACTATATAAAAATAGAAGCTGTAAGAAAGAGCCCAGCCAATTCCATGGATACTTCGCTTAACGTAATAGCAAATATTTGTTAGTGTCACGTGATGCTTCGGGATCCGCCAGGCACTTTCTGCATTCAACCTCTCATCACACCCTAGCCTGCATAGGAAGCAGTATGGTGTACCAGGTGATGTTACAGGCATTGATTTCAATTGAGCTCTGCCATACTGTAGTGTAATAGTAAAACTTGGATAACACTTTCTCTAACACTACCCCCTCATCAATAAAGTGGGCATCTTAACGGAATTAAGCTTTACTCTCTATAAAACATACTGAGAACTTATTTTTTTTTAAAGAGTAGCCTCCCAGTGGCACTTAAAAGGTCATGGCATTTTAATGGCTTATGACTAGCGCTACACAGGTGCCACTCATATACAGAGACCCAAGAAGGAATTAAAATTGCCTCACCAGCGTGCCAGAGGAAAAAATAATGACACATCATTGGAGAATTTCTGGCTTGATAATAGGTAATGCTCATATGAGTTGAAAACGCCCCCAACAAAAATGAGAACCTCAAAGAATTAGTAGGCATAATTTTGATTATGCATACTTCCTTTTTTTTTAATTTTTTTATTTATTTATTATGTATACAATATTCTGTCTGTGTGTATGCCTGCAGGCCAGAAGAGGGCACCAGACCCCATTAGAGATGGTTGTGAGCCACCATGTAGTTGCTGGGAATTGAACTCAGGACCTTTGGAAGAGCAGGCAATGCTCTTAACCTCTGAGCCATCTCTCCAGCCCCCTATGCATACTTCCTTTATTTAATGCTCTTATGAGCAACATTTCTGTGGCTTAACAATATACCTGGCATAAAAACTTAATTCATTTGTTATTAATTAGTAAGTAAACATAAAACATGCAGAATGACTACCAAAATACAGTTCAAATGTGGTATAAATTAGCAATGATGGCTTTTATCCCGATTTAATATATATTGAAGCATATAAATTTTAAGTAACACTGAAAAATCCTAATCATCTTGCCTGTGTCCCACTTACCTTTGCCCAAGAGTTTGAAGTGAGTTAGACAGGTAAAGAGGATAGTAGTTGGCAAGAGTTCAGTTACCCCCTCTCCCAACTGTCCCTGTCCCAAGACTGATGAACTTTGGGAAATCCTATAATCATCATTGAGATAGCCACTAATAAAGTCATGTTTCATCACCAGGTAGCTCTTTGTACCTAAGGATAAGGCTGGCCACCCTGAAGGACTATTAACTTCTGTAAGAGAGATGTAGCTCAGCTACGTCCTTGAAATAATAGAAAGATTATGAGGGCATTCCAACTTCTCAGTCCATATGAATCAGAAAAGACCTTTAAGCTGCAGAAATAGAAAATGATCCTCTCCTTCATCTGCATTGGATATTCATGGCAAAATTTAGAAAGGAGTGATGTGGTTAATATAGGTCCAGCTGCAGCAGCATCCGGAAAAAAAGAAGAAGAAAATAACCAAGTTCATCACTGTGCAGAAGTCTAGGCCCTTGGAAGAGTATAGACTCTCCCAGTAGATGGCAAGGGGTCCTAGCCATCTGTTGATTTACAAAACTCATTTACACCTTTTCATAGGGACAGTCACAAGTTCCTTGACTTTGACTTTTCAAGAGGGATTATACCTGATCTCAAGAACTGCTACAGGAATGGTTGCTTAGCTTTGCCCATCTGAAAGTCACTGAACCAAAACCTTTGCCACCTGGACCCACTGACCCATTCGTTGGCAGCTTTTACCTTGGGGTCAAATGTAGCTCTTCAGCCCAGCAGACTTAAAATCCTGCCAGGTTGAAAGGGAAAGGAGTGGTCTGCCTTTTCCCGATGGCAAAATCCTAGTGTTTGGAAGAATGACAAGGAACTAATTTAGTAGGATTGGCACATCGTTTTAATGAAGGGGAATTAGTCTTTAAGAATGCAGCCTCCTTCATAAGTGTCTGAACTCTTGCACTGGATTTGGGTCTGTGCTTAGAGGAGTCCACTAGCGCACAAGGAGAGCCGCGTGGCCTGAAGCCAAGAGACAACAGAAAGGAGGTGGGAAATAAGCGAACATTGACAGACACCAACAAGTCTGTCCATAGGTGCTGGAAAGAAAAGCTAGAAAAATCTTTTAACAGTACAGGTAGAAGACAGGAACCGGATGCCCCACAGAACACAGGAGATGACTTCCAGAAGGGACCCACCCCCCACTGCAGGGGCTAAATGGAACTACAATGACCATTGACAGGGAGGCTGTGGCCTTGTGTAGGAATAACCCCAAGGTCACGGTCACTGAGCAGAGCCGAACAGGAAGAATAGAGATTTACCCGGAGCCTCCTTTTGCTATGCTCTCCCCCTATGGTTTTATTTCAGCTCCCAGGGAAGGCTGGAAGAAAACATGTAATGGGTTTCCTGCGCAGAGCTATTTGTGTCCATTCTCGGAGTCAAGGAGTTCATGAAGAAGAAAGAATCAATACAAAAGAGCAGCAAGAAAGAAACAAGACCAGGGTCAAGACTGTTGTTTTCTGGCCTGGGCAAAATGTCTATGGCCTACAGCTTCCAGAAACGATTAACAAAGCCAGCCCACGTAGATCCTGCAGATTATTACCAAATATTTGTTAAGAGAAGATATGGTTTCTTTCTCTTAATGGTTTCTAGCTCTTGAATCTGCCATTCCTTTTAAAAATCTAGTTAAACAAACAAACAAAAAAAGCATATAACAGGGAAAGACAGTGGGAGGAGATCCAGGACTTAAGCAGCCTCTAAAATGGGGAGCCCCCTTCAGCTATGAAAGTGACAGGCTCTCATCTTCTCAATGCCTGCTTGATCAGCGTGGATGACCTTTTCAAGTGGTCTTAAATTCAGTCTGCAAGGGTTTTACTGAGAAGTTTTGCATCTGTGTTCATAAAGGAGATTGGTCTGTAAGTAACTCTTTGTTGGGTCTTCATGTGGTTTGAGTATCACAGTAACTGTGGCTTCATAAAAAAGAACTGAGCAACACTTCTTTTGTTTCTATTTTGTGGAATAATTTGAGGAGTATTTGGGTTGGCTCTTCCTTAAAAGTCTTGTAGAATTCTGCACTAAAAGCATCTGGCCCTGGACTGAACTAACTTTCTTTCTTTCTTTCTATTCTTTCTTTCTTTCTTTCTTTCTTTCTTTCTTTCTTTTCTTTCTTTCTTTCTTTCTTTCTGCCTGTCTTTCTTTTTCTTTCTGTCTATTTATTTATTTATTTTGGTTGGGAGACTTAATTATAGATTTTATTTCACTGGGTGGTTAAAGGTCTGTTTAAATTGATTATATGATTTTGATTTAACTTCTGTAAGTGGTATATTTCAAGAAAATTATCCATTTCTTTGAGATTTTCCAATTTGGTAGATTACAGGTTTTTTAAAGTATGCCCTTATGATTCTCTGGATTTCCTTTATGCCTGCTGTTATATTCCCATTTTTATCTCTAAAATTGTGAATTTGCACATTCTCTCTTCTCCTTTTAGTTAATTTGGCTAAGAGTTTGTCAATTTTACTGATTTTCTCAAAGAACCAACACTTTATTTCATTGACACTATGTGTTGTTTGTTGTTGTCTCTATCTATTGATTTTAGTCATGAGTTGCTGATTCCTTGTCACCTACTCCTTCTGAGGGTTATTTACTCTTTTTGTTCTTGAGCTTTCAGGTGAGCTGCTAAGTTGCTAATATGAGATCTCCCAGTCAGAACTTTTTATGTAAGCTCTCAGTGCACCAAACTTGCCTTTTAGAGCTGCCTCATTGTAGCCATAATTTTGGCTATGTTTGATTTAACTTTCAATTAATTCTGTCAAAACGTTTTTTTCATTCCTTTGCTAATTTCTGTCTTCAGTCATTTTTAATTATTGAGTTGTTAAGTTTTCATGCGGTTTGTAAGTTTTCTGTTGTTCTTAATATCCAACTCTAAATCACAGTGATCACATAGGATACAGGGAGTCGTTTCAATTTTCCTGTGTCTGTTGACACTGGCTGGAAAGAAGGCATGGTCTCTTGTTTTGGGGTTGTTTTGTAACTCTCTGGTCCATTTGACTGATGATGCCAGGCAGCTACATCATTTCTCTGTCTGGTTTCTGTCTGGATGATCTCTCCGTTGGTGAGAGTGGTGTATTATTGACACCATCTACTATCACTGTGTGAGAGTCGATGTATGATTTTTTTTTTTTTTTTTTTTTTTTTTTTGAGACAGGGTTTCTCTGTGGTTTTGGAGCCTGTCCTGGAACTAGATGTATGATTTAAGATGTAATACTGTTTCTTTTATGAATTGAGGGCCCTTGTGTTTGGTGCAGAGATGCTGAAAATTGCAATATCCTCTTAGAAAAATTTCCTTTGTTGAGTATGTAGTCACCGTCCCTATCTGTTTTGATTAGTTTTGGTTTGAAGTCTATTTTGTCAAATATTAAAATGACTACGTTGACTTGCTTCTTGGATTTGTTTGCTTGGAATATCGTTTTCTGTTCCTTTATCCTGAGGTGATGTTTATCCTTGATGTTACCACGTGTTCCTTGGATGTAGAACCCATTCTATTATTCTGTGTCTTTCTATTGGGGAAGTGAGACCACAGGTGTTGAGAGTTATCAGTCAACAGGGTTTGTTGATTGTTGTTATTTTGTAGTAGTGGTGTGAGCCCCCAGCCCTTTTTTTTTATTTACTGGTTATTTATCCCTTCTGTTTCTTTGGTATGGTTTGATTCTTCAGTTGAAGTTCTCTTCTAGTGCCTTCTATAGGACTGGATTAGTAGAAGATGCTTCTTAAACTTGGTTTTTATTACAGAGTCTCTTTCTTTCTGCTTCTATTGTGATTGAAAGTTTTGCTGGCTATAGTAGTCTGGGCTGAAATCTGTGCTCCTTTAGAGTTTCTAAAACATGGATTCAGGCTGTTCTGACTTTTAGAATCTCCATTGAGAAACTGAGTGTTATTTCAGTTAGTGTGCCTTTATATATTACTTGGTCTTTCACCCTTATGGTTTTAAATATCCTTTCTTTCTTCTGTATATTTAGTGTTTTGATTATTATGTGACATTGGGAATTTCTTTTCTGAACCATCCTATTTGATATTCTATATGTTTCTTGTAACTTGGTAGGCACTTCCTTCTTTGGGTTGGAGAAATTTTCTTCTATGATTTTATTTAAAATATTTTCTGTGCTTCTGCCCTGGGTTTCTTTTTCTTCTTCTATTCTTATTATTCATAGATTTGGTCTTTTCACAGTGTCCCAGATTTACTGTATGTTTGGTGCCTATATATATTTTTTAGATTTAACATTTTTTTGACCAATGTTTCCATTTTTTTATGTTGTCTTCAATAATTGATATTTTTCTCTTCTGTCTCTTGTGTTCTGTTAGGGCAGCTTGCCTCTTAATTTTCTATTCCAATTTATAAATTTTTAATTTTCAGTTTCTTTCAGTTTGGGTTGTCTTTATTCATTTACTTCCACTTTAAACCACTTGTGTTTTTATAGATTTCTCTAAGGTATTTATTTCCTTCCTTTTTAAGGACCTCTAAATATTGACACTCTTTTGATGTCCTCACGTGCTTCAGTTATATTGCTTTGCATAGGGCCTACCATAGTAGGGTGGCTGGACTTTAGGAGCGATGTATTTGGCCTGACTGTTATTGGTTGTGTTGTTAAGCTGGTGTCTAGACATCTGTATTTGGGATAACTGTGATTCTAGGAGCTACTATCTGTTCTTGTGTTTGTTGGGTGGGTGTTCCATTCCCTGGCTTATGTTGCCCTCTCTGGTTCTTAGGAGAGTATGGTGGCTGTCAGTTGGGAATGGTTCTGAGATCCTGCCAGGTGTGGCCACTGGAGATCCTGCCAGGTGTGGCCACTGGAGATCCTGCCAGGTGTGGCCACTGGAGATCCTGCCAGGTGTGGCCACTGGAGATCCTGCCAGGTGTGGCCACTTGGGCTTCTTGTGAGAAGATGTTTCTCGGTATTGGAGGTTTGACACTTAGGGATAGAGAAGGGCTAGATGAGGAAAGCAGGCTGTGACTCCAGGATCGGGAGCAGGGATGGAGGAGAGACTAGCACCTGTGGTCTGCTACAGAGCTCCGGAGATGAGACAGGGAGTTGGATTTGAAGGAGAGGAGGGAGCATGAAGGTCTGAAGATCATCTACCTGATTCGCTGGCTGGCTTGACTGGCTGACTCCCATCTTTGCGCCTCAATCTTTCACATTTATAAAGTAGCATATTTTTACTCCATTGGAGCATTGTGGAAGGTTAAGTATTCAGGATATATTGTAACATGTTATGACTTTCTAGCAATGTGAATCAAAACAAACACAATTTAAGAAAAAAAAGTATTGCTTCAATTGCAAGATGAAGAGAGACTTGGCACTGAGATGCAGGCCAATTTCCAGGAGCAATTGTAGTTTGACTCAGGCTTGAAAATCCCCCTTCTTCAAATCTGATATTAACATGGAATGGATATTCAGGGTTTGAATGACGTCTTCACAATTTGATTTTGCAGAGTGAACTTTCAGTCCCTAGTGAGAGTCATAGTCCAATGTGGCCACCAGATGGCAGCAGAGTTCTTCCCGTGCCCTTCTGACTGCCCAATGATTGCTAATTAAAGTTGTGCAAACTGATCTTTCAAACACTTGTGCTCTACCTGCCCCGTGGTGCTGTCTACTTCTAGACATCACATACACTCGTTCTGGTGATCTTCCCCAAATCTGGAAGTCAGCCATTGTAGAAGCAGGAAGCCAAGGCTCAAACAGACAGTTAAGGAGCCTGAACACCAAACTGCACCAAATTCCAGATTTCATCACCTAGGAAATGGGAATCTTATTAATGAACACATCAATGCCGGGAGGTTAGTCTTTGAATACAATTATGACTGCAAATATTGTTTTATAAATTGGGGCTATACACTGAATATTCAGTGTTGTCTTCTCATCTCTTGTCTTAATATCAGCAGTCTGTTGCTGTGGTGGTTTGAATGAGAATTGCCTCTATAGGCTCATGCATTTGAATACTTGCTCGGAAAATGGCGAAACTATTTGGGAAGTATTCGAGTGTGTGTGGCCTTGTTGGAGGAGGTGTGTTGCCCCAGGTAGGCTTTGAAATTTCAGAAGATCCCGGCCATTCCCAGTGTTCAGTCTAGCTCCTGTTTATGGATCAAGATGCGAGCTGTCAGCTGCCGCTCCAGCCTCCTCCTGCTACCGTGCCTTCACTCTCCTGTCATAGACTCTGATGCTCTGGAGTGGTTAAAGTCTTCCTTCTAGAACTTTCCTTGATGATGCAGCTTCATGGCAGCAGTAGAAAAAACAACAACAGAGTAGCAGGCATGACAAAAGAGATAACATCATATCCCCTAACAGAACTCTGAAGTCAGCCAATCAGTCTGCAAAGGGGTTAATTGCATGACTGGATGGTTAGTTAGAGATGACTTTGATGGACTGGTAGGGAAGGGAATGGGCTGTGATGAACTTGCTCGGCATGAGGAATGTTTAGAACAGTTCTGAGAGGATGGCATGCCGTGAATAACGGCACAGAGGGATGAGAGGTTTGGGGCTCCATGGTGGCAGGCTAGAACCTAAGAACAGACCTTGAGAGTGGCTCCTTTCAGCCCATATGCCAGGGGAAGGAGTAGCATATGGATTGTCTTTTGATTCTTCTTTTTCTTGTTTTTTTTTTTCTTTCTTTCACTTCGGGTGCTATGGATTGAACCTAGGACTTCATCCATGCTAGAACCATACCTCCTGCTCTGAAAGGCTCGTTGTCCTGTGAAGTTACCACTCTTCCAATCTCTGAATCTTCAGCAAATGTCTCCTATTTGTATTGTCTGTGCTTTGCAAGTCAATGTGCATGTGGTAGAGTGAGGGGCAGTCAGGTGTCTCAGTGATACGGTGTTAATGCAGTCGAAGAGATGGACTCTATTAGGGCCTGAGAATGCTCCCTGTACATAGTGCATTTAAAATAAATTAGAGTTTGTAGCTTTAGGTGATTTCAAACTTAACATAAAATAAAGAATAATCACATTGTAAAATCACCATAGACCTTTTCCATAGACTCTTGTTGACATTTGATTCCATTTGCTCTATGCTTGGTTCTAAGTCCGTCCACACACCATCACAACTTGTTTTTAAACCCTTGGAGGTAAATTATATACAGTATGGTGCTTCACTTTAAATACATTTTCTGTATATCGGAATGTCCTGTCACTAACTGCAGTGTCAGCGCCAACACTGTTAGTAGCACAACATCATTGTAATCTTGTAATTTGACACCCATACCACAACTGTCAAATGGTTCAATGTTGTCCCTAATCAGTTGTTTTCTTCCAGAAAAAGTTTCAGCCAGGAGTTCGTTCATTATATTTGCAGGGTTGTATTCCTGTACCCAGATCTAATCTTAAGCAGCTCTAAATTCTTCTTTGTAGTTTTAATTAAACTGACATACTTGAAGAATGCCACTCACTCTCTTTCTGAAGGAAAACGTTTTTCGTTACAGTGTGTGTGGCACATAGACAGGAGTCGTGAACACACAGACTATTCATTGCCACCCTGAACACATGCTAGATGATGCTGAACCCATCTCATGATGCCCACCTGGGGACATACCGTAGCAACCACCTCCTACTGATCAAAGAGATTTTGATTGCCTGTTTCTGATACCTAATTTTCTCTGCTGTGCAATTGCAGCTTAGTTACTTTTGTAATAAGCAATGTGTAGGGGGGAATTAAAAGCAAAGTGTTATCTGGCTCTTTATCAAATTTAATCTCAAGATCTATGATCCCTATTCTCACAGTGACCAATCTTTAATGTGTTAGCTTCAAATAATTATTTTCTACCCCAACTTCCCTCCAGGCAGCACCAAACATTTTCATCTCATTCTCTCTCTCTCTCTCTCTCTCTCTCTCTCTCTCTCTCTCTCTCTCTCTCTCTCCATTTATTTATCTGTTTATTTATTATCAATATCAACTCAAGATTTCAGCATTTTTGATGGTCTGTGGTCCACTATTGTATTAAGTAAGCATGGTGCCTAAGGACCCAGATTTAGCCAATGGGGACATTTGCAGGATAGCTGCCACCTCTGGGTGGCATACCCTCCCCTTATGCTTTTAATCAATTCCGTACTTCCTGGCATAAGCAGTTCTGGATCATCTCCTAAGGACCCCATCAGCTATTGTTCTGAGAATCTAATTGTTTTCCAAGTGAGAGACCAGGATGTGAATGCCAAGCATTTTATTTATTTGTTCATTTACTTAGTCCCTAGGATGTCCTTCCACACCCCTGATGGACAGGGTTGCAAGTGTTGGCACACATGTGCACATACACACTTGTTTGTGCTTAAGCTTATGTATTCTCCTAAGACAAGTATATCCATCTATACATCTATCCATAGTCCACAAGTACGTACATATGCATCTAACCACTTTAGGAATGCTCTTCTCCCCTCCCATCTCTGTAGGAGTGTTTCTTTTTTCCGGGAGGGAGAAGAGGTACTGTGCTTGAACTGAAATAGGAAAGAAAAATCCTCTCCCCCAACAGAAGCGGGAGCACATGTGGCCTATTTGCCAACAAACAATGGAGTAGCAATATTAAAAAACAAATCCAGAAGAATGGGGCAAACTGAGAGATAAATGGAAAAATCACCATAAATATCTTTCTGTTTGTTTACAAATCCATACAGAAACATTCTTCACTGCCTAAAAGTAAACACAGACCGTACTAGATATTGGGTGAGAGAACAAATTAAAAACCTGTCACTGTAAGCACGAGCTAACCGCTATGAGTCACAGAGTGCAGAATTAATACAAAATGTGGAGCAGAAATTCATTGTGAAAGGCCACGTGAAAGATCACAGCATGGGAAAAAGTATAGAGAGTCTGCCTGGGCCACGCTGCGTCTGTGTCAGGTGAGACGAAATAAATGGAGGTGAGGCCATAAAATTACCTGTGACAGGTCTCTCAGGCAAAGGAAGGAGGGGTGCGTCCTGGTGGGCTCTAATGGGGACATTAAAGAGACTGCCGTGACTGAGTACAGAGCAGCAGGAGCTGAGCTGGTGGAAGTGGGGGAAGGCCAACTCCTACAGGTCCTCCCATGGCAGCATAAGACTTTCGCTATTACTTTGTGGAAAACGGAAAGTCATTAAAACATCTGAAAAAGGTATACAGAGATCTGCCTTTGGTTTCAAAGTAATCACTCCAGCTGAAATATGGGCAACAGACAGGGGAGACGAGAGAATTCAGTTAGGTAGGATGTAGAAGAAGACAGAGATGAGTTTGATGTGGTGATCTCACGATGAGACAGACGGCTTATACTGAGGTTACTACAAAGGTGACCCTTGGAAGGTAGAGACCAGCATCCGTTCTGCATGCCTCTACTAAATGTCTCTGTATATCACAGATTTGAAGGCATCCTGTGGAATATAGATATGAAAAAGGAGCTCACAGTCTTGTGGGAATACGGTATATGAGCCAGATATGCAAAGTTATCAGGAATCCCATGCGATAATCCCTGAGGAAAAGAGTGAGAGCATCTTAAACCAGCTACGGTCACATTCATACATTCATGGAGGACTGACTCATGGTGTCTATGAACTCATGAACAATTTCTCAAACATACATACATACATACATACATACATACAGAGAGAGACAGACAGACAGACACACACACACACGCATACATACAGAGAGAGAGAGAGAGAGAATCCTGCATGCTGGCAGAGACATCCTCAGACCTGAATGTCAGTTCATGTCATAAGCTTCATTGAAGACCACACAATACCATCACTCCTGTGGATGTCTGTGCTTCTCCGCCATCATTTCTCAAATGTGTCCCTTATGTAGTCCATGGAGAGTTCATTTTGTTCCTTGAAGCCAATGACTCTTAGGTAAGTCATAGAGAAGAACAGGTCAAAGAGAGAAAGAGACAACAGGATGATGTTCTGATTCCCAATACAAATGCGATGCTGGCATCATTAGCCAGGAAAAATGTTCAGAGAAAACACTGGCTGTCATGAAGAAGTGCTGAGTTTGCTTTCCAGGACATGTGAGCTGCCTGCAGATAGGCTGGCATACCAGGGTGCGACCAGTCTTGCCAACAAAGCTGTGGCAACTCAGAGGAAGAGGAAGAGTCGAAAGGGAAGCAGGGATATCAGGCACAAGACAAGAGAAGAGAAGCCAGCTGACAGATGAGCACTGAGGAATGACGTCAGTCAGAGAGCGGAGAAGGTGCATCATCAACAGCAGCAATGGGAAGCATTTGCAGAGAGCACACGAAGGTTCCTTAAGTTTTACAGGACCCATTTCACTGACTGCCTTTGATTCCATTTATCCGTGTAGACATAGTATTCATCTCTACCTCGGGGACTCTTTTGTACAGTGCAGGCCTTAGCAGAACACCATTCATACAATGATTCATCAGCGGACATATTGTGATTGAATCCCTGGCCGTAAAGCCGTGGGTCATTCCGTGAATCCCTAAGATGTCATTTCACTGACTCGGCCTTTTTAAAAGCTAGAGCTAGGGCAGACATGAATAGGAATTGAATGAAAGTGGCTACAGATCAAAAGAACAAAAAACCTGCATTAGCTATATATTGTCCTATAGAACTTTTCTGAAGTCTTCACATAACTTCCCGCCACCTTCTAGAACTTGCTTAGGAGAGCCCCCTCTAGTGTCTTCCAGAAGAGTCCCTCTATGTATCTCATGTGGTGCTTTAGAAAGCATTGAAATTCTCCCTCAATATATGTAATTATAATTTAAGATGCAAGAGCTAGATAGAAATACGCTTGAGACATTGGCCAAACAGTGTTGTAATTAATATAATTTCTGTGTGATTATTCGGGTCTGGGTGGCCAGGAAACAAAGAGCCGTCTGACAACACTTGAACAATAAACAGTGCACCAGAATATAACAAAAATATTTAAATATTCCTATTATACTTATGCCAATTTTTAAACACATATGACGTAAAGTAAAGATAAGGAACCGCTTGTGCTTGGCAGACATGGCTGTTTTATAAAGATATTTTTAATGATCATTATTATTTAAAAGAAAAAGAAGAAATTCTCCCTCAAATATGAAGTCTTCCTGCTGCTGTGGGTATTTCCCTCTGGGCTACTCAAGCGGCTTGCTCTCCAGTTTCTCCCTTCTCTTCGCTCCTGTCTGAGAGCAAGGATTGACTTGCAGTCATTGGTGGAAGGGAAGTCACTGCATTTCTCTGGGCCATAGTTTTCCCCTGTAGGGAGATCTGGAAGATCATTCAGTTCGTGTTTATAACCACATCAACATTTTCCCCTCCACCACAGCATATACATCTTTCTTCACAGTAAGGATCTACCCAACTTTGGGGGACTGCCTCTGTGTCCCGGGCATGGCTGCTGTTCCAACTCCCCCACAGGCCGCTATGAAAGGTTGTTCCTCGGGTTCTTTTAGATCCCTGGGTTTCAGGAACACATCTCAGGCCCCTTCGGATCTCCAGTGTCACTGTAATGGCTCAGGCTCACAAGGTGCTTCATGGATGCTCTGCAGCGAAGTTGGTTGAAATGAACACCATTTGAATGTCTGCTCCTACATAGACCGCACCTTATGATTCAGAAAGCCAAGTGAGATCTGAGTCTCCGTCCTGCTCATGCGAACAAGGGAGTAGCCTTTGGTTCTGACGCCCATCGTTTGCTTTTTATGACACAAAACTTCCCTGACAACGTGATGGATAGTGTTCTCCTTTGGAGAGGGAAAAAGATGAAGAAATAAGCCAAAGAATCTTTCGGCATCTTCTGGAGGGACTGTAGGAGAGAACTACTTGTTTTTCCTAAAGTTGGGGCCCGTGGTGAGCAGGACCTTTATCAGCGCCAAGCAGTGAGTCAGGGAATGGGTGGCCTATTCCGTGGTTTTCAGTGGGAGGTGTGGTGTGTGGAGAAATTTTAATATCTCAGACTGTCCTGTTCATGCACACCCTTTGAAAGCCAATTACAAGGGTATGTGGACTTTTAAAACCCCCTCCCCTAGAGTAGACATGGTATAAACGAGCTCTGACCGAAGGAGGGCTTGTGCCTGGTGACTGAGCTTGGAGGGGTTTCCGGGTTAGTCTCCAAGGGCAATGTCATATTTCATGAACTTTTTCTGAGTCCTGGATCCAAAACAGCCTGTGGCCTCCATCCATCACTTCTAAAGCTAGCAGCAAAGACACCCTTGGAAAGACTTGCGCTCTGTGAGCCAAACCACCAACAACTACTCTTTCACAAAGGCTTCCTGGCCTAACCTACATTCTGCTAACCACATTGGCAATGCCCTGCAGTACTGTGCTGCAAAGAGCCCATCTTTCTGGGAGTGGGTAGCTGGGGCAGACACCTAGCAGATCACTTTTAAAGTGCAGACAATAATTTGCGTGTGGGCTGTGACAGAGAAATAGAGAGGGCCTTAAAAACAGGTCACGCGCGGTTTGTTCTTACGAGACAGAGTGTGGAAAATATGTGAGAGGCTTGTGTACACACAATTTCTATGTAACATTTTATTGATCTATCTCATTGAGATGCATATTAGCAATTGTTAAATCCATGTCTTCTCCTTCTGTGCTGCTTGGTATATGTCATACTGTCTATTACGATGGGCTGTGTGTTAGTCAGTAATTAGATTCCCTGCTAGGCCTTTTATGGCGGGCATTATCACTCATCTACCCTCAGCTCCTCTACAGTAGCTACAATAGTGATGGTTAGCATTCCTTGCTTAATTGGTTTGTTTCGCTCAAGTAACTTTATTATCCAGATAAAGGGAAAAGCAAAACAATATAAGTGACTCTTATCATAAGGAGACAATGAGTGAAGCTAGCAAAATATCAGGGTCTCAAGTGATCATTTCTGTGTCATTTATGAGCACCTTTTGGTTGATAATTAAATTTTTATGACAAACAGACATCGTATTGCCACTGGAATTTTCACTTTAGACCTGCCAATCATACAGATGAAGAGAAGGGGAAGGAAAGGGAGTGATAGAGAAAAAAGGGAAGAGAGATCACACATAACCCTCCATTACCTAAGATGGAAGCCACCCAGGCTCAGAACCCTGGCTTCCTTCAGGCGGAGAGTGAAATCAGAGTTCTTCGCTCTGGTGGATAAAAACACAAATATTGAGAGAGCACAGAGAAGGGACAGTGACCTGTAAGATGGGTTGAGATTCCAGAGATGTCCAAACAAGTGGTCCTTGAAGGAGGGAGTGTTGAGATAACATGTTGTTTTAAGAGTTTTCACTGGGAGACTAATATTTCTTTTTTTTTTCTTTTTTTTTTTTTTTTTTTTTTTTGGTTTTTCGAGACAGGGTTTCTCTGCGGTTTTGGAGCCTGTCCTGGAACTAGCTCTTGTAGACCAGGCTGGTCTCGAACTCACAGAGATCCGCCTGCCTCTGCCTCCCGAGTTCTGGGATTAAAGGCGTGCGCCACCACCGCCCGGCAGAGACTAATATTTCAACACAACCAAATAACTTTCTTTCTATAAAACATCAAGGTTTAAAATGTGAAACTAGATAAGTATCAGGAGCTTCCAAAGAAAAAACACTTCTCTTGACTTAGATACATCATTCCTAAATGATGAGCCTTGGAGTTAGAAACCTTGCAGACAAGCCCACCCCAGGTTGCCCATTGCCAAGGAGATTACCTTTGAGCCACACCCACTTACCACATCAAAATGTTACCCAACTGAGAAGTGAATTTCAGATTCCTCACTTCTCATGAGAGGATTACTGAGGATATGAATTTTAAATGGCAAAATTTCATCTTCTATGAAATTAAGATAATACTTCTATATATCGCGGGACCAACATTCACACTGTATTTGTAGCAGAGACTCCAAGACTGTCCACAGAAAATCAGGTCTGTTCTATGGTCTCACCTACTGAGTTTAGATGATTGGATTTCATGAATCTAAATCTTATCTGTTGTAGGAGGCTGCTTGTTTGTTTCCAGGCCACACAGACTCCAGAAAATAATCACACAGAAACTATGTTATTGAAATCACTGCTGCCTCCTACGACACTTATCTAAGTTCAATGTATGAGTCTCACTTTGAAAATGAACTTGGTATAAGAAAAAGCCTATAACACATTTTTAAAAATCGGTACATTGTTTAGAATCTGGGACCCAAGCTCACAACAGTCTTTCCCTAAAACTACCTACACCTCTATCCCCATTGAGTTTCTACCCAACCCAAATGAAAACAGCCGAAGGCAAATAATACGGAGTGTCCTGTGCTGAACATTGAACTTTTGGGGAAAGCTGGTCTTGCATAGCTGACTAGACCCAATGTCCAAGTCAGGCTGGATTTACCCCTGCCATCTCACCTATCCCAAAGCCACCATGTGAATACTGTCTTCCAGCCATGCAATGCACTTCCTGATTAGGAAGGAAATCAGCGGATGCACTATGTAAATCAGTGCAGTGTATGTGTGCGCCTGTTGGAGAGAGAGAACACAAAGGCTGCCCTGACTAATCAGGCCCAGAAAAGATGGAGGAGATAGGATGGCTGTCACAAGCATGATTAATGGGTGCAGTGACTGCCCAAGGTCCAGTTCATTAGCAGACTCTCTCTTCCCATGAGGGGAGCCAGGGAAGAGAGAGCTGAGAGACAGAAAGTACACCCAGTGTCTACGGCTGCGTTGGAGCTCAAAAACCATTGGCATGGGTCTACACTGATGAGTGTTGTCAGCAGAGAAAAGGAAAAGGTTGTAACCTTTGGTGACCTTCCTTTCATCGCTCGTGACCTGACGACTGTCAAGTAGTGCTTCAAATCCACAGGTCATATCCCCAACACTGGAGTCTGCTCCCATTGCCCAAGCAGCTAGACGAAAGAACTCAAAGCCACTTTTGGGATCCAAAGAGACAACATCATTCCCTACTTCTTTCCCTACCTCTGCTACACATTCTTCCTTTAAAAATATATAAACTATACAAACTGTTTTAAATTTTAAAGTAACTTTACAACCGTAAGTTTCTGAAGTGAAATTATTCTTTGAGTATCAGCACGAAGTACCCTGTCCCCCTCCATCTTTGCTTTCGATCTTTCAATCCAGTGTCAAGTATTCATAACTTTTTGGGGGTAACTCACATGCTCTCTGCTTCTGTATTTATAAGTAGTATGCTGATTCTACTAGGCCTAAGGGGCTTTAAAAAACTGTGCATCATGTTTTTGAAAGCTGCCATTGAGGGGCTCAGCTACAGTCCAAGACACTGGCTCGCCTGTTGGTTTCCTAACATGGTTTAATACAGATCTTGGTTCAGCCAATATATTTACATTTTGACGACAATACAAAATTTCTTAAATCAGTGGTTGAATTCTTGTGACTGTCCCTGTCATCTCAATACTCCATCTGTTAACACTTCACCTCTGTTCTTGCGGTTTTAGAAAATGAATCACTCTTAGATTTCTCTCCTCGTCTAGTTTTCTGTGAACAAGCCAACTGACCGTTTTCCAGAGGACAGTCTCTCTTTTTCCTCTTTGCTTTTCCCGTGATCTTCTCTTCTGCTTCCCCATGGCTTCAATGCTCAGCACTCTTACAGTCGCTCGCTCTCCTCTTGGAGTAGCCAGACCTTGGGGGATGTAACATCCTCTTCCCAGTCTCCCTTTCCTTTAATATTGCTTCAAAACAAACAATCCTCAAACCACTGCCACCAATGCCACCAACAATAATAACAACGATAACAGTAATAACTAATGATAGTAACAATAAAATACAAAGGAGGCATATTCTAGAATCACTTGTGGATAAGGTGATGATGAGTTATTTATTTGTCACAATATATTTGAGTCTCCCCACACACCCTATGGTCTACATAGAGCCTGATGCTGACAGTCTTTTCTCAAAATTGAACCTAAAGGCTCTCATCCCCGTAACTGCCAGTCATACTGCTTAGAATCTTGCTGCTGAACTAATTCCCAATTCTTCAAGATTGAGGAATCCAGAATCCTGTGTTCAAACCGACTCTTGCCAACTTACCAAAGAGTCATTTGTCATGTTTGTAAATGTCCCATGTATCTTTTATCCTCTGGAAAACAATGTATCATAAAATCCTATTTGGAGTAAGTTCATATATTAGGTATTACTAATATTCAACCATTTTATTTTCAGTAAAAAAAATGCTTGGATAAAAATCACTTTTGTTGAACTTATGTCTTTATATGAATGAACAAAAATTTCAGCTCATCGTCTATAATGGAGATTTACATATCATAAAATTATTTCGCTAGCAGTTTTTCCCTCTCCTGAAAGTCTTGCTAACCTTAAGTTCCTCAGTCGCATCAAGTTGGTACAGTGTGATGGTTTATGGCATGTTGTGGTCATGGATGGTAATAAGCGGTAGAGAGAAATGGGAAAAAGAGGAACAGAAGTCCCATTTCCTGAGAATGTAAACAAATAGAGTTGTGATTATATAAATGTGGAATGTCCCTCAGAGGCTGGGAGTTTGAACCTTTTTCTGCAGCTAAAAACACTGTTTGGAAAGATAAGATTGTGGACCCTTGGGGACATAGTGCCTAGCTAGCAGATATAAGTCACCAGGAAAGAGCCTTGAGGGTCTAGACTTGCCAGCTTCTGACCAAAGTTTTCTGCTTCCTGACTTGTGCTCCTCACTGAAGAGGTAGCAAAAAGACAAAGCCTTAGGGCCTGTGGGGACTAATTCCCATGAGGAGGGAGCCTCTCTTCCCACAGCATGGATGATCCTGTCTTTGGGGGGGGGGGGGCGGGGGTAATCAGCCAGCTTTGGGTAGGAGCAGCATAAGGCTGCTCAGTGGGAGGTCCTGATGGAGGGGCCAGTCAGTAAGGCTCCACACAGCAGGAAAATGAGCTTCTCAGCCCTGCAGCCAACCACACAGCTAAAACACTTCTCAATTTTCTGGCACATTATAAATGTTCTAATTTGGTGAGGATCCATTATTTGCTGTTATCCAAGCATAATAACCCATTGTTTTGAAGTAGTCTTGCCTCAATTTGTTATGATAATTAGTGCTAGGAATGGCTTCACACCCCCAGATGTGAGACTGGATTTCAGAAACACCCTGATTTGATGCTGGAAAATGTGGGCCGCTTATTGCACATCCTCATGTACGTTATTTAACCTCTCCTTCTCGGTCTCCCCATCTGCAAATTGCTGCTGCTCTTCAATCACAGCATTCTAAAGGGTAAAATAATTCGTGTGAAAATCCTAAGCAAGTTCTATGAAAATTGCTGTTAGCAAGGACTGAGCCGGGGGCAATATTTTCATGTAATATAAATTCCTATAGAAGCAAAGGCTCTTCCTTCATTTGATGCATGAGCATCTCTTAGAAAGAAAATAAATAAGAGTCTTGTTAAAAATAGTTTATATTAGAAATGCTATGTTGCAAGCGTTAAGTATGTCTTTTAAGTCTAACAAAGAAATTTAGAACCTACTTAAATGCTATCTAATGGTTTTCCTGTGCATTTGCTGTCTGGATAGCTACTGTAGGAGCCTATTAAAGCTTGTCATTATCTATCCTTCATACCATATATCCCCCTCTCGCCTTGGTACCGTTCTGTTATGCCATAATGTCTTGACTAAAGATAATAACACTATGCAACATTGACTGATTACTTTCTGCATTCCAGTTCCTGCCCTAACAAGGGATCTAACCACATCTGCCATCTTCTGCATCCTAAGGGCATAATGGTATGCAAATACGCCATTCATGCAATTAGGATTATCTTTTATTTAAAAATAAAGCCAACAGAACTTTGTGAAGGAGTGTGCTGAACAATAAATAAAGGAGTGGGAGTCTTTGGATCTTGGGAACTGTTTGGCTGAGGTTAAAACAAATAATGCAAATTTCTCACTAGTGCTTGACACTATGCACATCAGACATTAGGCAAACTAGTAGAACAGTGATGTATAATACATCAGACAAAGGTTAAGCAGATGAATATCAACGTGAGATGGGCAGAGTGACTGCTATGCAACACTTGCTCTAGATATACAGAACAGAAAATGTTTTGGTTCAATCACTACTTTTTTTCCTGCTTCACTTGGTACCTTCGATACATTAAATACTAGAAGCTGACAGGCCCCATAGAAAGAAAAGTCACCCTGAAGTGAGGTAACTAAGAGAGCATCTCCAGAGTGGGGCATGGTGACTCATATGTGTAATTACAGTACTAGGGAAGCAGAGGCAGGAGGTTTGCTGCAAGACTGAGATCGGTCTGATCTACTTAGTGAGTTCAAATACAGCCAAAGCTACATCCTGAGACTTAGTCTTGACACACACACTAACACATAACACACACACACACACACACCACAGAGGGAGAGAGAGACAGAAAGAGAGATACACACAGAAAGAGAGAGAGAGAGACAGACAGACAGACAGACAGACAGACAGACAGACAGAGACAGAAAGAGAGAGGGAGAGGGAGAGGGAGAGAGAGAAGAGAGAAAAAATCAGATTTATACAAGTTTTTTGTTTGTTTGCTTAAAAGGGGATTCCTGTAAATATTTCTTAAACTAAGTTTCAGTTTTCTTATTTGAAAATAAGAGTAAAAATGCTTAATCAAACAACTGAGTAGCAAGATTACATATTTAAAGCAGTTCCTACTGTGCTTGATCCAAGTAGCTGCATAATAACTAGCTTTATTTTGTTTAAAGATAGTGTTGGTCAACTCTTGATGTTGCTGCTGGTTTCATGAATTTTCTTCTTTTTACTGAAATTCTCAACCTTCCTCCAAACATAAAGAATTCCCTCACCAGACTGTTTTCTGTCCCAGCACCATTCATGAGCAGATCTCACTACAGGAAGGCATAATTAATCAAAAGGCAGAGAACAACTGACCTTAGGGTACCCAGCTTCTTTGACACACCTCCAACAAAACTCCTGCACCTAAGACTGGAGGAACATCTTGGAAGAGGGGACAGAATGGTTGTAAGAACCAATGAACCAGGAAGACTGCCATGAGATTGTGCCCTGTAGCTATGACAAGAATATTGCACCCCATGAAATCTCACTACATGGATGCTTAAAGAATGCTTGGACATTTCAAACACCAGTAGACATCCTACGTAAATGAGGGGAGTCTCACGAGTCCCACCCCTAAATGGGGAGCTACAAGCAATTAACAACTGCTCAGAGAGGAGCAATTAGTCTTCCGCAGAGATGTGCCCCCTGATTGGTTACCCAATAGCAAGTGTTCATCCTGAGAAGCATACTTGAGGAGACAGTGCTGAAACCACCAAGCAGGTTACATTTATTATGCTTATTAGTTTATATGTGTGTATATGTATGTATGTATGTATGTATGTATGTATGTATGTATAGATAGATAGATAGATGATAGATAGATAGATAGATAGATAGATAGATAGATAGATAGATAGATAGCAAAAATGCCTAAAGAAGAGAAGGCTGTGAATTTGGGAGGGAGAGGACACAAAAGAGAGATAGGAAGAGGAAGGGGGAAATTATGCAATTATATTTTAATGAAATAAGGACAACTTTTTCAAAAAGACAAGGTCTCATTATGTAACTCTGGCTGACCTCAGATTTTCCTGCCTCTGCCTCCCAGGTGCTGGGATTAAAGTCCTGGCTTTTTATCAGGTTTCTTAAACGCAGAGAGAAACTCAGGCCCATGACTGTAAGGAACATAATTATCCAGTTCCTAAATCACTAGTGTACTGGCTGATTTTAGGTGTCACCTTGACACAAGCTAGAGTCATCGAAGAAGAAGGAGCCTCATTAGAGAAATGCCTCCATGAGATCCAGATGCAAGCCATGTTCTCAATTAGTGACCAGTGGAAGAGGGTCCTGCCCATGATGGGTGGTGCCATCCTTGGGCTGGTGGTCCTGGGTTCTATAAGAAAGCAGACTGAGCAAGCTAGAGGATGCAAGCTAGCAAGCAGCATCCCCCCATGGCCTCTGTATTAGCCCCTGCCTCCGTGTTCCAGGCCAGCTTGAGGTCCTGTCCTGACTTCCTCCAATGGTGGACTATGAAGTATAAGCTCAATAAATAATTTCCTGCCCAACTTGCTTTTTTGGTCATGATGTTTTCTTGCAGCAATAGAAACCCTAGCTAAGACAACTAGTTTATCTAGGAAGATTCCAGCTAGGCCTTCTCACGGGTGGTGTTATACTATATAATGTGCTCTGTTTCTCCCCTAAACGCAGGTTCATAGCTGAGAATGTAGTATCAATGTCTACATTAATGCAACTTTTGGGAAGTCACTGATACATAAAAAAAAAACAAGAATCCAAGCTGCAGTGCCATTTTATGTATGAAAGTCATCTTTCTATATATATCAGAACTCTTCACACCAAATACAAGTGAGTTACCCACTTGTATTATTCAAAACCTGACCAAGTCTCTAACACTGAAAAAATAGGGGATTGGAGAGCTGTTACAAGATACAAACTACTCCAGGTGCAGTAGACAGTCCCTCACCTGCACATGCATCTCCTGACCAAAGCCATTTGCTAATACCACTGCAGAAATAACATCGCATAGGAATCAAAAAAGCATGCTCTTAGTGATCTAAAACAATGCAAACAAATGAAACATAAGCAAAATCAGTTGACAAATGCCAAACACTTTCTCCATCCCGGCCCTGGAATTGTACTGGAAGTGTACTGACTGGAATTAATAATTCAGGGTAGTGTTGAGTTAGACCATGGCGTCTTACACTTTTATCTTCAATGATATTTTTATTTATGTAAAGCATTACCTCTAAAAAAAAAACTCTCTAAAATAAACATGGGGAAATGTTAAAATGTGTTATTAATTTCCTGACTTATGTTCTCTGTTTCTTCTCCCCTTTGTGTGGACGTGTGTCAAAGTTACTGTGCAACTTTTTCTAATGAGAAAACAGTTAGGGATAACAATGTCCTTTGTGATGCTGTGAAAATAGGGAGGCATGAATTTGAAAGTGATTTCACCACTGAGATCATCACTCTTGCCAGCCATTATTTTCTATATATTAAAAACTTGCCAGCCTGTCCTGCAGAGATGATTCCATAGGTGAGAGTGTTCGTTATTTTTCCAAAGAATGGGGCAGCTCACTTCCGGTGCCCTCTTGTGGCCTTGATGAGAACTCACACACACACACACACACACACACAGAAATTAAAAGTAATCTTAAAATATTCATAACCAAGCATAGTGCCTCACTCCTATAATACCACGGCCCAGGAAGCTAAAGCAGGAGACTATCTTAAGTTCAAGTTTAGACTAGGATATGGTAAAACCCTGTTTCAAAGTAAGTATAAAATTGGTTTATTACTCTACCTGTCATATATATATAAGCAGTTATATATCAAAAATGAGTTGATGCAATAAAATAGTACGGGATGCTGTCCATCACAAATTCTCATTAAATGTTTTTAACCTGAAAATTGTTTTTGATAACTTTTGCTGTGTATATAAGAAACTCTACCCAGGACAAAAAGAATGGTGCTGACAGATTTCTAAAACACCTGTGAACATGAGCCACTGTTGAAATGACCTACCATTGACATTCACTGACCAAGAAAATCGGAGAAGCACAGAGCAGGCTAGATTTATGGGCAGAGTGGTGAAGCTTGAGAGGTGGTAAGTGAGTACTTGGGCCTACTTTAGCTATGCTCTGGTAAAAGCTCAATTTAATTTCTCAGACACCCATTTGACAGAGGCAGGTGAAGCGTGAACAGACAGTGGTTACAAAAGAACACATTTAGAACCATGGTAAGAGAAATAAGGACTGGCCCAGTTTTCCACCCAAACTTTTGAAGCAAACTAAAAGAGTGGTTAAGAAAGAAGAAGGGAAAAAAAGAGGAAGTCCTCAAGGGCACATTTAAAATAATTAAACAGAAAGTTCAACTTGTTGGAGTATTCCACTGAGATCTTGAATGGAAGGGAAAAGTGAAGGAACTTGGGTAGAAATACCGAAGACCAGCAGGAGGACAGTTTGAAAGACAGGAGAACAGCCATGAATCAAGTGGAGTTTAAAGGAGAATCTAAGCTCAGACTCCAGCCCTCTGAGTGAGCAGGAATCAAAATGGAGATTGTACAAGGTTTAAAAGACACCAGGTTGAAGACCAAGAGCAAAGAGGTTTATGGAGGGATTAGACACGATGTAGCTAGTAACCCAGGAAGGAAGATGGAAACAGTGGAACAGCAAGCCTGGCAGTTTAAGAAGTAAGCCATGAGACCATTTCCTGAAAAGCCTTCGGCCAGGATGGGCACACTGCTAAGCTTGCTCTGTGACAGATGTGGTTGGGGCTTACCACAGCTTGCCAATGGCAGATAAGAGGAAGTTAAAAACAGTCAGTGGTGAAAAGGATGTACTCAGTTTGTTTGTTTACTTGTTTTGAATTGTATTTGTTGTTAAATGGGAGCAAGAAGAAGATTGTGAACTGAGAATCAATACATCTGGAACATTTTAATCAGAAGTGTGGAGTAGGGAAAGGAAATTGCCTTGGAGCCTGGGAAGAGTGTCAAGAACCACACACAACGCAGCCTGAAACAAAAGACAAAGTCACCCTTTTCCTGAATTTTGGAGAAAATGGAGGGACACCTCCAAAAAAAGTCCTTAAAGTTACCCCCTCTTAAAGATCTCTGTCTAGTGGTTCATGGTATGTGGTCCAGACTACAGATATGCAGGAAGATGCTGCAGACTCAGTAGCTCTTGGTGAGCAAAGGTTAGAATGACAAAGGTCCGGCACACAGACAAGTAGAACGGCACTTTGGTTGTCAGGAAGCTTTCTCATCAGAATATTCCTGTCAGATGTGAAGAAGAGCCGATGAGATGAGCAAGATGCCAGCTAGTTACAGATGGTCTTTGGAACACAATACTACGTTTGCAGCTAAAAATGAAAATGGGAAAAAGACCCAGAGCTTACCGAACGAATCCTAAACATAAATTGTAAGCCATTGGTGTGGTGAAAAAACTCAAACTCCAATCAATGAAGATGTCAATACTGGAAATAGACCAAGAAAGATGTAAAGTTCATGAGTTAGAGAGAAAAATTCAAAACAAGAATTGTTTCAATTACATGATAAGATCAATAACAATAACCAGCTGTGGCTAGTATCTATGGGATTGGGGTCCCAGGAGCCCTGAGAGGTGTCACTAGTATGAAGGCAGAAGCAGAGGAAGGTCAAGCAAGGTGACACAAACAGAAACTCAGAAAACTGGACACAAATCCTGGCATTTAGCTTCCAGTCTCTATGCAGAACCACTCAGAAATGCTGCTGCTGTAAACTAAAAGCTGGACTTTAAAATAATTACGAAGAGTAGCTCAGAAGTGTGGGACTTGGCCAGAATGCTCAGAGCATTGGCCTCCATCCCCAGCCCTGTCCTCACTCAGCTGCTGGAGGTGTCTTTGCTCTACATGGGTGGAAATTGCATGTAGGCAAGCAATGCTCCAAAGATTGTTCTCTAGCCATTTTTGTTCCTCCCAGTTTTCACAGCAAGTGGTGAGAGGAGGCAGAAGGAAGCAGTGGGAAATGGCACCATGGAAAGTTATAGGCCTTGTGCTGGCCTCCGGTATTGGGATCCCTCACATTGGGATGGCAATCGGTGTTGCAGCTTCCATTCTGGAGTTGGAGACTTGAGCCCTAAGAGTCTTTCTATTCTTCTAGCAAGCTAGGCCCAAATTTGTGTCCTCTGGCTCTTTACACCCTTTAATCTGCCCCCACTCTCTTCTCTACCCAGGATGCTCTGTAGCTCTTTTGGCTTATTCTTCAGTGACTGCTCATGAGATAGATAATGGATGCCCACCTCTATCTGGACTGCACTGGATTCAGGGTGCAAGCGGGAGGCACCTGTGTTAACCCGGCATGTCTAGAATTACACAGGTACAGATATCTGTTCTTGGCAGGCAGGATCCTGGCAGAACAACTGGGTGAAGCAGTGGGGCCAGCTGTGTGCAGGGTCAGCTCATACCATAGAACTGCTGGTAGGTGGCTAAAGCAAACAGATGTAGCTGTGAGTAGTACCCCTTGCTAGGAGAGTAGGACCTGGTGTCCACAGCTTGGGAACTGGGTTCCTGTCATAAACAGGGATGCTCAGGACCTCCTGTGGGCCACCAGGACCTTTTCAGTCGTCAAAAGGCAGTTCTAGACACTTTGCTCTTAGATTCTGGACAACTTGGACCCAGTACTGAGTGTGCTCTCACCCCACATCTAAGAACCTCCCTTCTATAGTCGATAAAGTCAATTACAGAAATCCACAAGTGGCCAAAATGGATCGAGCTGCTGGGTGAGCACTGCTCAACACCAACTGACACGTTTACAAAACAACCCCCACACCTAAGGCTCAGGAAACTGGGCAGAAAGGGGAATGAGAGGATTGAAATAGTGGGAGACCAGGACATCCGCTGTGCAATTGTGCAAGCAATGGCAGGGAAGCTGCACCCATGACTTCTCAATAAACAAGACCAGTTGTTGTGGGATATTTGGACACTGTGTGGAAATACATTGTTGTGACTGGTGTAATAAAAAGCTGAATGGCCAAAAGCTAGGCAGGAGGTAGATGTGGGACTTCTGGCAGAGAGAGAGAACCTGGGAAGAGGAATCTGGGTGTGGGTTTTCGCCGGTAGACTCGGAGCAAGTCGAATAGGCTGCACTAAGAAGAGGGAGCCACGTGAGAGAATGTAAATTAAAGGAATATGGGTTAATTAAGTTGTAACAGATAATTTGGAAAAAGCACAAGCGAAGGCCAAGCTTTCATAATTAAGAATAAGTCTTCAGGTCATTGCAGGCGGTGGTCCAAAAATAGTCCAACAAGAAAGCTTACTATGAGCAGTGATGGTACTCTCTCTGCCACAGGAAGGGTTACTGCTATGTCCAGGTCATACGGTGCATTGCACCGAGACTTACGATTATAAAAAGTTTCCATGAGAACCTGCTACTGCCAGTTTCCTAAATCAGCACAATCTCTCACTACTACAAGGGCACAGCCCATGTCCCTTGGTGACTCTAGGTCATCCCTCATCAAAGAAGCTGCTTTTTGCAAGGGACACAGACTGTTAAAGAAAGCCACCCCTGGCAAAACACAGAGATGGACTGATGGAGAGATGCCCATGTTCAATATACATTTGCAATCCCTATACTTAACACTCAAAAACATCACAGGAATGGATGAGTCAGAATGTAATAGTCAGAAGACTAAGGCAGGATGGCTGGGCAGCTGCAGGGCTTCTCCCTCTTTTTTTTCAAAGAAAATTACAAGAAGGGAAGAGAGATTGGGTGTGGGAGGAGTGGGAGTGAGAAATGGATGTAAATATGATCAAGATATACTGTATGAAATTCTTTAAGAATTAACTTTAAAAGTCTGGTACAAAGTGCTTCAGTTTTAACTCTGGGGGCAGGACAATCAGCAGTCATCTTTGTATAGCAGTTGCCCCAAGGCAAAGTAAAGTGTTCCAAAGGTCTGGTGCTGGCATGATGTTTGGTCTGGCTATTAGATTGATAGTATTTTATTTATTTATTTTTGCTCAAGGCACCTTGGGCAGCAAAAGACAGTTCAACAGCTTCTAATTAGGGAGTCAAATTCCCCCACCCTGTGTTTTTGCTTATTTGTGAGTATCTTAAGAAATGTTTGTAATATAAAATTGAAGATCTTATTGTTAACACTGACAATAATTTTAATATATTTTATTAATTCTTAATACCTCTAGAAGACACTGTCTAAGCTGTAGCCCCATGATCTTGTTGTGTTTGGCCAATGGGAGATGTTGGTAATCTTCCAGCATATATCTGGAATTTTCAGTTCTTTGTATAACCTGATTCATTCTTTGTTTAAATTAATAAGGTTATCTTCGATGTCAATACCCTATTGCTGAAGATATACACACTTTGCTTTTGAGATACAGAGATTCCCAACCCAGAGAGCTTTAGCAGTGCTGGAAGGGGTGCTCTGCAACCTGCTGGTGGGGAAAATTCAAGGGTCTTACCCCACTGTGACTCTTAGGAACTGAGCTATCAGACTTCCAGGTAAGATGTGCTCACCCTGCAGCAGAGGCATGACTGTCCTGGTAATAATCACCTGATATGAGTTTCCTGGTTAGATTTTAAAGCCACGCCATAGAGGAGCCTAGTACTGCAAACTGGTGGAAACCCAAGGCTGAGGAAGTCGGAGGTCCTGGGGGAGGGGAACCTACTAATATCCTACTGTTAAATGGACATGGTGTCAGACTGTTTTCTAAATATTGATGTCTATACTGCCAGATGAGTGCTGCCCTTAACCTTTCAGAGAATCTTCTGGTTACAATGGGCAACTGTTCAACGCTGATTGCTTGGCACTGGATTGTACCTATTTATCACCCCTCCTAGGCTCAGGGGATATCTCAGAAAGCAGGATGGAAAGGATATAAGAGCTGCAGAATGGAAAGGACTGTCTACCCCTCCTTAAGGAGGCATAGAAAATTAAAGGTTATGTGGAATGAGACATTTTTCTCAGTGATTTAGTAACTGGTATGTTACATAGGGAAACATTTTGTAAGGAAGTCATTGTCCACTCAAACAAAAAACTCCAGGCCCATGTTCATGGGGGCAACCCTAATTAAATTAGTGTGTCACACAAACACACAAGGCATGAAAGCCAGAGAGAGAGTTGAGAAGAAGTGATTTGATGGAAGGGTGAAGAATGTATAATGTTAAGAGGAGCCTCTCCACTAGCACAAAGAACTCCAATCTAACCAGATTAGACCAAATCAAAGATGCCCATGTTTAATGAATGCAGTGCTCTCGGGTGGCCAGGAGCATGGGGGAAGAGCATATGCAAAACCCAAAGATCATGTGTTCTTTCTCTGGCTGCAACCTAAATAGCCTGTGGGAGTGGTCCTGATCCTCCCTGGTTGGGAGGGTCAGCATTTAGCAGGCTTTCTCAGAGGTGGAGTTCAGCCCAAGGCAACTCCCAGGGGGAGAGGGCCTGAGATGAAGTTTTCTGCTCCTTTGGCACGCCATTGGCACCCCAAGGCTAAATGCCAGGGGCTGGGGTGACGCCTCTAACTTAATATTACAGAGGTAACACAGGACAGTGTGGTGGCATCTTTGCCAGAGAACCCTATATATGGGTATGTATTACAGAAATTCTAAAAAGAAAATAGTTTGTAAATGAATGAGGTTGTCACACATGGAATATAGGATAGAAATATGGGTAATATCCAGGATTTAAAAAGAAACAAGGTGGTTTTCCCAAAAGAAAATATGCGAGACATAGAAAACTCCATAGGTCTGGATGTTTGAATTTGCCACAATAAACGCCTTTTGATTCAGTTAACCGTGAAGTGGTTGAGATTCTGTTGTTTTTAATTTCTGATTTTTTCTTTTGCTTTGCAACGGAGTCATGACTGTGGCGGTGACAGGGACATGCTACAGAAAGACAATAGAAAAGTGGTGATGGGCTCTTAACAATTCAAAGTGGAATGAGGAAGGAAAGGTTTTGAGCTTCTTTCCCATTTATTGGGCAACCTCTTGAGTTGGTTGCACTTTCTAGTGAGTGTGAGTGAGGCTGCATGGAGGGGAGGGGGGGTCATGCAAATAACCCTTGAAGGCACTTCTTTCCCTTGGGTAAATAGAAGAAAAGAGGAAACAATGCTTGCTTGAGTGCTGCCCTCTAGTTGTGGAAAGGAGTATTGAGAAAACCCAAAATGAAGATGAAATGCTTTAGAGATGAGAATTTAAATTCATATTTTAAAACAAAAATACTACAACAGTAAACATTTGAGAGCTCCAAAAAGAAGAAAACATTTCCTAGAATTTTTAAGGAGCTTTCGTGATGACATAAGGAATGAGTTGTCAGTACATTAAATGTTTTTGTAAATCAATATTCAAAGCTGCAGAAAAATTCAGTCAGTCAGCAAAGTTAAAAAATTCAGATGTGGCACAAACTATTGATCCCAGATCAGGGGTGTTGGAGGTAGACAGATCCCTAGGATCTGCTGGACAGCCTAGCCTACTTTGTAAGTTATAGAACCAGGAGAGACCATATGTCAAAAATAAATATGGATAACACCTGAAGAATAGCACCTGTCTGAGTTACTTTTCTATTGCTCTGATAAACACCATGAACCAGGCAATTTAGAGAAAAAGTCTTTATTTGGCTAGTTGCTCTGTCCATGGTGGCAGAGCTTAGGTATCAGGGGCTGGAGGACTGGAGCAGCAGCTGAGAGTTCATATCTCAAACTGCAAACAGGAACAAATAAATAGTAAAAATTATTAACTTGGATCCGGAGAGAAAGGTCAGTGGTTAAGAACACAGACTGCCCTTCCAGAGAACCCAATATATACTTTAAACAGTTCACCAGTGGACCCAGCGCCATCTCCTGGCACCCGTGGGCCCTGCACTCCAATGCACGCATCCCCACACTGCCTGCACACATATACCACATAACTAAAATAATAATGTTTTAAAATAGTAAAATGTCTATCCAATGGAACAGATTGTGTCAAGTTCCCTGTGAATCACAGAATCCTATTGCGGTACTAAATGTTGTTATTGCTACAGGTACTGTAACTGTCATCATTCTTGGTGTATTTCCTGATGCCCGCTCCTGTCTGGCCATCCCATTGGTTTACTCAGCTTCAACACATTTGGCTGTGGTTCTGTTTCCTGAAGAGCAGACTGTCTACACAGTCCTCTAGGGACAATAGAACAGATCTCCTCTATGTCACCTCCACACCTTCTCATGGAAAGACAGCAGGCTAACTATTTAATTTTTCATCCAATAAGAATTTGATAAGTTGGACATAAATCACAGCAAGAGACTTGGGTTCTGAAAACTACTTAAGCTTGGAGATACATTGCTGGAAGAAACGGAGCCAATGCTTACCCAGAGATGGCAAGAAATAACAGCTAGCTGCTTGTTTTCCTTTATTTAGAAGACATTTTTGGAAGGGAACTCAGACTGACCACTAGAAGGGATCATTTCTAGGGAGTTTCGAAGCTTCAGGCAGGACAGTGAACTCTATTATTGATTATGATCTACTACAATGTTTGCCTAGGCACCGTGACATGTACTTAGGAGGCTGGAGCAGGAGAACCACTAGCCCACGGGCATCCTGGGCTCTCTAGAAGGACTCTGTCTCAGAAGCAGATCCCCGACAGGTTAGACCATTATTAACATGGACAGAAACAGCTGTGCTTCAGTTCTGTGACCCCTCCAGCAGCCTTCAATAGTAAACACAATTTTAACTCCCTGCACTTTCTGGGATTGGGGAAGGTCTTGAGAAGGAGTCCCTTTAAAAGCACAACCATTTCAGGTGATGAACGCTTCCATATTAGGGTTTTCAATTTTGATTTATTTTGATTTCTTCTATTTTATATAACCCAGCAGTTCTATACCTGTGAGTTGTAACCACTTTGGGGTCGAAGGACTCTTTCACAAGGATCATATATCACATATCCTGCATCTCAGATATTTTCATTACAATTCATAGCAGTAGCAAAATTACAGTTATGAAGTAGCAATGACCATAGTTTTATGGTTGGAGGTCATCACAACATGAGGAAATGTGTTAAAGAGGGGCAGCATTGGGAAGACTGAGAACCGCCGATATAACCCATCCTTTGTTCAGACAAAGAAGTGAATTTCCTTTATTTACCCCAAATGGAGGCTTGGATGTTTCCTTCCTATGCATCTTCCTGCTTAAAATTCTCATCCTCCCAGAAGCACTGGAGATGTTCTCTGCTTCCTTATCCTTTCAACCAGTCCCCAAACGCTGTTTCCCTTTTCGTTAAGAGGAATAAAAATGTCAGTGCCCCTGAAAATACAATATCTTTATTCTCATCGTCTAGGAGACAGGATGCGGTGAGAGTGTTAAGTGTCAGTCACGTCAGATTTCACTTCCTGCATCTAATCAATCCAGTATGGGCCAACCAGGCCCCATAGGCCCTCGATTTTCCAGAGAGATCCTGCTTCTCATCTGACCTCACTGTTCTCTCTCTCTCTGATTACCCAGGGAGAATGTTAACCATGTCTGGCAAAAGCCCTTCCCTTCATCTACCTCCTGGCCCTTCTTCCATCTCCAGGGTTATAAAAATGAAGGAAATTTGTTACGACTGATTCACATGGCTTGGGAGTTGCTTGCTGGATGATTTCATAGTCTGGCTATTAGCTGTGAAGAAATATAATGCCATCCTTACATATCTGGTTTTAGTTGGGAGGGAAAGACTCGCATGAAACTCTCAAGAGAGGCTGAGGGGAATGGAGAGAAGTAGAATTAGCATTCCGGGGGCTCAGCATGATGATTTAGGAGGGTCATTAGATGGACTATTTATCGCGCTAACGTTGAAGTTTGATGCTTTGGCTTTTTAACGTGTAGTCTGCATGCCAGGGTAGAAAGTGACTAGGGAATACCCTGTCAGCCAGGTGGAGGGAAATGGTCGGAAGGGAATGCATGCTTATTGACTAGCTGATTTCCCCTGGTGGAGGGCCTAATGATGAGGCCAGCAGCCAAGGAGCCGGGGCTCTTGGGTTCAACTCCAGGTCCCATTACCACATTGATGGGTGGTCTTGTGGCAAAAGACTGTGGTGGCCTGAGGTCAGGCTGATGAAGGTATAAGCTCTGAGTCCTTGGGAGAAGAAACCCTGTGACATCGTTTCTCAATTTCCTGGAGTGGAAAGAGCAGATAACAACAGTCTTTATATGTGAGAATTCACAAATTGCACTGAGCATAGGGTCTGGCAAGCAAAGAGCTCAAAATGAGAAAGACAGGAAACCCAAGTGTCTGAAGAGCACCTCTCTTTAAGCGTTTATTGAACACTTGCTATGAATCAATACATGCACATGATATCGAGCCCCAGCTCTTGTCCTTGAATGTTTGATTTCTCAAGGAAAAGAATAATAATAAAGTTCAATAGAAAGATCTTTACATAGATACAATGAGAGCTTAAGAATTCCGGAAAGCCTGATGAATTTCAGTAATGGCACTTGATCGCCATGATGCCTGGCTACCGGAGCTAGATTCCCAGGGCCCACATGGTGGAAAAAAAAGAACCAAGAACCAACTCCTGGGGCTGTGTCCTTTGACCTCAACCTGGTGCACACACACACACACTCACACATACACACACACACAAAGGTGATTTTAGGGAAATGGATAATGACTATAAGTTGACGTGATGGACCACAGGGGAAAACCATCAAATGTTTAGAGAAAAATCAGAACGTGTTTTGTAATATTTTGTGAAGCTATTAAAAATTTCTGTCACTGACTGAAAAAGAACGAACTAGAATCAGGAGCTACGGATTAAACTTAGTGGCTTGTCAACCCCATATTGTGTGGTATCCCGGGGCCTCATTTACCTGTCTTCACCTGAGTTTCCACATCTGTAAAACTAATATTAGATGCAGCACAAGGATTTCTTTTGAGTTCCAAGGACAGATAATATGGATCAAAGTATCTGGACATGATTTCCACATAGAATCGTGGCAACAAGAAAATGTGCCAAGAATACCACGCCACTGTCTTCTCGCTGTGTTTCCCTTTCTCCTCTCTTTATACTTAGATAAACACTGCTCTATCCCGATTGCTGTTTAGGTAAAAAAAAAAAATACAGATGCATCTGGCTAAAAAGCAGCCATGCATCTGCCCACATGTTCTGCTGCTCCTGCATCTCCTGTGTGCTCCCGACTCAGACCTGCTGTCATAGGGCCTGCTTTCGTGGGATCAGGTCATGGAAGTGAAGCTCCGGCCTCTGTTCTTCCCTATGAGGGAGCTTCCTGGGGTAGCCTTGCTATACTTCCCTCCACATTCTGGAAAGGAATGATATTCCTTGTTTTTGTCTTGGGTGAGCCAGTAAACTAGGTAGCTAAATCTGAATGGTGGATTATTTCAGAAAAAAAAAAAAAGCCCTGTTTCAGTCTGTATGTGCCCCTGTAACTGCTGTTCCCTTCACTTTCCTGGGTGGGTACCTCTCAGGATCTGAGAGACGTAGAGTAGTATGATAAGGAGGTTTGATTATCGTTCCTTCAGACTGTTCTCTACCTGCTTTACTGTCTTGAACACATCACACAGTACCTTATTCTCTTAATGAGGACCTGTGGGTCAAATGAACGCACCAGCGTGAAGACCATGATTATAGTAAGCATCATGAGAAGCTTCCCTGCAGAAGCCAAGATGCTGCGTGGTTCTCAGCAATGAGTCTCTTAACCTTGCTAATGGCTTGTGTCTTCAAGAACATTTCCAAGTTTGCAGAGAAACCAAATGCCCCTTTCTTCCTGTGATAGGTTTTCCCATCTTGTGCTTATTTTTCAGAGTCCACTGTGTGATGGGATGGGAGTCCAAGTGGAAGCTGTTAGCTATATTCTAGCGATCAAGTTTTTAAGTCTCAGCTGTACTAAGATATAATCAACATGCCATTCAGTGCATTCAGTTAAAATGAACAATTCAATGGTTCCTAGTTTATTCCCAGAATTGTACATTGATTACAATGAAGTTTAGAACATTTCAGATTTTACAAGAAAGAAATCTTATACACATTAACAGTCATTATTTATTTTGCCCCAACCTGCTTTCTTCCTGGTCCTAGCAGCTACTAACGACTTTCTCTCTCCGTTGATTTCTGTATTCTGTGCATTTATGTCAGATGTGGTCATCCAATATGTGGTCTCCAATGACTGGCATCTTTCTCTTAGCACACTGTTTCCTAACCCGTCCATATCCATATATCTATAGGTAAGCACATAACTTCTTTTCTTTGCCAAATAATATTCCATTGTATGGATATGCCACATTTTATTTCCCCATGCATCTGTTGATGGGCAGTTGAACTATTCCACCTTTTTATTTTGAAAGTAATAGTTAATTTATGCTTATCCTTTCTCTAAAAGCCAAAGGAAATTTAGTCTTGATTGTGCACAAGGGCAAGAACCGTGACCCACAACTGAAAGCATTCACAATAGGCTGGAGGCATCTCCAGGGCTGGGAGGGACATGCCAGTTACCTTTCTTGTATTTTCTTTCCTTCATTCTTCTCATCCATCTTCTTTTCAATTAAGGAAAAACACTAATGAAAAGACCGAAAACCATGGGCAGCCAACACAATGACACCGTGGTTTCACTATTCACTGAACAATAGAACTCCCAAAAGAAGTCAGCAGCCCTCCACTGCAAAAGCTAGGAAGACGGGATGAACCTGAAGACAGGTCTGTCCATGGCATGATTACTCTAGGGGAAAAGGTGGCTTAGCCTTCCTACCAATTCAAAGACAAAACTAGAATTTGTGGAAATAACGGATTTTGGCTCCTATATATACATAGAACACAGTAGGGCATCATGTCAGTAACAGATGAACATACAAATGGACATTGTTAGTTAACACTACCAAGCTTCCTGTGTCCATAACTGGCATAAACAGTTAATGAACATTCTTGCAACAATTCAAGGTGAATGTGCTTATATATGTCTACACTATTCCCATTTTACTTAGGAAAAGACTAAAGCACAGATAGAGTAAAGCAAATAAAAACAAATAATAATAAATGAACAGATACAAAAATCCTGGCAGTGTTCACCAGGTAATAGGTAGTGAGGGCAGGATTTGAGGCTCTTATCTCCCTGATCTGGAGTCCTATGGCACACCCATTATATCTGAAAGTCTCTGAAAAGTTATTTAGTAAATAAATGGTTAGTAACTACAAATGGAAATTTTAAAACACCTGTGTAAGGAAAAAATAATCATTTCGGGAAAATACCTAAGTGAATTAAAAACTGGTGACAAAGGAAGAGAAGAAGCGCATTGTTTATTTCTCTATCACTCAGGAACTTAACACCCAAATGTCTCCACGTAGAAAACCGGAATGTGCTTCCACAGGCTTTGCCAACTTGTGGCTACGGTGAGTGTGTAATTAATAGTAATTCTTCCGTAAACACCAGCCGCCACCAACTTCCACAGAATTACTGCTGCCCTTCAGTTTCATTGAGTTGTTCCCTCAGGTGACTTGGAGGTTTCTGCCTAGGGTTTGTAAACAATCCCCTGGGCCACAGCAGCTTCATGGCGCTAACAAGGAGCTAGCTTCCTTTCTTCCCTGAAGATCTCTTACTATTTGCTTCCGGAAATACCACATGAAAGAGTCACACTTTCACTTTTCTTGACGTTTCTACTCTGAAATATCTATCTATACACACATATCTTAGTTAGGGTTTTACTGCTGTGAAGAGACACCATGACCATGGCAACTCTCTAAAGGAAAACATTTAACTAGGGTTGGCTTACAATGTGGAGGTTTAGTCCATTATCATCAAGGCAGAAAGCATGCCACACACAGGCAAGCATGGAGAGATAGCTGAGAGTGTCTGTCTGGATCCATAGGCAGCAGGAACTAACTGTCACTCTGGGTGTGGCTTGAACATCTGAGCCCTCAAAGCCTGCCCCAGTGACCACTTCCTCCATCAAAGCCACACTTCCTAACAGCGTCACTGCCCATGGACCAATTTTTACTCAAACCACCACACCATGACACAAATCTGCATGCTGTTCAATGTCAGTATAGAGTTCTCAGCATTCCAAGGGGTTTCTGCATGTAGTATAAATGTAGATAGAAGTATCCTCTCCCACCCTTGCCACCAAACCATTAACACCCAACAAGCTGGGCTCTAGAGCTTCCTAGAAGGCTGTGGCATTGGCAAATAATTCAGTTATGGTACAGTTGTACCTTGTTTCGTATAGAACACAGACATGGACTACATGCTGTTCCAGAGAACCTGAAAGATCATAGAGAGTCAGTGTCAAGGTATTTCCTACCCACACCCTTTATTCTCAGTTCCCTTCCCATGTGCAGTTAATTTCTTCTGGCTGCTGGGGGCTTTGTGAGGCTCAAGCAATTCTAAGTCTCAGTGTTGGGATAGCTTAGGCTCAAGCTGGAAGACCTCTTCTGTATTAATTCTTTAATCCTTACATCGTTTTGGAAATCTGATTACATTTTTAATAAGTATGAGACTAGGGAGAGAGAAACATGGCATATTCTGCCAAATATAATTTGAACACTGGATTTTCAAAACATTTCTCCATGCCCCACAATGTATCCAATGGAGCAAGAAGAGAATGATGAGGATGAAACAGGGTATTAGAGCAAGAAAGCACTTGATGTAAGATATGGAGGCTAGTGTTGAACAAAAACAAACAAAAAAACCCCGCGTGCCTCAATTTTCATGTCTGTATACATATGTTACCAGAGCTGGAAATGTTAGAGGTTAAATGAAATAGGTCTGTGGTTCAACAACGAAAACAAACAAATCAGCAAACACAAATCAACACATGAATTAAAGAAGTCCCTGTCCGATTTCTTTGTTAATCAGCTGAGACTGATGGATTTCTCATTATATCCAAGGCACCAGAAAGATCAAGAAAAGCACGTGTCATGTAATTTACAGTTGTAATTTAGGGTAACATAGCTCACAGTAAAGTAATAGAAAATGTGTTTTGTAGAGAACAAGGAAAGGTGCATGATTGGAGCCAACCAGATGTGTCAGTCCATTCAAGATGACTGTTGTGTGATGTTTAGGAGTGTGGCAGTTTTACCAGACAGACCAAGAGGTGTAGCTAGAACAATATCACTAAATTATACTGAGTAAGAAGAATAAGGTGTAATCACTAGCACACTGCCAGAAGAGGGTAATTCAGAGACCGGGGCTAGCCCCATGTTCCCTGATTCCTTCATGGCATAGTTCTACACAGACTCTGAAAGAATTATTAGTGAGGCATACCCTTTGCCCTCCTGGCTGTTGCAGGACTAGTTGATTGCTAGAAGCCCATGACAAGAGTAGGCACCAGCTTTTTGGGTTGGCCTGCCTTTGTACCTAGCTTATTGACTGTTATGTTCCCGATTAACTCAGAGTCTTAAATCATTCAACCTGTCTAGGTCCGAATCATCAATCTAGCTCTTTCATTTTACTTTATATCTGTCTACAGAGCCCTAATTTGATCACTTAGCATGGCTTTCAGATCACTTCTCTCTGGAAGCCCAGCTATTAAGGCTGGTTCATCAGAATAGAACACATAGGTCTAATACTTCCAAGGCCTAATTTTTTGGGGCCTTTCTTCCCTCACTGCTGTCTAGTGAACAGCTGACATTTCCTCCAAAGCTGTGCTTTCACCTTCCCCTATTCTCCAGATGTCTATCATCCACGACACTTCCCTGAGTGCCAGAGTCATCAAAAACTTTCTCCAAGTCTCCATTTGTATGACTCATAGTTTCTAAAACTTCAGCATGCTCATTACAAAGCTCAGTGACTCCTCTGAGCCCACCACCCCAGGGAGCCAAGCTCCTTTGGCTGTATTGCATTTCATGGTTTCTGCACAAGTTCCCAGGTCCAAAGCAAAAAATTTGTCTTGATTGTTTTCTTCCACTACCTGCGGGTTACTTATCAGGGTCACTGAATCTGTCTATAAAATTTTCTTTATTTTTTTTCTTTGTCTGTATCCCAAATCCTACCGCCATGGTTCACGTCCCCTCTGTTTTCTTGGCCTCTTGCCACAGCATCTTTTCCAGTGATGCATCCTGTTTCTTCTTGCCATCACCCAGAGGCTCTGCTGTAGACTGTAACCTTTCCCTAAGTCCTCCTGATCCTGTCATCTTACCGCCTTAATCACTCCGGTGATTCTTTACTATCCATAAATGAAGGGTTCATTCCTAGTGCAGAATCAGAGGTCCTGGCAATCAGTTCTCTAGAAATCCTAATGATTGCAAGCTCCCCCAGACAGACTGCAGTTCCCCTGCATTCTCTTCATTCTCAGAGTTCTTCTTCTGTCACCCCAGCAAAGTTAGGTTAAACTTGGGTCTGATTTTTGAACTTTCAGGTCCTGTAAGCCTTTGTCAATCTTCTTTATCCTTCCAAGTGAACGTATTTCCCTTGGCTCATTTTTCTAACTTATACATACTTTAATCAAGGTGCTTAGCTGTATATGCTATTGTGGTTTATCACTCAGCTGCCCCCTCCCCTAGACTGCAAACTGCTGTGAGATCTTAGATTATTCTGCATCTCACTACCTGTTTCTGAACTCTGTTTGGAGTGAGCTGTGCTTCTTGTAAACTGTTCGGTGGCCTTGCTGGGCTCCATCCAATAGTTGCCGGCATAGTCGTCCCCAGCCCCCTCAAATGACAACCAGAAGAGCCAGAGATGTTTCCACATGTTTCCTGCAGAGAATATGTGGGATGAGGGATGATGAAAGTCAGTGATCAAATTCATAACTTTGGATACAGTCTAATTTGATAGTTCAAAAAAGGAAGAAGGAAGATAGGCAGGAAGGAAGGGTGTATAAACGCATACGTGAAGGACAAGAGAGCATAGAACAATATTGCAACTAAAATTGGAAGCAAAAAAATCTATTCACTCAGTCATTGATTGCCTCTGGATCTAAAATCAAATCACACTATTGATGTTACCAATAGTAATATTGCACAAGTAGACAAAATGATAAAAAAATGAGTGAAATGTACTAAACAAACTATCATAAAGAAGTACTATAGTGTGCATATGTACTATCCCTTAAAGTCACATGACTTAGGAGCTTAGTCCCCAGCTCATAATGCTCTTTGCAGGTTAATGCAGATAATGCAGACTCTAGGAGTTAGGGCTTAGAAGGATGCAATAGGTCATTGGGGATAGCCTCTCACAGGTGACTTAGTATCCAACTTTGGGTACTTCCTGTGTGAAGTAATAATTATATTAACATTTCTGTAACAGAATAATATAATTTATATAATGTGTTAGCTGTTATATTTTTGTAATATGCCTTATTTGAGGGATGGTCTTAAAAGAGTATCTTCCACATTCTAAACATTTGTTATTGGTAACATACAGTCTATTTTATATTAGCTACTGTAGGTATAGACTATGTTGTGTTATAGGCCGAGATCTGGACTAAAGTCAATGGGCCCCAGCTGAGAATAATGTAGAAGAAAGATCTGTCTTTAGTATAATTGAATAGCCACAGAGTTGTGGCTTATTTGGCAAAGTTCTGGCATCTGTTTCCTCCCACAGCTACATGGCATCTCACTGAGTCCACCTACTTTCTCCCAGCTTAGTTTTCCTGCCTATCTCTGTTCTGCCCTCTCACAGGCCAATGTAGCTCCTTTATTCATTAACCAATAAAAGCAACACATATATAGAAGGACTTCCCACATCTGATCCTTATATTTTTATCATACTTACAATATCCAATTTGGAAGATACATCAAGTTTTCAGTCATCCATTTCTCATTGTCTCTGGGTTTCTGTTGACTTCTCCCAGAAGCCATTAACCAAAGTATCACTCAGGTACAGATTCCAGAAGTTCCTCAATGGATTAAGAAAGCTGGTTCATTTGCTATAGTAGCCATGGTCATTCCTTATGTCCTTCATGTTGGGAGCCTTCAGTGCTCATTCCTGGATGCAAGAAAATGGTATCGTGAGACATAGATATTGTTTTCCAGGTCTTCACACAGGAGGATATTTTAAATATATCTGAAGTAAATGTGGGCTTACTTGTCGCCATATATACTTGATGTGAGCTCTGCAGTCCTATCAGAGCACAATTATTAGGGCATCTGGTTTCTGTGGGGATGAAAGCTTGTCACCTAGCTGACAGTATGGCTTTTCCTCTTAGAGAGCAAGGATGAGCTGATTCAATGCAAGTGTCAGCTAAAATGGAAAGGCTCTTGTGGCACTTCAGAAAATAACCATTGACTGTTCCCGGTCACATAGAAATTCCTTCGACATCACAGATGCCAAGACCAGTCGGCCCAGCAAAATTTAGCCTGAAGAAAAAAATTCAAAATTCCAGTCCTAGTCTGAAAATGTGTCTTTTATGATACTATCGTGTCACCTCTTTGGCCTGCATTGCTTCATTTTTAATGACAGATTTTACCATATCATTTCAGAGAACAGCTGACTTTTCTTCAAGTGTGTATTCTCCAAGGGTATGAAATGAGAGGAGTTGAGAGTCTGAATAGCCTTCGTCCTCTGAAACTCATGCCGCGATTCAATTCCCAGTATGATTTACTAAGAAGTAGACCAAGGTGGAACCTTCATGAGGTAGCCAGATCATGAGACTTTGTCTTGCTGGATTCACCCATATTTGACTAATGATTAATGAGTTACTGTCACAGTGGGTTTGCCGTGAAGCCAGGCTGACTGGGTCTCCCTCTGCTCCACATCTCTCACTACGAAATGTCCTGTGCTACTCACATCTCTGTCAATCGGAAAGCCATCAGCAGGCACAGTCCCATGATCCTGCAACTGAACTGTGAGCCACTACAAACGTCTTCTCTTTGTAATTGATCCCTTTGTGACATTGTGTTGCTAGCAACAGAAACCAGGGAGGAAGCTTTCAGATTATCACAGGTTTAATTTCTCCATGTTCTTTGATCAAAGTGTATGGTAACATCAGAAACAGCATCTTAGACAAAGTCCAAGAGAAAGATGGGAAAAGGCTGAGAAAATTACACACATAGATTTTCTCACATTTTAGAAAAAAAGAGACAGCGAGAGGATAACGAATTTCTATTCCCCCCCTCCAGAATTTTAGTTAACAACCGAACACTCTAATCAACCCCTTCCATCTGCTCTTTCAGCCTTCCAATCCAGCTGCTCCTCAGATCTCTACAGAGCTTCAAAATGAAAACAAAATCGCCTGAGGAGCTGGAGCCAGCCTACCTGCTGGTTACATGTGAAAGGTTCCTATGATTTGGGAAGCAGTCACAGTTTCCTGAACAATTAAGTGTACACTACCAAAGAAGCCAACAGTTACATTGCAGGCACTTATGTAAGAGGTGAAATCATATGTCCACATGAGCAGCTGTTAATGAAGGTCCCCAGAAACATTTCTCACAGTAGTCACAGACTAGACGCAGCCAACTGGCAATGAACTCACTGGTAACTTGATGGCATAGCCGTCCAAGGAGATATTACTTATCCACAAAAGGAAATAAATCTTGACACCCACAACAACTTGGACGAATCTAACAACAACAACAAAAACTGATCATAAAATCCTGTGTGGGAGAAAGCTGACAGAAAGTAGTATGTGTGACGGGATTTTGTTTTTGTGTAATTTTTTAGAAAAGGCAAAGGAAAAACTAAAAAGACAGAAATTCTTCAGCCATTTGTCTGAGTCAGATTTGAAAACACGAAGCCACCACCAATGAACATAAGGCAAAAGTTTTGGTGATAAAAATATTGGAAAACTATTATGGTAATGGTTGTACATAGATTTGAATTTACTGATACCTAGTCAATTGTTTCTTTAAAGGTGAATAACTTTTAACTGTGTGAATATTACCTTGACACAGCTTCTTAAAACATTTTAGTTTTCTTCCGGGCAGTGGTGGTGCACCCCTTTAATCCCAGCACTCGGGATGCAGAAGCAAGGGGTTAGAGGCCAGCCTTGTCTATAAGAGATAGTTCTAGGACAGGCTCCAAAAGCTAACGAAAAACCCTGTCTCGAAACAAACAATCAAACAAACAAAAACATTTTAGCTTTCTACTAAACTTGTTAAACCAGACTTCTAGGACTGGAGATAGGGCTCGGTGGTTAAGAGCACTGGCTGCTCTTCCAGAGGCTCCAGGTTCAGTTTCCAATACCTACATGGCAGTTAACAACAATCTGTGACTCCAGTTCCAGGGGATCAGATTCGCTTTTCTGACCCTTTGGCACCAGGCATGTACATGGTGCACATATATACATGTGGGCAAAGCATTGGAAGACATAGAAATCTAGAGAGATTGTCCTTGTCCTTGGCTTCTCATCGGCCTTCATTGTCCGCCATGTTCAGAGAGTCCAGTTTCAACCCATGCTTATTCAGTCCCAGTCCAGCTGGCCTTGGTGGGCTCCCAATAAATCAGTTCCACTGTCACAGTGGGTGGGTGCACCCGTCGTGGTCCTGAGTTCCTTGCTCATGTTCTCCTTCCTTCTGCTCCTCATTTGGACCTTAAGAGCTCAGACCGTTGCTCCAAATTGAGTCTCTGTCTCTACCTAGATCCATCGCCAGAGGAAGGTTCTAAGGTGATATGTAAGACATTCATCAGTATAGGATAGGGTCATTTCAGGTTCCCTCTCTTCAGTTGCCCAAGGTACCAGCTGGGGACATCTCCCTGGACACCTGCGAGCCCCTCTAGAGTCAAGTCTCTTGCCAACCCTAAGATGGCTCCCTTAGTTAGGATATATACTTCTCTGCTCCCGTATCCACCCTTCCTATATCCCAACCATCCCAATCCCCCAAGCTCCTCCCATTCTCCCCTTCTCATGTTACTCATCCCATTTCCAAGGACAATGGCACTAGGTTTCGATCCTAATACATGAACTGGCTTTGTGGGAGCTTAGCCTGTTTGAATGCTCACCTTCCTGGACCTAGATAGAAGGACCTTCGTCTTCCCGCAGGGCAGGGAATTTGGACTGCTCTTCAGTATCGAGAGGGAGGGGGAATGGTGTGGGGGGAGGAGAAGAGGAGTGGGGATAGGAGGAGGGGAGTGGGGGGAGGGGGCAATATTTGGGAGGAGGGGGAGGGAAATGGGAAACGGGGAGCAGGTGGAAATTTTAATTAAAAAAGAATAAAAAAAAAGAAATCTAGAGAGAGAGAGAGAGAGCAGATTTTTTCTGTACTGTGGTTTTTAAGTTGTAGATATGTCATAAGATTCACCATTAATCATTGTAGTACAGAGTGCAGGCATTACCTGTATTCACATTGCTGTGCCTCTGTCATTAGCCTCCATTTCTGGGATGCTTTCATCATCTCAAACTGAACTCGGAGGATTTGCCCATCCTCCTGTCCCCTGGTAACCATTATTCTACTATTGTTTTTACACATAGCAGTGCTTTCCTCGGTTTTTCATGAAATTAGGATCGTGCACTGTTTGTCTTCCACAAAAATTTATTACTTAGCATATGTCTTCAGGGTTCATATATTATAGTTTGTATCTGAGTTCTCTTTGCTCTTTAAGTGAGAGTTTTCTTCCCAGTGTATATCACGTTTTGTTTTTTCATGTATAACATTTGAGCAGTTTCTATTTTTGGCCATGGTGAATGAAATTGCTAGGAATCGTAGAGTACTTGGGCAATGTTGTTGAAATATGTGTATTTTTCTTTGGGAGAGAGAATATCGATGGCTTTAATTATATATTCAAAGGAGTTTGTGATCCAAATTTTAATCACGGGCCTGGCTACAGTATACATTTGGCTGATGGATGAATCTAGCAGTTCAGGATGGAATGTGTGATTACTAGAGGAAATGCTTCTCGTTTACTCACCGGTCTCACTCTGACAAGAAGCAAGGGACAACACACAGCCTGTGCCAACCACCTCACCATCCTCCGCCACAGAGCGGGCTCCACACCCGGCGCTTTTCATTCATCACAGCCCTTGGCCTTGGAAACCTACTTTAAGGCAATGGAGAGTTTAGTAATTTACTCAGAGTGAGTGAAGAATCTGGGTTCTAATGCCATTTTTTCCCAACCCAAATGTGCTTTTAACTACCCTACAATAATAATCTGCCTCTGGAGAGAGGCTGTTTTCTCACCTGAGCACTGCGAGATGGTCCTAGAATAGTGACCTTTTTTCTTTTTTATCAGAAAGACACTTGCATTCAAGAAACAAAACAAATTATCTCTAACACTTTGGAGTTTAGTTGGCAGAAACTACTAGCTATAAAGAAGGCTTTCAACTCAATCAGGAATTGCAATTAAGAGCTGATCCGGGACGCTCTGACACAAACATGGAGTCCTTTCAAATGAGTCACTTCTATTTAGACTAAATCTTCTTTTATCTTAGGTGCATCTGCTGTAGTGCAGGCAAGAACTCCTTGTCATAGCAGCATGGACTGTATGGTCTTTGGTAATAGGATTCTTTCTTAGAGAATCCTAGGCAGCAATTAGGAGAGGGGTTAGTAGACCACATGTTTCCTAAACCAAGGTGGGAATCCGCATGAAAGCAAGCACTGTGGATGCGAGCAGGTCAGCAAGCTCTTTTACAGATGGAAAGTGTGTCTGATGCAAACGCCAATTTTCTAGGACTAGATTTGCGCTCTCGGCTCTGACCGTCTCATCCTCAGCGAAGTTTTCAAATTAAGCCCCACAGTCACAGTCAAGTGGTTCTCCTTCCAAATGTTGACACGTGTTTATTCCTTCCCAGGACTTTGTTGTCTGCTGGCGCTGTTTCTATTAATAGAGCCTTTGGAGACAAATATAAGCAAAGAAAGAAACCAACTCAGGCATGAAACCAGTTTGCTGCCTGCAGATCTGGCTGATCAAACGTGTCAGTTTGAAGAGGGAAAATTGAATGGGACATGAATAGATGAATGATTCATAAAGTACCACAACTCATGGGTCTTTGAGTGCTCTACATTTCAATGCTACTGTGCTAAGGCTGACTTCTCCTAGAAGCTGTGACTCTTCAGCCAGGCTCTCCATTCTGTTATCTTTGTGACCCATTTATCATTAAACACCTAGGTAACAGTTTGGTGATAATATTTCAAAAGGATTTCTTTTTACTCTTTGTTATTAATACTAGGAGTAGCAATACTTTGTTGCCCCCTTCTTTGGTAATTGGTAATTGTTCTCTCACTGCCCATGCTCTCATAAGCGTGGTCCCCAGGCTGAGGCTACTGAGAGGGGATGGAACACTGGGAAGATCTTCAGGAGACTTAACTCACTAAGGATGTGCCCTAGGAAGAGACTGTTTCCCCTAGCCCGTTCCCTCCTCTCCTTTCCCCAGCTTGTGATGAAAGAGGTTTTGTTACCCCTTCATCATTTGCCCCCACACTATGAACGCTGACTTGCCACAAGCCCAAAACAAAAATGACAGCTCTTCTTGAACTAAACCCTCCAAAGTGGGGTCAAGGAAACCTTTTCTGTTTTAGCGCTAATTACCTCAGGCATTCTGTCAAGGAGAAAGCAAAGCTGACCCGTGCAGGAGTGTTCACATCTTCAAGTCTGTCTTATTTTTTCTGCTAATGATTGATGATCTACAAACAAAAAGATGATACCTTTGCATCCTTGAAGTCTTTGCTTCCCACAAACCCACAGGGCGGTGGCTTAATACAGAATAGCTTAATATTGGGAGGCCAACAGAATAGTGATGTGTGCTTTCTGATGGAGAACAATGAAGACTCATGCACAGAGGCAGGAGGAAGCAGAGAATGAGTAGTGAAAGAAAGTGGCAGCCACTCATGAGATGGGCTAAGCTCTGCGGTATAAGATGGCAGAGACCTGCACTTCCCATACACTATTTCTGAAGATACCTCAACCTCTTATTCCAAATCTGTGGGGTCTCTGGAGGCTGAGTGCTAAGTTCAACCATTTCAGACAGCCCCCTGTTCCTATAAACAGTGCAGCCTGGGGGTTTTCAGGGCTGGAGCATTGCATTGGACCTCATACAAACCCCGGTAGCCTGTGCCCGATGTCTAATAGGATGCACTGTCCTGCTGCATATAATTTATTACACCTGGGCCTTTGCAGGGGGAGTGACACGTTCCCTATGCACTGCCTTCCACCTAGTGATTCCATGCCTATTACTGAGTTAAGTTCAGGTGGCCTAGCTGGAAGAAAACAGGGCTTTCCCAAAGAGCCCTCAGCTCTCCTTCCATCTTCTTCTTCTTCTTTTTTTTTTTGTTTTTGTTTTTGTTTTCGAGACAGGGTTTCTCTGTGGCTACGGAGCCTGTCCTGGAACTAGCTCTCGTAGACCAGGCTGGCCTCGAACTCACAGAGATCCGCCTGCCTCTGCCTCCCGAGTGCTGGGATTAAAGGTGTGCGCCACCACTGCCCGGCTCCTTCCATCTTCTTACTTTCCTCCATGCAGCAACCATAACTGTTTTGCCACCTTGCTCATCTCCCGTTTTGATTTCTTTCTACTCCAGTACTTTCTCTTTACACTGAGAATAATAAATGGATAAATAAAAAGTTATGAATCCCTCAGATTCTCCTTAGTTTTATTAGTTATCACAAAATGGAATTTTAACATTTTTTTCAAAATTTCATTTTACATTCCAATTGCAGTACTCCCCCACCCCTCCTCCTGCCCCCTCAATTCCCCCCCCCATCCTCTCCTCCCAAAAGGTAAGTCCTCATATGGGTGTCAACAAAGCCTGGCACATTAAGGTGAGGCGGGACCAAACCTGTTTCCCTGCATCAAGGCTGAGCAAGGCATCCCATCATAGGGAATGGGCTCCAAATAGTCAGCATGCACCAGGGATAGATCCTGGACCCACTGCCAGGGGCCCCTCAGATAGATCAAGCTACACAACTGTCTCTCAAGGCAGAGGGCCTAGTTCAATTCTGTGCAGGCTCCACAGCTGTTGCTGGTCTAGAGTTTGTGAGTTCCCATGAGCTTGGCTTGGTTCAGCTGTTTCTGTAGATTTCCTCATCATGATCTTGACCTCCCTTGCTCATATATTCCCTTCTCCCTATCTTCCACTGGACTCCCAGAGCTCAGCCTGGTGCTTGGCTGGGGAGCTCTGCATCTGGTTCCATCAGTTACTGGATGATGACTCTATGATGACAGCTATGGAAGTCACCAATCTGATACAGGGGAAGGCCAGTTCAGACACCCTCTCCACTGTTGCTGGGAGTCTCAGCAGGTGCCAGTCATCCTTGTGGTTTCCTGGGAATTTCTCTAGCACCAGGTTTCTCCTTAAGCCCATAATGGCTTCCCTTATCAAGTTATCTCTTCATTGCTCTCCCACTCCATCCCTCCACCAACTCAACCATCTCACTCCCTCAAGTTCTCATCCCCTATCCCCTCCCCTCTACCATCTCCCACTCACCCCCAGTTTATTCAGCGGATCTCATCTAATTCTTCTTCCCAGGGCAATGCATGAGTCAGTCTTAGGGTCCTCTGTAGGCTGTCATTTTGTCTTATTTACCATGTCCTTTGCCTTACAGAATTTTTTCAGTTTCAGGAGGTCCCATTTATTCTTTGTTGTTCTCAGTGCCTGTGCTACTGGTGTTATATTCTGGAAGTAGTCTCCTGTGCCAATGCATTCAAGGATACTTCTCACTATCTCTTCTGTCAGGTTCAGTGTAACTGGATTTGTGTTGAGGTCTTTGATCTACTTGGACTTGAGTTTTGTGCATGTCAGTAGATATAGATCTATTTTGATTCTTCTACATGTTGATATTTAGTGATTCCAGCACCATTTCTTGAAGATGTTTTCTTTTTTTCTATTGTACAATTTTGGCTTCTTTGTCAAAAATCAGGTGTTCATAGGTGTGTGAATTAATGTCAGGGTCTTCAATTTGATTCCACTAATCCACATGTCTGTTTTAATGCCAATACCAAGCTGTTTTTACTACTATAGCTCCATAATAGAGATTGAAGTTAGGGATGGAGATATCTCTAGACGTTCCTTTATTGTACAGGATTCTTTCAACTATTCTGTTTCTTCAACTATCCTGTTGTTGTTGTTTCTTCATACGAAGTTGAGTATCGTTATTTAAAGGTCTGTGAAGAATTGTGTTGGGATTTTGATGGATATTGCACTGAATCTGTAGATTGCTTTTGATAAGATTGCTATTTTTTATTATGTTGATCCTACCTACCAAGAACATGGTAAATCTTTCCATTTTTTGATATCTTCTTCAATTTCTTCCTTCAAAGACTTAAAGTTCTTTTCATGCAGGTCTTTTACTTGTTTAGTTATAGTTACCCCAAAATATTTTATTTGTGAGTATTGTAAATGGTGATATTTCTCTGATTTCTTTCTCAGCCTGGTATCATTTGTAGATAGGAGGACTACTGATCTGTTTTAGTTAATCTTGTTCTCCTTCCACTAAAAGTTTTCTGGGAGAATTTTTTTTTTTTTTTTTTTATTTTCGAGACAGGATTTCTCCGTAGCTTTTTTGGTTCCTGTCCTGGAACTAGCTTTTGTAGACCAGGTTGTCCTCAAACTCACAGAGATCCACCTGCCTCTGCCTCCCAAGTGCTGGGATTAAAAGCATGCACCACCACTGCCCGGCCTTCTGGGAGAATTTTTGAGGTCACTTATGTATACTATTCTACCATCTGCAAATAAAGTTACTTCGACTACCTCCTTTCCATTTCTATACACTTGTTCCTCAGTTTTCTTATTTCTCAAACCAGAACTTCAAGTACTATATTAAATATGAATGGAGAAAGTAGACAACCTTATTTTGTTACTTATTTTAGTGGAATTGCTTTAGGTTTCTCTTCATTTAATTTGATGTTGGCTGTCAATTTGCTGTAAATAGTCCTTATTATGTTTAGGTGTGTTCCTTGTGTCCAGAATATATCCAAGACCTTTTCCATGAAGGGGTGCTGGATTTTGTCAAAGGCTTTTTCAGCATCTAATGAGATGATCATGTGTTTTTTTTTCTTTTAGTTTGTTTATATGGTGGATTACATTGGCAGATTTTGAACCAACTCTGCATCTCTGGGATGAAGCATCCTTGTCATGGTGGATGATGTTTTTGATGTATTCTTGGATTTGGTTTGCTGGTATTTTTGCATCAATGTTCATGAGGAAGATTGGTTTGTAGTTCTCTTTCTTTGTTGTATCTTTGAATGGTTTCAGTATCAGGGTAATGGTGGTTTCATCAGTGGAGTTTGGTAATGTTCCTTCTGTTTCTTTTATGTGGAACAATTTGAGGAACGTTTTACTCTGAAGTAATGTCTGTCTTTGAAGTTGAAGCTTGTTTCTCGTATGCTGCAGAAGGATGAATCCTGTTTCTGTTAGTCTGTGTCTTTTTATGGGCAAATTGAGTTCATTAAGAGATATTAATGACCAATGATTGTCAATTCCTGTTATTTTTTTTTTTTTTGAGTTAGTGTGTATGTGCGTTTGTCTTCTTTAGGATTTGCTGGTGTGGGATTATCTATTGCCTATGTGTTTGTGGGTTCCATTATCTTCCTTGGGTTGGAGTTTTCCTTCTAGTGCTTTATGTAAGTCTGGATTTGTGAATAAGTATTTAAATCTGGTATTTTCATGGAATATCCTGTTTTCTCCAGCTATAGTGATTGAAAATTTTGCTGGGTTTAGTAGTCTGGGATGGCATCCATGGTCTCTTGGTGTCTGCATAAAGTCTGTCCAGGACCTTCTGGCTTTCAGAGTCTCCATTGAGAAGTCAGGTGTTGTTCTGATGGGTATGTTTTTATACATCAGAGGCCTTTTTCCTTTGCAGTTCTTAATATTCATTCTCTATTTTGTATGTTTAGTGTTTTGATTATTATGTGTCCAGGGGACTTTTTTCTGGTCCAGTCTGTTTGGTGTTCTGTAAGCCTCTTGTATCTTCATAGGTATTTTCTTCTTTAGGTTTGGAAAGTTTTTTTCTATGATTTTGTTGAATATATTCTGTGCCTTTGAGCTGGACTTTTCTCCTTCTTCTGTCCCTACTATTCTCAGGTTGGTCTTTTCATGGAATCCCAGATTTTCTGGATGTTTTGCCTTATGACTTTGTTGGCTTTACTGTTTTCTTTAACCAATCAATCTATTTCCTCTATCGTATCTTCAACTCCTGTGATTCTCTCTTCCATCTCTTACATTCTGTTGGTCATGCTTGCATCTGTAGTTCGTGTTCATTTACCCAGATTTTCCAGAATTCCCTCAGTTTTTCTTTTCTTTATTGTCTCTATTTCAATTTTCAAGTCATGAACTGTTTCCTTCACCTGGCTTTTTCTTAGTTCTCTTGCCTTTCTTTAAGAGATTTATTGATTTCTTGCAACTTTTTGTCTTTTCTTATTTCTTTAAGAAAAATTTTCATGTCCTCTTTAAAGGTCTCCATCATCTTCATAAGATTTGTTTAAGGTCTTTTTCTTCTGTGTCGGTATGTTCAGGTCTTGCTGCTGTGGAACCAAAGGTTCTGGTGGTGCCGTTTTGCTCTTTGGGATGTTAAATGTGTTCTTGCACTGGCATCTACCCATCTCTTTCTCCCATCAGTGCAGGCAGTGCCTGTGTCTCTTGATCCTATCAATGCAGTCTGTGTCTTAGGGAGCCACGGAGGTCGTGGGAGATGGGTGGGCTTAGGGCTGGAGTGGGACTTGTAGATTACAGAGTCCAATGAAGGTGGGGTGGAGCAGCCTGCCCAAAGTAGGCTTATGTGCTGATCTGCTGGTGTGGCTGCTATTGGTGGGGGAGGTACACAGGATATGCCCAGGGTGTAGGGCCTAGAGGCTGGGATTTCCAGCTGGGGGGTTAATCACCTTTCGGTCCAATAAGTACAGGAGATGCCTGTGTCTCAAAAAGCTACTAAGGTCTCCAAAATAGAATTTCTTAAGAACTGACTCATCATTTCAAAGTCTCTACAATCAGAACAAGGTTGAATGGGCTCTGTGGACAAATAACAGCTACTGCTATGATCCGATCATAGGATGAAAGTGATCAGAGGAGGCTGGGACTGGAAAACCCAGGTACTTGTAGACAGGTAAGAGGGGCACCTGCTATTAGGGAGAGATACGTGCTTAGTTAAATACAAGAGGCAGCATAGAAATTTCTATTTCTAAAATAACAGCAAGCTAATCAGAGGTAGTGTGGTTCCAGTGGGCAAAGAATAAAAATACCAACATGAAGTCACATGGCACTGCCTTCAGGGAGGCAGGTGGATGTTCCACACATGACCCAGAGGTGAAGTCTGAGCCCAAGCAGTAAGTTACGATTTTACAAACTTGCTCAAAGGAGAGATATATCATCAATATTAGGGGCCTAGAACTTCTCAAAGAATTTATGAACTCAGGCTTCAGATGGAAGGGGAAGATCTAGAAGAAAGTGTTGAGATACAAGAAGGCAAACGGATGTGCTAAATAACTATAACTATATACCCCACTTGGAAAATAAAATAGCAATGTACAGAAAAGAGTTAAAATGCTAAGGTGGGATGATAGAATTGTTGTGATGTCATGTTAACATATAGTCTTGAAGTTGTTATTTTAATGTTTTAGGAAGACAGACACAGTCAGAAGCCACAAAGAATGGAGCTTTTATGTAGCTTGAAGTTCAAGAGACACAGAACACATGGCATTCTATTGGGCATGAAAAATAATAAAATTTGAGCTTTTAAAGTGTCTGTTTATATAAAGGACATAGCCAAATAGCCTTTCTGTAGCCGAGATTAAATATATTTCACTTTACACAGGACAAAAGAACCCTCTGTCATAAATCTCAAAACAGGAGAAAACAAGCTGTGAACGGTGACAGCAGAAGTAATTAGCACTGTTGCAGGAATAAGAGCCTCCTGTACTAGAACAGTCCCATATAAAATGGGAGTGCTGAGTACTTTAAATAATAGGACCTGTGAAACATGAATAAAGAATAATGAATTTTCAAGCAGACCAAAAGGAGAATATAATACTGAAAATGCTTATCATTGAAATATTGTACAGTTAGTAGATTGCCTAACTAGTGTATTCAATAGTACTTCAAAAAAGATAACAGCTGACAACAGGTATCTAGAAAAATTATCATTATTGTATACAGAAATCAAGAAATATGAAACAGGGAAAAGAAGAAAAAAGGTTGAGGCCATGTCAAGCACTATCAAGGAGATGATTAGGAGTCGGAGTGGTTGGCATGGGAACCTGACTTTGAACCCCATGTAAAAATGCCAGGCCTAGTGGCACTCATCTGTAATCCCAGCATTTAAGATATTAGAACAGGAGGATCCCTAGGTCTCCATGACCAGCCAGCCTAGACGAGTTGATGAGCTCCGTTATCATGAGAGACCATTTTCAAAGACAGCGATTAGCATTCTGTCCTCTGGCTTGCACATACACACATATATGAGTACCTACCTGCACACATGCACACACACAAACACAGACACAAACTTCTAATACATTTTTTAAACTTACAGAATTAACTCAAACGACTCATACAAAGAATATTTGAAAGAAAAGCTACACATAAAGAAACTGAGAATTTTATCTCAGATATAATTTACTTTAAGTTGGCAATACTTTACTCTTTGATATTTGTAACATTAAATTTAACCTTAAGGCCTATTAGTATAATAAAGATAAAAAGCATCACTAGCCCAAATGTTTAGAGGTTAAGTTCACCAGAGCATTAAGTATTGAAACTGTGTGCATGAAAGAATGCTACAATATAAAAAAAAACTATAATAGCAGAAATATTTCTGCACCCCTCTTATGATGTTATTTTCTTTTCCTATTTGATCAATCTAAAATAGTCTGGGAGGAAAGTCTCAATAGGAGACTGCGTAGATCAGGTTGGTCAGTTGTGTAGATCAGGTTGGCCTATATAGGCTTGTCTTGAATATATTAGTCAGAGAAGGAAGACCAGTCCACTGTGAGTGGTAACATCCCCCAGGCAAGGGGATCCTGAACCATGGAAGAGAAATAAATAAATGAATAAATAAATAAATAAATAAATAAATAAATAAATAAATAAATGCAGCCATCCATGCTGAGGTCTTGACTGTGAAGGTCATGTGACTGTTAGGCTCCTACCATCGTGTCTTCCCTGATTGCATGGCAAATTAGAATTGTGTGTTAAAACAAACTCCTTCACCCTGAAGCTGATTTTGTCAGAGTACCTCACCACAGAAGCAGGAAATGAAAGGAAGGAACCTCTCTGGCTAATCGGGACCCATTGGTTAAAGTAAGTAAGAATGCTATCAGTTTTTGTAAATGTAGTTGAGCACATGTCTGATCTTGTGTGATACTGGCACGGGATGGAGGACGCTTGATGACTTTTACTGCTGAGCCACGTCTGAGGCACTTACTAGTCGTTCTGTGATAAGTGTCTGTTGAAATGTTTTGTTTGAAATGTCTGTTACTGTTTGTGTTCCCTTACTATTGTTTGCCTGCAAGGTATCCCATGTCCATCATAATATTTAGAAACTTGGTTTTCATTTTCTTCTTTGGTTTGGTTTAATTTTCGAGCCATGGTTTCTCTGTGTACCTCTGGCTATCCTGGAACTGACTCTGTAGACTAGGCTGGTCTCGAACTCACAGAGTTCTGCCTGCCTCTAAATGGCTGGGATTAAAGGTGTCTGCTACCACTGCCTGGACAGGAACATATTTCAAATGCATGTAATGGTGAGTATTATTCTTGCTGTCTCCTTTGTTTATAATGTGTCCTTGATGAGAAGAAATATTTAATTTTTGAAAAGTGCCACTTACAGGGTGCTTTGTGTTTGGTTATTGTTCATTAAGCAGTCTGTGGACCTACACTTTGCCTTTGGAATTTTGAATCAAATTGATTTGTGTCCATGGGGTGAAGTCAAGATTACAGTTTGATTCTTATAAATAAATATCTAAGTATCAGCATAATATGGTGGAAAAAATTGATTTCATTGCTGAGCTGGCTTGACAACTCTACTGAAAATGAATTGGACACACATATATATGATAATATGTATATGATAATATATGATAATATGATATATCTTTATTTCTGGACTCGTTATTCAATTCTAGATATATAGCCATGCAATTTAATAAGAACATAACTGGTATAAATTGACACAACTTTATATTTGGATCTTAAAGCCAGGTCGTATTCTCCAAAGTTGTTCTTACCTTCAGAGTTGTCCTGGTCTTATATGCCAATCCAATTATCATGTGAGTTTTAGAGTTCCTTATCAAACTTCTGGTATTTTAAATGAGAATAGTGTCTGTCACTGTGCCATTTTGTACAGAGCGTCCATGTTAACGGCATTGAATACATTGGGTCATGACTATTGTCCATCAATCCACTTATGCAAGCAATTTTTCAATTTCTTGTAGCATGTTTTTTAAATTTGGCCCCTTGTAGACATGTTCTTAGGGTATTTGTTGTTTTTTTCTGGTATAAAGAATGTTGATCTTTCAAACCTCATTTTCCAATATTACATTGACAGCTGTCTCTACCTATTTTGCTTTACAACAACATAGCGCCTGGGTATTAGTAAAAACAAAACATTTTCTCGTGACTCCAGAGACTGGAAAAACCAAGGTTAAAGAGCAGTAGCTTTGTTGTCTGCTCAGTGGTGCTCTGTCTCTTTCCTAGATAGAATTCTGTGCCTGTGTCTTCTCAAGAGGAGAAAGACTGAGTCTTCACTTAGGAATGAATGAACTTCCCCAGGCCCTATTATAATAACATTGTTAGCACTTTTGCTAGGGTTGACCCTAATGACCTAAAGAGACACACCTTCCGCCGGGCAGTGGTGGTGCACGCCTTTAATCCCAGCACTCGGGAGGCAGAGGCAGGCGGATCTCTGGGAGTTCTAGGCCAGCCTGGTCTACAAGAGCTAGTTCCGGGACAGGCACCAAAAGCTACAGAGAAACCCTGTCTCAAAAAACCAAAAAAAAAAAAAAAAAAAAAAAAAAAAAAAAAAAAAAAAAAAAAAAAAAAAAAAAAGAAGAGAGAGAGACACACCTTCAACACAAGTACACTCGGGATTGAGTTCCCAGTGCATGAACTCGGGAGGACATTGGAGGACATCTTCAGATCATAGCTTTAACAGAAGCACCGGTCCTTAAGGCCTCTATGTCCATTCTTTTGGGTGTTATAGATCATTAAGATACACATAAAACTGAACAACAGCAGCAAACAGAGCTTTATGTCTCCATATCTTCTTCTTGCATACTGTTTTTATTTTCTTTTGTTGTTGTCATACCTCTGACTTCCAGGAGCCAAGTAAGAGAATCTCAGGTTTGTTCTCGGCCATGGTGAGTGGAATTCATTTTTTACCAGCACTAAGACATTTTAATTCTACCAACCTTCTTTTAAAGAAAGTCTCTTCCTAGACTGCAACACTTTCTGGGTTTTATGATGAGCAGGATCTCAATGTGATGAACTTTTTTTTCTTTTTCTTTCTTTTCTTCTTTCTTCCTGCCTTTCTTTTGTTTACAGTGTTCTATCTCCATACATGTATGCCTACAGGCCAGGAGAGGACACCAGATCTCATTACAGATGGTTGTGAGCCACCATGTGGTTGCTGGGAATTGAACTCAGGACCTCCGGAAGAACAATCAGTGCTCTTAACCTCTGAGCCATCTCTCCAGCCCCCTCAACTTTTTCTTTACAGCCTGTCTTTTCTGCTTCAGTTTTGGTTGTCTATTTTTGGTTAGCTAATTTTTGTTCCCAGTTTGAATTCACTTAGTTATAGTGTGCTTTATTTTTATGTCACTGGGTTTGATTTGACAGCTTTTCAACTAATATTTGGGAATTCATTCACAATGGGTGTTGCTTTCTAATTTGCTTTTCTCACAAAGTGTTGACTTTTTAAGTAGCAGGGTTGGTAAGATTAATAAATTCATAAAACATTTATTTTCTTAAATTGTTCTTGATGGTAATAATCATTCCTTAAATGTGTGTTAGGATTTATCAGTGGAGGCATCTGAGTTCTTAATGTAGAAACTTTCTAAATTAGTACACTCATTTCCCTTCCTAAGGTTAATGATATTCAGCTTTCTGTTTATTCAGGCTAAGACGATTTTTATAAAAAGTATGTGTTGTTGATTATATGTGCATAGCATTTTCACAGAGATTTCCTGTTACAGTTTTAGTATTAGTAGATGCCACAATAATATTCTTCTCTGATGACTAGTATTGATGGCTCATATTTTCAGACTTCATAATAGTTTACTAAGTTTGTTAAATTAAACACCCATGTTTATGTTATTCATTGTGTTCTGATCTATTGGGTTGACTCCTTATTTCCTCCCTCATACTGTGTGTCCAAGCTGTGCTTGGTTTTCCCTCTGCTAAATCTAAAAACAAAGAAAATAACAATCAAAAACCCACAGCCACTTACAGATATGAAATTGCTTGGCAAGCATCAAGTTTTGATACTAGATGATTTTATTAACAGTAACCCCTAAGAATTTCTTTTTAGGATGCACTGACTGTTCTAGTAATATGCAGCCTATATTTTCTAAGGTTTCAACGTCTGATAAAATGACCTTACTGTTATTGAATTTTAAATCAGTGCCATGATCAGATGACTTACTAAATGCATTCTCTCCTTTAAATGTATCGGGATGTGCTTTATGACATACTATATGATCTGCTTTGGTTGACACAGTAAATATGGGCCAAGTATATATGATTTCCAGAGTCCATTTAAACCTTATTTTGATTTTCTGAAACATTTTATCTTTGCCTTTTATTTCAATTTGTGATAATATTTTTCTCACAATTTCTACATTTCACTCATATTTATCTGCCTGAGGCAGAGTTCTTCACATCTCCATGTGTATCCCGGCACTTTCTATGACTTCCTGCAATTCTGTCAGTAACCTGTGTGTTCGAATATCTGTTGTTTCGTTCCAAAGCTTTTCTGACTGTATATCTTCTTTATTTTTTTTTTTTTATACTGTTCCTCATGTTGAAATTTGCCCTTTCTGGTACTGATAGAGCTACCACCACATTCTTTGGTTATTTTTAATCGCACATCTGTTTCCATGCTTACAATTTCAACCTGACTTGATTTACATTTCAGTTGTGACTTTTGTGAACAGTGTTTGACTGGATTTTGTTTCTCTATTTAGTCCATTTTTCTTTCATGGCTGATGTGATTGGGGTTTTTGGAATTCTTTTTTTTGTCTGTTTGATTGATTGATTGATTGATTGATTTGGTTACTTTTGTTTCTGCCTTATTCTTGAGACAGGATGTCACTTATTGCTCAGGGTGTTTCAAAAATCTGTGATATTCCTGCCTTCGTTTCCCACCAGGCCCACCAGTGCATCACTAGGCTCAGCTCATTCTCAAGTTGATATGTTCCTTTCCTGTCTTCTTTCCCTTTTCTTCCTTTGCTTAATGGCTCTCAAAAAAAGTGATCAAGCCAGGTGGTGGTGGAGCCTGCCTTATTACCAGCACTTGGGGTGCAGAGGCGGGCAGATCTCTCTGACTTCGAGACCAACCTGGTCTATAAGAGCTAGTTCCAGGACAGGCTCCGAAGCTACGTAGAAACACTGTCTCAAAAAAAACAAACAAACACAAAAACAAAAATCAATTAAGTGTTATTTTGGGTTTTTTTTAAAGGTCTTTGTTCTTTTCTTCCCTAATTCCTTTAATCCCCCCTCTCTCTTTCCCTCCATTTCTTCCCCCCTTTTATGTTTTTTTCCTCCTTCCTTCTTTTTTCAGAACAGGTGAAAACCTTACAAAGTACAACCCCAACTATCTCCCAATTATTGTAGCATGCCTGCAATATATTTAATATTTTTTCTTTTACTTTTATGATCATAAACCTTAATAAAATGTCTTTTAACCATTTCAATTAAATAGTTAATCTGGACAATTTAAAAATAGATGAAGAATAAACGTAGTGTTTTCTATATTGTCTTTGCTTTGCTTTTATGTTTCTATTCATTTTTCTCTTTGTAGTCCAGATTCATTTTTATGTCTTTATGCAAATGATTGGGTTAATTTTTAGTTATTTTAAATAAAAAATTTAGAAATGCAAATTTGCCTTCATGTGTCTACATTTATAGTCTTTGCTTGAGATGTAACATGTCTTCATTTTTATTTCTTCACTGCTCTGTATTTTTAGGCTTTTCTTCTTTATGATATAAAACTACCAGGGAAATATTTTCTATGACTTTAATTTGTTTGGGGTTGTTGTTATTCGGTGTTTCTTTATTGATTAAATGCATTGTGACTAGAGGAAGTGACACTCTTGTCTATTTGAGGAAAAAAAATAGAGAATCATGACTTGTGGTAGCTGGATTTGTGATGTTAGATTTTATGATGTTGCAAATTGTTATGCTTTAGACAGGAATCAGGCTTCAACCTTTGTTCTCCCAGCCAAGGATGCATGGTACCACACTCCCTTGTGATGCTGAGCAGCACACCAGGCTGCATCTCCCTGGCAACGTGGAGACTAGAGGAAGTCACATCCTGTGTTATTGATAGTGTGTTGGTGTTGTTATTCTATAATTTGCATGTATATACATTTGATTTTTGGTTGATGAGATATTTTGTGTTTCTTTTTAATTCCATCATGTTTATATAATACCTGTCTGTGCATGTCATGACTATATACCCATTTTACCTTTCCCAACTGTATTCAATAAGCTATTTGATCCACTCATTGCTTTATTATCAAACAGTCTTTGTATTAGATGATGCTGCCCAAAACTAGGTCAATGCAAGCATTCAGAAATTTGTAAATGTAGTCTAGGCTGAGCTACAATGTTCAATAAGTTAATTATATTAAATGACATAATATTGTTAAGATCTATATTTCTTCAAGATATGACATTTTCATTATTATCTATAAAAGAAGAATTTCCTAGAGAAAATCAATCAATCAATCTCTTTTCTGTAGGAATGTCCCAGTGGCAGCAGATACTATCAGTCAGTCTTTGGAAAATCGGATGCTCATAGAGAAGCATCTTGTCTACACTGATTACCAACTTAGCTGAAAAAAATTCACCTGATATTTCATAAAGTGTTCATCTAGGGATTCTTTATTAAATTGTTATTGTTTGTTACAGAAAGTAAATACTTTGTGATATCTCTACTATGCAGAATGGCTGGAGAATAAATTTGCCTTAGAATGCAGTTATTTATATTAGGCCAATGATCATACACAAGAAACATTAGTTAATTAGTGTTGTTAAATAACCTTAGAGTAAGTGCAAGAGCACCTATAATGATTTTTTCCCTTGAGATCAGTGCTTTATAAATCACTCCATGATTGAGAAAATACATGCATGTGCTATAAACACCCATATGTTTGTCACTGCACTTCAAGCACATTAAATTCAAGAAAATTTCATGGTAAGCCAAGTATATCAGATCGATAGTAATTCAGCCTTTGCTTTACAAAATTAGAAAAATAAATCCAGAAAAAAAAAAAGCCTGAATTTTTAACTTTATTTTATGGACATGGTTCCTTGGAAAGGAGACGTGAATTCTGAATCAGAACTGTCGAGGAGAGGACAGACATTGGAAATCAAAGGCTTACTGAGCCATTACCAATGAGAGTCAACAAGAAAGGACCAGGTCCACAGGGCAGTTTGCAGCAGCTAGCACAGCATAGTCATCAGGAAACATCTGTTGGACCAAAAACTGAAGCGTATTTATGGTCTTCGGAGAAAGAAGGCTTGCACTGTATACATTTAATCTGCAGTGGATCTAGATAAAAGTGGTGGGGTTGTAGAAAACGGAGAGCTTTGTCAGAGGATGACAATTAACAAGAAATAAATGTTGTTTCTGCACAGGCTGAGGTTTAACAGTCCAGAAAGTTTCTACATAAACAAGGCTAGGTGGTCCTGCTGACAGGTACTGACAGGACTTGTATTATTCACACACACACACACACACACACACACACACAGAGAGAGAGAGAGGGGGGGGGGGAGGGAGAGAGGGAGGGAGGGAGGGAGAGAGAGAGAGCAGTCTTTTTTAAGATTTAGTTTTATTTATGCACATGGAGGCATACGTGCCTATGAGTAGGTATGTATACACGTCCACAGAGACTGGAGGTGTCACATGCCATACAGGTGGCTATAAGATTCTGAAGGTGTCTGGGCCCTGAGAGCCAAACCTTGATCCTTTATGAGAGCAGTGCATGCTCTTCATTGGTGAGTCATCCTCGTACCCCAAATGTCTTATGATTTTTTTAAACCAGTAGCTTGTTACTAATTATCCTTATCCCATTTGTCTTCCTTTTCATCCTCCAGCTTTTCTGTAACCATATTTAAGACGTCTTTTATGATTATAATTTAAATATTTCTTTGATAATTAACATAACACATCCTGAACAAAATGTCCCTTCACTGTTGACTGCCCTTGTGGCATGCATAGAATTAAGGAAGAGTATTAAATAGGACTTAGCAGATTACCATTTCTTATCATCCATAAGAATATCCATAAGCATATAACTTAGACCATGTTTATCATGATTTTAACTCTGTGACAGGGCAAAAAATGTGCATCCTCTGTCATAATTATGATTTACCAAGTCTCTTCTTCTCCATGCGTTTGTCTCATTTACCTCTGAAACCAAAAAGGTGGTTCACGAGTAACACAACCTGCTGCAACATTCTATCATCAGATTAAAGTGTTCTGCATGTGATCAAGCTGAAAGGTCCCTGAAGTGACAAGTCAGTGCAAGAAGAGTGGTGCAAAATGGCCATGGTGCTCAACCATACGGCACTGTTTTCTCTGGGTCACTCAGCACTTACACACTAGTAAGAAGATCCATTAAGTCAACTAGCATCAAAAATAAACTATGTTTCAGAAGTTTAGCAAGATGGGGGAGGTCCAACCAGAAAGTAGACAACTGGATTCTTTTGTTTTTTTCTTGTCAACGTCTCCCTTTATTAGCATAATGGTTGTGGCTTATATAGTCCCTGGATGAGGAATTTGGGTTGAAATGGGGGGCAGTGGCATGACATCCTCTCTGAGGACAGTTATACAAGGGAAATTTTCCATTGAGCAGAAATTCACCCAACAGATCCATTTGTTCACTTTGCTGGAGAGAAATGTCTAGACATTCAAATCCTTTATCTGTAGTTGGTGGTTCATAGGGATGGTCGGGAACTTGGAAAGATCATAGTTGGAAAATTGGTGGCTAACTGCCTAAAGAAGAGGTTGTGTACTGATCTCTGGGGATAAGGAAAACCATGAAGGTATTTGTACTCCATGGGAATACTCACAAAATGGTCAAATCAGAAGGGCAAGAGTTCAACAATCAAGAGTGTATACTTGTTTGTTGTATGAGTAGACACCAAGCAGCCCCTTTCCTTTTCATTGTCAATGCCCAGCCGATTCATAAGCAAAACAGCCACTGTAGCCATGATGGATTTACAAATTACCTTAGTAACTTTGTTTATTTCCTGAAGCTAACCTGGCTGCAACCATCACTGAATTCCTAATCTCCCATCAGAATACAACAACACTGAGCTTCTGATCGACTCCAGTGATCACAGAGCTACTTTGTGGTAAGCAGATAAATGGGACCTCTTCTTTATGATAAATATTAATACTTCTATTAGTATTTTTGTCCTTAGTAGCATAGACTCATTTTCTGAATATGGGTTCACCTTCTTTACACTCATAATTCTCAAAACTGCTAATTATCTACTTACTGAACATGTCCTCCATTGTCATGGTATTTTTTACAACATAAATTTTTTTTTTTTTTTTTTTTTTTTTTTTTTTTTTTTTTGGTTTTTCGAGACAGGGTTTTTCTGTAGCTTCGGAGCCTGTCCTTTACAGCATAAATTTTGATTAAATCACTCACTTCACAGGAAAACACACAGCAGCGGGCCTATCTCAGGGGTATCTTATTGAAAGAGTTAGATTCACAGAGTCATGAGGTGACTGTTCTAAGACTTAGTTATGTGGCTTCCTGGTGGCTGTGTTTTCCAGATCTGTAGCAAGGTTCTCTTGTATGTTATCGGAGTCATCATCCAACATGAACTTAGTGATTTCTCTGATAGCTACCATTCATGGATTCTGGAATCAAAGGTCAGACTGCAGTTTCAAGAGAAGAGTAAAGTTCTTCTCAGGGAACAAATCAGAATTCCATTAAGTGGAAATGCTGTGTTGGTTTATTGATTGATCTTGATTGCCATAGGGAAATTATTTCACAATGAAGACACGTGCCTAACAAAAAGTAATTTTAGAATACAAGATATTTCTCTTCTTTGCTTGATTGAGATATTTTATTTTTATTTTTTTATTCTTTCATGTATTTACAAGATAGTTCTTAGCAGTACTATAGCTTATGACTACAGAGGGGAAAAATACTACAGAAAGACCCAAGCAAGACAGCTAAGGGTCCAGTACCTTCAGTAACATTTTTGGGTTACCTTACCATATAAATAACCAATGCAAGGTAAAGTACTTGCTAAAGACTATATATACATATATAATATTAATATTATATGTTATATAATACAAATATATCTATGAAATATATGAAATATATTATTATTAGACACATCTTATATATCTAGAGACAGAGAGATACAGAGGCAGAGACAGGAAGAGGAGAGAGTACGTACATTTCCAAAACATTAACTGAGGGAAACTCCTCTCATCTCAGCTCATGTGAAAGGTGCCCAAATGGGAAAATGGGATAAAAGACAGAAAAGGAGAGAGCCCAGAAATGGAAGTATAAACATTCTCTCTCTCTCTCTCTCTCTCTCTCTCTCTCTCTCTCTCTCTCTCTCTCTCCTCCCTCCCTCCCTCCCTCCCTCCCTCCCTCCCTCTCTCTCTCTCTCCCTCCCTCCCTCCCTCTCTCTCTCCCTCTCTCCCTCTCTGTCTCTTAGGCCTTCACTGCCATGATGGGTTGAACCTGTGATCTGAAATCTTTCTTGCCTTAAATTGCTGATCTCCTCCATTCAATCACAGAGACCAAAGTCTTGAGCAGCAGGGTGGTTTCTGTGACTAATCTGACTGTGTCGTTCTTATAACTACTGGTGTGGCAGAACAATTAGAAATGTCATAGAAATGGTCTAGAGAAGCCCCAACATACTTTAAGCAGAGCAGGGCAGTTCTGGGGGGAAGCTCAGACCATAACGCTGATGAAAATACACACAATTTAAGTTGTACCCATGAGATTTCAGGCGGGCAGAAGGACTTAATTGGGGATAAGACTAGAGGTCACTCACATTATTTCTAGCAAAGACTGGTTTACATTTTGTTCACACAATAGAACTTTGTGGAAAGTTAAGTTTAAAAGTGAGTGGCTAATTCATCCAGGAGAGGAAGTTTCAAGGAAGCTTGCCATAAAGGCTGTCGAATGATTAATACCTGCTACTTTCTGCCAGTTTTACAATGGTTATCAGGAGCAAAAAGCATAGCAGAAGGACATGAAAAGCTGTAAGTTTGGGTAGAAAAGTTTGTATGAATCTAAGGCTAAGGAAAGCATGGTCTCTAAAGAGATTGGTGTTGTTTAAAAAGAAGCCAAGAGCTCTGCATGGAGACAATAGGAAGGATGTCTTGGCTGCATTTCAGGAATTAGCCATATGTTACCCATTTTAGACTTAAGGGTAATAAAGAATAAATTTATTTAAAAGATTTCCCCCCAAGAATACAGCACATCCAAGACACCGTGTGCTCACAGAACACCCTTGAAAGCCTGCATAGTATTTGTTTCACTATGCTCAGCCTACCAGACACAGAGGGGTCTATATTTACATTGTCCAGTGGGCCCTAGATACTGCTTGAGCTCACAGCAGACTCTGGTATCATTGATAGGATACTGGCTTATCAAGTATGCAAAATTCAAGATTTAGAGGGTTGTGAAGACGTACAGCAAGATTTGAAAGGAAAGCTTAGAGAAACTGGAAACGTTTGACAGGTTCTACATAGGCAGTCTCTGAGAGGATGATACATAAAGCAATAACGGTAAAACTTAAGCTGAATTGGAGATCCCAGGATATTGGTGTGTCAGAAGACTGTAATATCTAGTAAAGAAAGCTATAGATAGCAAGTTTGGGCAGACAAAAAGAAAGACCTTGTGCTAAAATAGACAAAATGGTGGGGGAGGTGGGATACTCAAATTCATCAGCAATCACATCAGATCTGTACTTATCTCAGCAAGTTATCAAACATAGATCTAATATGAGTTAGTGTTTCCCTTACTATATTTTGTTATTTCTTTGGCCCAATTCTTCCTTGCTATTTTCCTATTCTTTCCCTTTGAGAAAAGAATGGAAGGTTTACTCTATGCCATTATGTGTGTATACATATATATATAGTAACTTATATTTTATAATTTTAAAAAATTAGCTTATAATTTAACATTTTCTGTGTATGGGTGTTTTGCGTGAATGTCTATGTATGCACCAAATCCTTGCCTGGTACCAACAGAAGTCGAGAGAAGGGGTTGGATCCCTTGGAACTAGAGTTATAGGTGGTTATGGGTACTGGGAATCAAACCCAGATCCTCTGGAAGAATGGCCCATGACATTGGCTGCTGAGCTGGCTCTCCAGTGCCAGCTTCTTATTTTAATTTTACAGGTGTTTACTAGTAAAGAGTTTGCCTTCAGTCTGCAAGGAGATTTTGAATTTGGGTTTTTAAAGCCATGTTTGAATTGTTAAGACCATGGGATTCTTGGAGATTGACTATTAAATCTATTTTATATTACATATGAACATCAGCCTTTTGGAGTCATGCTATGATATAAGGAGACATGACGTTGACATGGTGATAACAGGTAGACTTGTGATAGTCAATCTCGCAGGTCAGTTAACTTGAATCGAGAAACAGTTAACAAAGCACAGCTAGTCTGTGTTTGCAGGGTATTTCTGAAGAGGATTGGCTAAACTGTGAAAGAGCAACCCCACCCTGATCCTAGGCAGTACCCTTCCATAGGTTCTTGGCTAGATAAAATAAAAGAAGGAAGCAGGAAATTTAGGCAGACACACACGTTCTCTTCTTCCTGCTTCGTGGCTGCCATGAGTGAGCGGCTCTGCTCCACCAATCTCTCCTCCCCACAATAGTGGAAACCATTAGCTGAAGTCAGCCTTTATTCTCTTATGCCCCGTTATGTGGTTCCAGGGCCCGAAGTCCGGCAGGCAAGGCAGCAGTACCTTCCCTGGTCCTCCGCTTCACAGAGTGTGAGGATGGGAACTCTCAGGCTCCATAATTTTGTGAACCAATCACTTATAAGAAACCTGTCTATCTGCCTGTGTGTCTCTCCATCTTATATCATCTCCCACTGGACCTATTTCTTTAGAGAGCCTTCGTATATATTATGCTAATATATAATAACGGAGTGAGTGATGTTGATATTATCTACCTTTCTTATCTCTTTTGGTGTGCCTAAGCTTCTTTTCATTACATTTTTGACTTTCACAAATAAAAACCCAATAATTTTCCATCATAAAGTCTCTTATGCTTCCTATGTAAGTTTTTAAATTAAATTAAACTCTGTTTTCTTAGTTGTGTGATGTTTGTTTTATATTTTCCTTTCTTGTCTTTTTAAAAATTCAATTTATTTCTCATGTAAACAGTGCTGTTCTCTAATCCTTTCTGACATTTTGAAAGGTGTATGTTTACGTTTGAAAAACTCTAATAATAGTTTAAGATAAAACTTACCTTTGAAAATGCTTTCAAACTCACTTAAGGGTTCATCAAGAGAGAAATATTCAAAGAAATGTTCCATTGTATTGACTTTTCCTCCTGGAACAATATCAGTATTAATTCAGCTCCCTTTTCTACCTTAGTTACTACAATCTTTTATTTTCTGCCTTATTGTTTTTGTAATACATCTCCTATTTCAAAAATAGAGTTTGGCATTTAAGATCCATGTGTTACCATGTGAACACTGTTTCCTGGTGTCACTGTGAGTACAATGGCACACACTCCCCAAGCCTGGAGCTCATTATTCTGTTTTATTATTTAGTTAATATGAATAGCTGTGTTATTTTAGATTAATAAACACATTTTCATACTTCAATTCTTAAGAGATTACCACTCAGACTTTGGAATAAAAGCACTAGTAATTTTTCTCTTTATCATGCTTACTTTTATCAGTTTCATTGTTAAGTAATATATAATTGTATTTAGATTACAAAAAGTTTGTTTTTTAATTATTCTGTTTGTCTTTAATTCAACTGTATCACATTTGAAATGATAAACTTATATCCAAAACCACATACACATCATATGTGTGTATTGTATAACATAATATATTGCAGGGCTTTTATGTAATACATATATATTACTTATATACTTTACTTATATAATACACATATAATTTGTGTACATAAAGTACTTATAAAACATACATTACATACTTTATTTTTACTATGTACATTATATGTGTAACATGCATATACAATGAAAGTTTATTTTATACGTTGGATATGTATATATAATGAAATTTCATTATATATACGTATATATATATAATGAAGAGGATATATACATATATGTATATATATTCTCTCATTGCTTTTATCATTTTTCAAGTTCTGTTAGAATGTTTCAAGTTGTACACTTATGACCCACTAAAACTTAAAGTCCACACTCACATTCATTACCTCAAGCACAGCTTTTTTTTTGAACATTCTTAATTCTTGATACTAAACTTTTTCCACTTTATGACCACCCACCCTGATTTTAGTGACACATTGCTTCATCTTCTCAATATGGATTTATTTCTTATCAATTGAGGGATTGGTCTATGGGAGGCGTTGGCTCTGACCCCATAGACAGGGCAGTCTGTGGAAGCAGGTTTTCTGTTTTCAAAGAAACAGTGCTCCTCCTCTCTGCTAATGCCTGCAAAGGTGAATGACACTGCGACAACCCTGAGAACTGGAATTTCTGCTGGGATACGTGTTCAGAGGCTTAGGTGACTTTCCACAATTTGAAAATGGAGGTCATAGCAAGAGATATAGAATTTAACTGGAGGTAAGGAGATTAAGTAACAAATACATTTTCCAGCTACAATAGCAATCCAAAACTAATTGACATTTATAGATCAGGCCCAGTAATGTTCCAGCCTGTATCTTATAGCCACCTATATTAAGTAATACATAACTATTATTTCGTGAAGACTAACTACTTTGTCCTGCAAAACTTCTTTGTACTGCAGAATTTGCTGGAAGCCAGATTCCTCATTGCCATCATTTTTTTGGAAATAGCATTACATTTATTTTTATATTGGAGTATGTGAAGAAATTTCCATCTACTTCATTTAAAATAAGTCAATTTTAGAGTATTTTATAATTTGATACATAAGTAAAATGTATTTTCATCATATCCATATCCTCCTCTCTTCAACTCCATGACCCTTAAATTCATGTACTCTTCTTCTATAATTATTATTGTTCACACATACACTACACACACATTATACATACATATCTCCTTGGTGTCTTAGTGAATCCAAGCAGTGTTGTCTGCATATACATAGGTATAGGGCTGACAACAACTTAGGCTAGGGCAACTTATCAAGAGATTCAGCACAGAAGCAAACTGAGTCTCCCTGCCTTTGCAGCCATCTGCTGCCTATAGCTCTTAAACTAGGGGTGGATTCATGTGCACATTGCCTCTATTCATGCTGGCATGTTGATATGTGTACTCTTGGAAAGATCTTATATGGGCAACCATACTGTAGAGACTTCCTGGCTGCAGCATCACTGTCATTCCAGTAGACATTAGTTTGCAGCAGTTGTCCTGGTCCTCTGGCTCTTACAATCTCCCCACTTTCTGTCGCCCAGTGCTCCATGAACCTTAGGTGTAGGGTTGTACTAAAGATAGCACTGTGGGGTTAGGCACTCCATGGTCACTTGTTCTCTGAACTTTAGTCGGCTGTGGTTCTCTCTAATAGCATCTGTCTACTGGCAGAAAGGAAAAGGCAGAGACTCTTTGGGGAGGAGTGAAAACTGCACTTATCTAAGGGTAAAAGATTGACTTTTTAAAAGGCAATTTCAGCAAAATCATAGTAGTGGGCTCACATTTCTCTTGGGTCTATGACCTCTCCAAACACAGTTCTTAGCTATGTTTACACTTTACTGGTCTTTAGTTCCTACTACTGAACAGGTCTGAGTCCAACCAGACAACTATTGGCTATCCCCAAGATATTAATGCCACTATTGCACCATTGGGCACTCTTGATGGTTGTCTTGTAGTTTGTAAGGCTTGCAGCTGGGTAGAGTCAATGATAGCATTTCTGTTCTGACAGTTGTCATGGCACCTTCACACCCTGTGAGAGCTGACCATCAGGAAGGAAGTGACTTTATTCCTTCTGAACCGACTTTATTCCTCCAAAGCCTGTGATGATGTGTGCTCTTTCTGGTAGGAACTTTTCTAAAGTGATCATTCAGTACTACTGCTTTTATTAAGGAGAATCCATAAGAAGTTTAAGTAAGATTTTCCTGTCTTTGAAAATAAAATCTATATTCCTTCTTGTTGCTTCTATTTTTCTCAATAGCCTACAATCAATACTTAAAACGCTTTCTGAAAAGTCAGTAAATGTGAAAACACAGAATTCAGTTTGAATGTTGAGCATATTTGAACTCTATTTTCAGCTTCCTATATGATAGCTTCTCTCAATTGTCTTTGTGTTTTTGTGGTTTCCCCTGACAGGGCATCCTCCTGTGCTCACCTAGTCACTGCCTGGGAACTCCCATCAGTTCTTCATATTTTACTCAGCTCTCACTTTGTCTTGATGACCCACCATGATTCTCCAGAGTAGTTTCGACACATCTCTAAAGCGCGATCTCAGAAATATCTCCATTGCACTCTTATCTGCATTTAAATTTTCTTTCTTTGTTTTTCTAGACATGAGCACTTTGAAAACAAAATTCAACTTCTAACCTTTTATCATATATATATATATATATGATTATATATACATATTATAAGATCACTCTAGCAAAAGTCATTAAATCAATAATTATTTGAAGGATTTAATTTACTAAATGGGATGCTTTTGGCTTAAAGAAAACATATTTTTTATCATGACTGACACAATTCATGTCAGAACTTGAAATAAAAGTGATTTGAATTTATCACCCTTTTAAAATGGATTAGCTTATTTATTTATCTAGTCTTTTTAGATCGGGCCTTGTTATGTAGACAGGCTAGCCCTGAACTCATGATATCCTTGACTCAGTCCCACCTGTGCTACGATCATAAGCATGTGCCATCATCATACCTAGCTAGCACTAGTAATCTAATAACCTAAAAACTATGTGTCACTTTATTTAGTTATATATTAAAGGCATCATTTGCATCTTCTATGCCATGAACATAACAGTTTCCAGATAATTATAGGCAATATGCCTTACTTACAATTGCCTTTTGTTTTTTCTAAAGATATTTGATTTTATTTTAGAGTATTCTTGTTATTAAATGTGTGAAAGCTCTCCCCAGAAACAAAAATGTTACCAAAGAGACCACTTTCCACTTAAAAACTGATTCATTTAACATGAATTAAATGACTATTGGCAATGGGAAGGATTTTCCCGTGAGTTAAAACTCTTTCTCCCAAAGCATACTGTCACAACAGCCTATTTTTGCCTTCAGCATCTTCTACTGCAAGCTGCTTTCCTAGACTTCGTGTTTAAGCCAGAAGCAAGCAAGTGCAGATTCAACAACAGCAAGACAATCACACGTTCATTTGGAAATCGTGACTTTTAACAGAGCGTGGTTATCAATGTTTTGAAGATGTTTGTGTCCTGTAACAGGCATTACCTGCTTATCCATGCTAGCTAAATTGCAGAATTTTCCTAAAAATCCACTGCTTTATTATTCTTACATTGAAAGACAGAGAAGATTCTACCATAGTTTAAGCTAGCTTGAATTTGAAACATTTGAGTAGGCCAAATGTTTGCTTTAGAAGCTGGGTGAAAGATCCACTTTTTTCCCCAAGTTTCTTGGAATCTCACAGCATAATTTTCAGGGCATAGTTCAAATGTGTTTTTTGGTGTAACCTGTTTGTTTACCAATGATTAGGATCAGAGGACAGTTTCGTGCGTCTTCAGGAAACATACTGTAGCCTGTATTACCAATAAATTTACCTACGGAGCCAAATCCTGAGAATGACTAATCAGAATAGTTAGTCAATTTTTCAAAGCAACTTTGCTTCAGACTTTTCCAAGAAGTGAGGGAGAAAAGAAACATGTTTTCCTGCATAGGAAATAAATCTCTCATTGGTCTAGAAAATATTTGTTCTGGGGAAAGTTAAAACCTGGCTGATTTCTCTGCCATCTCTTGCCTGTGGATGAAGTCAGATGTGTGAGCATGTGCCCAATGTCTTTGTGAGGAATACCAAAGCCAATAGACCTGGTTTTCCCAGAGCAGAGAAGCTCTGAGTCTCATTAACATTTAAAGATATGACTGAATCTTTTGGTGTTACCAGGAGTCCATATTGTCCTTTGGAGGAAAAAAATTCACAACGTTGGAGAGAACATTCTTGTCTTCTTTCTGGATTAGTTGCTTTTTTCTTATTGTAGTGAAGCACCTGAAAAAGAGGAGCGGGAAGAGAGTGTGTATTTTGCCCGCCTACCATTTGAGGGGATAAATTCCAGCATGGTGGCTTGGGCTTCTGGAAGCAGAGGAAATAGGCTGCATATTCACATTTGGGCAAATCAAGAAACAGAAAGGTAAGCCTGAAGCTAAGCTAGTACAGCCTTCTGGCCCTTCCCTGTAGGTGTGGACTGGCAGCTAGGTCTCAGATCCAAAAGTTTCGCAATCTCCGAAAACACTGCTTCCTGCTGGGAACTCTATGCGTTGAAACACTGAAACACGTGAGCCTTTAGGATGCTTCTCCGGTTCAAGAGTAGGGAAGAGAGTCATGGCCTCCGCTATGGTCATGAGTCTAGGCGAGAAGGCAAAGAACCATAGAGGTAAATGATAATTGAAAAACTTCTCAAAAGCTCAGCTCTGGAATGCCAAAGGTTTAGATAACTGTTATCAAAAACCTTTTAAACAATGAAACATGAGTAGTTAGAAGAAGCATAATACATCAATTTAAACAAGAATTTAAGACGATGAGAGGACCGGGGAGATGGCTCAGTCAGTAAAGTGCTTGCCATACAAGCATGAGGACCTGAGTTCAATCCCTACCATCCACATAAAAATCCAGGCAAGCACTGGGAAAGTGGAGCTACAGATGTGGTTATCTGTGACTTGGTAGCCAGCCGAATCAGTAAGTCCCAGATACCAATGAGAGTCCTTGTCTCAAAATAGAAAGTAGATGACACCTAAGGAATGACACTAGAGGTTGACCTCTGACCTCTGAAGCAGGCTATAAAGTCAAGGGAAATTATGGGACAGGGATTGGGGCAGGGAGCTGTTATCTTTGCTGAAACCTCTCATCCATTAAGAAGCAAGGACTTCAACACAATTGACAAGGATTTATGGTCTTTTGTTTTCCTATACCCAAAACATTTTAGACTTCTGGTAAGAAACTCAAATTTTATAATAAAGACACACCCCAAAACCCTGGGCAACTCCAGTGGCTCCTGGATTTCACTGTCAGGTTATAAAATTATCCAAGGCACCTCTAGGGCCACTCTATCCTCTCATATACAAAGTAATAAAAAAGGAAAAATGTTTCCTAGCAACTTGATTGCCAACAAAATGGTATGTCTAGCTAACACTAAGGCAGTCAATTATATTTCTTTCTCAAGGACCCCATACAGAAATTTTTGTGTCTTTCTTTCTCTTCACCTTTCTCTTAATGCTTGTTTAATAATTATTAAAATATTTTTTAAAAAATTCTCCAAGTCTGCTTCATAGTGGCTAGTTTTGAAGTCCTTTTCTGTGTTGAAGGTACAAGTCTTGGGTTTGTTTGAGTCCAAGTCTCTAAAAGACAAAAAGGAGTCCCCAGGTTGCTGAAAGGGAAGACATGGGGTTGTAATTCTGACCCACCATTGCTGACAACTTCCAAAGCCGCTTCCATGTCCATGGGAACATGAACACACACACTCACACATATACATATGCACACACTCACACAAACATACACTCAACAAACAAACACACACATACACACACAAAGAATTTAGGATGTTGACTTAGAAGATGTATGGTTTTAAAAATTAAATGCCAAACAATTGGGTAAAAATAAAATATAATGTCCTTAATTGAAAATCATATTCATATTCAAATTGTTTTTATATTAGTTACACTAATATTTTATCATATTATAAATATGTATTAAATTTATCTTTAAAAATAGAAGGAATAAAAGACAATACTCCAAAGCATTATTAAAGCTAAGATTTAAACAAGAGGGATGTAATAAATGACCACAAGAGAAACAGAAAAACAAAGAGATGTAAAATGAGAAAGAAATTAAAAAGCCACAGGGGTACATTAGGGAAGCCTAATAGCTAACTATCTGCAGAATAAATTGTTTACAATGATGACACCTGAAATGTTTCTGTATATTTATAAAGAATTATAAGAATCACACATTGCACTTATTTCCTTAAAGAAAGAAAGATGTCTTCTTTTGGGCATAATTTAGCAAACTGAAAATGGATGATAAATGGAAGTCCATGGGTGTCGGGAAGAAGACACTAAAATAAGGAAATATGCCTTAACCTCTCTTTGGAGTGGATGAGGCGTAGAGAGGGAGGAAGGGAGAGAGAGGAGCAGAGGGAGAGGAAGGAGGGAAACTGGGATTGGTATGTAAAAATAAATTAATTAAAAAGAAAAACTGAAAAGATGCACAGGCAAAACCAAATACAGAACTAGGAAAAATTAAAAGGAGTTAAAGGAATCATTGGGACTCTTGAACTGATTAGCGGTGAAATTGGAGTACATCTTAACCTGGTGAAAGAGACCCAGAGGACAGTACAGGACAGTTGAACCAGAGACCAGGAACAAGAAGGCAAAACCCAAAAGTGAGCTGGAGGTATCTTTTGAAAGAACTAATGGCTGAGATTTCTCTCAAAACCCATGGAAGGAAAATCAAGACTAACAACAGATTTATGCCGACACATAATGCTATGCTAGTATAAATAAAAGGAACAGAAGAACTAGGCACTCAGTGGCTGACTACAGAATTCCAGTGACTAAGGTTGAGTATGGGAGCAGCCAGAGAGAAAGGATGGCTGAGAGAGGTTCCACCTCCCGATGAATGGGAGGAATATTTTCCATTGTGAGTGCAAAGAATAAGGGGTTGGGATGCTGCCTAATCATAGAGTGCTGGTCTAGCATGAATGGGACCCTGAGTTCAGGCTCCAGCATCAAAAAGAAAAGAAGAAAGAAAGGGAAAGGGAAGAAGTAGGGAAAGGGCAAGGGAAGGGAGAGGAAGTGAGGAGAGAAAGGGGAAAGGAAGAATGAAGGAAGGAGGGGAGGGGGCATAAAGGCTACTTAACTGATGAATATTTCCAGCAGTCTATATCTGGTAGAAATGCCTTTCAAAGTAAACAGTGAACAAATTCTCAAAGACTTCACATTTACCAATAGATCTCATTAAAGCAAAATTCTAGAACATCAACTTCATTGAGGAGCAAAGTGACCCCAGATGAGATGGCTTGAGATTGGAAAGAATGTGTAACAAAGGAAATGATAAATAAAAGGATAAAAACAAAGAGAAAGGGATTGTAGATTATAATATGTTATGAGCTTTAAATGGAATTAAAGTATATTGACATAGCATATAAATCAAGAGAAGGAAGTGACTCAAATGAACAGGGATGGCAGAATAAAGAACTCAACAGACCTTCTTCCCTGAAAAACAATTTAACTGATGATGGGAATTATTTTTCAAAACATTTAAAATGTACAAAAATTATCCTAAGAGAATATGCTAAAGGATAAAATATTTGAGTAAGAAAAATCTAGTATTTTATTTATTTATTTATTTATTATTAAAAATTTCCGCCTCCTCCCCACCTCCCATTTCCCTTCCCCTCCCCCCACTCCCCTCCCCCTCCCAAAGAGCAGTCAGGGTTCCCTGCCCTGTGAGAAGTCCAAGGTCCTCCCCGCTCCATCCAGGTCTAGGAAGGTGATCATCCAAACAGGCTAGGCGCCCACAAAGCCAGTACATGCAGTAGGATCAAAACCCAGTGCCACTGTCCTTGGCTTCTCAGTCAGCCCTCATTGACCACCATGTTCAGAGAGTCCGGTTTGATCCCATGTTTTTCAGTCCCAGTCCAGTTGGTCTTGGTGAGCTCCCATTAGATCAGCCCCACCATCTCAGTGGGTGGGTGCATCCCTCGCGGTCCTGACTTCCTTGCTCATGTTCTTTCTCCTTCTGCTCCTCATTTGGACCTTGGGAGCACAGTTCTTGGGCAGCTGAGGAGAGGGAGCCTGAAATGGCCCGATCCTATAGCCATACTGATGAATATCTTGCATATCACAATAGAACCAACCTTTATCTGGCGATGGATGGAGATAGAGACAGAGACCCACATTGGAGCACTGGTCTAGTAAGTATTAAAAACGGTGTCAAGTGTTTGAGCTACATCCACCTCCCTCACTTCTCCTACTTGGTTGCTATGTTACAGATGCTTCATCGTAGAGCTTATGCTATGGCAGGTCAAGGCAAACAGCAAGGCCCCACACTTCCCCAGAGACTAGTCTATGTATACAAATTTATATTTCTCATCTCCTCCAGACCAGAGTTACAGAAGTCCTGTCCCAGGAGGTCATGGCCCAGTATCCATTTCTGCTTTTCCCCACCCAGCCCCAGCTTACAGTAACAGATATTCTGGGTATTGGAGGCTCAAGAGACTGGGGTCATGATTGAGTTTGACAAAGTTTCTGTAGGATGAAAGGGAAAAAAAAAAGAATATATGTGTAAAAAAATAGAAGACAAATAATAACTCCTTAGTTTCGAAAATTGAAGTATAATATAGTTTAATATATTTGAATTATAATGTGTAAATAGAATATTCATTAGCCCAATTAAGTATATTTGGGGGTGTTTTTGTTTTGACTCCATAGACCTACTTTACACAAAATTGATATCCCTTAACCAGTTCCCATGTGAGTTTGGGTGATAATGAAAATATTTATGCTCAGCAATCATTAAGAACAATATTATCACAGAGCAAAGTAAAAGAGCTTACTCAAAATTAAAGTCATTAAATTCATATAAAAAATAAAATAAAATAAAATAAAAGGTGGAAACTGAAGTAAATCAGAAGGTGCCATACCTAGAGATGAAATGAGGTAAAGCAGTCGCCCTCTGCTGGTTGCTATCGAGTAAACGTAAGACTCTGCCAGGAGGGAGAGGCAGATTATGAGTAAAGGGCCCGGAGGTGAGGATACTGACTCTGCAACACGGTAAGGACAATGCCATGCCTGAGTGTTGGGAACTAGAGATCCCTGGCCCCTTGACTTTCTTTGCCCTCTGCTGCTCTGAACGCAAGACCTCACCTGCAGCTGCTCTGAGCCCGAGACCCTGATGGCAGGCTGATGAGCCTACAGCTGAAAGATAATGAGAGCTGGGCGTGGCTAAGGATCCCTACATAAGCTGCCCCTGAGCACAATAAAGTTTGGCATTTGGCATTCTTGTATCAAGGATGACCTGTGTCCCCATGTTTCTTTCTGTGTGTGCGTGTTTTTTAAGTCTCCAGGCTTAGTTCCCAGTTCGCATACGATCTCATAGTGACACGGGAGCTACAGGACCATTGGGATCTTACAGGACTGTTCGTGTTTTTACACCTGAGTATCTCGTAAAACAGCAGGAATCTTCATGGAGGGCATTTAAGAGCCTAGTACCCACAAAACAATCAAACAAACACAGCAGCACTATAGTTCCACAGAGAAAAGCAGGGCGATACCTCCTGGAATCCCATCAACATGAGGATCAGGAAGACTGAGTGTTCCCAGAGCTACATCATAGAAAAGGAACCAGAGCTGCGAATATTTGAAAGTATTTCCCAAACTGTACACCAACATATCAACATAGGCAGGAAGTTGGGCTGACTCATGATGGTCTAACTGGCAGGAAGCCAGGCAGAAAGAAAGAAAGAAAGAAAGAGAGAGAGAGAGAGAGAGAGAGGGAGGGAGGGAGGGAGGGAGGGAGGGAGGGAGGGAGGGAGGGAGGGAGGGAGGGAGGAAGAAAGAAAGAAAGAAAGAAAGAAAGAAAGAAAGAAAGAAAGAAAGAAAGAAAGAAAGGAAGGAAGGAAGGAAGGAAGAAAGAAAAAAGAAAGAAGAAAGAAAGGAAGGAAGGAAGGAAGGAAGGAAGGAAGGAAGGAAGGAAGGAAGGAAGGAAGGAAGAAGCAAACAAACACATACATGCTTGATGCTGTGTCTCCCAGAAGCATTCAGAGGGAAAACCTTCAAGCCACTAGATCTTCTCAGTGTGTGTGTGTGTGTGTGTGTGTGTGTGTGTGTGTGCTTGTGTATGTATGTATGTGTGTGCATGCATGTATGTCTCTGTGTGTATGCGTGTGTGTGTATGGGGTTGCAAAATACAACAAAAATCAAATCATTGGCAAAAACTCTCTTAATCTTTACTACAGTTTCAAAGACATGCTTACAGTCAATAATAAGCTAATAATAAGAGAACTTAAGCAGAATCTTTGTAAAATAAGTGGGTTTTGCCATTCCAAGATCCTGCTGGGGAAAAACAAATGAACTCAACTTAAAAGGTAAAATCAAGGAGAAAAAAAAATGGCAATGGAGAGCATGAGGGCTTATACACTGTAGTGACATTTCAAATGCATTTTAATAAATAAAGACTTCCTGAAGATCTGAGAGTAAAACGGTTCCACTGGTCAGCCTTACAGACCAGATTATGGTAACACACACCTTTAATCCCAGTAGCCACAATGACAGACACCTTTAATCCCAGTAGCCACAATGGCCCACACCTTTAATCCAAGTAGACACCCTAGTTGCCATAGAAATTGGTGGTACGTGTCTTTAATCCCAGTGGTTCATACCTTTGATCCCAGTCCTAGAAAGGAATATAAGACCAGGCGAGACAGTTCTCAGACACGGTCTCCTTCTGAGATTCCAGGAGGCAGAATTGCCATTTCAAACTGAGGTCAAGGTAAGAGCCAGTGACTGACTGTTTTGCTTTTTGGATCTTCAGGTTGAACCTCCATTTCTGACCCTGAGTTTTTATTAATCCTGCTTCAATATACCATGTGGCAATTCAGTCATGTCAACAAAAGTAGTTCAGCTGAGTCACTAAGCATCAAATCACCAAGTCAATAGCAACAATATAACAATCCCTGAAAGATTCAAAGGAAACTGTATACAGAGTTGCTACATTTTATTTTTGGAAAAAGCCAGTTTTCAATGAATATTAAGATCTATGTAAAGAAAAGAAAGTGTGATTCATACAAGGATAAAATTGGGAGCTATAAAGAGCTTTGAAGTGACAGAGAGACTGGACTAAGTTAGCAAAGATGCTCACTAGCTATTTCTAGTTCAAAGCACTAAAGACAGCAAGGACTCCCCAAATAAAGATGTGGATGATAAAATTAAGGAAATGTTCAACATCCCTAGTCATCAGAGAAATGCAAATCAAAACAACTCTGAGATTCCATCTTACACCTGTAAGAATGGCCAAGATCAAAAACACTGATGACAACTTATGCTGGAGAGGTTGTAGGGAAAATGGAACACTCCTGCATTGCTGGTGGGAACGCAAGCTGGTACAACCCCTTTGGATGTCAGTGTGGCGATTTCTCAGAAAATTAGGTAACAACCTTCCCCAAGACCCATTAATACCACTTTTGGGTATATATCCAAAAGATGCTCGATCATTCCACAAGGACATGAGCTCAACTATGTTCACAGCAGCATTGTTTGTCATAGCCAGAACCTGGTAACAACCTAAATGCCCCTCGACCAAAGAAATGAAAAGGAAAATGTGGTACATTTACACAATGGAGTACAACACAGCAGAAAAAATAACGACATTTTGAATTTTGCAGGAAAATGTATGGAGCTAGAAACATTATTTTAAGTGAGGTAACCCAGACACAGAAAGACAATTATCACATGCCCTAACTCATAGGTGGTTTTTAAACATAAAGCAAAGAAAATCAGCCCACAAATCACAATCCCAGAGAAACTAGACAACAATGAGGACACTAAGAGAGACATACATGGATCTAATCTACATGGGAAGTAGAAAAAGACAAGATCTCCTGAGTAAATTGGGAGCATGGGGACCTTGGGGGAGGGTTGAAGGGAGGAGGGGAGAGACAGGGAGGGGAGCAGAGAAAAATGTAGAGCTCAATAAAAATCAATTAAAAAAATTCTAAAAGTAGTCCAGATTTCTGTCTTCTGGGACATGAACTAAGCAATTCTCTGTTTCTTATATAAGACCCCCTCCCCGACAAAAATAAATAACAAGAATAAAGAGTGAAAAATTGCAAATGAAGCTTTGATGTAGATAAGGATTAAAAATAATTTAAAATTTAAGAAAGAAAATTAAATCCATCAACATATTTTTAAAGTATATGACAGTCCAATAAATCTAGGTTTGTTCAAGTAATAGATTAGACAATATTCAAAAATAATTTTGAAAATCTCATACCACGACAGGCAAAACCAGAAAAGCTGTATATTATGATCTTGGTAAATTAGATAAATCAAAATCTGTTGATGAAACACAAACTATTCACTAAGGAGGCCCTTCATAGACTAGGAATAGTACTTGATTCTGGAAACTGCAAAATATATATATTTAGATATATAATTATTTTAATATATAATTAATAACATTTATTTTAATATATTTAATAATATATATTTATTTTAATATATTTTAAGCCACAGAATTTAACAGACAACTACTGCAAGTTCTTCATCTTAAACCAATAATGACTAAGACAGTGCCAACACCAGTTTTATCCAATATTGTGTTAGAGGTTGCTGAGAGACAGTGCAGTGGCTGAGTGCATACTGCTCTGATGGAAAGAACCTGTATTTGCTTCCCAGGAACCATCTGTAACTACATCTCCAGGGGATCAAATGGTCTCTTCTGACCTCTGTGGGTATCTGCAAATAGGTATACACACAGGAACACACACAGAGGTATGTGTGCATACACAATTAAAAATATTTAATTGCACTAAAGCTTCTAGACAATTTATTGAAAAACAATAGCCATAATAATGGGAAAGGGGGTAAGGCTATTATTTAGAAACAATATAATTTCATAGGTCAAAATTATTTCAACACTGATTAAAATTAGTAAATGCACTTAGCAATAATACCGTAAATTTGAAGATGTGCAAACATTTATAAACAGGGACTTCCAGTTCCTTCCTGGCCACCCAGACCCAAATAATCACACAGCTCTATATTAATCAGAACACTGCTTGGCCTGTTAGCTCAGACTTCTTATTAACTAACTCTTACATTTTAAATCAACCCATTTCTCTTAATCAGTGTATCACCATGAGGCTGTGACCTACCAGTGGTAAGGTTCTGAGGTCTGTCTCCTTCAGCAGCTACATGGTGTCTCTTTGACTCCGCCTGCTCTGTCTGTCTCCTCCAGCCTGGCTATATTCTCCCCTGCCATAGGCTGATACAGCTTCTTTATTAACCAATGGTAATAAAACGTATTCACAGCATACAGAGGGGAATCCCACATCAAGCATATCCACCCTGGATACAATAAAACTCACATGAGATTAATAGCATCTTAGTAGGTGAAAATCTCCATCATGTTCATAGGCTGCAAAGCTTCATGTAGGAAAATTCTGACTCTTCAAAAAAATTTACATGAACTCACAGAAGTTGCAACTACTTTCAGAAGACCCACATACATCAAGCCAGTTAAAAGTTGCAGGATATGGGCGTGCTCCAGGACAGCTGCCCCTGTCTGAGGAACTATTAGTACTTAACAGCTGCTGGAAGAGAGGGAGTCATTTTTCATTGGGGATGTGGCCACTGGTAGGTTGTGGATGCTATAATAAATGACCCATACCCATGCACATATGGATGGCACTAACTGAACATAATGGGTTAAAAGTAATAATCAGTGAAATAACTAATACACACACACACACACACATATATATATATATTCACACTGAAAATAAGCGTGCTTATTCAGCATTCATGGGTATGTGCTCAAGGCAGGCTTAAAAAACAGTCTAAAAAAAAAAAAAAAAAAAAAAAACAGTCTTGTGCTCCACTCAAGAGTGAGGTTTCAGGCAGTACCAACATTTCACAAGGCCAGAAAAGCAGTTTAAAAGATGAGCATTCAGGGTGAAGACAAACAAACAAATAAAAATGGGAAAAAGAAAGGGAAAAAAAAAAGAATCCAAGAGAAAAAGAACAGTTTGAGGAGCCCAATTTAAGGGCATGTGAGACAGTTTAATTGGCAAAGGCACCTGCCACCAAGTCTAATAACTGGACTTCAATCCCTGGACCCATGAGGTAGAAGGAGAGAATTGATCCCTGTAAGTTGTCCTTTGACCTCTGCTCGTGTACCGTAGCACATGTATGTGAGCACAGGTGTGGCGCACATGTGCACAGGTACACACACATATATCATAGAGGGAGAGAATAGATATATTCATTATATGTGTGTGTGTGTGTGTGCATGTGTGTGTGTGTGAAGTTAGGAGCATGTGATTAAGCTCCACAACACAGGAATTATTTCCCATCATTCATGCTGGGATGCTCACAATCACTTGGAATGACCACTGCAAGGCCATCTGATACCCTCTTCCACTTGCGCATATAAACCACATACAGATACACATGTATAGTTAGAAATAATAACAATAAATCTTCTTTAAAGAGGCCAATTATGGACCGAGAGCCCCTGCAATGTGCTAGTAATCAAAGGGAATCCCCTTGGGAAGCTCCGTGTGGGAATTATCTCCAGCAGGGCTACGGAAGAGATGAGAGGACTGTACCCACAAGGATCTCAAGGCAAGGATTTGAAAGATTATGAAATCCCCTAACAAGCCTAGTGGAACTGAACCCCAATTATTTTATCTCTCTGTTTATTCAACGGCGTGAAATGGCACTCTATGGGAGGACTGGAGGATGTGGAAGACAATTCTATCTTACAGGCCACACGAAGCTGTCGCCTGTCACGTGACTCCCTTAAGGGTTTGTTTGCTGGGTCCCTTCTTTCTGAGTTTCTTAGAGACAGGAAGCACTTGTCTTTTTCTGTCTCATCCCCAGGACTTTAGCAGGCTGCTTGACTCATTTCGACACGCAGGAAATCCTTCTTGATTGAAGGGAGAAAGTCTTGGAGTTGAGGTCCATTAACGGGACTCACGGCTGACGTTTTCTTGGTTGTTTTTGTTGGTTTGTTACACTGTGTTTGAAACTGTTTGAGCTGAGACTGGAGTGGTCGCACAAAGCGGAGCTCCTTCAGCGCTTAAGGCCACATCTCTGGCCCCAGGGAACAGCAGCTTTTTGCATCTGCTCCCAGCACCTACTTGGACTAACTAGTGTGCAAGCAGGGGTAAACTGAACCAGTCTTAGGCGCTGTGGGGCGTAAACTGCTCAGACCCCGTGCTTCTTACTCAACTAAGCATAGCCCAATCTTTTACAAGAAGACAATTTTCTGATGTTCCATTGGAGGGGCTGTTCGGGAAACCCCTCACCATGGCTGTTCCCCCAGCTCCCAAGATTAAAGGAGCAAGGAAAGAAAAGGGTTTCCACTCGACAGGGCCTGTGTGTTTGACGGGGCTGCTTTGTTCTCATTTCTCTCTCCGTTTTTTTGTGCAGAATGGAAAACAATGAAAGTTGGCCCCGAAACCAATCCAGTCTCAGAATCGATTTTGTTGCCTTTTTTAAAGACCAGAGGACGACACCAGAGCAAGCCTAAAGGAGTGTCCAGGTGGGGTGAATATTCACCGAGACATCTGAAAAGCGCTGGAGCTGCAATTGAATGGAAGGGAGCAAAGGGTGGTCTAGCATGGCCTCCTGACTTTACAGAGCCAAAGGCGAAACCGAAGGGAATGATCCCTGTCGGCCCATGGTCTCTTGAGGAAGAACACATTTCACAACTCTTTGAACTATCATTTCCTCCTTTAATTTAACGTGTGAGAATATTAGACGAAATGTAATCTACATACTTCTCAATGGGTTACAGTCATTGAGTCCAAAAATCCTGTTACTGGAGGCCCAAAGGGCTTCAAATCACCAGCTGAGCCCCGTTCCCAGCACTTAACCCTTATAGAAAAGGGAAAAGGCGTTTTCGTCAGAGCCAAGTCAAACCTTTTAAAGGCTCTTTATAGTGAGAGGGAAGAGAACATAGGAGCTAGGAAAGAGGGAGCAGATAGGAAAGGACGGGAAAGAAATCAAGAAATGGTCTCCTTGTATTTGGAAGTGCACTTCCCTGCTCCTCTTTTGCCCCAATGAAGTCTGACCTACGATGCTGCCTTCCACTTAGTGAGAAGAAATGAGAGTCCCGTCATTCACAGAGACTTCCCACAACCGCCTCCCCAGTTACACGTGGTCCTTTGCTCCTCGGGGAGCAGAGCTCTGTGATGGTCAAATCTCTTGTTGTTGTTGGAAGAACCCTGTCCTAATCTGTGTGGGCCTCTGGAATCCTAGATTAAATGTTTTCTGTAGATATGGAAATGGTGGGCTTCCCCTCAAGAGATGACATGAAAACTTGGAGCAGGGATTAATCCTGTGAATTGCGAAGACACTGTCAAGGACATTTAGATGGGCTGATAGCCATGCCAAGGTGGGTGTAAAGAAGTAAGCCTGTGAGTGTCAGGGAACAAAATGAGCCAAGATTCAAGGGTACTATGGTGCCCAGCTTTTACCTTCCCATTACCGGGTTGCCTCACAGCTCCAAAGATACAAAGATACAAATGATCATCTGTTGACTAGCCCCAAGATAGGTAGCAGTGCTATATATGTGAGAGACCCATTTGCCTGGTGGTATGGAGTCTCCTGGTATAATAAATTGGTTTTCTCTCTCTCCATCTATACACTCTATAAAGACTTCCACACTGGATATCTCCCATTTTTTAAGGTCTCCTTGATTTCACCTACACATGTATTAAAGTGAGGGAGTGCATGTTATTAGTTCCCATAATCTAGTTTTGGCAAATGCTTGCTGGAAACGATTTCGATTAGAAGGGGGTAAGTATGGTTTTCAAGGCTAGATGGAAGTGTAAGTCTAGCTCAATAAGAATACCTTACGTGTCTGTTTACAAAGAAAGCGTCTGCTGCATTTACTAGAGGACACGATCACTGTTAGAGAAGTAACTCCTGGTGCAACTTTAGCCTCTGGCTTCCAAAAAGATGTTAAGATCACAGACAGGATTAAAGGCTGCTGGTAAGGATAGTTTATCCTTCCAGATCCTGTTATTGTTGTTTTTCCTTCATCAGGTTTCTCAGTTTGGACACGGTTGACATTTTGAGCTGGCTATTTCTATATGTGGAAAGCTGCCCTGGCATTCTGAAGCAGTGTGTAGCAGCCACCCGGTCTCAACTGTGTCAGCAGCAAATCTCACCTTTCAGTGATGTGCCAACTTCAAATGCCTCAAGGTACTACCAAATGTCCTCTAAGGAGCAAAAGTGCAGCCGCCAAGAGTCCTGAGAATTCAGATGTGTTTCACAGAGTTCGTGAATAAGCCATGGCTTAGACCAAGAGGTTCAGCCTCGAGTGTTAGACTACTTCTGTCATTCCTACACGACAGCCACGCTGGGCCCGGGGCCCTACTCTTTTCCCACCTTTTCTTCCCTTGGTCTGTCTTGAAATTCTCCACTTGGTGTCAGGAGATTCAGAGAAATGAACAAAGATACAAAAGGAACAAGAATAAACAGAGACGCAAGCAGTTATAGATATGAAAAGAAAGTAGAGTCTGGGTCTGGAGAGAAAATTCATCCCCCATGCCACCACACAGACACCTTCTCTCTATCCCATGTTTTCCCATGCAAGCCTCCCTCTGAATCTGGTTCTCATTTGCACGCCCTCTCTCAGGGGTGAGCATCGTTTCTTCTCATAGATAATTTGACTTGATTACCTTCTGAAAGGGCAGACAGAGCCAAGGAGCCTGCACTCATTTCCCTGTCAGTCCCAGCATTAACTTAATTTGGGTTGAGTAGCGCCTCCCCCTCTCAGGCCTGACTGTGAGCCTGGAGCCCAACTCCCCTAGGAGGAGCTGGGGGACCCCGAGCCCCTTCTTCTCTATCCTAATAAGGTAAGCATGTCTTTGTACACGGATAGGTTGACACCATTTGACAGAAGAGCAACAGTAGCCCAGAGGAATACAGAAGTCACCACTTGACCAGGCTTGATCCGGGCTTCCTCCATTATACCAGCACGGGTCAGGACAGAAAAGCAAACTCGGAAATAGTTAAAACTCAAGTTTTTACTTCATGAGCACAGAAATCTCTTGAGCCCCTAGACCAAATTTTTTAAAAAACATTTTTTTTTTCATGACATGAGGTGCTGGCCTACAGCATTGAGTTGGTTGGGGACTACTTGAGGTTTTACTGTCCTGTTCAGTAGACCCTATTGGAGGACACTGAGTCACAACTGGTCTTCCACAGATCCAGATAGTACACAGACTCTGAGATTAGTCACTCTTGTGTCATGGGAAAGTCTCTTTAAAATCAATGGCCGTGGCTACTTCACCGCAGTTCCTCCTGTCCGTGGCCCTGAAGGGCTTCCTCCAGAAATCGGCATTTCCAGTCAGCTTTGTAAGTCTAAAACTGGTACATTCTTTGTTCGTGAATGGCTACCAAGTCTGTTTCTTTAAACTAGGCTAATAAAACTGACATTTGCTGGTAATTGTATTTTTATTTTATGGAAATGTCTTCTATCAAAGCTGTACTTCCAGTACTTTACACATCCAGCTAATTTGCATTTGTTGCAGTGCCAGGGACTGGGGACTGAGAGCCGGGTGCGGAATAAACATGCTAAGCACATACTCCTTGTCTGAGTCTCAGCTCCGGCTCCCTGTTGGATGCTCTACATAATTCATGCTTCATGTTTGGCTCCCGTTTGTGATACCCTAGTTCATGATCATTATTCATATTTTGAATTTGTTAATCCACATTAGATTGAGGCTTCTTCTCTTTAAAATGGCCAGGGCTTGCTGGGTGTGATGGGACATGGCTTACCACCCCAGTAGTAGGTCAGATTTGTCTTTAAAACAAATGTAGGTGTGGGGGGAAGCTACGGAGATGGCTCAATTTGTAAGATTCTTGTAGCCTAAATGTGAGGTGCTGAGTTCTCTCCTCAGCATCCATGTAAAAGCCTGGTGCATCAGGCGTCTATAACCCCTGAGCTGGGGGAAACAGGCAGCAACAAGTAGCCCTTAGGCAGTCCATTGGTCAAGTAGTTCAACCAATCGATAAGATCCTAATTTTGGGAGACATCCCTATCTTCAAAAAAAGAGTCTGGAGCATAAAGGGGACAATATTAAACATTAATTTTGGGCTTGAAGGTGCTTGTAGGTGTGCAAACACAAGTATACTCACTGCCATTCATTCAGAGAAAGAGAGAGGAGCAACTGCTGTAGGTTAACCTTAAGTTCCTGCTCATTGCCTGCTGTGGGATTAGTAGAAGATTTTTACTCATTTCATAACATGTTTTTTTTTTCCTGTTTCATAACAGGAATGAGACCCAAATCAGAAGAGGTAGCTGGTATCAAATAGATTTGTTTGATTGTGGTTTCAAAAATATTTTGGCCATTAAAATGCATTGGTTGTCTGAGATCTTAACTTGAGAATAAATGAGCCAGCGAGAGGGTAAAGGCACTTACCCCTAAGTCTGATAACCAGAGTTGGATCTCAGGCCCCACATAGTGAAAAGACACAGCAACTCCAGCAAGTGGTCTTCAAGTTCTCTAGTGTGTATATTCATGTGCACAATAAATAAATACACTACAATATTAACCTTGAACATGCACGTGTGATGATCTAAAGCTTAAATTTTCAATAAATGTGCATTCTCTAGCAAAAGACTTAATCATAATTAAATCTTTTATTTTTTTCACACACCATGTACATGGTCCTACAGTTTCTAAGACTATACTGCTTATAAAGACCAGAGCCTTGACTATAATCAGCACACAACAAAAGCCAGCTGTTATGACAATAGCCATAAATATTGCCATCAACGATTAACTGAATTAACATACACAATGGAAAATATAATCCATCCCAGAAAGAAAACATGTCTCTAAAAAACCTCCAAAGCATTAACAAAATGAACTTAGATTTTCAAATACTTTGTCTTTCAAAGCTGTGTATTTGTGTGTAGGCACAGGCAGGTGGTTGTGTCTTAGGAGTGAAATTACAGGAATGGTTTTGGGCATTCAGGCTCTAACATGTTTTCTCACTCTGACAAGTGAACCCAACCAGAGCAGTTAAGTTGTATCTGGAGAAGAAATTCGTGGTTGAGAAATACCCAGACTGTCGAATTCGCTTGGTTCAAGGTTGTGAAAATTAATTGTAGGAATGTTACTTTCTTCTTTTTGCCTGGCAAATGAAAAGGCCAAAGCTCAGAATTGTTGGGAGTGACAGCCCAATTAATCAGGCTCTGTGCTTCACAGGGGCTCAAAGCCTGCCCAAGATCGTGAAAGTTTTCACTGTGACCTCTTTGTCCTCGCAGCGCCAAAGTGAAATTCCTGAAGGCTCACTGGCTTGTTGGCACCTGGTATCCACCCAGCAAAAACGTAGGACAAAAAGTTCTTTGGCAAAAGAGGCCAGACTGTGCTTTTATGTTCTCGGGAAGAAAGAAGTAACAGTTGTAATTTTGCATGGACACAGCAGGCTTATCAAGATGCACTGTGCCTCTGGCAGGTATCTCTCTAGGAACAACCGAATCCAATTAGACTTACAAATGTTGACTGCAAACCTTGCAAGGACAGCAAGTAAAAGACTGGAATCAACTCCTAGAACAGAGAGTAGAAGGAAACCTTAAAATCCTATTCAGACCTCCTCTCTCACACTTTCCAAATTTCTTTCATCAGCGGGAGAACCTTTTGGAGAGTCAGATGGAGAATAACTAAGTGGAATTAAACTTCAGACAACACAGGCAGACACAGAGAACAAGGGCATCCAAGCTCTGCCTCCAGCAGCTCTTCCTCCTGCATCCTAAAGGGTCTAGCAGCAGATACCTGTGAAGAGTCTTCCACTGAGGCTGATGATTAGAGTTCACATGGCACTTTCGAATACTTTATCTCAATTGTCCCTGACAATAATACCGTGACATGGACTGGCAAATAGCATAAGCATTCATGAACAAGGGGCTTGAGACTCACAAATCTGTTAAGAAATTGACCTTCCTGCCCAGGACTTTTAATCCCGGATCTATTTTGTGCTAGGATGAGATGGAATTATTTCTAAAGCACATGACAGAGGATAGCGATGCTACGTAATTTATCTGAAATTATCCAGGCATCTCAGTTTAAATAGTCAAGGCCTTTTACTGCCATTTAGAGAAAATGTCAGGAGTTGATGAGTTGTGCCTTCAACCCCAAATGAGGTGAAATGTGTTGATTCTGTCACTAATCTGCAGAGTGAATGCTTTAAAAAAAAAAATCAACCATTATGTTCTTGAAAACCTTGTAGAACAAGCTATACATATTTCAATTTTACATCATTTGAACTTTATGAATAAGTCACACTAATCCAATCTTTAATGTGAAGAATTGTTACAGTAACAGTCAAATGTTCAACACATTTCTAAACAGCTAAGCTCAGAGCACACAGTGATCTGGGGCATTATAGATATGTATGCCTTGGCCCAAGCCTTGGCCTGGGTACAACACAAAGAGAGCTCTTAAGGTTTCATTTTGGTTTTTTGTTGGTTTGTTTTTTTTTCTTTCTAGTCCAGGGCATTGCACTACAGGGGTTTATTGTTTGTTTGTTTGTTTTTTCCTTCTAGTCCAGGGATTGCACTACAGGGTCTTAAGAGGCTAACGAAGCCTCCTAAACCAAGCTACACCCACCCCAGCTATATTACATAACAATTTAAATGATGGCTTTTGCTACCCCAACATCCATAAACTGGATTCCCAGGTCCAACATTTCCTTCATACTGTTTGCTAGGTCCTAAAATTTCTCATTCTTTGAAGAAGAAGAAAAAGACCCAGTTGCCAGCTAGCCTTGTATCTTTCAGATGATACATATCCATAGCAGCAGTTACTACCCCTGAGGGCTGCCACAGTTTGACCTCATTCAGCTCTTCTGTAAACTTGGCACAATTTGCCTTAGATCCCATTGAACATTACAGTGTGTAACCTCCCTGGTCACAATACACTAGTCTACAGTGATGTGAATTAGATTACCATTGCCACTAAAAAGAACAACTTCTTACCTAAGGAAAAAACCCAGAAGCCACCAGTTTCCAGGAAGGCCTGATTAGTTGGCTTTCTCCATGGTCACCCACATGTATCAAAGAAGAGCTGGAGTGAGTGATGCTGTGTGGCTGTGTTCTCTGACTCACACTGGTTCTCCCCATCCTCCTCTGCATCTCTTGAGCAGAAGCATCCATCTGCTGCTTTAAATAGCTGAGTATCTCAGAAGACATCCTTTTCCATGCTGCATACAGTCATTGCAACGGCTTCTGCTTCATGCTTTGCCTTGTAGGATGTCTGACCTCCTGCTCATATGTCTCTGGAAACATAAACCCAAATGGATATGGAGTAGAGTCCCTGAAGGTCCCCTCAAAACATCCATGCACAGTATCACGGCGCTCCGGTCAAGGATGGACCATGCATGATGATGCACCCATTAGATGACATTACTTGATAATGGTGCAATCTCTACTTTTAAATATATTCTGTGATGATTATTCAATAATCAAGCCACCCAACAGTGCATTTTTCAGAACCTATCATCCCTGTTATTGACACATTGAACCTTTGGAATCCTGGCCCCTTGTGATCACCATTTGCAGTTATTAGTTCAGGAATTTTACCCTTCAGCAGGTACAGTGGCAACTCTCTTCTGATGTCATTTCAAATGACAGGAGACATTCTACAGTAAAGAAACCCCATTGATTTTATTCAACCCAATCACTGATAAAATGACACGACCCTGGAATTGTTCCAGAGAACAGTAATGAACACTTTCTAGCCTTGGCTGCTCATGAAACATAATTTCCACAACACCACATGAGAGAATTGTTTTAAACTGTGTTTTTGTTTTTAAGTTTCAAGAATATTCAATGAATTGAGAGTGTCCTCAGAAGCAACCACAGCTCATATTTATCCCCTTTTTCTTCAGATTTAATCACAGCTCCCTCATCTGCATACCCTCTTTGCTGGTGCACTCCCTGTCTCTAGGACTAACATGTCACCCCATCCTTATCCTGCCTCAGTAGCCCCGACTTAAGCCCATTATAAGAAAAACTTCTGGAAGAATAAAATATTACATACTGAAATAAGAACTGATATCGCATTGACTTTGGGGATTAAGTGGGATTTAAATTATCTTCTTTAGTCTTTTCTCTGTTTTTAGAATTTTCTATTATTGCATTTAAAATAGAAATAAAAATTGATAATGAAAAGAGGAAGGGAAGATTCAAGGAAAGAAATACTGATCTCTTTGGAGCTCTTATTACTAACTTTTCAATGTCTGAGTTCATTTTACTTGTTTCCTTGAAGAGCCCGTTCATGTACTTTATTGAGATCCATGGTTTCTTAAATGCAATTTGTTTTTCATTCTATGGAGACAATCCTGCTTGTGTTTTGGCTTTGCACACTTACTTGTGCCATGTGGTATTCTAAAACTTCACAACAATGACGTCTCCTGACCCATGAGACTACTGTGCTGTGCCAGGGTTGCCCTGAGCATTAGAACTCATCTCAACTAATGGTTTGATCTACTTTCTCCTCATGACCAGTGTGGCACAGAAATATATAATCGTTTTCTCTTGTAAGTAATCTGTATAATTTGGACTTCAAGGGTTTTTTTTGTTTGTTTGCTTGTTTGCTTCTTTGTTTGCTTGTTTTTGTACTAGAATCTCAGTGAAGAGGTGAGTTAAACGTAATATGGGTTAAATGTAAGAAAAATAAACTAATACAGACAGTGGTGGCACATGCCTTTAGCAGTCCCAGCACTCAGGAATCAAAGGCAAGCAGATCTCTGTGAGTTGAAGACCATCCTGGTCTACAGAGTGAGTTTCAGAACAGGTTCCAAAGCTACAGAGAAACCCTGTCTCAAAAAGACAAAACAAAATAATAAAAGAAAAAAGAAATTAAATTCTTAGCTGGACCTGTAGAGAAATAAAGATAAGATCCGCACAAAGTTCTAGAAGAAACATGCAAAGAAGAAGGAATAAAAATGAAAATTTAAAACATTGGAAAAACACATTGATCCACACAGATTTCTGCATTCATAATTATCATTCAACAATGAGAATGAGATAATTATCTGTATATGTATAATCATAAGTTCTGTCTAGGGAGAGATGACAGTGATTAAGAGCACATGCTTCTCTTGCAGAGGATCCGGATCAGAATCCCAGCACTCACACGGAAGCTCACAACTGTCTGTTACTCCAGTTCCAGGGGAAATGATCCTCTCTTCTGGCCTCTATGAGCACCTGCATGCAAATGGTACACAAACACAAGCACACACACACACACATCATTAAAAAAACTGAAATCATAGAAAAGGAATGAATGAAAACTAAACTGAATTTTCTATTGCTCCTTGCTTTAAGGAATGCAACAATAAAGCATTTGTTTATATAATAGCAAAAATATATTGGATTAATATAAGCTATGAATAAAAGAATGAATGAGAAAAAGGAATAAATGAAAAGAATTAAGAATATTTTGCTTCAGGTGTGTCTCCTACTTGTAAGTTAAAAGTGAAAATGTATTTATTGTAAATGTACATTGTACACTATATTTTTAAAAGCAGTGTTCCTGATATCTGCCAAATTTCTATACCCTTTTCCAGTAAAGATAAACAGAAATGATACATCATAGTTTATATTAAGAGGCATACACTATCCTCATAATGAAATAAAAAAATATTCTGAAAAACTATATAGATGCTACACAGTTATAAGCAAACTGCATACAGCAAAGTATAAAATAATTATACACCGTGAATAAGTGAGATTTGGTCTGGGTATGCAAAGTTGACCTAGTTTGTTAGTCTAGGTATAGTGGTGCCTACCTATAATTTAAATGTTCACTGGAGAGGTTGAGGCAGAAGGAACCCAAATTCAAGGCTATCCAATGATGTAGAACAAAGTTGTGACTAGCCTAGGTTATATAAGATGAACCATTTTAAAAATGCAAAATGTGCAATCAGTCACGGTGACATGTTCCAGCAAGGTCAGCATTGTCAACTACTACTCAAGGCAGACCTGAGTGATAAAGCAGGCCACTGGCTCAGAAAAAAATACATTATTTAATAAGTTAAAGAGAAAGTTATTTTGTTTAAAAAAATCTATAAAAAACAATTTGAGCTCAAATACCCACTCATGGATACAAACTCATTATATAAGGGATAGGAGGAAGTTTCTTCTGCTCAGAAAGAGATTCTGCATGGTAATACCATATTAAAGTACTGAAAATAGATGCATTTCTGCTAAAATGAGGACGAGTCAAGGATGTACCCTTAATACCATTCTTAGTCAATATTTTTTATTTGAGGCTGTAGCTAAGGTAATAGGGAAAGGAAAGGCATATGGCTTAGGAAAGAAAAAATAACACAATTTTTGTTCATATATGATATAGTGCATATAAAATACCTAACAATCAACCAGTAAGTAATGGAGATAATGGCATATGACAAGGATATTGTAGCATATACAGTCAATATATTTGGCCAATTGCTTTTCTCTATTACGTAATGAAAGAGACATTCAAAATGAAAAACGCAACACGGGTTACACTAGCATCAAAAAGTGAAATATACATGCAGAAACCTAGCAAATTCTATATGAATCCCATATGCAGAACAAAACAAAGTGCAAATTATGGATGAAAGAAATAAAAATCTGAAGAAATGGAGAAATATTTCATATTCATGGGTAGAAAGCTTACTATTGCTGAGATGTTAATTTTTCCCAGTTTGATTTAAAGATTCTTGTTTGCCATCTCAGTCAAGATTGCAATAATTTATAATTTCAATAATTATACTTCTAATTTATTGGCTAGCTAATTCTAAAACTAACATAGAAAAGTAAAAGGCACAAAATAACCAATACACTATTTAAAAAGACAAAAACAAATATATTAATGGAACATAATAGAAAACATAGGAATAGAACCACACTAATATAGTCAACTGATTTTTGATGGAAGAACAAACAATAATTCAGTGAGAAATAAACAGTCATTTTAGGTTATACTTGAAGAGTTGGGAAACAAATATTCAAATGAGACTTGTCTTTCTAAGTGTAAAATGCAAAAACCATAAAGTTTGGATACAACATAGGAGAAACATAGGCAATTGAGGATGTCATTCTACATAAACATTAAAATTATTATGATGTAATTTTAAAATTTAAGTGGAACTACATTTTTAAAAAGACCAAACAGATTCCTGTTCTGTAATGTATTATTTAAAGATGAACTGAAACCAAACAGCTGAAGGAAAATAACTCAAAAATGCATATCTGACAAAGAACTATTATCCAAATGTGCAAAGAACATTTAAAACTCAACAAGAATCATACTAATAACTGTATTCGAATGTGTATTAGAAAATTGTAAATTAAAATAACAATGATGTGCCACTATCATCTTCTGGAATGGTCAAAATAAAAATCACTAACAATTTCAAATGTTGATGTGCGCAAACAGGAACTCTCATTCATTTCTCTAGAAACAGAAAATGACACAGCTACTTTGGAAGAAGTTTGTCAGTTTCTTACAATGTTAAATATAATCCTATTACACATTCAGAAATTGTGCTCCTTTGCTGCAGGAGCTCCTTCAGCCAATAGCCTTTGAGATACCAGCCCACTGGGGCGTGGTATCTTTCGCTTTAAAAGGAAGTGCCAGCCCTCCTCTCACTCTCTTGCTTTGGATTCCAGTTCTGGAGACTAGACTCCTTTCCTAGTCGTGTAGGACGATGTTCTGTAAGTTTTTTTCCCCTCAAATAAATAACCCTTTTAATAATAAGTCCAAACTGGTGTGATATTGTTTTGTGCTGTACTCCTTGGTATTTATCAAATGAGTTCAATTCTTTGTTTCACAGAAAAGCTTAAACAGAAATGTTAATGTAGTTTTTATATATAAATTTTCAACCTTGAAAGTAATCAAGATGTCCTACAGTGGGTGAATGTATAAATAAACCAGGGTAACTTCTGGCACAAGTATTATTCAGTGATGTAAATAAAAAAAACCACATCCAGAAGGCATGGAAGAACCTAAAGAAATGTTTGTTACAATATAAAATATAAAGACTATTAGAATTCATTATAAATAAGTCACAGATGAAATTGTACTACTTTCAACCATTAAACATTTGGAAGGTATCATGTTTATTTTGTTTAAGAAAAAATAACCTTCAGAACTTGGAGTTCAGTGGAAAGTCTTAGACATAATACTCAAAGCATGATTCATAAAAGAAAATGGTAAATTTAATTTCATAAAAAATGTAAAGCTTTTTTTCTGTGAAAGATCACTACATGAAGATAAGTAGGAGCTCCAAACTAGGAGAATACTGTATAGACCACTAATGAATTAGAATATATGAAGATCTCAGAAGACCTACTAGGAAAAAGAAAGCAAAACAGTAGAAAATGAATAGAGGATAAAAACAGACCCTACACTGAAAATCTTCTACAAATAGACAATAAGCATATGAGAAACACTTAACAACACTAGGCCTTAAGAAAATGAAAATTAAGACCACAATGAAATTGTGTAAATGAGTGTGTTTGTATATATATTAAAGTATTCCATTATCAAAACACAAGAGCAACTTAGAGGAAATCAGAGAAGCATCACCTTTCACAATAGCCACAAATAGCATAAAATATCTTGGGGTAACTCTGACCAAGGAAGTGAAACATCTATTTGACAAGAACTTTAAGTCTTTGAAGAAAGAAATTGAAGAGGACACCAGAAAATGGAAGGATCTCCCTTGCTCTTGGATTGGGAGGATCAACATAGTAAAAATGGCAATTCTACCAAAAGCAATCTATAGATTCAATGCAATCCCCATCAAAATCCCATCAAAATTCTTCACAGATTTGAAGAAGACAATAATCAACTTTATATGGAAAAACAAAAAACCCAGGATAGCCAAAACAATCTTATACAATAAAGGATTGACTGGAGGCATTACCATCCCTGACTTCAAACTCTATTAAAGAGCTACAGAATTGAAAACAGCTTGGTACTGGCATAAAAACAGAGAAGTCGACTAATGGAATTGAATAGAAGACCCTGACTTTAGCCCACAAACATATGGACACCTGATTTTCGATAAAGGAGCTAAAAGTATACAATGGAAAAAAAAAAGAGCATCTTCAACAAATTGTGCTGGTAAAACTGGATGTCAATCTGTAGAAGAATGAAAATAGATCCATATCTATCACCATGCACAAAACTCAAGTCCAAATGGATTAAAGACCTCAATATCAGTCCAAACACACTGAACCTGAATGAAGAGAAAGTGGGAAGTACTCTACAACACGTGGTCACAAGAGACCACTTCCTACGTATGACCCCAGCAGCACAGACACTAAGGGCATCATTGAATAAATGGGACCTCCTGAGACTGAGAAGCTTCTGTAAAGCAAAGGACACTGTCACTAAGACAAAAAGGCAACCCACTGACTGGGAGAAGATCTTCAACAACCCTGCAACTGACAAAGGTCTGATCTCCCAAATATATAAAGAACTCAAGAAACTAGACAGTAAAAGGCTAATCAACCCAATTATAAAATGGGACACTGAGCTGAACAGAGAATTCTCAACAGAAGAAGTTCAAATGGCCAAAAGACACTTAAGATCATGCTCAACTTCCTTAGCGATCAGGGAAATGCAAATCAAGACAACTTTAAGATACCATCTTACACCTGTCAGAATGGCTAAAATAAAAAACACCAATGATAGCCTTTGCTGGAGAGGTTGTGGAGAAAGGGGTACACTCATCCATTTCTGGTGGGAATGCAAACTTGTGCAACCACTTTGGAAAGCAGTGTGGCGGTTTCTCAGGAAATTCAGGATCAACCTACCCCTGGACCCAGCAATACCACAAAACATACAACAAAAGTATATGCTCAACTATGTTCATAGGAGCATTGTCTGTAATAGCCAGAACCTGGAAACAACCTAGATGCCCTTCAATGGAAGAATGGATGAAGAAAGTATGGAATATATACATATTAGAGTACTACTCAGCAGTAAAAAACAACGACTTCTTGAATTTTGCATACAAATGGATGGAAATAGAAAACACTATCCTGAATTAGGTAAGCCTGACCCAAAAAGACGAACATGGGATGTACTCACTCATATTTGGTTTCTAGCCATAAATAAAGGACATTGAGCCTATAATTCGTGATCCTAGAGATGCTAAATAAGAAGGTGAACCCAAAGAAAAACATATAAGCATCCTCCTGAATATTAACCTTCATCAGGCAATGAAAGGAGACAGAGACAGAGACCCACATTGGAGCACCGGACTGAAATCTCAAGGTTCAAATCAAGAGCAGAAGGAGAGAGAGCACGAGCAAGGAACTCATGACCACGAGGGGTGCACCCACACACTGAGACAATGGGGATGTTCTATCGATAACTCACCAAGGCCAGCTGGCCCGGGTTGGAAAAAGCATGGGATAAAACCGGACTCGCTGAACATAGCGGACAATGAGGACTACTGAGAACTCAAGAACAATGGCAATGGGTTTTGATCCTACTGCACGTACTGGCTTTGTGGGAGCCTAGGCAGTTTAGATGCTCACCTTACTAGACCTGGATGGAGGTGGGTGGTCCTTGGACTTCCCACAGGGCAGGGAACCCTGATTGCTCTTTGGGCTGACGAGGGAGGGGAACTTGATTGGGGAGAGGGAGGGAAATGGGAGGCAGTGGCGGGGAAGAGGCAGAAATCTTTAATAAATAAATAAATTAATTAAAAAAAAAAGAGCAACTTAGAGGCATAAAGGGTTCATTTTATTTTGACTGTGGTTGCTAAAGGAAGGTATGACAACAGTCAAGTAAAATGTGGTGACGGGGTGGAAAATAACATTGTTATCCACACAGGAAGCCAGAGAGAGAGAGAGAGAGAGAACAAGTACAAATAGAGTCAAGCTATGAACTCTCAACGCCAAACCACAAAGACACAATTATTCCAGGAAGGCTCCACTTCCTAAAGTTTCCATAACCTCCCAAACAGCACCACCACATGGGACCAAGTGTTCAGATACATGGGAACATCTCTCATTCAACTATGCACGTGAACAATAGACTATTAAAGGTATGAGAGATACATTCATGCATTGGAATAATACTCAGAGACAAAACAATCAACTATTGATGTAGGTAGCAAATTTTTAAAAGTTGGAGAGCATTATACGAAGGGGGAGAAGTAGTGTGAAAACTGGAATTGTCACATATTTCATTTTGATGATGTTTGAAACAAAAGAGTATAGAGATGGAAAAAAGTAGTTGGCAAAGATTATAGATAAATGAAATAGAGAAAAACATGGATTTTAAGTAAGTATTGTGAAGTGATCTTGTGGTATGATTAGTTTTATATCTTGATAATGGTAGTGGTTATATAAGTCTACAAATAATAGAAAGAAAAATAGAGGTCAATCAATAAATACTCATTTGAATTATCATTAAATTTACACTTTTGTAATTAAACTGTCATAAAAATATAGTTACCAAGGCAACTAGGTTACAGCAAAGACTCCTCTGGCTATATTTGCAGCTTCCTGAGTCTCTAACTACTCCAAAATGAAGATATTTATTAGCACATAGTAAACATTAACATAACTGCCAACTTGGATTTTCTGGAGTTAAAAAGTCCCATCACTGAAATGACTAGCCCACAACAGTGGCTTGGCAGTAGACTTGAGCCAGCAAGAGCGTGAGGAAAGTGAGCATCATCTCCGAGACCTACAGGATAATAGCAATCATTTACCTGGACATAATATGAGTTGTAGAGAAAAGAACAGAAAAGGAATAAAAAGAATATTAGTATTAAAAAGTGGCACAAGCTTGGTGAATAAGATCAAAGTGCACACCCAAAATTTCCAATTAACTCCAAAGATTATAGGTGTTTAATTACAGTTAAATTAACAAAAGCTAACAGCAGATTATCTTGGAAAAGGACTTATCATATATAAAAAATTATTACAAAGTTAACTCCTGAATTTTTGATAGAATTAAAGAAGGCCATAAAGTAATAAAATAAGAAACTTAAAATATAGAAGAATGGTAATAACAAGAATTTTACAGCAAGCAAGGCTCTCTTACAGAGATGAACATAGACCAATGTATTTCCAGATAAGCACAGAGTGTCTATTGTGGTAAAGTTTTTTAAATGAATTCTTGATGAAGTTTTTGAAGTTGAAAGTTAAAAAAAATGTTAAAATTCTACAACTGCTTGAATGAATGAGTGAATGAATGAATTTTATACTCGGGGGGATAGATACGGGAGGATCATAAGTTTAAGGTTAACCTCAGCAACACATCAAGACAAATGGAAAGGGGGACTGAAAAATACAATTTCATGACATTCTAATTTTGGGAAATCCTTGATTTCTGAAATTCAACTAAATTATTAAAATAAATATTTTTATAATGTCAGTTATATTTTTGGTGAGTCAGAAAGAATAAGTGGTCTATGACACTGAATTCACCCACATATTTTTTGCCTAAACAATTCTCTGAGTTAACAAGGGGCACACCAAAAAATAATTAAGAAAACAATTCCAGGGCTGGTGAGATGGTTCAGTGGGGAAAGGAGCTGGCTGTGCAAGTCTGGTGGTCTGAGTTCAGTCCCCGGAGCCCACACAAAGTTGAAAGGAGAAAACTTTCCACAGAGTAACCCTTTGACCTCTACTTGTGGCAGGGTCAAATCCTCCCCTCACAACACACTAATAATAACACTTTTAATCCATAATAAAACAAATGAACTACTTCAGAGTTAATACAACAGAAGAACAGTAAGTGCATCTGTGAACTGCAGGTGATTGCTTACCAAGTTTAAAAGTCACTACATAACTTCATATTTATGATTTAGAAATGCATCTCTAGAAAGTCATTCTTGTCAAATTGAGTTATTAATTTAATACAATCCCTACCAAAATTCAAGCAGGATTTTGCTGTTGTTGTTGTTTTTGTTTTTTGATTTTCGAGACAGGGTTTCTCCGTAGCTTTTGATTCCTATCCTGGAACTAGCTCTTCTAGATCAGGCTGGCCTCAGACTCACAGAGATCCGCCTGACTCTTCCTCCCAAGTGCTGGGATTAAAGGCGTGCACCACCACCGCCGGGCTTGTTGTTATTGTTTTTGAGACATGGTTTCTCTGTGTCGCTTTGGAGCCTGTCCTGGAACTCACTCTGTAGACCAGGCTGGCCTTGAACTCACAAAGATCTGGGATTAAAGGCATGTACCGCCCCCATCTGGTTTAAGCAGGATTTTTTAATTAATCAATTAATTTATTTTATATAGTAACCACAGTTTCCTCTCCCTCTTTTCATCCTGTCCTGTCCCAACACCTCCCTTCTACTGCCCCCCCCCCCATCCACTTCTCCTCTGTCTCCACTCAGAAGGGTTAAGGCCTCCCATGGGAGTCAACAAAGCCTGGCTCATCAAGTTGAGACAGGAGTAAGCTCCTCCCCCTTGCATCAAAGCTGAGCAAGGCATCCCACCATAAAGAACAGGTTCCAAAGAGCCAGCTCATTAAGCAGGACATTTTAAAATTGAAATTGGTGAAGAAATAGCTTAGAAGAGCTAAAGTTATTCTGGGGGAAAAAAAGCAAAATAGAAGATCACAATTGTGATTACAAGATTTGTGATTTGTAATTTTATTGTAAAGTTATGTCTTTCAAGACAAGAATACAGATACAAAGACCCACGTATAGATTCATGGACTAGATCAGTCCAAAGCGGTAGAATTAAGGACCCATAAACAATCCTTTGCCTTTATAGGTAATAGATTTTGACAAAGTTACAAAAGTAATTTGATGGAAAGGGTACTTACTGTAGGAATGTTGGGTCAGTTAAATATCCATAGTTAAAAGAATTAACTCAACACCTTTACATGTCACATGTAAAATTTAACTCAAAACGGATCATAGACTAAAATATGAGATCTAGAAATAGAAACATTTTAAGCAAATATATAGGGAAATATTCTTCTGACTACGATAACAAAACAGAATCTGTGAAAGTAGGGTGAATACAACTTGGAATTCATCAAAATAAGTGATGTAGAAAGAACGTGGAAGAAAGGCAAAACCCTTGCTTTGAACATCACATTTTGGCTAGTCTTCATTTGGTAGAATGGGAATCAATGACACAGCTGTCTGCAAGTGTGGTTCACAGCTGTCTGCAAGTGTGGTTGGGAAATGTGTACTTAGGCAGGGCTCAGCTCAAACTCAGGCATCTACTAACTGTAGAATGTGGATAATTCGTTCAGAACAATTTTTCTCTGTCTACTGGATTGGTCCATGTATCCCTTCTCAGCACCATTTATGCCAATTTCGGCACATGTTTTGTTTGAGCACAGGCTGGATGTCTCTACTGGGGTCATACCCCCTGTTTGGGTCCTAGGATGAAAGAGGAGTGGTGTGTAGCCAATACAAAGAGAGCTGAAATAGGTGTAGCTAGGAAGCTAATAATTTCATCACCATAAATTAGGCCATTTATTGCTATCACAAATCGTGTAGTCACATTACACAGTCATTTATACCTGAGCATACCACAAAAAGATTCAGTTTTCTTTTTACTGAGTTTTTCTTTATTTAAAATCAGCTATTAGCTGCATGACTGGTATTTAACAGACACAGGAACTGAAAACTACACACTAGATGTGTCCTAAGTGGACAACAGCCATAAGAAGATCCTACAAATCAAAGAGCAGGGTTATAATTTCCAATGGCAATTAGACTTTATGCATGAAAAATTAACTAACAGCAGATAAATTAAAATGTCCAGCATCCAATGAAAGTCAGTGGTCTACAGCTTTATCCATGGAGGCCTATTTATAAAAATAAATGCATTATCTTAATAAGAATATATTTTAAAAATAAAATTGATGGCTCTCCAGTCCATAATTGTATGGAAATATATATGATTCCTTAGATACCAATGATTTAACTAGAACTCCCTAGCCCTAGCAATGACTGAAAATTGCAGAATGTGGTACTCATCACAGAGCAGGACCATGACAATCATCCCAGCGCCTGCCTCAGCTTCATTCTAATGAACCGTCATCTGAGGAATGATTTCTTGGTTTTTTTTTTTACCCCTCACCAGTGTTTTAAGTTTGTGGCTTCCAGTGGACTTTGTTAGGAAAGTTCCATTAAAATTTTTTTCTTATTACTCTGGTTAGTCACTCCATAAGTTCTTTGCTAATCCACCAGGGATGGCAGCATAGACAAGAGTAAGGACTCTGTACTCATGTGCATGTGATAACAAGTGGTCTGGCCTGGCAGTCTGATGGATAGAATTTAACATCATGGAGAGCTGGTGCTACTCCCAAACCAGAAACCTACAGCTTTGATAAGAACCACAGAAACCAAACCACAACGCTACGTGAATGCCCTCCATGGTGATGCTAGAAAATAGAATAACAAAGTAAGATGGAGCTGAAGAAACTTCAGAACGACCATTCATAAATATAAGATATGAGGAAAAAAATCTGTATCTGGGATTATCCCACAATATAACTACCTCAAAATATCCATAAACTCTGGATCATCCTACATCATCCTCCATCAATGTGCCCCAGAAAATTTAATGGGAAGTTCTTAGGCAATAGAATTCTATTATAGACACTCCCCCTCCGAGATCAGAGAATCCCTGGTAGGAGGGTGAGGGAAGGAATAGGGGAGTCAGAAGGAATGGAGGACACCGGGAGAACATGGTTCACCACATCAACTAAGCAGGACCAGATGGACTCACAGACTCAAGTGGCAAACACAGACCTGTAGGGGTCAGCACCAGGCTCTCTGCATGTATGTTATGACTGTTAGCTTGTTTCTGTTTTGTTTTGTTTTGTTTGGGGCGTCGTGGGGGGGAGGGGACTCCTAACAGTGGGAGCAGGTGTATCTCTGACTCTTACGTGTTCTTGGGACTCCTTTCCTTCTATTAGGTTGCCTCATCCAGTCTCAATATGAGGGCTGTTGCCTTACCTTGTTGATCTTGTTTTGTCCTTTATGGCTGTTGCCTCTTGGAGGCCTGCTCTTTTCTGAAGATGCAGGAAAAAAAAGCAAGGTTATGGATCTGGGGGATGGGGGAGGTAGGTGTGGATGGGAGGAGTGGAGGGAGGGGAAACTTGAGTCGTGATGTATTGTATGAGAGAATAATCTATTTTCAATGATTTTTTAAAGCAAAATAAAAATATATCATTCGTTTTTCAGCAAAACAAATTTTTTTCTAACATTACCTTTAGTTTGTTACATCATGGCTTAAATAGGCTCATCTTTTGAAGTCTTGGTCCCCAGTTGGTGGGGCCATTTGTGAGGTGGTAAAATTTTGGAGGTGGAGCCCGTCTGAAGATAGGTCACTGGAAGAATTAATTTTAAGGTTTTCAGGATTCCCTCCACCTGCTTTGCTTCCCAAACACAGTGAGGTGAAGAACCTCTCCTGCCTGATGCCTCGGATGGCCTAACATATTATCCAAGCTCATGGACCCAGGGATAAATCTTTTTCCTCTTAACTTGTTCCTGTCACTCATTGTGTCACAAGCATGAGAAGATTGACAGAGAACATCACATTTAAATGTGCTCTTTAAATTCTGATGGAGATGTTATGAGTTTTTACATTGTGAAGGTAGCATGCTGAAGAGAGATTTGAGAAAGCTGGAAATAAGGTAAGGAATGGAAATTGTATGATTACTGTAACTTAACAGAGCAGAATTTGGGATTTTTCCTCATTACAAGCTCTGGGTTTGCAGTTTCGTTAGGACTATATTGTAGGGAAAGTCAATGTAAGTTGGAGCAGGAAGAGCAGCTTTCAAACCCTGGGAAATATCCGAGCTTCCCAGTCAAGTCTTACAGTGTTGGCAATGAACAAACTGCACTTCTGTAACTTTTCCAACAGACACATTTTCCCTGGGTATTTTATTGGGCATTCTTCCTGAACATTTCAGAGTTTCATGGCTCCAGTTTGGTTTTATTAATTACTTAACTAATTCTGGCATCCAGTAGAAGAGTACAGCCCAAAGGATAAGATCCTGATCCTGGCGCTAGACTGCCTGTCTTCAGAATTTGTCATCACAAGTAAAGCTGCGGGAGCATGGTCTAATTGTTTAACATCTGTGCCCTTGTTTATTGCTTTGAAGACTGTTTTAATGCTGGCTACTTTGTGGAATAATAAGTCTGTGGTGGTCATGAATTAGTAAAACACACAGAATAATAACTGGTACATTATTTACCACAGGTACATTAATATTATCATTGAGCTATGGAAAACACAGATAAACAATGTGTGGCGGATCATGCTTCAGGAAGCACTAATAGGACAAACTGTGGATAGAGTGAATTTAACATCTGAGACATGAAGCTGATTAAGGTTAGCTTCATCTGCAGATATAAACGAAAGAAATTTTAAAATGATGTGGAAAAGAACACAACCCCATTACACCAAAGCCACCTGTGTGTGTGTGCGAGTGAGCACACTTGCGCATGCACACACACTGGCATGTGTGCACGTGTGGTGTGTGTGTGTGTGCGTGTGTGTGCGTGTGTGTGCGCACATGATACAGAGACCCAAACTGACTCTGATGACAGTGAACACTGAAGCAGGAGTCTTCCCAACTTCTCTTCAGATAGAGCATAACACATCCCAAATAGGCTGACTGGGCATAACTCTCGAGATTTCAGGTCAAGATTTTGTGTGAGACCATGGGTTGGTGATGGAGAAATTTCTACCACTAAGAACTAAGCCACAGCCTCATTCTCAGCCCACTCCTCACATGACCCTCTGTGTTAACAAATAAACCTCTTTTTTATTTTGTGATTTTTAAATTAGTCTTATTTTTCTCAGTTTCCAGATTTCTAATAAATATAAAATATTCTCTCACTCTTCATTGGGCCATCTACCATTCTTTTGCAGACCCCAGCCTTCTTCTCTTCCTTCTAGAATTTATCTTTTTCTCTGACTGATGGTTTCCTGTTGGATGCTCCTGAAACATCTTCAGCTTTTTTTCTTCCTTAACTCTTACTTCCTATGCCTTTTAGGATTTTTTTCCCTGTTGCTGGAGGGTTGTGGGAGATCTTAGCAACATGTAATGTCTTCTTTAGTTGATTTCTTTAGCTTTTAAAGTTTTGATTATGTAGATCTTTTACTTCCTTGGTTGGGTTTATTTCTAGCATTCCCAGAAGTTTTGAGGCTGTTAAGAATGGGATTATGTATCCTGATTTCATTTTCAGAAAACTCATTATTGGTATAGAAGAAAGCTACTGTATTTTGCATGTGAATTCTGTATCCCATTACTTGGCTTAAAGTATTCCTAAAATCTAAGAATTTTCTGTTACAGACTTAGAGTTTTAAATAATGAAATCATACCTAATCTGCAAATAAGAGTGATTTGACTTCTTACTTTCATATTTGTAAAATTTTATTTCTTGTTCTTGCCACATTACTGTAGCTAAGACTATTTAAATAAGAACACACACACACACACACAGAGAGAGAGAGAGAGAGAGAGAGAGAGAGAGAGAGAGAGAGAGAGAGAGAGAGAGAGAGAGAGAGAGAGAGAGAGAGGAGAGAAAACCCTCGTTTCATGCCTAACTTCAGAAGAAGTGTTTCTCACCTTTCCCCATGTAGTACAATGTTGCTTGCAGGTTTGTTGTATATAGCCTTCTTATGTTTCGATATGTCCTTTCTATTTCAAGTTTCTTCAGAGCTTTTTTCTTGAAGGAATGTTGGAATTTGTCAAAGCCTTTACTACATCTATTATGATGACCCTGAAATTGCTGTTCTGGTCTACTTATGTTCTGTCTCACACTTCTTGAATTTTGCATGTTAAATCATCCTTGCATTTACTGAAATGAGAATAAACATATTATTAATGTGCTCTTGAAATGTGCTTGCAAGTATTTTATTGAGATATTTTTATAACTGTGTTTTTCAAAGAAACTAGTCTAGTTTTTTATTTGGTTTTGTTTTGTTTTCTAGTGTTACTAGCCAGCTTGTGAATCAAAGTGAAATTGCCATTGTAGAATGAGTTAGGTTGTATTTCTTCCCTCTCTGTTTCACAGTAGCTTGGGGGACATGGATATTGGTCCTCTTTTAAGTTTTGATTGAATTTAGCCGTAAATCTATGCAGTCCTGATTTCTTTTGGTGGGAGATTTTATTAGTACTTCACATTCTTCTTTGTTATAGATTTATTTGTATCTTTGATTTTTTATTTATTGTCATTTTAAATTAACATGCAATGTCATGGGATTCATACTGGGATTTTTCTCCATAATTATTTGATTCTCCTTTTTCATTACCCTCTCCAGTTTCCTGCCCTCCTCCAGTAGCCCTCCTTACTCCTACATGTCATGTATATTTTTGTTACCATCTTTATTCTTCATCCCTAGCTTCACAATCTTTCTTTAAAAATATTTTTCCCTCTTTCAACTTCCCTTTTCTAGTTTTATGACCTATACTTATCCCCTCACACACATATAAAATTAAAATCTAGGATCTACAGATTGGGGAAAATATGCGGTGTTTGTGTTTCCAAGCCTGAATTACTTCACTTAAGACAATACTTTTCAGTTCCTTCCATTTTTTTCTCCAAAGATTTCATGATTATTTAATGCTAAATAGAATCCCATTCTATTTGTAAACCACATTTTATCTTTCTTATCTGACCAGCTTGACAAGTTCCGTTTTTAACTATTGTGACAAGGGAAGCTAGTTACAAACATAGCCTGTGCAAGTGTCAATGTGGTAGAATAGATCTTCTCTTGACATACAGCCAGCACTGTATGCCTGGGTCATGTGATATTTCTATTTTTAGTTTTGGGGGAAGTACCCATACTGACTTTCTTATTGAGTCTACAAGTTTGAACAGAACAGAAAAGTTACTCTTTCCTCACATCTCTAGCTTTTGTTGTTTGCTTCTTTTTCTTAATTGTAACCATTCTGACAAGAATGATATGGAATCTTAATGCAAATTGTATTTGAATTTCATTGATGCATATGATATAGAATGGTTTTTCAACAATTTAATATATATTTTTTACATGTCTTTTCATAGGATTGTTTGTTCTGTCTGTTTAGTTCATCCCCCCTTTCTTTTTAGAAGATTTAGAGATTTTTTTTGTTCATTTGTTTTGTGTGTGTGTTTTCAATTTTGAAGCTCTTTGCATAATCTATACATTAGCCCCTGACTGTGAAATAGTTGATATTTTAAGTTTCATTCTATTGTGCTGATAAAATACTCTTATCAAAAGCAACTTAGGTTGAAAAGGATATATTTGACTTGCTCTTTCAGATCACAGTCTACTATTAAAGTCTACCATTGAAGGAAGCAAGGGCAGAAACCTGGAGCATAGACCATGGAGGAGTGCTACATTTGGCTCCCTCTCTGGCTTGTGCTTAGACTTCTTATGCAGGCCAGAACCACCTGCCCAGGAAATGGAATCACCCATGGGTGCTTGGACCCACCTCTTAAATCGTTAAAATAATCAGGACTATCACTCACAGATCTTCCCATAGAGCAACCTCATAGAAGCATTCAGTTGGGACTCCTTTTTCAGGTGACTCTAGGCTGTGTCAAACTGAAAGTTAATGCTCAGTAGGACCGTTAGTAAAAAACTTTCTCCCACTATGTGTCCTACCTCCTCAGCCTACCATTTCTTTCACCAGCTGTGCAAAAGCTTTTTTAACGCCAAGGAATGTCATTTGTCAACAGTTGAGGATATTTCCTGTGCTACTGGAACCGCATTCAGAAACTTTTTTAAGATTTATTTATTCATTATGTATATAGAGTTTTGCCTGTATATATGTCTACACACCAGAAGAGGGCACCAAATCTCATTATAGATGGTTGTGGGACACCATGTGGTTGCTGGAAATTGAACTCAGGACCTCTGGAAGAGAAGTCATTGGTTTTAAGCTCTGAGCCATCTCTCCAGCCCCTTTAGAAAGTTCTTGTCTATGTGTACATCCCTTTGTTTTACATTAGCAGTTTAAGAATTTCAGGTTTCATGTCAAAGAATTTGCTCTATTTTGGAGTGATTTTTTTGTACAGGGAGAGTGCTGAGGGGTTGATTTCATTCTTCTGTATGTGGATATCCAATATTCCCAGCATCATTATTGAAGATGCTGTCTTTTTACTGCTTTATGTTTTTGACACATTTGTCAAGTATTAGGTGGCTATTGCTGTGTGGGGAATTATTTCTGGAATTCCCTATTCTGTTATGTTGGTACGTATGTCTTATTCTATGCCAGTACAATTCTGTCTTTGTCGCTATAGTTCTGTATTATAAAATGAAGTTAGGGTCATCATTCTTTTCTGCTCAGTATTGAGTTCTCTATTTGAGTCTTATGCTCATATGTCATTTTAGGATTGGTTTTTCTAGTTCTACAAAGAAAGCCATTTTAATTTTGTTGGGAATTGCAGTGAATTCATAGATAGTTTTCAGTAATGTAGCTAGTTTCACAAGATTAATTCTATCAATCTATGAACAAAGAGAGACTTTACATTTTAAAGTGTCTTCCATTTCTTCAGTATGTCTTGTAGATTCCATTGTAATAAATAAATAAATAAATAAATAAATAAATAAATAAATAAATAATAAAAAAAAAACACTCTCACCATATTGGTGATGTTTATTCCTAGGCATTTATATTTTAAGCTATTGTAAATATTGTATTTTCTTCATATCTTCTCATCCAGTTCATTTTTTGAGACAGGATTTTTCTGTGTAGCTTCAGAGCCTGTACTGTCTCTGTAGACTAGGCTGGCCTTGAACTCACAGAAATCTACCTGCCTCTGCCTCCCAAGTGCTGAAATTAAAAGTGGGTACCACCACTACCTAGTAGATTCATTCTTATATATAGTCAACCTACTTATTGTTGCATTTTGGTTTCATAATATGCTTTGTTGAAAATGTTACTCATATCTAAGTTTTCTATAAGAGTCTGTATAATTCATTGAAAATTAGAATAATTTGGCTTCTTCCTTTCCAATTTGTATCTGTTGTATTTCTTTTCATGCTTATTTGTTTGTTTGTTTGTTTGTTTTGTTTTTTTGAGACAGGGTTTCTCTGTAGCTTTGGAGCCTGTCCTGTCCTGGTCTTATAGACCAGGCTAGCCTCGAACTCACAGAGATTCGCCTGCCTCTGCCTCCTGAGTGCTGGGATTAAAGGCATGTGCCATCACCACCCAGCGCTTATTACTTTAGCTTCAACTTTGAATACTGTGCTGAATAAGTGAAGAGAGTGTGTGCACCCTTATCCTATTCCAGTTTAATAAAGCATTCTTTCATTTGTCTTCCACTTGTATACTGTTGACTATAGCTTTGTCTATGTTCCTTCAACTCCTAACTTCTTCAAGACTTTTGACATTAGAACACATGGAACTTCATCAAATGCCTTTTCTACATATACTTAGATATTAATGAAGCTTCTGTCTTTATATTGTATATGACGTTTATTGATTTTTTTGTTCAGAAAGGTTATATCTCTGTAATGAAACCAACTTGTGTGTGTTTTAATTTTAGTTTATGAGCATTACACTGAGAATTTTTGCACCAGTGTTCCCCCATGGAATGCAGTCTAGTATAGTCTTCCTTCTTCCTTGTGTCTTATCTGTCTTGGTATCAGTGGAATACCAGCTTTAGTTGGTGGAGTTCCTTGTCCTTCTCTCTCTATTTTGTGGACTAGTGTGAAGACTATTGGTGTTAAATCCTTAAAAGTCTGGCAGAGTTTGACAATGATTTCAACCAGTCATAGGCTTTTCTAGGAAGACTTAATTATTGATTCAATACTATTGCCTGTTACAGGTTTCTTTAAGTCACTTATTTAATTTTGGTTGATTAAACGTATTTAAAAATTTACCAATTTTCTAGATTTTTTTCAAGATTTTTTAAAAATTACAATCTTTCAAAGTATTCCCTAATGAGCCTGTGGATTCATAATTCCCATTTCATCTCTAGTTTTACTCTCTCTCTCTATCTATCTATCTATCTCTCTCTCTCTCTCTCTCTCTCTTTCTCTCTCTCTCTTTCTCTTTCTCTCCCCCAAAAGTATTTAGCATGTGACAAATTTTGGAGCAGGTTCTATGGTTGGTTGTTCATGCAGTAGTCTGTGGATGTCTGTTAAATCCAATTTATCTATGACATGATTTAATATTGAAGACATTTTGCTGAGTTTTAAAGATGAGAGTGGGATACAGAAGTCTCCTGCCTGTACTGTATCATGACCCAACTGATCTTACATAGCCTTTAGCGCTTGTTTTATGAGATTAGGAATACTAACATTTGATGTATACATAATCACATCTGTTATATCTTCTTAATAAATTGCTACACTTATTGTATAACAGCCTTCTGTATGTTTTCTTTTGTCTAGTTTTGATTTTAAATTTATTTCATCAGGTGCAGCAATTGTTTTGTTAGATCTTTTGTTTTATGGTTTTCATTTGCTTGACAGGATAATTTTGATCCTTGCACTTTGGTTTTGGACTTATTTGTCCGTGAGTTGTATAGCTTGGAAACAACAGATAATTGGATCTTGTTTTTTTAATCCAACAAGTTAGTCTGTGTCTTTCTGTTAGTACATTGAGGTCATTTGCATTTAAGTTAATTATTAAGAAGGATCTGCTGTTTCCCATGTTCTGTCAGTACTTGTTCTGGTTTCTTAATTAATTGGTAGTTTTCTTCTCTCCCCATTAGATGTTTGCTGTTTAGACATTATGACTACTTCCCAGATCTCATCTGTTCATCTTTAGTGTCCACTTCTTTCTCTGTAATTGGAATTTTTGCTATAATTTCATGGAATAAATTCTCTCTACCTTTAGACTTTATCTTAGCTCTTTTTTTGTCTACTCCATAGATTCTAAGGTTTGGTTTCTCAAATGTATGTCATAATTCTTAGAAGTTTCATTCATATTTATCATTCATATTTATTTTTCTTTATATTTATCTAAATGTGTTGCTGTCTTCACTTTGCCCTCCGTCACTGAAATAAGTTCTTTTTATTGGTCTTGTCTATTTGATAATGCTTTTTACTGTATTTTTCTTGCATTATTTTTTTCCGTAATTTTTGTTTGGTTTTCTTTCAACATTTCAGTTTCCTTGATGAATCTTTCCTTCAAAAATTTGAATTTTTGCCATTTCATGCACGTTGATAACTTCCTTCTTAGATCTTGAATCAATGAATATTTGTTTGAGTCCTCCATCTAATAACTGATATTTTACAAGGGTAGTATTCTACTGAATTTTTGCATTTCAGCTACTTCATTTTTATTTTTTGATACTGAGAAATCTTAAGCTTATAGAGATGTCATAATGGATTTGTGTCTGTATTTTCTGTGTGTGTTCCTTGATTGTATCTTGTGAATCTATTAGGGTGATATGTCTTCCAGTTTTTATGTTGTCCCCTTTTACCTGCTGTTTTGAGTGCAGGGAGCTGTTAAATTTTGTTTAATTTTATTTTATGAGAGTCTTTCTGGTAGGCTGTTTTTATTTGGATCTATTTTGATCATGAAAGCCAATTATAGTAACATATATAATAGTTTAAGAGGGTCTTATGTTAACCTGTGTTTCATGTGAGATTCAGAAACAATATCAATGATATATTTTGGGGGATATTAGCATTTTCCTTTTTCTGAGAGTGTTAATATTTAAAGAATGGAGTAATAAATAAATAGAAAGGAGAAAGGAAGGTGAAATAAGAATAAGAGAAAAGTATTTGTGTTACAAGTCTGAAAAGTATTAGAGAAAGTATTGTACATTAGGTTTAGAAAAAGGATATAAAGGTCTTTCTAATGAGGTAAATATTAAAGTACAACAACCAATTAAAACGCAAAGGTGTAAATATTAAGAAATAAGTAAATAAAAATAGAAGGTATCATGCCCTCAGCCATTCTTTCTACATAGCTAAAAGATGGTGTTTCTCCCGTGGAGTTGTCTTTTTCATTAACCTCCACATGTAGATGGGGAGGGAGGGGCAGCTATCAGTCTCAGTAATTCAATCAAGTTAAATTAGTGCGTCCTTTCACAATGATTGCCTCAACATTTTCCAAAATCCATTGTCTAACATCCTATTTTCTGAAGTCATGGACTAAAAGTTGTAATCTTATCTTTGATTCTTTTAGGCATAGACTGTTTATATAGATTTTATTGTGACTAAAGAAATATGGAATGTCCGTGTGTGTGTGTGTGTGTGTATTCAACCTGTGCAGTCTGTACGATGGTACTTGTACCTACATTTTTAGGGCTGGCCTTTGGTATTGCATAACCACCTGCGTGTTCTTTCTTCCTAAGGGATACCATTTCTCTCATTCTTAGCATTTCTTAGTTTCCTGTGGGTTTCTGGGTAGAGTTGACGCCTCCTGGGCTTTCCCCTTCTACTCTGGCAAGTCTGTTGTTGAAGATGTTCCACTCAGGTTTAGACAGTCAGGTTGGGAAGATTTTATGGGTGTAGCTTCTGAAATTAGTAGGAGACACAGTTTCACAATAGTTTTTCAGATCCGCTGGCTCCTACCGTCTTCCTACCCCCTCCTATGCAATGTTTCCTAAGCCTTAGATGTAGAAGTATTCTGTAGACATTTCCTCATTGGGGCTGGGCTCCACAGCTACACATTTTGTTTGGTTGCAGTTTTTTGTAAAGGTCTCTATCTACTGTCAAGTGAAGTTTCCTTTATGAAGGGTGAGGAATGATTCATCTATGGGCTTAGGGACAAATATTTAGGAAGTAATTAGGGATTACAGTGGTTCTTTCAGTAAAGTGGTGGCTGTAGGTTCTCCTTGATTCATTTCTTTATTAGCCATGGGGAGCTGGCTAGGTCTCCAGTACCAGGCATAATTTCTCTCTTGCTGAGTGAGTCTTAAGCCCTATGTAGAGCTGCTGGTCACCACTAAGGTATGTTTCCCACCACTGCACCCTTGTAGTTACTGTACCATACTAGAAACTGCTATGATTCTTAGGCTTCATAGCTGGGTAGGATATTGGTTACTATTCTCCTTTGGAAGCTAACATAATATGTTCTGGTATGTTCTCAAGAGGAAGCATTCAGTCTGCTCCAGTTCAGGGGCCTCTGGGCCCTGCCATTGAACTGCAAGGTATCTTCAGCGATGGGAACTTACCTTCCTTCTCTGAGGAGCACTGAGAGCAATAGAAATAGTCTGTAATGTTTTGGGAGTCTCTTGGACAAACCTAGCCAACAGCTCAAAAGTGAGCTTTTCATGCCTGGTGTTGGGATTTCTGGTATGTGGTCATGTCACTCCTGGAGGGAGCATTGTCAGTCCAAATGGATTAATGTCATTAAACTATTTATGAATATTTACATACAGATTTAAATTGCTGTAATGTTTTTATTAGGTATATAGTTAGTAATATGATTCACTATGGCTTTGTCAGATGTCCTTAGTGTTCTTTTACCTCTTCCCACCTTCTGTATTTATCTACCCCACTAATTAGCAGCTCTCTTAGCACTTCTATGATTTGATCACTTGTGCACTATCCCTCCCCCTCTATTGCTCCCTAATAACCCCTATCCCAGCAATGGTCCCTTTTACTTCCCTGGTTTCTCAGTTACTCCAAGATAAGTACTCATATCTGATCGTTTGTAGCTAGGAGCCTCCTATGAGAGTGAAGAATATTTGATGTTTGTCTTCCCGGGTCTGGGTATCTCACTCAATATGATCTTCTCTTGTTCCATCCATTTACCTGAAAAGGTCATGATTTTGCTTCTCTTTCCAGCTGAATAGCATTGCATTCTGTAGATGTACCACCTTTTCATTGTCTATTCATCAGTTAAAGGACATGGTGATGTGGGATTTCCCTCCATATGCTGTGAATGCCATTGGTTAATAAGGAAATTGTCTTGTGCCTGCGCAGAGCAGAATAGAGGCAGGCAGGGAAAACTAAACTGAATGCTGGGAGGAAGAAGGCAGAGTGATGAGGCGCCATGTAGCTGCCAGAGGGGAAAAAACGCGATCTGCCAGCTGGAAACTTGCCAGTAATCCGCAGAAATGGGTTAAATTAAGATATGAGCTGGCCAGAAATATATTTAAACTATTGGCCAAAGAGTATTGCAAATAATATGGTTTCTGTGTAATTATTTCGGGAGTCTGGGCAGCCAGGAAATGCACAAGTGACCTCCCTACAATAACATTGTTTCTAGTTTCTAGCTGTTGTGAATAGACCAGCAATGAACATGGCAGAGAAAGTACCTATGAAGCAGGGTGTCGAGTCATTTAAGCATATGCCAAGGAAGGGTATAGCTGTGTCATATGGTAGATTTAGTTACTTAGAATTCTCCTTGCTGATTTCCAGAGTGGCTGGGCCAGTTTGCAGTCCTATCAACAGTGAAGGTGGAGGAGTCCTCTTTTCCCCACACCACCGCCCCAGCCTTTGTTCTCCATTGGGTTGATGTTGATAATGCCGGCTATTCTAATGGTGGTAAGATGAAATCTCAAAGTTGGTTTTGTTTTTCTTTATTATTTTTCTCCACAAACTTCTTTTGGGTTAAGTTGTTTCCAGTTTTGTGAGACTGTAAACTGTACCATCAATTTATTCATTTAAAATTTTGGTTTTCAGTTCATACAGCATTTTTCCCTAAGGATAGTTTGTGTTGATATTTTGGATAATATATCTGAATGGACCCTAAGTACAAAATCATTTGGCATGAGTAGATGCTAGAGAAAGATGTGCTCATAATTTTACTACAAGCTCAATGCATTTGGGGGAGAGTCGATTACTAAACGGTAAAGATTAATCTGGTGTCTTTCATTTTTGAATCGTTTCCTTTTGCCAGGGATATCCTGCTGGTTTTGTTTCCTCATTTGATCATTTCATAAGAGAATTGTATTACCGAACCCTGAATCACATTGAGATGCCAGCACTATCAGGAACAGGTTCTAGACACAGGCAGTTTTGAGTTGTCTAGTTGGGTTTAGACTAGAGATCAGACCATAAATGTGTTAAATAAAAGTAAATCTCATGAATATTTGCAATGGGATATTTGTACTATTTATTTAATGTTATTCTCAAGCTTTCTTTGAAAAGCTATGCTGGTACAATGTTAAGCAGGGTACACCAGGAACTCAGGAAACATGAGACCACTGCCCTACCGGGATTACTGCAATTTAGCCAAAGGAGAAGGAGCCATAAACATGGGGTAAATTAAACAGCTGCAACATACAAATACCAGATCAACCATCTAATTAAAGGCAGAGGGCAGTGTGCTTTATTGCCAAGAGAACAGGATAGGTAGCCTTGGAAAACTTCAAGGCATGATGTCACTCCGAGCTGAACAATGCCAAAGGAGAAACTGGTGTGTGGAACTAGTGAAGGCCAGGAATGGAAGCTCCAAACCCAGGTGGGTGTCCAGAAGTGTGTGACCATGGGGAAAGGAGGTATAAACAATGACACAAATAATAGAAACGAAAACCGCCTATAACTTCATGTTAAATAGATGCGCCAACCTTTGCTGCTTCGTGAGGTTTTTATTTTATTCTCTCAACAGTTCTATAAGACTATCAGAAATCTTTTCCTCATTCGTACAAGTTTGTACTAAGCGGTCCATCTGCGTGACTGAGTAGTAATCCCAAGCCAGCAGCTGGCTGTGCTGAGCCCTCGTTTCCTCCTTGCAAGTGGGCGTGTTCACACCTAGAGAACCCACTGTGCTTGTGGAAGTGCCTGGCACACAATGGTAGCTGAGATAGAGAATTTCCTGCTTCCATGTTTCAGGTGACAAGTCTTAGGTTGACCCTCTTCTGGTCAAATACAAAATGGCTCTTAAGTAACCGCCTGGAAGCCACCCAGCGTCAGTTCTAGTATTCCTCAGCTGCTGGACTAGCCATAGACAAATCTCAGAAGACTCCTGTCTGGAGTGGCTTCCTAGACAAAGGGTCCTTCCAGGGGCACATTGTGGATCCGCTTGTACCTCCTTCCCTTTCCCACCGCTCCATCAACACGCCAACACACCCTTTAAAACCTCTCCAGTTCAGCCTTCCAACAACGGCTTAGCAGTCAAACTAATTAATGGTCTGCCTACCCCTTCACAGCATAAGCATACACTCCCAGTGGTTTAAAGGAATGGAGGAGAAGGGAGCAGAGGGGAAGACCTGGGCTTCTGGGACTTGACCCCCAAAGCTGTCTGAACTCAAAGAGTCAAGGAAAACCCAGGGGGGAAATGGCAGGTTCTGTTGTAAGCCCCACCCCTAATCAGTGTGGTACAATTTCATAGCTCATTATTCCTGTGTGTGTCATGGCACAACTGTGGAGGGGGTGGGGACGGTGATGGAGGCTGGGAGGAGGGGTCTCCCCACTAGAAAGAATCATATGGAAGCAATTAGCAGAGCCTTCCTTCGAAAAAACATTAAGGTGCTTGTAGCGCTGAAGCTCAAGTGACCCCTAGGTTGGGGCCATAATTCACCAACACTTAATACCGCTCACCCTGCAGATGTGCATTTTATACAGAAAGATCAGCTTACCACTTTGAAAAATTAGCCTATTGAAGGCTGTCAGGTTCTGACACCCTCATGGGGGCATTATATAGTGTCTATACAGCTCTCTGTTTTGTCCCTGCCCATCCCCCTCCCCCAGAAAAACTGGGATGCCTGGGTTAATTGGCAAGCAAAACGAAGAAGGGTGGAGAAGGAAGGAAAATGAAGAACCACATAGAAATGCTGGGCTTTTAAAGTGGTGAGCTCCTTTCTTCAGTTCTCAAACTCAACAAGTTTGGAGCAAAAGACATCTTTCCCATCCTGGCACACAGTTGCTGTCTGTCTGTCTAGGCCTTTTAAATCAGAAGGTTCAGAGCCGTGAAGGCTTACGCGGAATGTCAGCCTAGGAAGAAAATGTGCTGTTTGCCTCCATGATAACTGCAGAAAAATTTCTCTGTATGGTAGGACTAAGGGAGGAAGCAAAAGCTCATTTGTTTAAATGTTTCTTTTTGATGTTCTGGGACAATGCGATGCCAATTTAAAAGATGATTGTGGCAACAAATGTTTACCCTTCCAATTAGTGCTTAGAAGTATTAATATTCCATTTCAGGATTGACACAAACAGCCTCTCTGACGAGGCTGATGGGAAACTAACAAAAGAAGCCTTACCCTAGAGCAATTTAGTAACACACATTAACAGCCTTAACAATATGAATGCATAAGACCCATTAAATCAATATTAATATGTTTCCTAATAAGTTAATGTTAAAGGAATTGCATATTAAAATAGAGAAGATTTGTTACTTTCAATTGTGTGAATATATGCTGCTATAGTTGTACTCTATCAAGAGGACAAATGGACGAGAGCTGGAGTCTCAGCGTGGGGGACTGGCTATGTGCGGCACCTGCGAACAGCGTGATGAAATAAACTCAGGTGACATCAGAATACAGGCCAAAGGAGGCAACACATTGGCCCTATAATCTCAGCACATGGGATACTGAGGCCAGGGAGACTGTGAACTCAAGGCCAGCCTGGGCTTCATAAGGGAGACTCAACCTCAAGCAAAATGAAAAGGGAAAAGAAATAATAGTGTAGAGAAGGTTTTTAAGTACAAAACTATTTCAGGCTGGATGGTAAATGATAGAAGTAGAAGTGAGGTTTGCATAAAGCCGTACGTTTCTGAATTCTGCAAAGCCACGTGTTTGTATATCCATAAATTAGTATGGGACCATTCCATAGAGCTAGTACGGGTGCAGCCAATGCAAGAGACTGGAAGCCAAATTATGCATTTGGGAGAACTCTCTTTTGATCGAATCTCACTTTCCAGGCCTGACTAGCCTACCCTCTGTCCAAAGGGCTCTACCTTCATTGCTTAGCTTGCCATAGCCCACTACTGCTCCCTAAATGCCCCCCAGTCCTGCCCTTTGCATGGTCATCATCAACTCTAAGTGATGTAGCAGGCCAGGTCTGAATGAGAAGCTCGGCTTTATTACCTTTGAAAACTATTTTCTCTAAAAACTTCAGTACTGCCTTTGAAAAAATAAAAACTCGGCGCTTGTCTCCTGGTGTTGCTGTGAGAATTAAGCAGGCATATGCTTAATGACTTAATGAAAAGCAGTTAATATTAATTCTCTGTAACTCATGTCTAAATTCTAGGCTAATGTCTACTTTTTCCATATTAAGAGATAATACCTCATAACTTCCAGATGGCAAGAAGTTATTATATGCTTCATGAAAAATGTCTTCATAATTAGAGATTCTGCTTCTCTGACTGTGGACATGCAAATTGATAATATGAAGAAGGAGCAGGTAGTAACTTTGGTATTTTCTGTTATACTATCCTGCCATTGTCTTTCCTCAGCTAGCAGCGTCTTCGGACTATATAAATAGGGGTGGCACATATATCTATATGCCAGTGATAAATAGCCAACAGTCAACTGCCCTCCAGCAATTTCTGGTTATGTCAGTAAGCCATATTCAGATAGGGTCCAGGAAAGGAAAAGTCAGCCAAGTCAACAGAAGAGCTGGCAGGCCCTGCACATGAGAGATCAAAAGGCCAGCAGACGGGCCACAGCCTTGACAGCCAAAGGCTGGAAATTTAAACCAGAGCCCCTTGTTTTGATGCCAGGCAGCTCACAGTAGGCCTATTTTTACAGGGACTGGATTTTTAAAGAATAATGACAACCATGATGCACGCATTCTCAGTGGGGGAAATTGTGGGCTGGGAGGATGCCGTGGCTGAATTCTATCGCTGTCTTTGTTGCGAAGTCTACAGATCCAGACTGTAGTTAACAATGTTGTGCTGGAATCGAAGACTGTAATGAGTAGATCTCAGAGCTCTTACGACATACATTTAATAACTGACTGTGGAGGTGCTGGGGTGCGGGGTGTTCATTTGCTTGCCTGGAGTACTGCTTTTGCTGTGAATGCATTTATTGAAGAATTATGTGGAGGGGAAAGAAAGCGAAGAAGGGAAAGAAGGGGAGAAGGGGGGAGAGGGCCGAGGGAGAGATCATCTTGAACAACGGTTTTATAATGCATAGATCTCAATTTTATGTTCTAGAAAATGATTGCTGGGTCCCACTTCCCAGTTGCAGAGTTTAAACAGATTTCTACAGAATTTTTAAACCAGGTGTCAATGTCAGAGCTTGGGAACTCACTGTGAGAACAAGGATGATGTCCAGACTTTCTAACACCCTTTTTTGGACTTTACTAGATTTTATGCAATGTATATGTTTAGGTGATCAAACTACATTTTCTATTTTCTGCTTAGAAAGATACAGTGACAGACCATTTCACTAATGCTCACAAGAATTAAAAGTCAGGTAAAAAAAAAATGTATGCCTGCCGGGCGGTGGTGGCGCACGCCTTTAATCCCAGCACTCAGGAGGCAAAGGCAGGTGGATCTCTGGGAGTTCGAGGCCAGCCTGGTCTACAAGAGCTAGTTCCGGGATGGGCACCAAAGCTACAGAGAAACCCTGTCTCGAAAAACCAAATAAAAAAAAAAAAATGTATGCCTTTAGCTGGGCTTTGGTGGCACACACTATTAATCCCAGCACTCAGGAAGAAGAGGCAGGCAGATCTCTGTGAGTTCAAGACCAACCTGGTCTACTAGAGATAGTTCCAGGACAGGTCCAAAGCTATATAAAAACCCTGTCTCAAAACACCAAAAAGAAAAAAAGAAAAAGAAAGAAAGAAAAGGACTCTTTTACAAATGAGGAGGCTGAAGTTAGCTCTGAATTAACTTGTTTATAAGCCACCCATCAACCACAAAATATGGGACCCACCTGAGCCAACTCTACGTTGACAGATGACCTAAGTATTCCAGTTAGTAGAATGAAATTCCCTGCTTTCTGTAGCCAAACCAGAACTGCATTTGGAAATCAGGATCGAAATTCAGTGATATTGGATCAGATGTTTATTAAGTGCCCCCTGGCACCTCCCATTCCTCTCTTGGCTCTCCCAACCCCTAGTATAAATCATCTGACATTGGCATGAAGATCTTTTCATTGGTGGTCTTTGAAAAACATTAACGTACAGGAAAGAAAATTTCTCTTCACGGGGACAAACGTAATCTTATCAGGAGCGAGCAGGACAATAACAGGAAAAGGGATGGGGAGAGAGGAGTCAACTGCAGGAGAAGGCTCAGGGAGGCTCCTAATCAGACGCTGGCAGCCAAGGTCTATTGTGAGCTGGAAACCAGGGTGGGGCACCACCACTTCTGAAGCTGACACAGAGGAGTGTCCATCCCCAAAATAGCTTTTAGGCGAGGCAATGTTGACTTGAGTCCTGAAGCTGTAAGCAGAGAAAATAAAAATTTATGTGAAGCTCATTTTCCTAAGCAATGACCTCCAAAGGAAGCCTAAGACTAAGATGAGGAACAAGAAACCCGAAATCTGAGCAGGAGAAAAGGAACCTTCAAGTAAATTAAATCCGTATCAGTGGTACAGAGGCCATCTATTGTCCCACACCAAAACAGCCATCCTTTACGCCATGTATCAGAGACAACACAGCCCATTTGGCTCTGAAGAAGCTCTATCCTCAAGCCTCATACACCCCAGGGAACTTATGACCAGGTTGGGCCACAGCCATGCCCAGCCAACAGCAGTAACAAATGAAACTCCATTCTGTGATTGGCTTTCAAGCTTCACGTGGTCCAGTCCTGTTTTCCCTCTTCTTTCCTAAACTCCTCTTGCAGGTCAAGTCTGATGCTGCAGGTGGTCCGTGGTGTTTACAGTGTGCAGGGAACTGTGAGACACCTTCCCAGGCATCGGTCCTTACAGGCTTAACAGAAACAACAAGGGCAATGAAAAATATCACCTGGACATACTTCTCTGTCTGACAACAAATCTGAGGGCGGAGAAAATAAACAGAGGGCTGGGAAGCAGTAGGATTCTCTAGGTATACATTATGCAAGAATATAAAAACACTCAGGCCAGAAATTTCATTTTGCAGTCAGCTGGAGAGAGTGCTTGGTGGTCAAGAGCACTTACTGCTCCTGCGGAAGATCTGAGTTCGGTTCCCATTGCCCATGTCAGGTGGCTCACAACCACCTGTAACTCCAACTTCAGGTGACCTGACACCCACTCCTATCATACATGGGACTGTATGCACACCACACTCCCACACAGAGATGTACACAAATACACATGATTAAAAAATAAATTTAAATCTTAAAAAAAAAAATTTGTCTTGAATATTCTATTCACTATGGTATAATTGTGGCTGTATGTACAGCTTGTGTGGTGTTCCCAGAATCCCGGTAGGATAGTTTGATTTCTTTGTCACTTGACTTTAGTTTTAATTATTAGCCTGAATAGAGCTTTCTATATGTCCCCAAAATGCTCCTCTCCACATTCAAGTTGTCAGTCTTTCCCCTTAGACTTTTGAACTCCAATGATAGAACGGATTGGAATGTCAGTTCAGAGAGCCTAGCTCTCTGAGAACCTCAGACAGGTTGACTAAGACATGGAGCTTTGGGGGCAATTAAAAGATAATATCAATAGAACTGGCCAGTGTGACAAGCTAATAGTCTCTGCTGCCAAAGAAGAGATCTCAGGGAAACTGAGACATTATTTTCAAAGCCGGGGGCCATTATCCTGTCAGAATACTGTCCTCTGGTGGCTTGGCTGCTATTATACCCGATGATTACAACAATAAACTTAAAAAAAGAATTAGGAGGAGGGGCTAAGTACAGGGTTCTGTAGCTTATGGGCAGAAAATGTGCAAAGAACAATGTGTCCATATGCAGAGCTGCAGCATCACTCTTGCTTCCAAATAATACAGGGTCACATCTGTTTGCTTAGCGCATACACTGCATCAGTTCCTGTGAGTCATCTAGAGATGATGTAGAGCACAGATGAGGTTGGTAAAGTCTATATGCATTGTACTGTTTTCTGTAAGGGACTTGATCATCCTTAGATGTGTGTAAGTGTAGGAATCCTGGAATGAGCACCAGAGATGCTGAGATAATTGCATTTCTTTCATATTGCTGATTTATCCTGCCACCTATCGTTAGAATACATTTGCCCATATTTTTACATTGAATAATGTGTAACAGAGGTAAATACATACCAGACATTTTTTTAAAAAAAAATTACCTTCTTTCATGAGTAAGTAAACAAGACTGGGAACTGCAAACACACGAGATTAATTTACAATGATCTTAGATCACACATTCTCTGCATTAGCCAAGTCCAGTCAGCTTGCCTGACTTCTGCCTGTTTGTACCTCATCCAACCTCCAGGCTCTGTCTAGTGCATTCATCTTGTGCCCGGGTTCAGTCTGATGTAGCCTAAGACACGCATCTGTGTGTCCCTCCAACCTAATAACTGTAGTTCTCACCCCTCATCAAAGCGGTTTCTTTTCTTAGCACGTGAACATCATTACAGCAAGTCACAGCTGATCAAAATACAGAGCCCAACTGAGGGTGTGGTGCCCAGTTCCAACGGATAGATCCACCACACAGCCCTACATCTATGGCTCAGGGACCGTCAAAAAGAGGGGTAGGAAGACTGCAAGAACCAGAGGACCTGGGCATCTACTGAGATATTTGTCATCTCTGTAAGGTTCTCCAGTACCACGCTGTTACCCCTAAAACCCTGTAGAAGAACATTGCACTAAACAGAATCAGCAGTTTGTGTGTATGCATAGTTTACTTAAATGTATGTTAAAAGGAATGAAGGGGAGGTCATAAATTTTAAATGGAGCAGGGTGGGAAATGTAGGTTGTGTTGGAGGGAGAGGATAGAAAATACAGTATTCATATATGAGATTCTTTTTAAAAAGTAAATAATTAAAAAAAAACAGTTATCTGCCTTCAAAAGCAAACACACAAAACAAGAAAGAGCAAATACTGTCCAAAATTACCTGGAAGTCAGTGGAGGAGGCAGGATCAATGTTTCCATCTTGGAAGTGGGTGTTCCCCTCCTAACCCTCGGGCTCAGGTTGTCCTAATGTCCAGTCTCTAGACTGGCGCAGCAAGTAGGCCAGAACCGGCTGTGTCGTCCCACACACCAAGGTTTCTCTGCCTCTTTCTCATGCAAACTGAAGACATGGTTTAGAGCTTACGTCATACAGCTAAAAAGCTAATGAAACAGACTTCCAATGCTTACCTTCCAATTTCAGAGGGTACCCTAGTGAGCAACTGAACCTAACGCTTAGGTGGTCTATGAAGTAGGGAACCTGGTATCTGAGATTCCTGAACAAAACAGAAGTCAAAACAAACAAACAACAACAAAACACCAATAAATAGTAAGTGGAAACTTCTTAGCTACCTTCCAGTCTTGAAATGAGTTGAAGGTGTTTGCCTCAAAGATGAGGAAAGATAAGACATGTCTGGAATTCTGTGTCCGGAAAAGTGTGACAAGCTTGAATCTAATGACTTCGGAACTGATCTGAAATACGGGTGTGAGCTCATCAGCTGAGCTCTTGAGCTCCAAGACAGTGCTGCTCTACACTGCAGGTTGACCCGTGTATGGGAGGGTGGGGAGGACAGGGGATCGAATAGAAGAAACTGAAAGAGAAGAGAGGAGGAAGAGAGTCAAGAAGTATAAACCATATTCTGATCAGATCCTTAAATCAAACGTTCTCCCCGGAAGCCTCAAGAAAGTGAGTATTTAGCTGGGCGATGGTCGTGCACGCCTTTAATCCCAGCACTCGGGAGGCAGAGGCAGCCGGATCTCTGTGAGTTCGAGGCCAGCCTGGTCTACAAGAGCGAGTTCCAGGACAGGAACCAAAAGCTATGGAGGAGATACCCTGTCTCGAAAATTAAAAAAAAAAAAAAAGAATAGTGTTTAAAGATGCTTTTCAGACAAAGATACTATGTAAATGCACTTGGTCTTACACATTTCAAACCATCATGAGTCCCTTTCTTTCTGGCTGTGAGATAGAAAAAATTCTTATCATATTTTAGTCTACAATTGAGTGTTTAATGTCAAGTCATCTTACCTCGGGAAAGCTTCGTGTCACATATGGAATGTGAGATAACACTTTGAATTTTTTTCCATGGAAAATTATTTCATTTCTCACTTGTGTGAGATTTTGAATCTTGTCCTTACATGAGAGCATGGAGCCCTAATCGGCTGGAACTGCACTTGCTAGAGAACGTCCGGCAGGTGGCGCTGTAAGACTGCACAAGTTTAACATAGTTCCAATGTGGACTCCATACTTTGGCTTGCAAACTCTCTCTACATGCAAAGGTCTTTGCCTCAGTCGAAGCTCTTGAGAGTTGGGAATCTGATTCAAGTCTTGATGTTTGGAGATCCCCAGAGAAATATAGAATCAGAGTACACATTAGCACATCCATTGAAAGAACAATTTGTCAATGGCTTCCTAGTCATAGGTTATACTGTTATATGCAGTTTCATAAAATGCAGTCTCCCCAGTTATTAATATTTTTCTTGCTTCAGTAGCTCTGAGACACAAAGTGAATAAAAACTACTTTAGAGTTTGGGCCCATTTCTTCATGTTATGATATTTGAAATTTTACTTTCTTCCCTGAATCCTGTTTTTAATTGCAAGAATGAAATGATAAGACCGATCTCAAAGATTTTTATGGGGGAGGGCAAACCAAATGATCCACATGATAATGTCAGATAAAACATATTGTGCTATACAAGGCACTTTATTAATAATATTTATTATTCCCTGAAGAATAGCTCTGCGTTGAGCTTATCTCAGTCGATCAAACAGTGAAGTGAGGATCTCACACTGCACGCCCTCTACTGAGGCTCCATTCATTCCCATCTGCATCTTTATGCCCACGTCAATGGAAAAGTTCCAAACCCTTGATTTTTCTTGTCAGTCTTGACCACATTCCCAATGGGAGGATACCGAAGGATTTTCACTGCCTTAGTTTGTCAGGTTTGGCGCCTGTAGCTGTGGCAAGCATGTCTGAGGAGCAAATGCTGCTGCATCATTGTTCCAGTTCTTCAAGATAGTGGTCCCATTCCATGTACGCATTTGTTCCAAGGCGTCATCATACTGGAGAAGAGGGCAATATTTGGCCACTTTGGAGAAATTTGGCATCAAAGTAATCCCTAAGGGACTCTGAAAATGTTATAAACTACTCAAGACATGTTCAATGGGAACAGAATATTTTCAAGACAGGTGGAGTTTTACATTGAGGGTAGAGCTATTGCATAACAGGTAGGACTCTCCATTGAGAATTTTAATTACCAAAATGAGAAAAATTTGGTACAGAAACAGAAAATTAAGAACCAGTATAAGAAGCTCAAAACAAAAGGACTATAAAGTGAGTTTTGGGCCAGCCTGAGCTATGCTGAAAAGAGGGGGGGAGAGAAAACTGGTAAAGAAGAGAAGAAAGAGAGGGAAGGAAAGAAGTTCATGGCAAAGACAGCTAACCATGAGTCACAATTAAAGTTCACAGTCCAAAGCTCCACTCAGAATGGATTCACTATCCAGGGCAACATTTTCATCATTCCTGTGGATTAGGTTATGTACTTATTTCCTCACAATTCAAAGAGAAGATTCTGATTGTTTGGGGGGCCAGTTGGGATGGCTCCACACTCATCTACCTGTACACAGAAGTTTCCAGTGCCTCAAGAGATATTGGAGAAGTCTATGGTAGAAAAAGACAAAGTCCCTGACTCTCCACAGGGAAGAAATATGTAGAGAAGCTATAAATCTTGCCTGGAAAAATCATAAACAAAACCCAAATTCTCTCCTGGATTAAGCCAGAAATAATCTGGGGTTTATTGTAGAGTAGCTAGCATCATCAGCACTATTAGAGACTGTAACAAAGCTCCATGTGTTTTTAACAACAACAAAAATATCAAATGTTTCATGCTCAGAAAAGGGAACAATGGCTCTGTGGTAAAGTGCTGAAAAAGCTTCCTTCAAGAGGTAGAGTTGGAACAGAACCTCACAGAGTAAATGTGTTGGAGGAGGCTGCTTGTTTGTCCCAGCTTCCCAGAACCTAAATAATCACACAGAAACAATATTTTTTAAATCACTGCTTGGCCCATTAACTCTAGCTTCTTATTGGCTAACTCTTACATATTAATTTAACCCATTTCTATTAATCTGTGTATCGCCATATGGTTGTGGTTTACTGGGTAAAGTTCCTAGCATCTGTCACCGGCAGCTCCATGGCTTCTCCCTGACTCTACTTTCTTCCTCCAAGCATTCAGTTTAGTTTTTCCTGCCCAGCTCTGTTCTACCCTATGAGGCCAAGCAAGTTTCTTTATTCATTAACCAATAAAAGTAACACATAGACTAAAGGACCTCACACATCATTTCCGCTTTTCTCTTTAAACAAACAAAAAAAAGGCTTTAACTTTAACATAGTAAAATTACATATAACAAAACAGGTATCAAACAAGAATTACAGTTATAATATTTATATATATATATATATTATTTTTTATCACGACTAAGGAAAACTATGTCTCTTTTTCAACTTCTTCAAGGACTCCAGAAGAATATAATATAACCTAAGTAAACAGAAAGTACATTGTAAGCAACTTACAAAACTCTAGAATTGACAGACATCTCACTGCCTGAATAGTCACCCAAAGTTCTTTTGTATTAGTGGGGCATCCATCTTCAACCTACAGGCCTATAGTTTCCAGTAAACTTTTCCATGAAGCAGGAAAGACAGTTCTACCATTTTGGCAGTTTGTCACTTTCTTCTGCATCCTGCAGAATGTCTAGCAGGCTCTTTCATGAAGTAACAACCCCAAAGGATTGTCTCACCTTTAGGCAAGTTTAACAGTCATTTCTCTGCAGGTCCTGCATATTCAGTTCATCAAGCAGTCCAGGCAAGTGCAGTTTCTTGCCCAAATGGTTAACCAACTCCACAAGAAGCCTCTTTGATACCCATCTTCCTCTTAAAGTAGCTTGGTGTTGCCAGGAGCAGATGTGTCTCACTGTCATGAAAAGTCCTAAGTTCTTAAAACATTTTAAATGCCATATTATGAAGGTTTCTGAAAGATTTGAAGAATACCTATCTACTGAAATATATTTCTATAACTAAAAAACCTAACTAACATGAATACAACCTTAACTATTATAGATGGCTATCTATTAACCTGTATTTCTTAATTATACATTGTATTTTTAAATGAGCTGGACAAACATAATCAAGATCAGAAAAGCATATGCACAGTATAACAAAATTGACCTTAAATTTGTATCAATAAACCAAGATCCATACCAATGCAAATCTCTATAACATATCTCCCTTTAAATGTAAACAAACATTTATAAACAATATTTTGTAATTTGGGCATAGTTTTTAGACTACTTCCCGCTGATTGGCGTGCTGTTGATCATGTCTTTTGTGGTGTATCCTGTGTGCTAAGTTTATCCCAGTCAGCAGTTGGGAGAAGAAATTTTTTGAGGGGTGTTCAAGGTGACCTTTCAGGAGGTCCATCAAACCATATCAGCCTGGAAGGATTCCACAGGTTCTCATTCTCTGTGGAAATAAAATAGAACCTCTTTTCTCAAGCAACCTATTCTTAGACACAAATTCTGAAGTCAAGATACCTTTATAATATACATGATGGTTTAGCTTAGCAGTCCATACAATAAAATGTCCCTCTGTACTTAGCTCGTTCACAGTAAAAATATTCAAAAACACAATAATATACATAATCCAGACTCTCTGTGTACATTACATCTTTACGTGACTTTCTTATTCTATTACTTTTTAATATTTATTTTATTATCTTTTCTCCTTTAATCTACAGCTGTCTGCACTCTGTCTCTTTAAAGACTGTGTTTCTTTTTTTAATCTCTTTTTCTTCTCTCTCCCAAGCCTACATACATTTATCCAACACTTTGACCCATTTAGAGGTCTTTTATGTCTGAATCTGTCCTGTTGTGTATCTGTAATTCTTACTGTCCAGGAACACTTCTTAAAATGCTAAGCGCTTCTTAAAATCTTAAGCTGCGCCATTATTAGGGTATATAAGGCCTGTCTGCTTGTTCCACCCATTTGGAAGTGGCAGAGGAGGTCCGTTCACTGCCTCTAAGCCACGCACACTGCCCCAATTCCAAGTACGCAGCAGGTCTCTATTGAGCCATTAAGCAGTTTGTAACAAGTTGCTTACTAACCCCATTTAAATGCTTGGCCTCCTGAAAGAGTCAAAGGTCATGTTGGCAGCACGGCCCAGAAAGCTGGCATTTCAAAATGGCATGGCTTTTTTTCCCTGATACTGCTGAATCAGGAAAGCCTCTCTAAAAAAAAAAAAAAAAAACAAAAAAAAAAAACCTGCCTCTGCTTGCTTCTAGCAAACAGAGCCCACCCAAGAAAATGCTGCTACCAAACTATGCTTATTTCTGTTCTTTTGTGTCTAAGATTATGTTTTAAGCTTTCTCGGATTTTACGTGGAAGCAGTCCACCATGTTGGCATGCCAATTTGTTGGAGGGAGCTGCTTGTTCATCCCAGCACCCCAGAACCAAAATAATCACACAAAAATAATATTACTTAAATCACTGCTTGGCCCATTAGCTCTAGATTCTTAAAGGCAATGGACTGTGAGAGGAGCTAGGGAAGTCAAGGCACCACTCAGAGACTGAAGACACACTGAAAAGAAACACACAGATAAATCATACTGGCCTATCAAGACTTTTGTAGCTCCAATGACCTTCACTATCACTAAGTTGTCCGTTTGTACTCTTAGCCTCACAGTTTCCTTAAGCTATTCTGGACCAGAAAACCTGCCTTAGTCAGTTTTTTCATCACACAAGTTCAGCATCTTATTCTCACAGCAATGAAAACTTTGGATTCAGAAGGGTCAGATCTTGGCAGCTGCTCACAAATGGGAAGCACTTGCTTGAGTATTTTTCTTGCACAAAGTCTTATATTTACCAGTGACACTATATAATATAAATGTAAGACTTCAGAATCACTTACTAAAGCCAGGACAGAGCAGGCACATCCTGTTTTCTAAGTTTTTTTTTTTTTTTTTTTTTTCTGGACGTGACATCAGGTGTTGATGGATTTTACGGCTATTTGTGTACATGTTTTACTACTCATCCAAGAAGAGAGAAATGATAAATCTTGTCCTCGTGTTTGTTCTCCACTGATGAAAAACTTTAATCTTAATTGAAACATAGAGTCAGAATAGATGAGGATGGAGTGATCTATCTCTTATAATTCAACACCTTGATATCGTCTTAGAGTCATTAATTTTCCTTGTTAACAACCAAAGACTCTTAAGCAATGTATCCTATTAAAGAAACTTAGCAATACATCAGAGACCCAAATCCTCTAGCATGTTGAATTAACTTTCCTTTTGTTACAAATGACAAAATAGCTTAAGGAAACTAAAAAAATCATAAAATTACAGATACTAAATTTTATCACAAATGCGAGAAAGAACTGGGTTAGACTTCAGGAAACAGTGAGTCCAAGGAGATTATTGGAGTTTTTCTTTGATTTTTTTTTTAAATCTGCTTTATTCTTCTGTTTTGTACAGAATAGTTTCTTAGGACCCTTGCACATGTGATGGGAAAATACCACTGCCAAGAGTTTTCAAGTTTATGTCTCAGCTCAAGAAAACAGATTATTAGAGCTGGAATTCTTAGTTCCATTCCAGACATAAGAGTTAGAATCCAACTGGATTTGGAATAGACGTAGGAGGGTGTAGGCATATGGTGTTGAGTACAGATGAGAAATTCGTGGAAGAGATGAAAAGACAATTCTCAGAAATCCCCAGGGCCTGTTTGATGAACAAATAAATACTGAATAACTTAAGCAGGGAAACATATAGCCAGTTCGTGCATGAGAGCAAGATGGACCAAGTAGTTTAACTCAGCAAACAGAGTTAGTTATTGGAAGAGAAAAAAACTGAGCCAGCTATTTACTCTGGTATCAGAAAGTGTTTATTAAATATTCTCTTTCATCAATTCAATCCACAAAGGAGAATCTTGGTTCCTTGAGACATTCTAGGCAGGAATCTGTCCCATGTTCAATGCTTGGCATACATTCTCCCCAAGATCCTAAATCACAAAACTCATGGTCATTTTAGACAATTCTTTATTTTTTCCCTAGCACTTTATTCTCTGCAGTCTGTTCTGTGTAGGCACCGGACATATTGTTCAACCCAGAGGGTCTTCCATCTCAGTGGTTGCCTGCTAGAGTTGTTAAAGCAATGCCAATTGCACAGTCTGGTACAGACGAGGTTTGGAAAGAGAATGTGACATTTGTCATTAGGATAAATTCATACTGCTGGCGTTTGCTAAACACAGCAAATGAGTAAAACCCAAGTGTTGCTCAGAGATTACCATCTCCTGGAGTTCAGCCTGCCAGGGCAGTGGAAATGTAGATGAGACAGTAGTTTCATGAGAACTGCCAACATTTCTGTCTCAGGCTGGGTCATGATGAGTGACATCTCTGAGAATTTGAACTCAAGAGTCAATGGTTTCCTTTAATTTTTTTTTTTTTTTTGTCTCTGGAGGATGGAGTCATTGAGGGTAATGCATTACATGTAATGTATGAACCCAAATGTTATTCAACCACTCTGAAAGGAATGTAAGCCAGACCTGTCCAGAGTGTGACGGGAGCCAGTCTGGATGAGGAGGAGCACTGCCAACGTTACAATCTATCCTTGTAAAGCCTCAATACAGACATAGCAGGAAAGCCTGACAGCCTCTTCAGGATCCAGTTGTGTCACAGAGATGCCTTTTGAACTGTGAGAGAACATTTACTTTGATGCCATAAGTTGGCATCCCTTCTGACTAGTATAGTTTGCTATTACAAATATAAGAACAATTGGCTCATATACACAAAGTTCAGAGGCAAGGGCAACTGTCTAATAGACAGCACTTCATAGATAGAGGCCACTTAATTCTTTCTTCTCCCAGTCACTTTGCATCTGTAGCAGGGTGAGCCATTTAGACCTATGAGAATAAGAAGGAATGGCTCAGGTTGGAAGTTAATGCTGCCATTATCTCGCACTGGGTGACTTTTTATGTCCTTCTGTAAATGGATAGTGTAATGAAAATTTCCTTTTCTACTTAAGCAATAGGTTCATATCCTAAAATCCTGAAAGTAAATGAAAATAAAATTAAGAACAATGCAGTAAGTCACAACCACTAAACCCAGGAGAAAGTATTACTGATCTTTTTAGGATGGATCTTTTTAATGGTGTGTGTTTAAAGACATTGTCTTTTTCTTCTGTCTTTTCTTGCACAAGGGGTTGGGGGAGTATTGAGCAAGAAACACAGAGGCAAGGGTTATATGTAAAAAGAAGTGTTTGTTTAGGAACAACTTATTTAGTTTTAACTCTATAAATATCATACCCCTCACAAAGCAATGCAGTGCCAGGCTGTCGAGATGAGCCAGATCTGATATCAGAAACAAAAGGACCTGACGCTACCCTTCCAGAACGGATTGGAGCCCTGAGTGAGAGAAGAAAGAGGAAAAAATGTCAACAGATCTCAGATGTGGAAGAACTGTTGGATGCCCTACATTAAGCATAATTTGAAAGGCAAACTTCATGGGAAAGAAATAAAATGGTCTGTATCATTTCCTAGGCTGTCTGTGTGCATTTGACTTACTTAAAAGTCAAAATTGCTTTCTTGTCTGTCTGTTTCTGGCCAGAGCCTGGAATTTGGCTCTTACTGATGTAATAGTTATATATGTACATAATCATATATACCATATATTACATATGTGTGTGTGCCATCATACATTTTCTGAAGTTACAACTATATTGCAATGCATTGCTGTATACCTTTAAGAAATCAATTATATTATTAATTATTAAAGTAGTACATGTATTGTCATATCATGAAAACTATTTGCAATGATTCTTCCTGGTAATTGTAATATTCCAAAGTGACCCATCACTGTTTACGTCACTGAGCCTTTCATAATTGATTTCAATTTCAGCATTTGTTTTTTTATTATAAACAAACCCAAATAAATACTGTTACTGTATCCCTAATATCTTTTTAAAATACTTATTTGCTACAAAAGGGATCTGAGGATCAAAGATTCAAAGCATACTTATGATTCATGGCAAACATGATTAAATTCTTTCCAGAAAATACAAATATTCCTATTTATTTTATCTCTCACATTTTGAAATTTTGAAAGCAATTTAAGTAATTGAAATGGTATCTGCATGGTTGTTGGAAAAGTATTTTGAAACACACCAAAAATATAATAATGCATTTATTTCTAATATACATAAAAATGTAGTACTCCGTGAAAAAAATCACATAGCTATCTGAAGTGGAAGGTGAAACCAAAGACAACACACACCAATCAGGCAATCACATTTCCAACACAGTGAAGAGTTGTTGTCTTCCTCAGTCACAGGACCCATTGTCTACCTTGTAGGGTCATACCTTAGGGCAAGCCCATGGTCTTCTAATGGGTTCTACCAGTATTTCCACTACAGTTCCACACAGTCAACTTGAACACTGTTTGCAAATCCTTCCAAAAAATACACATCAGAACAGTCACCAGTTATTTACTATCAAATATTTATTAGATGCTTTTTTCAGAAACTTGTAAGAATATAAAAAAATAAGTAAATTAAATACAGTAAGAAAAATTCAGATTTTAATGTCAGAAAACACTTTCTTGCATGCAGAACAAATTATTTATGGAATTTGATCCCCAAAGAGTGTCAGGAGCCGTGTCCCCCCAAAATTTACAGGAAGCACCGCAGTGAGGAGTTTTTGCAGAGGGCTTCACTTTCCAATTGTATTGAGAATAGTCTTATTGACCAAGCCTATCTCACACCCAAATTAACTGTTAATAGAGAGCTATCTGTTAGCAGAACCTGCCTCACATTCCAGACTATCTAGACAACTAGGTGTGTCACCTTGTGACTTCCCGATCAAGGAATCGTGACCCGACCCATCGTAACCTCTCAGACTCCGTGACGGACGTGGACCACGTGGCAAGATCCCGTGCCCCAGCCCCCCAAGCTCCCCATTCAGGGGCTATATAAGCTGTAACCATGACCCTAATAAACGGAGGCTTCGACAAATTTGCCTAGCCTCCTTCCTGCTTATCAGCCTATGTCTTTTAGGTGGTGCCTCTCCGTGACCCTGGAATAACTGACTAGCCAGGCGGGTTACAAACCCTAGACTGAGTAACCGGCCGAGGCGGTCTACAAAAGAGAGCAAAGGGACTCTTATCATCTTAAGGCAATTGAAAGGAGATAGTGAGAACCATTCTTATTGTCGTCAGAGGCTCAGAGTTAGGCAATAAATACTATATTCTTTCTCATTCTTTGACAAAACATACACACAAGCACACATGCATGCAGCATTCCCATGCACACAAATGACATTCCCAGATACTAACAGATTCACATACTCTCTTAATGGTCCTATCCTTAAAGTGGGCACAAAGTCCCACCCCTAACTAAAGAACTATCTGCAGCTGATACCTGCTGGGAGAGGGAAATCATTTTCTCCAATGTGGTGAGATTGGGTATATCAACCACACTCCATGGTAGGCCTCATGATCACCGATATGAAAAAGACTACAGTTCTCAGTAGTCCTCATTGTCCGTTATGTTCAGCGAGACCGGTTTTGTCCCATGCTTTTTCAGACCCCGGCCAGCTGGCCTTGGTGAGTTCCTGATAGAACATCCCCATTGCCTCAGTGTGTGGGTGCACCCCTCGCGGTCCTGAGTTCCTTGCTCGTGCTCACTCTCCTTCTGCTCCTCCTTTGGATCGTGAGACTTCAGTCCAGTGCTCCAATGTTGGTCTCTGTCTCTGTCTTCTTTCATCGCCTGATGAAGGTTAATATTCAGGAGGATGCTTATGAAGAACAATGGCAATGGGTTCTTGATCCTATTGCACGTAATGGCTTTGTGGGAGCCCAGGTAGTTTGGATGCTCACCTTAATTGACCTGGATGGAGGTGGGTGGTCCTTGGACCTCCCACAGGGCAGAGAAACCTGCTTGCTCTTTGGGCTGAGGAGGGAGAAAGACTTGATTGGGGGAGGGGGAGGGGGAGGGAATGGGAGGTGGTGGCGGGGAAGAGGCAGAAATCTTTAATAATTAAATAAATTAATTAATAAAAAAAATTAAAAAAAAAAAAGAAAAAGACTACATGGTTGGGAGTTTGATGTTCTGTCTGTTTGTTTTTGTTTTTCATGTGCTGTTGTTGTTGTTGTTGTGGTTTGGTTGTTTTTGTCTTTGGGTTTTTGTTTTTGTTGTTTTCTTGGGTTTGGTTTTTAGATTCCTTTTTTATAGAGGAAAGAGAGAAAAGACATGAGGTTGAGTGGTAGAGAGAATCTGAAAGGATAGGGGTATAATAATATATTGTTTGAAAATTTTTAAATAATTATAAAAATATTATAATCATACAAAAAGGCTCTCCTCCTTTATGAGCACCCCTCTCTCTCTCTCTCTTTGTGTGAGTGTGTGTCTGTATGTATGTATAAGAGAGAGAGTTTGTGTGCATATGTGTGTACATGTATATACTTTTTTTGTTCTTAGTAAAGTATTATTACACATTAAAGGGAAAAGTAAAAATATCAGAAAGAAAAGGAAGCAAAGTGAAACTCTCCTGCCATCTTGAGTCATTGTGGCCTACCTTGTGTTTAGGTTGCTAACTGCCTATTCATTCAGTTTCTTTACAATGACCTTAAAGCAAGCTGGCTCAACACAGTTGTTACCTTGTTGAGGACCCAGCATCCTAGACAAAACATTCATACACATAAAATCAAATAAGTTAATCTAAACATTTTAATTAAAAAATGGCATTGAAATCATAAATTACTAAATTGATCATTTCATCACTGAGGGCTACACACAGAATTTTATTCTATTATAAATATTAATACTTTAGGTGTTCCATACACATGAAATACTTTTTTGGTAGTTTATTCTTCTGAAGAAGCACTTATCAAAATACTTTGATTTTGTCTTGCCTGTCTTAAATTTGTTAGAATAAAATACCACCAAAATTGCGCTGATAAAATCTATTTGTAACTGAATTCTTATTCACACCTCAAAGAAGGACCAGCACAGCCTTCCTGTCCTCTGAGCAAGTCATCTCCCATGGGTTTGTTTTCTCAGGTCCCATTTCTCTCTTGTCTACCTTTACCTCTCTTCTTTCTCTTCTCTCCTCCCTTCTCTGCTTCTCTCCTCCCCTCCACTCCCCCATCTTCTCCTTTCTTGTCCTACATGTTACCACTTTCTGATTTTCATCTCTTCTTCCATGCCTCCATTCATAACTTACTTATTTTATGAGCTCTACATGCAGTCACACGGTTGAGAATGATGAGGTCAAATTCTGGAAGCTCTCGGAGGCTATGGCCTCCTATTTCTCTTGGGCCTGTTGGATTGCACTCTGTCCATTCTTATGTAAGTACCTGCTCTTCTTCCTTCCTCACCCTTTTCCATGCCCAGCTTCAGAAAAGATATGCAAAGTATTCTACAGCTTCTTTCTTAAATGTCTTTGTGTAAAATGAACAGAACTGTTTCTGGAGGAAGAAAACAGACATTTCGCTTTTATGGTCTGCTCTTTGACAGTAAGTCAACTCTTTGTTGAGGGTCAAAAGGAAAAATAAAAAGATATAACCACATCATTTCTTTCTGGTGTGTCTTGGTCATGCTGTGGTGCAAATATATCAGTAATTCTGAGTGGTGTAGAATACATTTAAAAGAATTTTCCAAGGGAAATTGTTGACAGTCTGATCTGTGACGAGAGTGGCTGGGAATTTGTGGTCAACTTCATATGGAGTCTGAGTTTCAGTGCTCAGAAACTTCCTGGTTAGCAACATCTAATGATATAAGGTCCTTTGGATTTCACATTTCCCTAGCTTTAGTTTCAAAGGGGTATTTACTTCTTTCATGTGAAGTTCTGACTAAAGTTTCTTCTGGGGACAGCACAGCATGGCCATGTATCTATGACACATGTGGATATGACAGTGGGCCAGTTAACTCCTACTTGTCTCTTCTGGGTTACTTACTGGAAGTGGAAAAGTGTCATCAACTCAACCTTAGAAAAGATAACCTGGAGAGCAAGGATAAAGAAAACAGTGAGAAATGGAAAACTGTGTGCACGATCACTCTCTCCATCCATCTGCACTGGTGTGTGACTTCAGGCTTGTCCTCAATGGCAATCAGTTTATGACTTGGTCGTTCTTGTAAGTATCTCTTGTCAGAGAAGAAAAACAGACAACGTGAAAGAGCTTCCCATATGTTTAATTTTGAGCTGTGCAATACAAGTTCCTCTTATAAACAACAAAAAAGCTTTTTGTTCTTTAGGGTAATGTTGTGCCCTTATTAATTAGCTGTGATTTGTTCTTTCCTTAATGCTCATCTATCATAGCAGAAAATCTTAATTGGTGAGTTGATTAACAGATATTTACTGTGGTTCTCAGACATGTCAAACATGTTTGGAGAGTGAAAAATAAAGCAGTTGACATGGAGGAACAATAGAGAACAGAGGACCTGTAAGCAATTGATCCAGAAATGAGATAATTTAAGTAGTGGTACATATTAAGAAGGAGAAATAGGGTAATTTCAAAATCAAATGATGCTAACAGGAAAGGGGTTGGTTGGTTGGTTGGTTGGTTGGCTGAGAAATTTTGTTGTTTTGGTTTGGTCTTGGTAGGGCCAAAGTTCTCTGTGAGGAGAATTGGGATCTAACACCTAAATGATCAGAAGTCACGAGGGTGTAGGGTGTATCCAACACAGAAAGAGCTAGAAGCATGAATGTTAGGAGATGACAAAAAACCAAGAGCACACATGGAAATAAAGCAAACCAGAGAAAGCAGAGAAATATCAGGCTGTGTGTGCCAGAGAAGCTAAACCATTTTTGGCTAGCCAAGGTGTGCAAAGAGGCTTAGCACAGAGTTAAACTCCTTTTGGAAACTACAGCAGTGTTAAAGCATGAGAAGATGGTGATATGATTTACATGTCAGAAGGAACATTTTGACCACTGTTGGTGGAACAGAATCTACGTGAGGGAACAAATTGTGATCACACCTCAAGAACTCTTGCAATAATCTAAGCGGGAAGCAATGGTTTCTTGGTGTAGTGGAAAGAGAAAGAAGTGATTGGCTCCAAATGAATTTCAGTGTTGTGGTACTCAGAGTACTTGTTTTCTAAGAAAACACCCACTGTGGGCCCATATTTCAATTTGGCACAGAAGCCATTAGCCCCGATCTGAGCTAGTCACATAGCTCTGCAGACTAGCTGTCTCTTCCTTAACCAAAGCCAGGATGTGGTGCTCCTAGTTTCTTTTGTTAAAATGTAGAGTACCTGAAAAGAGATGTTGACCGAAGCTGATGACTTAATAGTTTAGAGTTTTGGTGCTTCCCTTCCTTTGTAATTTGGAGGATGTCTTATAGAGATGCTAATTCATGGCCTACCTGGCTGCTAGATGCGGACATGACCTAAGCCCAGGCACCTGGTTGCCTAGGAGACAGCCTAATGTGTTTTCCCCCACTCAATTCAGGGGTTTATAAGATGTTTGGAGAATAAAGAGTGATTCTGGCTTCTTCCAGGATGACCTTGTAAGCTTTGTCAGTTTTATTCCTCGCGACTCTGTTCCAGCTGGGTGAGGGAATCTGTGTTGGACCCACATGGGCTCCGACAACCCACAATAGCTAACTTTACACCAAAAAAGAGGAATGATTCATACTACAGTTATGAGGTTCAAAGGCATGGAGCTTATGGTAACTCTGCTCCATCTCATCCCAGCAGATGGCCATAGTAGGAGCATGTGAAAGGACAGGTGGTCACATCACAAAATTCAGAGAGAACAGATGAGACTAGGGTTAGTCTTTTTTTTTTTTTTTTTTTTTTTTTGGTTTTTCGAGACAGCGTTTCTCTGTAGCTACGGAGCCTGTCCTGGAACTAGCTCTTGTAGACCAGGCTGGTCTCGAACTCACAGAGATTCACCTGCCTCTGCCTCCCAAGTGCTGGGATTAAAGGTGTGCGCCACCACCGCCCGGCCTTAGGGTTGGTCTTAGAACCAGCAAGGGGTAGCACAGGAGAGCAGCTTCCCCTAGATCACATCTCTAACACATCCGATCATGGATATACTGTGGACCAAGCTCCCAAAAGACCTCTGAAGAAACACTTGAACCAAATCCAGCCCATGCAAGCTGGACAGATGGATCTAGATGATGGAGTGAACTGAGGGGATCTAGAATGGATTCTGAGCGTTTTTTTAGCTTAAAAAATTAAAAACTAGTAACAATGGTATTTATTTAATGAGTAGGTAGCAGCTAGGGGTGTGACATTCGAGCATATGGAGCAATCAAAAATTTTGTTTATGTCATGTGAATTTTGTTTATGTCATGACAGTTATACATAAAGAATGCTGAGCAGATGTTTACGTATGCTAAGGATCGCTTACTTTGCTTTCTGTCCCTTCCAGCTATGTGCACTGAGTGGGAACAAGCACAAAGCGTCAGCAGCTGGAGGCTAGGTCCTTAGCTTACAGCCCTTGTGGATCTCCGGTTAGATCATCTAAGGAAATGGTATGCTGTGGCTTTGAAAGTGTGCATTTACTTCCAATGGGATTCAAACGGATAGGGAACATGAACGGCTTGTATAAAGAACATATGCAGGTATCAACATATGTCCTTAAATGCTTGGGTTTCTACTAACTTCGGGTAAAAAGGAATAGGCATCTAATATTTTGTTCTGTCTAAAATGGTCAGAAGCTTAAGATATGTCCCTTTCTCAAAGTTCCAATCATTGCCTAACTCACTTTGTAAATGGAAATTAACTGGATTGGAAGGTGCTCAGAGAGTCTGCTTTGATGACGGGTATTCAGGAGCTTCTTTAGTTTGTTTCCTATTGCTACAACAGAATGCCTGGGAGATTGTAACTCACAGAAACAACAAAAGTTTGGTGCATAGTTCTGAGGGGTAGGTAAGTTCAAGTCCATATACTGGCAACTTTGGAAGGCTGATGTGCCAGCAGCTGCACATAACAGAAAGGAGGAGGAGTTGAATTCTCACTGTATCTAAACTGTGCCTACACTGAATCCCACTGTTTCTAAAGAAATCTGTGAGAAAGTCATTAACCTTTTGATGAGGGTCCCGTCCAATGACTCAAATATCACCTTACTAAGCCCCATTTCCCCTCACTACTATGATAAATAATTAAGGTTGCCGTGCACAAATTCATGGGGCAGGGATACAAACAGAAGAGACCATAGACTTCACTAGACATGCTCGAAATCCAGAACCTAGAAGATTAACTGCCCAGGATCTCCAGTGGACATAACAGCTGGGTCTGAAAGACAAATCTTTCTAGTTCTAGTCCAATTATGTATTTGTTTGATCAGCAAATATTTAGTGAGCACCCACATATTACACATTAAGAATGACTGTTTATGTTTTACCCGCATATTACACATTAAGAATGACTGTTTATGTTTTACCCGCATATTACGCATTAAGAATGGCTGCCTTTGTTTTCTTTTATCAAAACATAGTAATTCAATGAGGTTCCTTTCTTCAAGTTAGTTAAGATCAGTATGAGATTTGTTTAGGTAAGAAAACTTTAATACAAGTTATGGGAGATACTATGACAAAATAATCAATAAAATTATATGAAAATTCAGGGGAAGCTGTGATCTACTCCACTTTGAAGCACTGTTGAAGACTGGAAACTTCTATATTGAATTTTGAGTGATGAAAGAAGCCACATAAACAAACCCTGAAGGACGTGTGCTTCAGAAGGGAGTAACCTTGGAAAAATTCAAGCAAACTGCAGCGTGACTGGTGGCAGACAGGTTGAAAAGCCTGTTCAGGATGGGGTAGCTGGCCTATAGTCATAGCTGATCCACATAAAGAGTTTAGGACCCATTTGGGAGTCTAGAAAGGGATACGGGCCTTTGACAGTATGGAAGCAACGTGTTCAAATTTGTGGCACAGCAGCTATAACCATAGTATGGGGACTGAGTAGAAGAAAGAGAAGCTACAGATGGGCGGGTGGCTACATAATTATAGAGAATACAGAGATGGTCAGAGCACCCTGGACTAGGGGAGGGGGTTCTTCTGCTATGTATACCTTCATAGCTGTTTTTCCCCCCAAAGGCTTGAGAACTTCCAGAGAATAGAGAAACAAGACTAGCGTGGTGTGATTTTTGGATTTTTCATCTCTATCTCATGGCATACTGCCTTAAGATAAAAGAGATTCAGGGTTGGAAGGGTCACTATTGGAGGAATTGAATAGCTTTGGGGATAAATAAAATTTGACCCAGAGCAACCATGGGAGATTCTCTCTGCCATTTGCCTCATAGACATCAGAATAAAACAGGTCCTCTCTAACAACATTGTCCATCTAGACGGAGCTTCTAACAGGCCAATATCTTGGGTTAAAAACAAAAAGAGCAACACAACAGCAGTTTCTATTCACTACAGCATGAAATAAATCACTAGCAGTGCACCAGCGAGTGAATGGGAAGCAGGACAGCTTAGACGCAGCCACGTCACATGACTGAGATGGAATTCAGAAGCCCTGGCACTTACTGAACCTGTAAGATTTTTCTTCAAGAAAAAAAATCCTCTGAACACAAAACGCCATCTCATTTCCAACCGTTTTGATGTTCCCTCCAACAGTTTGACCTAGATAGGTTTTCTTTTATATTTAGCTCATCTGTTTTCAGTTAATTCCAGAAATATATTTCCAATCATCCACCAAACAAACAATCAAAGTTGACCCCATCTATTAAGGAGGCCCTAAAATCTGCTCGCTCCACACTGGGGGAAATATGTCAGGGACGCTGTCTTGAAAAAGAACATGAAGTTCCTCTATGGCTCTCTTGGTTTTGCTTCTCTGAAAAGACACTGTTGTCACCTGTAATATATGGCCATAAGTGAGCTCCTGTCTGCAAGGCCAAAGAAAGATATTAACTGAGCATTGTGCATAAGGAAGGAAGGCGTTGATAGATCACAGCAGAAGCAAACCAGGAAAGGGTAGGCCTGGACGCGCAGGCCCTCTCCTTCAGTAAGGACTGCGTCTGGCCTGTGTCCATGACTAGATCGTATATCTGACAATATCCTCCCTTTTAATGCTCTGCAGATCCAAGGTATATTATCATACCCTAAGCCTGAACTCTCTAGGGAAATTATGTCAAGCCATAACCAAGGAAGTGGGATTGTAAAACTCGCCCCAGGAACCAGCTGTCTGGAATTCACTTTTAGGGAACAGCGGATAATGTGCTCCAAAAGGTGGCGCTATGAGACTGAGAACAGGCGGCGGAGACTCTCTCTAGTCTCAGGTTTCTGGAGGAACTGTGCTTAGCATGAAATCCTGCAGGGCAGGGGAGGAGGAGAAGGGAGAGGTAGAGGGGAGAGTTGAAGTCAGCATGGTTTTAGAGCTTGTCTAGGTGTTTGATGGGGTCTGCCGTTCACACAAACTCAGCTGCCCAGTTTGTGGTGCAAAGACAACACATTCCTGGTGTGGTAGGGAACAAAATAACTTTCACAAGGCCTCTAGGTCAAATCCATGCAGTATTAGCATCTGTTGACCTGTGCGGCATTGTTATCTAAGGACAGAAAAAAAAAAAAAAAACATGATAACTCTGGATAAAGATAAGGAGATAGCAAATTCTAAGAAAGCAGCTTGACAGGCAGTTACAGCACTAACCTGTGTGACTGTGACACAACATTGAGTCATGGAATTTTTGACTACGTCTTTAAAAAGTGAGAGCCCTTGGCGCAGAGTTATTTATAATCTAAGCCGGCACTCTTTCCCCACCGCGAAGCTTCCAGCCACATTTTAGAAATGCTGTCGAAAACTAGAAAAGCCTCATTGTGTCCTCATGACTGAATTGCTTTCCTTATTTTCATCCAGGAGTTTCATGGGATGGATAAGCATCAAAGTCCCTGCTGTCACCAATGGGAAAGGCTAGCACATTCTCGAGCAAACATTTCCTGAGTATCAAATATGTATTTAATGTGGTGCCAGGTTCCACAGGGAGACACAGCGATCGATCCCAAGTTCATTTTCCTTGAACCAGCCCTGAAGCACAGCTGAATACCCAGTAGCCGACCTCCATCAGCCCAGGAGGAGCTCAGACAACTGATGGGAATCAAGTCTTTCATGAACACATGCCTTAGCCTCCAAGGATCCCCCAAGCTGGGTTATTCTGGCTGAAGCACATGTCTGTGTATAATCTCAGACCTAGAAAGGACCAGAAAAGTAGCTAACATCTAGTTCACCTGGACAGTTTTTCATCTGTAACAACAATGTGTGCTTTATATTCATTGTCTTTTTAAACCTTTGCAGCTGCTTATGACAAATGAAGGAAAAAAAGTGTCAGAAAAAAGGTCCTTCATCAATTGTTCTAAATTAATCAAAGACAAAACCTTGTATTTGAATCTAAATCCATGTGATTAAAGAATTTGGACTGAAACATACAGCTCTTTAAAATATGTTATTTAATTCTCATATATGTATACAACTCGTTTTGATAGAATCTATTCCTAATACTGCCCTTCTAATATCTCACCCAGCCTCCCACATCCTCCAACATTTTCTTTCCTAACTGTAAATGTACTGAGTCTATTTAACACTGTCTGCATGTGCCTGGACATGAGCAAGGGGCCACCCATCTACTGGAGCATTGGTTGCCTCTAAGAGCCCAAATCCCTGAATATTACTGACTCTTCTTTAGTATTCATCAACTTTCAATAATGCTTCAGATGGGTAGGACTTTATGAATTCTTCATCCATTGTGTGGTTTTGGATGGTTTTGGTTTGGACTTTAGGTCTTGCACATGTTTTACCAACCACCACTAGTTCATATGCACAACTTCATAACTATGTCTGACAAATCCTGTTTCACTGAAAATGTCACTCATTCTGTCTCTTACAACATTTTTTTTACTCTTATGCGATGATATCTGAACCTTGTGAGGAAGGTGGGTGAGATTGGTATACCATTTAGAGATGAGCACTCCACAGTCTCTCTCATTCTTTGCACGCTGACCCATTGTAGTAATAAACATCTACTATGAAGAGCTTTTCCGATGAGGGTTGACAGATGTACTAATCTATAGTTATAAAGGAATGAACTTAAAGTCAGTTTATTACTATGTCCACTTAGCAAAACAATAGTACTAGGTTCTTCCTTAGTGCCTATGACCTAGCTAGCCTCAGCTTTATGGTTCAGTTAAAGGCACTAGTTAAGTTCCACCTTGTAGATCAGACTTGAAATACAAGTAGAAAGTGGTTGGTTACTTCTATAATATCCATGCCACTATTACACTAGTTCGCATATCTTGCCAGGTCAGCTGTTACTGTAGCTCACAGGATTCACAGCTGAGGAAGACTATAATGAGTTTTCCCTCTTTGGTGCACAAATAGAACCTAGTAGAATTATGGAAAGTACACCAGTAGTGATGGACTTCCAAGTCAATAAGAAAGTCAAAAAGAAGTCAGCTTGACTTCTCCATGTCGTATTCAAGCATCAGGAGTCATCAGCAATAGAAACTTACCATCAAGTTCTGGAGGGTAACTAAGAGCCATGGCAATAACCTGTAACATTTGGCAGCTATGGGACCCCACTGACTAACAATTTGGGGAAAAAAGATAAATAATATAATGTTTTAGAACTGAAAAATCATCACATCAAATCCATGTTAAAGAAGTTTAGAGTAAGTAACCTTCCCATATGCCCATCAAATGTTCACCTGGTGTCTGAACAGAAAAGACAGATGCTCTCTTCTCTGAATATGATCATTTCATTTCTGAACAATTTTCACCATTGTAAAATTCTGATGGAGTCAGGCCTATGATTTCAGACACAGGAGGCTAAAGCAGGATGACAAGTTCCCAGCATGAGCTATAAAGTGAGTTCAAGGTCAGCTAGGGAAAATTAGTGAGAGTCTTTCTCAAGGCAAAAAGTAAGAAGAGGGCTAAGGATACCTAATAATTCCGTGGTAGAACACTTGCTCTATTTAGAGCGCTCCCCATGCGTGTACCTCTGACAGCCTCTGTGCAGTCCGGCACAGACTACAAGTCACTCTCTTTGCCCCTCCAAAGTGTTGTGAAAGTACTACAGGTGTAATACCATTTTATTAAAAGGAATCTTTTTACCTTTGGGTTGGCAGATGACTCGGTGAGGGAAGTGCTCAATTGCCAGAATCCACACTAACAAAACTACCTGGCAGGTTCCAGGCAAGTAAGAAATTCTGTCTCAAAAAAAAAAAAAAAAAAAAAAAATAAGATAGGCAGTAAAGACAGCTGAGGCCAAATTCACATGCACATGTACAAAATGTCACCTGCATGCACACATCCACACACATGTGCCTATGCACATAGGAAAAATACCCAAGAATATGTGCACACTCACACAAATATAACTAGATAAACAATAAATAAATATTGTACTATCTTAACAGAAAGTTAATTCTTAAAACTTACATGAAAAGCTGTGGAAACCTAAGGAGCTGTTAGAGTTCTTTCCTGACCTAATTTGCATGTGTCTTTTGAGAAACTGTTGATGGCGGAGCTTCTGCACTATCTGATTTACATACAGAAAGTTCCCTGAAGGTCAATTTCCACTGAGAGATGACCCACACAGTGTGAGCTGGGCCAGCTCAGGCAGTGCTGACTGCATGCAGAGTATTTCTCCATTGCCCCTGAAAGTCCCCAGAAGGTTGGAATGTGTCCTCCCCAAATGTCGGGTATTATTAATATGATAGTCTTAAGAGGTGGAACCTGTAAGAGATGACTCAGTGACAAAGGTCCTTCTTCCTTCTTCTATAAAGAGGTTCCAAGCAGTGTATTAGCTTTTCTTCTATTGCTGAGAAAAAAAAAAAAACAAACAAACAAACAAAAAACCTATACAATGTCTAGGGCAACTTATAATGAATGATTTAATTGAACTTATGGTTTCAGAGGATTAAGAGTCCATCATGACAGGAAAGAATGATAACAAGTAACAGGCATGTTGGGTGGAACAGCAGTGGCAAGCTTACATCTAAACCTCAAACAGGATGAGGAAATGGCATGAGTTTTTTGACACCTCGAGGCCTGCCTCCAGTGACACACCTCTACTAACATGTTCACATCTAACCTCCCCAAACAGTTCCACTAACTGGGAACCAAGTTGGAAACCATGAACCTATGCGGGACATTTTCATTCAAACCATCACATGGTGTCTGATAACCTTGCTCTTCCTTCTCCCACCATGTAGGACACAGCAAGAGGGCTCCCACACAAGCTTGAAATTGAACTTTTCAACCTCCAGAAGCAAGACACTAATTTGCTGTTCCTTATAAATAATCAGTCTCAGGTTTTGTTATAGTACAGAAACACTACATATATAAAACTTCTGCACCTACCCAGAATGTTCTTCAGCTCTTAGAAGTTGTGGGGCTTTATAGATCTATCTATCTACCTCTCTCTCTCTCTCTCTCTCTCTCTCTCTCTCTCTCTCTCTCTCTGTATATATATATATATATATATATATATATATATATATATATATAAAATTTTAAAATTACAAAATCTGTAGTAAATTTAGGTTGAAGTTAATGATTCCTTAGAATTAGAAATATTAATTTAGAATCACTTGATTGTACAAACACCACAAGTATTATACAATCGAATGTATTAATAGACTGTCTAAGAGAACATCAAAACATACTTTTATCCTACATACTTTTTGATTACTAATATGGGATTCCCCTCTGTATGCTGTGAATACTATTGTTTAATAAAGAAACTGTCTTGGGCTTGCTCAGAGCAGAACAGAGGTAGGTGGGGAAAACTAAACTGAATGCTGGAAGAAAGAAGGCAGAGGGAGAGAGAAGCCATATAGCCCTGTCGGAAACAGGGACCTTGCCAGTAAGCCACTGCCATGTGGCAATACACAGATTAATGGAGATGGGTTAAGTTAATATGTAAGAGTTATCCAATAAGAAGCTAAAGCTAATGGGTCAAGTAGTGATTTAATTAATACAGTTTCTGTGTGGTAGTTATTTCAGGGCTGAGAAGCCAGGAACAAACAAATGGCCTTCCTACTACAGATTACCAATTCAGAAAACATTAATTTTATATTATCACTCTTCATGAAGAGAAGAAAAAAGTCTTGTTTTTATTCTGGGGTAATTAGTTGATTTTCAAATTATGTTGTTGAGTTGAATGTGGTGGTGTATACCTTTCATCTCAGCACTCCTCGGCAGAACCAGGAAGCTCTTTATGAGTTCAAGATCATCCTTTTCTACATAGTGAGTTCCAGGACAATCAGAACTAAATAATAGACAAAATTTGTTTCAAAAATAATTGTTTTGAAGATGATTGTCTAATTGGGAGGGAATAGAATTGGTCAAATTTTCTTCATATGTAAACTTTAATTATTAAACATTTTAATTTATCTTATGCAGTTAGTGTTTAATTTTTAAAATTTAGATACTCACTAACAATTACACACACACACATACACACACACACACACACACACACACACCTGCCAGGTACCAGACATTCATGTAGGGAGAAGAGTTCCAACCCAGCATGTTTGTGCCACCTGCTAGTGAATTGGCACCATAGTCACTGGTCTCCATTTTATCCTCTGAGCCTTTTAGGATACAGATCTTACTCCTCAGAATTGAGATTTCAGGCTCATTTAAGGACAGAAAGCATGAGTTTCTACCATAGTTTGCTATCTGTGTTAGTACAGAACTGATCATGCTCAAAGTGTGTGTGTGTGCATGTGTGTATGTATGCACACATGAACACACATAAACACACATATGTGCATAGATGCACAGTAAATCAACAGAGTGACTCTTCCCTCTCAGTGTCTTAATGTCTCCATCTCAAGTATCTATATGGGGCTCAGATTTCCCTAACGACTGCAACACAGAGGTAAAACATCAGATGGTTTTGTGTTTACCTCAGACACTCACTCAGGTTGTTCATTTGTGACATGATACTGCTAACAGTGTCCCAACATTAACCCAAGGATGTGTTGAGCTTTGCAAACCAAGTGTCAATTGTTGGTTACTTCTCAGGACTGGCTTTCACTAACGATGGAGATGGGCACAAGATGTTTAATACTTCTTGACATACTATGAAGAGAATGTTCACCCTCTGTTCCACACTTTACAAAACAATGAGGAAACGTAAAAACAGTATAGCTTTTAATTTTCATGGAGATTTAGGGTAGAAATAAGAACAAAGAATTAAGAACAAAGTTGCACGTGGAGCTAGTTGATGGATAATAACCAGACTGAGCACATGCCTGTTGAAGTGTGAAACTCAAAACTTCATAGGTCATTCCAGGTGCCTTCCAGGCTGGAGAATGACTGGTATAGGTGGAAGACAAATATGGATTTTTTGCTAAGTGTTGAAGTCTCAGCAGATATGAGAGATAATTTCTCCATCTCTCCCTTGACTTTATCACCCAGAAAAAAAAAAAGTCCAGAACTCCTTATTCCAAATGGGCAGTGTTGTCATTTTTACTTTATTGTGACAGCTTAATGATTTCGGAAGACATGGAAAACAGACATAGAAGGAAGCCTCACTGATTGAGACACCCAGCTATCCAGTTGTGCCTTTCAGCATTCACACAGGAGAGCAGAAGCTTATATACTGCGGCTCATCCTATACCTTCTCTGCGGCCATTCTGCTATTGAGCTTATATTTTTGTAATTATGCCATATGCTTTACAGTACTCCAACTGCTCCTCCACCGGGTCCTAATGCCCTCTGTGCTGCTAACTCCAAATGACATACAGTTTCTATTGTGTGTGATAATTTAATTCTCGTTGCCTAATGTGGCTTTTCCCTTAGAGTGTTGGATGTCACATCCTTTACATACAATTCTTTGCAAGAACCTCTTCCCATTTGACATCTAAATTCAGAATTGTCAAAACCTCCATTCTCCTCGTAGCCCATTTTTTTCTCTCAAAATTACATACTTGCCTTTTGCAGTTAATACCATCTGTAGTGTGAATTCCAATCGGTCTTACTAATAAAAACCCTGAGTTGGATATAGAGATAAATGATGAAAGATCAGAGAAGCACTAGTTCTTACCTCTACCAAATCCTCAGACTGAATAGGTGACCCTATCTCTAGGAATCCTCAGACTGAAAGCCTTGAGCTCCTATCTCCTCCTGTCTTATATTTTTCTCCTTATCCAGCCATATTCTTTCCTGTCTCTACCTCCCTAGTGCTGAAATTAAAGGTGTGTGAATCCCCATGTACTGGGATTAGCCATCACTGACTGGCTCTGTTTCTCTTCTACACTGGATCAGTCTCAAGTAGCCTAGGGTAGCCTTGAACTCACAGAGATCCATCTGCCTCTGCCTTCTGAGTGCTGGGATTAAAGGTGTGTGCCACCACTGTCTGGATTCTGTGGCTAACTAGTGGCTTAGCTCTGTACTCTTGTCTTCAGAAAGCTTTATTTGTTAGATAATAAACAAAATATCATGACATTTTCCCCCTTTCACCTAAAATAAAAAGATTATAACTAATAAAAGAAAAACTATATACAATAACTATAATGACTATATACAATATATACAGGCAATAAATACATCAACAATGTTTTGTTCATTTTCATTTGACAAATTCAGAGAAAAAACCCTATTATTTATCCTATCTTGATAAGTCCAAAGTCTTGTATTTAATTCACTCTCTATCCTAACATGAATTACCATCCAAAACGACCTTTTGATGTCTCTCAACCTTATACACTTTTCACCTCTTTAGTGAGTTTCTTTTCTGAGTCTGATAAACAAGGAACACTGTAACTATAACTATCTAGTTGCTAACTCCCTCAGAGACTCAGGAAGGAACTGCTATTACCTGAGTAATCAGTAAGCACAAGCAAGTAAGAGATGGCAGAAACAGCTGCTGCCTGGGCAGTCACCTAAAGTTTCTCTGCAATATTGGGGCATCCATCTTTGGCCTAAAGGCCTAGCATATCCAGCAGACTTTTCTGTTGAAGCAGGATTTTTGAAGAACTATCCCACTTTGTCTTGGCAAGGTTTGGCAGTCACCCTTGTGTCTTCCTTGTCCAATTAGGGCAGTATACTGTCAGCTGTTGAGGCAAGAACACTTTTTTCCCAGTGCCTTACTTTTGCCACAAAGAAAGTAAACTCTATGTGGAGTTTCTTTGATGCCCATCATCTTCTCTGAAGTAGATTGATGCTGCCAGGAGTAGACATATCTCATTGTCATAAAAAGAACCTTTGTTATTTAAATATATTAAATGCCATATTCTGTAGAGCTCTAAAGATTTGATCATGACCTGTCTGTCTAAAATGTATCTCTGTTTGACTTTGAAAACATACATAATATGACTAAAACTTTGATTATAATGACTAACTACTAACTTGAATTTCTTTATACTGCAATTAGTTGGTAATAATAACTTTCAAAGATAAGAAATTTCATATATAATGAAATTTCTTTAATATATGTTAAATCCTTTAACATGTTTAATGAGTTGCATAGGTACAATATCTTTAACAAGAGTAGAAATGTATGTATAGTATGTTCTAACAAAAATAATCTCAAATTTCTATCAATATACAAAGATCCATATCAATGTAAACTATTTAAAACTAATAGTTTCTTTCTTGATTTAAAAGTAGATTCAATAATCTACCTTTCATCCTATTTCTATATACCCCACTTTTCTTTTCATAGTTGATTTAATAATCTACCCTTATATACTATCATATCTATATTCTGCTTTTTTTTTCTTTTCAAAACAAGAACTCTGAATCTAAACTCTTTGTTTAACTTTTTCCTTACCATTACCAATTACAACTTGTAACCAGCCACACTAAATGATGACAAATATCCATAACCACCCTTTGAATGACCAAAACAACCCACCTCTTGGGAATGTGGGCATCATTTTCTTAAAGTTACTTCCTGCTGTTTGGGGGTGAAGACATCTTTAAGGGTTCCTGAAGAGGAAAATTTAGGTTAAATTGTCAAGTTCTGGGAGAGGTAACGAATATCATTAGTTGTCCAGTCTCTCTGTAACGGGAAAGTGCAGGGCTTATCTCTAGTCCTAGCTAGAATAGCCTGTGAGGCTGGATCATCTCAGTTAGCCACCTCAAAATGTTCTAAGCAGTTTGTAGTTCAAAACCAATATTTATATGGTATTTTTCAGGTTATTGGTATTATCATCTCTCTAGCCTTTTTTGTTTGTTTTTGTTTTGTTGTTGTTGTTTTTCAAGAAAGAGTTTCTGTGTAGTTTTAGAGCCTGTCCTGGAAATCACTCTGTAGACCAGGCTGGCCTCGTACTGACAAAGATCCGCCTACCTCTGCCTCCAGAGTACTGTGATTAAAGGCGTGTACCACCATCACCTGGCCCTCTCTAACCTTATAATGCAATGATAAAATTGGTTCTCACTTAAAGTTCTCTGGCTGACTTTGAACAGCTCTATGATTTGTTTTAATAAGATTTTATAAGGCTTGTATCTTGTCACACACATCAATTAACATTTTAGAGATAAACCAAGAATTATCAAGATGATAATTAACGTTATGTCGATCCCAGTTAAGCTGACTATATCTGCCTTTAGTTGATTTAGTTGCTCCAATTTTAAATTATGCACAATCATACAGTGGACTAACTCTCTTCATTGTAATTGAGCTTCCAACTTTTAACATGGGAAAAATACCCCCCCCCCAATTAACATCCCCTTTAAAAATTCTCAATTGTCTCGCAAATCTGCTAATGATGGTGATAAAGCTGTGAAACTGACTGCTGTTGCATAGCAGCAGCCTAAGAAGGTGGTCCAGGGAAAGCCCACCAGAAGAGAAGAAAGGAAAACCTAGCCAGGTGGGGTGGTAACTCTGGCCGTGTGGAACTCCAGGCTATGCCAGTGGCTGCAAAGCTACAGGCAAGCTGCAGTTTTCATGAATTGGTGCCCCGAAGTTGGATGCCAGATGTAGCATGAATCTAATAGGTCTTAATAATAAAAGCCCTGAGTCAGCTATAAGGGGGTGAAAGTTTAAAGATCAGAGAAGCAGAGCTGTCACACACTAGTTCCTCTACCAAATCCTTAGACTGAATGGGTGATCCTGTCTCTAGGAATCCTCAGACTGAAAGCCTTGAGCTCCTGTCTCCTCCCACTTTATAGTCTTCTCTCCTCCCAGCCATATCCCTTCCTGTCTCTGCCTCTCTAGTACTGGAATTAAAACTGTGTGAATCCCAAGGACTGGGATTAAAGGTGTGAGCCATCGCTGCCTGGCTCTGTTTCCCTTTTAGACTGGATCAGTCTCGAGTAGCCTAGGGTGGCCACAAACTCACAAAGATCCATCTGCCTCTGTCTCCTTAGTGCTGGGATTAAAGGTGAGTTCCCCTACTGTCTGGCCTCTATGGCTAACCAGTGGCCTATCTCTGCACCCCGCTCTTCACAAACTAAATATCACAAACTAAATATCACCACAACCATCTTCATGATAAGGGCCCACTGCTAATAGCTCTCATGTTGCCCCTGTCCAGTTTGGGAGATAGCATTTTCCTTACCATTATGGACTTCCTCTCTGCTTTGATCTGCTACTAAACTTTGCCCATTTTTACCTCCTTGGTATTTCTTTAAACCATCCATTGCATTTTAATCACCAGTATTCACATGCAGCCCATAGCCATCACTTAGCTAGATGCCCGCAGCTCTTTTGCATCCACTCAATGTTCCTGTAGTCTTGTTCCTGTTCTCAGTGGAAGAGCTGAAATAAATATGTAAGACTTAGCAGGAAATGACAAACCTCTATTTTTTAACCTCTTTCTTGAGGTTTCCAGGCTCATACTATACAGCCATCCCACTTCTTCCTGAGTAGCCACGCTTGCCTTCCTAAAACTTTTGGAATTCACCAAGATCTTTTTTCTAATATGCTGCTCACCAAGTCTAAAGTCCTGTTACCCCCAGAAGCTAATCTCTTCTCCTTTTGAAGTTCCCCAGTGCCTCCTCTGACTTATAATATCTTCCTCTCTCAGAGCATACCACTTCACCATTCATATTTTCTTCCCTGTGACTACTGAATTAATGTGCATACCCACATGCAAACACATACTTACCAAAGACTCCATAAGCATACAACACCACTTGACATGCCACTAAAAGGTCAACCAGAAACTGCCATCTACTAAGTGTTCAGTGACTATGTGTTCCACGGAAAAAACTAATGCATTAATCTATGAGTAATAATTAAAAGACAAAAACCAAAACCCTCACACTCCATATGTCTCCCACTCTCAACCTACCCCGACTCCCCATTGTACTTGATTTACTTTGAGATATATATATATATATATATATATATATATATATATATACTTTGAGGTATATATATATATACCCTTCCCATAGGGTACATTCTTCCTGGTCTAATTATACCTGAGATTACCCAGCTTCATCCGCAGCTCTAGCCAAGCCACTAGGTTTCCTTGCATGTTAATCAAGCCATCTGGAAAACAGGGCATGAAATTGTAAGCCCCTGACTAGAAGCAGATGCAGCAACGGAGCTGAGCTGTGTTTCCTTTTCAGTAACTAATTGCACACATGCTACAATATGGGGAAAAACATTATAAATCAATTAGGCTATCACAGCAACATTGTGCTCTGTAAACAGAGAGCTAGGTCTTGGCGCTGCAAGTGGGAGATGGGAGCACCTGATTCTCCTTCAGTTGCCCTTGGATAATCACTTACATCTTTACATTTAATTGGTGCTCCCCTAATCCAGGTTACCAGGAAGATTGGCTTACTGACATTTGTTAAGGGGTTTCTGAGTCAGAGGGAGGGTTATTGCTGGAGGAGGACGAGAATCATTTAAAATATCGTGACTATAAGGCACTTGTACATTTGATAGCCATGCTTTTTTTCAGTAGCCAGAGTTAGGGCTGACAGACACTTTAGAATAAGGATGTCAGAAGCAAAGGGGTATGTAGCCATGAAGTAGCTAGCTGTGTTGTTGGCAATGCCTCCAAATGCCCAAGGCTTGAACAACATTGATAACAGGGATCAGGTGACCTGGGTTTGCATTTGATGGCAGAGGGTGCACAAGAGGAATAGGTCATACACAGGCCTTCATTGTCTGTTCCTCCTCCTTTCTGTTTGTTTTGTGTTTGCTTCCATGGAACTTCTACTCTTGCTTAATGAATAAACTTCCGGATGTGCCACTTGGGGTGGAACTGTCAAGATTGGATCCTCACCTCTAGCCCAATAGTAGTGCAGAGGAGCAGGGGGCAAAAGAAAGGCCAAGATTTTATGGGTGGAGCGATGGCTTAGGAAAATGCTTGCTGCTCAAGGATAGGTCTTGGGTTTAGATCCACAGGACCCGTAAAATGTCAGGTGGGTGTTGTACCCCAGTTATAATCCCAGCACATAGGAGGTAGAGACACGGGATCTCTAGAGAAAAAAAAAAAGAGAGAGAGAGAGAGAAAATGTCTTAGAATCATGATTGCTAGACAAAACCCCATAACCAAAGTAATTTGGGAAAGAGAGGGTTTGCTTGGCTTACACTTCCATATCACTGTTCATCACCCAAAGAAGTCAGGACAGGAACTCAAACATGCAGGATCCTGGAGGCAGGAGCTGATGCAGAAGCCATGGGGGGATGCTGCTTACTGGCTTGCTCCACCTGGTTTGTTCAGTCTGTGCTCTTATAGAAGCCAGGACTATTAGCCTAAGATTGGCGCCATGCACAAAAGACTGGGCCCTTGCTTATTACTCTCTAGTTAAGAAATGTCCTACAGGCTTGCTCTTGATAATTTTTTCTCACGATATCATGGAAACATTTTATCAATTGACATTTCCTCCTATCATATGACTCTAGCATGTAAAAGTTGATATAAAACTAGCCAGCACAATGGACTAGCCAAATGGGAGAGCCCTGGGCACAGTTGAAAGACCCCATCTTAACATACAAAGTGGAGTTGAGATCAAGGGAGGGAGACACCCAACATCACCCTTAGACCTCTGAACATGTGCACATACACATTTATACACACGCACACAAACACACACACAGACAATCTACACACAAGAGATAAAAGATTAAAAAAAGCAGGACTTTACTAGAAAAGACATTTGTTTTTAAGGAAATAGATTCAACATGAATTTTGAAGAAGTCTCTAATACAACTGTTAAAAGTTTAGTGAGTTTATGGGGAACGAGCTCTCAATGTGAACATAGCCAGCAGGACTGAGTCTATTCAAAAACTGCTTCAGGCATTAACAAACCTTTCTCTGTGTCATATATTAATTTTGCTTTGTCAAACAGTTGACTCAAACCCAGCTATGCTTTAGACTAACATTAGAAATGTCTAAATTTCAGCAATGCCCTGGATCACTAGAGGAACAGCCCAGCCATTGACACTTTTAAAGTTGGCTCCATAAAATTTTATCAAGTGACTTCTTTTAGACTAGAGAACACAAAATTCTCAAGAGCAAAATTGTCAATATATTTGTGTATTATATTATCCAGCTTCAGGATGGTAATGTACATCATTTTGGTTTAATAGTCACACTTGCCTTTATGAATCTAAACAAGTTCTATGTAGATGTTCAGAGAGAGAGAAGTAGAATTTGAATCCACATTTATTTTTACTAGAAATCTCCCATACTAAGCATCCCCCTCTTGTTTGTTTCAGCCTCAGCCCCAGTGCCTAATATACAGAAGTTCCTCTAAATGCCAGTTGCTGCTTAAGTAATTGAGTGAATTGGCCACAATTTGACCATTTTCAAGAATCCTGCTGTGTCCTTCCAATTGACTAGGTAAACATAACCATAGACTATAAGAGGGCTACAGAAATCTTAATAGATGCCCCAATTCCTTCTAGAATTGTCTTCTTCTGTGTTTGTCTAAAAGTATGACATTCTTATCAGCTGTAGACTGAGGTCTTGGTGAAAGGGCAGAAAGAAAACAATGACTGGCTGGACTGTCTAGTAACATCCGGGACCACCGAACGTTGCTTATTGTAAGCTCAGCCCAGTGTCCTGCGAGTTGTCCCTGGAGGCTTCCTCTCCAGGCCCGTGCCTAGGCTTCAGGAGTGCTTGCAGAACAATCTGTGTTCTGAACTTGGTGTCACTGGGCTCATAAATCACATAAGGCGGAGAGACAGTGGTCAGGATCTCCCACAGGCTGAGGCAGCATAAAAGCAAAAAGGATGAACTGAGGAGTGGGGCTGGAAGGGTTGGCTGGGGAGTGAGAAGGGAGTGAGCCTTAGCTGCTCTGCAGAATGTTCCCCAGACATGAATCATGATCACACTAAGAACCCTGTGCATGGGGCAGAAGGTGTCAAGTAAACATCATATCTCGGGGAGGCACCTCAAGGGCACAGATGCTAGCAACAACTGTTGAGTAGGGAGGAGCCTCACGGAGGACGCGTTAGCCAATTCACGGTTGAAAAATGGAAAAGACTCAAGCCATGACTCTGTTCTTAGCCAAGTACTGTCAAGTACGTTCAACCATTCATTCTTTCATTCATTCAATCATTCAGCCAGTCAAATCTTGTCTAGCTAAATCTCTGTGACAGGTACTGGACTCTGTATTAAAGACAGAGTAAACACTGTCACGATCCCCAGCAGCCTGGAAGGAAAACAGAGGTGGGAAGAAAAGTACTGTGTGAGGAATACCGCAGGGAGAAAGGGGTGGAAGATGTATTATGTGGTTTGTTTTTTTAAATATAGACCTTTCCGGGCTAATTAATTTTAATTGCCTTTAAATGAATTTTGATTGACATGACAATTATGTATTTTCACAGAGTAATGCATGATGCCTTGCAACATGTATATGCCATACAAGAAGGAAGTCCGTGTATTTAGCATCACCATTACCTCATACATGGGTCCCTGGACTGAGAACATTCAAATTCAGTTCAACCATGTAAAATAAGGAAGTTCTGTCATCTATGACAACATAGCTAACAAATAGGAAGACATTATGTTATAAGAAATAAGTCAACTACCAAAAAAGCAAATTCCATTTGATTATATTTTTTTCTACATGGATCTAAAAATACTTCTCTCTAGATGTCGAAGAGACTAGTCGTTACCTGGGGAAGGAGAGAAGATGGAGGAGAAAGAGGAGGGCAGACATTGATAATCACTCAAAAAAAAATTCCTATTTGGGCCAGGCAGTGGTGGTGCATGCCTTTAATCCCAGTGCTTGGGAGACAGAGGCAGACGGATCTCTGTGAGTTTGAGACCAGACTGGTGTACAAGAGCTAGTTTCCAGGACAAGACCCAATGCTACAGAAAAACCCTGTCTCGAAACACACACACAAAATCCTATTTGGTTATTATTATGTAACTATTACCTTGCCATTCTCACCACTGTAGTCTAACTATGGGTCAACAATGCACACACTATACTCTAGTTTCTGTGCACACTTTACATGTCCCATTGAGAACTGTTTTTATTCTTCTTATGATAGTCATGTCTGTTTGTTTTCAAAGTCTATAGTCAATAAGATTAAATATTCTTACATTATTAAATATTCTCTGAACAAAAATTACCTAGTGTTAGCTTGTGATAATAATTTTCAAACCTCTTACAACAATGGAATATTTTTTCCAGAAGAAATCTCATGTAAGATCCCAACAAACTAGGCCAGGCGGTGGTGGCGCATGCCTTTAATCCCAGCACTCGGGAGGCAGAGGCAGGAGGATCTCTGGGAGTTCGAGGCCAGTCTGGTCTACAAGAGCTAGTTCCGGGACGGGCACCAAAGCTACAGTGAAACCCTGTCTCGAAAAAAAAAAAAAAAAAGATCCCAACAAACTGATTGATACACATGTATGAGGGGTTCCAACCACCCCACCACCAACGAGGTCCTGGATATTCGCAGGCTTTGTAAACTCTACTTAATATTAGACTCAGGCATACAGCGAGACCATGAAAGGCGAAAGAGCTAAGGAAAGGGAATTAAATTATGCAACATGAAAAATACACACAGAATGAAGCTGATACACCGGACATAGAGAAGGCTAGTGTTCAGTCTTCCATCTTCACAGCCCTCCTTAGCTCCTTCTCATCACTGCTTCATCTAGTGTGGTGTAGACTAACTATTGTCCCTTAGCATCCTTGAAGTGCCCTAGGGCTCTCACCGGTAGTAAAGTCCATGGTAGGCAAAATCCAATGTTTAGCAAAAATTCCTTATGTAAATTAGCACAGTATTTATGAGCAGCACACACACACACATTCAGAAGAAATGTTGAAACTGTTAGATATTTAGTTTATCATTACCAGAAATCCATTCAAGATAAGCCAAAAGGAGGCTATTGTCTCAGCGAAGTGGCAAAGAATTGGAATGATGTAAGTTAGTGATGGAAATGCTGTCAGGAAGTCACTCTTGTCACTCAGTTTTTCTTTGCACAACTGTACACTCTGCTTTCCTTCTAGCTGCTCCCCTGCCTATTCCCTCTTGCTTATTTTTGGGGAAAGCATAACAGATGCTCTCTAACTCTTTATATAAATTATTCTGGTAAGAGAAATAACTTGGCCCAACTTGACCAAGCACCATCTTCCAGGGGAGAGAAGGTCTTGGTCCCATGGGGATGACAGCCACTACATGGAGAAGAAACTTTGGTTGGGAAGAGGGACACTAATAGATAGGGAAACCCAATGTGTACACATGCACCCCTGCTCTGCATCCCTCACTGGGCTCTTAGGTATTTGACTATGCTGCAACACCGACCGAATAGAGTCAGGACTGTGAAGACAGGAGCACGAGGGTCCAGTGAGATGGCTCAACAGGTAAATGCACTGGTAGCCAAAGCGAGGACCTGAATTTGATTTTCCTCATAGGGTATGAGAAAAAAAAAACTGACTCCAGAAAGGTGTACTATGACTTCCATACTTGCATCATGGCTTGCGTGTGCGTGCATGCATGCATGAACACACACATACTAATTTTTTGAAAAAAAGAAAGGAATTTGAGTTTATTTTTTGGCGGCAGATATTGGCATTTCTTGGCAGAACCACAGTTAAGGAAATGCATGGGAAAAGTGTGAGGGGGTCAGATGGAGACCAGACCAAAGATCTCAGAAGAGCTAAAGAGAACAGGGTCATGTGGCTAGGAGGAAAATATGGATAAAAGGAGTCTGGAGAAAAACTGAGAACTAAGTTCTTGGCTCTATTATTTTATAAGATCAAGGACAGGAAAGCACAAAGATAACTTTGCTGCTCCATTCCCCCTGATTGAAGATGCTCTCTGGTTTTGACACGTTCTTCACTGTCCAGCCTCTGCACTCTGTATGATTCATCTCTTTGCAAGACACATGCTACCTAAAGAGGCCATCCCCACTAAATTAGGTCAGTTTTCAAAAATACATCCTGCCTTACTTCTAGACTCTTCAAACAAACCAAGCATGTCCTTACCTAGGGCTACTTTCCTTAGCTGTTGTCTTCATTTACAATGGAAAGATCTGTCTTTGCACACCTACAACACTTCTTGACACGATTCCTTTAGTTGGCTCTCATCAAACATCCCTTCTCTGGCCAGCCTAACTCATAATTCTCAAGAAATCAAAGGGTACATTTTGTTCATTTTCATTGAGAATAAATACAGGTGACGTAAATACAAAAAAATACTATCATTTTACATTGACTATTTTTGCTCACTGGATTGTAAGTCCCATGTGTGTGGTGTCACATACTGTTCAGTGAAGTACTTTTTTCTTCTAAGACTGTGTAGTTGCAGGTTAGATTTTGTAGCATGAGTCAGTTATGGCTACACTTAATAGTGTTCATCTTAATTTGAAATAAACCTTGGAACAGAAAGCAACCAGCAAAAGAGACATGACTTATCCCATTTCCTGTGACAGTATTTGTGTGCCATTTGTGTGAGCAGACAAACCTCTTTGTAGTGCGGTCAAGGAGGTTAGATCAGGAAGGAGTGACCAATGGGCCCAGGAAATAAAGGCCAGTAACTAGGGAACTGGGATGATGGCTCAGCAGTTCAGAACACTTGCTATTCTTGTAGAAGACCCGAGTTTTGTTCCCAACCCCGACATGGTGGCTCACAACCATCTATAAGTCTAGGAATCCAAGCCCCTCTTCTGACCCCTGAGGGCAGTAGACATGCATGGTGTGCATATATTCATTAAAGCAAGACATCCATACACATATTTTTAATCTTAAAATTTATTTAAAAATAAGAAAATAAGACTACTTAATGATTGTCTCTCCAGCTTTGCCAGCACAGTCCCCACCCCAGTGGAGTACAGGTGGACCAGCTCAGAGTCCCCAAGTCAGAAAGCCATTAACAGGGGTCGTGATCAAACTACTGTGTGATTTCACACTGACTGCAGCTGTTTGTTTTCCCCTATTTAACTTGTCTACCTTCTTGTCACCTGTCTACCTACAACATACTGAAGTCTGGAGATAGGCTTCCAAGGAAAGCACACACTTTTCCCGATAGTGGTAGGCACAGGGGCCAGGTAGCATTGAAAGGAGAAATCTCATCCCCACACTTGCATACCAGCACCAAAGACGCTGCTTGACACAGCTGGTTCTTTTGCTGAGGTGTATTGCTCCTCTATTTGAGTTCTTGTCCACTTGCTCTATTGTCGAGTTCCCTATGAATTCTCTTTCAGGACCACAAGGTCCGTGATTTCTACAGGGCTGAGCCCAGAAGAAAGCAGAAGCTTCTAAGGCACAGTAGCACCGCACAGCACACCTCACTCTCTTCCCAAAAACAAGAACTAGGAAAACCAGCAGGAGATGAACTGGGAGCTTCCCTAAGCCCTGAGCATCTTACCTGTAATACAACAAATATGCTATTTTCTCTGTGCATTGGCTTCCTTGAAGTAATTTCCTTGGGTTATGCATTGAACTGTGCTGTCCTAATCCCCAGGATCTACATATACACCGTATTTGTCAGTAGGGTCTTCACAGATCATCAATTTGAGATAAGATCATTAGGGAAAGCCCAAATCAAATGTGATTGATGGTGTTTTAAAGGGGTTCTATTTGGACACAGGGAGAAAATTTATGGAGACAAAAATGATGTAAAACCACAGAAACAAGACAGACAATCCTATACAAACCAGGGAAAATGAGGATGACAAAAGCCTAGAGAAATGCGAGGATCTCATTTGTAGCCTTCAGCAAGAGTTAACTCTGGACACTGAACTTAGATTTCCCGGCTGTAAAACTGAAAGAAATTCCTTCTGTTTAAGCAAGCAAATTCACGTGTTACAACAAGCCTGACACACCAACACACCATACAACATACACATGCACACACAGAAACTCTGTGCCCAACACACACACACACACACACACAGAGAGAGAGAGAGAGAGAGAGAGAGAGAGAGAGAGATGCCACTGCTCATTTGTCTGTTTCCTCCATCTCTTTGTCTTTTTACTTCCGTGAGCTGCAATAAGTAACAGATATGGTTGATTTAAAGGGATACAGAGTGAGGTCATTGTAAAGATCACTTCCTGTTCACATAGCCACTTAAGAGCGGAAGAAGAAACATATTTGTGAAGGAAGAGAAAGCTGGCCATGGGAACTTGACAAACATCTGTTTGCGTCTCCCACTTATTCAGGGCCAGATGATCACGGTATGTGCATTTGCACAGGCAGGAAAGTTTCATTGACACTAATGAGCCATTCATTGTCCTCAAGTCCAGGACTCCGCCCACTGGGCCAGGTCTCAGATGTTCCACATTAAGTGAAACACGGCCGGAGTGTTTCCATGGAAACCGGCAGCACAAGCACTCAGAAGGCCTCATGCTTCAGCATCTCCTGGAGTTCTGAATGACCTGCTGCGGAGTGACTCAGACTGAATGTGCAGGATTTGATGCCTGCTTTCATGCCAGGCATGGGCTGAGCATTAAAAACACAACCCAAACACATCGCAAGAAGAATAAATGCGGAGCCTAATGCAAACGATTATGATGTGAAATCACTTTCCCACAGGAACTGTGCAGAACCAATGAGTTCACAGGAGGGATGTCTACCTATGCTTCAAACCATGGAAATTTTTCATTTTAGCGTAAGTGAGCATGGAGGCTTCAAAGACAAGGAAGCAGATTAGGCAGGGTACCAGGAAAAGGGTAAGAAGGCTGTAGTTCCTCATGGAGGAAACCCTTTCTCTTCTACGATTGTGAGCATGCAACCTTGAATCTTTGGCTCTCAAACTCCTCTGCACGGATGCCCATGCTCTGTGATCTGCAAACCCCATAGCTCCACAGGCAGACATGTTTTAAAGTGTTGCCTTCCTCAGCCTTCTGCCAGAACAGTGGGCATTAATTCTTCTTGTGATGTGTTTGGGTTGTGTTTTTAGGCATGAAAGCAGGCGTCAAATCCTGCACGTTCAGTCTCTGAGTCTCTCCACAGCAGGTCATTCAGAACTCCAGGAGATGCTGAAGCATGAGGCCTTGCTCACAGCACACACTACCCGTTTGCCCTGGAGCAATGAACGGTTAATGTGTAATGGGAAGGGCCTGGCTTTAAACAACCCCATCCATATCTCATGTGTTTGCTCTAAACATCATGTCACACATTCCTGACTCCTCACACCATCCTAGAAAAAAAATGTATATAATCCAGGATTGATGCTCCCTGTTTTTGAAGTCGGCCCAAGCTTCTTTATATATTGTCAGGGATGGGCGTAAATCCCGAGGCTTGCTGTGAGAGCCATTCCAGTTGTCTGTGGGGCTCATTTTCCCAGCAGGATCGCTCTGTCACACAGAGAAAGTGAAAGCCTGGGAAAAGACTTACAAGGAACTATTGAAGGAAAACATTTGGCTGAGACATTTCACTGGACTTTTACAACTCCCCGTGTCCCAGCTCATGACACTAGATAACAAATGCATCTCTAATAAATACCCTGAGGAGTCCCTGGAGTTTCTGTGTGTGGATATGGATATGTGTATGTATACATGTGTGTATGCATGTTTATGTACATGTACGTGTCTATCCACATGTATGTGTGCATGTGTAAGCATATATAATAAAAGCCAACAGAACATTCTCTTCTTCATTCTTTACTGTATATGACAAAACATTTTGTATATGTTGGTTGACTTGGGCAAAACAAAGCAACTTCCTTCCTCAGAACCAAAACCATACAAGAAACTATTACAGCAGGTTTATCTAAACTTCCCTTTCAAACAAAAATACAAACCCAAAAGAATATAAATGAAAATAGACAAAAGAAGCTAGAAGCTGTCCTGTAGGCACTATACATATGCGCGCGCACATGAGTTCTGTCTCTCTCTCTCTCTCTCTCTCTCACACACACACACACACACACACATACACGTTGTCTCCCTATCTAGCTGCAGACATGTAAATGAGAATGTGTGTGCATGGCTGGCTGACAACAGAGAAAAGACCTATCACGGAACCAAGAGTTAAGAAAGCGTATTTAAGAAGCATGGTCACAGCCACATGCTCTTTGCCTTGTGCATACTGGGTGCTACTTGTGGTTCTTCTACCATTGAAGGTGGGTGATGAGGTTTGGGAGGCCTGAGTTTCAATATGATGTTTTTATCCCTCATTAAGTCACCCAGAACAGAATCTCATCACTCGTATTTCAATCTGCTCGTGATATATATGTCTCCAGAGAGAAGCTTTTGTGAAGTTAGTTTCCTACAGTCTTCTTACTTTTGTGTGTCCATGCACACAGCTATTAGATTCTGCCTCACGGGTAATGTCAGGAAGTCACACTTATAAAACGTTTCCGCCATGTTGCCATAGAGACTCTGTAACCACATTCAAACTCATAGTACAAGTCTGTCTACAGGCGCTTCTGAGAAAAGGCAAACTAAGGTATTCTCACCAGCACACAGCCACCAGGGCACAGCCTGAGAGCCACTACCTCAATCATCCCCAACATCAAAGGCCAAGCAAACCAGTCTTAGGTCTAGCCACTCTTCAGAAGGCACAGATAGGGCACAAGCTGGCATGAAGTCTGTCCATCTGGAATTGTGAATGAGTTTTAAGAACCTCCGGGGGTCTTTTCTCATGTCACTCACTCCTTGTAGTCAGTCAAATGTAAATATGCACCTAGTTTAGCATCTCCTCAGATTCTGTCACTGACCCCAAACAGTGAAAATAGACAGAACTCAAAACTGATGCGCATGGTTGTCTGGGGGTCACTGCCGAAGGTGTCATTGGGAATTCCCTATACACTGCTTCCCCACACCTGGGTTCCTGGCCCTCGGCCTCACTGTCCAGTTGACCTTATCCAGGCATTGAGCAGTTACTCACAGTCATAGACTCTCACAGCCATCTGAACAGGCTACATTTGTCTTTAGAGTTTCCGTGAATATACCAACAAGACCACAGTGCAGACCCTCTTTCTTAGTACAAATACCATATAACCAGTCAAATCACAAAGAAAGATCAGTATTCTGGGATCTCCTGAAACACAGATTATGATGGAAAGGGGAGGTATGTCTTCTAGAGCCTTCTTTAATTTCTGTCTCCAATATTTATTCCAGGGGCATATGGTGTATTCAGAAGGCTCAGTTTGGGGTGGGTTTGAGAGGCTTTTCCAAATGGGAATCTGTCTTTCCTTAGAATCTTCATTGTAGGTAGATAGAAATCTTACTGACTTTCTAATGTTGAATCCTCCAGTTTGTTGAAATGTTTATCAGGTCTACAAATTCTCCGATGGACCCTTCAGGGCTTCTAGTGTCTACAAATACAGTGATTGGGCCTTTTCCTTCTTATTTGCTCTCCTTTTATTTCTCGTATCTTCTTGGTATAGCTAAGACTTTAAGCACCGTATTGAATAAGAGAGGATACTCTGTGTCATTCCTCGTTTTAGAGCAAATTGTTCTCAGTTTTTCTCATATTCATCTTAATGTTGGCTATAGGTTGTTCATATATAGCTTCATTACATTGTTGTTCACCGTTTTGTCTCTGGTCAGGAGAGGCTTTTATCGTGGAGAGACAAAGAATTTTATCAAAACTTCTTTATTGCATATTAAGATAATTATATAGTTTCTGTCTTTGGGTCAAATAATGTGATATATTTATTGATTTGAATATGTCAAGTCATCCTTGAATCCCTAGAATGAAGCTAATGTGATTACAACACAGATTCTTTTTAATGTGTCATTGCCCTTAAATTGTAAACATTTTCTGAAAGAGATTTGCAGCTATGTTCATCAGAGATGTTGGTTTATAAACTTTTTTTGTTATGTACTCAGTTTCACTATCAGGGCATTAATATGTAAAATGCATTTGTCAGCATCTTCTGGTTAATGCTTTTTTAAAAAAAAATAATTTTTGTAGCATTGAAATTAGTCCTTCTTTAAAAGTTCAGTAGAAAATGTAATGTGTCCAGTAGACCCTTGGTTCACTTAGTTCTAAGGCTTTTAATTACATCTTCAATCTCCCTTCTTGTTATAGATTTGCTTATGTTGTCTCAATACTTTTGATTTACTTTTAGTAGATCACATGTGCCTGGTTATTTAACCATTTCCTAGAGTTTCCAGTTTATTAAACATAAAGTTTTTTCAAGTTATATCATAATGACCATAAGTTTCATTGATATTTATTTTATTCTCCCTTTTTATAAAATTTAATATTTAAATGATATTAACTTGGATCTTTTCTATTTTCTTTTGTTTGGATTTGGCTAAGGTTTGTCATCCTTGCTTATATTTTCAAAGAACCTTTTCTTTGTTTTATTATTTTGTTGTTAGCTTTCATTTTGCCAATTTCTTCCCTGTTTTTTTCTTTTTGTCTACTATTTTTGAGTTTAGCTTTTTTTCTCACCCTGCCTTGTTTACTTTCTTTCCACTCCCATTTTTTACCCACTTTCCTAGAAAACACAGGTTGGTCTGGAGTTAAGGGTCTTCCTGACTCTGCTGCCCAAATTTTATTATCATTTTAAGTTGTCTGATTGCATCTTCTTTCCTCTATCAGTTCCTTCTACCTTAAGCTGATTCTCCCTTATCTTTATCTCTTTCATTTGTTGTCTTTGTTGATTCTTCCTTCTATTTACTTCCTGGATGTTTTCTTTGTTGCTGTAATATTAATCCCTAGCCTTGTTCTGCTTGTTCCTTCTATTCTGACACTTAATAGCTAATATCTTAATTTACCTCATAATGTCTTTGGTCATTCTTTCCCATAGTTTTTGTCATTGAAAGAATAATTGGGTTTATCTGCTGATTGCCTCTTTAGATTAACTCTTGAATAATGCTGGAGATCAAGCTTGGTGACCTAATTTTGAATGCTGAGTATTTACTACTGAACTATAGGCTCCCAGCTCAGTGGGTATATGTGAAAACTCAACAGTTACAACCTAGTTCCACTTGAATATGGCAAACAAATCAACTGACGGAATATGGGTAAAAAATAATGGCCAACCAATGATTTAGTCTCTTATGTTTAAGTTCCAATACAGCAACAAGGAAACATGTAAAATCAAGGCGACATGATTTCTCCAAAAATACTACTAACTTTAAAGTGATGCATTCCAATGACAGTGAATTGGATATAATTGTATATAAAAAATTGAAAAATGAAAAGGTCACAAGTCTGTTGAAATGAAATCAAACAGAATATGAATAAATGCCTGACTGAATTCAAAGAAAACACAAACAGTTAAATGAAACAAAGAAGCAAACTCAGAATATGAAGAGAGAAGGCATGAGAGAGACATGCTAAAAATACCATATTCAAATTTTGGAATGAAAAGCTTAAGCTTAATGGACCAATTAAAAACTTCAATGAAAGATTCTGCCGTGGAATGAATTAAGAGGAGGGTTTTTTTTTTTTGTGGTTTTTTTTTTTTTTTTTTTGGGTTTTTGAGACAGGGTTTCTCTGTGGCTTTGGAGCCTGTCCTGGAACTAGCTCTTGTAGACCAGGCTGGTCTCGAACTCACAGAGATCCGCCTGCCTCTGCCTCCTGAGTGCTGGGATTAAAGGCGTGAGCCACCATCCCCCAGCAAGAGGAGGGTTTTAACAGAGCTTGAAGAAAAAGTAGATAAATTAGAGTGTTCCAGGAATGACAAAGAAAAAATAGGACACTACAAACAGAACACATGAGATCTATGAGACAGCAATAAAAGACAGCCACTGGCCAAAAGAGGAAGGCTAAATACATGGTAGGATAATATAAACCATATTCAATGAATTCATGGTAGAAAAATTTCCAGATCTAGAGAAAGAAATTGCCACCTAAATTCAGAAGGCAATTAGAATACCAGACAAACAGAACCAGAAAAGAAATTCCCATGTCATAGTGTAATTAAAACATTAAGAGAATAAAGCAAAGAAACCGTAGTCCAAGAGAGAAGCATCAAGTCACACAGAAGGCCAAACCCTTCAGAATGCCCCCTCATGTCTCACTAGAAATTCCAAATGCCAGGATGTCATGGAAAAATATATTTCCAGCTCTTGAAGAAAATGTCTGCTATCCCAGGCTGTTATATATAAAGAAATTCTCTTTCATAATTGAGAGTGAACAAAAAAACTATCCATGGCAAACATAAACTAAAGGAATTCATGACTGCTGAGTCAGCACTTCAGAAGCTAATGAAAGAATCCTACGTATGGAAGAGGAAGATAAACAACATCCGTGGGGTCACAGAAAAGAATGAGTGGCACTGGAGCATCTGGAGAGATGGCTCAGTGGTTAAGACCATTTACAGACCGTTCTTTACAGACGCATTTCTCTATTGCTTTTACAGAAGATGCAAGTTTGGTCCCAGCACCCATATGGAAGGCTCATAACCACCTATAACTTCAACTCCTAGAAATACAACCTGTCTTCTTCTCTTTGCTGGCAAATACATTTCTAGGCACAAAGATACATATTCATACATATAATTAAGATAAAAATACATAGGTAGTACTCAATAAACGGCTTGCTAGCAGGTGAGTGACCTGCCTGCTAGCTGGACCACCTGCCTCCACTGGATTCTATTCCTCCAGGACCTACTCTGATGCCTAATGCCACCAACCGTAATCATTTCTTTGGCCAACCCTGCCCTGCCACCCCAGCAGACTCCATAGGCACAGGTAGAGCCCACATCAGTCAGAAGAACAGACTCCATAGGCCCAGAACTCAGCTTTATAGGAGACTAGTCTGGAGGAAAGGAAAGAAAGAAAATGTACTGAAAAAAAAAATTAAAAATACATTTTTCAATAGAAAAAAAAACTGACCAAAGAGAAATTTAGAGGACCATTAGAGCATCTTTTGGAAAAGTACATTCCAATAAGTTGGAAAATCAAAGAGAAACAGAAAAATTTCTAGGCATAAATGGCATACCAAAGTTAACTCATGGGAACATAAAAACTTCAACAGATCCATAACCAGTAAGGACATAGAGGATCTCAAAGAGGGACCCAAGGAAAGACAGAGACCAAGATTGTGCTTACTTCTGAATTTTACCATGCTTTAAAGAATGAACATTTTTTTAATTACTTTAAAAAGTTCTTACAATGTCTCACATACAGAGTGATGGTATGTTCTAGTCTCTCAGCCTGTGTATTCCTACTTACCCCCCTGTTTCCGGTGTCCTAACTGGCCTGGGGTTTCTGTATCCTTGAACATATTAGGATGTACCCTACCCCCCAAACCTCTGCTGACTCCTTACCTTCTTTGGATCCTGATTGATACAACGGATGACCTGCATCTAATATCCTTCTTCATTCTGTTTTCCTCTTCAGCCCCCAAAGTGTTCAGATAAACTGTTTATTAGTTTATTCTATTATGTCTAGTGAGTGACATTGCTTTTTCTTTACGTACTTTTTTCTCTACCATACTTACAGTAGTCTGATAACTTGAAATTTTAAATGTTAAATTGATTTAGAAAATGAGTTCAAGCATCCACATGGTAATTATTTCTGAACTATTTCTAATGGTAAATTGAATAAATAAGTAGCTATAATTGTCCTTCTTTCCTTCCCTCCTTTCCTCCTTCAGTCATTCCTCCCTTTATAACTTTCTTTTTCTTTCTCCATTTTTATTTTTCTTTATTTCACCCATTTTTTTTCTCCATACTTTTTTCATTTATTTCTAAAAGCACAAACAGTTTAAACAATAATTTTTTCACCATCCCATTCAGAATGCTTAAATCATGAGTCAGATCTTAGACTCTTACGATGACTTAGAACTGACCTGTAGAGATTTTTTTTAAAAGTAGGAATATGATACCCAATAGCTTATGTAAATGGGGAATACATTTAATGTGTTGACTACAATAGTATTTACTGTCAGATATATAATTTTAAAATGTAAGTAGTATCTACAATGAACACTTGAATTTAACAGACATAAATAATGCATAAATAGATAAATAGATAATGCATAAGGTCTCTCAGTCCAAAATGAGCCAAATATTTGTCGCCAGTTTTTAAATACTCATGACTTTTCTTCATATTCAACTTAGCCTTACTGTTCATAGCTTTATAGGGCCATCTTTGCCTACACGTATTTTACCTCTTTGTCCTGCAATATGTTTAGGAGTAACTTGCTCATAGCAGCTCCTCCATTCTAAGAGTAATCCAAGGCAAATGTGATCTCATGACACAGTCACACCAGCAACTGATAGTAAAGTAGGGAGCGAGGCCAGCTGAGAACAGCCCCAAGAAAGATAACCCAGCATCACTTGCCCTGTTCAGAAAGCATCAGTATTCAAATCTATTCTGATGAAAAGAGATTAAAGCGAAGAGAAAGTAGAGAATGGGTAAATGTTTGTGCTACTCCTAGAGAGCACACACTGGCCTAATTTTGAACTTGGAAAAATAATCCCTGAAAGTTCAGGAAGGTTGGTCTAGGAAGCTCACATTTTGCTTACATGCCTGGCTAAATTCTTATGTGGGTGAAAACAGACAAGAGTTAGTGGCTGGTTTAAGTTTACAGCAGAACCCATTTTATCAAGCAAGTATCTAGATTCAGGTATCCTTAAAATACAATTTATATATTTCCCTTAAATTTTAATACCCAGTATCTATCAGGAAAACACATATTTTTTTTCCTTTCCGACTCCGATTTCCTAACCTCTGTCGTTCATTTTTCTCTGCTTGAGACTGGTCATCATCCGTCTCCCATTACTTAGGTTCCTGCCTCAAACGAACACAAAGAAATCATTTCTACTGTCTGAACCTCGAGCCATGGGGAGAAGGAAGGCAGGAAACTTTCCACATAGAATTGATTGGTAATTCAACAATGGTGGAGTTCAGCTTTTGTTGTAAATACTTTTTTTTTTTTTTTTTTTTTTTTTTTTTTTTTTTTTTTTTTTTGGTTTTTCGAGACAGGGTTTCTCTGTGGCTTTGGAGCCTGTCCTGGAACTAGCTCTGTAGACCAGGCTGGTCTCGAACTCACAGAGATCCGCCTGCCTCTGCCTCCCAAGTGCTGGGATTAAAGGCGTGCGCCACCACCGCCCGGCTGTTGTTGTAAATACTTATGGAAATATAACGGCCCAATAGGAGAAACTGATGATTCATATCAACGTGTAGCTTTTTACCCTCAAACTTGGAGATTATTTCATTAAGTCGAGGATGATTTTTCTTCATCCGATTTGCTTCCTGTCGCCATTATTTTTTCTTTTTGTAAAACTTCTTCTCATTTGCAATCCAGGCTGTTTCCTCCAGCTGTTATGAAGCCGCTAGCGAAATCACTCCTTTCGTACCAGCAAGTCTTGTCTTCTCTTGGAAGAAGACACTGTAGCATTTGAGTCATAGGGAGGTGTCTTCAATGGTCACTGTGTGGCAGCTAGGAAACCTCTGCCCTCCTTTTATATTATCATTAAATGGATTTGTGATATTGGCTAAACCCCTGACCAATCAACTAAGAAAGTTTGTGGCCACTTCCATTTTATTATTACTAATGTATTGCAGACTCCAGGAAGATGACTTTGGGCAAAGCAACACAAGACAGTAAAAGCGTTCATAACAGATACTTCCACAGATTGCCAAGGTCAGTGTCAATCCATGGGAAACTGGTAGATGCAGAAACCCTGAACTCAATAACAAGAAAAAGACTTTAATGGTAATGCAAATTTTAAAAAAGGCAACGTTAAAGCCGTAGGGATCCTGGTGCCCAGATCAATTAGATGGTGTTGGCAATGGACTCTTAATTCTTTCCACAACCATACACTCACATCCATCTGGACACAGCCTCCCGCGTTCCCACACGAACATTCACAATTTGTAGAAAACTGTTTTTCATTAGCCTGGGAAGGAATTTGCTCCACATTCTTCTAGGATTTGAATTCTTTACGGGGAAAGAATAGAAGGGAATTTGTCTGAATATTTTATTTAAAATTATAACACCAAATAGAGAGCTTTGTAATCCAAACAAATACCCAATTCCAGATTATGACTGTAAACCATTAGCTCCAATGTGCTTGTGCCCACTTGGCCTAGTGTATGCGATTTGAAGGTGGTGTTCCATAAGAGAGCAAGAGCAGCAACAATGCTGGCAGAAGCAATATAACCTTTCCTTTCTCTCAGAAACTCTGATGCCTTGATTGAGAAACTGACTAGATCAAATTGGTCACCGTGTATGCCTGCGGAGTATTGTCTTGATTATTAATTGATGCAGGAAGTCCCAGTCTACTGTGGGTGGCGCCATCCCTAGGCAGGTGATCCTTAGCTGTATAAGAAAGTTAGTTAAGCATGAAATACAAACTCGAGTCAAAACGCGAGCCAGCAAGCAGCATGTACCCATGGTTTCTGCTTCAAGTTCCTGCTTGAATTCTTACCCTGACTCCACACAGTGATGGAATGTAAGCCTTTCATCCCTAAGTTTCATTTTGTTAGAGTGTTTATCATAGCAACAGGAAGAAAAGCAGAGCATATGGCAAGTATTGCATCTGATAGCAGTCTGATATTCTGGCATGTTTGCACTAATTACCAGATGAAAACTATACTTTTTTTCTTTCTGTCACTAATCTATTATTTTATTATCAATGATTTGTGGTATTGGGAAATTTTACTGAAAACTGGAATGATGGCAGAAGTTTCTGTCCTGCCAGCAGTTCCCTACTAAACACATTGAGGCTTATATTAATTATTAATGCTCGGCCAATTGGCTCAGGCTTGTTACTAGCTAACTTTCATTTTCAGTGAACCCACATCTCTTATCTATGCTTTGCTATGTGACTTGGTGTTATAGAATATTATTTTAAGGTGTGTTAGGGCCTAGCAACAGGTGCTGTCAGAGGTCCTGCTTGTGCCTGGACAATGAGGAGCCACCAAGCAAAGTCAATGGATTGTAATGCCTGGGTGCTGGGAGGGTATATAAGCTTTTCCCCCATTGTTAAATAAACGTCTGCTCTTTCCCTTTCAGCGCACTGCTGGCATCTGTCTTTGTTGATGTGGCATCTTCTCACTCCCTCCCCCGTGGAAGATGCTAGAGCCCTGCTACATCTGGCACCTAAATAAGGACTTCAAGCATCGATTTTGATCTCGCCTGGCCAGAGTTCTTTTTCTCATTGCCACTGTCATTTTTGTGTTTTGCCTCTCCTCACTCACAGTACTAGAAGGTGTCCCCAATATGGTCTATTGTCTGTGAAAAGGCCTCTCTGTCCCTTTGGCAAGTAAGCACTGGGACACCTTTCCTTCTTTTGTCTCGTCTGTCAGGTTTGTCTGCCTGTCTGGTTAGGAAGGCACATGTTTTTTTTCTTTTACACAATTTCACAGCCCTGTTGTCTCCCTTTACAAAATGAATAACTCCTCCTTCACCTCCACCCCTTCCATGTCTTATCTCTCTCTCTGTCTGATGGGGGTGGGGAGACAGTTCAGGCTCTACGGGGCTTGCTGCAGAGAGTGAGGGCAAAGTCAGGACTGCACGTGCTATTTCCCAGTAAGCTCCATTCCTGCCATGGGAGGCTACACCTCTGCTGCAATGTCCTTGGAATGAAGTGTCCCAATGCCCACCAGCCCCTGAAGGCAGAAATTCCCTTGTGCTGTGCTAAGATCCTCCAGCTGCCACTGTCCCCTGACCCCCATCTCAGGCTTCAAATGCCCCCAGAAGTCTTTTCAGTAAACCTAGGACAAAATGCTGTTGACCAATCTTGGGATTCCCACCTCCATAGCTGAATTCTCCTGTAAAGCCGTGCTGGAGTCAGCCACTTTTCTTAACTGGAGGTCAGCTTATGGAGATCAGGCAGAAACTCAAGCACAAAGGAACCTCTTAATTCATGTCCCAGTGACCCTGAACATGCTAGCTGGTTAGGGTAACTGTTCATCCCACAAGCCTACTACCAACAGGTTTCTGACTGGCCTTCAAGGCTCTTAAGGCATGTACCCTGTGAGAACCTCTAGCTTACCACAACAATCTTATCTAACCGCCAGGAAATTTTTTTTTACTTATTTTCTCACACGTGTCAATGAGGCCAGAGAATAGAGAGCAAACCAGGACCTCACTATGGAAATGTTAATCAAAGAATTGGTTTGGGAAGGGCTTAATGCCCCCACCCACAATGCATTTCCAGCCGTCTGCAATGAGGACATTCACGAGTGGGTACTGACCACAAGAGATCTTGACCCCAGTAACGGTCCCATCACTGCCCTCTCCACTGCCCTGGATGCCCTCCTTATGGGTAGGCAGCATGCCGACAATACACCCAAGGGCCCCCAAGTAGATAGATCGTACTAGGGATGTTCCAAACCAGGCCATCTGTGGTGTGACTGCACCCATGCTAAACCTAGGACCTGATGCTCCAGATGCAATAAGGGATTTCATTGAGCAAAGGATTGCAAACCACTGCCTGCCAAAACATCTGCCTATTTTAACTCCAGGCAGGGTACTCCTTAGCCCTGTCAGTATGGGGAGGCTCTGATAATGCAAAGATATGCTGGACACTCCCTGTTTTTCCATGTTCAACAATGCTGACTATCTATCTTGAAGGACAATCTGTCAGAGGCTTGGTAGACATGGGTGTGGCTATCACCATATTAACAGAAATGGAGGTACTCTTTTTCTCCCATTGGATATTTAGACTTGGCCCTCACATCAGTGGAATAGGAGGCCAACAAGATTCAAAACTCACCACCCATCTGGTTCATTGGGACTTCCATGTAAATAAGGGAGCCATTCACCCTTTCGTTTCTATGGTTCTTAGAAACCTCTGAGGGAAAGACATCATGGATGATATGAGTGCTGTCCTGACTAATGAAAATAGAGTTTTCTTTGACAACTTTCAGGTCCATTGAAAAGACAGGTTTGGCAAGTCATGATTCTATACATGAGTCACACCCCCAATTCTAAGGGCCACTGTCCCCCAGAAATCCACCACAATTGAACCTCATAGCCCCATTCCATTGACAAGGCTATTGAATCAGGATGAATGGTTGGAACAGTGGCCTATAACTGAACCCAAGCTGTCAATCCTAAAGGAAGTAGTTGCATAAAAACTAGGTGAGGCAAAAAGAAACAACCACAAGTAAGCATAATACCCCCGTATTTGTCATGGATACTATCAAAATTAATAAGGATTCAATTTGAACAGTAGAAACCTCTTGATCAGGAGAAGTAAAAGTTTATCAACCAAGGTGGTGATTTAACATGTCAAAAGAAAAAAAACTTAGCAAATGTTTTGCTTTTGTCTTTATAGAATGAAAATATCCATCTTGAAGACATCAAGGACCTTTGGGCAGATAGACATCAAAAGAAGAAGGGAAACTGTCTAGAAAAAAATTACCAAGAAAAGAAACAATCTAGCATAATGGTATAATTATTTCTACAGGGTAAAATTTCTTTACCTTTTGAAATATTTGTTGTTCCAACTCAATTATAAACCAAGGCTGACTTTGGAGTTGGAGTGTTGCTCTCTCCTTCTCCTAAGCGAAGCATGTTGTTAAAAGAAAATTCAGTGTCTCTGTGTTATATTGGAAGAGCCACATGAAATGGGACAGAAGAAAACCAAAATCTAGGGACTACTGCTGTCACAAATTTCTTTTTTCTCAAATTTATTTTACTGTCTTAAAACTTTCCATTTTGATATTAATAATGTTTAAGTTTTCTACAGTGAATAAATAAAATTTCCTAACATTGATCTCTGAAGTCTCCAAAAGGATGATGGGGCACCACAGTGATTCTACTTGGATCTCAGCAATGTCGTTGGTCAACATGTCAGTTTCTTCAGGGTATCATCACCCCCAGGCAACAGAAAGCAATTTTGGGGATGATGCCCACATTCCTAAGAGTTAGAGAAAATGGAATTTGGTCGTTTAGTTGGTAATGGATGCTTGCCATCATTTGTGGGGCTGTTTATTAATTGATGTTAGTATTGGCAAGGGAGGAAATTATGCAAATGATATTACATTCAGGGATCTCTTCATTAAAAAAAGAGAAAAAAAAAAGAAAATAAAGAGGAGATACATTTATCATTCTGTATAAAATGAAAGGGTAGATTGTTGAATCTACTTTAAATAATAGTGTAGATTATTAAATTTATTATAAACTAAAAGACAACTATTGATCTCAAAATTTTCTGTTAGAATTGATACAATTTAAGCTTACTTTTGTTACAACAAATTGTATAAAGTTTTCTTTGTCTCACTGTATATATGTTTCTACTCTTGTCTAAAGTGTTTTTTTAGATTGATACAAATTTAAGGGTGTTTTTGTTACCATATATTGTTTTTCCCTATTGTTTAAGGCATTATACCTTTGCAATTCATTTTAAAATATAAGGTAAATTCTAGTTTTTCAAATATATTATTATAAACTATACAGGACAATGAAGAAATATAGGTCAGTAGATTGTCATTTTTAACAACCAAATTTGTTGATATGTTAGGTATGTTTTCTAGGTTAAATAGATCTATTTTAGATAGATGGTCTTCAAATACTTCAAGTCTTATAGAATATAGCAGTTCTAGAGTTTTGAAAGTTGCTTACAATTCACTTTCTGTTTGATTAGGTAATATTACATCCTTCTGAAGACTTTTATAAACTTGAAGAATAGTTATAATTATAGTTTTCCTTAGTCATGATAAAAGATAAAGTAAATATAAATATTGTAACTATAATTCTGTTTTGTTACATGTAATTTTTCTGTGTTAAAGTTAAAACCTTCCTTTTCATTTAGACAGAAAAGGGGAGGTGATGTGGCATTCCCCTTTGTATGCAGTGATTACCATTGATTAATAAAGAAACTTCCTTGGACCAATAGCAGGGTAGAACAGAGCTTGCCAGGGAAAACTAAAGTGAATGCTGGGAGAAAAAAGGCAGAGTCAGAAAGATGCCATCTAGCCACCACCAAGAATGGATGAGCTGGAATCTTGCTGGTAAGCCAAGATGAATAGAAATGAGTTAATTTAAGATGTAAAAGCTTGCTAAGAATATGCTATAGTGATTGGCCACACAGTGATTTAATTAATACAGTTTCTGTGTTGTTATTTTGAGTCTGGGCAGCCAGGAATGAATAAGCATTCTCATACAATAATATGTCATAAAGTTTTTTTTCTTATCCTGTTCATTTGGTTTTCTGTATGCTTCTTGTACCTAGCTGTGCATCTTGATTCCTAAGTTTGGAAATATTCTTGTTTTATTATTATTATTATATTAAAAATATTTTATGCCTTTGGCATGGAAATGCTTTCTTTTTCCTACATTCATAATTCATTGATTTGGTCTTTTCATGATATCTCAAGGATTCTGCTTATTTCATTTGTGTCTGAGTCTGTGTTTGTTTGAGGTTGTTTGCTTGGGTTTCACTTTATTTTGGGTTTGTGTTTGATTTTTTTGCTGTTGTTTGTTTGTTTTATACATGGCCTCAACATTTAGGCCTGGTTAATCTGTAACCCTCTATGTAGTCCAAACTGGCTTTGAACTCACATAATGTCATCTTCCTGAGTGCTATAGTTAAAGGTGTATATCCCAATTTCTAGTTCTGCTTTTTTAATATATGATTTTCTCCAGATGATGGCCTTTGACCTAGGAGTATATAGGCAGAACAAATCAGAGTTGAAGAGTTATTAATTTAAAAAAAAAAGGATATAAAGTTGGGGGTGAAGTAGGATTGGACCTGATAGTGCATGAAATTGAGAAGGTGCAGGTAGGGAAAGATCTCAGAGAAGTTAAGGAGAAGAACAGAAAATGAATGTGATCAGTATTCATTGTGTAAATAAAATATTTTAAAATTATATCTCAATGCTCTTGGAGCACCCAGTAAGCTTGCATCTTACTCTTGCAGTCATTGGATGCTGATTTATGAATGGGGTAGCTGAGGTGATTCCAGTTCAAATGTGTCTGCTGAACAATCGATCTTTTGTACTAGTTAGCACAGACCGGATGTGTTAAAGGGTTGGTAGACTGCATCCTCTGTCACATGAAGGGAGCATGTACTCAGTGCAGGACCTCAGATGGTGGAGATGAGATGCTAGGGCAGGATAGAATTGGGTGGTCCTGGAATTGCAGCCTTCGAGTGTCAGAGGGAGGTAGGGGCATTTATGCAATCACTTCTAAGGTTCAGGGAATGTCATGGAAAAGGGGGTGTCTTAGAATTGTTCTATTGCTGCAAAGGAGACAACATGACCAAGGCAACTCTTATTTTTAAAAAAGCATTTAATTGGGTCTTGATTACAGTTTCAGAAATTTAGTCCATTGTCATGGTGATGAGCATGGTGGCACAGAGGCAGACATGGTGCTTGAAAAGGAGTTGGGAGATCATCTGGATGCACAGGTAGCAGTAGAGAGAGAGAGAAAGAGACACTGGGCTTCCAAAAACTTCAAATGTCACCCCCAGGGACACACTTCCTCAATAAGGCCACACCTTCTGCTTCTTTCAAATAGTGCCACTCCCTGGTGACTCATCATCTGAATATGTGAGCCTACGGGGCCATTCTTGTTCAAACTACCACAATAGTGGGTTGGGGGGGATAGGATGGGGTGGGGTGGAAAGAGTATTGTAAAAGCTGGAAGATAGGGAGAAGGGCAACAAATTCTATCTCCTGTGCATGATATGGACCCGTCAATAAGCAGTTGTGGATGAATAGAGGTGGGGTTTTTGGGGCCTTACACTTCTTTCCTGCATTATTAATTAATGATGGACTCTGGGTGAAGCACTATCATTGTCTTCAGATAAGTACACACTAGTTAGCCCACAATGCTCTACGGGATAGCCTCACACCCATGGTGATACAGATAGCACCACCTAAACTTGCTGGATCAAAGAACTCAAGGACATAATTGTAGGAAAATGATTTTTATGGGGACTACGCAGACAGGGATAGAAAGGAGATAAGAAAGGGTTAGGGGCTGAGAGTAATCAAAATCCATCATATACATGTATGAAATTTTCTAAGTTCAAATTTAATTAATAAACGAGGCACAGAACGGAAACAAAAAAGTCTCTGATTTGATTCAGTTATGCCTTTGTAGCTCTGAATCACCTGAAATTTGCATCAGAATTTGGTTTTGTCCCACATTTCCCAATAGTCATCTTGTCATCAAGTTTCTCTGCTTTATTCTATCTGGGGTCATGACTGCCTGTCTTTCTTTCTAGCCTACTTTTCTTCAATGAGTGAAATCACCAGGAGATGACTTAATTTAACGGGAAATTTGCAAGAAAAGATTTAGGGTCCTGCAGATGTTTCCAGCTGAATTACCAGCTGGCACTGTGCTTGTTTGTGTGGAGTGGAATCCCATAAGCTAGAGAAAGGGGACAATCAGTTTTAGCTGACTCAAATTTTTATTTCCATTTTTCTAACATAGATGAATACGATGCAAATTGTTTGAAAATAAGAGGCTCACAACTAAGTACATTATCATACTCTACTAAAAAAGAAAGAAAAAACAAACTTTCTTGGTGACGTGAGAAATGTCTAGAAATAATGCCTTCTGAAGGTTGTTAAACTGTACTGGGAATTCTATTACCTAATTTGACTGTTGGTGCTATTGTTGGTACCACAGATAATTAAAATATTTCATCCTTATACCTTCTCGCCATTTGCAGTGGTGGCAGACATCATTAATCCCAGCAGTCAGGACATAGAGGCAGGCGAATGAATCTCTGAGTTTGAGACCAGCCTGTTCTACAGAGCAAATTCCACGACAGCCAGGGCTACACAGAGAAACCCTGTCTTGAAAAATCAAATAAACAAGTAAACACACAAATAAATAAATAAACTCCAAGGAGTTTAGGAGTCTTTGTAAATAAAGAGTAGTTGGAAAAAGACAGCACTACCTCCGCTCCTCCTGTGTAGTAATGTCTACTGTGGGGGATCAGTAACACAACCTGGTGAGAAAACAGAGTGTCAACCTTAGAATAACAGAGCCATTGTTTCTTAGAGTTAGTGAGTAGTAAAATGGTAATGCAGCAGTTGGTTTTTGTCAGTTTGTCACAAGCTAGAGTCATCTGGGAAGAGAGCACCTCCAAGAGAAAATGCCTCCATTAGGTTGATCTGTAGTCGGATTTGTGGGGCATTTTCAGATTAATGACTGATGTGGGTGCACTCATCCCACTGTGGGTAGAGCCACTGCTGGGCAGGTATGTCAGGGTTGTCTAATAAACCAGGTAGCACTGGGGAACAAGCCAGCGCGCAGCAGTCCTCCACGGTCTCTATTATAGCCCCTTTCCGGACCTCCCTCAGTGACGGACTGTGACATAGAAGTGTAAGCTAAATAAACCTTTTCCTCTCCCAGTTGCTTTGGTCATGGTGTCTATGACAAAAATTGAAAGAAAACTGGAATAGGGAATATAATAAATAGTGTTTAATCAGTACCATATATCAATTACCTCATATATATATATATATATATATATATATATTTCTCACAAAATCTGATTTACATGTCATTATTAAACTCACTTTGCAGATAAAAAGCCTGGAGACGAAGTTTAAATATCTTGCCTAAGAGTGCACAGTGCATGTTGTACCTGTAAGTCACACTCAGATGAAGGTCTATAAATTCTGTGCAAGCCACAACATTAAGTGATTTGGTCCTTTCACCTTGTTGGGGCATCTTTAAGGAACCCTGGAAACTATACATTTGAATAGCAGAGTGGCAATACTCCCATTGGCTGCTCTCAAGATCAATATTAATATTAAGCATTTACAGGGTATCAACTATATCAGGATATTGATATGCGTGAGCAAAGAATGGGGGTAAAGAAAACTTAAATAACATTGTCACATGTGTAGCCATCAATCAAGCAGACTCAAGATCAATATTAATATTAAGCATTTACAGGGTATCAACTATATCAGGATATTGATATGCGTGAGCAAAGAATGGGGGAAAAGAAAACTTAAATAACATTGTCACATGTGTAGCCACCAATCAAGCAGACAGAAAAAGGGTTCACTAGAGAAAGTCCATTTGTGTTACTAAGACAAAATAAGGTTAAAAACTGATCTCAATATGAAAATCACTGATTTATTCAGAGGCTCTAATTTCTTCCATGTAGTTTCGGATGCTCTCATTGAAGGAAAACTCATGATGGAAATTTCTCAGTGAGGTCTTCTAGATTTTCTACTACAGAAAGGTGAATTGAATAGAGCAAGCTCTCTGCAGTGTAAATTTTTTCAATTCTCACTTTGTCAGTATCAGACTCACGACACTCTTTAATCCAGCGACTGGAAGCAGGTCATTTCTATGCAAGCCACGAGTGCTCACGATGTACTGAAACTGCATGAAAACAGAACCAGCTGAAGAGAGAAAGAGCCATTCATCAGAATGCATGGCTGGTGTTTCCGTGTGCTTGGGAGAGCCACCGGAAGCTGCCTCAGCTATTTTGATTCTTGCTTTATTTTTGGAGTTGAGCAAATCACTAGTAGACTCTGGATATCTGACAAGATGAAAACAACCTTTTTCATTCTTGGAACAACGGTGTGTTCATAGCTTTAAAAGTATCCTGAGTTCTTCATGAACAACTATTGGGCAGCTCCTCCTCCCACCAGATTGACCACTGGTTGCCCCCAGCTTAGGGTACCCATTCGACAACTAACATATCTCCCCACTGTTGTGGGGTTTCAAAAACTGAAGTGCTTTCCTGGATTCTACTCAAGTGAAAAGTTTCAGATATAAAGTTCATTCATGATAAATGAACCAAGGAACTATGGTCCCTGTACATGGCAGCACACAGTCTCCCAGAAGGGTCAGCAGGACACTCTTTTACTTCTCCATCGCGAGGGCACCCTGATGCTCCCGCTATTACGCTTATCAGCAAATCTAGACAATTTAGCATGACTAAACTCCTTAAGAAGTAACATAATCTCTCCATAAGGTAGTGTTTTTCTTTCTTTTGTGCTACTAATAGCTAGCTACCATAGTTTATCCAACTAAGTAAAATTAAGATGAAGTAACTTAACTTCAGAGGGTTTGAATTGAACAACTATAAGGAAACTTATTTCTTAATATCTTGAAACACTAATGTGAAAATGTCGTTAATTGATTTCTAGTTTATAATTCACCTGCAGTATGCTCAGATGACAGAAATCATAAAATAATTTAAGCAATTTTTTTAAAAAAAAATCATTATTTATAGAGAAGTGGCTGCTAAATAAGGCCAGAGACAAGGTCTAGGGTATGCCCTAAAATTAAGGTTGTGTGTCCATGCAAGGACCAACTAGAGAGGGATAGCTGGTCCCCTCCAAGCACACTCTAGAAGCTGTGAGGTCATTGGATGGAGGAAGCTTGTGGATTGCCGCCAGTCAGAGTTGGCTCCCCATTCAAAGCCATGGAAAGCAGGGAGAGAACAGGTAGGAGATGTGGAGTTAAAGGGGAAGTCTTGAGATGGTTTTAATAGAAAAATTTCATGTCAGCATTATTTCTAATAAGAAACAAAGTGCAGAAGGAAAGCTTAACTATTTCAGAAGAATTTATAACAGTCTTCACTCCTCCCAAGAAACAATATGTGTGTATATATGTGTGTGTGTGTGTGTGTAATGATTTTATACAAAAGCTTGGCCCTTTTATTTATTTACATTCAAGTTTTGTTTTCACTAAGGACACAGTAGGTTCTCTCTTACATATTTTTAAACTTTTCTGTCTGGGAGCACAAATTTTAATTCACTGTTATGAATTTGGTAAATAAATAAAATAACTTAAGTAAATTCTCCTTTGTTTTCTCAAAGCAGAATTTATCACTTTTATTTTATTGAAAAGCTGTTTACTGTTTTCTTGGTGATCTGTGAATTTATATGATTATTTTCTTTTATTACATATTGAAAAGCACTAAGTTACCACTATCGGTATAAGAAGGGCCGGGTATGCTCTTTCCGTTTTCTAGTTAAGGCATGGCTTCTTTGTGATTTCTTTTACATGCTAATTCTTAATTTTCAGTGTATTGAAATATGTCATATTTTTAGCTTTCATCTATAAAAAGCCTTTAGAGCTACAAGATTATAATGTTTTCATGCTTCATCTTAAAGTTCTCTGTACCCTGGTTGACCTTGAGCTCACTAAGTAAACCAGGGTAGCCTCAAACTCACAGTGATCTGTCACTCTCTGCCTCCTAAATGCTAGGCTAAAGGCCTGTGCCACCATGCCCAGGCTTCATACAGCATTCTGAATTTATTGCATATTTAAATAATTATGCTTTAAGAAGTTAGTGCAGTAAAATACATAAATGGTCCAATATCAATATTTCACTTATAAATATCTTTAAGCTGATCAAATGAAAAAAATCTCCTTCGTTAAGAGTAAGGAGGTGAGTGTCTGCAAGTGGGTAAGACATCAAGCCTCTTGAGGTTTTTTCTAGTTCTAGGAACATCTTAGAACTCATTTTGAACTTTGAAGATTCTCAGTTGCATATCTATTGAATCTTACTTTTCCTCTCTGCCATAAATAATTTTCCTGGCATTGATTTTAGCAATGTATTCATTTCACTGTTCTGGGATCTAGTATTTTGTCTTCTGGCCCATCTGAATTCTGTGTGCTGCCTGTTTTTCCAGCCCAATTTAACCGTTTTCATTTTTCAAATGTTTTTCTTTCTGATCTGTAATTCTCAAGTCACTTTCCCCTCCTGTGTTGCCTTTTGCCCACAGTCCTCCAGCCGCCGTTTTATTTTACAGTTTTACGGATCTACTTGCGTCATTGCCGTGTTTCTGTAATTCACAGCTGCTGTTTGAAAAGAACTTTAATCCTAATCCACATTTCTGTTGAACTCTATGGATTTCCCCCTTTCCTGTATTTCTTTGCTTTATATGGTTATTTTGTAGCCATTTTAGTGGTTTATCTTAGTTACCTGTGGAGGAAATAAACTTGTGCCCCAATGACTATTTTCAGGATGGTCTTTAGTGCTCCAGAGCATGTCCAAGTCATCGCAATTTGAAGTCACGGCCATAGCTATGCATATGAGCTTTACAAACCTCAGCCCTCCCCATCTACATAGATGGATTGATTTAAATAAGAAGTTTCTCAGTTCCTTTCATCCTGCAGGCAATCAAACTCTGTCATTTTCCAATGAAAAATCACCTGCTGGTTTTGTGAGGAGTCATTTAGAAGTAAATACAAACAGTTGAATTGTAGCCTGAATGACCATAGAATGGAGAGCATAGGCAATTTCTACTTTGGAAACAGATAACTTTATGTCAAAAGTAGGTAGATGATACTGAATGAGAATTTATTATCATCCTCAGTCACTACCACCACCCAACGCTGCACATCTAGTTATGCAGAGAAGAGAACCTATAAAGCAATGGAAATTCTTTATGTCTCAAATAAATGGTATTCTCACATATATGTATGTAAATTGTGTTTTATTTATATCTATAGTTTAGATAGATAGATAGATAGATAGATAGATAGACAGATAGATGATAGATAAATGGAATGATAGATGGATGGATGGATAGATAGATAGATAGATAGATAGATAGATAGATAGATAGATAGATAAAACTGAACTTTTGTAAGAGATTGTTGGCATGAGATATGATGATCTCTGTCAATGCAATTCTAGTAAACACATGAAATAGTTCTTCCTGGAAAGGTGGGAGAGTAGGAACAAGGAAAGAATGCCTTCCTATAAAGAGAAACACAGACAAGTAAAAGAAATTTATAAATGAAAAATGAGCATAAATTTTCAAACTCCTCATCAAAGCACAGGGACTGATGGTGGGGCGGGGGCGGGGGGGGGCAAGAAACTTCCGTGTCATATAAAACACAACCTACAAAGCCCCCAGAAAATGTTCAGCGTAATAGCTCCAGAATCATCTACTTTGTGAAATCAAAGTGATTTAAACATAAAGGAAAGCTGAGGGGGTTCCTTAAAGGTGAGAGAACTCTGTATCAAATTGTGGTAGCGATTAAGTAAATCTATACTAAGAATTACATCTTCCACGTCCCACCCCCGACAAGCAGCAAAACCTAATTATGATGTGTCGTTCTATTAAAAATAAGGTGCTGGCTGAGGCTCCTCATTTTGATATTGTGCTGTCACAGTAAAAATGCATCAACCTTAGAAGAAGCTGTGCAAATCCAAGCACTCAAGACCCCGAATCTAGAATCCTCAGAAAATAAAGTTTGACAAAACACTAGGCAAACTAATTTGATTGATTAGCAACATGGCTCCATAGATAAAAGGATTTCAAGGAAAAGAGGATTTACAGTGAAGGCATTCCTAGAGAGTATTTCTCACCTTCCCAGCTCCTTTCACTTCCAGGCAAACCTGAAAACCCGAAGCATACCTGAATAGCTCTGTGTGCTTTACAAGATCTCCCAGCCTCACCCTGCTTGGATTACTGCCCGATCCCCTCTGGATGCCAGCGATAATTAGAAGTCTTGGAGTGAATTACTGGCTGGTTAGTGATGCAGACTGTGTAGAGGCTGGCTGGAGACCCATGGTGTACACCTCCACGTATGTAAGAATGGCAGATCTGTCACTAATCTGACTTGATGCGTTTGACAAATGTTTTCCAGAACTTCCCCCAGGTAGGTCTGAAGTTACACATGAAAATGATTTCTGGTTGCCCAAGGCCTAGAGGACAAATTCCAAATCCCTGGGTTTTTGGCATAGAGTCCTTCATAATATTTTCCTAGTTGGCCAGACTCCTTTATCCTACAGTTCACTCTCTTTACCATGGTCTCACAGAGCAGACATGGTACATCACATAAGCATCCATGACTATCGTCACGGCTATTGTGCTATACTTTGGCCATCCTAGGTACTCAATTTGGAATGCTCCTTGTATTCTCCTTGAAATATCTCATACCCTTGAACATATGTACACACACACACACTCACACACATACACACACACTATACATCATAACACACAAACACAAACTCATACAAATCTTTTATGCTCTAGCTCAAAAGTACTCCCATTGACATTTTTCCTGACTACCCACACCTGTGATTCCTCAAAGTCGCTGCAACATTTTAGCACCAATTATCGGGAAGTAAGAGTTCTTTCTCTCATTTTAACTCTGGATTTGTCCAATTAATTGTTCTCACCAATGTAGAAAAAGTGGTGCAGGACTGGCAAACATGTCATTTTCATTCTGACTCTCTTTCAAAGTCACAGTCAACATTTTCAAGATCTGGGGAGATTTTCTCTGAAGTTCATGTGAGGAAAAAAAAAAGCCAAGATGCTCATTTGGGAAATCCACCTGGCTTCCAGACACATGAATAAAGGTCTCTCAGGCTGTCTGGAGGAACCACAGTAAACAAATCCAAGAGACACCCACCAGTGAAATATGTGACTGAGCCAAGACTCTGCAGTAGTGGATTGAGCAAGCAAAGCCTGCCATCTTAAGACACTGGTTGCAATATGGCTTCTGAAGCAGGAGGAGATAATTAGTATGCCCCATCCCAAGTATAGCCTCATAAGACATAGACACGATGACTATGAAAGACCACTGGACCATCCATTCAAACTACTTCTATGAAAGGACTCACACTTTACCCTAATCACTGACTACAGAATTTCTCTCCATCACAAGGTTTTGAGTTCTCTGCAAGAAGATGTATCTCCAGAACCTTGCATTAAGCCTCGATACATGGTAGATATTAAAGAAACAAATACTAAAGTCATAGAAAACAGGAGAGTTGGCTTTGGGATGGTTGGTATTATTTGAGTGTGTTCACTAAGCCATGAGCAGAAGGAACTTTCCCTCCCTGCCCTGAGAATGACAAAGCTCATACCCCAGTGGCATGCTCACATGAGCTTAAATTTAGCAGCAATAATAGATTATAACTTTTCAGAGTCCTAAGATTAAATAGCCTCTGATGAGCAGTATTTCACAAACTCTGCCAGTCTAACAGCCTGGGGAACTATTTGACTTGGAAACAGCAGAATGTGATTCCAAGCAAAATCCTCTAAGACTTGGCATTGAGTCAAAGTGCATTATAAAAATAAAAACATTTGTTTTATTCAATTCCTCTCTAGAGTTTTGTACAGCATTATGAAGAGCAAGTCAAATTCACTATGGCTTGGGGCTACTTGTATATTGCTTCTAAGAGTCTTCCCAAAGACCAGATCATCTTATTAATCAATCTCATATCCAGTTTAGAATCTATACTTTGTCTATATTTTAGCCGGATAAAGCCAACTGTTGAATCTTCATATAAACCACTACTGGGTGTGGATAGAAAGCTCATTTTTCTAACTGTGATTCGGGGTCCATTAGCACACATAGTACCATTTTCATCATGTGTCACAATGTCCCATACCATCTATTAAAGTCACTCTTGGTGTGAAATCAAAATGGGTAGCAAGGTTGGTAATGGAACTCAGAGGGGATTTTTCAGTCTTCATTTTACTTTCTTGGTGATTTTTCTCTTTGTCTCTTTGCATATTCAACATTCAGCTCTAGTTTCTTTGTTAGCAGTTCCTACTGTTTCCTTACAGGCTTTGCAAGATTTAACTAGAACCAAATTTAACAGGAGGCTGATGTTAAGAAGCAGGATTCAAAGTGTCTTAGTAAAACTCAAGTTGATACTTTGTCTTTATGATCTCTTTCAACTTCTACTAGAGTATCAAGCACCTGTTTCAAGCAAGGATTCAGGTATCATTTTTAGGGAATAAAGTTTCTTTTTGTGGGGTGGAAAAGGACAAAACAGTACAAATTTGGGTTAAAATGAATCCTCTCATCCCAGTCAGGGATGAAAAAGAAACTTCTTTGGCATCAATTAGAGGGCGAGTACAGAAAGGTATTTCAGACACAGTGGAGACAGCTTGTGCCAGTGAGAGGAAATAAGTCAAGATGCCTTCCATCCCCGCCACCAGAAGCCCTGTGTAAAGAACTGGTGACTAATAAATCAGGGGTATAAACCAGATCTTTATAAACTGTATAAATTGAACTTTTACTGATCTGTGACATTCGTGTAGGAGGGTGAGAAGGAAATGATTCATCCCTGCCTCCACTGTTGAAATGAGTGCCAGAGCGATGGCTCGGGCAACCTCAGTTACAAGTGAAGAGGCGTTGGGATCCGAAGATCTCAAACCCAGGAGCTCATTAGCAAAGACTTTCAACAGATGTAACTTAACATTGCTGTCCCCTCCCCAGTAGAGAGTCTCAGTCGAGGGTCAGTGAATTTGTCCCCAACCATAGGAGCACTTTAAACTTCATACATATAATTCATAGTTTTGAGGTAGTTAGCCAATACTTATAGCAGATGTTATTCCACAGATATAAAAATAAAACTTTATTGGGGGGGCAAAGAGATAGGTCAGTTTGGTGAAGTCCCTGTTGTACAAATATAAAGATATAGAATATATATATATATATACACACACACACACACACACACACACACACATTCGGAACCTCAGCGCCTATGGAAAAAGCAGAGCATGGTAGCAGTGCCTGTCACTCACACACGGGGTGATGGTGGGATGGAGACATGGAGACCAGTGAATCCTGGACGCTCACTGGCTAGTCAGACTTACTTAAACAACGAGTTTTAAGATCAGTGACTGTGCCTCAAATTTGAAGTGGAGAGGGATTGAGAAACAGACCGGATATGGACCTCCATCATCCATTAGCAGTCACGTGAACACATGCACATACCCATAACAACATGGACATACACTACACTAAACACACATGCACATACGCATGCACACACATGCACTCACACATACACATATACACACACGCACACACACACACAAAGACTGGGGAGAGGGAAGGGAAAAAGAGGGTGCTTTATTCAACATTTTAGTATGACTTTTAGTCATCAATCAGAATTAAAATGCAGGTGTGCAGGTCTTTCCTGAACCACAATTCAAATGATCTGTGGTGGGAGGACTTGAAATTTAGAACCAGAAATTCTACTACTGACAAGTTATTTGCAGGTTAAAAAGAAATCTCAATGCTCCTTCGTCCAGATTTTGTTTTATCAGTTGCTGACCAATATGCTTCACTGTGTTAATATGAAGACCCAACAAAGCCCTCAGAGCATGTTTAGAACAGCACTCTATCCAATTTGTCTCAGAACCACAAGTACAAAATCGAAAGATCCAAGCTCAAAACTTAGGTGGTCAAGGGCCAAAAATTCTCAAATACTTTCTCTCTGTGTAGGAAAAATATGAAAGATCTGTAGGACTGCATTTAATCAATCCTCTTCTGGGCATTAAAGGGACTGTATTTTTCCATTGTGACTGACTTGTCTTACCAATATTATGCTGGTTAGATGCTGCCCAACATCACAGCTAGAGGAAAGAATGTGTTCAACTATACATTTATACCAGGCTTTGTTTTCTAAGAAAAAGCCAATGTCCCAGATCAGCTTCCAAACTCAGATACACACTCTGTATGTCTCATAATCTGCATATTAATCTGTTGTTTTGATTTTATGAAAAATAAAGCTATTTTATAATGAGAAATGCATTCTACAATCCTACTAGGTTTAGGAGGGTTTTTTTTTTTTTTAAAGTACTTAAAGGTTTTTTTTTTTTAAAGCTGCATATTTGAAACATATGTGACCATAAGTGGAACATGTTAGTTTTCATTGTGCCTAAGTTCCTAGAGGGCTCCCAAAACCCAAATCAGAGGATGTGGCTGGTCACCCTAATTTTTGAGACCTTAGCTTTTGGATGGGGTCCAGAAGACAGTGTAGTAACTCCTTTCCCCATAATTTCTTCCATTCCATCCATAATCATCTTCCCTCATTCCAGAAGCCTATTTTGTTCACCCAGTGGTAGCTTAATCAATCAATTTTCCAGAGCAGAAAGAGGAGAGAAATGATTGACAGAGAAAAGAGGAAGTTATACTGGAGAGATAAAATTGTGTGCGAGAGAACATGGATGCTAGCCCAGTTTCAACATTAGCAATCATTCTCTACTTTCCTCATCTACTAAGTAGGATTTGGACTAGATGACTTCAAAGATATTTAGGCTTGACATTCAATGACTTTGTGAAATTCTTGAGTTACGAACGGTAGTAAGTAAGATATGTGGATTCAAAATGTTTCCATACATGCAGATTGACACAAAGGGAAAATAAGTATAAGAAATCAGTGCAATAACAATTTGAACCCAGGCTTTGGAATCTGTCAATCAAATTAGCAACATCTTCTCCCAAAGGCAGGCTTTTCAGGAAGTGGATATAACAGAACTGGTGTATCTGATCAAGAACTCCAGAGCAAAAAACCAATAAGGGTCTAAATACTCACACATTCACATTGGCTCAGTTGTGGGCTGTGAGACCTGAAACCTGTAGACCACAGGGGCAGAATGGAAACAGGTAGGAGCTGATGCCACTGCACTGTCACAGAATCCCATTGTCTCCTGTTTCTCTTCTCAGGGCTCCCAGTTCAGTGGATGAAGTTTGTTGACTTCATCAAAGAAGCTGTTTGTGTTAACTCAATTTACAAAACATCTTTGCAGAAACCTGCTGATTAGCATCTGATTAAATAACCAAATTATCATAGATTAAGCATCATCAGGCTCTAAGTACTGAGTTAACGGTGTTCCTTTTTCAATACAACCCCACTGGGGATCAAACAAAATGGAGTTAACTGTAAAACTTGGCAGAACTGAGCACAGGCTCCGTGCTGCAGCATGCCGGCGTAATGCTTCTTTCGTGAGTCTCATCTGTTCTCGTGTCAGTTAACAAGACAGATCGCCCGATGATGGAGTGGATGACTTTGCTGCCAAGTCTCTTATGCTTAAGAATATGTAAGGGTTATCTCATCTACATATCCATCTCTATGTACCTTCTACTACAAAAACGGTTAGGGTATTTTTTTATTCAATTAAATAGAAGTAAACACATAGATCTTAAAACTGCATGCTATTCAAAAGTACATTGTTCAAATTCACATTCAATACCCTGATGCTTCCTACTTAGCTTTGAAATTTACAGCAGACTCTTTTGAATAATGGGTAAATTGCAACTTCCAAATGAATTTATTCTAAAGTTTGCACAGAGTATCATTACTGAGTTTTTGACATGATTTTCTGAACTTATCTTAGTCTGACCTGTGACCTTCTATGTAAAGACATGTGAAAGAATCTATCACCTCTATAAAGATATTTCTTGCTCCACATAAAAATTGCTAAATATGTGTAAACAGCTTCATATGTCCCAGGTGGCACTATGAATTGCTACTGTTGTTTTTCTAATAACCATGGTGCCTCTAGGCTCAAGAAAAAAAAATGGGGTATTGGCTGAATAGATGGAATTCATATAAAAGATATTAGACTCTTTAGCACAGGTCTATCTATTTAAATAGTTCAGACAAGTCAATTTTAAACAACGCAGTTAGGCTTTGTAAAGAATTTTAGATTCAGACATGGATACCTATGCCTTTTGAATCATTAAGCCTGGCTATTTTTCACCATGACAACAAAAAGCAAGAACCATGTCAGTAGCTGGAGATTTTATTTTTCATATACACTCAGCATTGGAAGGAAACTCACGGACTTGGTGATGAACTGCATTTGAGTTTAGACATCAAGTAAATCATACACCATCTGAAAAGGACCATTGTCCCTTCCTTGCCCCAGCCATCAATTTACACAATCCATCCTTCCTCCCTCAAGCATATTTTACAAGTTATCAGAAGGGAACTGAATTTGGAGGCAGCCATGTTCTGTAGAAAGATATGATATGTCCCAACAAAGGTTCATTGGAGGTGTAGGTAAGGGACATCTAAAGGGATTGAGTAAAAAAATGGACTGCAGGAGTCAGAAAGTGAAGAGAACATAGCCTACAGACTTTAGGAGCCCTTCCCTTACCCATAATTCCTTTTAGAATTTGATATTTCCTTGGTAGTGAAATATTTCCACAAATGGGAGAATTTCCCTAAGTATTTTTGCCAAACTCAATTTAATACAGAGGTAAGAATATGTATGTGAACATTCAGCATCTTCGTTCATAACAGTCTAGTACTGGAAAATCCAGAAGCCCTTTATCAAATGGCTAAGCAAACTTCTGTATATACCATTCATGTATACTATGACACACAATTATCAGAACAGCCAAACTGTTGACAGACACAAACTTACATCCGGGAAATAATGCAGAGTAAAGAGGGCTAGACCTAAAGAGCCACATGTTTTTTGGTTTATTTATGTGATGTTCGGGTATTCAGGAGGTAACAGAATGATAGGAAGGAATGGCGTTGTGACTTTTAGAGATTCAGGGAAGAAGAAAAGGAGAGCATGTCTAGGAAAGAGTAACACCAAGCTCTCTGTAATGACATCTTCTATTTCTTGACAGCATAGATATCGATATTTTTGGTATAATTAGACACTGGCTCCGAAGGTATGGACAGCTTGCTGTATGTGAACTATCATATTGTAAAAGCAAAGAGTTCAACCTTACTATTGATTGTGCATGATTTATGAGCCAATTTCCTCATAGTTACTACTGTTTTCTGTATTTATATCTATACCTGCCCCACACTGTAGCTATATACATGTGTGTGTGTGTGTGTGTGTGTTAGAAGTGTTGAGTTGACATGCTTTTGCATGTCTATGATCCCAACATTTAAGAGGCCAAGTTCAGGTCCAGCCTGGGATACAGAGTAAGACCTTATCTTTCAAAGCAAATAAGAAAACAAACACATGACTCTTCTTGTCTTATTCTTTATTTTCAAAGAAATCAAAGATGTTCCTTGATTACTAAGTTCAAGTACAGTTTAACAAGTTCCGTGTATCTGCAGCTAAACTTGTATATGTCAAACAATTGTCTTGCCAAGATCTGGATGACAACAAAATTAAATCTATAAATCAATTTGGTAAGAACTGACATCTTTGTTTTATCCTGGAGAATTCTAATTCTATATTACCCTCAAAGTATCTAAGTCTTTCAACTATTTATTCCTAGATTTTTCATTATATTTGTTGCATATTTTTTAGCAAATTGTTGATCTTAGTTATCAGTATTGATTCTGAGCATTCATTTACTTCAGGTAATAAAATACCATACTAAAATGATTTCAGACACAGGGAAAAAAGTCTGTAACTTTTGATCTATGGTTAATTTGTTTACTGGGAACTGGAATGCAATCAGACAAAAAGAATTATTCTTCTTTCTGCACGTCTTTTCCAGCTCCTCACTGAAGCCCAAATGTATCCCATTGATTTGTGGCCAGTTTCAAAAGTTCATGTATCCTATTGGAACTTAAGCATAGTATGCAACAATATTATTTCCTCTATTCAAATTGAGATTTAGTCACTGTGCAAGGAACTGCTGAGGTGTGTGTGTGTGTGCGCGCGCGCGCACGCACGTGCGTGCATGTTGCATGTATATGTTGTGTGTGTGTGTGAGTGCGCACGCACGTGCGTGCATGTGTGCATGTTGCATGTGCATGTTTGTGTGTGTGTGTGTGTAAATGATGGAAAGCTGTGTTTTCCATGACTTCCTCACTTCTCCTTCTGCTGCCCCTGGTTCCCCAAAAGCAGATCAGGAAGGATTTTTGGAAAAGAAACAAAAGTGTCGCAGGTAGGTTCCTATGTCAGGGGTGTCGCTGTACACTTTCTCAGTTACAGCAGAGGCCTATTCCAGCTAGTCTCTTTCCCCACAAATATGTCCTCAAAGAAACAGATATGGATACCTGTTCTAGGGGTGGAGGTGTGATGGTCCTAGTGCCAGGTCATCCCACCTGTGTGACCACCTCAGCTCAGCAGCAATATGCACTCAAGCGAGAGACCTAGCAGCACAATTTCCTCAAACCGGTGAGCATGAAATTGATACTACTTTGCTATTTAATCCCAATCTCTCGGAGCCTCTGAGCCATTTCTTAAGGAGAGCTGAAGTGGGATTGCTTAAAAAGAACAAAGCATTTGCAGATCTCTAATGTGTATGCCCCTCTTCATTTCCTCGCCCTTCCTTTATAAGCGCTCTTTAGATCTATTGGAGCTAAGTGACTGGAGGGTCACAACACCAATTAGCTTTCATAAATCCTGCCAGGTAGAAGCTGTAGCTTCAAGGCATTGTCTTTAGGAGATAGGGGTAATCTCTCACATTTTCTTTAAAATACGGCTTGAGGGAAGAAATTCCATTTAACATTGTGCTTGACATTCTTTATACCTCCAAGCCTATGACATATATTAGAGGCTTAGTAAATAATACATTGAATGGAAGAATGGCTAAGTGTATGAGTGGAAGAGTGTCTGGTCAAAAAAGAACATGAAGGGGAAAGGAACACCATTTTGGTACAGTGACTTAAAACTTATTTAATACAATTGCCAATTCTATTGGTAATTTATGTTATGTGACATATTTCGCTCAAATTTAGCAACTTGAAAGAAATATATATTGTTTTGCACATTTCTAAGAGTAAAGTATCCAGGAGCTAAATGTTTCTGGCCCAGAATTTGCCATGAGGTTGTAATCATGATGTTGGCTTAGGTTCCCATCATCTGATAGCTTGAATGAGCTAGAGATTCACATCCATGATGACTCACAAAATTGGCAGTAAGAATCTTCACCACATGAGCCTCTTCATAAAGCTGTGCACAGTGTGGCAGCTGGCTTTCTTCAGAGCCATCATCAGTGTAAGAGAGGTGAGGGAGAAAGGCAAGGGGAGGGGAGCAGACATTAGGTCATTACTTTTGGCATGTTCTATCTGTCACACAAACCATCTCTAGTATAATTGGGAGAATGTGAATAATAGGAGCCCTTGATACAAGGTTCATCTTAGAAACTGACATTTATGTAGTTCAACTCTTGGAAAGTTCATAAATTCAGTGATGCTGGAGAAGAAATGAACCCGTTTTATTAGTACCACAAAGTTCTTAGGATGAAGCTATTTGTCTGAATAGTACTATGCCTATCAAGAAATGAACTTTGCAATGAAAATCTCAAGAAAAAGGTGTATATTGGTCTATAGAGTTTCACTGAAGAATTCTATCAACCATTTAAAAAAATCTCATATCAATTTCTTATAATTTCTCCCAATGTGACTTTATGAGATTAGAATTCTCCTGATACCCAGACCACAAAGGAAAAAACAAGAAAAAGAGAACTAATCTTTAATATAGACGTGAATGCTTACAATAAAATTTAGCAAACTGAATACATCAATGTACAAAATTAATTCCACACCATGACTAACTGGGCTTTTTTTCCCATACGCAGGACTAATTCAGCATTCAGAAACAGTCAGCATAATCTGCCCTATCAGCAGGTTAACAGAGAGAAAAAATGATCATATCAGTCAACACAGGAAAAAGGGCATTTGATAAAAACTAATACCCATTCACGGCTTTAAAAAAAAGTTTCAAAAATATAAGAATAGCAGTGAACTTCTTCCATTGACTAAGGATTATGCATAAAAACCTTATAAACATCATAACACAATGATAAGAGGCTTTCCTGCTGTGTTTGTTCTCAAAGACTAGAAGCATGATAAGGATGATTGAGGATTTCTTTTTTTAAATCTTAATCAACATAGTTGCAGAATTTCTAAAGACGGCAAAAAAAGATTGAAAGCTTGATAAGGAAGAAATAGATCTATCTGTAGATGATAAGATTATTTCATGGAAAATTCTAGAGAATTTTATCCAAACTAAAAAACCAAAAACCCAAAACTTTCACATTTCTCTTTCATATGTATACATACAGATATTATACACATCTATATATTCATATACATACTCTATATACACATATGTATGTAAAATATGAGTAAGATAACAAAATATTAGTTATTGACTTAATCTCAGAATAGACCACATTATAGATGTGGTTGAATATCAGAAGTAGTGAAAGAAGAAAATAAACTTGGTTATGTGAAACAAGTCAAGAAGAATCTAAGAAGTGAAGGGATATTGAAAACAAGGAACAAAGCCCATGCTGAGAGTTACCGGGTTTAACCATCTGCTCAGAGAAAAGAAAAGCCACAATTCTTGAACTCCCAGATTCTGTCAAGTGAAGAGAATCGTGTATGTCATCATTTCATGTGCATTTATGAAAGATTTATTTTACTTTTGTTGGTGTGTGTGTGTGCATCTGTGTGTGCTCATGCATATGCAAGCAGGTCCCTGCAATGGCCAGAAGAGGGCATCAGATCCTCCAGAACTGGAATTAGAGGTGGCTGTAAGCTACCTGATGTGAGTGCTGAGAACCAAGCTCTGGTCCTGTGAATGAGCAGGAAGTTTTCAATCACTTAACTGCCTCTCCAGTTCCATACCATATGCATTCTGAGTGTAGAGCCCTAATGATTGTACCATGTAGGGAGAGGGGATGTAGCCATCATTTTTGTTAAAATCTTACAACTTTACAGACGCCTAGGAAGAAGCAACTCAAAGCAGCTTTAAAAAGCCTTCCGGCAATTCCTGATCTGAGTCTACTCCAGCTAAAATTCTCTTTATAACAGAAATTCCATTTCACTCCCAGAGTACCAGGACTCCCAAGCACTGGAAGCAAAGCTGGAGCAAACTTTACATTGCATAGTATCTGGCAAAAGAAGCCATCACTGATACTCAGTGATGGGATACCTCACCTCTGGAAACTAAAGGGGTTGCAGCCTTGATGCTATGAACACAGTGTTACACAGATGATTCAATCAATCCCTGTAAATCTGAATGCATTAGCAATCAGTTACATCATCTTTGTGGAGACTAGAAGCACTGGGTAAGTTTGATCCTGTTTTCACTAAGTTTCCAGACAATTTCGTCTCTGTTGTAAGACACCAAAAAATGCACAGGATTAAAACCTGGAATTTGCAGTGTCCACAGATATTTCATCTGCTCTTTAAAAGTCTCTGCAAAGGGGTCCTCCATAGTCTTGTCCACCCCTACTTCTGCGAATCAAGATAAGAGTCACTTTACTGTTCATAATAAATAAATGCACAGGCCGTTTCAGAAGATATGTGAATGATGGTGTTTTGAGAGATAGTGGGTTTGTTTGACCAAAAATATCTAGTGTGGAATAATGTGGGTCTTTGAGAAAGTTTTTGTCATTTGACTTTATTGGTAAAAAGTCATTTTAACCCCATTAATCCTCAATGATTCATTTCTAAAATGCAGACAATATTGTCTTTCCTATTTGTTATAAATGATTGGTAATTCATCAGTTAATGTGTGTTCCTGCCAACTTCAGACTAAAAATAAAATTCTAGTCTAGCTGATTGACTCAGTGGGCAAAAGGTGGTTGTCACTAATCTGATTTTCTCGCTAAGTCACACATGGTGGGAGGTGAGAATTAAGTCCTACAGGTTCTCCTCTGACTTCAATTAATAAGCTATGGTACCAGCATGAGAACACACACATATACACACATACACACACACACACACACACACACACACATACACGGAGGGGCAGAAAGGAGTGCACATACACAATAAATCATAAATTAAAACTTAAAAATTCTAAATGCTTTTTATTAAATTAAAATACTATAGCAAGCTTTCTTGGACTGCTAGCCCCGAACCATGAAAAAGAGACTTATTATTAATTATGAATGCTCAGCCTTAGTTTAAGCATGTTTCTACCTAGCTTTTTAAAACCTAAATTAACCTATTTCTATTAATCTATGTGCTGGCCTGAGGGTCATTTACCTCATCTCTGAGCTGTCCATCCTGCTTTCCTGCTTCCTCCATGTCTGACTGGCTGGCTTTCACCTGGTTGGCTGCTAGCTGCTTGGGCCCTTTTTGATTGGACTCTGGCTGGCTGGCTGGCTTCCCTTTTCTCTCTAACAGGCAGCCCTACCAATCCCTCCTCTGCTTATTGACCACTCAGCTTTTCATTAGACCAATCAGGTGCCTTAGGCAGGCAAAGTGAAACAGCAACACGTCTTTACAGTTTAACAAATTGAGCATAAACAAAAGCAGCACACCTTTACATAATTAAACAAATGTGAATGTGGCCATGATAGAGTTCCTCTTACTGAACCTGATTCAGCTAGACCAGCAGGTCAACAAACTCCAGGAATCCTCCTGTCTCCACATCTCCAGCACTGGGAAACATGTTCAATGCATCACCACACCTGCAGTTTAGCTGGCTGCTGGACATATGAACTCAAGTCCTTTATGTGCTGAAGTTTTCCCCAGCCCAATAAATGCTTTTCGACGATTGAATGACTGACCAATGCTGTGCTTTTAAATTCAAATCCATATAAATTAAGACTGGCTATGTACCCTTCATTTTTAAGAAAGATGAATGTGGACAATATTTTCCCAAGAAATTTCCCAAAGAAGCAAATATTTCCAAAGAATCAATGTTGTTATGAGATTCACAAGAGCCACTTGTGATAAACAAAGACAGCAGAGACTCAACGTTCGGCCCTGGGTAATAATTCCCTAAAACTTGAAGTTCTCTATAACAAGCAGTTGTTCTCTCCGCATTGGGAAGCTTTTGAGACAGTTGCGTGCCATGGAAAGGCTGCTGAGGGATGGAAACCCAACTCAGCACGCTGCCTGGAGAAGTTCGTAGCCTTCTCTCAGATTTCTTTCAATAACTGCAAAGAGACCCAGAGTGGGAAACCTTTGCCTGGGTCACACTGTGTCAGCCCCCAGTTGCTCAGGAATGCACAGTGCTTCAGTTTCAGAACAAAAGCACCTTTGAAATAATCGGGGGACGTACGTCACCCAGAAAAATCAAGCAAGGAGGCAATCTGAGAGGATGAAGGTGTTTCTACCATCTCTCAACACTTCATTTAAGTAGCTATATTGCATGGCGGCTTCAGACAAGGAACCTGGATTCTGCTTCTTGGCGTCTCCTCAGCCCACCTGAGACCTGGATGACACCAGCACCAGATGTGTTACATAGAGCTGCAGGTCACCTATTAGTTAGAAGTTCTCTTAGCTGCTTCTGGAGAAGCCAGGCTCACCTGAGGTTTCTTATTTCTCTTCCTGATTTCCTACTGTGGCTCCACATGTCAACATACTTAATCACAAATGTCCTCAACTAACAGAAAATAATATCCAGGGCTGGAAATGTACTCAGTGATAGAGTACTTGCTTAGCAAATGTGAGACCCTGGGTTCCTTCACAGCACCAATATAGTAATAATAATAATAATAATAATAGTCATTATTCGGGCAATCCGGAGCAAGTGAAAGGAATGCAAGATCATGAGAATATTTAAAATTTGCCAAGACACTTTTTTTCTTTTCCTTTTATTCACTTTATTTTCTTTTCTTCTTCTTCTACTTCTTTTTGTTTTTCTTTCCTTTTTTTTTTTTTTTTTTGGTGCTGTTTTTCAAAACAGGGTATTTTTGTACAATAGTCATGGCTGTCCTGGAACTCACTTTGTAGACTAGGATGGTGTCCAAATCAGAGATCCACCTGCCTCTGCCTCCAGAGTGTGGACTTTTAAAATTGATTTAAGAACCATTATTGTCCAGTCAAGTAAAATTTTTCATGACAGACACATAACACTGTAGAACTAATCTACACAAAAGAAAGGCAGAGAGCGAACACTCACTAAAACTAATCCCACTTCAAGCCAGAGGTTGATGAAGGAGTCACCTTAACAGAGTAACTAACAGAAAAGACACTTGAGAGAAATAATGAGAGAAATAATTTATATCAGCCGAATAAGAAAAAATGCCCCGAATAAAGAATGCAGATGTACATTACTTGCTTAGAAATCAAAATATCTTTGCAAATTTAGGTCTGAAAATTTTAAAAAAGTAATTTGGATTTGGTGGGAATTCCGAGCACAAAGTCATGTTTAACGTCACACATGGGTAATGAATGCTTTGTTTAAAGAAAACTTGGTTCTTTGCAATATTTGTACTGACAGAAATTTATCATACAAATCATGTCAGTGGACTGAAAGAGAAGTTTGAACAACTTATAGGGATTTAATCCAGAGTGGCCATCTAGACCCTGGTCCTGCCCTTTTAAGATGAGGCTACTCTAACGGGTCAGAGGCAACAGCCTGGGACAGATCAGGAAAACGCTGATATGCCCTGCCCTGCTGTGAAGGTTGGAGTTCACACAGCCCAGCTGAGAAGGAAAGGGATGTGGGCCCTTTTCCCCTTGCAATGGTAGGAGAAATTTGCAGTGTTCACTCCTTGGCACACAAACTAAGCCAGACCAAATCACCAAGCGTGGAACTCCCGCCACACTCTGGAAACACAAAATTCAGAAACCTTTTATGCTCTGTTTTTTGTTTGTTTGTTTTGAAAGCTCCTACTTCCAGTCCCCACCCCTAGTTGTACTGTCTCTGCTAGTGGCTCTCTGTCTTCTGGGTTTGGAAGGGAAGATTCTCTCGCTTTATGAACCCATCATACTGCCTTTGGGATGAAGGTGCCTCTCTCCTACCATTCTTATAATGCTCTCCCAACCTGATCACAGCCCCGAGGACCTAACAAACCTCGACCAAAGAAAGGGAAATTTCCTATCAGACCCTTTCCTGATCCCGCGGCATCCAACCTGTTCTTCTCTAAAGTAACAGCACCCACTCCACAGCCAAACACTGTGGACTTTAAAGGGGTAAAAGCAAAAAGAAGCAGACCTGAAAGTCAGTAAAGACCATTTTCCCTGAAAGCAGAGGTTCTTTGGGTGATTTTCAATTCTCTGACTCCAATTGACTCTGGGATGAGTGTGAGAACCTAACTGTCCTCTCATTTCCTTCTGTGCAAGAGGTGATTCTTTAATGGTGAAGACTGGGTGACTCTCGGTGACTAGCCTGGGAAGTGAAGACTGGGTGACTCTCGGTGACTAGCCTGGGGAGTGAAGACTGGGTGACTCTCGGTGACTAGCCTGGGGAGTGAAGAAGATTGTCTGGGATGCAACTTTCACTGTTCTACTAGGAGTTCTGTGAGGAAACAAATTATGCTATTCTTAAGCACCCCCAAATGCAGTTAACCCTCATAGCTCTCCCATCTCAGAACCATGTCTCACGCAGTATCCACAGGGTATTAAAAGCACTTGTTTCTGGTTTGTAAATCATCATTTGAAAATGCATCATCTGGGGCGGCTTCATCTCCAGATGCGGTTATGTTTACTTACTGATTAGACTTTAAGTTAATAAAAAAAAAAAAAAACTCCTGTTTAGGTATCAATATTAACTCAATACTGCTCATACTCATTAAAGACATTAGGGATGAAGTAATTGATAAATTTGTAGATTAATATATGTAGAAAAATAATTCCTGTGGTAAAGAAGAAATCAGTATGTATATATTTGTGTATATATGTTTATGAATATATATAAATTTATAGATATATATGGAGAGAGAATAGCAGAGACAGACAGAGAGAGACATGTGCACACATACACACACACACACACAGAGAGAGAGAGAGAGAGAGAGAGAGAGAGAGAGAGAGAGAGAGAGAGAAAGTCTCATACCTTACTACCCAGCTAAGTATCCAATTTTAGATGGATTCCAGGTCTAAATGTTAGGGATAGTTAGCAAAAGAGACTGGCACTTCTTCAAAGACCACAGAAGTGTCAAACATAGAAATAAAAAGAATATATGGAAGTATAAAAAAAGTTAAATTCACTTTTTTCATAGCCCACTAAGTACAGTTAGTGTTGCCCAAATGTGCATGAATGTGGGGCCATCCAACTGAAGCATAGAAAATCTACCAGGTACCTCATCTTCAATAAAAAATGATTCTCCCTCAGCAGCTCTCCACTGACATGAATTCTTAGGATACAGTGGGGCCTAGAGACACCTACTCCATCTATTCAGGGATTATGTCTGACTCCATATTGCATAGGTCTTATGCAGGTAACCAGAGTTGCTGTGAATTCATGATGGCAAGAGCCATGGCATGTCCAGGAGACATCATTCCATACATTCCTCTCCATCCTGGGTCCTTACGTTCCCTTTCCTTGATGCTCCTTGAGCCTTGCTGGTGCCGGGATTAATACTGATGTTCAAAGGATGCAATCTCAGTCTCTTATTCACAGCACTTGGGCTGCTTGCTCTCTATTGATTATTGTCCGCTATAAAAAAAAAATAGCTTTTTTGAACAAGACTGACAGTAGCCTGTCTATATGTATAAACAAAATATTTAGAAGGCAGTTTGAAGCTGGGCGGTGGTGGTGCATGCCTTTGATCCCAGCACCTGGGAGGCAGAGGCAGGTAGATCTCTGTTAGTTCGAGGCCAGCCTGGTCTACAAGAGCTAGTGCCAGGCAGGACAGACTCAAAGCTACAACGAAACCTTGTCTTAAAGAAAACAAAAACAAAAATAAATAAATAAATGAATAAGTAGGAAAAAAGAAGGCAGTTTGACAGTATAACCATTCAGTTAAATAACCATGTCAAGCTCTACCCTAGGGTCTAATGACCTTCCCAGTCATGGGTTTCTGACAAGGATTACAGATTCTGACATGAAATTCCCTCCTGTGGGGCAGACCTTAAATCCTTCTAGAAAGCAGTTACTACACCATAATAATCAGGTCAAGTCTGCTGCTTTAGGAAACATAAGTCCCTACATTTTTCATTTTTCTGAAACTCATAACACAAATAGCCATAATGTCCCAACCGGCATCAACTTTGTAGCAAAGTATGGTCCTAGCAGAATGCCACTGATGTTCAATGGAAGTTATATGCAGTATTCAGAAACATATAAGACAGTGAACTGTTTACCCTTCAGACTTGGGACTTAGAGTGGCTAGCTAAATGGGTCAAGAGACTGAGCAGGCCTATCCAATGTTGGGCAGGCACTGTGCCTCCAAAAACTCTAGCTTGTGTGTCCTCCCCACAGACCTCCTGTACAGCTTACTACCGTACCCTTGATGTGAGTGTAAGGGACCTGCCTGAACCATGAAATGTAGCTGAGCTTGGTACCATTGCATCCCTGGGAATACTTGGAGCTAAGTTGAACAGAGAAAATTCATGCTGAGGGAACTCTGGTTCTCTGTCATATTGTACAAGAGAGCAGAGAAGCCAGCACCATCCCACTAGTTCCTGGTTCCTGTCTGAAATCATACATCTGGCCAACATTTTTAATAAGCAGTGGAAAAAAAGAAGGGGTGTGTTGTGGTTTAAGTGAGAATGAGCTCCATAAGCCCGTGTATTTGAATATTTAGACCCTAGTTGATGGAGCTCTTGAGAAAGGGTTAGGTAGTGTGGCCTTGTAGAGGAAGGTGGGTCACTGAGGTGGACTCTAAGGCTTTGAAGCTGATGCTATCCCCGGTTAGCTCTGTCTACTTTGTGGTTGTTGTCTTAGGTAGGGGCTCACAATTACTGCCCTAATCCCATCCCTGCTTGCCTGCTCCCGTGCTCTCCACCAACCTCCTAAAACTGTAAGCCCCAAACTAAATGCTTAGGTTTTGTTCGTTTCTTTGTTTCCATTTTTTCGTTTTGTTTTGTTTTTGTGTTGGAGACAGAGCTTCTCTGTATAGCATTGGTTATCCTGGAGCTAGCTCTGTAGACCAGGCTGGCCTCAAACTCAGAGATCCACCTGCCTCTGCTTGCCTAGAGGTGGGATTGAAGGGATGTGCCACTATCACCTGGCTAGATGCTTTTTCCTGTACAATGTCTTAATCATGGTGTCTTCACCGTGACAGAAAAGTAGCTAAGACAGGGTGATTGCACCCCAGGTTTTCTTCTTGATAAGTGGGGCAGAGCCCAAGAAAACACAGAAAAAGTATACATTGGCAGAGGGATGGAATATTCTCCCCTTTTGTTGTGTTCTCACTTTCTCCTTTTTTGATACAGCTTCTGAATATTCTGAATATTGTAACTTTATTTGGCTTTCCATCTCCCTTTTTGGGTATGTATATGAATTTCTATCTGTGTGTTCTTCAGTGTGAATACAAGTACATGGAATGCCAAAGGTTTTATATCAAGTATCTCCCTAGACCGGTTTCCACCTTACATAATGAGGGAGGGTCTCTGCCTGAACCCAGAGAATGCCAACCCAATAAATCTAGTTAGTCATCTTGGCCCAGGCATCCTGTCTGCATCTCTTGAGTGTTAGGATTACAATTTGGCCACCATACCTGCCTGGGATTTATATTGGTTCTGGAGACTCAAACTCCACTCTCCATGCCTATATGACAAGTACTTTACCCACCCGAGAGCCCTAACCCTCTACCTGCCATTTTTCTCTCTCAGAATTATGCTTTGTCAAATTTTCAAACATTTTAGGTTTTAAAACTATTTCTGTTTCAATGTTGTTGCTTCTGTTAGAGTTGTGGATATCATTGTTGATTCTTAGTGTTTAAATTCTTTCTGTATGTGATCTATAACACATATAAAATATTTTATAAGTTGATTTGGAGGATCATAGTATTCAAACAACCCATGAACTAAAAAAGGACAAACACAAATCTAATGGTGCAATGCCAAGTGTAAGACAGAGAGAAAACTGTCTGAACTCTTGACTCAGTCACAAGCTCCTTAAATTGCAGTCTTTTCACAAAGTGAGAGACATATCTGATTTGTTTTCAGACCAGAGAAGCAAGGAAGGAAAGATGAGCACAGACAGGGAAGTACATGATCATGCAAACAAACTTTCCAAAGTTAACAGGGAAAGTGACTCATAAAAGAGAGTCAATAAGATCATTTCAAACATAGGTTCATTTCATAAAATGATTAATGGAACAGAAATGCAAATGACATTAAAATAGTTGAGTTTTTTAAAGCGTGAACAGTGGGAGAAATTCACAAAATACAAAGGTAACACGGAACAAAAGAGATAGGTACTGAATACTGGCAGACAGACAATCCAACTTTGACATAAAAATTCAATGCAGAGAAAAAAATATAAAAAAGGACTAAGTGAAGTAAAAGTATGAAATACTCAGTAAATGGCACCAACAAAACAAACTACATAAAATATCTATTATAGCATATCGCAAACAGGGAAAATTGTCTAATATAGTTACTTATTCCATAAGATAAATGAGTTAAAGGACATGTTGAAAAAGATTTAAGATTTCAGAGTAAGGAATAATTTCTTACACCAAATACATCAAACCCAAACAATAAAGAAAAATATGGAAAAAATCTCAAACTACATCTTTATCTTGTATGTGAATGAAAGTCTTTAATCAAGGCTAAAGATCATTGGAAGATGATGTCATTAGATCATAGGTCCTCCAGCTCATCATATGTCTGCCTGTGGTACACACAAAATTAAAAACATTAATAAAAGAGAAAAGTATCAAAGGACCTAATATAAAAATACACAAACCATTTCCATGAGTCATTCACGGAAAATAGCAAACTGAAGTGGAAAACAGTTTGCATACATATAATAATGTGTTCAATTAAACACATAGTTGGGGAAATTCAAACAACAGGCTACATTCCCAAGTCTGCCAGATGCATAAAAAGGCCAGATTTTAGCCAAGAATGTGGGGAAATGGGAACCCTCATTTAATGAGAGTATAAAATTTCAAAGCATTAAGAAGAACAGTGATGGGATCCCCAAATCGCCATCCAGTATGATCTAGTCATCCAGGAGAGACTGCGAGCCTGTCCCTTTGTCCTGGAGTAACTGCTCAGAGAGGATGTGCAATGACACACGAGGGTGTCCACTACGACAGTATAGTAAACATGGACATGATTGCAATGTCAATTGGTAGTAGCAGGACATGCATACATATACACATAGAGAGGCCTGGGTGTGCTTACGTACTAACATGCCCTGAAGTTTAAAAGGTATAAATTACACATGAATTACTTGACAATATTGAATGACAAAGCAAGTAAAAAACTTTGGGTGTACTGTGTTTAATTTAAAGGATGTAAACAAGCCACATGCTTCTGTTAATCTATATAAACCATTTTATATGCATTGAATCGTCTTAAAGTAAATATATGTAACTGAATATACAACAGATTCCATTAATGGTTAGCTCTGGGATTGGGGGTGCAATAAGAAAGGGTGTCATGGGTTCTCAGGCCCATCTATGAATCTATTGTTGTCATCTATCTGTGGCTAAGTCCTGAAAACATGTGGGTGTCATCATTCTGTGTGGATGGTAGATAAAGGAATAGTTATCAATTTGGATGTGTTTTCCTATTTTTTCCTTTGGATTAGGAGGGTGTGTAAACGGAACAGACTTACACTGAGGGATACTAGTGTCCCAGAACTCAATAATGTAAGGGTGAATTTAAGAGACGCATGTGCAGTAGCAGATAAGCCGGTACACAGGGAGGCACACAAAACACCTCAGAACAAATGACTGCGAGTGGGCTCTCGAATTTTAGTGAGGATGGCAAAATTGATCATTCATATACTAACTATAATCATGAGATAATTTTCTAAGCAGTTCAGGCTCTACCTCAATTGCTATGCATTTATATTTGTTTGTTTCTGTCTTAGGTTTCCATGTGACTTTTCCAAAAGGTTTTCTGGGTTATTGACCACTTCCCACATTCCCTTCTCTACCCTGTGTGGTAAGAATTTGAACCCAGACTACTCCTAAATCCCTTACCACTATCAGAATATCTAAATGTATGACATTAAATAAATAAGTTTAAGACACCCCTAGGATAGATCTTGGGTTTATTTAGAGTCCCCAGTGACAAAAATGTACTTAAAAGTACACTTTGGATGGTACCTCTTAGTTTCCTTATGTCTGGTTTTGATGGTATGAATGTAACTCAATCTATGACATAATACAAAAGTGGAAGGAAAACTGACAGAATGATGGGAGGAAGCTGACAAAATAATAGGAGGGTACCAATGTTCAAAAGAAGAAGCAGCCACAAAGCCAAGTTCTTGAGACATCCGATGATTATGAGAACATAGTCTACCTACATCCTAATGACCCCGGTGGTCCAGATTGTCAAAGGATGCCCCACCCTAGTCTCAAACACTTGGAATATGTATGTCATGGCTATCCTAGCCACAGTCAGATCCTTCCCACACAATTCACTGCCTGTCATTCAGTGAAGCTCTCTCTGAAGGACAGAGGTGAATGAGTTAAGTATGGCAAGATTTTGAGCTGTGGCACAAAGGAAGCGTGGGTGTTTGCAAAGCCACATTTCGCTCACCTCCTTTTCGCTGCCGACCTTTTGGGGATGACTTGCAATTTGTCCCCTTAGCTGCATGCCTCTGCTGATTTAAAAGGTGAGGGGCACTTCCCCAAGGACACTGTGTCAATGCAGAAGAGATGGATTAGAGGTAATTAAATCCACACTAGAAACTTCTCTGTCATTGGATCCTTCTGGTTGTGTGGATTTCTCAACACGAACATGGGTAAACAACTGAGCTCTGGCTCAGAGTCTGAGATCAAGGGTCAGACCTACAACTGAAAGTCATGGAATGAAGCTGATGTGTGTCATCACCTCTACCTCAGTCATGTGGAGATTCTGGGAGAACAAGATAAAGAGACAACTCCTTCCCACTATGTCCAGGAAGCAGTTCCATCTAGCAGGGGGTTTCTCCTCTTTTCTCCTCCACATCTACTCTACCTAGACAGAAACATCAATGGCAGAGATCCTCAAAATGTAACCTCACGATTTCCAGTAAAAGCACGGGTTCTGTGTGCATGGAAACATAGTCACAGAAAGCATGTTGGCTGGCTAAATTTTGCTCTCAAAGAAGCATATTTTTGAGACCCACATATGAACACACTGTTGTCAGAAGCCAGAGAGTTAAGCACGCACCCTTCCCACATTGTGCTACTCAGGACCAGCTTTGATGCTCCAGTGATGTGAAGGAACCACTCAGTTCTGCAGGCCAGAGACCTTGTATAGCACAACAGATACGGCAGAAGTAGAAAAGTCTGTATAAATCAGGATTCTCTAAAGAAGCCAAACTAATAGAATGAATATGATTTATTAGCGTGGTTTCCAGACCATGGTCTGACTATTCCAATAACAAATGCCTCCAGAAGGGAAGTCCAGGAACCCAATAGTTATTCCAGCCCTAGGCTGGGTGTGTCTCACATTGTCTTCTGTGTACTCCAGAATCCCAAAGAAGTAGGTTCCAAAGCCAGCAAAGGAAAGAACATGCCAGCAAGAGAGAGGGCAAGCAGGCCAAGAGCAAAGGCTTCCTTCTTCCATGTCCTTTATATAGGCTGTCACCAGAGGGGGTGGGTCATATTTTTGGTGGATTTCCCCACCTCAAATGATTCAATCAAGAAAAGTCCCCTCACAGATGTACGCTGCAGCTTAGATTTTAGTTAACTCCAGATGTAGTCGAGTTAGCAACCAAGAACAACCATCTCAAATTCACCCCTTGACAACTTAACAGACAATCATATTTCCTTATGTTATGCTTAATTTCAAAATGCCTAACATGATGCAATTACGATGAGCCTAGGCAAGAACCCTGCTCCGACTTAGTGAAAGTGGAGACTCACAAGTACAAAGACCAAAGACCTGTTTGAGGGACTGCATTAATTTCTTGACTCCTTATTGTAACGAAACACCTGGTGAAAGGCACTTAAGGAAGGATGGGTGCATTATTATCATTATTTACTAAAAATACTATCTTTTCTCATTTTACATGTCAAATCCATTTCCCACTCGCTCCCCTCCTCCTGTTCTCTCCACCTCCTCCCCAACTCCATTCTGTTCCCCAACCATTACTAGGAGAGGAAAATGCTCCCCATGGGGAGTCAACAAAGTCTAGCGTATTGCTTTGAGGCAAGATCAAGGCCCTCCCGACTATAGCTAGGATTTATCTCTATTGCTTGTTCTGGTTTTTTGGAACCCATCCTTCATGGAGGGATATATTATTATTATTACTATTATTATCATTATGCGTTACTGACAAGAAACAGAAAAATGAATGCTAGTGTTCAGCTTTACTTCTCTTCCCTATTCAGCCTGGGCCTTTAGTCCATGGTATGGTGCTATCCACAGTTGAGGAGAGTCTTTCTACCCAGTTAACCTAATCAAGATAATCCTTCAAAGACAAGTGCAGATGCTAACCCAATCTAGATAATCACTCACATGTGTGCTAGTGGCCTGTCTCCTAGGAGATTCTCGAGTCTATCAGGTTGGCCATCCATATTACCCACCTCAGTCAGTTTCATTTAAAACCAGCGTTACGGAACCTACACACAGACTGAGAGTTCTGCGGTGGTATGAATGGTACCCCACAGTTTAGCTACAATGGACTGAAGACTAGAATTCATCATTTACAAAGCTATACACTCCATCCCAGTGGGGTGATGCTGAGACTCCGGGAGTGGCTCTGGAAGACACTTGCAGGGACTTTTCTCTGAAGAAAGCTAGACTTCAATTTTCTCAGCTTTGAAACTGAAATACTACCGTCTACTCCAGCTGTCTTAGATGGGGTCCTGATCAGTTTTTTTTTTTTTTTTCAACTTGACACAAGCTGGGTTTATAGGAGAAGAGGAAACCTCAATTGTGAAAACCACCCCCATCAGACTGGGCTGTGGGTAAGCTGGGAGAGGCATTTTCTTGATTGGTGACTGTTGTGTGTGGGGGGGGGGGCGGGTGACCTGTTGTGATTGGTGCTATGGATAGGTGGTCCTTGGGTCTATAAGAAAGTGGTCCGCTTAAACAGGAGGAACAAGCTGGCATATATAGTTCTTCCTACCTCCGTGTTCCTGCTTTGAATTCCTGCCTTAATTTCTCTGAGTGAAACCATTTCCTTCCCCAAGCTGCTTTTGGTCACAGTCATCATCACAGCACTAGAACCCAAGACAGATGGCTAATTGTGAGAATCTAACAAGTATTTGTCATTATTTTCTTGAGTTGCTCCAACAAAATGTCACAGGCAGGGTGGCTTTAGTAAAGACGGATTCCTCAAAGTTCTGGGGGCTGGAAAACCCAAGTTCAATGTGATGAGGAACTATTTCAAATGTTATCCTGCTGTAGCAGGAGGAGGAGAGATGAGAGGGGGGAAGGGAGACACACAGAGAGAGGCAGAGACAGAGATCTTTCCCTTAGGGAACTTGGAATTACAAGGGAACTTTGAAATACGCCCCACATCTCCTCTCCTCACCCCTGCTTCACAGAGGAGGAAACAGACATGCTTGCTGTAAAATCCTCAAGCTGTTTAATCTGTCTAAGGCTCAATTTCTCCATTTGTTTAGAGCGATTATAAAGGCAATGCCGACTCCATCAGAATTGTAATGAAGTTTAAATCAGATAACAGGTTACAGGCATGCATTAGTTCATATTAGCACCGAGCACTGGCTTGATAAATATTGTTAGTGTTAAATGCTACTGAATGTTAAATGCTTCTGTCATGTTCTGTTATTATTAGTATTATTATTAATCACAGAGTTGGAATACACACCCAGATCTGCCGACATCTGGTGTTCTTCACTAAGAGAAAGTGTTCTCACGGAGCAAAGCTAATTAAAGCTAAGAACGGGATTTTTGCTTAATGATAAATCTCATTAGTGCTTTCCAGCTGTGTTTGCTGCATCTAAACAGTAAAGTTGGTGCCAGGGAAAACCACTTCCGGGAAATACCCACCAAAAAACCAGCGAGGAGAACAGGACCCAGGATATAAAGTGCAGAGATTTTAATCGGAGTTTGTTTGTTTTTTTTTTTTTTTTGATAATGTAGCTGCATTTTTAGAAGACCGAAGGAAGCATGAAGTTTAGTTCCAAGTCAAAGTTGAGCCACGTTTCTTCAGACAGACAGCTTGGCTCCAAGGAGGGCAATTCTGAAACCAGATTTACTTTCTATAATATGTCTTAGTGTTTGGAACTGCTCCTTTACTCTCCTAAAACAATAACAAGTCAAGCTAAAGCGTCCGGCAGAATTAGTAGGGCTGCTAGTTCATGTTCAAGGACCAAGTTCTCTGTCACAGGGAGGCTGGAGGATTCCTGGCTTAAGTTTAAAAAAAAAAAAAAAACAGCTAAGGGATTAGCTCTGGTGAATGACTGATGCTCTCAGTAAGCGTGGGCTTCTTGCCAGAAATCAGCCCCATGGACAGACAGCAGCCATGCCTGGGGTTGTGGGACTCGGCTGATAACAGGACAGGAAACCCATCAGAGACACCCACCCCTTACCTCTGGGCCTCATCAAAATTACCTGCCAGAGCCTCTGCTCCAGACCAGCACCTTGTCAGCCTGTTCCGTAATAGAAAACAGCTGCTCTTGTTGGGAGGCGGGAGTGGGAGTAGGGAAAAGAACGAGGAAAACGCCATTCATAACTTTTCTGTTAGTGCAGAACTGAAAGTGGAAATCGCAGGAGGAGTCCAAACAGGAAATCCTGGGTCCCTCTGGGAATATTACCCTCTTCTAAAGGAATGATAGGAAATCAAAGCTACTGAATTTAAATCGCAGATGGCTTTGATCCTTAATAACGGATTTAGGGGAGGATCTGAACCCAGCAGCATCGTAGAGGTGCCAGGGGTGATATTGCAGAATTTTGATCAGGCGCAATGGGTTCAGGGAAGGCCTGCTTTGCTGTGTCTTTATCTGCAGCGCTGTCCCCTAGTTCCTACAACGGTGTCTGCCATGCGGTGTGTGTCACAAACACTAGCTGAGGAAGTGATGAATGAAACACATGACCCACATTTTCTAAGAAAGGGGGGGATGTTTAAGTTTAACAGGTCAGGGTTTGACTCAACATCCAGTTGTTTACCTAGCTCTACCGTCTTGGGTGATTTGTTTAATCTGCAAAGGGATGTTTGAGTAGCCACTGCCTATAGAGTGAGAGACTCAGTTAAGTGTGTTCTTAGGTGTTTCAACAACAACAACAAAAAAAAGTGAAGCTCAGTCAGTTATCAAAGTTTGGCCATCAGATTACAAATGCTAGCATTGATGTGCGAGCGAACATAACTTCCAGATTCAATGAGAAAGGATAGAAATCTACCTTTAACACTGATGCTATGATACAGACGATTTCCCACTAAAGGGCCAGTGGATAAAGTCTGGGTCCCCAGCTGGATATACTAGGATGTGAGGGAAGGTTCAGAAGTAGAGCTAGGCTTAGGAAATGGATCAGTGGACGAAAATGCTTGGGGTGCAAGCATTGGGGTACTTGACTTCAGATTCCAAGACTTCCTTTAAAAAGTTAGCCATGCACACCTAGGACCCCAAGTACGCTTACATGCGGAGGAAGAGGGTTAAGGAACCCAAAACACTCAAATTAATAACTCAAAGTTCAAGAACACATGTGAACTTGTAAGAGAAATAGGAAAATGTATATTTTCCTATGTATAAGAAGCAGAAAAATAAAAAAGAGATTCAATTAAAATTATGAATACCATGATCCACAATGTTCCCTCTCTCTCCTTCTCTCCAGCCCCCATCTTTCCCAACTGCCTCTCCCAAAAGTCCTGCTTGAGTAGACTATGTGATTCCAGATGTTGTGTACTACCTAAAGATTCTGGCCCTTCTATATTGCTCTAGCTTGTCTGTCATTTCCTCTTCCGTGCTCTCAAGTCTCCATGTGGTTCCACAGGGCTCCTTTGGTGTGACTGTGACACCCAACTTTCCTCATATGGTGTCAGAGTTGACAGGGAAGGTCTTCTGAGACCTGCTAGTGACGGAATTAAAGAAATTATTCAGTGTTGAGAGACGCAGCTGAAAGAAAATCTACCTTCTGAGGTGAAAGGGGAGAGAGCAGTGGGAGCTTCTGTTTGGAAAGAACAAGAGGTGGGTCACGCAGTCCTTACTGTGTGGCCGTAGTTTCTTTTGACACCCTTTAATAAAATAAAGCTCAGCTTTGTCTTCTCAAAACACTCCAATCTATCTTAACTGGAAGCAGTGTGTAGTTGGAAAAAGTTCTTCTCTGTGGTTCTGATTGACAGTACATGTACCCATCCAGCTGGACTGAGAAATAGGGCATTATAAATCACACCAGCCTTTTCGAGAACAATCCACTCAACCCTTAGGGAAAGATGAGTTGTAAAGCATTCAGTTTGTGATGAGAATGTTTCCCTGTAAAGTATTGTTCATAGACAAAGAAATATTTCCCCTGACAGTGTCACTTAAGGGGTGTGTATTCATTTGTGTGTGTGCATTTATGATCACCTGGTGTTTATAACCTACATCCCCTAACATTTTAAATATATTGTGATTTTAAAACTCTTTCACTCTTTTTATCTTTAACAACTATACACCTCTTATCCAACCGTTACAAAGGAGATAGGATTGTTAAATTCTCGGTTTTGTTGTAAGAATTTATATCATTATAAAGGTATATACAAGAACAGGGATACTTGCTGTGTGTCATTGCTGCGTCTTACATTTTTACTGTAGCTTTATGTCACATCCTTTAGTCATCCTATAATTTTTATTCTATATTATCTGTATGACCATGCAATATAAATTCTATATAGCATTCTCACACATTTTCAATTGTCTGAGAAGTATTCTGTGGTTTGATTAATGTTGACATCATTCTCAGATTTGGACAAAGTCACTGAGAATGTCTTCATTCTCCTGTTTTTACTTGTACATTACCTTCTCCCAAAAGTGAATCAGCTTGCCAGGCAAGAGTTAGTTGTGAAATAGGGCTTGGTATTGCCTTCCCTTGCAAGATATTCATCTTTACCTGAAAATCTAGTGGTGTTCTCTCTGATGATGTCAGTGTAATGTCACACTGAGTCACTAGACACTCTCCCCTCTCCAAAAAAAATAGGGAAATTCAAGAAAGCTGAAGCTTTTTATTTTTCAGTCTTCAATTTAATTTCTATCACGTATGTTATCGATATTCTTATAACACAATGGACAGTTAAGTAACCCCAATATACCACCCAGTTCAGCTGATTCAGCAAAAATATGTATTTATTTGTTTACTCATTCCTTAATGTGTATTTGGTGATATACATACTTCAATGCCTGGATTTACATGTAGCTGTGTGCTTTTTTTCCCCCTGAGAGATATTAGCAAACATCTACTCAACCCAGCTAAACTACTGATGAATCAACCAAGTAATTTCACCCATGTCCAATTTGGAGACCCAATGAAATTATTGATGTTTACAGAAGAGTGGGTGAAAAGTGCATTGCAGGAACATGGCGAAAGCCTGGCCCAACCTGTGTATTTGCTCATGAAAGATGCCTCCCTGGAGCTCTCTGAGCACCCTGCATTTGGCTGAGTAGATCAGACGGCGTCCTGTAGGAAAGTCAGCGGATGAGACACTCTTCTCCCCAACAACTCTTAACTGCATATGTAGCCTTAGATAGGGCCTTGTGATCGTCTACGTTTCTGCTCTCCCAGCTTCTCTTATTCAGTCTCATGAGCTTCACTGTTCCCTTCAGAAAGGATTCTTCAATTCAAGGGAAACTGTGCACACCATCCTAGCCCTTCCTCCATGCTGTACACTCTTTCTGCTCCCTCTTTTGTGATGCTCCCTGAGCCCTGGGAAGTAATATTGATGTTTGATTATTTTCTCCATCTGGCTGAGAAGAACAGTGACCTATGGGCCTACGCAAAAATGTTTGAAGGCAGATGGACAGGCACATCATACCCACTCAACAAAATGGCACGGGTTACCTCCCCCCTGGAGCTTATAACACTTCCCACCCCCCACCCCTGCTATAAACGTTTGTCTTGGTTTATAGTAACAAGCATGGATTCTCTCCCGATGATCAGGCCCCAGTCCAGTTAGAAAGCTGTTACTTGTGTTCACAATAGCTAAACTGCTAATGTACCAGCAGGCATGGTTTGCATGTAGTTTGGGTGTTGTGCCACAGTTGAACAGTATTGTTGGTGACGGCTCTTTTCTAGCTGTCCATTCAGCACCTTTTTGTTGTGGAATATTGTTGTAAAATGAGTTACATTTGTTTATACTGTGGGACATTTGTTTAATGATGCAAAGATGTGTTGCATTCTTTTATGTTGCATTTGTTTAACTCCGTGAAGCTGTGTTACTTTGCCTGTCTGAAACACCTGATGGTCTAATAGAGAGCTCAAGGGCCAATAACAAGGTAGGAGAAGGATAAGTGAGGCTGTGGAGCAGAGCGAATAAATAGAAGAGGAATCAGGAAGCAAGAGATGGAGGGGCAGGATAAGGAGGAGGACTCCAGGGGTCAGCCACCCAGCTACAGACAAGCCACAAAGTATAGAAAGATAAGCAGAAATAAACAAAGGTAGAAGCCCAGAGGCAAAAGATAGGATAGTTTAAGAAACTCTGGCTAGAAACAAGCCAAGCTAAGAACGAATAAGACTCAATGTGGTTTATTTGGGTGCTGGGTGGCAGGCCCCACCAAAGAGCCCAAGAGAGAAGAGTAAAAACAACCACCCGCACCTTTTGACACTGAAAGCCAGCTAGGAAGAGGTTGGGGCTTCCAGCTCAGTTCCAGTCTTATTGCTCCACATCCTTCCACTGAAGCACGGGGTGTCCCCAGCAGCAGTGTCTCATCATCTGGCTCTGAGGACAAGCAGCAGAATCATCAACAGCTTTGCCCACAGCGGGAGCCTCTGGGATTTCTCTGATGACCAGAGGAAGTAACCCATCCTTGGTACTGGAACCTTTATTTAGCCATCACCTGGCTTCTAGGAGTGACTTTCCCCACCCATGCAGGGTCCCTTCTGATTTTAACTTGTTTAAGTGTTTAAGTGACCTATTTTTCCAATCTCATTTAACCCAACCCTAGTAGGGTTGTCAGGCAGGTCGAAGCACCACTGGGCTTGGCTCTTCTCCACCGACATCAGTGTTGGTGATAGTTCACTACACTGAGGCGGCACTCTTGGTGATTTTATATGTTCCCTCCTTGCAAGAGACCTGTGGTAGTGTCCACATGGGCGAAGGCATATCTACACACCTCTCTGACAGGCATAGGTCATAGTCTGCTAGCCCTGCAAAAGGAAAGTTAGTTTCTCTATGTATCTCATCATAGCATCATCTATCCAGCAAGGCCACAGTCAGAAACACACTTTACTCGACATGACTGGAGACTATGCAGGATCTCCAAACATTCGATAGGAATGCCAGGCTTCAGCTATTTCCCATCCCATGGTGGCTTCCCCCTGGAAACAGTCCTGTCTTTTTATAGACTTCTTCTCTCAAAACCAATTCTCTCAGAATGCCTGTCCTTCCTCTTTGACCTCCCAGCTCTTATATTTATGGGGATTCCAGGCATCTATAACCAAGTTTACTTAATGCCCATAGAAGGCAATTCATCGAAGTCTGATTTCCTTCATGTTACCTCAGGTGACTCAACCTTTATTATAAGGAAAGATGAGTAATTACACTACCTAGTTCCTTCCACAGAACTCAGAAAGACCCCGCCCCCCATCATCCCAGTGCCCCACAGCTCAGAAGCCAGGCTAGCTGGTTCATTCATTGTTTAAAGATCTTTCATGATTCACTCAGTTCAGGTGCTGAGTATTCCCGGGTTACTTGTACTGAGCTCTATTTGGAGCCCTAATTTATGTTTGAGTCATAGAATTCCCTTCTCTATTCGAGGCTGGGCCCAGGGGTATCTTTTATTGATTTCACCTTGCTCTTTTCTCCCTCGTTCTCTACTCTTACTGAGGATTCCAGGAAGAGCTCCCCAGCAGGGATCTGATTTGCCCTCCTTTATCCTTTCAGTCCTGCAGCCACAATAAACAACGAGCTGACACTTTCTCATCATCTCTTTTATGGGATTCGTCTGATGCTTACGAGGTTAACACGGAACACACTAAGTGCAGATCCCATTCCTGTTGCAATCCCTTAAACAGGCGTGTTCCCTCCAGGCACCACACTGCTTTCAGCTCTGCTTTCTTCTTCATTCACTGACCACCCAGTAGCCATGATGGCTTGCCAACAGTCTTTTCCAGATTGTTCCACTCCCAAGGGTTGCAGTGCACTCTCTAATCTTTTGTCCATTTTCAGAACGTTCTCCCAGACGTTTACTGGGGCCAGGCTGGAAAACCCATACCAAGTAAAGGAACCTGTCCACCCTGGAACTCCACCCATCACAGACAGCAGGCCACCACTACAGCAAGAAGGTACATCATCCATCCCATGCCACGTGGGGAAAAAATGACTAGGATTGTCCTGTGACAGCTGATACGAGCCAGCCTTGATTGCACATCGCCTGTTTCAGCCATTGGGCCAGCAGCTAATCCTTCCCAATGCATCACTTGTTCTATCTGCCCCATTCAGAAACCAATAGTGTTGGGTGATCTCTTAGGGATGTTGTGAACAAACTTCCACTCATCCAAGTTAGGAAGCTAAAAACCAACTAAAGCAACAATTCCACCAGCCTCAGTTTGGTGTGACCTATAGAAGTATATGTCGCGGTCCCCCTCGGCCAGCAAGGACGACGCACGACACACCGGAGCTCTTCTTGCTAAGCAGTTTTATTCAGGACCTTTTTACAATTCTCTCTCTCTCTCTCTCCCTCTCTCCTCAGGCAAAACCTCCCAGCCCTTAAGTAGGTATGGGCTACCAATCCTGGATTGCCAGGTGGGCAATTCTCTCTCTCTCTCTCTCCCTCTCTCCTCAGGCAAAACCTCCCAGCCCTTAAGTAGGTATGGGCTACCAATCCTGGATTGCCAGGTGGGCACTGCCCATAGGTCCACGCATATGCAAGCAGCTGACAATCATTGCATGATAAGTCAGGCCTAGTTGATATTAGGAGTTGATTATCACAGAGAGCACTGGCTTTCAGGATCGCGGAGGGCGGGAGCCAGCACCATCAGGTGCGGCTCCATGTAGCTCTCTACATATAGCCATCAGGTGTGACTCCACACAGCTCGCTACAGTTCCCCCTTTTTGTTTTGCAAAGCAACAGGCAAGAGTAGAGGTCTGATCTCTGTTAAAAATGGAACATGTGCTAGTGTCTGTCCAGGTGTCATCCACCCAGAAAACACTAGACCTGTCCGGTGTCTTTTTACAGAGGTGGGAGCTAGACACCAACCCACATGCAATCAGACTTGCTCTTCTTGAGGTTGATGTATGCTTACCTCAAGTGCAGTGCGCAAGCCTCGCATCCTGTACTCGCTTACATCTCTAGCCAAACTTGGGGAGACTGTCCTGCCTCAATGGCCGTGAAGGCCTGAATGATCATAACTGCATTGCGATGCTGTGAAACCCTTATGTGACAGATGCACCACAGGCATACCAGGGAGGCAAGCACCATTAAGCCTGTTAGGGCTCCTACTCCCGCCCACTCCTTCAGATGATCCATGGAGTGATCCAGGATAGTCCTTCTGCCAGGCTGGTATCCATGCGTGTGGAATCTGTAGTCGCCACTCGCAGTTTTTCCAGTTGTTTTCGAATTCACCAGACCAATTACCTAAAAGATATCTAGACAATTCTTTAGACAGATTAGCTGCATGAGTCATATTGAATGCTGGTCACACACAGCCCCGGATAAATAGAAATGTCTGACAGACTAGGGTATAGACTTGCCTCTTAACATACCCCAGCTGCCATACCACCGGGGCACATTCATTCTTGTCAGCTGAGTGCATGGAAGACACCTTCTCCCTAGTGCACCTCTTTGGCTTCCCTAGCAGCTCAGCTGATCCTGCTTCTGCTAAGTGATCATATACTGCATTCTCATGGGTACACAGGATTTAAAGATAAATGCCCATGACAACAGGTGTTGAGATTGCCAGCAGTAGGGTTCCCAATCACCACTAGACCCAACCTCCCATTTGGGCTATGGTATTCTACCAACCCTTTGGCTAAAACAGATCACACAGGTATCAACAATCTGGTGTGCTAATTGTAACATTTCAAGGGCTATTCAAGTAACCATTGAGTTGTTTCACCACATAAGAGGCATTAGCAATATTAACAGATGTCATACAAGTGAAATAATGAACAAGACAGTTGTTGTACCAGCCATAGGTCCACCTGCTCCTACAATAGGGCAGTCTCTTGATTTAAATTCGCTCTGTTGCAGACTCTTCAGCGGCCTGCAGAGCCTGAAACTGCCATTGCCTTTTCCTTGCCCTGCAGCTACGCTGCGTTCTCAGGCAGCCCTGTGGGGTCTGTGCTCCAGCTTGTCTCAGCTCCAGCACTTGTTGTTGCGTTTGCTGATACTCTTAGCACTGCTGTGGCATCCCCCAGGCTAGGCACCGACTGCTGAGGCAATGTGCCTTCCACCACAGCCACCTAGCAAAGCTCTGCTCCAGCTGCCTTTCTGCCCCAGCTGCATTCGTTCTGGGTCCAGACTGGTACACGGAGTGGAGCGGAACTCAGGGAAGCAGGCTTGCTGCTCTGAAGGGACCCCACTTAAATTATCTTATAGGGAATTTGGACGTTGTCAATCTCTCTGGCTACTTCCTGCTGAGTGGGGACGTTGCATTCTTACTGCCATTTTCAGCCGCGCTGGGACACAGGTCGCGGCAGCGACTGGAGAGAAGAGGGGACTCTACCTCCCCACCAAGCTGGAAGGTGGAGGTGTGGCAGCGCAGAGCTGCTGGCCTGACCCCATCGGACGGATCCCGTCTGGGGCTATTGCCCTGGGCAGGGACAGAGGTCCAGGCCAACAGATCTTACTGCGGTTGTGCTGCGCTTCTATGCCCTGAGGCACACGCTGGGAGTGGCCTAGCGTTCTGGCCTTGTCTCTCTCTTCAAGGCAGGTCCTGGGTGTTTGCAGCTTCGCAGACCCTCAGAGCTGCTTGGCCTTGGAGCCGCAGTTGCTCACACTCCACTGCAAACTCAGGCTCGGGAGGTCTCGGTAATTCAAACCACATGAATCTAACTCCCTTCCTTAGCGTACCTTGTTCAGCGGCAAAATTCAGATCTCTACCAAGTTTGTCCCAGTATGACACATTAAGATTGCCAGAGACGGCAAACCAAGGAGCAATTGTGTCACATTCAGTCAAAAACCTTTCCAATGCGCTCCATAACAGCTCGTTAAGAGACAGAAAAATCAGGTGTGATGTTGAAGCGCCCATTCTAAAATCCCATTCTTCCTTTTATTTTCATTTTAAACTGTCCACTTTGGTTGTGGCCCTCACTTTAATCCGTCCGCTATAATCGCGGCCCTATTACCCCCACTCTCCTTTCTACCGGCGACAGCAGAAAACCCGCTTTTTTTTTCTTTCTTTCGCGGATCCCCAATCTTTACCTTGAGAATTATCCGGTGCACCCCCTGACTGCAGCAAGTTCTGGGCTCCACGGAGAGAGGTTTGGAGGTTCCCCGTACGCGGCACCACTTGTCTTGTCCCCGTACGGGTCACCACTTGTCACGGTCCCCCTCGGCCAGCAAGGAGGACGCACGACACACTGGAGCTCTTCTTGCTAAGCAGTTTTATTCAGGACCTTTTTATAATTATCTCTCTCTCTCTTTCTCTCTCTCTCACCCACTCTCTCCCTCTCTCCTCGGGCAAAACCTCCCAGCCCTTAAGTAGGCACGAGCTACCAATCCCGGATTGCCAGGTGGGCACTGCCCATAGGTCCACACATATGCAAGCAGCTGACAATCATTGCATGATAAGTCAGGCCTAGTTGATATTAGGAGTTGATTATCAGAGAGCACTCGCTTTCAGGATCGCGGAGGGCGGGAGCCAGCACCATCAGGTGCGGCTCCATGCAGTTCTCTACACATAGCCATCAGGTGTGACTCCACACGGCTCTCTACAGTATAGACCAGGGTTACTCATAGGAGTAGGGGTGAAGGTTACTTACCAGGGCATGTGTTAGGGGCATCCGGTCTGCCCTTGGGGTTCTGATAGGTTGCCTCCTCAACTGTAGCCACTAAGAGCGCCTCCTTCACTGCGTTCCTTTTTAAAAGGGACCTGCTCACCTCCCATCTCTTCTTCTTTCTCTCTCTCTGTCTGTCTGCCCCCCTTTTCTCCTCTGTCTCTCCTTTTCTGCTGTTTCTGTCCCCAGAGGCCGGTCGCCGGTCTTTCCCTCCCTTTCTCTCCTTTTACGTTCCCTCCCCCCCCCAAAAAAAACCTTTATGTGAATTCTGTCTCATGGTGTCCCTTTCTCAAATGCCATTTATTATTATTATTATTATTATTATTATTATTATTATTATTACATGGATGTCTTCAAGGTAACTGCATCACTGAAAAGCCTACCCCTAACCTGAGGGATAACTCTCGAAAGCTGCTTCCTGGAGCTCTCTACCTTGGGCAGCAGGAAGCAGTTGGGGTGCAGGTGGACAGGGGTTGGGTGTTTTTTGAATGCTATAAACTTTAGCTTTCCCTAACTTGTAAGTTGGGTTTACTTCCCACGTCACTGAGCCTCCCCCTTCCCTCCAGTAAGAAATGATTCAATATAAAGAAAATTGTTACACATCATAAGAATCCTGGTTTCATCCTGCTGCTGCAGCAAACACAGTCACCAACGGCAATTCAGGAAAGAGAAAGGTCTATTTCTGCTTTCAGGCTGCAGTCCACTCTTGAGGGAAGTCAGGATAGAACATCAGCAGGAACTGGAAGCAGAAACCATAGAGAAACGGTTGCCGCATCACCCAGGCTAATCAATACTCTGCTTTCTTATACAGGACTACCTGCTTAGGGGGTGGTGCCACCCAAGGTTATCCCCCACAGACACGTCCACCGGCCAATCAAACCTGAGCAGTTCTTCAGCTGAGATTTCCTTCTCAAGGGAATCTGGAATGTGTCAGGCAGACAGTTACAACTCACGGAGACAAGACGGGAGCTGTAGAACGACTGTCTCAAAAAGATTTAGAACCGTGTCTAAGATGTGCTTCATGTCAATCTCTACAAGTACCCACCTGTGACAGAAACTAGGTAATTATGACGTTTGTAAGATTCCCAAGCATTCGTAGGTTAGTAGTAATAGCTCTGATTCACAAAAAAGGAGTGCTAAAGACAGGCAAGTCCTGGAAAAATCAGGAACTGGGTTTTGTGTAGTGTTATATACCTGGGAAAGGGCGCTGGCTTAGGCAACATATATACACCTGGCGAACAAATAAAAGAATAAATGAATGTCAGAATTTGTGTTTACAATATCATTAAAATAAACTAAATACAGAAAGGTTTGATTTCCACCCTGCTTGTATTTCTACATTGTCCTTGGCCCTTGAATTTTCATTGTGGTTACTTGGGTTACGCTTACTACAGACTGTATGTCTTTTATTAAACCAGTCAGGTGACAGAAAATATTTTAATGAAAATAGGTGAAAGGTACTGTATGTTCTATTATAATTAAGAGGTTTTAAATAATAGATAGGAATTAGAACTTTTGCACTGTAACTGTTGACTATATAGAGAATTCATGGTAACTTTGCCCCTTTTTTTTTCTTTTTCTTTATAGAAGAATTTGTAATCAGTGAAATCACATGAAAATCTCTCAAGTGCTAGTTCATGGTATTGTGACATAACACCTATATTCAGCTTTCCTGACCTCTTAATATCAGACCAAAGAGCAAAAGCAATATTAACATCAATATGTAAAGCTCTCCTCAATATGGATGGCAGAACTTCTTATAATGTCAGTTAAAAGGATTCCCCAAACCATGATTTTAAATGTTGCTATTCATCAATCAGGCTATAGGAGAACAAGGACAAGCTCGGTGGTGCATGCCTGTTAGTTCAAGCATCTTTGCGGCAAAGGCAGGAGGTTGATAAAGTTTATATCTAGCCTGGGCTACACAGCAACATCCCATCTCAAAAAAGATTATCACTGAACTGATTTGCTACATATGAATTTCTATACATTTTATTTTAATTTACTTTGTTTCTCAGGAAAATAAAATCCAACATTGGAAAAAAAATTCAGTAAAGAAAAACATGTGTTTTGGCTGACCAAACAATTTTATCATTTAAAAATGAAATACAAAGAAAATAATCATAGTAGTTTAGCAATGGTGTTTTGGGATTTTAGCGATTTGGAGTCAGCAGAGCCTGGACAGACTTGAGGATATTATGTTACATTCATTATAGCTCTTAAGACTAAAAATAAAATAACTAATGACACCATTTTTCTTATATCAACATTCAAAGTTCACAGGTAATAAAAAGCAAGGGCTGATTTGTGGAGCATTTACAAGGTGCTAATCAAATTATATTTTTCTCGTGTAATCTTTTAATATTCTTCTAGAGTAGATAGATTGTTTTAATTTTCATGTATAGATAAGAAAAATGAAGTTTGGATATGTGAGATACAAATATTCAAGCTAAACATTGGGGAGGATCAGAGTTGTTTGATTTGCATTTCCCTAATCTTACACTTGTCAGAATGGCCAAGATCAAAACCACTGATGACAGTTTATGCTGGAGAGGATATGAAGAAAGGAAAACACTTTTTTATTGCTGGAAGAAGTGCAATCTTGTACAGCTGCTTTGGAAATCAGAATGGCAGTTTCTCAGAAAATTAGGAATCAATTTACCTCAAGACCCAACAATACCAGTTTTTGGTATATATCCAAATGATGCTCAATCGTGTCATGAGGACATGTGTTCAACTATGTTCATAGCAGCATTATTTGTAATAGCCAGAACCTGGAAATAATCAAGATGTCCCTCAATCAAAGAATGCCTAAAGAAAATGTGGTGCATTTATACAATGGAATACTACACAGCGGTAAAAAATAATGACATCTTGATTTGCAAGCAAATGGATGAATTTGGGGAAAAAAAGACATATTGAGTGAGGTAACCCAGACCCAGAAAGACATAAAGTGGCCTTTAGAAATAAAGCAAAGAAAAACCAACCAACAATTCACAACCCCAGAGAACCTAGACAACAAAAAAGGACCCTAAGAAAGACATACATGGATCTAAATGGGAAAGAGAAAAAGACAAGATCTCCTGAGTAGATTGGAAGTGTGGGGATCAGGAAAGGATAGAAAAGGAGAGGGGAGAAAGGGAGGGGAGTGGACAAAATGTATATCACAATAAATCAATTTAAAAAGGTTGGGGAGGAGATGGAAAATTGAAGGTGTGAGGGGCTTGGGTGTGCGGGTGTAGGTTAGGGTCTGTGAATGCATTGGGGATGTGAGGGTGAGTTGAGAGTTTGTGTGGGTTGTGGTGTGTATGGGTGGAGTGGGTGTACAGGTGTGAGGTACGGGTATATGGGGATGTTGAGAATGTGGGGGTTGTGCATATTAAGCAGAGATGCTGAAAATTAAGTTCATTTTGTATATGCTCTTAGACTACAGTGACTTCTCCATTTTTCTCAGTTGTACAAACTAGCTCAAAAAAAAAAAAGTAGGAAGAGTAGAAGGAAAAGAAAACCAAAGAGATGTCATTGTATATGGCAGGCACACAAACGTCTGCACTTTGGAAATGCCGTGCATCGTGCGGACGGTGAGTTTCTTCATCCTTTTCTGGAAAAGTGGAAGGAAGTATATCTTTTAAAGGGCACAAGGGACCACCATCTTTACTTTTTCTCCCTTTCCCACCTCCACGGAACCCTGTGTTTTCTGAAAGCAAACTGTTTCTGTTGTTTTGTTTTTTAAGATTTTTATTGTGTGTGTGGATGTGCGCTCGTGTGTGTGTTTGTGTGTGTGCATGTGTGTGTGTGTACATCTGACTGTAGAAGTCAGAAGAGGAAGTTGGAGTTGGGTCCCCTGGAGCTGGAGTTGCAGCTGTGAGTGGCCTGACCTGGGTACTGGAACTTGAGCTCTTGTCCTTCTGTTTGTTTGTTTGTTTGTTTGTTTGTTTGTTTGTTTGTTTGTTCTTGATTCTCATTTCCACCCCTAGGTAATTAGACAGTTCACAAGGCCATATACCAAGAATGTTGCCCCCCAAAAATAACATCTTTCTAAAAAGCAGCAAGTGCTTATTATTTTTAGTACTTGTGGGTCAGGGACTGGGACTAGTTCTGCTTAATGTGCCTCCATCAAACTTTGAGGGTTGCAGTGACCTAGAGGCTTGCTTAAGGCTAGAGTCTACTCTCAGGCTCACTCACATTGTGTTCAGGTGTCTCAAATCCCTCTCCCTATGGGATTCTTTATTGGTTGCCTCTGTCTCTTTGTAACATGGTTTTCCATGGGGAAGGGAAAGCAGAAGGAGAGATCGGAATCTAGGACAGAAGACATAGTGTAGTGAGAGCTGTGGGCTACGTTCCTGCCACCCAGCTCCCGGCCGCCTGGCTAGCTTATGCCCCGAAATAATAACACATAAACTGTATTCATATAAACACTGCCTGGCCCATTATATCTAGCCTCTTCTGGCTAACTCTCATATCTTGCTTTAACCCATATCTAATAATCTGTGTAGCACCAAGAGGTGGTGTCTTACCAGGAAGATTCTAGTGTATGTGCAACTTGGGCTGGAGCTTCATTGAGTCTGACCCAGAGAAGAGAGGCATGGCTGTCTGCCTCACTTCCTCCCAGCATCTGTTCTGTCTACTCCACCCACCTAAGGGCTGACCTATCAAATGGGCCAAGGCAGTTTCTTTATTAACCAATGAAATCAACAGATTGACATATGACCTTCCCACATCAGACATAGTCTCTTTAACTTAGTCTCAGAAGTTGGCATGCTTTTATTTCTGATCCATGCTATTGGTCATGCAGACTTATACCAGTAAGTTTGGGAATATGACTACTGGGAGGTGGGACATCATTGGCTGCCACCTTCAAGGATAGCTCTCTTAAGAATGAACTGTTGTGGAATATTAGTTTAAGATGTGTTAACATTCATTTGAAATATTTGTCTAGTGATGCAAAGATGTGATGCATTATTTTATGTTGCATATTTTTTAACTCTCTGAAGCTGTGTTACTGTGCCTGTCTTAAACACCCAATTAGTCTAATAAAGAGCTGAACAGCCAATAGCTAGGCAGGAGAGAGAGAAATAGGTGGGGCTGCCAAACAGAGAGAATAAATAGAAGAAGAAGAGGATGGAGCAAGAGAAGAAAAAGGAGAGGAAGATGCCAGGGGCCAGCCACCCAGTCAACCGTGGAGTAAGAAGGAAAGAAATATATATAGAATAAAGAAAGGTAAAAAGCCCAGAGGACAAAAATGGATAGAATAATTTAAGCTAAGAAAACCTGGCTACAAATAAGCCAAGCTAAGGCCAGGCATTCATAAGTAAGAACATGTCTTAGTGTATTTATTTGGGAGCTGAGTTGCAGGACCACAAAGAGTACAAAAAAACCAAACAAACAAAAATGGACAAACATACAAACAAATAGAAAGCAGCTACAGTGGAAAACAGGGTCATTTTGCTCACCACGCTGGAGATTCAAGGCTGTGACTAGCCAACATCAGCTGTGCTCAGTCAAGACCTCAGTGAATGGCAGAAGTGTAGCGGAGAGGCTGAGATGACATTACCAGATAGGAAGCCAAGGGGCTAGGGTCCCTCAGTCTCTTCTCTCCAAAGGCAGTACCCTCAACTAGCCTAGGAACATTCTTTGTGTGTGTGTGTGTGTGTGTGTGTGTGTGTGTGTGTGTGTGTGTGTGTGTGAGAGAGAGAGAGAGAGAGAGAGAGAGAGAGAGAGAGAGAGAGAGACACTCCCTGGCACGCATTACACATTTATCTTTTAAGTGTTTTGTTTTGTTTTGTTTTTACATCCCAACCATAGTTTCCACTCCCTCCTCTCTTATCAGTCCCTCCCCCATTTCCTTTCTCCCCATCCCATACCAACTCCTCCCGCACCATCAATTTCCATCAACTCCTCCTTATTTTCTTCCTAAAAGGGCAGTCTCTCCCCTCCTTCCCCTGCCATGGATATCAACCAGCCATGGTCTATTTAATTGCAGTAAGACTAGGCACCTCCTCTGCTAGTAAGGATGAAAGAAGCAATCCAAAATTCAGTAGAAGGAAAGGGTCCCAGAAGCAGGCAACAGAATCAGAGGCAGCCCCTGCTCTCCCACTGTTAGGAGTCCCACAAGAAGACCAAGCTACACAACTGTAACATCTATGCAGATCAGTCCCATGCAGGCTTCCTGGTTGTCAGTTAAGTCCCTGTGAGCTACGCTGAGCCCAGGTTAGTTGATGCTGTGGGTCTTCTTGTGATGTCATTGACCCCTCTGACTCCTCTTCCTTCCCCTCTTCTGCAGGATTCCCTGAGTTTGGTCTAATGTTTGGTTGTGGGTCTGCATCTGCTTCCATCCATTGCTGAACGAAGCCTCTCTGATGACGGTTGGACTAGGCTCCAGTCTATGAGTCATTTCATTGACTTTTTCTGCGAGTCATGTTTGATTCTATCCTGAATCTCTTGGATATCCCACGTCTGGGTCGTGGTCTGAACTTAGGCTTAGCCACTGAGCCATCTCTCAAGCCTCTAGAGGCAGAATTCTTAAGGAGGCAATGTATCAACTTTCTCACCATTGTTTTGTTTTGTTTTGGTTTGGTTTTTCGAGACAGGGTTTCTCTGTGGTTTTGGAGCCTGTCCTGGAACTAGCTCTTGTAGACCAGGCTGGTCTCGAACTCACAGAGATCCGCCTGCCTCTGCCTCCCAAGTGCTGGGATTAAAGGCGTGAGCAACCACCGCCCGGCTCTTTCTCACCATTGTACATGTAATGTCAAAGCCTATAAATATAATTCACTGAAATGCACAGACATAGTTTAAGATCATGTTTGTTTAGGAATATCCTTTCGTGTCCATAGTCACCAAACAAACAACAATGGCACCAAAAATCAACCAAACAACAAAATCAACAAAAAAGCTTATGCCTAGAGTTTTAAAAGAGTTCAAAGTTGAGGTTAAGCAGTTCCTACCTGTTTGCATCCAGGCAAGACAGGTAATGTGGGGAAAGCTTCCAATGCCCAAGCGTATGTACTGGTCAAAATTTCCTTTACCCAAATTCCTAAACCTCATTTCAGAAGAAAGTGGATCATTATATTTATTTAGACAAAACATTTCTGAGTTAGACTTGTGGACTCTGAGCTGCTCTATAAGTCTGGCCAACATGCTGAAAAATAAAAAATAAAATTCAACTTTCCAAAGAGTCAACTTCAGCTGGATATGTCCCAAATACAATATTTTAGTGCGTGAAAGATGTCCAACTGGAAATATAACGGAGAGCAACCAAGCAGAAAGGAAGCAACATCTGCCAACAAAACGGGCCACAGAAATCAATCAATCTCAATCCAAATGACACCACAGCTTCCATCTACAAGACCCCAGTAGCATCATCCACTCAGGAGAACAGCTTTTAAGGGTATAGAGAAGACTAGTTTGAGATAAGATATGTAGAATTCCTGGTACCGGGATCTCAGCCATCAATCAAAGGAGAGTAGGGTAATTAAAGACACACATTGGAGACCTGCCCAGAGAGGTCCATGTGTTTTAAATGGTGGTCACTGGGCAGATATGTCATCTGGTCAAAAATAGAGAATTCATCTTAAAATCTACCTTGTTTTTATCACATTGGATCTGAGGATAGAAATATACATTCTTATAGTTGGGTACAAGTCCTACACTGCTAAGATTTAAATCATGGCTCTCTCCTTAAAAGCCAGGTAAATAAATTACAAGAGCTACTTTAGAATAAAAATTGACAGTCCCTTGTGCCAGTAGTCATGGTGAAAGTATATATATATATATATATATATATATATATATATGTATATGTATATATGTATATATTCTGTCTTCCTTGGTGTCCCTTGTAAGGATGTTTTAGTTGCTATATAATCCCATTCTAACATTATACTATAAATTATTCACACAAAATTCTTCATTCATATTTAAATTATGCAATACTGGCTTTAATGCAATTTAAGAGCATTAATATGTAAGGAGAAGCACTGTTTTAGAATGTTTTATATTGACTTAACATAATGCCATAGTTTTTAATTTATAAAGCATGTTTATTTGGCCCATGATTCTGGAGGCAAAAAGTCCAAGGGCAAAGTGCTAGCATCTGGCCAGAGCTTTTTATCTCATGGTAGAAACGCAGAAGGGCAAAGCTAGAATGTATGGAAGAGCTGGCTTTAGAAGCAAAGCCACTCCCATGAGAACTTGTCTATACCATTAAGAATGGCTTTAGTCCACTGGTGAGCAAAAGCCCTCATGGTCAAAGCATCTCCCACTAAGCCCGCCTCCCAGTACTGAAACACTAGAAACTAATGCTAAAACAAATGGACCTTTAGGAGGCATATACAAGCCACAGTGATCACTGAGATGATGAAAGTCCCATCCCTTAATGCATCGTGCACATGAATTCTCATCTTAGCAGAATAGTAGAAAGCTAAGCTGGTTTGATTTTATTTCACAGTAGTACACTCTATGAAGTTAAGGCCTACCAGGCTGAGAGACTAGCCTGTCTGGCACTGTCAGAGATTCTGATTGTGCCTAGCCAATGAGGGGCAACCCCGCGATGTAAACAGATTGGAACATCTGGGTGTTGGGAGGGTATATAAGGTTCTCCCCATTGCTAAATAAGAGTCTGCTCTTTCCATTTCACCTGACCCCTGACGTCTATGCCATTGACTGGGTGTCTTCTCATCCCCTGGCCCCAGGAAGCCATTAGGACCCAGCAAGAACAAACGTTTCTCCACACTCTCTACTTCTCCTTTACTGATAAGTGAATAAGCAGGGAAAGAGGACCATTGTTGCTTCACATTCTCTTACTTCTCATTAGCACAAGAGTGGGTAGCTAGTGAGCCTGGGAATTGATTTGATTAGATCCAATAGGGCATCGCAACATTCTCTTTTCTTAGAATCCACTGCCATCTTTGGGTTGGACACAAGTTCAGCTTTAACAGAATGTGAAGCTTCAGGTGCCCACCCCTAGACATACATGGAACATGGTCACCGTGACCTTGTGGTCTTCCCTGAACTTCTGTTCATTGTGGGCCCACTGGAGTGTTGTGCTCATGATGTCAAATATGAGCTGAGCTACAAGGAACAGACATCTCCATTGCCCTGTATTGTGCTGCTTGGCTCACATGCCTCTATATTTTCACTGGGATTCATCTACAATGCACAAATTCAAGAATAAAATGAGTAATAATTGCAAGACAACATCAGATAATTATTGACCCAAATAAGCTGGTCTTGCAAGGACGAGGCCTTGTGCAAGCGTACCTACGGAAATTAGCCCTGGACGTACCACCTCTGTGGTCTCACACATGTGGCTAAAGTTGTCTGTATTTCAGGTCTGTCTTTTTAAAATTTGGGGTGGGGGAATCTTTTCTATCTTTTAAGTTTGGGGTGAAAACATGATTGTTAATGCAAAACATATTAAAAATTTTATGTGGTGCATGGTATAATACAACTATAACTTTTATCATGACTTCATTATCATAAAGTTTTCCTAGGGGAGAAGTCAGATTTCAAAACATGCCTCTAAAGTAATAATCATGAATGCTTTTTGAGTAGATTGTACTTATATATTTATGAAAATGTGTATGCTTGTGTGTACACACAAATACATGCATGCATATATGTATGTGACAATAATTAAAGAAAAAAGAGGTCATGGATTTTAAAGAAAGCAAGTAAAAATATTTAGGAGGATTTGGAGAAAGGAAAGTATGGGGAAATGATGTATTTATATTATAATATCAAAAAAAAAAAGGACAGGCACAGTGGAACACCCCTTTAATCCCAGCACTTGGGAGGCAGAGACAGGAGGATCTCTGAGTTCTAGGTCAGCCTGGTCCTCATGAATTCCAGGACAATCAAGACTACAAAGAGATATTTTGTCTTGAAACACCAAAATAAAAAAAATAAGATTAAAAAAACAAATAAAAGAAATAATTACAAAATAAAATTAAAAAGCAAAAGATAATGCTGTTTGAAATATATTTATATATTATATATAGTTCAAACAGCTCGGTCTTCAGATTGTCCCAAAGACTATGGAGACATGTTGTGGAATAGAGACCTGCAGACTAAAGAATGCTGCTAAACATCCCCCAAACTCCAGGGACATATAATAGTAAACCTTCCCAAACAAGGACAACTAAAAATGTCTTCATACTTCTCCACACCCCTCTCTCCAACTATGATTGCATAGAATGAATCTGTCAAGGAACCCATAAAACTGTCTTGTCAAACAAACACATCAAGGGCCAAAGAAGCCTCCGAAGCATTTAATGCAAGCTGTGTTCTCACATGCCACCACAGGAAGCTCCCACAGTACTGCCCACCTTAGAACTGTTGTAAGCCACTACTCTGTTTCTGCTTCCTCTTATTGACCAAAAAGGGAAACTCAAGCTGTTCAAAGGGGGAAGAATTGAAAGAAAGAATGAAGGAAAGAGGGAGGAAAAAGAGAAAGGGTGGAGGGAAGGAAGGAAAGGAGGGAGGGAGGGAGGGAAGGAGGGAGGGAGGGAGAAGGGAGGGAGGGAGAGAGAGGGAGTGGGTGGGAGAGAGCTAATTCAGCTCTGGAAACTCAATCTCTGATAAGCAGGTTGAAGAGCAGCAGAAGTGAATTTGTGCTCGTTCTCAGGCTGGATGGACTGAGGAGATGTTATCGTCCAGACTGTGTTCTGGATCAACTCCCCTCTCCCGACTGCAGAAGCTCCTTGGCTCTCCTCAGCACAGACAAAGTCCTGATGGAAAGTAACAGGAGGACCGTGCTGATTCCAGTGAGTTTGATTTATCAGGACTACTGGCATTTGCCAAAGCAAGTGGTCTGTTTCGATGAGATGTTTCCCAGGCAGAAGGAAAGAAGAAAAAAAAAATCTGGCTGGATCCTCCTGGCTCTTGGAAACTCTGAATATCACTGGCTCCCCACAGCAGGCGGGGGTGGGGGGGTGGTGGAGGGAAGACAAGGAATTCCATCCACAGCAGGCTGCAAGTGTCTTACCTAAGTCTCACCCCCAACTCCCGTTAGCTCCTCAAGGACGTCTATTTCTTTACACTAGTTATGTTAATAAACTCATGTTCTACGCTCCTGACTTAAAAACGCTGGCTCCTATCTCTCCTTGCCAAACTCTCCTCATCCTGTCCCCCTCTCCTTCCCATCCTCCAGCGCCAGGTCCACCCCCATCTGTTTTCTGTTAGGAGTTCATTTTCAGAGTGCAGGCTGGTGGAATTTGGAGTTCAGACCCCCTCGAGTGATGAGAGTCGTGGGGCTGCTGAAGGTCCCTTCACTTGGTCCCTGCCACCTCCCCCTCCTTCCCCTCCCCATGCCCCATTCGCCCTTGTGCAATAACATGTTAGAGCCCACATCTGTTTCCAATTCCACGTTCATTTGAACTGCTCTGGGAAAATGGAAGCTCTCACTAAAGGCTGGGGTCTTAAAGCAACAGCATGCATACAAATAACTTTATTTGACCAATAAGAGTATGTCTGCATATATATTTCCTGCTCTGGACTCACTGAAGACCTAACCATTTGAACAGGTTCATATACTTATGGACTCTTAGTTCTTTGATTCTAGATCCAAAAGATCATCTCTAGTCCAATTTCCTATCTGGGAATTTTACCTGAATTCTATGATCCCAATCCCCAGAGTCAGGGGGGGTCCCAAGCTGGTGCTCTAGTCTTTAGTTTATTGTCTGATAACAACTGTAGAGGTTTTATTATTAGGGTAATAACGCAGGAGATCAGAAGGGGGTGCCTCGATTTATTGCCAAAATAAAGGGTGGGTGATACACCGAACATGTGTTCTAGCCTGGAAAAAGAGAGGCATGTACATGTTTCAGGAGGAACACGCAGTGGTCCTCAGTAGAAAAGAGATACATTAGCCTCAGCCAGAGAAGGATGGGGTGGATTTAATTAAGAATCTATTGCCTCTGGCTTCCAGGTTATGGTTAAAGGAATCCAAAAAGCTGTAGAATTCATAAGATTGTAGAAGTTATTTTCTTCTTCTAAAAAGAAACCCTAGTGATAGGCAGTCGCAGTGACATGATGACTGACCTTCATTGACACCTTGCTTCACTGGATTTAGAAACACTGTAGAAACATATCTGGATATGTCTATGAGACTCCTTCTCAAAAGGGTTAACTCGGGCAATATGATCTACCATGTCTGGAAGTGGCATTATTTCATTGGCTTGGGGTCCAAGACTGAAGACAAAAGAGAAAGTCCTTGTAGGACTGGCATTTATCACTGTGTGCTGTCTTGTAAACATAAAATGTAACAACTGAATGTCAGTTAATGCCTCTGTCATGTTCATACTTGCTCTGTCGTGATGAATTGTACCCTCAAACTGTGAGCCAAAATAAACCCTGCCTTCCTTAATTGGCTTTTATCATGCATTTGCCACAACAGTGAGAAAAGTACCTAAAACAGGACATTAATCCCAGGGACTGGGGCTTTTGCACTGATAAACCAGGCCATATGGTTCATAATATTTCAAAACTGGTTTTTGGAGGAATGTGGAAGAGTTGGGAGCTTTGGGGTAGGGATGTAACTCTGTAAGTACACCCTAAGAGGCCATTTGGGCCGAAGTTTGGAAGATCAGATTATCCCAAGAAATGTGGACTGTGGAGGCTGGCCCTTGTAGTTTCAGGGGAGGATAAATAGTCTAGAGTCCACTCATATTACAGCCTACCAAAAGAGTCCAGCTCCCTTCTGCCCACATCTCAGAACTTGATTGAGGCTGCACTCAAAATAAATGGTGTCATTTGTGTGGAAGGGGAAGTCCCTAGATCAACGTATTCAGGCTGTGGCAACATTATGGCACACTTCTTATCCAGGTGTGTGACCAGTGTGCAGTTTGGAAAAGAAAGAAGCATGAACATATCAAGATGAGAGCTGAGAAGGCAGCGGTAATGTCCAAGAGGGTAGCACCATTGAAACGGATCTCACATGTAAATTGGGCTGTGGGAAAGGTTTTAACAGCAACACTCTACCCATGAAAGCCTCCAAACTGTGAACACATACATTCATTCAAGCTGAGGATGTCACCACAGGTGTCTTCTAGTCTGTGATAAAGTATTTCTCCAAGGTGAACCTCAAAGTTACATGGAGGCTACTGTAAATGTGGCTCAAGGGGACAGGCTGCAAGTCAAGCTACTGGAACAATTTCACAGTGGTGCCCACGTGGCATCTGTTTACAGGTCTGGGAGATGAAAGGCGGAAGGGAGTTGTGGTAGCTTGCACCAGGAGTCCAAAGAGTCAAAGCATCTAGTCAATGAATGACAGGGTCATTTGTCTCTAAAAGACCCCAAACGGGCATTACGTGAATTTTGAAAGACGAAGGCTGCTTTGTGATGGGGGGAAAAACGTGGTTTAAAAGCCAGGAACATGTGGCACCTACTGAGAAAAGCCACATGGATTGGAGATAGCCAAAGAGAGAGGTCACATGTACCATATGGGGAGGAATTGGATGGGTGAGATTACCTGTGGCATATAATCCCATTGAGAGCCTCAGATGCCCATATGGTGGGAAAGAATCTACGGGATTTGCTGTTCGAGAGATGGCTCAGCAGTTAAGAGCACTGCCTGCTCTTTCAAGGATCCTGAGTTCAACACCCAGCAATTAGATGGTGGCTCACAACTGTCTCTAATGAGATCTGGTGCCTTCTTGAGGAAGAGACCTGATCAGTTGCTCTCATCAACTTAGACCATGAAACCCAATAAGGCCAAGTTCATCAGAACTGCCATATACGGACTGCCCATGCGTGCTTCAGCAGTGCCCGGGCTGTTGGGATTTAGTCATGCTTTGGTCCAGCTTTTCTGTGATATGCTTTCATTTTGTAATGAAAATGCTCACACTGTGCCATTGCAGGTGAGAAGCATGGAGTTGTAGTTTGTATTTTGCAGGTCCTCACAGTTAAGAGAGGGTCTGAATCTCAGGAGATTCTGCATTTATACTTTTGAACAAGTTTACAACTCTTAAGACTTTGGGGAACTTTTAGACTAAATTGATTTTCCATTGAGAAATGAATACAGTAATTTTTAGAACTTAGGGACAATGTTAGTTTTAAAAGTGATGTGTTTAGGTGTCAAGTTATGGGTTGTAATTGTTAATCCTCATTCTCTACGTGACTGGATCTAAACGCACCTTGGAAACACATGTCTTGGTGTGCCTTTTAATGTGTTTCCAGGAAGATTCAACTGAGGTAGAAGATGCAGCTTGAACAAATTCACGAAGCACCATTCCGTAGACCAGAGCCCAAACTGAGTAAAAAAGAACCAGGTGAAACACCAGCATTCATTTTCCTCATTCCCTGGTTGTGAGTGCAGTGTGATTGGGTGTGTTGTGGAAAGGCATCTCTCCTATTTCCTTGTGCTGCTTTTGCCGGGGATTTTATCAGAGCGATGGCAATGCATGAATTTTCTGAAGAGGTCAACAGAAGGCATCAGAACCTCTGGAACTGGTGTTAGAAAATGTTTCTTAGATACTGTGCACGCTGAGAATGAGATGTAGGGTCTCTGGAAGAGCAGCCAGAGCTTTTAGATGCTGAACAATCTCTTCAGCCTCCAGCTTCCTTTGGTTGGCAACTGATCTAGAAGGTAAAGGGAACAAAGGTTTTCAGATAATGAACAGAACACTGGCTGTTCCATTATAGGGCCTGTTGGAGCTTGAGATATCTTATCCCAGAACTCAAGCATATCACAGAGTCAAAAATGTCTATTTTTTCTTAGATATTTTTGTTGTTTATTTTTATGTGTTTACCTTAATGTATACTTTTTGCAGCATGTGTATGCAGTGTCCAGAGAGGCCAAATGAGGGCACTGGATCCCCTGGTATTTTTTTAACTGCCATGTGGGTACTGGAAATTGAGCTCATGTCCTCTGTTCTTAACCACTGGACTGTCTCTCCAACCCATAGAAGTGTCTCTTAACCAAGAACACATGACCTTGAAGATGGAATGGTTCCTTATTGAGCACTTCCAAGGAAAATCTTTCCATATACTATATAACCTTTAACTAGTGAGCGGAGACAAAGGCTAAAAAGGGCAAATAAAAATGACAAAATATTTTGAAAGAAGATTCATTAACTTTGCCCTGCAACATAAGAAAAGTAATTTTATTAAGGAAAATGCAAGGTGCCCCACTATTGACTGTGGAAGTGTTAGGGAAGTTGAAATGAATGGGGAAGAAAGACTGTTGACATATAAAGCACTGATACAAATGTATATGATTTGAAAGGGAGTGGATCAAATGTTAAATCTATCATTTTCATTATGTAGCATTGGGTGATTTGCTTAATACAGTGAATTTGTGTTTCCCTATTTCACCCATGGAACATAGTATAGTTCCTTATCAAAACTGGTCATTGTGCTCACAAGTCTCTTTGTGTCATGGCCAGAACATGAAAACTGTAAAATAAAAAGAAAAAAATTAAAAATGCCATCTGTCCTCACAGGACATCCTCAAGGCATAGGAAAAAGAGTGGGACACTAGAACGAGACACATGGAATGCTAGAGACCTGCTGTGTGTGTGCAGTGCTGGACTCTGGTATCTCATTGCAGAGAGGTGTTAACGCCCACCCTAGATGAGCTAACCCAAACTGCACAGCGTTCGTGCTACCACTTCGCAGGGGTGGTGAATGTAGGAAAAGAAGGTCTTCAGCCACATCCTGAACAAGCACAGACGCGCAGATTTCCTGGCAGTCGGCGACCTTGGGCAGGTGCATAGGCACAAAGCTTCCACCGAGAGAGGTATGGGAGACAGAGGACTTTGCCGGTGGGCGGCAAATATAAAGACACTCTTCTGCTTCCCAGAGTAGTTGTAGTCCTCGAGGCCTCGGGGAAAGCAGCTAACAGCCCAACTTTAACAGCTCATGGCAGATAAATCGCTGCCACAAACAAAGGAGCAAGAGCAATGTGTTTGTCTCCCAAGAAATACTTAGAAAATAATTGGTGAAGGGTCTTCTAGGGTTACAATGATTGTATAAACTGTTTAGCTTTTGTGGGACTGATTGGGCAGGCGTGGAGAGGGCTAATGCACTTGGGTTCTGTGTTTATTCCTTCTAAGAGTTCATGACTGAGCAGGCATCCTCTTTCTGGATCAAATGTTATTCCCAAGTCTATTGCCAATGGCACGATGTCATATCTTCTCACCCCATTTTCCCCCTTGTGAATGCAGTGGGCACAAGCAGAAAACATCATTCTTGAATCCCAAGCCCGGAAAGGATTTTGAAATGTGCTCACAGACATGTCCCCAAAGACTCTCTTGTGTTCACTCATACTAATTTGTTAGGAGAGGCGGTGACTGTTTTCTGTCAGCTTCACACTAAATTGAACTTGTCCCCAAATTAAGACTTAATCAAGAGGTTTCCTTCAAAAATTCATGCCGACAAATTAATATACCTGTAGCCATAACGTTCTGTTCACTTTTGAAACAAAAATATTTTGAGACATGCCCGATAATGCTAATAATAGTTAACATTGTATATGCTGATGAGGCACCAGACAACACTCTCGGTGATTTATTGGGATTGGTTTATTAATTAATTAATCCACTGTGACTACTTATTATCATCTTCTCCAACAGAAATAAGGGAAGGCTAAACATTTTCTCCAGGATACTTGAGAAATAAGACAGTAGCTGCGGCAGCTGCAATCCAGGGCACAGCAACTGAGTCAGAACCACATTCTGCACTCTGTGTAGAGCAGGAGGCCACCCCCTCTCTTTGACCACAGGCATCACTAATAGAGGTGCAGTCTAGAAAGATGATAAATACTGAAAACATATGAGACCAGCTCTTGCCCTGGGCTAAGTTCTCCTCCTTTGTTTAGAGGGTTTTATTTTTATTGTAGTTATTGTTTTTATTTCTTAATCATCAACACACTGTTGCTTCAATAGTCTATTAATTAAATATTTACTTGCATTAATCCCTGTGTGTGATGCATACATGTGTATGTATACACATATGTGTGTGTGTCTGTGTGTTTGCATGTATGTGGGCACATGTGTATATGTGTGTGCCCATGTGAAGAGGTGAGAAGTTGCCATCAGATGTCTTGCTCAGTCACTCACCACCTTGTACATTGGGACATGGTCTTTTGCTTGAACACAAACCTCACCAATTTGCTTATCTTGTGAGCGCTAGTTCGGGGGCTCCCCAGTCATAGTCTCCTTAGCATGGAAACTACAGGAGGGCCACCAAATTCTCCCAGCATTCATGTGGGTGCTGAGTATCTGAATTCCAATCCTCATGCTTGTGTAACAAGCTCTGCAGCCACTGAACTGTCTCCCTGGCTTCAAATATAACCTTTTTCAGTATTTATTCAAGCAATGTACCTTGCAATAAAATATTGATATCATACAAAGAGTCACTCAGCAAATATCACTGGGAACACTAGATTTTTTTAATAGTATCTTACACCAATTATGATTTATCTTCATTGAACCTATTAAAGGATTGGTTCCAAAGGTTCAGAAAGATATTCATAATTTTGTTTCACTGTTTCAGGAACATGTATTATAAAATATCAATGCACCGCTTTCTTCATCAAAACATATTATAGAATTTTTTATTTTATTATCTGGAGTATTACCTCTTACATCTGGAGTTACCAGAGTCCAAACCACATTGTCACTTGCATTCAGAGGTGTTTCTTAGACATCTTTCTCGAGGTATGACACCTCCATTCTGCCTCCATAGCTTCACAGTACAGTCAAAGTCTTTTCTGGCTACATAACCCATCCTCACAGCATTTTAAACCTTAGAAAAGTAAAAATCTTTCCTGATTTGTATAGGCAATGTCCCTCTAAAAAAAAAAAGAAAAAAAAAAGAAAAAAAAAAACAAAACATGATTTATAGTCTTAGACCCTGGCCTTTGACAATACTGGACAATTAATGGAGGATTTAAGGGTTGGACCTGGTGGGAGGCCTACTGGTCAGTGGCTAGGGACATAAACCCTCTAAAGGAGTCAGTGGGAGCATAGTCATTTCCCCTTCCTCATTCCTTTTATTTCTTAGCCATGAGGTAAAAGGTTTTTTTGATGTACTAGTCTATATATATTGGGGGCTGGAGAGATGGCTCAGAGGTTAAGAGCATTGCCTACTCTTCCAAAGGTCCTGAATTCAATTCCCAGCAACCACATGGTGGCTCACAACCATCTGTAATGGGGTCTGGTGCCCTCTGCTGGCCCGCAGGCACACATGCAGACAGAATATTGTATACATAATAAGTAAATAAATATTTTAAAAAAGAATATAATGAGATGCTGATACAGAACAATCAATGGGGAAAGAGAGACTGGGAGGAGTGGAAGTCAATGTTGCATCAAAACTAACAAAATTGTAAAAAATGGTCTTTTTTCTTTAAATAAGTTTTGTTTTGTGTTGTGCATGTGTGTGTGTGAGAGAGAGAGAGAGAGAGAGAGAGAGAGAGAGAGAGAGAGAGAGAGAGAGTCTGCATTCATGGGTACATTTGTGTACATGTGTGGAAGTCAATGGGAGTTGGTTTTCTGTTTCTACCATGTGTGCCTTTTTCTGCATAGCCACCTCACCAGCTTGCCTATTTTCATTCTGGGTTTATCATCCAATGTGGCTGTTCAAAGCAGCAGAGTTCTGGCTGGCAAGGTTCTGGTGCTTAGTCTGTTGTGGCATGAATTCTCTGACTTCTCGCAAGAGTACCTTATGAAATCTATTCCCATCTCTCCAAGATTATTCAGACATTCAGACTGTTGTCCTCACAGACTGAAATGAGTCTCAGAAAATACACAGAAGTAAATATTTATCTCCTAAGACATTTTGTAAAGAGTAGCTGGTACTTTAGTAGAAGGAACACATTCGCTGCTCCAAAAGACTTTAGATTGTGGGAAACTGTTTCTGGTGTTTATGACCTAAAAATATGACAGAGTCTCTTGGAGGACATAGTATTCTGGGTTTTTAAGCATAAGAACATCATCATTCTTTTGACTCCAAGATAAGACCGTCTCCAAACAGCCCAGGGTTCTGTTGTGGTTCGTATAGATTACAGCATGAGGATCACATTCCATTCTCAGCTGGAGAGGAGATGGGAAACTCTAAGTGGGTTGTGGAGCAATCACAGGCACGTCTTCTGATTAAAGGGAATGCTGATTTGAGAAAGGCATCTAGAAAGTCAGATACTGACCGAGGAAGACTCCTCCGGCTGATACAGTTTTCTTTCCCCTAAGAGAGTACTTGGCCCAGGTGGGAATGAGGCCCAGGTCAGGGCATGAGGACTCCTTGATTCTGTTTGCTCACGGCAATTCCTCTACTCCATTTGCTGTTAGCTTAATCCTCCCTCTTTGACCGTCATCAATCACGGACTGATTAAGTTTGGCACTTTTCCAAGTTCATGTGACTTCCTTCTGTGTTTCAGTGAGAAGCTGGGCAAGAGGAAGATGGCAGCTGCTATGAGGCCATCTTCAAGCTAACATATCCTGAAGCAATTTCTCCAGAGTCCAGACTCGTGCTATGTCACCAAACAACGCCTACCTCTTTATATAAGAGAAAGACACAGAGAGAAGAAAGGTCTTAATTTTAAAGTAAGTGGAGAGTCATTACACCCTGAGAGTGAATCAGACCCCGAGATGAATTATCAGAAGCCCACACTATACCCATTTGTCTTACCATGCTGACTCTAGATAAATGTCCCAACTTCTGTCGAAGGTGAGAGCTTGGGACCTAGAGGTACCAATAGCTCAGAAACTGTGACCACAAAAAAATATTGTTTTTTAAGTTCGGAAAATCTTACCTAATGTTAAATGTAGTTAGGAGACTCAACATTAATAAATAAAATGAAGTCTGAAAGATACCATAAAACATCAATAAACTGTTAAAAAAAATCCTTGTGGGATGATAAATAACCAAGCAGAAATTCCAGAAACTGAAAAAAGATTTTGTCTGCAAAAGTCAATTAGCCCAAGGGATTAGAAAGCTAAGGAACTAGGTGGTAAATATCAATAAATCTTTCACAAATAACTAGCCTCAAATTTGCATGCACGGGTACTGTCCGAGTTTGCTCTCTCTTGCTGTTCCAAACACCACACTCAGATATAAGTTGGAGAGGAACGGGTTTATTTCAGCTCTCAGATTACAACCCATCACGAAGGGAAGTCAGGGCAGAAACTTGGAAGCAACAACTGAGGCAGAGACCTTGGAGAAATGCTACTTATTGGCTTGCTATTCACGGCCCAGTCAGCTTGCTTTTTCGATACAACCCAGGCAGGTTCACCTGCCCAGGTGTGGCATCACCCACAGTGAGTGGATCCTACCACATCAATCATTAATCAAGAAAATACCCATAGACTCGCTCACAGGACAATTTTATAGAGGCAATTTTTTGATATAGGTTCCCTATTTCCAGGCTACCCTAGCTTGTGTCAAATTGACAAAACTAACCAATAGAGATGCCAGGATTCAACTGTGAGGAAAATATGAACATGCATTTAAAAATAAGCAGCTTCTGTCTCCGATGCTGATACCTGTTTGGGGGACCCTGCCCTCCTACTGGGTTGCCTCATGGAATCTTTTCTAAAGAGCAGGGGAGGGACTGGGAGGAGAAGAGGGAGGGAAGAGAAACTTCAATGGGTCTGGACTATAAATAATTAATTAATTAAAAAGGAAAATGAAAACAAACAGTATAAATAGCCTCATTGGAAATGTGTGTGTATAAAAGTCAAGAATAAAATTGCTCAGAAAACAATAAGAGCGACAGATGAAAATGTAAATGACAGTAAGCTGTCCACATTAACAAGGGAATCTAGTCACAATGGGGTTGGGGTTAGTGCTCTAGGACTCTTGCCTTGTTTACAAGGGAAGTATAGTTAATAATGAACTTGAGGGTTTTAAATGTGCTATGCATGATAAAACCTTAAACACAGTAACTTGATAAATAGAAATACACTTTGCTGTCAGGTAAGGTGGCCTGTGCCTACAAACCAGCCAACGGGAAGGGGAAGGAGGTCAGGAATCCACCTCCAGCCTTGGTTACATAATGGGACCCTGACCCCAGCCAAAAGGAAACAGAAATAGAGAAGGGGAGGGGAAAGAAGATAGAAGGAAGAGGGAGGGGGAAAGTGGAGTGTATCACTTTCAGAAGTGTAGGTATTTTTTAAAAAGAAGCAGTAAAAACAAATGAAAGAATAAGGAGAATGCTAAATAATGTCATAAACCTAAACATAGCATTCATGAAAATTAACCACACAAATTAATAACTTGATTATGCTGTAATATTAAGGAAACTTTTTTTTTTTCGAGACAGGGTTTCTCTGTAGCTTTGGTGCTGTCCCGGAACTAGCTCTTGTAGACCAGGCTGGCCTCGGACTCCCAGAGATCCGCCTGCCTCTGCCTCCCGAGTGCTGGGATTAAAGGCGTGCGCCACCACCGCCCGGCTAGGAAACATTTTTTTTAAATTATAGTAACAAGTTAAAAGACTTGCTACTCATTGTTGTCAAACAGAACCATCATCTTGCCAGTGGGGAGCTGGTCTAGAACAGGGAGTGGGGGTGGGGAGGACACCAGAAGGCAGAAACTAAAGGAAGTTCAAATACAGCCTTTGGAGTAACAGTCTTTCCACTTTCTCTGCTTAACTCTGAGGACAGTTCCCGTCCATATCCCAAGTCAGGAAGCTTTGCCATCCACACAAAGAAACCTCTGCTGCATCTCTGACTCAAGCAAAAAGATGATCAAGTCATGAACAAGCAGAGGCACAGAAAAGAAAGGAACTGGAGGAAAGAAAGATTCAGATAAGAATAACCCCAAATTCTGGACAATAACTCTGCCGAGACTCTGGCTTGCCGCTGTGTGCATGTTTGAGACAGGCAGTAGAAAATGCAGCTTATGATAAAACCATTTGAGTGACTTCTGCTCCTCCCCAAACATACATTTGACAGTCTAATCTACCGAGTTAAAAGCTTGCTATGTAAGACCTTCAAAAGTCTTCAAGAAAAGGTCTCCTAATCCATAGACTCTGCAATATGATATACAGAATTCATTTAGAATTAAGAAATACAGTATTCAGCTGGAGAGATGGCTCAGTGATTAGGAGCATTGACTGCTCTTCAGAGGACCTGGGTTCAACTCCCAGAACTCATATGGCAGCTCATACCCATCTGTAACTCCAGTTCCAGAGGACCTGACACAGTCTGTAGAACAGAAAGAAAGGTTAGAAATCTGTAAGGCAAAATTAAATATTCAAAATGCTTAATTGAAATAAAAAAGTATGGTGGAAGGTGATAGTGTACCCAAAATACAGGAACGAGTGGTTACAAAATCCATAGATAAGAAGAGATTCTGTGATTAATGGATTAAGAAATTCAGCCAACCCCAAGAAGACTCAACTGAAGATATTCATTATACAACACATCACACATAAGCAGAACAATCCAAAGATAGTGAAGATGCTTTGAAATTAGTCAAATAAAAATTATATATTATACACAAAGGAAAAATAATTCAAAATACTGTTTGAATTCTAATAGGAAACAATGGTGGTAAGGAGATTTTATTGAAATAACCATTTATATATATACACATTTTGGAGAGTCTAGGTTGTTACCCTCCATTCCCCCATTCTCTCTCCCTCTCCTCTCTTCTCCCTGTCTCTCCACATCCCTCCCTCCCTCTCTAAACATCTTGACTGCCCCATATTTTCAGTTCCATCTTCTTATCCCAGTGAAAATACCTTTTAACAATGACCCACTAACATTGAAATGATGTGTTGCCAGGAGACCAAACCTACATGGCACAATAAGGAAATCTTGAAAACCAATGAAAAACGCCACAATATGGATGGGTCGACAGCACATGTTCAAAGCCACAAACACTGCTCATCTGAATTACTTGGGTAAAGGTGTCCATTCGCTGCTGAAAAATAGAAATGTAACATGATGCTTATGGTAGATGTATGAGTTAAATGTAAGGTATTGTAAGGGAAAGCAGATCAGTTGTTCCTTGGGATACAGGTGGGGTGACTATGAGAAGCACAATTTTGATATTATATATTCTGCTATTGTTGTGATCGTGCTCATTGTAGGTATACATATATTCCAAAATTATTCAGTGTCACAACTAAAGCTACAAGCTGGCAGGTCATCTTATTTTGTAAGTGATTTAATGAGCTCAAAAGGTGATAAACGCCCACAAAATCACTTGACCAGGCTCATTTTACCTTAAAAAACCAAAGTAGATTAGCATGGTATGAGGGTTCCAGGGTCATGGCTGGAATCCTTTGCTGGGGACAAACCTGGAGGACAGTCGCCACGACCTCCGTGCAAATAGCTTTGCAACCCACTGCTGGCTCCAGGAGCAGGACAGACTCCAAGTCCCCCACCTACATGTGCTCCAGATGGTCGGCTCTTGAAGTTTACTGAACAAGCAACTGTTTAGAGACAATTTAAGTGTAATGAGCCCTTGTAGCTAAGTGGTCTTTTATTAGCCCAAATGCAGTTCCATGGTCAGGAGGGGCCACCTTCCCCCAGCTGTCTTCCAGGACTTCTCTGTTACAATGAAATATGACTTTAATAGAATCACACCTGGAGAAATGTTCTTCCAGGCAGCAGCGTCGATACCCACCCTCCCCCACTGAAAGATTGACTTTTGTTGGTTTGTTGTTGTTGGTTTTTTTTTGTTGTTGTTGTTGTTCCTCTGAGTTGAGCTTGGCAGCTTTTTGAATGATCATATTGGTTTTAAAGTCAATAGAAACATAGCATATGAAAAGGCAAATCATGTTTTGGAGCTGACTTCAGATATAATTTAAATAAAATACGGTGGTGGGTGGGGTGGGGGAGTAGAAACAAATAGACCGTGAACACTAGTCTTAGAATTTCTTTCTTCAGCATGTGTCCAGGGAAAATGCAGGATCAACAGCTCCATCAAGTGCAGGTTTAAAGTCTCTTGGGCTCCCTGAAGCATGGGAAAAGTCACGATGGGCCAAAGCATGCTGCTCTCAAATCTGTGGGAACTGCTTGGTTAGAGGGTTACAAAGACAGCTAATAAAGCAAAGGACCCAACTGGACTGTGATTCCTAATACAAAGTCACTTCCGGGAGCGGAATACAAAACTCACCCGGTGCTCACGAGAGCAGATAAACTGACCGTACCATTCTCCAAATAAGTCTCAGACAACTGCCTCAGACACTCCAAACTCCACTGCCTGGGCACCAAATAGAACCTACTTCAATCTCTGCTGTATTAACCACAGCTCGGGAGGCACTAATAACTTTGGCGGAGTCACAGAGGTCTCTCTTTGGCTGCAAAGCCTGTGATCTTCATGTTCCCCCATGGCAGTGACCGGGTAGAGATAGGCTCCTCCTCTGTTAGACTGTCATGACCAGAATTTAATTAGGAACTATCTCCTCTATCTCCAGCGTACCTGTATGAAACAAGTCCACAGTATACCCTGACCAAACCCGAACATCCTCTCAGGCTCTTGTATTTCCTGGGAGGCGGTATCCATGTTCTGAATCAACCATGGCATGTGGTTGCAAGATCTAAATCTTTCCCACTCCCATTAAAGCACCCCGCATCTCCCTGGAGATCAACCCAAGGCATACGGAATCTTCAAGCTGTGTCTTGGGGAGATTTAGTCTATTGGCTTCCCCCCTAAGCAGCTGGTGTTCCTACAGCCACGAAAAGCAGGAAGGAACAAATGATGACTCATGAAATACAAATTCCTAATTGTGAAGGGGAAGAGAGCGGCGACGGCAGGAGATGGGAGTCGAGTATTTTTTAATTGCTAAAACTTGAGGTCAAACTCTACACCCTTGCTTTCCACATGCCTCTCCCTCCCTTTCTCTCTCAGTCTCCCCCACCCCCACCCAGCCTCTGACTACTGCTGCCATCGGGTACTATAAGGTCTGGAGCTGTAGTCTCCATTTCATTGGAAAGAGGCGCTTACTTGCTTGGCTCGTGGAAGGAATTGCCAGTGCTTTATAATCAAGGCCTGGTCTTACTTAATGGCACGAGAGTGAAAGGGATGTAGGGAGGGTTTATTGTGTTTCTAATGATATTCACATGAGTTGCTGTGTTCCCATTAAATCAGGGCCTGGGCATGCTTCGGTTTTTATAAGAAAGCATAAAGGCCAGGCACCATTGCTGCATTGGGGTTCCTCCTAGGGCTCCCTGGAATGGAGCCAGTGTGGCAGGCACACAGAGGACAATTTAGGTTTAACATGTGGACGTTCTCCTACGATTTCTTCAATAAATGGGAAAGAGAAGTCAATTTAAAATAAAACCGTCACGTAGGTGATCTGAGCTTATCTCAAAGATATAGCATTTAAAGAATGGATGGAAGAACTTTAGAGTTCAGGCAAGATGAACAAGCACATGGGGGGGGGGGCGTCTGCTCATCCCCGCTTTGAGCACCTTTTAGCAATGTGAAGAGCACACCACAGCCAAAGGAGCTCACAGGGAAAACTGAGAATTCTTCCATCTTGGCAATGCACCACCTTCCCGCTTGCCCCTTGGCTCCCCTCTTCAGAGAGGAAGGCTCTAATGATTGACATTGTCTGGCTTAGGAGAAGTTGGAGAAAATTCTGCCTCTGCTTTTATCTGTCCCCTTTGGTTTCTAACTGGCTTATGAGGACCCACGTTCAGGAACTTACACAGATGTTATAAAGGCAGCACCGACGAGAAGAAACAAAGGCTGGTGGAAAGAATGGAGGCTCCAACTCCCAGTAAGGGAGACAGGGAAGTAGTCAAAGTTCCTTTCACACAACTACTAGAGCTTGGCGTCATTGACTATTCCTCCAAAAATCAAGCCCCCCTCTGAATGAAGCATTATATTTGAGAATTATCACTTTTCATTTCTGTGAGATGTCTCAAGTCAATCAGTTCTGAAGACATCCATCCTGGGTCGCCCCTTGCTCCCTGTCTCTCACCCGAGTAGCCACTATGAGCCCTACCACCCTTCTGCTCACATTGCTAACCTTCGTGCAGGGTTAGACCCTTGCGCTCTGACTACCAATTCCCCACTGTCCTTGACCGTGGAGAATCTAGAAGGTACAATCATATCGTTTACATCTCTGCTTGGTGGATGGGGACAAAGGTACAGGAGGAGCAAGAGAGGGGAAAGGGAGTTGGATAACTGAAGGAAGGCTAAGGATTTTGTGAGGAGGAATGAGTGAACATCCCCTTTCAGAGGCGGTATGCCCCGAGTTTCAGACTTAGATTCCACAGTTCTGCTTAAATCACCCCTCCTTAGTTTGACACTTCTCGTCAGTAGAGTTTTTCATTCTAAACTTAAAATGACCACATCTTGCATCTTGAACGGCCACCTTAGAGGGTAGATAGAGAAAAGAGAGGGAGCGAGAACAGGAAATGATTTATGAACACTATAAAAGCTACATGGTAAAGAAGCTGTCCCAGGATTCAACTGAAAAATCTATTTCTAGCATCTACCCTAGAGAACCCCAGTGTCCTTGGGAACCACTTGGGTCAGCTGGAAAAGCAGAAGAATAACGCAGGGCAGGATGCAGAGTGGTTGCTCAGCCTCCCAGAAGCAGCACGAATGGTGTGGAGGTGTGCCTATCTCTTCTTCAGTTGACTAGAAATATCCTTCAATATAAAGGGGCTCAAGTTCAAGGTGCACAGAAAGACACACTATGTCTTCACAGGACAGACACTGCCAATTTTATCTTGAAAAATATAATCATCTAAAAGTGCTGTCAGCACACATACAAAACTACCACTAATTCAATTAGAAATATGTGTGTAAAATAGATAGTATACAGGTTTGTGCATAGGTAGATGAACACAGTGTTATACAAGGAACAAAACCTTTTTGCTTAGATAATAAAATATATTTTTCTTTGTATCTGTGAATTTTTTCACTTAAATATTAAGTCATCTAAATGATGTTATATGTAGTATTAGATAAAAGAACTTCATTACATATTCTAAATTTATAACCAATATTTTCAACATTATTTAATAGAAATATACCTTACCAGTAGTTTTAAGAGGCATAATTTACCACGTGACTCTTCAATATAGTTGCAGATCTATTTATAGGCTCTAATCTATTACATTAATTTATTTGCCTTTTATAATGCCAAAATGTTTGTTTTAGACATTATTCTGGCTTGATCTCTTACTAGCTATAAAATAAGAGAGACCTTTCTCACCAGATTTTTTTAAAAATGCTTTTGGCAACTCTCCCACGTTCACGTTCCCTTTTGACCTTTGAATTCATTCGTATGATTAGCCTCAATATCCACTCCCTAGAGGGAAAAATAATTGCCTTCCTGTTAGAATTGCATTGCATTTCCATATATGCTTGGAAGGGAAGACAGAAAAACAGCTATGGAAGAATCAACATATATACGGGTGTTTAGTCTCAGACTTGCACATCAAAGGTCACCAGAATGCCAATGCATTTAAACCTGCAGGACAATCCAATCACATCACTTGGCATGAAAAGAGGTTTGGTGTCTCCATATGTACTGTATGGAGGACAATGACACATGGGTTTGATGGTAGGAAAGCGTGCCGTGTGCCTAACAGAGCTGGTGCCCAACCCCTTTGTTCCTTCTGCTAACAGTCAATTCTAAGTTATTTGCCCAACTTTCTTTATTCAGTTGTATCATTCAACAGCTTTCTAGGCATATTGTGGTGGATGTCTCGTGCTAGAACTGGTGCAATGCAGAAGGTCCCCAGCAAGTTCTGACCTCATCTCAAGGAATTAAGAGTTAGTAGATGAATAGACATTTCCAAGGATTACTTAATAAAACAATCAAGGAAACTTTTTGTGGCTTCATATACAGTGTTTTCTGAAATAAAAGTTAAAGGCCAAGTGTGGTGTTCTCCCATAGCTTTGGAGATTGGGGCAGGAGGATCACTAGTTTGAAGCAGACCTGATCTGCATAGTGAGTTTAAGGTCAGTCTAAGCTGTGTAGTAGATTCCTTTTTCAATACAAAACAGAGAATTATGAATTGATAAAACTTTTTCTTCTTCGAAAGATGTGCTACAAAAGGATCATGTGTGTGTGTGTGTGTGCGCATGTGTGTGTGTAGATATGCACACATCTTTAAGCATGTATGTACTTCCCCATGTACATACGTGTGTGTAGGAGCCCAGAGTCAGCGCAGAATGTTTTCCTCAGTTCTTCTCCACCCTTTGCTTTGAGTCAGTTTCTCTCTGAACATGGAGGTCATCAATGCAGTTAGGCCAACTTATCAGCCAGCTCTGGGACTCTGCTTGTCTCCCTCCACACAAGTACTGGGGCTACAGATGCAATCAAACCCCCAGATTTTTTTTATGGGTGTTGGGGATCTGAACTCAGATCCTCTTACTTGTCCAACAGGAGCTTCAACAACTGAGCTATCTCCTCAGTCCCCAAGAAGTTCCTTTAAAATGGCCTTGCTCTAAGTCTCAGAATTCACAATCAAGAGAAAATATGGGAGCAGATATGTAGTCTCCTCTACTTAAAATATAACCTAGAGATAATGAGAATAAAATTGTTTTTTTCACTGTTGCCATGTGTTTTTATAATAAGCCACTGTACGACTCTCTTAAAACATGGTTTCTGTTGGGATTCATAAACCAGAATCCAAAGCCATGTATAAGTCCATAATTTGGGGTTCCAAAACAGTCACTAACATTCCTAGCTTACACCACATGCCTTTTATTTCCTCTCCATGGTTTTCACTATTATAAGAAATTAATTTTGTCTCCCAGGTTAGGTCTTTGATAAGTATTCAGAATGACTGGAATAATACAACCAGGAGGTGTTGGTGCAGGTTTGAAGATTCAAATGATTCAACATTATCTCAATTTTAAGTTTACTTTCCTGCATAAATTGGTACATAAAATTTAGGTTTTTCTAACCTGAAGCTTTTCAAGCTACTGTGTTCTTAAGGAGCTTATATTGAGTGAAGGCCAGGAGCAGAAAGATACTGCTTGAAAAGGCCAAATTTTCTATCTTTAATACTTTCAGATATTCTGGAACTCAACAAGTCTCCAAAAATGGATCAAACATATAGCACTTCTTTTATGATAAATCTTTCAGTGCTATAGAGTTAGAAAGTCATGCTTAAGTGCAGAGTTAGGGAAAAATGGTTTCAGTTTACTTAGCTGCTTTGATTTAATGTAGATACTGAATGTAAACCCACCAGTTTATGACACAAGGTTTATTTTAGTTTTCAGTTCTCATACTTGTAACTTCTGCATTTGTTAATTAACACCCCCAAACTTCTGGTGCTAAACTACGTAACTGCTACTACTGCTCTCTTTGCAGCTATAGTCATGCACTGTGCAATTACCTTTCAAGAGCAACAGGCGCCGTGTTCTACTGCAATCCTGAGACAGATAGAGAGCCTCTCTCTCCACGGGCACAGGGCAAGTGTTAAGAAATTTTAAAGCACTAACTATTAAAATCTGTTAAAGTAATTATTAGTTCTTGTTATAAGTACTTGTTCTGTTGACCATTTTCCTATAAGTAAGCAAAGTCATGGTTGTGGTGATCCTGGTATAAGCAAACCTACTATATTGCCTGTTATGTAAAAATGTAGAACACACAATTATGTATAGTAATACAATACTTGACAATGATAATAAATGACTATTGCTGGTTTATGAATTTATTAACCTACAATTTTATCGAGATATGCACCTACTTAATCTTTTAAAAAGTATAAAACAACATACTGTGTTTCACTTGGAGCTACCTAATACATATTCTGTTTGACATTTTTTTTATAGTAGTATATATGAGGTGACCAACATATACTATCTTGGGCTCTGTGAGAGTCACATGACAAATCGCCAAATTATGCATTTCTTAGAGCATATTCTATCACTCAACAATGCATGGCTATTAACAATGTCAATTGAAACTGTGCTGCGCATATTATTTTTGAAAATATAATCCCAAAGATAATTTTGTCTTTAATTACTACATGATTCAGTTGCCAGTAAGGGCCAGATGTTTTTCTTCCTTCTGCGTGATCAGTTTTACCTTAACACTGTTGCTGTTGTGTGTTTGATTTTTTTAGTTGTGTTAGTGCTTGCCTACACATATGTGTGGACATTAATCTATGTGCCTGATGACAGTGGGATCCAGGAGAGGGCATCAGATCCCCTAGAAATAGAATGCAGACGGTTGTGAGATGCAGTGTGGATACTGAGAAGTGAACCTCTGTCCTCTGAAAGAACAGCTATTGCTCTGAATCCTTTGAGAAATCTTTTCAGTCCTTCGTGGAGGTTTTAAGATGACTGTCATAAGATCCCATAGTGATACTTCTTTGTTCATCTCTGCATGAAGGGAATCTTTGCATAATCTTGCATAGCAAATGTCTGAAGAATGTTTTCTTTAAGTAGCTTGAGTCATCTTCCCTCAATCATTAGCCACGGTGTTCAGATAATGGGTTGTGGCTATCTGTTTGTTTTTTTTTTTCTAATTTATATGGTATGTTCCTGAATCTAGAAGTGTTGTTATAACATCAACAACCACTCTCTAATACAAATTTTTACCTGTCATTTTTATTTCAAATAACTATTAGCTGTAAACTTGCTTGTAAAGTAGTAACATTGATTCATCGTGATTTTGATTAACATTTCTCTGACCACTAATTTTTTTTCTATAGTTTTCTTAGAAGAAAGTGGTTTTAGAATCTTTACTCACTTTTATTGGGTTATTTTCATTTATTATCATCATTGTTGTTTTTATTGAATTATAAAATGTTATACAAGACAGATAATGTATTTTTATTATTGCCTTACTGCTAAAGATGATAGATAATAGATATATGATTTATTGATTGATGATAGAAGATATATAATTAATTAATTACATTTTATTATTAGGTTGTAAGATAGGTCGATGATGATGGCAGATAGCTAGATAAATAGATAGACAGACAGACAGACAGACAGACAGACAGATAGATAGATAGATAGATGATATAAAACTCTTACCAAATAAATGATTATCTTGCCCCATTTAGGGATTGTCTTTTTGCTTTCTTGTTGGTTTACTATGAAACTCATTGGTTTTAGTTCAGATAAAGTCAACTTTATCTAATTCTTTTTTTGCTTCTCATGCTTTGAGTTTCATCCTGAGAAGTGTTGAAATTATTAAGAGTTGTCCCTATAATTTCTTGTAAGGTTTTAGGTCTTGTATCCATTTTTAATTTATTTCTAAATATAATATATAAAAGTGGATGAATTTGTCTCTTCCTGGATATCCAATTGTCAAAAAGCCTACTGGAGGAAGGTTACTAGTTAGGTCCTGGCTGCTTAGCCCTGAAATAATCACACAGAAACTATAATATTTAAATCACTGCTTGGCCCATTAGCTCTAGCTTCTTATTTGCTAACTCTTACATCTTAATTTAACCCATTTCTAGTAATCTTTGTATTGCCACGTGCTTGTGGCTTACCCCATAAAGATTCATCTGGTGTCTATCTCTGGTGCAGCTACATGCCATCTCCCTTGCTCTGCCCTTGTTTCTCCCAGCATTCAGTTTAGTTTTCCCCACCTACCAAACTTCTGCCCTGCTATAGGTCCAAAACAGTTTCTTTATTCATTGATGGTATTCACAGCATACAGAGGGAAATCTCATATCAAAAGCCATCTATAAAATTAAAATAAAACTTCTTTTAGCTTTAGGTCTCTTGATAATCAGATTACCTAAGTGCACGCATTTCTTTATGTTCAATACTATTCTGTCATTACACATGTCTTCATAAGTAGATCTATTGTTCCATGAGGACTATGAGACACTTGGTGACAGCACCATGTTGACTTGCTTGCCTTTCTATCATATGGTGTTTTGAAATCAGAAAATGAGAGTCTTCTTAACTCATCCTTTCCACAACTGTCTTCACTTTTCTAGAATTCTGTATGGATTTCATATACAGCTTGCCAATTTCTATAAATAATCTACCCCTGAATTATGGCATGAACTGTGTTGAAAGTTTTGGGTCATACAGACATACCTTTACTTGATGGAGGAGGGTCATTTGTCTATGTGTTACTTTCACTGGTTAATAAAGAAACTGCCTTTGATAGGACAGAACTTAGATAGGCGGAGTAGACAGAACAGAATGCTGGGAGGAAGAAGGCAGTGGGCAGACGCTATAGCTCTTCTCTCCAAGATGGACGCAGGTTAAGATCCTTCCCAGTAAGACACCACCTTGTGGTACTACACAGATTACTAAATATGGGTTAATCAATATGTGAGAATTAGCCAATAAGAGGCTAGAACTAATGGGCCAGGCAGTGTTTTAAAAGACTACAGTTTCCGTGTAATTATTTTGGGTGTTAAGCTAGGCAGGTGGCGGGACGCAGCCCACCGCTCCTATTTCTACATTTACTTGTCATGAGCTGTTTCAGACCATGACACAAATACAGTAGGTGGCAATTGATACTTCATATATCAACCCACCAGATGAATTATTACCTGAAGGAGGAGGACCCTATTCAAGCAAGGCTGAAAGGACCACAGGCCCAGGAAACTGGCTACTTCTGTCTATAAATTCATATGTGCAAAAACGGCTATTAAATCTCATCATTACTGTGCATTTTCATGTAACTTGCACATGTAATCTCATTACACCTCAGTCTTATGGGCACATATATCTGTGCATGGTCAGGAAGATGACTTCTCATTAATCTGTATAATTTTGATGAACAGAAATATGCTTGAATATGTTTCATAACTAGATCTATTGTTCTACGAGTACTGTAAGACACTTAGAAGCCTGTTTTGTTTCTTTACATAGACTAACATAAGAAAACAATCATTTCTCTCCAGTTTAAGATAAGAAACATACATTTAGCTGATTTAAAAATCTCAGAACACTTTCAAACTAGACTGTCTCTGTAAATGGATCACAAGTTTAAAACTTTACAGATATGCACAAGGACAATTTTACAGATATCTAAACCAAGGTTGTTAATGCAAAGCAGCCTAAAATACTATGCCAGCCTCTCTTGCAAAATCTGGCTGATAAAGACCTACTCCCTGCGCAAATTCCTCAGCATCTTGTCTCACAGGACATTACCTGGGCTCAGGTCACAGGCTATAAAACAGAAACCTTGAAGCCTGGCATTACCAGAGTTACTACCTCCTCTCATAAGTAGCTTTGTAATCTTTATATTGAAAAAGTTTGTTGTTGAATGTGTATTTATAAGCTAGGTTAACAAAGAAGAAAAAGAAAATAGGAACTGGAGAACGAGAGCTGGAAGTAAAAGGAGCATGTCCCTCAGATCATGTATGTGAGTCTTCTTCCTTTAGATAAATAGAAAATTTTCCTAAGCAGTAGTGGGCTGAAGGCATTCTTTCTGAAACCCTGGTGCAGTTCTGGGAAATGGTTTTTCAGACTGTGGTATTTACTAAACTTTCTAGTCCACCAACTAGAAAACCACTTTAGCTTTGTTTTACATTAATTCCTTTCAATCAGGCTTTGTAGTTTTCAGAATATAGTTTTTGTATCCCTTGGTTGAGTATAGCACTAATTATTGCTTGTGCTTACAATATTGTGGATGAAATTGTTTCCTTGATTGAATTAGCTGGTCAGTAAATGGTAACAAAGTTGATCTTTCTATATAGGTCTTGCCTCATACAAGCTCACTGAACTCACTTTGTTATAAAAGTTATTGGCAAATCCCTTTAGATACTATCTGTGTACAATTAGCCATGCCTTGAATAAAGACAGTCATTGTTTCTTTAAAATTAAAATCCTTTATGCATCTTTTCTGAACTAGTTTCAGTAGTTTCCAGCATCATTTTGACTATAAGTACTGGGGGAGGACAGTATATTCTTCCTGCTCTGAGAGGTAAACCGTTCAGTTGTTCAATGTTAAACATGTTAGCTGTAGAAAGGAACTTCCTATTATTAGTTTGTTCATTGTTATTATAATGAAACAATGTTTGGGCTTTTTATTTAAAATCTTCTTGTACATCTATTGAGTTGATCAGATGGTTTATTTTTTAATTAGATGATAATATTTATTATGTTAATAGTTTTCAGATGCTATGCTAAACTTGCATCCATTTGCTCATGGTAATTATTTCCTGTTATGACTCTGGGTTCCGTTTGTGAGCACTTTATTTATTTCACCTCATGGTCACAAGCTATTGTTTGGTAGTTTCCTTTTCATGACTGGCTGGTTTTGCTGCAAGAGTAACAGAATGAGTTGGAAAACATTTCCTCTTCTGTGGAACATGGTTAGCATGTCTAGGGAGACTTGTCATTGATTCTTCTTTAAACATTTCATGGTACTTTGATTTCTTTCTTCAAAGACTTAATGTTCTTTTAGAACAGGTCTTTCACTTCTTTGGTTAGCATTACTCTAAAAAAAAATTTCTGTTATTTGTGGTTATTGTAAAGGGTGATGCTTCTCTTATTTCTTTCCCCAGTCCTGTTTCATTTGTATATAGGAGAGCTACTGATTTTTTTGAGTTGATATTGTATTTTGCCACATTACTGAAGGTGTTTTTCAGATGTAGGTGTTCCCTGGTAGGATTTTTGGGATCACATATGTATACTATTATATCATCTGGAAATAGCAAAAGTTTGACTTCCTCCTTTCCAATTTGTATCCTCCTGATCTCTTTTGTTGTCTTATTGCTCTAGCTAGAAATTTGAGTACTATACTAAATAGATACAGAGAGAATGGACAGATCTTCCACGCTCTTGATAGGTAGGATCAACCATATAAAGATGGCAATCTTATAAAAAGCAATCTATAGATTCAATGCAATCCCCATTAAAATCCAAACACAATTCTTCTAAGACCTTCAAAGAACAATATTCAACTTCATATGGAAAGATAAAAAAGCCCAGGATAGATAAAACAATCCTAAACAATAAAGGAACTTCTGAAGGCATTACCATCCCTGACTTCAAGCTCTACTATAGAGCTATATTAGTAAAAACAGCTTGGTATTGGCATAAAAACAGACCAGTGGACCAGTGGAATTGAATCAAAGACCCTGGTAATAATCTTCATACCTATGAACACCTGATTTTGGCAAAGAAGCTAAAATTATACAATGGAGCAAAAGAAAGCATCTTCAGCAAATGGTGCTGGCATAACTAATACTGACATGTAGAAGAATACAAACAGATCCACATCTATCCCCATGAACAAAACTCAAGTCCAAATGGACCAAAGACCTCGACATGAACTGAGCCACATTGAACCTCATAGAAGAATGCACTGTCACAGAACACTACTTACTAAATATAACTCCAGTAGCATAGACATTGAGAGAAACAATTAATAAATGTGACCTTCTAAAATTGAGAAGTTTCAGCTGGGTGGTGGTAGCACATGCCTTTAATCCCAGCACTTGGGAGGCAGAGACAGGCGGATCTTTGTGAGCTCAAGGACAGGCTGGTCTAGAAGAGCTAGTTCCAGGACAGACTCCAAAAGCTACATAGAAACCCTGTCTTGAAAAACAAAACAAAGAGAAAGAAAGAGAGAGACAGAGAGAGAGAGAGAGAGAGAGAGAGAGAGAGAGAGAGAGAGAGACAGAGATGTTTCTGTAAGGCAACGGACACAATCAACAAGACGAAACAGCAGTCTACAGAATGGGAAACAATGCTCACCAACTCCACATTAGACAGATGACCATTCTCCAGAATATTTAAAGAACTCAATAGACTAGACATCTAAATACCAAATAATCCAATTAAAAATGGGCACAGATCTAAACAGAATTTTCAACAGAGAATGTCAAATGGCTGAAAGACATTTAGGGAATTGCTCAATGCCTTTAGCCATTAGGGGATGCAAATCAAAATGACTCTGAGATACCATCTTTCACCAGTCAGAATGGCTAAGATCTAAAGTACCAATAACAGTTTATGATGGAAATGATGTGGAGTAAGGGGAACACTTCTCCATTGCTGGTGGGAGTGCAAACTAGTTTAGCTGCTATGGAAATCAGTATGGTGATTTCTCAGAAAATTGGGAATCGATCTATCTCACGATCCAGCAATTCCATTCTTGGACATATTCCACAAGGACATTTGCTCAACACTGTTCTTTGCAGCATTATTCATAATAATCAGAACATGGAAACAACCTACATGCCCATCAACTGAAGAATGGATAAAAAAAGAATGTGTAGCCGGGCGGTGGTGGCGCACGCCTTTAATTCCAGCACTCGGGAGGCAGAGGCAGGCGGATCTCTGTGAGTTCGAGACCAGCCTGGTCTACAGAGCTAGTTCCAGGACAGGCTCCAAAGCCACAGAGAAACCCTGTCTCGAAAAACCAAAAAAAAAAAAAAAAAAAAAAAAAAAAGAATGTGTACATTTACACAATGAAACACTACTCAGTGGTAAAAAAAAAAAATACCTACAAGTATGACCCCAGCTAAGACCCTAAGCAATAGTGAAGAAGGTCTCCCAAGTGTCCTTTCTCTGTAATCAGATTGATGACATTGATGACTGTCTTAATTGTCATCATAGAACCTCCATCTAGCAACTGATGAGAGCAGATACAGAGATACACAGCTAAGCACTGAGCCAAGCTCCCAGAGTCCAATTGAGGAGAGAGAGAGGAGTGAGAATTTGAGCAAAGGGGTCAGGGCCATAATGGGGATACCCACAGAAACAGCTGACCTGAGCTAGTGGGAGCTCACTGATTTCAGACTAACAGCAGGGGAACCTGCATTAGACCAAACTAGCCCCTCTGAACTGTCACAACTAGGCCCTCTGAACTGTCACAACTGGGTGACAGTTGTGTGGCTTAGGCAGTCTGTGGGGTCCTTTGGCAGTGGGACCAGGAATTATCCCTAGTGTTTGAACTGGCTTTATGGAGTCCATTCACTTTGGAGAGTATATATCTCAGCCTAGATATAAGGGGGAAGGCTTTGGTCCTGCCTCAAAATGATGTGCCAGACTTTGTTGACTCCCCATGGGGAGCCTCACTCTCTCTGAGGAGTAAATAGAGAATGAGGTGAAGGAAGGTGGGGGAAGCAGGAGGGGGGGAGGGAGTGGGGACTGGGATTGGCATGTGATATGAGAAAAGATTGTTTAAAAAATTTTTAAAATTAAAGGACAAAAAAAACATTTTAGTTTGCAGCAAACTTGGGCATTAGAGATTTACTATGTTATCTTCCCCATTCACTATGTTCTCACACCTGCTATGTGCTGTACAGTGTGTAATGAGATGCTCATCAATGTATGAACTCACTGGAGAAGATGGAGAGTCAAGAACATGATGGCAGAGGCAGGTGGATCTCTGTGAGTTCAAGGCCAGCCTGGTCTACAAGAGCTGGTTCCAGGACAGGCTCTAAAGCTACAGAGAAACTCTGTCTCTAAAAACCAAAAAAAAAAAAAAAAGAACATGATGGTTGTGCCTGGCATGATAGTCACAATATGTAATATAATAAAAATGGAAGTGACAAGCAATTTAATTACACATGATAGTTAGCCAGGGGCATGTTTTAATAGCAAGCCTGCAGAAGGCTGTAAAGGGCCTCTCAGGGAAAAGAATAGCATAGGCCAAGAGATCATGCATGAGTAGGAGCCACTAAATAAAATGCCTTGAAGCTTATGGAGGAGTGGAGAAAGTGCTACAAACCAAAGACATATGCAAAGTCTAAATCCCAAGAGATGAAGAGATGTGAGGCATGTTTGAGAACGGAAACAAACACTGTTCAAGTCTGAAAATGGCTTGAACAGTGAGACCAACCCTATAGGGAAAGAGAGAGGGAGGGAGGGAAGGAGGAGAGAGAGAGAGAGAGAGAGAGAGAGAGAGAGAGAGAGAGAGAGAGAGAATGTTTTGTCTGAGTCCACTTGACCTTTACTTCCTTGCACCTTATTTGGTTGGATTTCCCTCATGCTGATAATTAATTTTACTGTAAATCTGTGCAGGGTAAAAATATTGACAGGCTCTCAGTTTAGTTGCATTTTGCAATAACTTTAGCAGAAAAGTAGAACTAGAGGCTAGGCTTTAGGTTAAAAGTTTTCTCACATATGTATACCTAATTGATAATAAACATTGTATGATCTTCTTTTAAATGTCCTAAGTTGATAGTTATAGGACCTCAGAATGAGGTCCAGTTCCACGAGAATCTTTCAAGCATGCACTCATGCAGCTCAGCTGTCTAGACTGCTTATGAGCAATTGCAGAAAATAGTATCTTCTGACTCTCATTGATAATGCCTCTTCCTGGAAGAATTCAGAACTTTTTGCTCATGGTATATTGAAAAGTTTAAGTTATGTAAATTGGTTCAAATGTTTAAAAATATGCAAGATAATTCATTCACCTTTTAATCATTTAATATGTATTCTTCAATTATACTAAAAACAGACTTATAATTAATAATTAATTAATACTATTTTAATTTTCCTTAAACATTTTATGGTTTAATGATCAGATATTATGGATTAATGTGCTAATTTTCATATATATTTTGCATCATATTATAATGCAAATAGTTGTATTTGACTATTTTCCAGGACAGTATTAATTTTGTGCTATGTTGAATGTTCTTGGATAGTTCTTGTTTTATAAAATTCTGTTCTTATTTAATAAATACAATTATTTTCCCCAGTGTCTGGGTAAATTTTCTGAGATTCTTTTAATTTGAACTTCGTGATGCGTATGTTTATAAGTACCACATAAGTTATTCAATAGTGGTAAGCATGAAACTAATGAGTCATCTTGTAATGCCAAAACAGGAGAAAGACCAGTCATGATCATATGAATAGACCCACTGACACATGCTTCAAAGAAAATTGTGAAAATTTTAAATCATATACATTGAAAATATCTGTTACTAGATTTAGGAGCAAAATAAGCAAACAGAAAAAAAACTCTAGACAAGAAAATATAAAAACCAGTGAGAAAAGAAAATCAGTAACACTGAAGTTGGCTTTGAAAAACACAGCAAAACCATGAACTTATCTACATAGGCTAAGGTCAAAGTAATGGGCACTGAAGTGAAGGGACCGTAACTATTGATTTAGGAAAAAAGGCAGGGTTATGAAAAATGCTAAGAGTAATTGTATACTCACACACTCAGTACATTGGATGAAATGGATACATCACTAGAATGCTAAAAGCTATCCAAGTCAACCCCAGTAGAGCCCAGTAAGCAATCTGAACACATCCTAACAAATAAAGTTGTTGAACTATTAAGAAGCATTGGGCCAAACAAGCAAAACCTACCCACAATGTGAATGGGGAAGATAACATAGTAACTCTCTAATGCCCAAGTTTTCTGCAAACTAAAATTGGTCTATGGAAGATTCTTTGAAAAACTTTACTTTATATATATATATATATATATATATATATATATATATATAATTAGTTATTTTTCTGTTACTAGGATAAAATACAATGAGCAACATCACCTTAAGAAAGAGTCTACTCTGGCTTACAGTTCCAGAAGGCTAGTATACGTAATTGGTGGGGAAGGAATGACATACCAGCCAGAGCAGGGAGCTGGCTGACCATATTTGTTCCATATACAAGAAGAGAAGAAAAAAGGAACAGGAAATACGGTAGGTTAATAAGCCATCACACTTTCTCAGGACCCCTTCCCAGTGTTCTTCTTCCTCCAGCAAGGCTCCACCTCTTAAAGGTTCTGTAACCTCCCCGAAGAACATCACCAGCTGAAGACCAAGTGTTCAGACATGACCTTATCATAACAACTCTCTTTCAAGCCTTAACACTTAGAATAAGTGAGAGTAGCCTCGATGCATTCCACTTTACAAGTTGAAAACTCTATTTTAACAGAAAAAGCAGTATTTTTAAAGGGCTCACAGACTAACAGAAATTTTTATGTTCCAATAGTCCTTAGGTTTTTAGGAGTTAATGAGAAAGGCCTGAACTACCACAGATTTGACCCTTATATTAAGGTCCTCCAAAGAGATAAGCATGTATGCACAAACACCTTTTTGGTCTCTGTTTTGTGAGAAGACACTTCCTTCCTGGACATATGACAGTTTACAGAATGCTAGGCTAACTCTGGGACAGATCCTTCAGAGGGTGTCAACATAAATAACTGATTTGTTGTGGAAAGCCAATCCACTTCAAAACAACCCCAAACATTGATTGTAGGGAATTTTGTTTTGCATCATATTTCCTGTGTCGTTCCTGTGCCCTGGTCTCTTTTTGTTTTGTTACTACTGATATTTGCCTGTAAACAGGATCTCGGTTGCTTAGCGATTCATCACTTCTGCTTTTTCTTTGCCGAAAGAGACTTGTTTCTTTAACAGGGAAGAGAGCTGCCTGATCTCCCTCCCATCTACAAGTTGATTTCATTTAAAATCTGAACATGAAGTTTGCTTTGGAAACAAACAGCTCAATTGTCCTGAGTTACGTCTGTAATCTGGTCCTCGAAAGGAGAAGTTTCAATAGATCACTGACTCTCATCACCGCCACTTTGTGATTGTTCTAAGCCTTCTTCAGCTGGTGAAGACCCCTGAAAACATACACATTGAAGTATTTTTCAATTTTTATTTAGTATTATAACTGTGAGCGGCACACGTGCCATGATACTTATGTGGAGGTGAGAAGACAACTTCACAGAGTTGGTTCTCTCCTTTCATCCTTACATAGGTTTCGAGGATCAAACTCCGGTCCCCAGGCTTGTGCGGGAAGCACCTTTACTTGCTGAGCCATTTTGCTATTCAGTGGTTTTATTGTTTTGTTTTGTTTTGTTTTGTTTTGTTTTTGTGGGTTTTTTGGGGAGGGGGTATAGAGTTTATTTAGTGGGTCATGGAGGGGAAAGGGAAGGGGAGAGGAGAAGGGGAAGGAGAGAGAGGCAGAGAGAGAAAGAGGGAAGGGGAAAGAGGCAGTAGTTACCTCTTCCAAAGAGGGACAGAAAGAGTGATGTTCAGTGTTTTTAATAATCGAGAATAATAATAATACTGAGAAAAATAAAAGAGATACCATCAACAGGGCTGCCTGAATATATCCCCTAATATAGCAGCACAGTGCTGTTACTATAGAGCTGCAACAATGGCGTGTCTACACGTGCTATAATGAAAAAAAAAAGATGCCCAAAATGCCTTTAATAGAAATTTGCCCAAAATAGAAATTTCAGAAATGTAGTTATATGTACATCTATATAGTGCAACATCGTGTGTGTGTGTGTGTGTGTGTGTGTGTGTGTGTGTGTGTGTAAAAGGGATGATATGAAGATCTGTGGAGAGGTCCATAGCCTTGCCTTGCATTTTTCCACCCTGTGGCTTGTTTTTCCTTCCTGTAGTGAATACATAAAAGAAGCACAGACACCCAGTGCAGCCAAGCATGGACTTCTCTTCCCTTTCTGCTGCAGCTGCACGACAGCAATGAGAATGTCAAACTAAGGTCAGGATGATCTTGACAGCCTAGAGCAAGGGTCTCCAGATTTCTTGTCCCTCAAAGCTTACTTTTTTTTTTTTTTTTTTATCTGAAATATCTTCCAGAAATGAAAAACCAAGGTTAAAATGGTAACTTTTTCCTTACGGAACATAAACCCAAAAGTCAAAACATATTAGCCAACAACACAAAGGATGAAAGCAGGCATGGGTCAGCTGGGCACAGCTGTACACACCTGCAATGCCAACACTCCGAAGGCCAAGAGGATCACAAGCTTGAAAGCAGCCTAAGCTACATAGGAGATGCTCTCTCCAGAGAACAAAACAACAAGAATATTTAAATGTCTGTATGTGACTGTCATTTTCCTTTCTATGTAAAAGAAACAATATTTTCAGATATCTTAGATGTTATGTGAAAATCACTTCTATACCAACCCAAAGAAGAGCTACCGTCACAGACAGAAAAAGAACCACAACAGCTTGTTTGCTACAACCTAAATGTTTGTGTCTTCTGCATAGATATATTTGAAGCCTACTCCTCAAGGTGCTAATATTAAGATACCAGGTTTGGGAGAGATTAAGTCAGGAAGGCTCCACCTTCTCACGAGAATTAACGGCCTTATGAAACAGACCTATCTAAGAAATTTTGTTCATCTTCCCTAAAATAAGCTATAGATAGCACCATCTATGAGAACTAGGCCTCACCAGCCCCAGAATCTTCTAGTACCTTGATCTTGAAATTCCTAACCTCATGAAGCTATGATCTTCTGTTATTTCTCAAAAAAACTTTTGTTGCAACAAACTAAAGAGACTCGAGGTTAAGCAAACACTTTCTAGTGAACGCCTCTGAATTCATTCATCTTGTATCTGTATTTACCAAGGCAGCTTTGCAGATTGTCTTCCAAGGCCCCATACCTTACATGGGCTTCTTCAAGATTCTTAAATGAGACTACTTCTACTGGCCAACAGAAAACTCTCTAGCTATCTTTGTGTTTTGACAAAACAGGAAGTGAAAACAATAGTCATTGTTCACAAAAAAAAATAAAATAAACAGTTGTTTTTGAGCTCTGAAGAATAAGTTTCACATCATTGAGCACTAGCCAAAGAAAAGAAAACTTGGATGAAGAAACTTGGTAACCATGAATAAAGAATTTTAGGCTGAGAATAAAGAGGAAGGATTGCATTTTTGCCCAACTCACCAACCTGAGTGATCATGACCTAGCAGGTGCTGTTGGGGACACCTCACTATTTGTAGTTTAATTCCTGAAGATTTTACATGACTTTCTTTGACTATCACATATCCCATGCAGGCAATCACCACTCAGGGTACTCCTTAATTAGGGTGCTGGTGGGTTTAGCACATGATTACCCCCCGCCCCCCGCAAACACAATAGGCCACCCTGGTATTTGTGAAAACAGCAGAAAATCACTGTCACTTTGCTCTTGCCCTTCTACCCTGAAGCAGCTTGTGATGCCCTCATTCAGAGGTTCCCTCCCTATACCAAGAGGAAATGAACACCCTTATCTCTGAAGACAGAAGGACGTGGAAGAGAATCTGAACTAACTAACAGGCTTTTCTAGTTTTCCTGTTCATTTCCACTAGGATAATATCCGTGTGTAGTCAGTTGTGTCTCTTTGTGTCTCTGCATCCTTCATACGACAACACAAAAAGCATAGGATTCCCTATTGCTCCATCTCATCATTCCTGAAGCATCTAGTGTTTGGAAACCTTTCATAAAATGGTTTTGTCTTTTCCGATTTTTGATCTGTCTTGTTATAGATGCCTAAGTTCTGAACTTAACAATGAGAAAGATAAATGCTTAACAGTTATAACCTCTAAAATCACACCTCACATGCACACACCCACACACCCATGGGTCTCCATTCCCTCTCACCCTCCTTTCTACTAATCTCTCTTCTTCAGCTATGTTCAGTCAATCACCTTACAAGCCAATTTTACTAAACTAGGTCATGAGAAGATGCTTTCTTGCTTGGAGCAGAATGACTTTTCCCTTAGGTTCATTTTCTGATTGTCTTAGTGATCTTTATGCATCTCATACTAAAACCATGAATATAAGTTTAGCGGTGGACTTGTGGTGGGCAATGCTTCAGACAAAGACAAGTCTTCATCATTTGCCCACTGTTAGAGAGTTGGGCTGTTAAAGAATTAAGAAATAGTATTTAAACAACTCAACTATAATCAATAGTGGAACTCGCCAAGTGAGTCATCCTGTTGATTATTTCAGAGACCTGTTTGCTTCCACAGCAACTATAAAGAAGCCATTCAACAGATAAGGGAGACTATTTAGTGAAGACTAAGCTAGGATCTTCTTCACTGGTTTGATTTCCTCTTTACTTCAGAAGCCCCCATAAACACATTCAATGAGGAAGCATTTGAACTGATAGCACTCAGCTTCCTCCCCACTTCCTCTTTCTACCTCTAATTTTCTAGGCCTATATAACAGATGGCACTCTTTCCCCCATGTCCCCATAGTTTTCTTTTCTTCTTGAGGAAATCCCAGAAATAAGGGGGTTACTTAAGGACTTTTCATGACAACTAGGGTAAAAGTTTGAAAGAGAACAAACTATTTTTACTCTTCTTTTCTCCCTAGACCTCTATGAACAGAAACACCATTGGTGTTCACAGGTACCTCACACATTTAAAAATGATGTTCCTCCTCCGTTGCTTTGGTAGACATGAGGGGAATTGTGTGAGCATCAGGCTTTAAATATGTTCATGGATTCTTCTGTGTAACTGTTCAGAAGTGTGTGTGTGTGTGTGTGTGTCCCTAACCCAGGATGCTATGTCTTTGTCCATGAACTTCTGTTGAAAGTAGTTTTCACACAGAATATCTCCATGATACCTATGTCTGTAGTACAGCATGGACTAACATGTCCATCGCCATTACTGTGGGCTTAAGAGGAAAGGAAAGAAGAGAAAATCCTATTTGTCTGACTACCAGGGAAACTAAACTTAGGCTGGGAGTCTCGGAAAAAGAACAGGAATTGTCTCATGCATGGCTGACTACGTTTTCATCAGAAAGCATAGCACTAAACCACTAAGTTCTGTTTAAGGTTTTATGGTCAACTCATGTTACATATAAATTTTGATTGTTATAATACACTGAATGATCTATGGAGTGCTCAAACTCACCATGAAATCTCTCCAATAAGACATGTTTCATATTCAGAAATGTGCCTTATTGCATTAGTAGTACATTCAGGAAGTGGATATTAGGAGATGTTGGGAAGCAGCCCTTCGGGGTGAGCTTTCTAAACCTCAAAATTGGAGTGAATTTATGGTGCTCTTACAAATATATTGTTTTGAACTGAGAATTTATTGAGGAAAGATGAAGATGTTGGGAACAGAGCAAAATAAAGATAAATAAATAACTTGCCTCATCCATTGTTCTTTGAATGAGCAAGGACAATAGGCAGCCTCCGACATAAAAGTCCAAAAACAATTCAAGATTTTTTAGACTTGTGTTTATGTTATCTGTATGAGTGTTTTGTTTGCACGCACATAAATGAGCATCTCATGTGTCCCTAGTACCAAACCAGGAGAGGGTGTCAGATGCCCTGGAACTGCAGTAACAAGAGTTCTGAGTCACCCGGAATGAAACCCAGGCCTTCTGTAAGGGCAGCAAGTGATCTGAACCGTTGAGCCAGTTCTCCAGACTATATTTCCTGATGTGTTTTAGTCTGGGTATTATTGTTTGTCTGAAACTATTCAGGCTGAATATACTAAAGGAACTGCAAGCACCCCCCAGGTATTTTTGTGATAATGCAATTAAGAGCATGACCAAGGGAAAGGTCGTAGAGTTCGGGAGTGTCTGCTCTCCCTCCATGCTTTTGTCACCATATAAGCTGTAGAGAGCTGTACCTCAGAGTCATGAAAGCCAGCTGAGAAAAAAAGTCTGTGTTCTTTCAAATACTGTTGTTATATGAATAGAGCCATATACTAATGTTCATTGCCTTCAAACTGATCATTTATGGCACATGCATATAGATGTCAAGTGATGCTGAAAAGTTATCCCCATAGTTTACTTCTCTTCAAGAACTGTGCCATTGCAAGATATGCTAGTGCAGGGGCAGCACAAAGCTTGTGGGAGTCACCAGTCAATATCTGATTTAAGGCCAACTCCATGAGATGAAACCCATACCCAATGCTCCATGGGAGACCAAGAACCTGAGGACCTAGGAGGAAACCAAATACAGGTGTTCTAATAAAGGTATGTAGCAATAACATTGTTTCTAATGGCATACTATACTTATAGATCAGAGCCTTGTTCAACCATGATCAGAGCAGCTTTCTCCTTCCGCAGATGGGAACAAACCCAGAGACACAGAGCCAGACATTATGGAGAGAATGAGAGACCTCAGAACACTCAGCCCTTAATGTGATATTTCCATCAAATCCCTCCCCCAGGTTTCAGGGAACTCCAGGAAGAGGAGGTATAAACAGTGTAAGAGCCAGAGTGGATGCAAACACCAAGGAAACAAGGCCTTCTAAACACAATGGGACTGTTGCAAATATGAGCTCAGAGATGGAGGCAGCATGCATAGGTCTTCACAGGTCTGCACCGGACAGGGTCTTAGACTGGGAGTAGTGGACATAAGCCACCATCCCTAACCCAGAAGCAATATCCTCTTGATAGCCATTTGCAAATGATAGCTTGGTTTTCCTCAACGGAGTCTCACTGTGGAGACAGCTTTGGTGGTAGGCTGCACACCTAAGAGAAAACCACTCTTTGGTGGTTCCTTGTCTCAGGGCTATTTCTTTCTTTTTTTTAATTTTAAATCTTTTATTTTTCTTTTACCTCACAGGCCATTTGCATATATATTATATCTTCGAGTTTTGTGTTTTCATGGATTCCTAAGTGTGTGGACAAGTGTGTCTCTGTAGCTACTTGATTTTTGTGCCTTTTCTTGTGCTCTTTTTGTTTTTGTTGGTTTGTTTCTTGTTCTGACCTATTCCAATCTGTCTGTTTTGCTTTACCTTATTCTTTCATTCTCTCTTAGATGCCTATTTGTTTTCTAATGAGAGACAGTGAAGGGTGGAACCAGATGGGAGGAGAGTAGGAGAGCAACTTGGAGGAAGAGAGAGAGAGGAAACTGCAAGGAGAATATAGTGTATGGAAATACTATTTCCAATAAAGGTAAATATAAACAAATAAGTATAATATATTTGTCAATTTATTAGAAAACACAAATGGCATAGTGTGCTGAGAAATAACTAATAATAATATGCCTAATAACAATTTCTCATCATTTGAAAATGCTTTGGCTAATCTGAAACACAGTGGTTTTTTAGAGACAAATAATGCCTTCCTTAATGAATGAATCACTTTTTAAAAACTAGGTATAAGAGTGTTTGCCTGCATGTATGTTCACCATGTGTGTGTCCGCTGCTTGAAGAGCCCAGAAGCCATCAGATCGCAAGAACTGGAGTGACAGACTGTTGTAACATAGTTGTGGGAATCAAACCTAGGTCCTCTGCAAGAGCAACCAGGGCTCTTAACCACTGAGCCACCCAACAACCCCGTAAGTCACTTTTAAGAAGAGCCTTTACTTTTAACACTCCACTTCCTGAAAAGATTTTCCAGAGGCTGTATTTTTTGGGGCATTAGAATTTTTATCTGGGGAAAAAATAATTTATTTAACTTTTATGTTCAGCAGTGTGTTCTTCACCTTTATTTTTCTGGAGTCTTTTTTATATTTGGTGTGTGTGTATGTGTGTGTGTGTGCACATTTAGTGTGAGTGTGCACGTGCATGTGCACATACGTCTCTCAGTGCACTTGTGGAGATCAGAGGACCCCTGTGGGAGTGTCCTTCCATTAAATGGGTTCCAGGGATTGAACTCAGATCATCAGCCTTCATAGTGGTCATCACTACCTACAAAGCCATCCTGTCAACCCTTCACTTTTGTTTTTAATGTAGACTTTGACTAAATAGAGAGTTCTAAAAGTGCAGGTTATCTGTTTTATTTGTATTCTTTTTTTGGCATTTCAGAATGCACTTTCTTGTCTTCTGCATTTTCCTGTTTCTTTGACATGTTAGCTAGCCTACTGTCATTTCATTGAATACAATGCCCATATTTGCTTGGCTTTGTTGTGAAATGTTCCCTTGATCTTTGCTTCATAAAAGTTTTAGCTGTGCATACAAATATAGTGAGTGGAATTTTGGGACTTCTGAACCCAGTAGTTCGATGCCTCTAGTCAGTTCTAGGAGATTCTTAGCGAGTATTTCTTCAGTGTTTCCCTCCTCTGTTTCTCTGTTCTCCACCAGGCATGCCAACACTGAAAATCATCAACCATGCATCTCTCCTGCTTCTTTAGTTCTCTGTCCTTTCTTATTGCAGGCTTTCCAAATGAACACTTTGAACTTTCCTGTCTTCCAATTCACAAATCTATTTTGCCATGTCTAATTTTCTATTGGATTCTTTCAGACTAGAGTTTGCCTTAGGTCTTAATTTGCAGACCCCAGGTCTCTGATGAAATCTTCCACATTACACTCCATTTCTCCTCAGCATAGTGGTCAAGGTACATTACAGCCTCTGTCTGATAACTCGGACACCCAAGTCTCTCTTAGGGTCAGCTTCAGCTGTTTTCAATAATATTATCTTTCCCTTAAAGGGGTTTGGCTTTGATTTTGTTACAATTTTTTATTGTTATGTTTTGTTTTCTTCTAAGTAAAGAGCAAAAGCATATTGTCTTAACCCTTTCATAAGCCTGAGTAAAGATTGAAGCAGATTGTTAAGCTAAGCCAAGAATTCCCATTAAATTCACTAACCGGGTCTTTCCTGTCAGAGAGACGGCTAGGGCTTTCGGCCATACTTCCCATTTTCTCCTCCTTTGTCAGATGTCTGCCTCCACACTAACAGAGGTCGAAACAGCTCTTCCTTTAGATCAGTGGTTCTCAACCTTCCTAATGCTACAGCCCCTCAACACAGATCTTCGTGTTGTGGTGACACCAATCATAAAATTACTTTCATTGCTACTTTGTAACTGTAATTTTGCTACTGTTATGAATGGTAATGTAAATAACTGTGCTTTCCAATGGTCATAGTGACCCCTGCAATAGGATTTTTTGGCCAAAAGGGGTCACAACCCACAGGTAGAGAACCACTGCTTGGGAGGCGTGTGGCCTAGTTCTATAGTATCTCACCCTACATTAAAGTTCTGAGAATTTATGGGATGAAGTTATTTATATTTACACATACTTATATAAGTTTGACTATGTATTCGATGAATGCAATTACGGCATATATATGTATATGTACATGTATATGTATATATGAAATGTCCAACTCAATCAATGAGTCAGCTGCTCTATTCTTTGTCCAGAGATAGTGATTGCTCAGCACATCCCTATGTTGAAATCATAAACAGCAAATGAAGCTCCTCTTAATCATTCTTTCCGAAACTTTGCACAGCCCATTTTTATGCCCTAAGCACATCTCTAGCAGTTCCAATACACGACATAATCGTGACAGCCACTACTCCATGTGAGCCTGAAAAGCGATGAAAAAACATTTCCCACCCACTGGAGGATTCCAGGCCCCGCAGTCAGGCCCTCAGCCCTCTCACTGCTCGACGATTCCTGTTCTCATCACCTTTTGACCTCTGTCACTAAATATCTGAGAACCGCTTAGAAAAATGATGTACTTTGCTGACAGTTGCAGAAGGTAAAGTCCGTGGTGTCTTGGCCCCAAGCCGTTGAGCAGATCTTCACACTGGCAGGAGGGTGTGGTAGAGGAAATCCTTCACTTCAGCTCCGACGGGAAACCTTCAAAGGCACATGCTCGATGACTTATTTCCTCATATAGGAGCTCACCTTCTAAAACTTCTGTAACCTGTTCAAATAACACCATTGTCTAGGGAAGAGAGATTCAAAATAGGAGCCCATTAGGGACATCTCATATTTAAACCAAAACAACCTAATTTAAATAGGTTTATTTTGTTTGCCCTTTTGTTGTAGACATATCCAAATAATATTGAAGCAGACACAATACATGTAGCCAATATAAATTCAGAGACGTTTTCCGTATTTTCCTTTTAATTTTTTTATGGTATTGAAGAGTTTATTTTCCATTTCCATTTTATTAAGGTTCATATTTTAAAATGTACTGATCAGATCAAAACTTTTTCTAATAAAAAGTAATTTTTATCTTTCCCATAGAGAAAATAATGACCTCGGAATGCGCTGACTTTACTCCTTAACCTTCTCTTTGTATCTCCTAAACTGCATTTGTTAATGTTTTCTTAATACTCATATTTTACTGTGTGTGATACTGGGGATTCACTGACTTTTTTTTCCTGATATCTTTACTTTTTCTACACTGTCTGAGTCCTTTTTTTCTTCTCTGTTTGCTGAAATATGACCCATACAAGCTCTCTTTAGAAGATTACAGAATCTTTAGAGGCCTTCTTTTGTTTTTTAAGTCTTCAAAGCAAAAGTAGTTAGGTATTGCATTTCACAAACATTTAACAATACAACTACTATATCCTTATATGACCCAGCTATTTCAGTCCTGGGCATGTACCCAGAGAACTACACACCATGACCCAGAGGGTCCTGGTCTCCATATTTACTGTTCTTTCATTCACTGTACAGAGGAAGCGGGACCAACCTAGATGCCTGTCAAGGGATAAACAGACAGTGAAAATCTGATACACATGGAAAATTGAATAGTATTCAGCTATAAAGAAGAATGAAATCACAAACTTTTCAAGAAAATAAACCGTCTGAATGTATAATGCTAAGTAGGGTCACACACTCTCCGGAGGAAAACTAAAACCATATGTTTGCACAAATATATAGACTCTAGTTCTCTGCATGCGTGTGCTTGTGTAAACAAGTGTACACGTGGAACTCTGCAGCATGTACAAAGGGGAATAAGAAAGGGTAGATATTAGGGAATAGGGAAGGACCGAGTACAGGCAATGAATGTGTGAGTCATGAAAGAGGATAGAGAGCTAGATGTTTTTCTAGTTTTAACTCTGTCCTGTGTTTCTCATATGTTGGAGGGGAATAAGTGCATAAAACTATGTTTATAATGAAAGTGTAAAACCCAGTGTGAAGCTCCATAGCTTCAAAGTGGATTATTCTAACTGTTTATGTCATTGAGATACATAGACATGGCTAACTTCACTGTGTGATTTTTTTTTATTTAAAAATTCCTTAATAAAGTTTTAATACATTTTAAAAGATTAAAATTAAGAAAAAATACAATTTTTAGCTTATTGAATAAAACATAAAATGTATACATTAATCATTGCCATGTAATGTTTGTCTTGAATATCCATTGAGTAAGGCTTAAATCAAGTTACACATATTTATCTCCTCAAATGCTTACAATTTTGTCATAATAAAGGCTTTTTCATAGACTTTCTTGCTCTCTAAACTGTAGAGTGCATTATTGTATGTGTTCACCCAAGTGCAACAGTGTACCAGGACCCATTACCCCATCTTTGTCCTTGTGCGCATTGGCCAGTTCCCCCATCTGTAGTAGGAGACCATTTGTTCATTTCCTGGCTACCCAGACTCCCGAAATAACCACACAGAAACTATTAATTAAATTACTGCTTGTCCTGTTAGTTCTAACTTCTTATTGGCTAGCTTTTACACCTTGATTTAACCCATTCCCAATATTTTATATTTTACCACAAGGTTCTTGGCCTACTGGCAAGGTTCCACCATGTCTGTCGCCAGCAGCGGCTCTATGGCTTCTCTCTGACTCCGTCTTTTTCTTCCCAGCATTCAGTTTAGTTTCCACCGCCTACTCTACTCTGCCCTGCACAGGCCTAAGACAGTTTCTTTATTAACAAGGTATTCATCACATACAGAGGGGAATCCCACATCACCCATCTCTGTTCCAATCTCTCAAGACCACCATTCTACTCTCTCTGACCTTCTATGACACTAATTGTTTAAGATCCTATGTGTAAACGTAATCATGTGTTACTTCCCTTTCTGTGTCTGGCTTAGTTCACTTAACATATTTATAAACATAGACACACATTTTATTCCTTTCTAATATCCAACATTCTTTATGAAACTTTCTTTTTAAATGTTAAATTTCTTTTCCTCACTCAATATCCCCTTGGCATCCTTAAATTTATTGCAGTGTGTGCTGCTGGGGCTTCAATGTGCTTTGTCCCAAGGCTTCACCTGTTGGAGTCTTGATCCTCAGTTGGTTAGGCACAGGACGTGAAACCTTCAAGATCAAAGGCCTGCTAGGAAAGTGAAGATATCAATTGAAGGCTTGTCCTCAGAAGGGGTCATAGGACCCTAGTCTTCCTCTGGCTTCTTGTCTCCTGTGCCCTTGTCACTTGCATTCACAATGCTGATCTCTGCCATGAGAAGTCAGAACCAAAGTGGGTCATCACCATAGCCTACAAGGTGCTATGTGGACCTTAAAGCTTCCAAAACTGTGAGCTGGATAAAACTCTTTATATATATATATTTTTCAGTATAATAATGAAAAGCTGGCTAACATACATGCAGCTTCTCTCATCACCACTGTCCCCGTACTTTATAGGAAAATATTCATGACTTTCTTCAAACATGGAAACTATAGTTAATTACTTTTGCAAATATTGCCACTTCAGCATTGCCTGTGTTCTTTCTGGAAAGTCTGTGAAATAATGTTGGATGCTAACTACTGTGTGATTCTTTCTGACAATTTGTTAAAATACTGTGTGTGTTGGGAAATTTCTTAAAGGAATTGTAATTTCTATCAGCAACTGCTTTGAAATTTTTTCAATCTGCTTAATTATTTTAATAAGTCAAAGGTTTATGCTTTCTGGCTTACCCCCTCCCCCCCGAGTTTTTAATCTTGGATGATAGTAGCTTTCAATCTTGGTAGCCTTTTGATTGTTTTGATTATTCCCTCTTAGTAATGCTAAACTCTTTTTGTTTTGGACTCCTATAAAGCCTTCCATGTTGGGCCATTGAGTGTGAGTTACTAAGGTTACTGAATCAGTGGGCTATTTTAAAAGTCTGCTCGAGTCTCACTATTTATGAAGTCATATTTATAAATCTGATAACTTTGCATGTTTTGATTATAGTCAAGGAAATAATATTGATGGCAGTTTCTCGGTCATTCTTCAGACTTGACCAAACACAGAGCAGCGAAATGTTGGAGTGGCCTAAATTCTTATTGCCAGACACATTCAGAGGATAAACAATGTCTTGTCTGCTATGCACCTCATTGCACAACGTGTGCTAGTGATGTCTCCGTTATAAATGGTCCTCCATACGTGCAGAGTGCTGTCCAGTGCTCTTCCATGTGGAAACAGTGATGTCCTTATGGAGAAGTAGTGTGTTTGTTACATTTACCTCAGAAGTGAATTATACTGTAGGCTATGAGTTTGGTTTATAAATGTAGGCTATGAGTTTAATGTTAAGGGATTAAAAAACGATATTAAACATATGTAAAACAATGTTATGTGTTAATCTGTTGATAGAAAAAAATCTGCTCATAGGACCAAGCCTTATAGTCTTGGCCATGTTCATTGCTGCTCTCCTCACAGCAGCTAGGAAATGGAAGTGGCCTAACTGTCCCTTAACTGAGGAAAGGATAATGAATGCGTGGTGCATATCCACGGTGTAACGCTACTCATCTGTTAAGAAAAATGCAATCAAGAGTAAAGCAGGGAGGGGCAAGGAAGAAGTTGGAGAGGAGAAAGAGCGGGGTGAAAATGATGCAAACACAGTGCTATATATGAAATTCTCAAGGGAAGAAAGAAAAAAAATGAAATCATGCCATTTGTACGTAAAAAAAATGGATAGAACTGTAAAATACTATATTGACTGAGATAACCCAGACCCAGAAAGACAAACATAATGTTCCCTTTGTTTTTGGTTCCTGGACCAGTTCTTTAAACTTGAGGATATCACCGAAAGTAAACACAAGAGTCAGGATAGTATAAAAAGACCATGGGAAAAGAAGGAAAAGGGGGATCCCTAGAAAGGGGTGCACTAGAACACAGGTGCTATGAGGGGGAAAGGGGAGAGGGGGGCTTGTTAACTGCAGAGGAAGAAGGGATGATAATACAGAGCGAAAAAGAGACAGGAGAGATAAAAGACTCCAAGGATTTTTGAAAAAGCCAGAGGGAAGTTTTATCTTATAAGCTTACTTTTAAAAAAATACACACAAATACATGTGCATATGCACACACATACACACATTAAGTGGAGTTATGTCACATTAGTTATAATGCTTCCCCAAATAACCATAGACTATTTAACCGAAAATCCCAGTGCCAGGCGTGAGAAAACTCCCTTCAGGTTGTTTGTCAGAAAGGTTCAATAGGCTTACAGAATGATATCGCCGACAACCTGTGGCTGAAGAAATCATAGTCCTCACATAAATGCTCTCCGGGGTCACTGTTTTCTCACACATGGTTCTAGTTCCATCCACAGCTTAGATAAGGTAGCCTTTCTCTATGCTAAGAGTTCAGTACAGTCTCAACTATTCCCCACTTCACTTTAGAAAGAATAAAATAACCAGACTCAGAAGTCTTGCTCCACCTCTCAGACTGTGACTTGTTATTTAGACTCCAGCCCCCATTAGCTTGCAATCATCCTTTGTTGTCTTGTCTTAGATATGTTACACCAGGTTTCTTTCCTATCATCACTTAACATGGAGCAGTCTCTTTCTACTGTTCAAGTCTGCTTGTCACATATTTTAAAAGTTTTAATTTGTAAATTTATATTTAACTTGTAAATTTAGGACCAGAATCAGTGATGCATCTAAAATCCTCAACAAAATTACTAAGTTACTTAAAATTCCACAGTCAGAGGTAACTTTTCTATGTTACTATGTCTCCCTAAGTATCTTGCCAAAACCATGCTCTTTCAGGTCATCATGGCTAAACCTTCTGGAGTCTTACAGTTTGGCAGGTACTGCACTGAAATCTTTATATTCCTGTGCACTCAACTATATTTTCATTTATCTTTATAACAACACTATGAGCTAGGCTTTGCTAGTGCATCCCTTTTATAGGTGAAGTTGGGTCCAAGAAGGTTGAAAACCTCCCCAAGTTTAAATAACTAATAGTAGGAGATCATAAAATAATTCACATTTTAAAATTAAACTAGCCTGAGCAATATATGTTCCAAATGCTCTTCTCTCTACCCAGAATATTAGCTGCTCGCAGCATTCACCCTTGTCTATTATCCACCGATGAACCCTCTCCCCATCTCAAATGTCACATATTAGCCATTCTCTCCTATCACAGTCCCATGTCTGTCACTGTGATGAAACACTCTGATTAAAAGCAACTTAGGAAAATATTTATTTCGGTTACAGTTCCGTAACACTGTCTGTCACTGAGGGAAGTCAAAGGGGAACTCGAGGCAGACTGGCCTGCTATTCCCCACTAAGCTTAGCCTCTGCTCAATGAACTTGCATCACAGCCAATAGAATTCAACAGACAGCAGGAGATATGCTCCTGCACAGCCAGCCCCCGGTGCAGCTTTGACTCAACTAGCCTTCTTATTTAGCTGAAGACCACCAGCCTAATGTCACCCACAGTGGCCTAGGCTCTCTGACATTAGTTAACTATCAAAATAATCCCTGATAGACATGTCCACAGGCCAATTTGACTTGGAAAATCCCTGCATTTTTAAATTTTTCTCCAGTGACTCTAGGCATTATCAAGTTGACAGTAAAAGCTAGCTAGAGCTTCTCTGTTCTCGGATTTCTATAGTTCTATGGTCTGTTAACCATTCCATGTGCCCACATGGACTGCTAAGCTGTTTTCATCTTTAAATCATTAACTCTTCTAATACAGACATCTTGTTTACCACCTTTGAGTGGCGATAGTCCTAGCATCTACAGCATAGGCTATTAGTAAATTTGTATTCCATAAATTTTCATACAGTTTTCTTACTGAGTCATTTTCATGACTATATTGCCTTATTTTAGCTGCTTTGAAATAATTTTGTGAATGGATGCCTATATATCATCTTGTTTTCTAGCTCAGTAGACAAGAGAAAGCATGGAGTTTAGGAGTCAGGCTGGCATGCATTTATGCTCCCTTTTGTTACATTCTGAGAGGTGGGAATTGGGTTAAATTAAAGTCTTATCAGGTCCCCATCGATACAACATGATGTTATGTGAGTTGTAGTGGTTGGTACTCAGTCTCTGGTAGTCTAGTAGACATATCCATAGCCCTGCACACTCGCTTTCTTTGTTTGCTTTGAATTGCTTCTAGTAAATCTAATAATACAGCAGCAGCGGATTGTCGCTTCCATTGTTTGGCTATAGGAAGACCATACTTTCACCTTAGATTTTCTCTCAATCTCTCTCTTATCCTGGACTCAGTCCCTTTAAGAAATGCCAACCTCCATGTATTGAAGCTACCATGTAGACCGCGTGAAAGAAAGTCTGCCAGCTGACACTGTGTAATCTTGGGATTAAATCCTCCATAATCTGAGGCTTAAGATGATGACAGTCACAGCTAAGACTTTGAGCAGAGCCTTTGGTCATCTTTATGGCATGACCGTGTAGCTAAGTCACATATGTATTCCTGACCTATGGAAACCCATAGAAAAGAAGTGTGTATTGCTTTCATAAGATACAGTTGGGAGCATTTTGACACACAGTTTCCTATAACTAATATGCTATTGCCCATGTTGGGCTGGGCTTTCCGGTGGTGGATCTGCTTCCTAATTACCCCTGCTCCCATATCCACACTCTTATTAGTAACACCATTTTAAAAAAAATAAAAATAAAAAAACAAAAAATAAAACTCATTAGTTCGCCAAAATTCTACTTTGGTGCTAAAGTAACTTTGGTCTGTTGTGGCCTTGTTTGTGGGGTGAGTAGTTGCATGTGGGTGTCTCCCCAGGGAAACTCGGTCACGTGACAATAATAATAATAAAACCCAGGAAAAGGTAGGCCTTGGGAAATTGACAAAATCGGGAGAAAAACAGATACAGATTTGTGCCAATTTAGAAACATCCTCTCTGCCATTTACTTGCAATTCATCGGTGAGGGAGTTGTCACCACCCCACCTGGTAGTCACATGTCTGAGAGAAGAATGCCTAGCCCCGCCCCCCAGGGTGCGATGGCCGCAGGTCCCGTGAGAGGACCCATTACCTCAAAGGGTTACCCAGAAGGTCATCCGAGGCTCTTGTTGGATCTCTCTCAGTTTTATTTCCACTTTTAAACTTGCATGAATACTTCTGATGATAATTACCAAATGTTGATATGTGTGGAGAATCAGCATTCTACAAATAGCCAACTTGGACAGCTTTCCCACACGTGTGGCACTCTGAAATTCAGCACATTCCGTTAGAATCACATGTTTGCTTAGAGAAATATTAGCAAAAAAAAAAACCTCGCTTTGAATACACACACACACAAATACACACATGCTCGTGCAGATGTAGAAGAGACGAAATCTTGAGTTGAGCGTGTGAGAACTAAACTCCGGGTGGTTGGACCTCAGACGGTCCCCCTCGGCCAGCCTCTGGCCAGAGTGCTCTGCTCACCCTCACTGCATGGTGCCTTCGTATGTGTGCTGTATTCATGGGGTAACAATACTTCCATCAACCTCAGTGCTATTGCTGCCTCCATGTTTTTTTTTAAGATAGTCCATGTAATATTTAAAGTAAATATTAATTCACTTTAATTTAATTTAAAGTAAATATCCAAGGAAAGCGTATTTACTTAATTGTCAGAGTGCCCTTGTGCCCACTATAAAGTAAGCAGATTTAATTTCCAGTTGCGGCCCTTCTTAAGACTATGTGTGTATTGTCCTCTTCCACGGGGAATACAAGCTGCTCTTTTCCTAATCATCCAGCAGACAGTAGCATTCACCATGCCATTAAGAAAACCAATTCAGTCCCTTCCAGTTTCTGTCACACGGTTGTGTTTTTTTATCCGCTAATGCCCTTTCCTATGACAGACAGCCTCTGGTGTATTGGACAAGGATGATATTTGCCATCCATACTGCAAACCGACATCTTGAAACGTCATGTTTTTTGACCTTAAAAATCTCATGGGCTTTTAACCATATTTTTGTCACACTTAAAACCCTCTTCAGAACCACAACTTGAGGCCTTCAATTGAACACTGCATGCACCTGTTTGATTTTTTAAATGTGGGCTCTGGGGATTGAACTTGGATCCCTGGGCTTTGCTAGACAGGCACTTTACAGACTTAGCCATCTCTCCAGCACAACGCTTATGTCTTTCTTTTCTGGAGCAGCAAAAGAAACCGACACTTTCTGGAAAATCAACATCGGAATGCTCCCTCTTAGCGGATCAAATTATCATTTGATATTTACAGGCTGTGTGTGTGGGGGGGGGGTGAGCATTCCAGTCTCCCCACCAGGGGTTGCTAGACATCAGAGAAGCTCCCAAGAGAGATGGGTGAGAGTGGTAAAGGAGACCCGAGAGCAAGGCAGTCAAAGAGGAGGCTGTCACTCTGGAAAGGCAAGCAGCCCTTCTGCTGAGGAACTCAGAATGAGCCATTGTGAGCTGAGCTGCCGCGCTTGTGAATGGAACGCTTTCTGTTGAATGAATGACTGCTGTTTCAGAATTCACAAAGTCTGACTCAAAAAGGGCCGGGAGATATGAGCACGCTTCAAGTGTGCACTGCGCACGTTTCCCCTCTTGTCACCCACGGTTGTTTTGGTTTTACTCTGCCGCTTTAGACGTTGGGAAGCCACAGCCAGGGTATAGGAGAAATCCAGTCATTTGTAATCTGACCAGATAGTTTGTCCATCATCTCTTTTCTACACCGATTGCCTTTCCCATGGGAGGACTGCAGACGCCAGGCCCCTAAAGACTCCCTCAGTTCGAACTTCCTTTCCACCAGGGAGACCTGTAGGCATTCGGTCTTAGGTCGTTACTTCCAGAGGACGAGGAAAAGTTGTTCAGTCTTCTTCTTTCTCATTTTTGAAGCTTGCTCACCAAAATCATGGCAAAATGTGATGAAACAAACAAGATTTCAACTTTCAAAGACAGACACACTGCCTCGGGCTTCTAGCAATATGTGCCCGTGCTTCTTGCATTTAGAAATCCCCACGTTGTGTTGTCCTTGCCACTGTGCAGACAAGTCCCTCCTCTTCATGTGTCCTCTGCAAAGTCAGCGGAACTGCCGACCCTAATTCTGGAAGGAGATGCACAGTACACAGTGTTCCCTAACAGTGCGCATGCAGATTGTGTTCAGGGAACAGACTTCCTATAAACAAAGATATTCGGAGTTACATTATAGCCTCATTCTTGAGATAGACCTCTGTTTAATCACTGAATCTTCCAGGAATAATAATAATAAAAAGATACAAATAAATTGCTCTATCGTTCTTAAATTAGTATCGAATCTTCATCTTCCCACAGTAGGAAGCAGAACTGGGTTCTGTCACAAAACAGAGAGTGGAGAGCAGGAGAGAAAATGGAAAGGAAAGAAGAGGAGCGGAGGGGAGAGGAGATCCTCGAGTCTAAGCCTGGGTTAGGCTTGTGTTCTTAATTGTAACACTAGAGGGAGTCAAACCTAGGAATCTGCAAATGATCCCAGAGCTGGAGAGCAAGAGCAGCCGGTTCACCTTTCTCTTTAAACAGATGCTCCCTAGCTCGACTGCCCCAGAAAAACACCCGTATCTAGTGTGCCCTGCTTACTCTGAGGTTACTATTTCTAAAAATAGTTTTCTGAACATCTTTAGCGGCTTGGGAAGCATGCAAGTGGGGTGTGGAGCCCAGGAGCACACTGCTCTCCTGCCTCAGTAGCACCCTACAGGCTGAGGGTGGGGCAATGACGCTAGCCAAGAGCACCAAAAGGGGCTCTGTCTGGGACAGGGTGCATGCCCTGGGATGCAAATGGGCTATTCTTCCTGGTTCTTGAGGAAGCAAAATGCTGGCAGTGAGCTAGGTGCCTCAGAAGTGAGCTCCATGTGGCAAGTGACCATGATTCCAAGGCTGTTCTTAGACTCCACTTTCCCCCCCCCCACACACACACAGCTGTGGTGCTGCCTGGGACCCTGTGCTGGCTCTAAATATGGCAGATGAATGAGGTTTTGCTCAGCTCTACCGAGCTTCCAACAGTTCAGTGTTATGAGACGGGCATGGTGGCTGGAGAGAGTTCCAAGGTATTTCTACAATTTGTGGGGGTAGACAAAGTCAAGACTGGGAATTCTATCCATTTTCTTTCTCCCAGTCTCATCTCTAGTCAAATTTCCAGTTGCCACTTACTTTTTGAGTCATTTTAATTTTTGTTTGGATTTGCTGTTTAAAAAATTTCCCTGGCCGGGCGGTGGTGGCGCACGCCTTTAATCCCAGCACTTGGGAGGCAGAGGCAGGCGGATCTCTGTGAGTTCGAGACCAGCCTGGTCTACAAGAGCTAGTTCCAGGACAGGCTCCAAAACCACAGAGAAACCCTGTCTCAAAAAACCAAAAAAAAAAAAAAAAAAAAAAATCCCCTGAAGAACTTCTCTAGTGGAATTTCTGACCCTCTGAGGGGTATTTTGAACATTCGTTTTTGGATATCCCCAAACTGTAGAAAGCAGGGACCCAGCCTTGTCTCCAGCTTTGCTCTCTTACCTGATGTTAGGGAACTAAACTTAGGGTCCCTCAACACCTCGGGGCCTCTATGGTGCACGGTAGGCTACAGCATTTGGGTACTGGGTACAGTACTTACACAAAGGAGCCCAGCTGCCTCCCTGACACACTGACCCCATGTCAGGAGCAGAGACACTTGGTCCAAGCCATCCTCTCCAGAAAGATATTGGAGGACAAGGCTGTTCTGTTTCCCTGATGAATTCATGGGAGATTTCGGTCTCTGTAGATTCCAGGGAAAGCCCATTTTCTAAACTTTGAGGCTCATTGCTAAAATGTATCATGACCAAGCCTTTATGTTAGGAATATCAGTCTTCATATTACACAACTTCTGGGGTTTGATGCCAGCTCAGTTTGCATGTAACTGACTGTAAACAATGCTCTGACTTTCCCCAAGCCTCACAATTGATTATTAGTTACTATTATTAATTTATATAAATAAGACTATCAGAGGAAATATTCTATTATGTCCTTTCTGATTTGAAAGTTACCTGATTCCTGTCTCTGTCTTAAAAATGTGGATTTTTCTATCTGCCGACCTAAGAGTCAAAAAAGAAGCCGTCTGGGGTAAAGTGCATGCAACTCCAGGGTGCCTCATTGTATTGTGTAGGAGGAAGAACTTTTCAAAGGAAACAAGCTTCGTTTATTCTGCTTGATTCGGTTATCTCTAATGCTGGTGCCCATGAAAGCAAGAAGAGGGTGCCGAGGGAGGGGAAGGGGACACATTTCCAAATGTCAAATGTTTAGCAAAGGCTTTGAACTCTGACAATTGAGGCTTCCGGTAACTTCTGTCTCTACTTTTGTGAAAAGAGAGAAGAGGAGGAGGAAGAAGGAGAAAGGAGACTATGTACCTACAATGAAAGACACCATCATCATGCCTGTCTAGGGCAAAGATCTGGCCTTTGACACCTAGCTTACTCGCAAGTAATCTGGGGCTCTCCCCTTTCGCCACCTTTAAAACAATCCCTGGTTATAGCTCTGAGCCAAAGCTGAATTTCACACCATGCTGATTCCCCCACCTGACTCTTACAGACGGCACATTTACTGAGAGCTCTGCCAGCATAGAACAAGATCATTCTGGAAACTTCTGTCTTCAAGGGCCATATACCTGTTTGAAGGAAATAAAACACATGAGGAAAGTAAGAAGCAACAATATAATTTAATCTTTCAAAAAATGATGTAGGGTAATCATTTCTGGAAGCCAAAGCAAAATCTTATGAAGGTCAATCAAACAGAGATAGAAAACGTATCTTTAAACTGTGGACTAACAAGTCTCCTCATAAGGGTTGGGAATGAGTCTTGAGTATGTAAATACACACACACACACGTGCAATGTACAATTTGGAAGAAAACATTTAAAAAATCACTTTTGCTTCTCATCTACCCTCTTCTATTAATCAAGTACAAAAAACCCTACTGTCTGCCCCACATCTCCATAGTATAAGCCAGGAGAAGGTCTAGCACATTCTTGCCCATAAGAACTCTGATAACTGAGTGCAGGAAATCAGTGAGATGATAAATCAATTATAAATGAGGTATTCTTGTTTGTAAGCCTGGGCTTGTCAACTACAACTTTAAACAGTCAAGCAAATGTTGCAGCTTCCCATGTGCAGAGAAGTTTCTATCCTTCGGTCAAAGCCTGGCGCTAGTCAACTTTGGACATCAAGTGTACAAAATCAGGATGTGAGTACGTAGGAAAAAGAAGAGCTAGCACTCACAGGGGTCCACAGGGGTGTAACCTGGGTTGGGGTGCACATTGCACTAGAGGAGAAAGTTTACTTGAAACTGAGGTACTGAAGGCATTCTGGAAGGAAGGGCTGAAGTTGAGATCAACGTGGGGCTCTTCATTGTTTCGGTCTGTGACACCACAGTTCAAGGAAACTGGCCCTCCTGGTCTGTAAGAGGGAAAGAGGAGGCTCCTAAGCATTTCCCTTGGAATTCACCCCCGAAGGAGTGCCAGGATCTCAGAGTCTACTTCCACTCTTGCGCATTGCAGAGGTAAGGGGTGAAGCACAGGGCTGATGGAACACAGAGGAGAGGCTGCCTGCAGCGATTCTTCTACAGCACGCCCTCATCAGCCAACTGGACAACGCTCGGTGTTCCATCCTGTCCATTCACAAAGGCACCTCCTTCCTGTAGACAGGGACAGAAATCACTGGTGACAGCAGGAAGTGGGGTTTTCCAGTGTAGTGTGCCCTGATGATATACTTCCCAGCCCCTCAGATAGATACCTCCCAAACAGGCAAGGGCAGAAACTACAGAAAAACTCTGCTCTGACCTGCCCAGGCTGCTGATGCCGACAAAAAATGAGAAAAACTTGGGTCTTTAGTTTCTCTTCTTTTCTTGGCCCCACCTTATAACCTCCCCAACTCCGGACAGGAAAATCTCCATAAATACTTCCCAAGCAAAGGACAATGGGGTGACAAGTGGAGAACACATTTGCTCTGTAGAGAGGGGATGCAACCGGATGAACGTAGAGTACAGATAACTCTAGAGACCACAACTCTTGTTCAGAGAGGTGGAATGACCTGGGGACTGTGGCAGCTCAGAAAGTTCAGAGTGAGTTCTCCATCATAGGGGACCATAGAAAGCCAGTGTTGGGCACCTAGCTTCCTGGGGGAGGGTGGCATGCCAGTCAACTGAAACTTATCTTGCTCCTTTGTCTCCTACCCCATGCCCACACTGCCTGCCCCTGGCTGCCCTCTTCCTCAGGAGCCAGCTGCAGCATGTAGGAGAACTCGGCCCTGTCACGGCTGTCTCTAGTGTGTTATTGTTAGTGTTACGTTACAAATCCTGTTTCCATGCCAGGGTCCCTCGGGGGTCATAACCAGAAGAGGCCATGACCCTGTCAATAAACAGAACCCCAATCCTTAATGTAACCAGTTTGCTTTCACTGCGTCTTTTCCACGGCTTTAGAGGTCAGATTGCTCTCCTAGGTAGAATCACTTCAGAAAGTACAAGAAAGCCATTTGGACGCTGATCTCCGTGGCAAGAGGGAGTCGAGACGGGAGATGCCTTGTCTCCCCAACGCTACCCACTTGACAGACCAGAGAGCCTTAGGGTACTGACTCCAGCCAGGTTTCTCTGCCTTCCTCCTGGCCAAAGTTCTGGTTTTCTTGGACGACTGCCTTCTAAGCGGCCTGAGCTGGTGTGTCAGACAGAGTACATGAGAGTGAGTGTAGACACGTGTAGCAGAGTGTGGTAGATGCTGCCATAAAGCCCTGCTCAGGGAGATTTGGTTCCCCTCAACCCACTCACAACCTTTTTCTACAGTTTTTCTTCCCCAAGCAGAGGTAGGTTTTAGGTGCTGGGCAGAACCAGGAGAAGGACCAAAAAGGACAAACTGATCTATCGCATGACAAGAGAGCGGGTCCTACCGGCACACGGGTGCCAGGCAAGAGAAACTACAAGGCAATCTGATCAGGCTCCTGCATGGAGAGCCGTTTCTTTTTTCTGCCTTGCATCTAGTAGCCATGCATCTCAGAAGTTCTGGTACCCATCCCTGGACCTCTGGAGTTGCCACTTTGCATCAATCTCTTGTCTAGACCTAAAGATAAAAGCATTCTCAAGTGTATATCATTGGGAACACAGTACTAGCAGATAGACAGAGTGCTGGTGGAAAGGGGGGAGAAATAGCCACAGGTTCTGTTGCACAGTTTCAGACCTAACCCAGCGTTCACATGGCTTGGCCTGTCTCTAAGACTTCGGTGTATGGGAGAGAGGAGGGCATGAGAGGCGGTGACGTGATTTGGACACTGCTCTTTCCACTGAGTTAATCAGAGTGATCCGTGCTGAAGAGAGACTTTCGGATGAAGAGTCTAAGCTCTCCACTTTATGTGAGAAGATTAGGGGATGCAGAGGTGGCCTTTTGGTTGCTCTTCCAGAGGACTCCAGTTCATTTCTCAGTACCAACATCAGGTAACTCACAGCTTTCCATAGCTCCAGCTCCTATGAATTTCGTGCACGCACCCACACCAACAAAGAGAGAGAGATACAAACAGACACACAGACAGACACACAGTCATGCACACATATAAATAAATGGATAAACAAATAACTTTAAAAATAAATAAATAAATCAGGAAATAAGCCTGGGTGAGAAAAACATTTGTCTACAGCCACAAACTCAGCTCCTGGCCCTGTAAATTGTGTCATAGGGTAGAGAAAGAGACCACCAAAACACCAACAGAAAGGACAACAGAGCTGAAAGAGGAAAGAGGGAGCTGGGAGATTGGCTCAGTCCTTAAGGAGTACTTGTTGCTCTTGCAGAGAAGCCAGGTTCAATTCCTAGTGCCCATCCATACCCATGGCTCACAGCCATCCATAACTCCAGTTCCACAGATCCAACAACCTCTTCTGACCTCTGCAGGCACCAGGTACATACATATGCTTGCATGGTACATAGACGTACATGTAGGCAAAACACATAAAATCAATCAATAAAACTAGAACAAAAATTTAATAGGAGAGAAGATGCCCAAAGGTGACCTTCTGAAATTCCTAGAGTCATAGAGCAAGGAGTATCTTTGGGTAAAGACAGGTCAGTGACATTAGACATGTGGTCTCCAGAAGGAAGCACTGGGATGTGTAGGTTTGTTCCCTGGCATATTCCCAGCCTACAGAACACTACCTACTTAGAATGAAGGCCCAATGGTTCTTTATGGAGTGAGCATAAAGGCTTTGCAGGTTCACCTGGCCAAAGTCAAAGATCAGAATAGGCTAATGTAGGGGTGGAAACGAGAAGGAGCATTTTAAAACAGCCTCCAGCCCTAGCCACTGATCTTCCTGCTCATAATGTTTGGAAATCACTGCACAAATAATAGCTTATAGATGTCTTTGAAAGAAGAGACCCTTGCCCAAAGTCTCTCAGTTCTTTGATAATAACGCTGGTATCAAATTCCTTTCCTACATGGCATTCTCAAGTAACCTTCCCCAAGTAACTTGCATAGGAAGAACTAACTCAAGTATTCTACAAAAGCAGTGCTGACAGTATAAACCATGTGCCAGGCTTATACCCTTTGCCTTTGAGCTATTGTGTGTGTGTGTGTTTGTGTATTTGTGTGTGTGTGTGTCAGCCACAGTTACTAGGCCTTGCTTCACAACTACCTGAAGCCAGAAGGGTGCAGCTTGTACAATCAGCCAGAGGCTTCTGAGTACAATCTTGCTACAACCTGGGTACCCCACGCAGGGAGTCTGAGCAGGGAGAAGACAAAGGTCCTGAGAGAACAAGAGATCTCTGCTCCAGCCTCAGAGGAGTCAGGAGCGACTGAGAAGAGGCTCATACACAGCTGTTCTCTGTGGCCTGACTTTCTGCCGGGAGGGAGGTGGGGTGCCTTTCATGTCCCTGGGTGTACAGAAGGCTTGCGTGTGTTTGTTTAGAACAAAGCCTATACTTAACTGCTACAAGTGAAACAGATTTTATAAATAGATGTGAGCATGAATGGTTTTTATGATTAGCTTGTTTTCAATCACCATGCTTGACCGGTGTCTCTGTTCAGCTAAGTAAATATTTCTATGGTGATAGTGTACACAATGCAATGGCCATTATTTAATGTTAATACAAGTACCATATGGGAGGGCTTATCGTGCTACAGCCCCAAAGCATAATAAAAGCAGATAGGACTTGATAGGCAAGGGTGGGCCTTGTTGTGCAGTTAGCTTGATAAGACATCTGCTCTTGCCAATGTTGACGGCGCAAGGATTGATGCAGGGATGAGTCTCCTGGGGACCTTTGTGACCGGATCAGGTGGCTGTGAGTTTCATTTTATTCACTTGGTGACCTTGGATAAGTCTCTAGACTGATTGTTTAAACATCTATGCCTTCTTTTCCAATCCATGGGCCTCTGCATGCCTCTCGAGAGACTAATGAAGACTAATCAACACCTGGCAGCAGCCCCGAGGGCTATATTTAGAACAAAGCAGCAAGGAAGGGTGGTGCTGAAATAAGGCCTCGTCTAGTTAAGGACTCCAGTGTGTAAAAGGAAGAGAATCCACTACAGTTTTTTTTCTTTCATTTATACTGGAAATTTGAGAAAATTGGAGGTTTCCTGAGATTAGTAAAAACAAACTTGCAAGAGAACAAAGCCTCTTAGGAAATGCACGAGGCTGCAGACACAGGCAGTCTCTTTCCAATCACGAGGGACAGTTGTGATTACACAGGGCGTGAAGCTGTAATTAGCCGTGTCTGCCACCGAGCAAATGAGGGTGGCAGAGCTTGCCAGGCTGCAGCCTGAGATACTTCACCTTCTCAAAAGCCACTTTGCTTTTCATTTTGACCTAATAATACTACAGTACTCAGTGTGCTAAGCTTCCCAGAATCTGTTTATCTATCGTCTGGCATCTTGTTCAGATAAAAATGTCCTGTTCTAGACTTTAGTCTTTTGTAGCCACGTGTTTGGATGAAAAATATCCGCTACAAAACACTTAATATGTATTTCATGCATTCTGCATAGAAAATGCTTCCATAATCGTGATTCCACTAGCCTCACACACGCGGTAGGAGGAACTGTCAGCATCTTCAAGGATGAGCGATCTTGAAGACGTTCTTGTCCATGCGAGGAGGTGATGCAGAACTAGAATGCAATCCTGTGTCTCAAAGCCCAGTGCTGATGGAGTCTGTTCTTGTTCATGAAAGATAGAGATATGCCAAGATCGAGGGGCTTTCCTGGCTTGTTCTAAGGAGCTCTGGATTAAGTCATAGTGTCTATGTCTATCTGTTGTTTCTTTTCCTTCTGGAAATACTGGCCCTCTGAGAGCCCTCCTCCCCCATCTTGCTCACCAGTCTGGCTCTTAGTGACATGAAAACAGAGCCTTAGCTTGTCTCCTTTACTATCAGGGAGGAAACTAGGCAGAGGTGAGAAAACACAGTAACTGACAAATGCTTACAAAGGAGATTTGGATTCCCCATGGTGTTATCCAACGCAGCAGGATTATTTCCATGTGACTTACTGAAGTCACAGTTAATGTTGGGGACAGTCTGTTGTTCAGGATATTTGGAATGGCCACCAGGCAACCATTGGTTAATGTGGGCTGAGAAGGAAATTATGTGCATGGGGGTGAGTCGATGACTAAGTTGACCCATTGTTCTGGCTCTGTGGTTTAAATAGACAGGTTTGCAAGTTCTATGCAATGCCACAGGCTAGGCCATATGCTGAAAGCATCTTCCCTCATCCAGAGCCTGGGATAAGGGAAATCACTTTATCTGATGCAAGGAGCCAGCTTTCATTGCCCAGGAACAGGGAATGGGGGCAGGGGCTGAGGAGTGTTGTATGCACATATGTTTGCATGCTTTTGGCCTTTTCTTTAGCAACCAAGAGGGCAGGGGCAAACCAGGGTATTCAAAGTACAGGGAGAATAAAATTCTGTTGCTGATTTCAACTCAGCTCTTTCTGGACCCAACTGCCACGCATGTTTCTTATTATGCTGTGGATTTGTTTTGCACTGATGGGTGGGGAAAGCCTGGTGAAGCAATAATCGTGTGAGTGAAAGCAATGAGTCTCTGGTGTCCTCCACCAATTTCCCACAGTCTTTGCTAATGCCTCGGGGCCTTCAGGGCTTAGAATTGCAACTTTCGGTAAATACTCTTAAAGTTATACTCAGCGAAGCAACCCCTAACCCTTCACCAAGTCATACAGCCAAACAAGGATCAGAACAAGGAATTATCTGCAACAGGAGCGGATGAATGCACTGAGCAAGGGGCAGTGGGATCGCCTTCACTTACAAGAATTCGAAGACTTCAAACTCACAACTCTACTAGAAGCCACTTTTGACAAAGAAGAAAACCAGAACCCCAGAACCCAGGTGGCTCAGGAGCATGCCAAGGTCACACAGCTAATCCAAAAGGGACCTGGGACTGAGACCTAGGCAGCAGGAGCTTCACTAAGCTGAGTGGTGCCTCTTTAGGAAGTCAGGGATGGAAAAGGGACCAGTTGGGAGTGTTTGCCAGCCTCCAGGGCTGAAGCATGAGCTAGGAGCTCATAAGAAGCATGAGGATGTTAGGAGACAGATAGCAGCAGATGGGAGGCCAGCCAGAGAGGCCAGCTGAAAGCCAGAAGCCACTGTTTGGAAAAGGTTTTGCATTTTGATATTTTTACCAAGATATTTCGGTCTCTTTTTCTTAAAATAATACATTTTTGAGGCTCTTTTTTTTTTCTTTTTGTGAGCTCTAATGTTTACTTAACTCTTTAGGATGTGGCTATGTGTTAAGGTGATACTTCTCTGACCTCATTCTCTATATTATGCAAAAAATAACTACTGTAGTGCTAACCACGTGGCATATCTAATAAATTACTTCCCCTAAATCTTTCTTGTGTTTCAATAGTGACAGTTCTTAAATAACTAAGTAGGTACACAACATATTTTTTTTTTATCTTCAACCACACTTCATCTTAAAGGAAGAAAAGATTTGTGTGTACATTGCTGACAGAGAATGCCATGAACCTCTCCCGAGGACAATATTAAAACAAACCCTAACTGGAACACTCAAGAGAAGTTCAAATACAAGAAGGAAGGAAAGAGGGGGAGGGAGGAAAAGGAGAAAGAGATGGAAAGAAAAAGAGGAAGAGGAGAAGAGGAGGAGGAGAGACTGAAAGAGAAGGCTCAGCAGTTGAGAGTTACTTAAGGTTCTTACACAGTACCAGTGTTGGGTTCTCAGCCACCCACAACAAACAGCTCCCAATAGTCTATAACTCCAGTTTGAAGGAATCCTATGGGCTCGTCTGGTCTCTAAAAGTTCGGCATATACTCGGTGAAGAGCATACAAGCATTATACATAACAGGAAAAAAAAACAGTTTTTAAAAGAAAGAGAAAAAAATAAAAATCAGACACACATACACAAATGCACACTCATGAAACTTGGAATCAGTCTAAATGCCCATTAATCCATGACATGTATGATACATGTATATATAATATTATCATGATTATTATAGAATATTTAAACAGATGTAGTCTGCTATATATCCTGTGAAATACCAAGTTACAAAACAGAATAATACAATGTGATCTCATTCTTGAAAGCTAATGTATGTCTCAGTGTGTATGAGTAGTATATACAGTGTCTGGCAAGGAGAACACACATTCCCAAAACACTACTTGGCTGGATGACTAACAGTCCTACTGTGTCTTCAGTTGTACGTACCATGTACACTTTTGACAGTAAAATATGAAACAAATCCTTCAAGACTGGTAATTTAGAAATTTGCCTCGGTGTGTCTCCGCAGTGCCGAAGGGAAGCTGGACCTGTCTTACCATTACAGCTGATTCGGAATGTTCTGTTCTCACTTGACTTTATGTAGTGATGGTTACTCTGATCAGAACTTTAGGAATACGGCCCCTTACTGGACAACCTGATCCTTTATTTGGTTCTCAGTTACTGTGAGTAATTTAATCTTATAAGCCAATACTATTGTTGACATTTATCCTTCTTTTTATGACTTTTCAAGGTGTTCCTTGTCATTGATTGGCCTCCCTGAGCTCTGTGTTTCAATTCAATGGCTTAAAAGGGAACCTTTCCAGGGTGCCTCACTCCAACAAGAGTGTCTTGACTATGAAAGGTGCAGAATGTGATGTTATGTCCCCAGAGATGTGAAAGAAGGAGAGCAGGCATCCCAGGTCCTGCCTCTGTCCCATACTGTTGCCAGCTTCTTACAAAATACCTGTCTGCATTACTCTTGACAAAGTGTCTCAAGTTAGAAGAAAGAGAGAGAAAAAAAAAAAACTCAAACAGACATGGTATTGTATGTAGGTAGAACTAGAACCCAGACCAATCCTATATATTTGGATAGAAATGCCCAGAAAACAGGAGTGTGCCTGTGTTTCTGCATAATCAAGATTTCATGACTACCATTCAGCCCACAGAAGCCTACTGAAGTCTACATAGCACCTCAGCTTTCCTGCTTTAGGAAGGAGTGAGTTCTAGATATTCTGGTTACAAGTGCAGGCTTTCTTCCCCCACCCCAACCCCCCCCCGCACCCCATAGCCACATTCAGCATTGCAGACTTCATGTGAGACCTCCTGAACCCTCTTAAGCAGGGCCGGCGCCACCTGCTGTGACAATTCTTAGGAAGAGTAAAAAACCAGGTTAGTGTTTGTCACCAGCGCCTCTCTCTTCCATGTGTGATGATGATCAGTATCTTGTTGCCATGGAGACTGTCAGACCCGGCATCTCTGTTTATCTGCAGAACATTCTCGGTGGTTTCTAAAAACAGGTGTGGCCTGGTTGAACACAGCACAGCCACAACCTTTTTTTTTTTTTTTTAGAAGTTTCTTTCACTCTGGTGGCTTTTACCAACTTTCCAAATGTCACCCAGTCTCCTTCAGGGGCTATTTGCCAAAGACGCTCATAAATGACTTACCTGGTTGTGTTGTTTTTTTCTGTGTTTTAAGAGATGCAATACTAGATAAGAAAACGCTTTCTGAGCCCTAATCTCCATGATGGTGAGCTGTGTTGTATATTGACAATGAGTTCTGGCCCCCTCGCCGGTGGTGTGGCTTCTGAGGTAAAATACACGAAGAAAGCGAGTTCTCAGTGGGTAAACTCCAGAAGGCTACAGAGCCGAAGGGGCTGATACCATCAGTAGACTCACAGACAAACCTTTACTGGTACAAAGCTCATGGCCCATAAAAACAACACAAGTCTCTTAACACTGGGTAAGATTAAGCATCCAAAATAAAACATACCCTATTATGCTCCAAATATCTCACCAAAACTAAGAACAAACAAGTGCCATCTGGAGAAAGTCCAGAAAATCAGTAAATATGAAGGAGATGAAGAGACGTGTTATTTCGCTAAAGATGAGCTATTTTGAGGAAGCCTGCTCTCCGACTGCAAATGCTGAGGAGATAGGAAGTAAATGAACAAGTAACTCCAGTCTTTCAGGTTCCAGAGTGAAGATCCAAGTCAACTAGATGAACTGGTAGCTTCTGAGCAAAGAATTTGGTACCTTGGAGGCAAGTCATTTAGCAGGGAGCTGTCGTTGCTTCATCCAGACAATTAAAATCCCAGAGCAGGAGCCCAGACCAGAGGACTGTTTGTCAAGCCTGCTGTGGAAGGGTTTATGTGCTAGGTGGAGATGGGATGAGACCTCTGAGGTCCTTCCCAAATGTAAGATGCTATCTGTCTAATTAATTGCCAGTCACACTCTTGGGTGTTGTCTTCCGTTCTCATCTAGGTATCAATGAAATTTAGATTCCTTTCTCCCTAACGGTGAGATCATTGAGATCCACTGAGCAGGAACTGTGATGGAGGACAGATAAATCCTGGCACCTACAATCTGATTAATTAGTGCCCCAGAGTCTTGGCTTAGGAGACAAGAGGTCTGTTGAAACTGAGTGTTAGTTCATAGCTTGTGAAATTTATCAGGTTCCCATTATACTTGTTTTTTCAAAGGAAAAATAGCTTTCACTTTTTTTCTGAGTATTTCAGGATTGTTTGATCATTAATAGGCTTTTTTGGAGGGGGTGGGTGGGTATTTGAATTGGTTTAGCCTGAAGCAACAAATAGATCTTGGAAAACTCTTGGATGGTCAACTTTTTATAAAAAGATTTATTTTTGTTTCATGTATATGTGTGAGTACATATATACATACATATGTGTGTGTGTGTGTGTGTGTGTGTACGCGTGTGTGAGCGCATACTTAATGCCCACAGAAGATAAAAAGGGAACTAGATCCTCTGGAGATAAAGATGGTTGTGAGTCACCCAGGGGTGCTGAAAATAGAACCCAGGTCTTCTGTAAAAGAAGTGTTTCTAATCATTAAGCCATCTCTCCAGTCCCTTTAATGGCCACCTTACCTTAGTTCTGTCTTGCCGGTAAGAGTTAAAGTATACCACTCTGAATTAAGAACTCAATGGTAGGTACCTTGCCTAATGAGAACAAGGCCCTGGGTTTGATTCCTAGAAAAATAAAACCAAACACACGTGCGCACGCACACACACACACACAATCTGGGGAAAATACTCAGTCTGTAATGTATTTGTTGTGCAAACCGTGAGCCAGATTTCAATTCACAGAACCTCTGTTTAAAAAAGAATGCTATTCTATGCTTATAATACCAGTGGTGAAGAGATGTTGCCAGGCAGATCCTGAATTCACGGGACAGCTGGTCTAGTGAGCTCACATTGGCAGACGCCACTTAATATTGAAAACAAACAAACAAAACAGGTGGATGGTACCTAAAGGATAGCACTCGAGGTTGTCCCCTCTACAGTAGGCCTTAAGCCCTGCTCCAGGTTTATAAGACCCTCTTCTCTTCTGTTGTTCAATGAGCTCTGTTTGTCAAGCTCAGCAAGATTCAATGGGGAATAAATATGTGACTGTATCCTATATGCTTTAAACATTCTCCTTAGTTTTGTTAGAGTTTTTTGATTCTTCTCAGCTTTGTGCTGTAGTCATTATAAGTGAGAAAAGGTTCATTCTCCATTCACCATGTTAGACTCAGCTTTCCTCAGTACCAGAATTCCTTGCTCTCTTGCCAGCTTTGTAGAAAGACTGATGATGGAAGAGACCGCCTTCTCCCAACTCTAGGCTGGTGAAAGATGACCAAGTGTACAATTAGCAAAGATAACAACTAAGGCATGAATAAGGACATTCTCGTGGGAAGGGGCACTCAATCAAGGGCCATGCTTCAATTATTTATGTGGTTAATTACAAGGATTTGACATCCACTGTTCTTTTTTTCTCTAAAGAGTAAATGTTCATAGAGTCTCTCCAACACCAAGCAACAAAATACTTTGTACTCCCCAAGTACAAGACAGAAAATAGTTCACAGAATGAGGCACAGCAGAGCTTCTAACACATCTGTGGCAAACACACCTTGTGACCACGGTATACTTGACACTTTGCTGTCTGATTTGAACGTCTTCTCCACAGCGCTGAGTCTCTGTGTTCTGTTTTTTCTTAAGCAGAATCAAAGAAGGTAGAGGCAGCCACAGAACAGCACTCTGTTTTCAAAGGTGCCATGAAAATGTTACACTTCTAAACTGTGGCAACCAGACACGCCCTGAAGAAAGAGCACTTCGAATCTTCACAAGAAAACAAAAACCAAAATAGCTTGCGATACCTTCTACATACCATGAAAAAAATCGTCCCTACCTTTAACGGCCATGTTGAGATGCACAGGACTGAGCGATGTACCACAACATGGAGCTCCACAAGCGGTCTTCCCACCATCACCTGCTCTTGGCATTTCCCACTCCAATGCTTCATCAAATTCTTCATCAAGCCGGGCGGTGGTGGCGCACGCCTTTAATCCCAGCACTCTGGAGGCAGAGGCAGGCAGATCTCTGTGAGTTCGAGACCAGCCTGGTCTAGAAGAGCTAGTTCCAGGACAGGCTCCAAAACCACAGAGAAACCCTGTCTCGAAAAACCAAAAAAAAAAAAAAAAAAAATTCTTCATCATCAAGAAACTTCATGTGGCCCATTATCTTAGGGCCCAGCTCTTTATTGATTTCAGGTCATCTGAGTCAATTATTGCTAACCTTGGTGTTCAGGTCAGGTATCAGCTTTCTGAGCAGGAAGGGAACTGCTGGAGTCTTTTGGAAAGACGTGTTTCCATGGCAAAGGTGTCTCACACACTGGCAAATTTGTAGAGAAGAGTATCAGCTGCCTGCAGAACTCGGGTGAAGATGCATCATGTGGGAAGCTGCCCATGCTGCCCATGTGTGGAGGCAGTACAGTGGGGAAATAACAGCATTTAAAATTTTTTCAACTCCCTTAGAGGGTGGTTCACTCATAGGGTGAGGGCAAAGCTTTTGTGCTGACATTTTCAGACCAGTTTCCAGATACAGAGTGGAAATTAAAGGTTGTATAATCAGGCCATTGCAAACAGAACTTAGGCAAGGTATCTTGGCCACAATGATTCTCAACCTTATTTCTCTACTCAGTCTCCCTCCCTTTCCCTCCCTTCCTTCCCCTCCCCTTCTCTTCCCTTCCCTTCCCCTACTTTACTCCCCTCTCCTATCCCTTTTCTTTCTTCTCCCAACCCCTTCCCTCCCTTTTCTCATTTAATGAGTCAAATAGTAAAAATACATAGTCTTGGGAGCACGGTCATTCTGAAAGTCAAGACATGACATATGACATTTGTATAGTTAGCATCTTGATTTGACTCAATGCCAATGTTTTCTTCAACTTCCCTGTAGCAGTCCAAGATACTTCTAGGAGTCTGTACGAAACTCCTGTACTTATTTTTAAGTGGCACAATGTTGGTCACACTGTACATTATACAGATTGTGACTTTGTCCCAGCTGGCCAGTCAACTCATTGATAACAAAGACATCTGTATTAAATTCCTACTACTATACCAAGTACTCTGTGGTATGCAGAGAATATAGTGACTAAGACAGATGCTCCAGTATGGTCAAGTGACAGCATCAAACTCGACAAGTGACAAGAAATTAATTATAGCCAGGTTTTATATTTGGTACACATTGATAAACAGATTATCAGAATGCAGCATAACATCATGCAAAAGACGGGAGGTTAGAACTTGACCTTCATACTAAAGCTCAGTGCAACTAGTTATTGAGGAATAATAGATAAGAATCAAGAAAGACCCAACATTCAGACAGTTTTCAGTGTGACTGGGCAGACAGAATACTACACAGAAAATAAAATGAAAGGAGCCATGTTGATTATGGGCACATATCACTGCAGGAACAAAGGTGCAGAAGGAAGGATTGTGTGACACGGCAAAGGAGCAATGAGCTGATCTGTAAATGGGTTGTCACGCAGGGAGGCTTGGAGAGACAGGTGGAAGAAACAAGGGATTTGGACTTTCCACAAACAGGTTTCGGCATCAGGGAAAGACTGCTGATAGCAGTCAAAGACATTTTACAAACTGCATCAACACAGATGTTGACAAATTTTGATTAAATGTTCAATCCAGATGCCAGGGTGTGGTCTCAGACTCTAAGCTCCTGACACAATGTTTCCTTCAGCACTCTAACTGGAGACCCTGAGCTCATTCCGAGCTCAGTCACCAAGTGCATGCTCATTAATAACACGGGTGAGTGAGAAATTATAGAGACAGGGGCATTGGCAAGAAGAGATATTAGACCTGGACTGATTTAGACCTGTGATGCCTGACAGTCCGTACTAAATAACCCAAAAATGAACTAATGGCACTTGCTCTGTCTCCTCTGGGTGCTAGAGAATATAAGGCCCAGCAATGCAAATTGTAAATTAGAGCTACAGCCCCCTGTAGCCCTGGAAGGGTTGGAGCTGGAGCTGCTTCTTAGAAAAGCCTAAAGCAGCAGTTCTTGGCTTGGCTTATCAACGCTACAAAATAAGAATAAATGAAGAACCCGGGTCCAGTGGGGAGTCTTCTAAGGTTACTTTTGTGCTCCCACAACCCCATCCCTGTCTGTTTTAGGTGGACTGCTTACTCTGCTAATCTTGTGGAATACGCACTCTGCACCCCACCCCACCCCCATCATTGGACAAGCCTATAGGTGGAATCAACAACGTGAAGTGCCTAAGTTTCAATGAAGTCTCAAAGCAGTCAATCGCCTCCTCTCTCCATAAGCAGTTTCTCTTTTCTTCACTTTGCCTCAATAGACCTCTCTGCAGCTTTTGCTGCCCAGAGACTCTGGGGAAAATGCACTTAGCTCTTTTTTCTTTAAAAGATAGCACTTTTATTTGGACCTTATCACTATCAATTGGGGCTCCTCAGGTGTGTGCGTGTGTGTGTGTGTGTGTGTGTGTGTGTGTGCGTGCATGAGAATGCTAGAAGTACGCTATATGATGCTTCCAAAGAACTTCCTTTGACATACTAGGGATGGCTCTGGAGATGGGAGGGGGTGAGGTAAAGGAACCAGTAGGAGCACAGTCTCTTCCTTTGGATACTTGCCCCTGGGATCCTTCATCTCTTCTGCACATCTCCACCCCCTCCACTGGAGAACCAAGCATGGTCCTGCACTACCCAGAGTTATTCCCACCAAGGCCTAAAGAAAGAAAGCACAAATGCAAAGAAGGGCGGAGAGGAAGACTCCATCCTCTCAGCAATGTAGCAATGGCGGTGTGAATAAGGCCTTTCACTTGCAGGAGCTGTCTTCTCCCCTTCTTCCTACCACTGACCAGGAAGAGACAATGGGTGCCACTCTGAAGGAGAGGCTGGGATAGGACAAAACCGTCCCACACTCCTGAGGGAACTCTCAGGCTCAGGGCCCCTCCTCTAGAAGGTCTGAACCTTGAGTTGATCATCCCATCACAGCCAGGGGCAGAGAATCAACTATGAGAAGTTCCTCCAATGAGAGAAAGCAAAGCAAGGAGGAGAGCTCTTGCTGGGGGTACAGAAGATGAGATCTCTGGACACTCCTGTGGGAAAGGAAAGTGCTCTGGCTAGCATGTGCTTAATCTCCCTGTCTCCAGAGTGACTGATGAATAGCTAACCCAGTGACTGTCTAACGACTGTTTATGTAAAAAAAATGGTGGGTGGAGAAAGCGGCTCACTCCTTGCCTCAGAACGAGCCCCGACTGCAGCCTACGGCAGCTGCAGGGGCTTTGCTGGACACACTAAGCTTCAGTTTTCGGTCCAGACCAGAGAGATCCGAAGTCTCTCCCTGTGCTTAGATCTCATTGATCTCCAGCGTCTCCTGTGATAGTGGCAGTTAATGGGGCTGGGTAGAGATCTATCTCCTCTCAGGAGTTCTTCCTACGGCTTTTAAGCATGTTTAAGTAAAATACACTGATTTCTAGGGCTCAGTTAACCCCTCCCCAAGAAGGGTTCCCACACTCATACTTTCAATGTGTGTCCCACTGTCTCAGTTTTTTTGTTTTGTTTTGTTTTGTTTTTATGTAATCCGACCTGGTTGACCAGATCTGGTGTTTGCTGTCATCCTGTCACCACATATCTCTAAGGGATTCCCTAACAATTCTGCCTTTTGGTATCCTGAAATGACCATTTAATGAGCTAGCTTGGGTTCTCTAAAAGAAAGAAAGAGAGAAAGAAAGAGAGAGAGAGAGAGAGAGAGAGAGAGAGAGAGAGAGAGAGAGAGAGAAAGAAAGAAAGAAAGAAAGAAAGAAAGAAAGAAAGAAAGAAAGAAAGAAAGAAAGACAGACTGCCTGGTTCATTGTATTAAAAGACAGCCAGCCTGCAAGCACACATTAGTTGAGTATACTTTCAATTAATGAAACTTAGCAAGAAGAGGATACAAGAGGAGTTCCAGGCCCCTGGTGAGGAATGTGTGTCTTCATTGTCTTCATTCACTACGAAGAGTCTGGATGGGCATGCTCAGGAGATGTGCTCAGGTACCTCCTCTCAGTAGGAACTATCGCCCTGTAGGTTTTAAGGACAAAATGCCAAGCAGACGATTAGCAAGCAAGACAATGTGCTGAGGTGTTCCTCAGTCAACGGCCAGCCTGGGAAATAAAAAGGCCAGGAAACCCCACCATGATTTACACAAAGCTTGCGCATCACATCCCATCTTCTCAGCCAAAAAGACCTTCACCGCGAGCCTCACAAGAGAATCTCGCCACGCTCACCAGCTCTGAGGAGTATAGCAGCAGTCTAAGAGGAAGGGACCAGAAACACCTGGGCCTTTGTGTCACGTTGCCAAGGATCTAGCCACAAGTCTGGCTCACAGCGCCCTAATTTCAGGCAAGTCTCCAGAAAGTTCTATGTCTTAGCTGAACTCTTTACACAAGAGTAAATATTAAAGTAATATTAATGGTACTTGTGTCATAGGGCTATGGTGAGGGTTATAGATGTCATATTTAGAATAGAGTTGCACCATAGTAACAACTTAATAAATTTTGTTCGCCACTGTTACATTATGCAGACCCACAAGGTTTCTTATTTAAGAGGACTCTGTGTAATCAAGTTTCTTTTTTTTTTTTTTTTTTTTTGGTTTTTCGAGACAGGGTTTCCCTGTCCTGGAACTTGCTCTTGTAGACCAGGCTGGTCTCGAACTCACAGAGATCCACCTGCCTCTGCCTCCCAAGTGCTGGGATTAAAGGCATGCGCCACCACCGCCCAGCTGTAATCAAGTTTCTACAGCTCAAGAACATCATTTCCTGCTTTATTGTCTCACAATTTAAAGCGTCAAAGGAAGTCTTAATAGGAAAATCTCTTACTCTCTGTCCTTTATTCTATTGCTTCTAGAGAAGAACTAGAGAAGTCCTTGCTGTGTTGTGTTTCTTAGACTAGGTTAGGTTAAACGTGACCTATGGAGGCGCATCTTAAAAACTATGCAATTGAACAACTTCTAAAGACCCTGAGCCAGCTGGTGGCCAGTTTTGAGGCTGGATCGGATTAGAAGCATTTGTCAGTGAGAGCATTGACTGGGGAATGTCCTGGCCCTCTATTCACTTTCCACGAGTAGGAAGTTTTCGTAAACAGAGTGGGAGCCCACAGAGCAGGGGGGCAGTTCAAAGTTGAGTAGGGGGTTTAAATTGTCAGACACAATACCAACCTAGGCAGCTAACACTCCCCTCAACCTTATCTTACGTACTTTCTGATTAGAACTCTTGCTCCTTCTTTGTCTCATTAGTATTTGTATGGACATACTACCGCACTGTACATGCTGCCCAAGGGCCTCTTTTCCAAGGGTGTGACATTGAGATGAACATTCAATCACTCCGCTTGAGAATCACAGACCAGATGGTCTCACATCCTCTCACTACACAGAGTCTGAAGACTGAGATTGTTGTGTATATACACTCTGGCTTTGAACTGAGACTTTCAAAACAAGACTATGAACTTTCGCCAATATGACTATACAATTTAAGCGAAACTTGCCCTCTCAGTGGGAAGATGCTTATTAACTATCCTTAACCCTGCATCTCTGCTTAACATCCTTTATTCCTCTTTACCTCTCATTATTTTTATTTGGCACTTATCACTGTTTAATGTAGACATGATTAAATGTGTTTGCCTAGGTTACTGTTTGTCTCCCATGGTAGAATATTAACTCTGTGCAGGAAGACATGCTGATTATTCTGTTTACAGCTCAAAACAAATTCTTACCAAACTACCTTCTGCCAAGTCTTAAAGGTTTAAATAAAACAGATTCAATGGATTTCCACTGATCTTAGAATAAAAAGCAAAAGCACCAGCATGGCCTACAAATGCCTGTGGCTCCTACCTTAAATCTCTACTTGGCTTTGTGGAGCTGTCTGCACTCCTATCAGACAGATACACTTAAACTCACTACCTGGACCATCTGCAGATGGAGCCTTTGCACAAATGGAAATGTTTTCTGCCTTCTGGAACATTCTTCCACTTACTTCGTCAATGTTGACGCAGGAAAACACAGACAGCCCCTTAGTCCAGCTCAATCTGGTTTGGGCCTTTTCATTTTATGCATTTATAGGATGATGTTTTTTTTCTCTATGTATACTCATGAGTCATTTAATAATAGGGATAGATCCCAAACATGTAAGTAGGGAAATACTAGCAAATCAAGATGGCTACGGTATAACTGGAGAGATAATTTTATAGGGCCTCATATATATAGTCCATCACTGACCAAAATATTATTATGCACCACATCACTGTGGATATGTATTCTATAAACACTTAGCCAATGCCTACACCTAAGATACAAACCCTAGGAGCAAAGAGACTGCAAGGGTTTCACTCACCTTGGTCCACACCATCCCTATCCCCTTGTCGGCCTTATATCACAAAAGAACAGATGACGTCATGCATTCATTAATTTTCTTTAAAGTCAGTAGTACCGAAGACCATAACTGTCATAGAATTTACCAGTATGAGGAGGGTCTTTAACTAAACCTCAGTTACAAGGGAAGCTGGTCAGCTCTGGTCATCTAGTCCTAAACCTGCAGTTCCAGCCTTAATGTCTCCTACTTGTCTTTTAATAGTCTTACAAACATGCCATTCAACACGTTCGTCTACATCATCTGTCTCTCGTGGGAGCTCCACGGGAGAAGACATATGGACTTTTCTGTTCTCAACCACACTCCAGTTCTCAGAACAGCTCCAAGAACACCAGGAATATTTGTGATCAAATACAGCCCTAGTAGGCCCCTCAACTGGGAGGCCAATATCGACTGAGTACAATCATATGAAAGTTAAGAGTATTTTGTGTATGTTATTGGTTTTCTAAATCAGCAACTGGTCACATGCAGTTATTAAACACTAAAATGTGGCGCATGAAAGATGCACAATATATATATAGAATACATGTTGGGTTTCAAAGAATTAGTCAGAAAAAAGAATATAAGATAGTTTATGAAAATTTTGTAATGGTTGCTTATTGAAATAATAATATTCTAGATTACTAGGTTAAATATAAATTATTATAATTTATAATTAACCATTAACTTTTTATTAAAACTACTTACCAAGACTGCTAGGAAACTTTAAATTCTATATGTAACTTATATTTCTACTGGAGACTGCTTGTTCTGAAATATAATTTTCTAATGCTTGAAATCATTTCTTTTAGGAAACATTAGGTTGCAGACAAAAACAAAGACCTCAGTGCTTAACCCACTTTGAAAGAATTACTCTTTCTTGCATATAAGGATGAGGTTTTAGAAAATAATTTTCTTATGCATGAAGCTTTTAATCTTTTTTTCAGTCATAAAATAAATGTTGGTGGAACAGAGGGAACCCTAATCTCAAGTTGTGGTAAAGAGACTATGTACTTCTTTATTCAGTAGCATAGAGTTGTTATTCTGCCTTCCTCAAGTTTGAACTCACAAATTACACTGACCTGGTTTGTCTACAAATTTACATTATTCCCTGTGCTTAAAGTTATATCCCTCCTGAAGTAATATATATATATTATATATATATGCTTTTTTTGCTTGCTTCCTTCATTCCTTCCTTTCTTTTTATTTTTCTCTTTTTTATGCTACTAGGAATTGAGCGTAGGGCTTTGTGAGTATTAAGTAATCATTTACCACTGAGACAAATTCCTTGCCCTCTCTTGACATTTGCTTTTGAGATGAAGTCTCATTGTGTTTCCTAAGCTGCTCTTGAATTTATTTTGTATCCTAGGCAGGCCTTGAACTTGCCGTGCTCCTATCTTAGCCTTCACATTAGCGGGAAAACATTTTCTGATGGGTTATTTTTAAAAGTAGATCAAGTCAAAGAATTCCACCTGAACAAATTTATCCATGGTGGAGCATAAGTGAGCATCTATAGTTTTAGTCAGTGTGATTTCAAGAAGACTGTATTCTGAATCTTATCTTTAAGGAATTCATAGTCATGAGAAGGGAATGACACGTGACACGGAGCAGTTGATTTCAACATCATATGGTAAGTTCTAATCCTCTGATAACGAGAAGTTTGGGTGCAACTGATGAACAAAGGGAAGAAAGTGTATCTAGCTGTGTGTGTCTCTCTGTGTGTGGGGTGGAGCAATGGGAAAGCTAATCAGGGAACCGCTGCTGTATCTCTAAGGACGATGGTACTGGTTGCCTAATAGCTAGATCTTCGTTTCTCATCAGCATCTACAACAGAAACACAGTTTGAAAGTGATCACTTCTCCCTTATCTGGACTTTCACTATAACCGTCCCCAGTCTGATTGTGCTAGTAAGGTTTGATGACGTTATAAAGATAAACATCCATGATGAAGATTTTCTGTATTTCTTTCCTTTCTAGGAAACCCTCTGTCACCCAAAAGTAAAAATATCAAAATGAAAAAAAAATGAAGTCTCCCTGTCCCTGCCACCTCCTTGACTAAAATGACAGGACTTATTCCTCCTCTGATCCCAGTCGGCAATGACCCTGTTCACACATGCTGTGAGCTTCAGCAAGAGCTAGGTTCCATCACGAAGAACTTCTTTTCTTCAGGTTCTCTGCAGCATCCTCTGAGGACCCACCCTTGGAGGAGATGCAAGGCCTTTTTAGCAAAGTAAAAGTAGAGGCCAGTCTTCTTAGCCCCATGACAGATGTCCACATTTTGTCATTGGTATATCTAGTATTAAAAGCTTGTAGAAATTTCTCCCATCAGAAAGCAGCTTCTGGGCTTTACGACAAGTAGGAAACAAAAGTTAAAGTTCGAACTCTGGTGTAAGGTATAGATACATGACTAGTGTTCAAGGAGTAACAGCCATGCTCATCCTGATGGTTTCGTCGTCATCGAGCAGATTATCAGAAAGCAACAGGTCTCCCCTTTACTTGGACTAAGTTTTCAGCTTATATTCTTGGCATGTATCCAACATGTGATACAATAAACACTAAGAAATGACTCAATCAATCGTTAAAAGCAACTGTCCCCAAGCCTGACAATCCATGTGGTGGAAAGACAGGACTTCAAAAGTTGTCCTCCATCCTCCACACATGAACACACGAACATGTTTTGTGCGCACACACACAGACACTTGCAGTAAAATACAATAAAATATTTAAATAGCTAACCATTAAACATTTAAATAAATTTGCATGTTATTTAAATGTCACTTCATGTTTACAAACATTAAGTAACTCATATCTTTGAGTCACCTCCTTGATTGTATAATAAATTCAGAAAATTCATTTCTAACGTGGAATCTTATGAAAGTAACAAGAAGGTATGTGTTTAATCTGCTGAATAAGTTATAACTCCATCATATTTCTGCGATTGCCTTGATTGCTCAGGAACCTGGGCTGTGCTAATGTTCAAACACACAAACTATATCAGTCTAGGTCTGTGTCTACCCAGAGGTGTGCTCCGCAGATCTCTACTGTGAAAGACTTTCTGTAGAATTTTCCTAAAGGCTGAATAAGTTACGAAAGAGATTTACAACGCCACTAACCTATTAACAATTCCAAGAGACCCAACAAGAAATGCTTTAATTCATTTCTCTCATCTTCTCCTAAACTTATACATCCACAGATCTTTCTATGCCTGCTACCCTTTACCCCAGAGCACATGGATCAAAATATTAGTGGCCTTCAGCCATGGTTTATTTATTTCTCTGTCTACATGTGATATACAGATTACAACCTGTGTGTATGGGTCTGCATGTGTATGTATGTATGTATTTGGAGAATGGGAGGGGGATGGGAGAGGACAGGGCTGGTTCTCCTCTGCAGTTCTTTCCTTGTCCCTGTGGCTTGGTTTATGTATTGTGTTGTGTATAGATTTGCTAGAAATCAGGTCACTGGTTCAGTGAGCCTGCCCCACTGCTGGTCCCCAGCCTTTCCTGGCAGGACTGTACATGAGCAAGAGCCTTCTAGGGAAAACCCTAAGACTTTCAGGAAGTGGTCTATGATGGTGTGCTATAGTAACTGATGAGTTTCTTTCTTAGTCATGGCCACCACAAGGGGGTCCCCAGGAACTGACACGTCTCTGAGAAGATAAGAGAGATGCTAGGCTAAAGTCGGGACTGCCTCTGCTATAGCTAAAGACCCTGTGGATTAGGAGAATCCCAACTAGATTTGAGCCCAGGTCCTCTCCTCTCTCTGAATTCCTCTCACCTCCATGCTGGACTCTTGCCTGGAGCACCTGAGGTCTTTGCTTTTGATTTTACCTCCTTTGCCTTGAATGGTGAGTCCTCATGCTGTATCCACTATCATGGATGTACCCCACCAGCCCACCCCGCCCCGTCCCCAGACACATTTCTCAGCTGCTCCCAAAGCTTTCCTGAGCAATAACTGGGCTGAAGGGGGTTATGGATAATACCATACACCTGGAACAGCAGTAGCCAACCCCTCTCCTGTGTCTGAAGACTCTTAACTCCCTCATTCCACTGTCTGAAGATGTGCAATTCTCAGACACCTGTGATGTCTTATAGGAACTTAATGTAGTTGTAAATCAATCCTAGAGCTTCTGATTTAGTCAAAGTCCCAAACAAAATAATTATAAAATTAAAATAAACAGATGTGCATAAAAATGATATACCTAACATTTCTCCTATAGATGGTAAATATTAAGGTATGGAATCTAATGGTAGCCATGTGCATCTTCATGGTCCCGTAAAGACTAAGAAATATGTGGTTCTTAACAAAAATATGTTGAGTAAATAAAGAAATAAAACTCAAACTCACAACAGTATCTTGAAAAACTACAGTAGATTGCTGTTTTATGAGGGCAAGAAAAAAATCCAAGACATTAAACAGTTGGGTCACCCACAGCCTCAAAGAAGGGCTTCCTCAGGAGAAACACATGTATTGCCCAGCAAGGCAAAGTAGGAACCTTCCAATCTGCACATAACAGCAGTATGAGGTAAAATATCACCAGCATGAAAAAGCCCTGGGATCTGGGACTTCAAAAGGGTCATGCTAGGTGACATAAGCCATACCCCATAGGGCAAATACTGCCTGATTCTACTCAGATGAGGCATGAGGGTTAATTAAACATGTACAGGAAGAAAGCAGAATGGCAATTGCCTGGGGCCGTGTGAAAAGGAAGGAGGGGTAGGGAGCTGGTATTTCACACGCACAGAGTTTTACTTTGGGGCTATAAATAGTTCTGCAGATGGAGATGGTAGTGGCTGCACGACAGCCCCGAACACTCAATGCCATTGGATAAAGCACTGTGAAATGACAAAGCAGTTAATATAATTTTGTGTATACTTTTAAAAATTAGGTAAGCAGGACTGGAGAGCTCTTGCTGCTGCACAATCCGGAGGACCAAACTTGGGATCCCAGCGCCTGAGCGATGAGCAACCTGAGAAGGCCTGAGCATCGAGATCCAAGAAATCTGACACCTCTGGGCATAAGCAGGCACGTGTACCCACATCCACACATGCACACACACACACAGACACACACCACACACACACACACACACACACACACACCACACACGTACAAATGACTTAAACTCTTTAAAAGTTCAAGGTAAATAGGTAAAGGTTAAGCCTAAATACCGAATTCTTAACATAATCGTTGCAATATTTTCTGCAAATATAAAACTATTTTCCCCAAATAGCTAAAAAGGTTTATAACACACACACACACAGAGAGAGAGAGAGAGAGAGAGAGAGAGAGAGAGACCCCTCAGGGAGAGACACAGAGACAGTGAGATACACAGATAGAACAAGAAAAAACACATTCTTGGTTTTCACACTAAACTTTTGGAACATGGGGCATTAGCAGATGACCAAGAGGCCACATTTTAACACATCTGAAATTTAAGAACCACTAGGTTTGAAATATTCCTATTTTTTTTTAAAACGAATGTCTTCCTATTTTGACCAACGATGGAACAAAACCTAAGTAAGAATCCTGGGACTACTTTCTTGTGCAGATGTTGCCTGGTCTTTACACTCTTAACTAGATTTCTGAGCTCCGAATAAAGCCACTAGCATTGTATCTAACTCCAGAGTGTGTGCCAATGTAGGTAGCCATCTTTTCCTCTTCCTGAATCTCGTCTCTATCCCTACCCCCTTCCACATCTCTGCCTTGTAAAAAGGCACTAACCATGGGAAGTTGAACATGCTGATTGGGTCATGACCAGGCTTATTTCTTTCTCTTTGTTACTTCCAGTGACCCCTTCATCAAGGGTCAGAGCCAGATTTGAAACTGAATACGAGAACAAGAAGAAGGGAAGGGTAACAAGAGTGTCAGGCTATAAAACCTTCCTGTCCCAATGCTACACACAATAAAAAGAAAGGAAAGGTGGGGGATGGGAGAAGGGGAGAGAGGGGGAACTGGGGAAGGTCTCTAAAATTAAAAAAAATTAAATAAAAAATTTTTAAAAAGGAAAGGAAAGGGGTACAACGGAAGACGTGGCTATGGCAGCCTAGGGGCTTTGAGGCCAGTAAGCCTTGAAAACTCAGGGAGAGTCAAAGCTCTTTGGTTTCCAATGCTTCCATTCTCCAGTTTCAAAATGGCAGACATGGAAGAGAAGCTCTCTCAGGGCTTCCCCGTCTTTGACAGTCTGCAATTGCGCAGAGTAAAACCACCCTGTACTAAAGTGGTCACGATTGTCAGGAGCGTGGCTTAGTGTGGCTTATACTTTTGTTAGCACATAGTTTTTCAATAAAGGTTTGGGCACAAGACTGTCTTGGGCAATGCTTCTGCAAGCAAGAAAAGTCAGCAGCTCCTCTAGCCCCGCCAGGACCAATGGGTGTCAAGGAGGAAAGGCACTGGAGCATCTGGGAGTCTGTTAAAGGCCACTGTTCTGAGATGTGTGTATGCATCTCCCCTCGCCCCGCCCCAATGTGTAAGGCAGATTAAGGAAAAGGAAGCCATGAAGTTTAGGTATTCCAAGGAGACGTGGGAGGCTCTCTTCCACCTTCTCTCCTGACTGGTCATTTCTCACATGTGGATGAAGCAAAACTTCCACTAGAGAAGATGACATTAAATCAGTTGGTCCAATCTTTATTTTAGAAGACCCCAGAGTTTGGAGCCAGCATAACTTGGGCTCCAATCTGGGGAAATGAGCAATGAATAAGATTTGGCTATTCATCAAACAGCAGTAACAGAGCCAGCGACTGACTCCCCATCTTTAACCAGACAAGAGGAAGGGTCAAATAAGAGCTGACCCAGGGAAAGAAAGAAGTGCAAACATTTCAGGATAAGGGGCTCCCTTCTGCCAGGATGCTCTTGGGAATGAACCCCATGAGCCAGTGTCTTTCTTCAGTTCCAAGTTCCAGTTGCTGGGCCTGGGGAATGGAAAGCTTGAAAGCAATGCCATGAGGGAACTTGGCTTTTGTCTTTCCTGCTGCTGCTGCCTTGCTCCTCTTTTTGATTTAGACAGCCACTCTGCTAGCTATGTGGACACTGAATGTCATGCCTATAACCGTGATGATTGCTGAGTTTCTCTGTAATATCAGAAATGGCCAGGGAGGGTTTAAACAGCCATATATAGGGCACCCTTGGGTGCACCATATTTTCCTCATTCTAAGAAGCAAAGTAAAAAAAAATTTAAAACTCATATTGAGGCAACTATCTGTGGCTAAAAATAGAGAAGCCAAGTCTTGTGAGATATGTGTGGGTAGCTGTGGCTGAGGGATGTGAGACCTCAGCACAGTGAGCAGGCTCCAAGGGAAGAGAGTTCAACTCACAGTCTAGGGACAAGGGCAGCCAGAAACCCTGAGGTAGGCTGTGAGCCCTAGAGATGCTGGACAAAAGCCTTTGCTTTGTATTTCACTCTTCAGACAGGGCAAGGCATTGTGGCTAAACAAGTCAAACCCGGACATGCTCCTGCTTCAGCTCCACTCCTTGTCCATCCAGTGATGTGTCTGCCAGTACCTCAAAGCCTTGAGTTCTCCATCTGATAAACCAAGTTAGAACAGCTTCCTAACAGTGACAAGACCTTGATGGAATGATACAAATACTCGATGGAACTATTTCTATGCACCTTCCTCTGTTTGCTCTTGACAATTTCTGTTTCTCCGCATCTTTCTGTAAATAATTAAAATGAACAGCTGCCAGGTATGAATAGCTGTCATTTAGAGAGTTCTGCAAAAAAAATAATAATTCCTCCGTTGTGGCATCTTTCTTTCTCATGGTTGCATTGTTGCCTTTGCTGAGTGTCCCTGATGCAGGTAATTTTCTCTTTCTCAACTCTATTTCTTCCTTTGTTTAAAAATTTTTCAGTTTACTGGGCAGCGGTGATGCATACCTTTAATCCAAGCACTCAGGGAAGCGAGCCAGGTGGATCTCTGTGAATTTGAGACCAGCCTGGTCTACAAAGCAAGTTCCAAAATATAGCCACAGATGTTTCACAAGGAGACTCTGTTTTAAAGCAAACAAACAAACAAACAAAAACAAAATAAAACTTCTCATTTCAACTGACCACAAGATTCCAAAAAGAAATTTCTAGCCACCACCATCACTCCCCCCCCACCCCGCACACACACATACTAGTGCATGTGCTCACAAGTTAAACTTGGATTTGTGAGTTGCATTTGCTGAATATTACTCTGGTGATAAAGATTAGATTCTGATAATCCCACAAATCAATTACTAAATTTCACCCGGATCAAGAGTTGCTTTTCTTTCTTTGAGTCATAGGAAATCATTAGATGGTTAATAAAGCGTGGAAAGCCTATCGTGCGTACTGCCCCACTAACTGGGCCATTAGTTTGGAAGGGGACATCATATGACACCCCCACAATTCCCAGTGAGCGTAGAAGATGTAGTCAGGCAATTCTCAGAGCCAAAAATGGCTGGAGGACATATGGGTCAGAACCTTGGAACAAACAGAACTGCCTGGGTGGAAACACACAGGCTTCTAACGTGCGTCTCATCGTAGTTAGGGCTGTGAAGCCACCAGGATAAAAAGTGCATATGGTGGTATGATGCTAGCAAGTAAGTATTTCTAGGCCTGTGCCTGCATCTGGAGTGGACCTCCAGACTGCTCTGGATACTCAGCAGGACATCTCCCATCAGGCCAGCTCTCCTTGGAAAATAGGGTCTTGGAGAAGACGGCAGCACCAGGGAGCCCCTGTAGCAGAAGTATGACAAGATAACCCTCCATCCAACACCGGGGCAGAGTATGTCAGGCCTCTTGCAGCGCTACTGTTTGATCTTTATCGGGAAGCCGAGGGGGTGAAGCGTATACGTCAAGGAGTTCGTGCCTGTTCATCGCTGTTCATCATTGTGGTTGCCCCCAAGCAGACCCAGCAAAATAACACTTGAAGCCATTTCTGCAGAGAATTGCAAAAACAGCCGAGGCTGGGAGCCAGTCAGTGGTTCCACTGCAGTTCAAGAAAACGCCCACAGAGTGGTAGAGGCAGCTGCAGAAACACCACAAAACAGAGCGGCACACTAAGATACAGGCGCACACCCCCACAACAGCTTAAACCAAAGGCGCTGGAGCAAGGGCTCCCATGTCAGGAAAGAGGCAGTGGATTCTTTCAGATGGTATTACTGATGTGTCAACATGAGTTCCTTTAGGAGGGTTGCCTTCTGCAGAGAATCATCACGGTTATTGGCCAGCTTATAGAGGGTCAGAAGGATCCTGCAGAGGGAACAACACCCCTTCTTCTTTGAGGAAGGCACTTTTGAGATAAAAAGAAAAAAAAAACATAAATCCCAGTACTCAGAGCTAAAAAACTGAGTTTCTACTTCAGAGAATTAAAAATGATTTCCCTCTAAGGAAACAAAGGAAGTCCAAATTAGGGCTCTGATGGAGTCCACATACACTTTAAAATCTGAGGCGATACGGTCAATGGGAATGGAGAACTGTTGGTAATCATGATGATTTTTGTGCATACAAGTAAAATGCTTCCCTTTCCTCCTCAAGTAGTATGGCGAGTCTTGGGTTGATCATATAAACATTAAGAATACCTGAGTAGATGTTTCAGCTCTCACTGCACTGCTAACTATTTGGCTGAAGCCCTCGAGAGCAAATGAGACACTCCTTGACTTTATTGTTGGGCATAGGGAATCCACATTTTTAAAAAATGGACATTGAAATACATAGGTACAAACTACAACTGGTGAACAATGTCTTCAGCCATGCCCTCAGTCAGAAGAACCTGTCTATCTTACCTACACAATTTCATCTATTCAGTAAACCTCTTACATGTAACCTGGTAGAGCCATGTACACACAGTTGAAATATGATGTTTTTAGAAGGCAATACTTAATGAAACAGGGTTGTTGACACAGCTATAATAGTATAATAATAGAAATATGATAATATTTGCAAGCAGAAGTAAAAGATTTATCCCTGTGTCAATTTAATAGTTACTTTCCATTTTCTGGACTAGGAAATGAATGGGCTTCATGATGTCTCCTTAGTTCTGTGGGACCCCTTACAAAGAAGCCAGCAGACACAAATCTATTACCATTAACTCGACAGAACACATCCAGACATGGTACACTTCCCAAATGTCACTGTCCAGAAATCCTGAGGAAAGTGTGCTATCACAAATTCTTCTCCCAGTGGTCTGCAGCAAAACCAAAGGTTTGTCTCCTCTAACAGCCGTGCACATAATGAAGATTCTGGGGATCTTTGAAGTGTATCTTGAGAAACTAAGACGAGGAAGGAATCAAACTGCACAAAATGTTCAAGAAGTAGTCTTAAATTCAACATAACTATATTGAGTAGCCACTGCCAAGTCACCTTCTCTTATGCCTTAATATTCCCTTCTTTAGAAAAAGTTATCAAAGAGCTTGAGAAACAAACAGCTCAGATGTTAAGACTACTTACAGAGCACTGGAGTTTAGTTCTCAAATTCCATGTCAGGAGGCTCAAAATTGCCTGTAACTCAAGTGCTGGGCACTCAGATGCCCTCCTCTGACCTCCCTGGGCACTCAGACAGAATGCACATTCACACACACACACACACTCACACACACACACACACACACACTATTTTACTAAGAAAAGAAAAACTAGTTTTTTTGTTTTTGTTTTTTCATTTTTGGGTATATTTTAATTTAAGGTCAGATAAAGATCAGAACACCTGAGATAACAATACTTATGACAAGGCTCATCTTTGAATTCATAATACCATATATATATGGCAGTCACCTGATGACTAAGATACAGTTTTATTGCCCATTTTTAGCTTTCCTAAAAATAATCTGAAATCTCATTTTCTTTCTTTTTTTCCTATTTCTCTGTTTATTTTATTTTATTTTATTTATTTATTATAGATTTCTGCCTCCTCCCCACCACCGCCTCCCATTTCCCTCCCCCTCCCCCGATCAAGTCCCCCTCCCTTGTCAGCCCTAAGAACAATCAGGGTTCCCTGTCCTGTGGGAAGTCCAAGGACCACCCACCTCCATCCAGGTCTAGTAAGGTGAGCATCCAAACTGCCTAGGCTCCCACAAAGCCAGTACGTGCAGTAGGATCAAAAACCCATTGCCACTGTTCATGAGTTCTCAGTAGTTCTCATCGTCCGCTATGTTCAGCGAGTCCGGTTTTATCCCACGCTTTTTCAGACACAGGCCAGCTGGCCTTGGTGAGTTCCTGATAGAACATCCCCATTGTCTCAGTGTGTGGGTGCACCCCTCGCAGTCCTGAGTTCCTTGCTCGTGCTCTCTCTTCTGCTGCTCCTGATTTGGACCTTGAGATTTCAGTCCGGTGCTCCAATGTGGGTCTCTGTCTCTGTTTCCTTTCATCGCCTGATGAAGGTTGATATTCAAGAGGATGCCTATATGTTTTTCTTTGGGTTCACCTTCTTATTTAGCTTCTCTAGGATCACGAATTATAGGCTCAATGTCCTTTATTTATGGCTAGAAACCAAATATGAGTGAGTACATCCCCTGTTCCTCTTTTTGGGTCTGGCTCACCTCACTCAGGATAGTGTTTTCTATTTCCATCCATTTGCATGCAAAATTCAGGAAGTCATTGTTTTTTACTGCTGAGTAGTACTCTAATATGTATATATTCTATACTTTCTTCATCCATTCTTCCATTGAAGGGCATCTAGGTTGTTTCCAGGTTCTGGCTATTACAAACAATGCTGCTATGAACATAGTTGAGCATATACTAAGAAAAGAAAAACTAGTTTAAGCTTATCTGAGCTAATGGGAGCTCACCAACTCTGACCAGACAGTGAGAGAACCAACAGAGTGTCAAACTAGGCCCTCTAAATATGGGTGACAGATGTATGGCTGGGGCAGACTGTGGGCCCACTGGCAGTGAGACCAGGATTTATCCCTACTACTTGTACTAGCTTTTTGGAACCCATTTTTGGAACTCTTTGGATAAATTCCTTACTCAGCCTAGATGTAGTAGGGAGGGCCTTGGTACCACCTCAAAGCAATGTGCTAGACTTTGTTGACTCCCCATGGGAGACCTTACCCTCTCTGAGAAGCAGATGGGGGATGTTGTGGGGGAGTGAAGGTAGTGGGAGGAGGCGAGAGAGTGGGACCTGGAATTATGTAAAATGAGAAAAGATGGTTTTTAAAAAACAAATTAATTAATTTTAAAAAATCACAAAATATTATCTTAAAGGTTGCAGATGTATAGTTATGTTTGAGGGAGAGCAAGCCAAAAGGGCAATGGTGGCCCCCAGACTCTTAAAGCCTGAATTGGATTTATTGATGGTTTCATTGTGGTAGATGAGCTGTGCATTGGTTGAGATAAATCACTGTGGCAGAGGTTTTTCTGGAACACAACAGGAACTCACCAATGCTCTGAGGTGATCAAGATCTCTCATAGAGCAGGTGACCACTCTCCCTTCCCTTCCAATTTATTGTCATTTCCCTCTGACCTCATCAGACATCCACAGGTGTGCTGGGCATAACGCTGGCTCTTCCCACATGGCACCCGCCACCAAAATGAAAACTGACACCAGAATCATCATGTAGCAAGAAGATGATAAGCTTATTTAACATTTCCACTGTAGGCTGATAATTCTCTCTGCTCCTCATAAAGTCTGTGGCTTTCCCTGAAGGGCATGCCGGTTTAGTAGCTAGACTTTCCTTTCATTGTTAGAGTTCAATACTCCCAAAACTTCATACACATTAAATTTCTGAACCCGAGTTTGAAGAAAGTACCTGGATTCCCTCCACATTCTGAGCATGAAGAGAACCAAAGGTCTGGATGAATGGGGAAAGAGAAAAATATTCCGGCCACAGATGAAGACCTGTGCCTGCTGCCAGGGCCATAATTGATGTGTCTCCGGGGGCAACAAGAGAATCATGCTAGAACACTATTTTTTATCCTTTTGGAAATCAAGTCTGTCGCTTTGCCTGATTCCCTGTTGGAAAGAGGCCTACAGTGTCTGAGATGTGGCGTTGGTGGCGTGAAGATTGGTGTGTGATAGCAGCTGCAATACCCAGTGTTCCCTGAATGCAGTGGGGGAGGTCCTGAGGACAGGGGAGGGGACGTGGACACATGAAGAAACAGGATTGTTTCTTCATGATGTCAGTCTTTGAAATGACGCAGATAGAATCTTACGATAGAGAGAAGCTGCTGAAGGCTGGAAAAATATGTTCAAAGCCAGATACATAGCTGCTCTCTCAGAAGGCAAGTATCTATGAGCATTTTCCACGAGACACTCTCCCTGACCAACTCCACTGTTCAGGAGAAAGTCCTCGAAGAGGGCAAGGGTCAGCCAAGAGAAGCTGGAGGAGACCTAGAATTCAAACTGAAGACAGTCAGCCTCTACCTGGGCTATATCATCAGCAGACTGTGGGGGCTTGCACTAGATTGAACTGGCTCCCAGTTTCCTAGTTAGGATCTGAAAGAAGTAGGTTCTTGATGAAACTAAAGTTTTAGGACTCCGCATGACTAGAAGCTTCCTGTCTGCTAAGAACACCACATCTCTCTTGCAAGCAGTTGCTGAATTGATAATCTCTCAGCGTGAGACCTTTGGGATGTGGCATGAACTTCTGCACCAACTCTCAAATTTATTCTGTTATTAATAACTTCTCCTTATATAACCCATGTATCCACACCTTAGGAAATTTAGTGTTAACGTGGTGACCAAGGTGGAGGCAAATTTGTCTTCTGTGGTTTGTTTCATCAGAATCAGCTTGGCTGCTTGTGGGCAACGGAGCTGAAGAAACACATCATAATTAGAGAGTGTGTGTCATATTTTGTTTCTTTTATTTTTTGCCTTTGTGTGTGTACATTTTTTTGTTTGGTTTGGTCTGGTTTTTGTTTTGAGACAGGGTGTCTTTGCTGAGTTTGGCACTTACCAATTTGGCTGCACATATCTGCAGGAAGCCCAAGGGATGCTCTTGTTTTTCCCCCTGCCCCCTGCAGCTGCTGGGGTTACTACATCCTAGGCCTGTGTTCAGCTTTATTACGTGGGCTCTAGTTAGTAAAACTCAGGTTCTTATGCTGGCACAGCAAACACTACCAACTAAGCCATCTCTCCAGCCTTCATTTTCAAGTTTCTGAGTGTAACAGCATAGCTGTTGAAATTCTCCCTTCACTAACTCGTCTAACTTCCCTAATAATTCAATGATGGAAATCATTTCCTCCAAATGGTGGATCCAGAAGATGACCTTGAAATGTTTAGATTACTTCCCAAATGTTATTCTCCTCATCTACTGGAAGCAGAATCTGAATCCCCGTATGACTATTCGTACGCAGCCAAAGATCTGCCAGGGTTTGTATAGGAAAATGCATCAACGATACCTACATGCTAGCTTCAAGGAAAGTTACAATGTGCTTATGGAATGCTAATCTTCATCTTTGAGCCCGAAAGGCAGTAAGTAAACATTATTGACTTCCTACAGAGAAGGCCGCTTAGGCCTGCACCGTAAGGTTGGGAGATAAACACTGCACAATGGCAGCAAAGAACATTGGTGAAGCACTTGGGGGAACTCATGCAAGACATTTCTCCAATTAAGTTATCAAAACAAATTTCCTGTTATTCCTTTTGGGATGTTTTCTGCTCAGGCGGCAGATATGGATCGGAGGGCAGGCTGGCTCCTATCGTAGCTCTGCAGCCTTGCTTGTGTGAGGTCAGCATTGTCGGTTCTCCTACCTTCGCTAAGACTGAGAACTACTTTTGGAATCTGGGCAGGAAATGCGCCCCCACCAAACTCCTTACTTTCTGGAGGAGTCGTGGGTGGTGAAGATGTTTCCTGCCATTCTGTGCAGAAACAGTCACTTAAGCCCTGATTCATTATCAGTGCGGTAGGTGCCCCATAGACCTCTGCCCCTTAGAGTGAGCCAGCAGTCAGGACAGAGGACATTAGCATCACGCTGTAACAGTTGCAAGCAAGCAAACCTGTAACCTTCCTGTATTATCTACAGATGGTGTTTGCTTCCTTTGACGTGTATTCTTACACACGGGGTGGGAGGGATTTCTCGAAAAAACAATATTGTTGAATGCACCAAGTCCCTGCCCCTAGCCACCCTTTCTCTTTCCTTTTCAGGGCTCCAGGAATTGCTAACTGGCATATCCTGGACAACCCGCGCTCTTCAGCTAAAAATACCGGAGCCTGTGCTTATCTCCGGCGAGGCTTCCTCTCCAGGGGCTTCACAGACGTTATCTCATTTGTCCTTAGAAACACCCTGTGAGGTAGGATGTGGTCCAAGAACAGAATCCCAGAAAGGTAAGGAACCTTGAAGATGAAAGGTCACTGGGGGAGCTTCTCTTCTGAAACCCAGCAGATCAGCTCAGGTATGTGACTTCCCAACTGTAAAATCCATTCACCAAGCATCCATGACCTGACTCCAGAAACCTAGAGAGTCCTTACAAAGCAAACACAAAGCAAGATTCCTGGTGTGTAGGAAAAGGCCAGGCTTAAAGGCAACTGGGCCCTCAAAGCTACTTCTTTGGGGGTTATGATGATTTATTTATATCTTTCACAAACTGGGGATCCTCAACTCCTTGATCATCTCTTCAGATTGCCTCTTCCTGCTCTTCCCCTAACCTCATCTGCTACCATGACTTCATGGCTCACCCATACAAACTGATAGGAACACCCAGCTTTCCATCTGACTCAGCAGAGCTGAGTATATAACCACCCCCACCTAGAAAACATACAAGGCTTAGTTATATATACTTCAGAATGGATTCCATAATGAACAGAATGTATTACTTTATCATCCTATGCATTGTCTTATAGTCCCTTTCTCAAGACTTCACTTGGTCCCATGCCCAAACCAGGGAGTCACGGCAGCTTCCACACCCTCTTAGGTACACATGCAAAGGTCACTGGATTAAATATCTTCTGGATGCCCCCATAATCTGTTTCCTCCCCCACCATACTCATCCTCAGGGAGAAAGAGCTTCACAGCATGGACTGGTGAGCTCCTTCCTCTCTGGCTGCGTCCTGATTCAGAGAGAGTGTGTTGTGAATTTTACCTTGTACCTTCCTGCAGGATATCCATGGCCTGCCTGAGTCCTGGACAGACCCAGCTCCAATAAGCATTCCTTCAAACATGTCTCTTTGTCTGGGTTTCAGTAGAAACCACTTCTTGATGAGCACCATCCTGGAAGTTATAAAGGATCCTACTGCTGGCACTGCTGGGTCTTTCACAGTCCCCTTTGTGTTTATTAAAGGCCACCATACACTCTGAAAATAGTCCCTATATTAAGCTTGTCATTTAATTTAATTTAATCACAAGTTAATTAAGCTTGTTATTTAATCACCCAGATAGAGTGAACTCATTTTCCTAGCTCGTTTTTCTAATCTTGTGCTAACACCATGATCCAATGCACCTTGGGGAATGAAGGTTCATTCCATCTTACAGGGTACAGTCCATAAGCGTGAGAAACTCAAAGCAGGAACCTAGAAGCACAAACTGAACCAAAATGCTACTTACTAGCTTTTTTTTTTCTTTTGCTCTTGTTCAGCTACTTTTCTAATAGAGCCCAGACCCACCTGCCTAGGAACAGTAGCTCCCACGGTGGGCTCTCCTACATCAACTGACAATCCAGAAAATCTTCCACAGGCATGCCCAAAGGCCAGCTGGGTGGAGATGATTCTTCAGTTGGGGTTTCCCTGGTGGGGCAGGTTGACAAACAAGATTAGCCTTTACACTGTATCTTATTACTAAGGGCACCCAAAGTGATATAATTACAGACTTGTGTCTTTTCCTCCTTTCAAGGATGTGTTGAGTTTTATGTTACGTGCATGGTTGTTTGCATCTATGTATGGATGTGCACCATGTGTATGTCTGGTGCCCAGAGAGGTCAGAAGGAATCAGATTCTTGTGAACTAGAGTTACAGATGTTTGTGAGCCACCATATGGGTGCTGGGAACATAACCTGAATCATCTACAAAAGCAGCAATTGCCTTGACCCCTGAGTCACTTCCTCGGCCCCTTCATCCAGTTCAGATAACTTTTGTATTTTAAACCCTTAATACATATGGCCTCGATTCCTAAGCTACTTCCAAATAGCTCACCCTGTAGTCTCATATTTTCAGCATGCCCTGTCTAAAATGTCTAAAGTCTAATCATGCAAGAATCCATAAAAGTTCCCCGAGGCCGTCAGCACATTGTTGACTTCTATGCCTGCGTCTGTCTGTCTTTTCGGATTAAGTCTTTTATCTCTGCTTCCAGGATATCCTTAATAAATATTTATTACATGAATGAGTATTGAATAGGACTTTTGATCTTTAAGCAAACACTGCTATTTGCTTTTACAATGTTCTTTTCAGTTAAGGTGTAGTTGGGGATTACCCTGAAGGAGCCCCACTGAGAAAGCCACAGGAATGCAAACACTTCAGTTCCATGCAGGGCCGTTTAGGTTTAGCTTGGTCACAACTGTTGTCTTCACTCAGAGTGACAAATGACGTAGAAAGCAGAGCCTCGCATAGTTCTTGGGTTCAGTTCTTGATTTCTCCACTAGTCCTGGAATTGTGACTCTGGGCAACTTGCTTTCTATTCTAGGCCTCAGTTTACCCATCTCTAAAATGTGAACAATAAAAGCACCCGAGTCATGAGTTCATTGCAAGGATTAAAAGACTTAGCACCTAGAAAATGCCTTTAATGATATGTAACTAACAATAGGTAAACAAGAGAGTCAGTGAGTATCTCTTAGTCCATCCTAAGTTCACAACCCCCAACATGGTGCCTGTTGGTAGCTTGGTAGCTTATTCTTTAATCAATAGGTCTCTGTTAAGTATTTTTCCTTAAATGACCAACTCATCTGCAGATGCAATGATTCTAATCAGACCAAATCAAACCAAATTAGAAGAGGCTCATGTTTAATGGCTGCCAGCACTCCCAGGTGGCTCCGGGAAAACATGGAACAGGAAAGAGGGAAAGGGGCAACCACATGTTCATGCTCTGGGGGTAGTTTAAATAGCCTGTGGGAGTGGTCTTGACCTTTCCTGGAGAGGGGTTACCGTTTGGTAGACTTTCTCAGAGGTGGAGTTTGGACTGAGGCAACTCGCAGGGGAGGGAGCTTTGAAATGGAACTTTCAACCCAACATTCTGATATCAGGGGCTAGGTGAAGCCCCCTAACTAAACAATAGAGACTCTTTGTAAAAAGGGGTGTCAGGGAGCTGAGGTGATGCTTTTAACCAAACAGTCTCTATCTGCAAATTTTCAAAAAACAACAAAATATGACAAAGTCCATTATTTGAGCCCATGAGTTCTCACATGAAGTTTCCAGAGCCTCTAGAAGATCCCATGAAGAGATAAATATACATTCTCTTCTTTTCATTTCAATGGTTTGTCAGAAGCCAAGAGATAGTAGAGAGATGATAGACAATCAAGTTATATAGATGGATGCATAGATAATAGATTAGATAGATAGATGATGATGATGATAGATAGATAGATAGATAGATAGATAGATAGATAGATAGATGCCCCATAAGATTACAGTGTAGCTGGGAGATACCCATGGCTCAAGTTATCATGTTTATGGAAATGTTTATGTAAAGTTTCAAGAACTTTAAAAAAAGTCTGCAAGAGATATGGGTGTACCCCCATATCTTTCTCTTTTTCCCTCTTGAAAACTCTTATGTGTAGCAGGCTTTCTTGGGCCACCAGCTCCCAAATCACGACACAGAGATTTATTATTAATTATGAATGTTCAGCTTTAGCTTAGGCTTTTTTTCTAGCTAGCTTTCTTCTTTAAGTTAAATTAATCCATTTCTCTTCATCTATGTGCTTCCCTGGGGCTCATTTACCTTACCTACTTACTGTGCATCCTGCTTTCCTACTTCCTCCATGTCTGCTGACTGAGCCCTGGCTGGCTGGGCCATGGCTGGTTGACTGGCTCTCCTTTTCTTTCTGCCTGCATGCCCTGCCTATATCTCCTCTGTCTAGTTATTGGCCATTCTGCTTTTTATTAGACCTATCAGGTGCCTTAAGCAGTCAAGGTAAAGCAGCAACACATCTTTACGTACCATAGGCAAATGCAGCACATACTTACATAGTTGAACAAATATTCTATTACACAACACTTAAGTATTCATTCTTTCCAAGGATATAATAGATCTCAATTTGAAATTTCAACATTAGGCTTACCAAGATTTTCAATTGGTCATTAAATACAAATTTTTGTTAAAATTCTAGAAAGAGAAAAATCAAGAAAAAAACTACCTTTGCAACATGTAATGAAAAAATGCTCAACAATTTTTTAAATTATTTTTCATCTTTTTTGATTTATATGTAGTTTTTAGAGTTGAGAAGATACTCTTTATACAGTTTTATATTTTGAACTTTCAATATTGTCAAACAATAGTCACTGATCCAAATTAAACATTAAAAGTAATTTTAGTGTCACTAATTTAGTTAATTTAATCAGTGCCATAGCACATTTTATTATTTGCAATAACTTGATTAAACATCTTTCATTATTACAATATTGATTTAGCCCCACTTTTAAAATTATTTCTATATAAGTACAATAGCCTTTTTGAGTTTTGCCCACATTTTTATGAAATTCTCAATATAAAATTCTTAGGTTAAAGCACACAAATATTTTAAGACTTCAAAAATACCTAACAAAAATTATTTGTTAGAAAATGTATTTTTACCAGCAATATCAAAGTTCGGATTAAGGTAGAGCCAAGTTTTAAATTTGTATTTTTCTGATCCTACACTCATTGAACTTAAAATTGGTATCTTGTCAAGTTTTCTCTTAAATCACATGTATCAAATTATGTTCATACATTGCTTAATGAATTGAAGAATTCTAAGAAATATGTCATTGTGTGACTTTTATTGTTGTACAAATGTGGAATAAGCTTTCACTACCCACATGACATAACCTACTACATACCTATAGATATGATACACACATGCAACACACACACACCCTTGTCACCCTGAAGACTACGACAAACAAAATAATACATCATTATATCAAACATATAGGAAAATCATGCCGTAAAGAGTTGCTATAAATTCAAATGTAAAAGACTGCTATGGGCAGCAGAAACAGCATACTGTTTGACAAGATCATTTTAGTATTAAAGTAGAACACACCAAGTCCTGTCACTTTGGAGACATCCATGTTGCGGTAGATCAAATAAGAAATGTCCCCCATAGGTTCATGTTTTTAAACACTTGGTCCCCAGTTGATGCTGCCTTTTGAAGAAGTTGTAGAATCTTTGTGAGGTGGAGCCTTGCTGGAGGAAGGATATTATGGGGATACACGTTGGGTGTTTATAGCCCCATCCTGCGTCCAGTGAACAATCTCTGCTTCATGTTTGCAGTTGAAAGTATGATCTCTCATTCTCCTACTCCAAGACCTGCTGCTGGGCCTCTCCCAGCATTATAGATTCTTCTTCAGGTGCTGAAAGTCCCAATACACCTACCCTCTGTAAGGTGCCTTGGTCATGGTGTTCTAGCCCGGCAACAGAAAAGTAACTAACACACATGGTAAAGACATCCTCACACCTGAACATCATTGCTTAGCTTCCTGCGATACACCTCTACCCATGGTCAGAGCTCCCGGTTGACTCCTTGGAGAGACTGAAGCCAGAAGAGTACAAGAGAGAATGCCTTTCACTCATGCATGGTTGTAAGGTTTGATTACACAGGCTCTCAAGACATTGCATGGATTAAAGTAAATACATTTATTTTCTCTTACAATATGGTTTTCTGCTGAAGAGCAATATTTTGTCCTCCTTACATAAATGCAGGAGAGAAAATATTGAGGTGCAGCGCATGACCTTTCTGGTTGTGTGGAACTGTGTCACAGCCATGCGGACAACTGAGAGCCCACACTGAAAAGCGGGACATGGGATCTACCTTGGGAAAGCTTGCAGTCTAGAGAAATGGATAACCGTGAGCTAATTAACTACTCAGTAAACAAAAACAAAACACATGCGCATGCACACATACGTGCACACACACATACACATACAATTTGTAATGAAATACTTTAAAGGAGTATAGGGTGTACGGTATATACCAATACTGATAGCGCACAATTTCTGCAAAAGTCTATTCACATGTAGCCAGTGGTTTTGTGATGGAAATCATTCGACTTTCTAAATATTTGGAAGGATTAAACGTAGAATTTGATGATAGCTTTTCTCCTTTATCTTTCTTTGATTTCAGTGCAAACACACATGCTCCAGGGACAGATATAACATATGCCTACTTCTTTAACTCAGCTTGCTTGTCAAGATAAAATATGAACATCCAATATTCAGCAGACATGGGCTGCCTGGGCAAAGATGAAAAGGAAGAAGAGGATCTTATGTGGAATCTGTTCCCAGAAGCTTGGCATTCCACAGCTACTCGTGTGCTGAGTGGAAATTAAGCCTAAACGGTTGAGGTAGTTTATTAATAGGAATAACTAGGGACTGGCCACAAAATAAATAATCTAGGTTCATTAGAAAGCTTTACATACAGCCTCTGACTCACCTGGCTAACCAACATAGAATAGTTCATGCTGGACAAGTAATGAATCATCTCACCTTGATATACTGCCTCTTCTGTCCTCCTTACAAGTCTTAGCTTTTCTGCAGGGCTAAGACATGACCTAATGATGCAACTCCCTGCAGGCACCTAAGAATGATGCCTTTTCTGTTATCCACAACCATTCACTACATGGATCCGGGGAGATTGCACCAAAGCTGGGCATTGGACCCTTACCCTGATCCCTGCAGACCTTGCTTGCTTTGTGGCCTATTTGCTTCCAAGGTGAACACAGACAAAGCAATGTGGCTCCAAAGTGGGGTGGAATAACATCTTCTGAACATTGGACTAGCTTCCGGCAAGTGAGTAAAAGAGAGACCTTTGACACGTAGAAGCCAGGGAGAGGCTCTTGAAGGAACAATGGCCCATACTGTAAACTATTTACAGACCCCACCGGCTTCTGTTGTGGCTACTGAGTCACCCGGCAACTTGTATTGTTTAATTCGCAACCCCCAGACCTCCCTCAGCCACCCCCATGACTCCCTGTTCAGTTATTGTCACTGATAGAATCATCTCAGCCTTCTCTACCCCCCACGCCCACTGCCTGCCATCATCATTTCCCCTATTGTTTGCCAGGCTGGCCCTGACCCCTGTATTTATAAAGGCCATTTCCCGCTGCATCATTGTGTGCTCTGTAGCTGTCAGCTCCCCACATTTCCTGACAATGGGGTGGGGGGGGGGTGCGTAAAAACTCAAGTCCAGCTCCTAACTTCCTCCATGTCCTGTTTACCACACTCCGCAAGCGTCTCTCCAGTCACTCGTCAAGCTGACTCCACCAGCTCTGATTTATCCCAGTAAGTGCTGCAGTGATGGCCAACATGGTCTAGCCTAGTGGTCTGATCACACTCAAAGGACCCAGAGAACAAAGGGCTCCCATGTGATTGGTAGACCCCCAAAAAGCTGTTGGCTGCTTGGGTTGACTATGGGTTTCGAAGTCAAAGCTAAGGCTACCGGGCTTGGAGACATACACACACACACACTCCTTTCCTTGCTTCTCAGAATGCTGAAGGCCTGATAATTGCAATTTTCATGTCACAGCGTTTGGCAGCTGGGGGTGTGTACTCTCAGAAGACAAAAGCCTGGTAAACAGAGGTCTGGGAAGGCAGCCATAGCCTTCCTAGAAGTGCAGTATTTGTGTGTTTCCTAAGATCTCATCTTTCCCTCCACCTCTGGGTTGCTCTCCATAGAAGATCAGCTCCTGTGGGAGCATGGTGCCTTAGCTCTCACACACTGGGGAATGGGGAGAGCAGTAACCTGTGCATCTTCTTCTGGCATCTCTCCTTCCTTCTGGACCTGACTTCATGGCCATTCCTTCCACATCCCCAGACAAGATGCCAACACAAAGCTCAGAGTGTTGGAGAAACTGGCTTGAAGCTGTGAGCCTGCTGCAAAACCATTCCTGACCATGCTGGAATTTTAGCTTTATCATTTCCTCTTCCTCCAGTTAGCAAAGCCTTTGATTCTCTCAGCCAGTGCTTTAATTTGCCCTATCCCCCCCCCCTTTTCATCTACCATTTACTTTCCTAGAACAAGGTATGAGACAGCTATCAAAAGCACGTACCTTGTTTGGAAGGGTACATTGCTAACTCTCAAACCTGACATTTGGTAAGGAATTTTGGTAAATGGTTACATTTACCTAATATGGTCCTTGTCAAATCAGATACTAGCACAGGGGGCTGTCTGTGAGGTTCAATTGTCTCACTGCGGAACCCTAGCTTCTCTGTGTTGTTTGTTATTGAAGTCCACGCTCTGTTCTGAGTAGGGAGCAGAAGCAGACAGCACCCGGAACCACCAACACATCAGTCAGCACTGCCCTCATGCCTGGATTTTGCTTTGGCAAAACCACATTTTTCCTAGCACCTGGGTCTCAATGGCCATGCACCCTACGCTCTGAGAGCACCTGGCTCCCTCTCTCTACCCCTGGCCTTGGGCTATGTGTGCTATGCCTTTGCCCTAAGTTGCATGTTCCTCCCAGCATGAGTCTCCACCCTTACCCTCTCACCCAGCAAGCATCCTATTGCTACTCCAGACTGCAGAGTTCCCAGCAGGTGATGGGCCAGACCCAAGACCAGTGACAGGGTGAGTAATGGACAGGGCAGCAAGCAGGTCAAAGGGCAGCTGCCCCTAGGATTGTATCTCTTTAGATGAGGAGGCCCGGTAACTGTGATCACCCTGTGAGTTAGTTCCCAGAGCTGATGGGCAAGATAAAGCACATTAGCAAACTGTGCCCTCTTTGATTTTATGACACAGGGGGCAAAAGCTTGCCTGGAGGACCTCAACTCTCTCTCCTAATGCTGCCTCTGCAAAATTATCATCCTTATCAGCATCATAGGCATCAAGTAACCCTAGAATGTACCTAAGGAGACCAGAAAAAAAAAAGCCTGTTCTTTTCTGAATCAGGAGACAGAGTGACATATCTTCCATTATCTGCCATGGCTGGCATTAAAAAATGTGTTTGCATTATGCTAATAGAGATGATTTCATCTCTATTGTAAGAATGGCAAACTCAGAGCGAGGATGCTAAGTATTGAACATGCTTAATAGACAGAGGCAATAGCCTGTCAAAGAGGCATGAAGAAGAGGGCCTTAGTTGGATATAAATCCATAAAGGTAAGCTCACTTCCTACTCCAGTTGTGCTGCACATTGTGCTTACCTTTTTGGTCCTCCAGATGGATGCTGACATCACTGTGTATCCAATAGACATCAGAAACCAAATCTGTCACTGTACGCAGTGTATACCGACATTCATGACAGAACGTACTACTAACGAGGAGCTGCTAGTCTTGGCCTTGGCTCCATACTATAGTCATAGTGGTCTACAAGCCTTCCACAGTCCAGTGAATGTAATCAGCATGAGTCCTACAGAGGAAGACAGATAATAAATGCATCAGACAATCTCAAGGACTGATAAATGCTATATACTGACTACTTCCCTGGATTAGTTTCCCATGGCTGCATGGGAAGTAAAGGAAAGATCTGAGACTTGATTTCAGGACTGAATCCTCAGAGTCTGAACTCAGATGTGTCAATAAAGAAGTAATAGAGAAAATTAAGGGACTGGATTCTAGAGAATCGTGTTTTTTTTTTTTAAAAAAAATGTTTAATAGTCCAGCATTGGCTGTGGACCATTAGTTGTATATGCATAGAAAGATTGTGGCTCTTACATGATCTTGGTATTTTTGAGACTTGGACTACCTGTTATGCATTTATCCACTGCTCACTCAACTTAGCTCATCAGTATTCACTATTCCCCACATAGGAATTACATTTTCACAAATGAAAATAAACATATAGCTCCTACATTTAATTTAGTCATAGAAAAGTAAGAAACTAAACAAGTAAACAAAAGTAAAACTAAAGTGTCCTTTTGGAGTGCCTGCCTATGTCAGATGGGCACATCAATACAACGTGGCGGCAAACAGCAAATGGCGCAATACTCCCATCATCTGCCGGTAGAAGGACATCCATCAGCACAGGTGAGTCTGCAGAGGCTTCAGATTGTGTAAAGACACAAGAATGAGAAGACACTGAGACCTGGAGAGCTGCAGACATTGTACTCTATAAAAACGCAGGTTGGGGCTGGGAGTGGTGGTGCATGACTTTAATCCTAGTAGAAGCAGAGGCAGGGGGATCTCTGTGAGTTTGAGACATTCTGGTCTATAGCCGGTTTCAGGCAGTCAGGGATCCCTAGTGAACCCCGTTTAAAACAAAACAAAACACCAGAGGTTTTATAGCATGTAAAATGCTAGGTACCAGAATTACTATTTGCAACTATATAATGAGATATGATAAGGATGAAAAGTCTCCTAAGAACCATGTACACATAGACCAGAGGAAAATGTATACAGGATTTTAGTGCATTTGTTTATTTATTTGTTGTTTTGCTTGATTGATGACCCTGGAGATTGAACTTGAGGCCTTGAATGTGCTAAGCACACCCTCTACCACTAACCTAGACACCCAGCCCCCAGAGAACCTATATATTGACAGGAACGTACCACAAGAGATCATGTGCAGAACTGTGTGCTTGTGGCATCCTGTAAATACTCAGAGAGTTTGGGGTTGGAGCCTTACTGATTGATTCATGGGCTTTGGGCATCATATGTAACTGTATCTGACATCTAAATGTCATTCCTGGGGAAAGTGAAAGACAACTCACCTGATTTGTCTGAGTTTTTGCTTTTTAGGCAAAACCAGTCAAATGCAGAGGCAGTGATGGTGTCATAGCGCAGGAGTGCTCACAATGAAGCAGGAAGTTCCAATTGTTCTTTGTGAAGGTTAATTTTTATTCTTTTAGGGATAAATTTGATTTGGGGAGACAGCCTAAAACCTCAGACAAAACCCAGGATAACACATACTTGGAAACATTGTGCAAAACAAACAATTTTGGTCAACAGATGAACATTAATGGTGACGGAAAATTTTCTGAGTTCTCTTGGGGCCAGGTATTGAACAAAATAACTTTTATTTAAAAATTCTATGTGTCTTTTTTTCTTTTGCTACTTTCTTATGAGGAGATAAAATTTTTGAGAGGTTAAGAGTTTGCCTCTAAATCTTATGAAGAATCTGAAAGAAAGCTTAGAACAAAATCCGGAATCTGTTTCCATCCATTTTATAGTTCTGCTCCTTACCAGTAGCAGGGCCAATGTTTAATTCTTCTCAGAGTAGAGGTACCCTAACCATTAGAGATCCTTCATTATGATTTATTAGACACGTGACATCTCACCCATATGGTGCACAGAAACACTTTACAAATACTCACCCACTGAGGACATACAAAGGCACTTAACTTCCCTAGCCATTAGGAATCACAGCATTGAAATACAGTGCAATACCACCTCCTTGCTAAGATGGCTTCAATGAAAAAAGACTAGAGATGTAAGAGATGGCAAATGTTGGTGAAGATGCAGAGAAAGGAGAAGTCTGAGCACGCTCAGAGGGAGTGCAGCCTGGTACAGATGCTGTTAAAGACAATATTAACTTTTCCTTAAACATTAAATGAAGAACTGCGTGCTACCCAACAATCTCATCCCAGGGTACACATCTGAAGGAAACCAAATCCGAATCTCAAGGAGACATCTGCATGCCTATGTTCACTTGAGCATTGTTCACAATAGCAAGAAATATAAACAACCCAATTGCCTGCGAGATAACAAACGATAGTCCTAGCTACAGGAGGATCCTGCGAGCCCAGAAAATCAAGCCTAGACTAGAAGACAGTAAAATTCCATTTCAAGAACAAAGTTATGGTACACACACACACACACACGCATGGTGGGATGAATGACAGCAGAACTTAGTCATGTACAAAAGGTCACACCCCCATTTTCAACAATCTAGATGAACGAGGGTGTCATGGTTAGAGACAGAGAAGTACTGTATGATTTCCTGCACATGTAGAATATAGAGAAAGATGAATTTGTGGAAATCACAAGTAAACTTAAAATTGTGCCTGCCAATTTCTGAGGAAGATACAGAAATGGAAAGTTATTGGCCAAAGGGTATAAGCTTCTAGTTATAAAATGAATGAGTTCTGATTAATCAGACCTACAGTATGGTGACTGACATATTGTCTTGAAGTTGGTTGAGACTTGATCTCTACAGATACACAAAAATAAAGACTTGCATAAAGGTGATAGGTTAATTAGCCAGATATGCTAATAATTTCAGTCTATATACACACTTATCATATCATAATGTATGCAGTAAATGTGTTCAACACACATGTGTCAATTACATTAATAAATCTAGGAAAATATCATTTCTGTACTGAATCACTATAGACTACATGATGGAATGACAAATTCAATATTAATTAAATTTGTAGTCTTGCTTTGAATTTTGAGATGAACCAGCCTTTCTGCTCTCTATTATTTTAGGATTTTAAAGATCATAGACCACAGGGGTACCATGCCTACTTTGCCCTTTTATTTCCCTAACACAGTATCCTAGGAAGATTTAGAAACTCATGGTTAAGTAAGTACATAGTCTTCCAAAGTAGAAACTGCTCTTAGTCTCATTATGTAAAAGCCTCCAAACCCATATATTCCATAGCTTACACGCTGGGGACAATGACCAAGTCCCAATGACCAAGTTCCTAGTGAGTGCCCTACAGCTCTGCCCAGCACCTTCCTTTGGTTAATTGGTTAATGTAAAAGCCACTTCAAAAACAGGCTGGATTCACCTAGAGCGTGGAATTATTCATGATGGGCCCTGGCATATATCTTTCAGCTCAGGCTTCCTTTTGAAGACTTCTGCATTTTCTTCCCATATGGACTTTCAGGAGCATGGCAGCCATTTCTGAGAAATCATTTATTTTGCTTTTTGAAAACAAAGAGATTTCCCTCAAGCACTAGGAAAAAACGTGAGACAGGAGAGGGGCTGCTGGAAAAGAAACACACCCCAGATTTCTCAGAGAAATGAGGCTGTGGGAAGACAGGCCAGCTAAATTCCGGTCTTTCAAACTGAGGCTGCATCCCTGAGTCCAAGGCTGTAGGTCCTCCAGCAGGGATCCATGGGTGCATTTCCATATCAAAGGAACAAGCTGCAGAGGTCCCAAGGGAGCAAAGATCTAAGCAACTGAAGTCTGGAGCTTCTGCATTTGTTTAAAACTAACTTTAAGATCTTCTGGCAGGCCAGACATCATTGTTCTCCTCATCTACTGTCCCGTTCATCACCCACTCTGGTAGTATATTTCATTCTTCCCCTTAGCAGGCACACCCATCCCAGTGGTGTACGCTTGGGTCATGGGTTGTGGTGCATGGGCGTGGCTGTGGTACGTGGTGGTGGTATTGTGAACTCATGGTAGTAGTATGTGCCTGTGAAAGGCATCTGGGAAAACAGTTTTGTTCCATTGTCCAGATCCCCACAAGAAACGTCTGGGAGAAAAGAGCTCCCAGAGGAGGAAGACAACTGGCCTCTGTGTTGCCTATGCATGGGGAAAATGGTCTAAACAGAGACAGGACCTATCTCTGGGACCTATGACATTCCTAAAGGCTTTCCTTTGCTCCTACAAGTTGACCCTGAACATCCAAGGAACCATAAAGGCTGTGGGACCAGCCAGGAACCCCTGTCAGGGAAGAAGCAAGGCAGGCCCTTTTTGATGAGGAAGATATTCTGATTGCTCAGGTGTGAGGTGAGTGAGCCAGGCTTAGCCTCTGAGGCAGGCCTGGTACAACCAATGGCTTTGCCTTGTGGGAGCCACGAGAATGTACTTTTCAGTCAAGCTATATGGGTGGAGCACACACAGCACCAGAGTCAGGAAGTCCCATGTCCAGAGCTATTCATTAGCTGGAGCTGGGCAAATAATTTGCTTTCCATTTGCCCCATGACCTCTCTAGGCTGAGAGCCCAGCCAGGGGCTCAGGGAGGGACCTGCAGAGGTCCTCTGGCAGCTCAGACTTTGTCATAGCAACAGAAGGCTTTATTTATTGTCCTGAAAAGAACAAAACAACCGCCAGCTGTCTTTTCGACAATAGGGTCATGTCACTGGAGCTCTCTGTGCCTCAGGTGACAAACCCATTCCCACTTGTCTTCCTTCAGCCTTCCCACACAGCCTTCTGGAGAAGGTGGCCCTGCAGGTGGCCCAGGCCTGGCCTTCTGATGTGAGAATGTAGCACAGGAGCTGTCTGTGCAGCTGCTTCCTGGACTGAGCCCAACAAGACTGAGAGCACAGGGCTGACAGCGGGAGGCCAGGAGGAACAGGAGGCAGCCTGCGCTCAGCTGCCATAGCCCTCTGGCAGAATGAGGGCCAGCCGCGGTGGCGGGGCTGCTTTGGAACACAGGATCCTAAAAACTGACTGTCCTAGTTCAGGAAAGAATTTAGAGATTACAAAGCACCGTGGACGTTAGAGAAGATCATGGTGACAACTGAGGGGAAACTGGGAGAAACAAAATAAGATATGACCTAGAGGTCAGCACCTAGACTGACGACCTAACCACCCACAGGGCTTCTTCCAGGTAACTCCGGTGCAAGACGCCCCTTCCTACCTTACTTGGTAACAGCCAAACCAGAGGGGTTCCAAACACTTACAGGGCCTCTACCCTGGGACCAGCCATTCTGTGTGTTAATGTAGTCAGTCACTCCTCAGAACAAGGCCAGGAAAGACTGTAGGAAGCAAAGGAGACCAAGTGAAGCAAAGCCTAGATAGGAACTCCCAATGTTTGGACTCTGGAGTTACTTACTATCTTATTAAACTTCGCTAATCTCCCATTAATTAATCAATTGATTAATGATTTTCCTTAAATTGACCAAATGTTCTGGCAAGTGCTTGAGTTATGAACAGAACTCTCAGTCACCTGAAATATGGACCCAATATCATTACAAGCTTCAAGTAAATACAAAATGTCCCCTGTGAGAAAAAAAAAAATAAAGAAAACAAGTTCAAATTGTAAGCGATGGGGGCTGTAGGAGGTCTATCATGAGTTTCTGTAAAGAACTTGACACTTCAGCCAGAGTTTATGGGAAATAAAACCAAAGCAGCATTACCAACATAACCATGCTTCAACATCACCCAACTTATTTACAGAGAGAGTGTCCTGGACTGGTGACTGTGATGTATGTATATGTGGAACCACAGAAGATACACACAGAAGTGAGAGACTGGGCCATAACACAAAGCTTATTTAGTTTAGAGTTAATCTGAAGATAAAAGAGACTCACTGGAGGTATTTCAGTAAAAGAGCAACACAGGAAATCAGTCCGTGATGCTTGCTATGGTTACCAGGGAGGAAGAGAAGAAATAGAGCCTGTAGGTGACAGTCACAGAGAAAGCAAGAGATGATGAGTTCAACTAGAATGCTATATCGCTGGGGTGCAGGGCTCGGCAGACATAGGGCAGTGGCTGACGCATGAACAGTTAGGACATTCTGTACACACCTATGGAGGAATCCAGCCAGGGTCGGGAGAGAGGAAAGCCATAATGTGAATCTGTCTGGGGGAAGGGGAAGAAGACTTACATGGAAAATTCCAAGGCTGCACCTGAGATGCACAGATCTGTGGAAAGCAGATCACTGAAAACTGTAGGCTGGAGTTTAGGGGTTTCCAAACGCCACACAGAAGATGTGAGGTCACCTGTCCGATGGTGGCTGTTACCACGGGACAGGAGGCAGAAATGATGTGGAACAATTTGTAATCTAATTTTATTATGAAAGGAATAGAATGTGGGCACTTACATAAGGAATAAAGTCTTGTATATTCAGGAAAAATTAGCAAAAAAAAAAAATAGTTGGCTTGGACAGCGGCCACAACTCTAAATTCTACTTTGTACAATATACAAAGGATAAGCTGCACAAATACATTTTTCTCAAGAAGTGAGGGCAGTACATCAACAATAGAATTTGAATCCCCCCACAAGATGACACCTTTGACATTTATGTTCATGGAAACTTCTAGGCCCCACAGATACAGAATTGAATATTAAATGGATTCATCTAAGTTTTTCTGTCCTGGCAAGTCTCAACTCTAAAATGTCATCCCTCTGAAAAGAGTGAAGCAAAGCTCAATGAGATAGATCAGTGGGTAAGGTGCCGACCACCAAACCATGTAACATAAGTCTAACCCACGAGTCCCTACGGTAGAAGGAGAGAAATGAGTCCTGCAAGCTCGTTTCTGACTTCCACATATGGGTAATGTCTACCTAGTCATGGATATAAACCCAGAGATAACAAATAATAAATATATAAGTAATTTAGTAAGTTTAAGGTAGACATGTTGACCTCTTCATCATGTCTACATCTTATTTATAAATGGGGACAGAAGTGTCGTTTCTAACCTTTCAAGGAAACATTTTCTTTATTATTTTTTAGGACAGGCTGTCACCATGTAACCCTAGATGACCTGACACTCGTGGTATAGAATAAGTTGGCCTCCAGTCACAAAGATCTGTCTGCCTCCACCTCCTGGGTGCTAAAATAAAATAAAAAGCATATACTATTATGCCTGGCTCAAGGAAATATTTTTTGAGACTCTTGGCCAGATAGTATTAGTTGTTGTACTAAACAGCAAAGTAATTATAAGAATATATGCTTAATGTTATTAAACAACTCTTTTACCTCAGGAATCATTTTGGAGAATTTCGTGGGTTTTCTACAGATGAGAGACGAAGGATTCCCAAGTGATGCTCCAAATTGCTTTCCCCAGGTCATTGTGACTAAGTAGGAACTCAGCGCACACATCTGTTATGGGCCACTATTCGGCCCTGGCCGAGAGCAGGCACTGGGCAGTGGAATAATTTTCCTTTGAGTTTTCAGGTCAGCTCTGTAAGATCTATGTGGGGCAACATGATGAATGTGCAGCGGTTTCGTGCTCGTGGGTTCTGTGTAGATGGAAGGACCGCTGAAGAGATAAACAGAGACAAATAGGGTGTTGCCACAGATACCTGCATTTGTTTTTTCTCATCAAAACGATGCAGCATGTACTGGCTCTTTTGATCTCTCCCCGGTCCCTTTCAAAGACCCTGGCTTGCACCTTTACCTAATTTTCAAACTAGGATTCTGAAAACTCATTCTTTTTTTTTTTTTCAAAAAGAAATTCAGTATGGTATTTTATTTCATCTCTGTTACCGTTTTCTGATACTGTCTTTGCATTTCTCATTTCCCTGCTTAGTATATGTATATGATGAAACTGTCTCACCTCAGACTTACCTAATAGGGGAAATGTTGAAATTTACTGTTTCTGAGGATGTAGTGCTCAGCTATAGATTAGTTTCTTTGGTTTTGGTGTTCAAACCCAGAGTGAGATCAAAGACCTTAACTAAGGCCATGCAGCAGCTTAGGGTTCATGACAGGAAGTGTAATCTATGACCACCATGCACTGGTAGCATAGACTGCTATGGCCTCATTCTCCTCAGCCTGGATAAGTCACTGAATTAAAGGGTAAGAAATGACAGGGAGAAGTCTCAAAACAAGGAATTGGCGTTATTGTGTTTTCATAATTGCAGATGGAAAGGAGAGAAGAGAACTCAGAAATGTACCCCCCCATCTGCAAATCTATTTCATGAGTAACCTCTAGCACCTCGTAACCACACATCTACAACCCCATTCTTTCCTACCAGATGTGACAAGCTCCCCAAAGCAGTCGCATAGATTCATCCTGAAATGGCTTGACCCCGGTTGTTAGTCCTCCTATTTAATCAATTTCATCAAAGCTCTAAGTCTTCTCTAGAAATCAAACATAAGCATCTAGTATATGAAAATGAGTAACACCAAATGGAAACTCTGACACTGATGATTTTTGATATGTATTTAGGCCATGAATACAATTATATGATCAGAAATAAGTAATGATAAATTACGACTGATAATTCATTTTTTGCTAAAGATCCCCACATCTATGAGTAAAGAAAACTAAATCTGTTTGTCCAGGAGATTAGAAATTATTTTCATTTGCATTTTATGTTGGAGACTCAGGTTAGAGCCCCAGTTTAAAGTGAAGATCCTCAAGTGCTGTAGACCAATCATTTTCTACACTGTGAGTATGTATTACTCTTGCTGGTTAATAAAAAGTCAACAGACCACTAGCTGGGCAGGAAGTTAGGTGGGAAAGCCAAACTGAGAATGATAGGAAGAAGAAGGGCAGAGTCAAAGAGATACCCAGAAAGCAGGACTTGTAGAAAATGAGGTAACAGCCATGAGTCACATTTCAAAGCATAAATAGAAATATGGGTTAATTTAAATGCAAGAGTTAACTAATAACAAGCCTGAGCTATTGGGCAAATATTTATGATTCATATTCAGCCTCTGAGTCAGTTATTTGGGACCAGAAGGTTGGGAGAGCAAACATCCATTTATAATCAAGTCATACAAGTTTACACTCCCATTCAATTTACCCAAAGTCAAGAAAACCTTAAGTTTCTGCTTAGTTCTCCAAGGCTCAGGGATGTAAGAAATATACACAGAATAACTTATGTCTCCTCTGCCTTATTCCCAGAGTTACTGTGATATCCAATGTTGAATTGCTTCCAAGGTAGGAAGCACCAGTGCCATGAGGAACTTACCTAACTGATCCATCATCACCCTGCAGTCATGGAGTGGGATCATGGAGTGAATGAGCATGCTCCCACTCCATGATCCCAGGATCAATTATCAGTGATGGATCAGTTAGTGAATATAGGTGAACCTAATGAAAATAACGGATTTAACACACTGTGTTCTAAAAATGCTGAACATGGTCCAGCATCTATGTGTATGGTTGTATATATTAGCCTCTGACTTATTATTTCAAACTGCTTTGCTAAAATATAATTTTGCATTTTTTTTCAGGCAAGGTCCCAGTATGTAGCCCAAACTAACCTGTACTTCATAATCTCTACCTCAGCTTTGCAAGTACTGGGATCACAGGTTTCTACAACCATGCCTGGAAATTCTGCACTTTTAACTAAATGGAATCCTTTACATTCTATTCTCTCAAAATACTTAAGTTGGTATTCACAGAAACCCTACTGAGATTCAAACCCAACCAACAAAATGAGACATGAAGTTAAGACCTGATACTATGTTCTGGTTAATCCAAATACTGCGAACTAAAAACTTAGCAGAATTTTTATAGATCAAATAAAATTATCAATCAATCAGTTCTTGCAAGGTACCAATCATCCAGTATATGATTTTTTTTCTTGACATTAATCTTCAAATATCTACAATATTTTTTTCTCACAGGCATTGCCATTTAATAGAGGGCAAAAACTAAGGGTCAGTTAAGTCACAGGCATGAAGTCACCTAGCTAATGAATGACCAGAGTGAAACTCAAACACAGGTATGTCAGATTGCAAAGTCCAGGTTCTTCCCACAGTTAACAGGGAGATTCTATGATTCCACATGAGCAACCCGGGATCCAGGTCACCCCAAACAATTCAGCTTCCAGAGACAGGAACCCTGAATAATGAGTCTGACTTTGCAACAACAACAGAGTCTGAGAGGGTGAAGTTGGGAGAATGAACACTTTCAAAAATAACACCATCAAATACTTTGAAGAGTAAGATACTGAGGCTTGTAAAAATCCTGCCACAATCGCGTGAAAAGAGAAGGGCTAACGAGTCAACAATGATTGGTGTCCTTTCCACAAACGTATGGCACAACCTGCTATACCACCAAACTTCTCAACAAAGTGATACTAGCCAACTATTTTTCGGAGAGTTCCATGTATGAGGCTGTAATTTTCTTAACCATCTTGGCCAACATGATTCAGTTTTGCTAAAGGAAGAAACTGACCCTCAGAAACCCAATAGCAAAACAACAAAGTTTGTTGGATTGTGCAAGCTCTGCTAAGGGACAAGCAACTGCAGAATAAATTCTTCTGGGAAGGAGATCATGCCCCTGTCTATTTCACCGGCGGTCTTCTATAACAGACCAAGCCTCCAAGTTGTCAGAGCAAGGAACAAGTCATGGCATAAACTGATACCTCTGTAGAACTTCAGCTTAGACAGATGTATAGATGTATGTAGAACTACAGTCTAGACTAATCTCCCTTTAGTAAGTCCTGTCACGCATACTTCTCATCACAAGGGGCTGTGGAACTCATGAGTACAGGAAAAGATGTAAATAGATTTTCTATACTACATACTATACAACATATCATGAAAATGAATATTTTGGTTTTCTTTTCAGGGTCATTCTTTACCACTCCCCCCCATCCTAATCCACACCCTAGGAAGTGCAACCTGCATCAAATGTTTGTCCGGCCCTGAACTTCCTATGCCCTGGACTTCCTCTTTGCCACTCTTCTGTTCCTGAGAGGAGAACCAGTGGAAGAGAATGCTCAGGTCAAGATAATTGCTCCAGTTTATTCCTTTTCTCACCCACTGCAAACGGGGCCAGGGCTCCTCCACTCGTTACTTCCATTCTGTCTTTGTGGGCCTCCAATTTCATCACTTCAGGGATCCCAACAACCTACACTTAAGATGATGGAAGTGCCACAAATTTCTTGTGGTTTCCCTCAGCTTTGCCCAAATCTTTGTAAATAATCTCAACTAAACCCTTCTTGGATTGCCCAATTGAAACCCTGACTGTCCTCCCATGATCCTGATCTACACATATGACACTGTCCATCTGTGAAAGATTGGAAGGAAAGGAGTTCACTCATGGGCCCAGCTGAATACTCCACCATTTGAGGTAGAAACTTATCTATTATTTTAGGAAATACTACTTTTCATAGCCTCAATAAGCATATTAAGTAGTGTCCCTTTTTTTTGTTTCTTCCGCATTATCTTCAGAAGCATCCGTTTCTTTTCCTACAGAATCCTCTCTTTACCTTAGAAAAATATCCAGACTAGCCCTCACCCAGAGTCCATCCCTCTCCATTACTCAAGCGATTATGTCTCTCTCCAGATGCACTGTCACCCATCTTCCATGTCACAGGGTGTCCAAATTCATACAGAGTATTGGCTAAATAGGCCATTTTATAAATGAACCGAGCCACACTCATCCACTTATGTATGGTGCTTGGCTAGTTTCATACTAAACAGCAGAGATGAGTGGTAAAGACAGAAACCCCATGACCTACAAACCTAAAATACTGATTATATGATCCTTTGGAGGAGAAGTGTAGTGCTATTTAAGCCATGTCACAGGATCACCCAGAACAGTTAAAGGTCACATTATTTAAGGCCAAGAATGAGAACTGCCTCTGGCACTCCAGTTGTCCATAAAATATCAGTTCTGATATGGACTACAAGCCTAGCCTTCCCATAAAACATTTTTAATGTTTCTAGCTCAGCTTTTGCATTTGACTGATCTATCCCTAATTAGCATTTCCTTTACCATGTGTTATTATATTATATTATATACCATACATTATTATAATTATTATTATAATTAATAGATTTATTTGTGTCTGTTTCTCTGTATTATATTTGAGAGAAACCTGTAGAACAGAATCACAGTTTATGTAGCCTTAGATCTCCTTTGATACCTTCAGAGTGCTTGGCACACTATGGAATGAGTGAATGTCTACAGAACCAGGAATCGTCATCATTCACTTTTGTAATCAGGAAATAGCATGATAATAGGGACTTAAAAGAAACGTTAAAACCATGACTGTATAAAAATTTAAGAGAGAGAAAGAGGAAATGGTTTTAAATGATCATCCTTAAAGACACAATATACACAGATAAGGACAGATCACCAGCTCTTCCCATTTATTCTAAAAAGGCAACAGGAGCCCAAACAAAAGCGCTTATACCAATTTCAGAACTCATGCCTTGACACGAAGGAGTTTTGTGAGCCAGAATTAGCCAGTTAAAAACCAGTAGGTGGCTTTGTGGGAAGCCTCAACCTCCCTTAGTACATATCATTTAAAAACAATTCTCAGGCCCACAATTGACAGAACTAATAGCTGTCTTTACAAGCATTTCCTGTGTTTTATGATACATATTCAGATCTCATTCTTTTAAATCTCACGACGGCCTCATTGTTTAAGCCCAGTTTTGTATTAATATTGAAAAAGGAATAGAAATACCACAAAATAAGTACTCAACAGTGTTACCAATAAAGGCCGTGAACAGAAAGAGAGAAGGGGGCAGAGGGAAGCGGTCAACTACCAGGGTGTGAAAACCAAAACTGGAAGGCACATTGGTCTAGCCACAGAGGGGATTCTTGAACTAGAATTAGGCAACAAAATAATAACTATCTAGGGGAGCTGTGAGCCCATATCTGGCCTTAAATGCCCTGGCCAGAAAGGTACATAGAGTGGAGCAAGAGGAGAGTAGAAGATCTCTATAATCCCTGAGAATTATTCTAGACAGTTTCTCCCAGAAAACATGGCAATGTTTTATTTGTAAGTCTTGTACTCCTTGTCAAATGCATGTCTCTACCATGTGAAAAGAAATGGCCTGAATGTATTCTGCCAAATCTTAGTTTAGGAGAAAGGCAGGCTAGATTTAGGCTGCAGACTAATTTGTTCTGGGAAATTTCAAGTTCTGCAATAGAACACTGGGATTTTCTAGATCGTTGGCTTGTCATTGCTGCGAACTATGAGAAGTCTAAATGTAGGGCAGAGCAGAAGCTCCCAGGAGCCCTGGGCAATCTGGGAACTGCAAAGGCCCCTCCCAGCTCAATCTGTTTTTCTCAGGATAGCACACCTTGAAAGGCAACTCCTTACCATCCTGGGCAGGCAATGTTCAATGACAACCATGGAGGACCCAGGGCCTTGGGGCTGAAACTATTAAATAGAAATGGTGAAAACAAATTTCCTTTAACAATACCTTTGCAGATGAGGAGAGAGGGCACTAGGTGAAAGCAACTTGAGATCACACAGCCATGGAGCACCACATGGAAACCTAACCATGTCTGTAATCTGTGTTATTAATACCCTCCTAAAGTGACCGTAGACTGGCCCTTCCACTCTTCTGAGGAGCAGATCTATCTAGAGTGTGGCAAGAGTAAGGTGAGGTGGATAGCACACGTTGCAGCCTAAACATGACAGATTACCCTCTGAGCGTCTAAGCCCCTGATAAAGCCAATGTGACAGTTTAAATGTTTTTGTTAAATGCCTTGCCTTTGTTAGTTTCTAATAAAAAGTATCTCCAGCATGCAAAAAACATGAATTATATTATTTAAGCATATGGAATATGAAAGAAAAACGTTTTCATTTTCTGACTTGATGTTTACTCTTCATACTTTGTTCATTTTTGAGCTGAGTCACATCTTCCCTTAACTTAGAGGTGAATGTACAAAATGGAGTCAAGAGAGCAATCCCCATTTTGGACCGCTTTACCGAAGCTTGGTGTTTCTTTTGGAGCTCTCTTACCTGCAGACAGATGATTTAGTGTGTGGAAGCTAGACTGCTTTCTCCACTCCAAGGCTAGTATTTTAAATTTCTTAAGCCAACAGCCCTCCACAGGGGCACTGAGGAGCCAGGACCAGGAAGCTTCCCTCCGCGTGCAGGCAGTGATAGAATGTTGTTTGTAGGACCATAACAACCATATGAAACTCACGGACCACAGACTCCAGGCAACTCTCAGCAATGGTGGTGATAACATACTCCTTCCCAATGGAGTCAACGGCCCCCAACCTTGTAGGGGGAGAGGACTGCTTGGTCTTCCTGGCTGCCTGGCTAACTTAGACCCGAAATAACCACGCAGAAGATGTATTAATTCAATCACTGCTCAGCCCACTAGCTCTAGCTTCTTATTGGCTAACACTGACATATTAATTTAACCCATTTCTATTAATCCGTATATTGCCACGTGACTGTGGCTTACTAGGTAAAATTCCCAGCATCTGTCTTCGGCTTCTTCTTCCCAAGCTATAGGCCAAGCCAGTTTTCTTTATTCATTGACCAATAAAAACCAATACATAGACAGAAGGACCTCCCACACCACAACCTGACCTCCCCCATTCACACACACACTACTAGACCTCATTGTAATTGGAGTTGTTTTTTGTTGTTGTTTTTGTTGTTACATTCTAGGTTAGAATTTCTCCTGTTTTATTATCCTTCATGAAAAAAAATCATGTAATATAAAAGGCTCAAATTGTTTTCCCATATTTATATATTTAGGGAGAGAAATCAACATATTTCTGTTTCCCATTCCCTTTGGTTGTATCTTGAAGCTTTTAAAAATGGTTATTTCAGCAAAAATTAGATTTCAAATAGGACAGACATAAATATATTAAACAATAGTTACTGCTAAATTCCTTTACTAATATGAACATGTGTCCAGACATCCAGAAGCCTCCTAAACAGTACAACTGGCCTTTTGAGATTTTAGATATACAAACAAGATGCAGTAGAAATATAATATGACCATATACTGGATTAATTTATCAATTTTGAAGCTGAACTAATAAAAAGCAACTACTCATATTTTATAGATAGAATTAAACCAAATGGAGAAAACTAAGCTTGCTCTAGTGGTGTAGGCCTGTATTTCCAGCTACTCAAGAAACTGAGGCAGGAGCTCCACAAATTCAAGGGCCACTAAAATTCCTTAATAAACTCAGAGTTCATTGCTGTGAGAACTGTTGAGGGATTGAACTAATTCAATAAAATCAACCACAGTTCAAAAGGGGGAGCAAACAACCAGTTGGTAGGAACAAACAATAGAGATATAAGGAAGTGTGGAGGTGTGGGATGGGATTGGGGAGGAAGAGAGAGACAGAGAGATAGAGATAGGGAGATGAGTTAGATGAGTTTTGTTTCAGATGGCTTAGGAGAGAGGCTTCTTTCATTTTCTAATACAAAATTGGTTTTAATCACACTATATTTACTAATTAAATATGTACATTTTTGTCTATTTATTTTGAACCCTGGATGAAGCCTCTCTCCCTTCCTCTCCTCCCAGTCCCTCTGCCTCATTCCCCCCTTTCCCACCCAATCCTAACCCTCTCCTCTTCCATCTCTATCCAGGAAAGGGCAGGTCTCCTATGAGTATCATTAAAACATCAAGTTGCAGTAAGACTAATCAATTTCCCCTTGTATTAAGTATCAAGACTCAGTAAGGTGACCCAGTATGAATAGGGTCCCAAAAGTCAGTAAAAGAATGGGAGACAGCTCTGTTCCCACTGTTAGGAGTCCCATAATAGGACCATGCTAGGTAACTGTAACATGTCTGCATAGTGCCTCAGTCAGTCTCAGGCAGACTCCCTGGGTGTTGATCCAATCTCTGTCAGCCCCTATAAGCACAGGTTGGTTGGTTGGGTGAGCCTTCTCATGGTGTCCTTGACCCCTCTGGCTCCTACATTCTTTCCTCCTCAGAACTCCAGCTAATGTTTGGCTTTGGGTTTCTGCGTCTGCCTCCATCAGTTGATAGATGATGCCTCTCTGATGACAATTGAGCCAGGCACTAATCTGGTCACAGGAAATGGCCAGTTCAGGCTACTTATCCACTATTGCTAGGAGTCTAAGCTGTGGTTCATGCCATAAACTCCTGAGAGATTCCTCTGAGGCAGGCTTCCTCCTGACCCAGTAATATCCCCCACCCAGCAGTCCTCCTCAGCACTCTTCCCTCTTACCCGTCAACCTGATTGCTTGTGTTTCCATCTCTGTCTGCCCTCAGTCCACTCACAAAATCTTTTCTATTTCTCTTTCCCTTGGAGATCTGGCTGTCCCCCATGAACCCTCCTTGTTGCCTAGTCTCTCTGGGTCTGTGGTTTACAGCATAGTTATCTTTTATTTTACAGCTAATACTCACTTACGAATGAGTACATAGTATGTTTGTCTTTCTGGGTTTGCTTCTGTTTGTGGGTACAAGGCAGGACTTCACCCAGCCACACCAGATTGTCAACAGTGTTCGTGGAAGAGCTAGAATTTTATGCTGAGTGGAAACTCAGAGAGCCCTCAGAAAGACTCCTCACCCTATGAGACACTGAGATTTGGATGTTTGAAGTTACTTCAGAAAAATCATCCAGTTGGTTGGTAAAGAAATAGAACACTGGTCCACTGGATCTGAATGACAGCCACCTCTTCACTATAGCCCTGACTTTACCACAACAAGTGCAGTCTCCTAAACTAAACGTACTGATCAAGTGCCCCCTCCAACTTTGGGGCATGTGTTCCAGACATCCACCAGATGAATGAAATTTCAGACAATCAGCAACCTGGCCATGTTACATTTTACATATAAATATTTATTCATTATCTACAATAAGAGATTAAAATGATGATTAATAATGAAATCACACATTTATATGGATGTACTACAACAAAAGTTATTTTAAAAATAAGAACCATATTTTCCATAATTTTCCACTTTATGTTTTCAAATCGTGAATGACTGTGGGAAGCTGAAGTCCTAGGAAACAAAAACATGGATGAGAGGGGACCTGCCTGTGAGCATGAACGGAGAAGGGAGTGTCCTATTAGAAGGGCACACTGACGACAAATGCTTCTCCAACTTGGTCTACAGCCACAGCACCTCTGTCTGCGTCCTATTTTGAATGACACCTAATTGGCACAGGCATCATTTCGCCCCTTCATGCCTGGGCTCCTATTTATTTCATGACTGACTTACTTGGACTAATAACTTCTAGAGACTCGGTCAGCTGATGATCCTCCTGTTTGCTTTCGACTCTCAACCTGTTTAGAGCAGCCATTCAGATCACAGAAGGCCAAGAAAACATATCTTGGACCAGGCTGACAGGAGAGACAGAGGAAAAATGTCAGGAGGAATCAGCCAGGCCTCGGCTCATCTTTCCCAGTCACCGTCTGCTCGAGACACACGGAGCCTTTGGTTACTAATGAATGCAGAGTCATTCTGTTACCCAACACTTTCTGCCCATACCAAGGCCTTAAAGGTGTCTTAAGGAAAGGAAAGACGTCAATAAGCTGCACTGTAGTCATTCATCCAAATCTAAGTTACGTTCCTATCCAAAGGCCACATTCCCACTCCTTTGTTTCAGTTGTTTGCCGATTCGCCTGCCTAGACGAATCTCCATGCCCCTCAGTAACTGCACCCCAAACCAAGTCTCATCGTCTGGCCCAGTCATCAGATGTGAATGATCACTCAGATTAGTCAACAGCAGCTCTGTGGCCAGAGCCTAAAGCTCTGTATAAATCTATCCAGCAGAAATGGGGCTTATCTAAGGAGCTCCTGAGGTCCCCACTCATCCAAAGATTCCACCGAATCTTCCCTTTGCCTGGGAAACCAGTTATAGGGCAATTAGCTAGTTCAAAGTCCTCTCCTCAAGAACACGCTTAGTGCAAGAACTCACAAAGCAGCTGCTATCTGTAGCAGCAGGAGTCTAGAAACATCTGGGTTGCACACCAAGCTGCCAATCTTTCTGACTTATTAATAACAGAAAGGGATGACCAAAAACGGCATAAAAGGTTATCAGCAGCTCTTCTTTCCTCCCGAGCATCTTCGCAATGGCCTTGATTGATGCCAGATTGCCTGGCAAGGAACACAGTGGCTATTTTTAGTTCCCTTTCTATCTGAAGGACTTTTATTTCTGCTTGTGAACCTTTATAAATATTTAAAAGAATGAAAAGGCATGAATGGAAGAACATGTGGTCTCATGGATACCCATCAAAAATGTCTGTAGAAAGTGAGTGTGTGTGTGTGTGTCGCTGGGGTGTTGTCTGGAATTACAGAGCTACGTTGCATGAATAGAGAAAATGTGCAAAGCCTTGGAGAGAATTTCCAACCCTGAGAGAAACCAATGCTAATAAGCTACAAGCTCAAAACTGTCTATTCAACTGCCTTTCCACATTCAGTTTTTTTTCTCCACACACAGATTAGCCATGCTTGCCTCCCCCTTTGAGAAGCGGAAATATTGAGTGAAGGAGTTGGGGTACAAATCTTATGTCTTCAAATAATCAATAACTCCCTTTAATCAGAGACAAGACGGCATTTGCCTCTTCTTAGAATGCCTATCTATAAAATAAGGGAAGGGCTAACACCTAAAGTTACTTATGTTCTTGCATAGGATCCTTCTGCATTCTTATGATCTTCACCCAAAATTATTTTTTCATTTCAGAGGAATCTGAAATGTTTTCTCCTTTGTTTTCTCCAATAGCACATTAAAAAGTCAATTTGACAAGCATTCCTGAGTGTCTGCTACCCAAAATACCAATCTTAGGCTGTGGGAGGAAAGATCTGGAGAGGATTGTATTTTGTGGTACAATAGTGGGCAGTATGCTCTCTGGGTCTCTTGGCATGACTTCAAAAGGCTGAACTTCTTTGCCAGAAAATTATCTGTCCTTTTCCAGCCTTTGGGGAAAGAGTCTCAATGGATTCGAGTTTTAATTGAGATGTCAGCCATATTATCCATCTCAGGAAAACTGATAATTACATACCTGACATGGTCATCCACAAATCTCTGTAATAATTTGCTGAATGCTATTTATTGTGCAAGTGCTGAGCTCAGTCTTGGGGATTCTTCAAAAGAACCACAGGTAGTATGCCTACTGTTTCTGAATTACAATCCAACTGGGAACTACAGGCAAAGGAAAAGGATTTGTCAGCCTCCTAGGCATGCCAGAAGGTCAGATCCTGAAAGCACAAAAGAGAAATTCTAGCCATCCAGCAACTTGGTTCCCTCTCACTGATTTCAGTGTGTCTCTGCAGAAGACTACAAATAAGTTTTCTGAAGGTGCCACAGGTAGCTGAAACCATTCTAGAAAAGTTCTCCGGACTCACCACCCCAAAATAAGTCCACATATGGGGATATGGAGACCCACACATGTCTCAGATCCTTTTCTTCATTCATTCCACGTCCACACATTCAAACCTTTAGGGTACCCATCTGGTAGGCATGTTAAGCTGAGGGGTTGCCGGTGGGACCTCATGTCCCCTGATGAATCTCTGTTTCTGTTGAGACTCCAGTCTCATGGTCTTGGCTCATAGACTGTGTAAAGAAAGTCACATGAATGCTGAGATAAGGGTGTCAGCTGGGTCTTAGGGGTAAAATGGGGTATGGGTTCAATGCTTCAAAGGAGTCAATGTAAGTCACCATGGCTCTGTGTAACGTTCTGCTCACATGGACAGAAGGCCACCCCTTCTCTGTGAGTTCAGTAGTGAGGGGAGATAAAGAGATAGCAGCCTTTGAAAGTTTTCAGATCTCCTCTGAAGTACATTAAACACTGTGTTCTCCTGAGTATCTGTCCTTCTGCCTTTTTCTTCCTCACCCACACATAAAGCTTCAGTGAAGCTTTGGGGTTCTTCAAATTATTCCAACTCCTTTGTCACCCCAAATTCCAATCATTTTCTCCAAATCATTCTTACACGTCCTTAGGGATTCTTTTTTGATCACCATCTGCCACACACTGCCCCACCCCCCATCTGCTCTCTATGCGCTAGAATCCAGTTCGCCAGCTTTGGGGCAAGGGGCTGGAGGTTGAGGAAACACACGCAGAGACAGACCAACACACAGACCTCTAATCGCTGGTACAAAAGCCCCTCTTTAATAGCACATGGAGGCTTAAATACCCTGCAGTGAATGGCCAACAGGTGAAAATCCCATCCTCTGATCCTCTAGGCTAGGCACAGCTTCTAGGAACTTCAATTAGAAGTCTCTAGACAGGGAAGAGCAGCGGAAGGCCAGGACTCAATTAGTCCCAACAACCATCCACCATAAGAACAGGTCATTTCCTAGCAACCTTCCTCCAAAGTGCCTTCACTTTGATGAAGACAAACTCATTCTTTAAACAGATATTGCTGAGCGCCTACCATACTGTTGGGTCCTGAGATGAGATCTTGGCAAGCCTGTCTCCTCCACTGGTGGGAACAGCCAGAGAACAGAAACCATGCTTTTTATGTCAAAAGACTAATACCTAGCCTGCCTAGTATATTTTGATGTATGCTATGAATTATCATTATTATTATATTTTTACTATTAGTTTTGTTTGTTGTCTGATGGATCTTCCTGCCTCTGATCCCTAAGTGTTTAAGTTATAGGCATGAGCCTCCATATTTGGCTTTGAATTACTTTTTGAAACATCTATGGACCTAGGCTGACAGAGAGAAGACCTGAATCTAGAGAATTAGATTCTCTGAACAAGATAGAAGCAAATTTGATTAAATGAGTCCATTGAAACATTATAATTCCTTTCCAGAGTGGAAGTCTTGACTTTAGGACAGCCAAACTATGTGTCTAAATTTCCCTAAGGGATCCCAGATAGGGATGTAATCTATTCTGTGGGCTCTGCCCTCTCTCCCCTTTTGGCCTCTTGATTCTTAGCATTGCACAAATATTACTCCCAGAAATAGACCTGACCTTTCAAAAAGTAACCAAAATCATGCATTCCAACTGAGGACAATGAACTTGATGCTTTTTTTAAAGTGCAAGTTTCTGTGCCAACATAATAAACTTGTTGGCTACTCCTATGTTCTCTCAACTTTCAGATAAACAAAAACATGATTCCCAAACATTGCTTGAATAAAAACATTCTGTGTTTTTTTCCTTTCTACCTTAGTCAAATATTAGTGAAGCCTTGTAAAGCATCCAGTTAAGAACCATTTAAATCCCATTATCTTTATTTTAGACACATGACACAGTGATCTTGTCACCAAGGACATGCTTTGAGGTAAGTACACTTGCTAAAAATTAAAGTTTATGAAGATAAATGAAAAAAAATGCCCTTTGCCTTGAAGTAGAGTAATCGCTTTCTCCCAGGTAACAAGTGTCTTGCTGTTTCCTGAATACAGTGGTTGTTTTATAGACGCATCCTAAGAAAGTAGGGGTACTAGTTAATAACCATCTCCTTATCTACATCTCATGAATATGAGTAAAGTTTGGAAACATCATACTAGGTGTTACCAAAGAACAAATGTTTTGGAAACTCACACAAGATGGCAGAGGCTTCCTGGTTGCCATCAGATCTTGGTTGAGTAGGTAGACAAGCCAAGATTTAAACCACACCATCCCTTAAAACAAAATTTATCAGGTGCACTCCATGTACAGGTCAATATTTTAAGCACTTGGCATTTAATCTTCATAGGAGTCTACACTGTAAGCTCCATCAGAGGGAAGCAAACGGCTGAAGAGCATGACGTATAAACAGATGAGAACACTGTTGGGAATCTTACGAAAACTGCAAAAGTCCCTAGTACTTTGACACCAGAGTTTATGTCCTGGCCCACTAGGAGGCATTTTCTCTGCCCAATCAGGTTTCCCGTCTCATTTCCACATTCTCATGTGGAGAAGAGGTAGATGCCTACTTTGTTAGCTTGTTCGGGAAGGTCAGAAACAAAGTCTATCTAGTTCCTAGTAAAATTGCCGGTACACTGAAATGCTTCAGATTTGCGGATTTTACCAGCATGTATGACATCCAGCATATGCCAGTACAGGGTCTCTTATCCACACACAAAGAGGACCACATGCTAGCTAGTTTCCTATAAAGAGCTATCCCCCTAAAATAACATGCGAAGTTTTTCCTCTGCCTCTCTGTATAAATGTCTGTGCATTTGTCATCTGAGAATTTTTTTTTTTTTTTTTTTTTTTTTTTGGTTTTTTCGAGACAGGGTTTCTCTGTGGTTTTGGAGCCTGTCCTGGAACTAGCTCTTGTAGACCAGGCTGGTCTCGAACTCACAGAGATCCGCCTGCCTCTGCCTCCCGAGTGCTGGGATTAAAGGCGTGCGCCACCATCGCCCGGCCTGAGAATTTTTAAGAATGTTCATGTTCTCCCAAAGCCATCACTGTTAGATAATCTTGAAAAAAAATCACGAGCTCTCTGACTTATGGCCAATCATAATTGTCCAGTTAATTGGATTGGGAAGCATGTGGGAGGTTAGCAAAGCACACTTCTGGGTGCGTCTGTGAGGATGTTTGCAGAGACAGGATCATGGGGGCTCTGGCTTAATGGTGGATTTAATCCTCCTATATCCTCTGAATCTGGGACCTTGGAAGATGAGGTCTGGCTGGGCAACGTATATCACTGGGGATTTGTCCTTGGAGATTGCATCTTGCCTCATCCCCTTCCTGTGACAGTTCCATCCTGTTTCCTGGCACCATGCGTGAGGTAGTTACTCGGCAAAATCCTTCCAGCCATAGTGGGTGGAAACCTCTGAGACAATGAAAAAATTATTTCTTCATTTAAGTTGTTTTTACTTTCAGCATTTGATCACAACAATACAAAGTCCAAGGAACACACCCTGGTTCTACTTTTTTTTTTAATTTTGCTCTGTGTGTGTGTGTGTGTGTGTTCATACATGTGAGCATGCATGCACGCACGGTACGACAGTGCACAAGTGGAGGTTAGAGAACAAGTATCAGGAGTTGGTTCTCTTCATCCACCATGTGGATCCCAAGCATCATTTGAACTCAAGACATCAGGCTTGGCAGAAAGTACCTTAATCCAGTAAGTCACCTCATCAGGTATTGGTTTATTGTTTTTTAAAATAGGAGAAGTTATTTTAATATTTTCTGGTCAACATCCACAGTACAGATGCATTTGCCAGTCGGAATTACTGTTAACTTTTAAGCTTAGATGGCAGGGAGATGTTTTCTGCCAGTGTGATTGCATAGTGGAGACCAGACATTTGAAAAAAAAATGATCCCTGTAATGTTGCGTTCCTCCCTCAGCAATCTGGGTTGAGGGCTGGAAAGAAGAATTCATCATACATGTGAGCATGTGTGTTTACATGGGCCCTCAGGGTAAGTCATTTCTGCAAGAAGGACTAAAAGCCCATCCTAAATTGACGGTACTCCGTTTATCTGAAAGCAATTCAAATGCTCCTCCTCTTTTCTAATTAGTCTATCACTAGCCAACCACGGGATCCCACAAGCCACTGTGAGCCTGGGGACATTTGGCAGCCAGGTGAGGTGCTCTGAATCCGCATGTCACTTGCCTTGTCTGTGGCCAGAGCTGATGCTAGACCAACTCACAGGAGACAGGCCTATGACAGGCTGCTGGAAAGTGGTCCTTGAGGATGCTGCTTCCCAGGAAAGCACATCACGGAAGGGGCTGCATGCTGTACTTTAACTTCATCCATTCAAGGACACCCCAAGCATCAGATGCCGATTCATATGAGGTTTGCAAGAAGTTCAGAGTAGCCAGTGCTATTTTTAGTGAGGAGGCTGGAGGTGTGATTCGGGCGGGGGGGGGGGGTGCTGGTTAATAAGTCACCTAGTCCCCCAGTTGAAAAGTAAACAATGGCATAAACAGTGTGAAGCTGCGATCACACGCCACCTCCACACTTGTGTTCTCACCTTTCCCCCAGCTATTTCTGCTTCCCTGTCACCACTTCTGCCACTTCCTTCAGCTGGTTCTTTCAGAAAAACAGCTGAGTCTGAGACATTTGGTGAAAAGAATGAGATGTCCCTGACCGAGGGAAGCTACGACATCTCCTTGAATAACTATCAGGTGGGGTGGCCCGCAGAGGATTCAAGGAAGCTTTAGATAAGTGATCCCCTAGCCCATGTCATTGCCACACACTCTATTCAGGCCCTTCCGCTTCCATATCTTATGCTACTTAAAACTAAAATTCTGAGCATTTGCATTTCCATAGCTTTGTTTGCCACCACCTCTTGGATTACTGAACTCAAGTATAAACTACACAGAGAAAAACCCAATGTAATAACTACACTCTTAAGTGGTATAACGGCTTGAATATTTCAGGTCTCTGTATTTTCTAATTGAGGATTTAACCTACATTTTTTTATATTTGATTTTCCAAATTGCTCTTATTTTCATATACCCCTCATCCACAGTGATGGAATTCATAAAAACATTTCTGTTCAAGTGCATCAGAATTGTTGGCCATCTTAGTCCCCATACCATTCACTTTCTCCTCACCTCCCCATCAATCTTCTTCTTTCAAGATGACCAAGCAATCGTGGTCTTTTGTGTCATAGGTACACAAGTGATTTCATTTATATATTACAGACGGTGTATATAAGCTCTACATATGAAAGCAAACCTCTGATATTTGTCTTTCTGAGCTAATTGTTTAATATGATGATCTCCCATTCTAGTCATCTTCCTGCAGACAGCGCAATTCCATTCTTTTGGGTGCATAGAAATCTATTATGCATATATACCACATTTTCATCCATATGTGAGTTGATAGATACCTAGGCTAATTCTATAACGTGATACTATGAACAAAGCTGCTATAAATATGGTGTGCAGGGGTCTCTGCTATAGTACTAGGTTGGGATATATGCTTCAATGGTAGTTTATATTTTGGGTTTTTTTGTTTGTTTGTTTTGTTTCTTTGTTTTTTGAGGATCCTTCCTGGTGATTTCCATAGTGGTATACCAGTTCACATTCTCACCAGAAGAAAATAGGGTTCATCTGTGCTAATCTCTCTGCCAATTTTTTCCTGATTGATAATCCTTATGACTGTGATTTGATGGGCTAAGACAGTTCGAGTTCACATTTCCCTGACGACTGAGGATGTTGAATGTTTTTTCATACTTTAATTGACCATCTGCACTTTACCTTTTGAGAAACTGCTGTTTATTTCATTAGCTCATTTACTGTTTGGATTGTTCGGAGGGGTTGTTATTGGTTTAGTTCTTTGTATATTTTAACCATTAATCTTCTATAAGACCTGTGGATGTTCTCCCACTCTGAAGGTAGCCTGGTTCATTGTCTCCTTGGCTCTGTAGAGCATTTTCATTTTATGCTATTTTTTTGGTCAACAGAGTTCTTTTCAGAGAGCCCTTGCTTGTGCCTCTGTCTTAAGACATTTCCCAGTGCTTTCTTTCAATATTTTGAGTTTCACGTCTGACATTAAGGTCTTTTTTAATCAGTCTCTGTCAAGATGAGAGATACAGCCGGAGTTCAAGTCTCCAACATGTGGGTCTCCATTTTCCCCAGCACCATTTACTGAAGAGGCTTTCATTCCTCCGTTGCATATTTTGGGCCCTCTTGCCACTTATAGCTCTGCCGGTTCATTTCCGGGATCTGTTTATGTGTTATCCATCTATATGCTGATCCTACACTATTTTGTTAGTATAATGAGTTTATTTGTTAGCATAATTTAGAATTCAGTGCTGTGATGTGTCCAGCATTTCTACCTGTTTCCCTGTGACAAAGCTGTCTATTCAGAATCATGTGTGAACCCATGTGAATTTTAGGACTTTTTATGTGAAACATTTCATTGGGGTTTTGAACCTTTAGGTATAAGTTTCAGTCAGATAGCCATTTTCACAATTTTTACTCCATCTATTTCCAAGCATGGGGGGGTTCCATCTTCCAGTTCTTCATCAGCTTTTTATTGAGTATTTTTAATTGATAATTGCATGTGTCTCTTCCTTCGTTAGGTGTATTCCTATATATTTTGCTTAATATTATGGATGATATTGCTTTCTGATTTCTTTCTCAAGTCCTTTGTTATCGGTCTGTGCGAAAGCTACTTACTATACATTGGACGTGTGTCCTGTACATGTTACTGAAAGGGTCCCTCAGTCCTGGGGATTTCTACTGCCTGGGGACCTCTCCCACATAATATCACACCATCTGTAAATCTTCTCTTATTGCTGAATTTTGTTATCTCTAGTTACGATTTCAAGCACCATATTAAATTAGCAGAACATTTTCAGAGCAAATGTTTTGAGTTTTTCCTATTTACTATAGTACTGGCTCTAATGTTATCATATGTAGCCCTTATTATCCTGAAAAATGTTCCTTCTATCTAGTTCTATTAGAGGTTTTATGATGAAAGAATCTTGGACTTTGTCATAGGCCTCTTCTGACTCTATTGAGATAAGTATATGCTGGGTTACAATTTTTGGTTTGAATATGTTAACTAACAATCGAAATTTTAAGCACGGTGTAAGTGTTAGTGAGTCAGTACAAGACTCAGCTAGAAAACAAGTGTCTGGTTTGATTTTGAAACTTCAGAGGAGGCTGAGAAGAGATGTAAGTGAAAATTCCAAGAACTGCAAAAGTGTCCTCTGCCTTCTCTCTCACAAGTTGTGCTGTGTCCTGGCACCCTACATGCCCAGAAAGAGTCATGGTTCCTATGTATACATAGGTTAATTCTGTTAATTCTTATTATTTACCAAGTCTCTGTATCTGGACTCCTCTCCAGGCTAGCTTGTGATTTCTAAAATCTCCACAGAGACAAATTTTCCTTTCTCAAAACCCTAACCCTAATATTCTTACAAAGCATTTTATTACAGTCTTTGGTGTTATAGCAGTATGATTATGTTGATGCTATCTTGTCATTTTCATGATCACAGGTAACTAAAAATGTCTATTGTCATATTGAACCTGACCCTTCAGATTTCTAACCCATTAGCCTGAATACTGATACCAACCTATTTATCAACTCCACATCAGTTAGTCTGTCCTCAATAGCTGAGTCAACCACCAACTACCAAAATCTTGATGTTTCTGGACTGGTATTGGTACCTCCTCAATTACATAAAAGGTAGATAAACATCTTGGAAGAAAACAATATCTCAGTATGGTGAAAATCCTGTGAAAGCTACAAGGAGATCCTGTTCTGAATATTAATGAATGAAATTATTGGTGTAAAGATAAGCAATGATTGGAAGATAGACATGGTGACCCTTGCCTAAAATTCCAGAACTTTAAGGGATGAGACAGGAAGATTGGCATGAACATGAGGTTAGCCTGGATTGTATACTCAGTTATTGGCCAGCTAGAGAGTTAGCCCCAAATTGATTTCATGTTCAGTTTTATCCAGTTAGTATTGGCAAATAACTTATTGTGCATTTAACATAGTATAAATGCTGGAAGCATACCAAATGGGTATCTACTGTGGCTGCTGATCACAGCTCCAGAGAGTAAATGGACCTTGTGTTCCTAAGCACCCTGGACAGTTCCTAGCATGCCTTTCCATGCCTTTCGACCCCCTGACTCTGCCCTTTGGGATCAATGGCTGGAACTCCAGCTGCTAGGGTCTTAAACTCATGTGTCACAAGGTACTTCAGTTCCCAAACTAGCAAAACTTTTTTTTTTTTTTTGAAAAGTGAAATATCTGAGTTCCAGCTGCAAATAACTATCCCAAACCACTCTCTTCCGAGGGTAAAAATACTTAGGTGCAGTTGTGAAGGTTGGCTGCACTACTCTTAATAAGTATTTTTATAATAAGATAATTCAATAAAGTTGTGATCCTCCATACACATTTATTTGCCAAATCTAGCTTTTCCTTTCTTTGTCTTCTTCTTCCAAATGTAAGCAAGACCATGTTCTTCGTGTCCAGGTTGGGTTAAATTGCTTCTCTATATATTATTTATATCTTCTTTTGTTGCCTTTTTCATGCCAGGATGAGAATGGCTGGTACACAAAGATGTCAGAGAATCAGTGACTCCAAATGGCAATCCAAGCATTCAAGGGGAGTGGATAAGATCACAGTTACAGTCCCCTAAAGTATTGTCTTCAGTTAAGTCAGAGAAAATTCTGCCAGCAAAGCATGTGCTTAACTTTAGATCTTGGTAAAGAAATGTGCAAGTATTTCAGCTCAGATATCTCTAAAGTTTCTGCCTTTTGATTTCCAGTCCAATTATTTTCCTTGACAAATATTTTTATAAGGCCAAAAACTCTTCAACTAACATATTCCTACTTAGAATTTAAAAGTGCTTCACAAAACGCAACTGTTCAACATTCTAAGTTATCTCAATTTTATTCCATTCTGGCAGGAAATGGAAATACATTCAACTAAAACTAGATGTTCAAGCCCTTGGATTTCATCCTCAGGACAGCAAACAAGATAAAAATAAATACAGGATGAAAGTGTCAGCAAAGGAGTCTTACCAGGTGGAGGACTACAAGGATCCAGTGTCTTCCAGACACAACAGGGTTGATGCCCATACTAGATCTCAGAGACTATGACAACACATACACAAGACCTGTACAGTTCAAGCCAGACAAACCCCAGCATGGAGAAAGGGGAAGAGCCCAAAGTCCCACTCCTAACCAAAACAACTGGTTCCAGTTTTCTTCAATGGCATGGTACTGGGTTTATCAGCCACACTCTGGAAGAGGACTCATGCTCAGGACTAGTTAGGTGACACAAAGAGGACTCCATTTGTGTGTGTGTGTGTGTGTGTGTGTTGCATACACTTGTGTTGTTGCCATTTGGTGTTTTGGTCTTTTAGGGGTTTTTGTTTTGTTTTATTTGAGGAGAGATTGTGTTTGTATTTGAGAGAAAGAACATGAAATTGAGGGGTAGGGTAGTTAGATGGTATAGGAGAATGTGAGGAAAGAGAAAAGAATATAATCAAAATATATTCTATGAAAATTGAAATAAATAACTTGGATATGTAGTTAATAAAATAATCTACCAAAGTTGGTATTTTTCAAGCTTCACTGAGTTTCAGAGTGAAAAGTTTTTATTTTAGCTCCTGGTCCCCAGAGAGCAGGTGTCCTTACTTTTCTATTCCAGATCAGTTCTTTGCCTCTGTTTGAGGTCATTTTAAAATTCTGTTTTCTAGTGACTACAATTTCTAAATTCTCTAAAAACTTTAATGTGCTAGTATTCCAATCATCAAAAACTAATAAAAGATTTCCAAATGATCCTATTTCATTGTAATTGAAAAGGGAACTTACTTACCAATAAATTTTATAGGGTACTTAGATTAATTTATGTGAAATTTGAACATTTGCAAAATTCAATTGATGAGAGAAAGCATACATAGCTCCCCTTTTATTATTGCCATTTTTATAGTTAAAAATCAGGATTGCTGTTTTAGCTAAACCTATTTTAAAAATTATAAATGTTGTCCTCAGTAAAATTTTTATTCAATAGGGTACAGTGTGTTTGTTTAAATAAAAAATTTAAATAACAAATTTCTCAGTTGAACTTCATATATGTTTTCAATCTACCAATGTCTTCATTTATTAAGAGATGTTTTTACTGTGATATATATAATTGTCCATTTATATAATTATTTTTGAAACATTTAATTCTGTTTCACATGTAGAACATTTTTAACTCCTTATACTATTAAAGTCTAAAAAAGTTCATTTTGTTTTGAGTGAATGTGCTTTCAAAGCTTTACTTGAGTCGATGAATGGAGGAAAAAGCTAAACATTTTGGGTGCTATTTTTATGGACTTTCCATTTAAAACATCTGAATAAGCCTCTTTCAAGCAGGGTTCTCTAAAGACTCAGAGCCATCCATTGTATGTACCCGATAAACCTGTCTCCTCGACACCAAGAACAATATTAACTGGGTACAGTCTGCAGGAGGACGGAGAAAATAGCCTCACCAGTCTCTTTTTTGTCTTCTGTCTGTGAGCTGAGAAACCTGAATATACTAATATAAAATTAGCAGTTTTCACTGTGAGTGAACGTTTTCTCCTACAAAGGGAGTCACACAAAAGCAGGCATTGGTTCACTTTTTGTGTTAAGACCAGGAGAAAATTTGGAATGAAAAAAAAAAATCATCTGAAAGAACAATCATTTTGAACGCTCCCCAAAGTCACACTCCTAGCAACAGATCCTGAGTCGTTGCCCTAAGGAACCGTCTTCCTCACGTAACTGACCGTTGTCCAGTGCATGTTTATGCTTCTGCAGCAGAAGTGTGGAGGTTTGTATGCTCTTGTGACCACATGATAGCACAGCATGTGTGGTCACTGGGGGAAAACATTTGACTTAGGAAGCAAATGTCGCCAACTTGCTTGAGTATGAGAATTTAACTACCTGTGTCTTTTATTCAAAGCACTTGGATTCAGTTTGAACTTATTTCTGCCAAAGGGGATTCTTGCTCCCCCTCCAAGTGTCGCACAACGATAAAATCATGGCTGTGGATTTAGACTCTATAGCAAGTAATGAAAGAATGAAGACAAAGTCTTCACACCTCCCACTTCTTTCTCTAGAGCGGTCAGTTCAGCTGTTTCCTGCACACTTAACACGGTTGGCCACTTTTGTTATTGATACTCCTGATTTAACACGTAGCCAATTGATGCCTCTGTCTGACCATGGCAACACCCATACCAAGGACATGTCATAAAGGACTGGTCAATCAACTGCTCCCAAGGGCAGCAACTCCAATGCCTTTCCTGGTTTCACCCAAGTCTCCAAAGAATTTGTTCCCCCATACTTCCTACATCCGAACATGTTTCATTTGATCAGTAAATGCATTCCTCTCTGGGAAAGGAGGCGTTAATTAACAAGTTTCATATGGCAAGAGTGACTTACCTACACCTTAAGCTGAGATCTCTGTTGACTGCAGATGAGATACAGATCAGAGGAGATCCCAGCAAAAGCTGGGTCAAATACGAAGAAGGATGCACTGGGTCCGGACACTGTGTAGCAAGCAAAGGGAGGCACAATGAACGGCCCACTCCAAGCCAACAAATATACTCATTTCCATATATTCTCTTGAGGAGTCAGCCCTAAATTGGGCAATTCCCCTCACACAAACTGAGACTCAAGGAACCCAGCGGAAGGAAACAGAAAAAATATAAGAGCTGGAGGATGGAAAAGAGTGTGAAAGGCTGCTTTCTAGACCTGCCACAACTATTATTATCTGTGATTACTGCACGACCAGCACAGAGTCAAGCCAGTCAAACTTCCAATGTGGGTGGAAGAGCTCATGGTGTTCTACCAGTAAAGGAGGAGGAGCTATTGGAGTTTAGTGTTACTGGGGCGGGGAGGGGAGAATCAGTCTTCTTGGGAGTGGGACCACTAGTAGGTTTCCAATGCTCTAATGGAGAGTCCCATACCCATGCACATATGGAAAATACTAGTTGAATTTGATGGGGTCTTTAAACAAAGGAGATGAGATGAAGTTTGAAGGGCGATGTGTTAGAAGAGCCTTGGGGTAGTTGAAGAAGGAAGTGTTGTGGCTATGACCATAATTTAACGTATACATGTTAGGAAATTCTCAAAGAAGTGCTTCTGTTTTCACATTACAATGCTCAATAGAGATGATGGTTTTGCTCCTGCATCCAGAACCCTAGCATTCTGCTCCCTTCCATAGTTCAGAAGCCACCGTGTTGAAGCTGGAGAATAAACTAAGTTTTTGAAAGAACAATAAATATAAAACATTAAGACAATATGCCCATTTCAGAAGAGCGCTGAGAGCAGACAGAGGATGAAGAGAGATAAAAGTCACCCAAAGCTTTCTGCTCAATGTCCCTAGACTCTCATTAAATGGGTTTGAAGGAAGATTTTTGTTCCCCTGAAACATTCTCAAGCTGGGGGTGGGGGCGGTTGCAGAAACCCAAAGGAAGCCAGCAGTTCCTAGAGGACAGCAGTAATTTGTTTGGCACTTCACAACGTGAGAAAGAATTGCAAACTGAATGGGACTGATTAGAGGAGAGAAGAAAGCAAAGCAAGAACAGACTCTCTTGGAAGAGCCGGCCTTGCCCTGAGGTGTACCAGTCACGCACTTAAAGCTCCTTAACAGCCAGACCCTGTTTAACACATGCTAACGCCCCAGCTGGAGATGATTTTCAATTCTCCTCTTAATTTTTCTCAGGTGCTGAATTTGGTAGGCCTCAGTTACACGAAGCCCACGTTATGGCAGACATTCCCGCTCCATGCCATAAGCAGACTTCATTGGAACAATGGGTTAGATAGGAAATAACCTTATTTTTAATTTGGAATGGCAGGGCACACGGGGTATTGGCAGAAGGGCATGCTGAGCTTGGACCTACGGCTCCTGACAGCCCTGTCACAAGCTCGTGGTGGCAGCAGATGGAACACTGACCTTAGTTGAAGGGGAAGCTTGGGCCAATTAAAATTCCAGGGATATATCTGTTCTACTTCCCTTAAATTAAGATAATGCAAAATTAACAGACAGTTTCTATTTCAATAGCTGTTTTCATAGGTAGCTCTCATGGAAGAGAAAGGGAGGCAGGCTTCTAGGAGTCTTTGATTGATGTGGGAGACGCTGCAACATCAGCAGAGGCATAGCAGGGAAGTACTAGCCTAGGGAAGGGGAGAATCTGCCTGGGAACTGTACAAATGGAGTCATGTTTAAAGGGTTTATTTTTGCTTCTTGCTGAGGTCTATGTGACTGAAATTCAGCCTTTTTTTTTTTTTTTTTTAAATCTTCCTGCTGTTTTTCTGCTTGTTCAGAACTGAGTGTTTAGGAGATTATTTAGACTCTGAAGAGAAAAATAAACAAACAAAAGAGTAAAGTTTCATGTCTGGATTTTTTTTTAACAAATACTTTGGGAAGTTATATATCTGAGTGACTTCAAAGTCCATGTTAATCCCTCTGTTGGTATTTCATTGGGGTTTGTAATTCTGATTTACTCAATCTAAATGAACTCACATTTACTATGTTTATCTGTCTAACTCAATAAGCTGGGAGTAAAGCCTCCTCGTCGGCATGGATGGAGAAAATGTATTTCCATGGATGTCTTTCGGGGGAGCGCTGTCCTTGACGGCTGTCTTGGAGCAGGGCTTCTCCTTGCCTTTATGTTTTCAGTAGTTTTCTTGTTGCCAACCAGACTCACCGAAGGCAGTTAAGCTGTCAGGCTGATTTGATTAGAAGAATTAAGTGAGCGTAAGACTGAATGCCCCGGCTTCTGTTGAAGATGAGGAGGCTGGAACATCAAGGGGGTGGGATTCACTCAAAGTCACACAGGCAGACAGTAGCAGTGGTCTTATTTAGGGAGGGTAGATTTTAGAAGCAGTCACTCCCTTCCTTTTCCCCTACAGGTCCTCACTGTAAACGTTTTCTCCTTTTCCACCACAAGTCAGAGCGCTGAGAAATAGGACAAGATCCTTATGTCAGTAAAATCCCTGCAGATTCAAGAAACCGCTCTCCACTTTGGCACCTGCTGTCTTTAGCCATCTCTTCGAAATCCAAAATGCTCCGAAATACAGACACCTTTATGACTAACTAAACTTCTTAGATAACAAAAGCTGATACAGAGTAACCCAAGTTTACTTATAGTCATTAGTTATAGTCCTGTTCATTGTGACTATTTAGTTACAGTTACTAGTCATAATGATTATTAACTAAACATTGAAACATTTATCTGAAGGATATGTCTCCAGATCCTGCCAGAGTATAATATAATTGCATAAAACCTATACAATATTTTAAGATTCACAATATTCCAAATTAAAAAAGGTATCTGTCAATTTTGGATTTTGAAAGAAAATTATATATATATTAAATTATACGCTTTCAGAATTTTGGAAAATTGAAAGCGTAATTTGTAATACTGAAGTGATATGTGTTCTGTATACATGCAGATCACGAGGTCTACACCATAACCAAACAAAAACAACAACAACAACAACAAAAAACCATCTTGACTTTCTCAAGGAAATGTAAGGGGCATTCTTTCCAAGAGCTGAAAAGGTCCCTAGCTAAGATCCAGAAATTCCCGTAGTGGGTTTCACCCACAAAAACTCAGAAGCTGATGAAACCCACAAAAGGCAACAAAGCTAATAATCATCCTAGTGTAAAACACCCATGGGAAACTGCATAGGGATGGAACAGAGCAGTGTTTAAAAAATAAGTTTGCAAAATTCCCATATATCCTGCCCTGTTCTGGAAAGCCAACCATGTTCATTGAACATGCTTTGAAAAATCTTGCAAAAACAACACCAAAAGTAAGATTTTTGCTCATTTTGTCTATACAACCCATCTTTTCCAAACATTTCCATGTAATGAGAGCATGGTTGCTAACAGGGACCACTGCTGTCCACCCTGGGTTGTCTGTATTCCCACTGAATGACAGAAAGGAAGAAAGACAAGGGGGTAGCAAGTAAGGAAGACTGCGTGGTTGTGGGGGAGATCCTTTGGGGATTCTGAATGCATCCACTTATGATTGCCTTCACATACCTCACCTGCTATCTTAAGACATTCCTCTTGTAGCTAGTGATTTTTTAAAAAAGAAGGCATTTAGGCAAAATTTATGGCTTATGTATTTTAGCTGAACATGACTATTTTAAGTCCCGATAAAATTCACATGACACATATTTACCGTCTTAACACACTTTAATGCACAGTTCAGTGACATGAGATGCTTTTGCACTGTGGTGCCATTGTCCCCACCACACAAACAACACATTTCATGCTCCTAATCTGAGCCTCTGGACCCATTAAACAGCTCCTCATCTCCTCCTTCCGTTTCCCCGGGAAACTACCACTCCATCTTCTCCTTCCGTGAATCTGACATCTCCAGTGGAACACACGGTGCTTACTGTTTAGTGAGTGGCATATTTCACGTGACATAACATCCTCAAGGTACATCCACAGTCCACCACATGTCAATTTCCTTCCCGTTTAAGGTTAAGTAATATTTCATTGTAGGTGTGGGACTACCTATTATTTATCCCTCCATAGTTTGGTGGCTGTTTGGGCTGCCTCAACCTTTCAGATGTCATGAATAATTCTGCTATTGATGTGGGTGAAATGCCAGTCCCACCGTTAAGCCTTTGGAGTTTGTACTTAGAAGCAGATAGCTGGATGCTCTAGCCAGTCTATATGTTGGGTTTGGTTTCTGGTTTTGTTTTGTTTTGAGTATCCTCCATTCTCCCTTCCACATCTTTTTCTCTCTTTTTCTGAACAGGGTGGCTCCAATGTCTCTAGATTCCCAGTAACGCTTTTGGCTCCTTTTCTGAAGCATTTATAAAACTTCTACAGAGAAATATCCATGAATGCCCTTGACTCATTTGGTATCCAACCTGCTTGATTTTGTTGTTGTTGAGTTGTAAGATATAACAAGCTACGACTAACTTAAAAATGCTACTTCTTCCTAAAAGCTCAAGGGTTCTAATTTTTCTAAGTCCTCCTAACACCTGTTGAATACCTTTTGTATGTCTGTGGACCGTGTGTAAAACTACTATGCACCCTTGCCCTGGCAGCACAATAGACCCTACCCCTTTGAAGGAGGTGTGGGTGAGCTAGTCCTGAAGTTGTGAGCATGGGAGAGCTGTCCCCATTACTCATCTGTCTTGAGGCAGCATGGGCTGGGGAGAGATAACGCTCCGCTCCGTCAACTCCTGAGGCGGGTGGGAGGGCTGGTCCAGGAGGGCTGGACCTGAGGTCATAAGAGCAGCTGAACTGTCCCTGCCTCTCATCAGCCGCAGCGCCCCAGTGTAGCCCCTACACCTCACCTGGACAACACAACAGAGCTGTCCCCGAAAGTTTAAGTATGGGAGAAACAACCATGGCATCTTCCATGACAAGATTTTCCCCCTTCTTCCTTTTTTTTTTTCTTTTTCTTTTCCTCTTTTTCTCTTAAATTTTATTTTGTGGTGGGGAGGCAGATGGGTAGAATCGGACACAAAGAATAAATAAAAAAAATTTTAAATTTTAGAAAACTACTCTGCAAGCTTACAATTAATTAACGGACGTTTATGTTCTAGGTGTGTGTGTTCATTAGCACACTTGGACCCCCTCTAAACTACAGTTTCAATCACTTATTCAACACACGCTTGCTTGGAACTGGGTACCTTAATGGTCTTGGGTACTGGGGGATATACCGTAATGAGCAACACTTTCTTTAGAACTGAAGTCCCTACATTGAAATGTGTGGGGAGTTAGAAAAGGGGGAAGTTGTTATTTTAGAATCACAGGGTTCTGTGGGAAGAGAATTTCAGGAAGTGTTAATAGGAAGCAGAAAGACCTGAGGCAGGAGAATGCTTGGCATCTTCAATAAGCAGGCAAGACTCGTGTGGCTGAGCAACACCTGTATGACAGACTGTGCTGCAGACATCACATGAGTAGGTAGACCACAGAAAGGCAGGCAAGATTGATGGGGCAAGATTTTTTATTGAAGAGAACAAGAAAAATAATAGAACACTTTAAACAACAGAAACATGATCAGATTTAGGTTTTGGAAAGATTACTTACTAGGTGAAAAAAAAGTTACTGCGCTAACAACTACCGAACAAACCTGCAATTGTTTCTAAGTTTTCCAGTGGCCTTTTCAGCTCCTTGCAGTCTAAATCCACCTACTAGCCCCAAATGCTGTGCTTAATCGTATTGAGTAGATAATTGGTCTTCACAGTTCTGTGGGATATCTAGCACAGCCTGAGTAAGAAGCGACAATGTGTTCCAGGCTAACATGGATCAGAGTTGATACTGAGAACTGTCTGTCCAGAGCCAGGTGTCCCTGATCCGTGTGGAGCCAGACCTTCATCACATTGCTTGGTACGTTTGTATTTGGTGCTTACAGTGTGCCAGGCACTGGACTGGACTCAGCCTCCGTGGGGAACAAAATCAGCGATTCCTATACTTTGACAGAGTTTGCATTCTAGAGAACCTCATAGCTTCTACCCTCCAGAATTTTACAAAGTGACGTTTTCTTTAAAGGAAAGTGGATATATTCTCAACAGTGTAAAGAGGAAAAAGTGAAGTGTCGTCTCAGATGGAAGCAGAGAAATCCAGGGGAATCTATACTATTTCCTAGGAGCAGACGTGCTCCTGTTTCCTGAGTCTGCCTTCCAGGTATCCATGGTGCTCAGAAAGCTCCAGTCCAAGGCTGAGAGGGCGAGGGCCTGGCGGACATCTCCAGTACATGCTCTCTAAACCCCTCTTCTGTTTCCCCCTGACACATCCCTGCTAGTTTCAGGGACTTTTGCAGTTCAACCCACTCCCAACCATTAATGCTCTTTTATTTCCTTTGAGATCCTGCCCGTCTATCAGTCAGTCCTGACTGCCGTGACAGAAAACCACAGGCTGGGCTTAGGCCCCTGGGACTCATGTTCTCAGGGTTCTGAAGAACAGAGAGGATCAATGTGCCAGTAAGTGCAGTTTGAGTAAGAGCTGTCTCCACGGCTGGGTAAAGGTCAACTTCCTTCTCATTAGTCCTCCGAGACAGGAGGAAGGGAGTGAGCTCTCTTGGTCTTTTCTCATAAGGATGCTAATCCTGCTGCCGAGTCTCTACCTTCAGGACACCATTTAGTCTTAATTACTTCCTTAGGAGCCTTATCTTCAGCTTCCAGTGCCCCAGAATTAGGGCTCCAACATCATCACATCACATCGCACTTCCTTGGCAAAACTGGAACTAGTCTGAAGCCCCTCTAGTGAACAAATCCTTTTTTTCTGAATTCAACAATACTTAGAATTATTTTCTTATTCTAGAAATTTGCTATGTACAAGATTTGCTTCCCAATTAACATTGGCACCAACACAATCTGAAAGAGGGAGTCGGACCCCAGGTTTTCACTGGAACCTGTTATGACCTGGTAGTGTAGTGTGGCAGAGGAAGAAAAAAACAGGATGAAGGAACAAAGTGTCACTGTCTCTCTAGCCTTCCCCCAGGGTGGCGCTCTACAGGAAGGACCATGAACGCCTTGTATGAAGAAATAATCTTTAACACAATGGCAGTACTAAGTTCTCCATCCAGTACCCCGGGCCATTGTTCTGTTCTTCTGAAGAAAACATCAAAGGGATGCAAGCCAACCTGGCACACACGGGAGCCAGCTTCTCACTCTGCCTGACGCCTGGGAAAGCAAAGGGCCAGAATGCATCTCCCTCGTGAGCCAGGAGGGTAATGTGGCCATTTACAAATAAAAGGTGGAGATTAGGATTGCTGAAAGGGGAAGGGTTTTATGCCCTGGTTTTGATCCCTGTCTGGCACTCTCCAGAACTGCCATGTGCCCCACACCTGATAAATACCGGTTTATAAACCGGCAAAGAAGAGAATTGAAACTCGTAAATCTATCTCCACCACCCTGGTCTTTTTATGGATCTAAAGGATAATTAAAACCATGCTCTCACTTTGCAAATGAAGCCTCCTCTCACTGGCAGTCCCATTTCCAGTGAACTTGAGGGCAGTGGCTGTGCACAGGGCGGCCTTAGGCTGATGTTATCCAGGCTTTGGTGGAGCAGCCTAAGGCCTCGAGGGTCTTGGGGGGGGGTGCACCACCCAGGGTTGCTGTCATGAACTGGACCTCTACACAACTCCGCAAAGTGCTTTGAACTTGGTTAATGCACAGCGCTAATGAGGCACCAGGCAAGATTTAGCTCTTTCCAGAGGGGAAAAACCCACGATCTTTGTTTTGTGACCATAATTTGTTGCCTCAAACTTCAACAGCTACTTTCCAGATACTGACGGACAGAGTGATCCCAAGAAGAGTATGGATGCCGGAAATAAAGGTACAAAACATTTTGTAGCCCTTTAAAATGAACACACATGAAGGCAACGCACTGTCAGGGAAAATGCTTGGAACACAATTGTTTGTAGAAAATGCGTACTACCAAACTGTAACCACATCAGGATGACAGAAGGTAAACATGAATTATGTTTGCGAGGTTTTTCTAATTACCAAGCAGTTTGTAGGCACATGGTTGAGATAAGGAATAATGAAAAGGCCTTTCAGTGAGAGGCCCCCACCCCCAAAGCAAACACAACTCTTCGGAGTATTTATCTAGACAGATTATGCTTTATACCCTATATCTTAATTTGTTCATTTGATGCATTACTTTTTTAAACTCTCTTATGATGAATTATGACTTAGGTCATATAACCTCTTCCTAAGCCCAGTGTCTTCTTACTGGAAATGATGCCCTTTATTTTTTAATCTTTTAACAATTACTTGTTACTGTTATTATTACATTTCATACATATTAAATTTTTCCATCAACCAAAGACAATGCTTTTGATTCTTCAGCTGCCTACCCTGCAGGATCAGTATAGCACTGTACAAGTTTGTGTCCCTCACCCACCTTCTGCATTCCAGTGAGGCAAAGACACTTCGGCACTGTCAAAATCGATGGCCCTTACAGCTGATTCTCTAGCCAGATTTCACCTTTGAACCAAGTCTAGAAATCGAAAGGAAGCCACGAATATCTATTATGGCACACAATGGAATTAATCAGAATTTTCATGATTACAGATTTTCCTTTTTTTCAAATTGTGAAATATTTATTATTACAGGAAAGAATGTTTACTGCAACATAAGCAAATACATTTAATTCATAGAATATACTGAATAGAGTTCAACTACAAAATAAACCAGAGGATATGTTTTTGAGATGGATTTTTCTCAGTTGTGATTGGTAGAAGGAGGCATCAACTCAGATGTTTCTCTTAGATTATGCTTGGTCTTTTGATTCTTGAGCTGAATAATTCACTTATTTCTGTAGAGACAGGATTTAAACCAAGTCCTAACAAATCCTGCTAACATTTTTTAAAGAAGAGCTGTCAGAAGAATACTGTAACAATAAATGGAGGAAATAATATGTGGTTACAGGGATTCCATTCTCTAATGAATGGGGGAAAAATCAGAGACAGCTAGATAAGCGGGCTGATCCAGATGGGGCCGCAGACAGCCTGCTGCAGTTGTCCCTGGCACAGAACACTGTGGCAGTTAATGCTCATGGGTCAAAAGATTGTTCAATAGTCACAGATTTGGAGCGGACATCTCATCATCTTCACAAATATCCATGAGAGTCTTTCCAAAAAGTCTCCCTGTGTTTGTGGCTGGTATGTCCAGATGGATGTAGCCAGAACCCCACCAAAAAAATCCAGTTTATGAAAGAAGGTCCTCTTCTGACTGTATTCTTCAAATCTTTTACTTTTTAATTTGTCCCAATTGGATTTATTGCAGAGGTGGCCAGAGAAGTCATTTGTTTGGTGCAGTTCTTTCCTAGAATGCTCTGTATTTCCCCAAAGTTTTTCCTTTTAAATCATATTTTATTTTATGCATGCCAAAGTGAGTTCTAGATTAAATAAAACTACAAATTATTTGATATAGTTTTAAACAGAGAGAAAAAATAGAAAAATTTCAGGTAGCATAACCTTTTCCCCTAGGGTAAAAACTGCAATTTCTCTCTCTTTTTTTTTAAGTGGGTCAAAACCACATATGTGTTCAGGGACCAGTGCAGTCTAGTTGTTATTGTACTAATGGTCCAGGGAAATAAAAGGAAAGCCCGGCTCTCACAACCACTGTTCCTAGGAATAGCTCGTGTGGATTCATTTTGAATGCAAAAATGGCTTTTCCTACCTTAATTTAAATATCTTTGGTAGGTGAGGTGGGACAATAATGGGGGGGGGACACTTTATGTGCTCTTCACAGCTCATGGGTCTTTGAAACTACACACTTCCCTTCCTCATCAGCTAATATTGCCCTCTCTTGATCTCCTACATACTTGAACTTCACCTACACCTCTTTACACATAAGCACAGATATATTCTAGACTAGGACCTGGGTACGAGGAAGACTAGAGGTGTTTTTCTTAGATAACAGATGTTTTCTTTAATGCATTCTTCTTGTTATAATATAAAATGTGTGTCTTAAATCCTCTTCTTTGCATTCTTTTCTAGGTTTCTCTCAGGCAGTGTTGCTGTCCTGGTCAGTGGAGGGCTGTGCATGTTCCTCTTGGACCTCACTCATTTCCAGAATCAGTACCCACACACTCTGTGTCTGGTTTGCATGTATTCACCCATCTTTCTCACAAAGTTCTGCGTTTGCTGCCCTTTGCTACCCCTCTGCTAGTAGGCCTGGACTTCCCAAGTCATACTGTTAATGTGAGCGTCCTCTGTGCTGCTAATTGGCAGAAGAGTGAGCATGCTATCCACTCCATAGTCAGAAACATGGAGAACATTCTCTAAAGGCTCTCTGGTGTACGCCTTAAAAAGAAAGCACGAGAGAGATGCTTTTTAGCCTTCTGATCATTATCATAATTGTATATGGTAATGGCACACGGTAGAAGCTAACGCAACAGCTACGCATTTCTCTCTCACACACAAAAGACAACTTAAAGTACGGGTGACCAACCTCTCACAGTTAACTTCACAGTCTGAACTCCTTGCTGGCTGAGATAATGAGCATCTCTGTATATGTCAATTGTGTTCAGTTTCTGTCTTGTGTTAGAAGGCATTCTATCCAGCACAGGTACTTCCTCAAGAACCTCTCCCAAATGGGTGAGGAGGAAAGGAATTTCTCAAGTTTTAAAAGTAAGTGAGGGATAGGGATACCATTCTGTAGACAAATACTTATTATCCAAGCTTGAGGGCTGGAGCTCACATACCCAGGCAGGTATGGTAGCTCCCTCTAATATCGGACTCAGGAGAAGACAGGGAATTGCAGGAACATGTGGGGTGGCTGTCAAATCAGTGCCCTCAGGACTCAGCCAGAGACCTGACTTCAGCAAATAAAGGAGAGAGCAATCAAGACAATAAATGCTCATCTCAGGCCTCCATATGCACCCCCACAAATGTGTTTAACACATGTGGACACATGAACCCATATGTCTGTCACACACACATGCACAAAATAAATGAAAAACAAAACCTATCAACAAACAAAAACCACCCTTTGCTGAAACAATTCAATGTTAGGTCAACTGGGTATTCTGGGTTGGAAGCTTACCTGCCCAAGAAATAAAAACTATTGCTCTCCAGGGTTTTCTGTGTTGTTCTTCACAGAGCAATCCAATCTCTCTCTCTCTCTCTCTCTCTCTCTCTCTCTCTCTCTCTCTCTCTCTCTCTCCTAATATATACCTTCAAAATAAACTTTTTAGAATCTTTATTATTATTATTCCATTTATTCATTTATTTTTACTTAAAAATTTCCACTTCCTCCCCTCCTCCCATTTCCTCATCTTCCCCCATCCCTTCACCCTCCTTCTCCAGTCCAAAGAACAGTCAGGGTTCCCTGCCCTGTGGGAAGTCCAAGGTCCTCCCCCCTCCATCTGTGTCTAGGAAGGTGAGCATCCAAACAGATTAGGCTCCCATAAAGCCAGAACATGCAGTAGGATCAAAACCCAGTGCCATTATCCTTGGCTTCTCAGTCAGCCCTCATTGTCCGCCGTGTTCAGAGAATCCAGTTTGATCACATGCTCCATCAGTCCCAGTCCAGTTGGCCTTGGTGAGCTCCCATTAGATGAGTCCCACCATCTCAGTGGGTGGGTGCACTCCGCAGTCCTGACTTCCTTGCTCGTGTTTTCCCTCCTTCTGGCCCTCATTTGGACCTTGGGAGCTCAGTCCAGTGCTCTAATGTGGATCTCTGTCTCTAGCTTCATCCATCGCCAGATGAAGGGTCTTTTTTTAAGCATAACTTTTATTCGTCTATGATGCTAAATATCCAGATACCATTACAACTGCAACCTATTCTATCCTTTGGATGGGTATTCATTCAATTGGTGTTTTAGTACCTGTTTAGTATCAATAATGTTCCAGGTTCCAGACGTTCTGTTAGTAAACAGGCAAACAACAATATACAAAACACAAGACCTGCTCTAAAAACCTCTTCCCAGTGAAGAATTAAGGGTAAAAACAGCAGTATAGTACACTATAAAAAACCCAGAATCTCAAGACAAAACATTTGGATTTTGCTCCCTAGTCTCCTTAACAACTGAGTAATGTATTTTAAGCTAGATGAATCTCAGTTTCCTCAAAATTAGAGCAAAGATAAAGAGTAAGACTAACTTCCTCACAATTTCATGATCAGTATTTATTTATAAAACAGTTTGTATAAAACAAAAACAAACAAACTGAAAAAACAAAAACCTAGTGGAAGCCGGCTCTATGGCAAAAGCGGGTAGCGTCAGCTACTCGGGAAACTGAGATGGGAAAAATCACTTGACCTAATCGTTCAAGACCAGACTGGACAATGTAATGAGACCCTGTCTCAATCAATGAGGAATCTTTGAAGTTTTGAGCATGGTGCTGCACTCTGCAGTCTCAGAACTGGAGACTGAAGCGGAAGGATCTTGAGTTTGAGGCTAGCTACTCTAGTCAAAATAGGAAGACTCTGTCTCAAGAATAAAATAGTATCGGAGTAGACCATGGGTTGTACAGATCCATTTTGCATTTCTTCTTTCATTTACTAATAGCAAGTCTTTCTTGGAAGAATCCCTGCTATACCTTGCATTTCACTTTACTTCTTACGTGTTTATCTTTATTCTAAACTCACCTTTAGTGGGGAACGTCATGTCATTATTGACTTTGAATCCTTTTCACAAACTTAACTGAACTCCCTTTAGATTACACTCACATCCATTTTAAAAAGACCTTGGAAGCTCTGGCATTATTTATATTATTAGACCTTCTTTTAAAATTAACTTTCTATGAAACTGCCATTTTCCTCAAACTATAGATCTGAATGCTTTTCATTTATTCTATTAATATTGGCATATGCATAAACAGGCTGAAGCACACATATTCAAATACTCTTTTACTTAATGCCTGTGTGACATTGAATAACTCCACCTAGATTCTGTACCTCAATTGTCCCTATTTCAAACACTGCAAACTTTGTAAACTAGGTAGGTGTGTGTGTGTGTGTGTGTGTGTGTGTGTGTGTGTGTCACTGGTGCAGTGTGTGGTGGAAGAGCCATGTATGGGTGCAGGGGAAATGGTGTACATTACACAATATGTAAATTCTGATCTTCCCTCTTCTGAGTCATTCATGCCACATTAAATATAAATAAGATGCATTATAGGACAAACCACATCTTCTGATATTCATATGCTGAAGTCCTAACCCCTAGTACTGCTTGAAGAGAAGGTCTTTAAACAAACAATGAAGTTAAAATGAACCCACTGAGGTGGAGCTTATCCAATATCATAAGAAAAGGAAATGTGAACATGCAGATGGCAGGAGCATGTGCATGCAGAGCCACCTTCTGAGGACAAGGCAGCAAGAACACAACCATTGCAAACCAAGGGGACCCAGCTAGGCATCCTTCCCTCCCTCATAGTCCAGTCAGAAACCAATTTTGCTAGTGTCTTGACCTCTGATTTCCAGTCTGATATTGTAAGACAATGGGTATCTATTGCTTAAGTTACCTCATTTATGGTATTATTTTATTGTAACCTGGTAAGCTTTATGTGTGTATGTAAATGTGCATGTACATATATACACACATAGATATAGGTTTACACACAGAATTCTATTGACTCCTCTTGCACTTGCATTTTTTAAAAATTTCCCTTAGGAGGGTTAGAATTCTGATAGCAAAAGAAAAAGAAAAAGCAAGAAAAGTTATTAAGTGTTTGATATTCAGAATGCAAATGTTCAGTCTTTCTCAGAACAATGAACCTGAATGCTAGGCTTTAACAGGAAAGAAATTTTCTCACCTAAAGTTTCCTGTGGCTACATCAGTGCCTAAACAATGCAAATTATGAAATGAAGTTGAAGATATGCAAGCACACAAGATGTGTTTTGAGAGAGGTGTTTAGAGAGAAATGAAGACCAAAAAAGTCTCACCCCCTTTCTTATTTTAAGAAAGAAAAGGAAGGAGGATAAAGAAGTTGCGATTGGGGCTAGAAAGATGGCTCAGCAGTTAAGAAAACTTGCTGTTCTTACGGAGGACCCAAGTTCAATTCCAGCACCCACATCAGAAGGCTCACGACCATTCCAGTTCCAGGGATAAGGCATCCTCTTCTAGACTCTACAAGCACCTGCACTCGTGTGCACATACTCCTAGATAGATGATAGATAGATAGATAGATAGATAGATAGATAGATAGATAGATAGATACATACATACATACATACATACATACATACATACACACACACATACATACATATATATACACATATATAATCCCTATATAGATACATATGTATACATATAATTTCAAAAATAAAAGTAAATTTTAAAAGGAAGTTCTATGCTTATTTTCACACATGACCTCTGGATGTCAATTTGAGCAGGGCACTAGGGGCCTAGATGAAATACCTGGATGGGCAGGACAGATGACAAGGTCACAGTAGCTGCTGAGGTACTTCCTACTCCATGGGAGGTTGCAAGTCTCCAAGGCATGGTGCTCAGCTGCACAGAATCACCCCTGAATACCCAGTGGCACAACAGAACATCTGGACAGGGGTCACAGACATCAGTACTTAGGGAAACTTCCCTGCAGATTCCAAGATGGAGTCAAGGTCAAGAGCCTGTTTGAGAAGACTGGCAATCAGATCAGGGCTGCTTCTAAACCGGCTCAAGAGAAATAAGTAGAAACAGATGAGAAAGGGAAGGGACAAAATGTAGGGGAGGGGAGGGAAATTAAAGAAAGAGACCACTCCAGAGCACACTGCATGGAGGAGGATCATGACCAGAAGGGTGGGCTCTGAGGCAGGGCACTGACACTCTAGAATGAGTGTGGTATACAAGAAAGCCGAGCATCAAAAACCTCAGGAAAGCAGGAAAGAAGCAGAGGAATGGGATCTCTAACCCCTAACTAGAGGATAGCATCACTAGAAGGGATGGGAAGGACCATAGACTTAGCCACAGGAGCCAGACACAGAAAAGGACGAAGCCTGCCTCCGAGGTCCTCGGTCTAACCAGCTACCCCTCCTCAGGGATCAGAAGAGCAAGAACGGAGACTGGCAGGGAGACCTGACCTTTCCCCACCACCTGCATGTAATACAAACATTTGACCACAGCTAAAAGAGTAGAGACAGAAGGGAAAAGAAATTCAAAAGACCAAACATCTACCCAAAGATGCATGTGCTACACAAGCAGATATACACAAACTGTAGACGGGAAATCTGAGGCACCACTGTTTGACAAGTTCTACACACACACACACACACACACACACACACACACACACACACACACACAGAAACAAACACACACCAGATCTTACTAAATGGACAGTAAGTCATGCAGAAAGGTTAGAAGCAATATTTCTGTGCCTCACGACACTGCATATATGTACTACCCGTGTGTGTGTGTGTGTGTGTGTGTGCGCACACGCAGAATGGATATTGAGTGACCATGCGAAGAGAGAGAAGAAGCAACCCCCGCCACATAAAGCGCTGCACCTTAGAGGAGGATCCGTTACTCAAGCTTGTCAGCCAGCAAATAGGCCTCTATTCCTTTAGTTCCCTCCCAATTCCCATTTTAAAATGTGGGTTGAAGTATGCTTCTCTCTGTGATCAACTTCCCCACCTCTGCTCACTCCCCATTTACAACTTCTCATAGGACAGAGACCTGAGTTAGTCCGGTCTTCTAAACATCTCAGAATATCAGACTCGTGCTTAGATACACAGTGTCATGATCAAATTTAACAACACCAGAGACCTTAAAATCTTTATTCTATTGAAAGAAAACCAAGGTGTAAATGGTTAAATTAATTCAAGCTCATCGTTTCAAAGGAGGGGAGTGACCTGAAACCCAGATACACGTTTTACTTTGAGACAGAATTTCACTACTAAGCCCCAGGCTAACCTCAAGCTTATCCTCCTGATGCCTCAGCCTCCACAAGGCTAGGCTGAAAATGCTGCACCACAACATCCAGATCATATTTCTGAAGCCTTATCTGCTACCCAACCCTCCCTCTTCACATCCATCACTTCTCACTTGTGTGGACCCACTGGTCCAGCAGCAATGGACTTTCTGCCACAGGCTTGGTGCCACTGTCTCCATAGTTTACCGCTTCTGCTCTTGCAGGGTGCTCAGACTTGCTCTAAAAAATTCATCCGCTTGGAAGTCGCCCCAGCCCTGGTCATAACATCACCATACTCCAGGTTCTGTTTCTTTGTCTAATCTGGGCTTAGTTCTAGATCAGGACAAAGTATTTTTTCTGGAGGAAAACCCAATGTTTGATGCTTTTACAGCCCTTCCTTATACTATGTCCAGAAGGATACTTATTTCCTTCTTCCTATTTACTTTTTAAAGATTTTTTTATCCTTATTTTAGGTGTATGAGTGTTTACTTGAATGCATGTGTGTATGTGTGTATGTATGTATGTGTGTCATATATGGACCTGGGGCCTAAAGAGACCAGAAGAGGGTGTTGGATCCCTTGGAATTAGGGTTACAAGCTTGTGAGCCGTCATATGGGTGATGTTATATTTCTTCTTTGTAAGTTGCTTCCAAGTAAAAAACATAAGAACAGAGTCCAGGAACACACAATGAACCATATATATATATATATATATATATATATATATATATATATATATATATATCCATACACATACAATAATTATATGTATATATCACATGGAAATGATGCACATATATTGTAACATACAATAATATACACATAAGGAACAGTAACATTCATGATATAAACAAATACAGCTACAGTCTCCTGAGATATTAAATATATTCTGGTGTTGATAATATACTAAACCTCATTTTGGGACAAATTTTCCAGGCTTTCACAAATACTAGAGGAGTCATAATAATATTGAAACAGATTTGTCCTGTCGACTATATTGACTGCCATACTGACTCCCACTCTGACTGCCACGCTGACTGCTATGCTGACCACCACACTGACCGCCATGCTGACCGCCACACTGACTGCATACTGACTGCCATGCTGGCCTGGCTGCATTTACGAACATCAGGCAGGCACTCAGGTCCTTTCCCACCACCCTCCCTCTCCTTTTATAGCCTTGTTTGAACTGGAGCTCTGGTGTGAATATTGGAGTGTTTAGCTTTGCTGTGAAACAGAGACCTAGCTCAGTGACCCCACTCTTCACCTGCAGGCACCCTGCCCTTCTTATCTTCAGCGCTGTATTTTTAATCTCCACGATGCTGGCAATATTTTCCCCTAGGCCATGGAATGAGAAAAACAGCTCACACAGTGAAAAATGATCCGCAAGCTCGGCACAGTCTACCCTGGCAGGCACGGCCAGCAGCAGCGGCAGCAGACAACATGAGCATCCACGAGCTGGACATTTCTCTTCTAAAGTCGGACTGTTCCCCCCAGGGCACCAGCCTTCAGGCCTGGCCTTCCTATCTAGTGGGTCACAGGCAAGCCCCACGCCTTCCCACCTTCACATTTCCCATCCACCCTCTTTCTTCCAGTGCATTAATTCATACAAAATACATATAAATAATCTGTGAAACCGGGTCCTGAGGACAGGAAGGCACACACTAACACACAATCCTTCCTTTGTTGCTGCCTAGACCGAGCTCCGTCGCCTCTGTTCACAGCTGCCCCTCTCGCTTCTGCCCTTCCATGGCGTGGCAGTGCTCCCGTGCTCCACAGTTATCATGCAATCATCTCTCTCCTGGATGCTATGGCTTCATGTGCTTTAGTTCTATCTTTACAATTCTTTGGGGAACTTTTTTTCTTCTTTTGGGGGTGGGAGTGGGGATTAGGACAGGGATTCTCATCCTGTGCATCCCTGGCTGTCCTGAAACTCACTCTCTAGACCAGGCTAGCCTTGAACTCACAGAGATCCACCTTCCTCTGCCTTCCGAGTGCTGGGATCAAAGATGTGTGCCACCAATGCCAGGCTAAGGAAACTTCTAAAATGAAAGACCTCATTCTTTGTTCCTGAACTATTTCTTTAATAACCCCTAAAACAACCACAGAGGGGTCCCTCGCTTATCTACCCGATACTTCTTCGTCATTAATTTTGATGTTATTTTCTGACATTGTCTTCTGACTTGCTTGGAGTTCACTCTGCAGATCAGGAGATGTACTTCCTGTGTGACAGGACTAAAGGGGAGTGCCACTATGCAGGCACAGCGTGGTCTTTGCTTTTTGTTTGTTTGGTTGGTTGGTTTTCTTTAAATTTTTTCTTTTTCCTTCCTTCTGTTGTTGCTGTTGTTTACTATGGGTCATTTGGGATGAAGTTTTCTTTGGTACCAAATAAAGGCTCTTCAGGAAAAAAAGAAGAAGAAGAAACATGCATTCTATCTTTCTTTTGCTATAAACTATTCAAAATGTCTCATCAACTCTGACCCAAATGATTGAGTTGGGAGAGCAGAGGGGACAGTGGCAAGAACATCCGGCTGACAGAGTGCTGGTGTCAGGAAACTTCTCTGGGCTCTGCCAGTTTGAGGAGCTAATGAATCTAGCAGGTTGAGTTCCTTTGTCACGTGTGTGCTCTGACATTGCAAGACCCAGAGGTCAGGGAGAACACATGTGAGCATCTCTTCAGAGTGACAAGAGCAAGCCAGGCTGGCAGAAGCGGCACGGGGGCAGGACCAGGGTTCCTGGGATCTGGTCAGACAACGGAGAGAAACCTGGAATGGGGACTGGAAAAAGAAAGGTGGCCTCTCTGTCTTGACCCGGGAGTGGGAACAAGGTGAAAGGGGAGATCCCTGGGCCAAGGCAGTGACCCAGAAGACCCGAGCAGAAGTAAAAACAGATGTGGAACAGAAGCTGTCAATGTCCGGAGGGACACGGGGTCTGCCCTGAAGGAGATGACCTGAGTAAGATGCACTCTTGTTGACGTGTCTTGACTGGGACTGGCACCCAACAATTAAAACTGGACAGCCACAGGCGTGGAGAACGACCCAGAGCACACAAAACACTTTGTCCCTCTGAGTGAACAGGGAAAGGAAGGCGCCCTGTCCTGTCGAGCCTGGAGGAGTGACCCTTCCCATAACTCATCCACTTGACACACAGACACCACGCTCATTATCCACGCCAGGTCCCAGAGACTCGAGTTATATAAGACACACTCTTTGTCCTCAGATTGCATATTAATCACCCACGCCAGTGCTAATCCCAGAACTCAAAACCACCATCACCATATCCTGTGTGCGGATGGCAATGAAGGCTGGAACAGGGTGCTGGTGGCTCTGCCAGGGGAACCTAAGCAGCCCGACCTCTCACCCAGATGATGCCATCATTTGAATTTTTGATCACAGGTCACAGACTAAGTTTCGCTTCTAGGCAATAGAAAGGCATTAGCTGACTTTTAAGAAACGTAATGAAGATACCACTGAAATGCCAGTAGATCTTTCTTTTCTGGTTTCTCTTCCTTACACCAACCCACACTGCCATTCCTGGACAGGCCCACCCTGAACTCAGTGTTCCTTCTGTGGAGAAAAAAAAAATAAAAAGCTCTCCAGCTGTGACCAATGTGACTGTTGATTCTCAGGGCCCCCAAGAGATGCCTCAGCTATCATGCCAAAATCAGCAGAGTATTCCCAGCTGTGATTTAGGGGGATCTGAATAGAGAACCTTCTTATTTAAAATACGTATTTCCAATGCACTGTCTCACAATCGCCATGCTATAACCCCCATTATGATGAGGAAATTGAGGTTAAATGAGGTTAAGTAACATACTCCAAAGTCACTAAACAATTAAGTAACAAAGTTAATTATCAAATGGAGGTGAGGTCCCTTCTCATGTCTCCATCTGTGCGCACCTTCGTTCCCCTGTGACTGCTTTCTTCCCTCTGGTGAACCTCTACAGATTGCAGGTGAAGTACACTCATGCAAAATCACCTCGGCGAAGCCTTTGTGAACGGCTTTCCCTAGTTCAGAGGGCCCTCCTCATTTGTTAGGGGTAGACTGGCTGAGGCATCTTTGGGCAGACTACGTGCTCTTTAGTTTTGCATGACCATCCATTTGATCACTGTGTGTGTGTGTGTGTGTGTGTGTGTGTGTGTGTGTGTGTGTGTGTGTAAGAGAGAGAGAGAGAGAGAGAGCGTGTGAGGATTTTGTCTGTATTTTTTTATACCCTAGGATCTAACCCCCAAGGCGGATGTGCACCAAGTGCTTCCTAAGCGTTTTTGGAATCCAGGTCTCTTTTGCTCCAAATCTCAGGTACTTTCCACTATCGCAGATTTCCTTCCTATTCCTCACAACCCTTCAGAAGTGGAGTTAGGTGAGTAGAAAACCTTATCTATGAGGTGTACATTGAAATTGGCACCACTGTGGGCAGTACCAAATTCCCGACACACGAATAACAATAGGATATAAGAGAAGTTCATTAAAACATACGAAGTGTTTTTTTACTTCTGGAATTTTCCATTTAGTCGCTTTAGACCTTGGATGATCACAAGTAACTAAAACTTTCAAAAGCAAAGTGTAGGTAAGGAGGGATTCCTGAATTCACTCTCACTGATGCCTCTCATCAGCCCAAGTACAAACGCATCTTCTGCCCGGGGTCTCCTTTAACACACGAGGGCTTTGGTTAACAATTCAAATAGAAAACAGCATGGCATGATTCTCAATGTCACACGCTACATATGTTCTGTGTCATCTGCCTTCATGAAAAGCTCTAAGGCCCCAAAGGAAACTCGAAATGCTCAGCCTCCAGTGAATCCAGCAGCAGAACAAGAAAGGGTGAAGAGAGAGTACCCCATTTCTCCCTACTTCTGCCCCTCTCCCTGGTCCAAAACTCAGGCTCCATTTACTAGTCTGCCCCTGTAAGGAACAGTAGTACCCTGGCCACCTGTGAGGCCTACGAGGTGATCTACCTCGCAGAACAAACACCCCAGAACAAAGCCTGGGGAAACCCTAGAAACAGGCCACCTGTCATCTGGACAAGAAATTCTGGGATCGCAAGTCCCTGAAGTGGGACATAAAGTGGCTGGCCTGAGTTCCTGGAAGATCATCAGAGCTGGTTCTGTAGAGCAACATTGTTGCCAACACCAGGGTGCTGACTTCCCCTTCTCTTAAATTCATAGTCAAACAAAAGCCAGTTTCATCTGGAAGTGACCACCAGAGTGTGCTTTGTTTCTAAGGGAGCTGAATTCTTACAACCTCCCTGTTGCAAAAGAGGAGGCAGGAGCCAGTCTTCTTGCCCAGAGGGCTGAGTGAGGAAAGGCTGGGTAGATAGGAATTATCTCCCTGTCCTTGTTGCTGAGATAGCAGATCTGAGGAGGGACAGAATTTCAAGTGCCACAGGCTGAGCTTCCAACATTTTCCCTGATAAAAGCAAAGAGAGGGGAGGCAGACAGGAAAAAAAAAAAAAAGCCCTACATAGTCTTTTATCCTTGCCAGTGAGTGAGTTTCCCTTTGGTTTGGGGCGGGGGGGGGGGGTAAAGCCAAGAAAAAAAAGTTTTTTTGACCACCTTCCTGACAAATTCTATATATAAAGTTCAAGACAGTTCATGTTGCCATAGGCTGTAACAAGTGCCATCAGAGACTAGAGCCAGTGGACCAGGGTGAGTGTGGGCTGTGTCTACTCTGGCTCTCAGGCTCCTGTCTAGAGCAAATAAACCAGGACATGGAAGAGACATACCCAAAATGAACAAGAACTAAAGCCATGAACTGCACACTCCAGAAAACTCTTGCTCCTGAACATTGTCTCTAAATTCCAAGCACCCAGAGTCTTCTGTTGTAATTCAATCATCCTGTTGAATTCACTGGTTTTTTTAAACATATTCTGAAACTTTCAGTAGTCAAACTCCTAAGCCTTTGCCAATCTCAGAGTCACTTTTGGTCAGATGGTCACTTCTGAGATCTTAGAAATCCTTGCCCTTCCCTCCTAAACAGCAGCAACTAAAAGATATTTGTGCAGTGATGCTGGTAGCTTCAGTCATATCAGAACATTGTAAATCAGTTCATGAACGTGAGAAGATCAAAATGGAAACAGGGAGGATTTTACAGAATGACTGCATCGCTGTTTGGTTGCTTCTCGCTTTCCTGCCGTCGATCCCTTGTTGCAGCACCGCGCCGGTGCAGAGTGAGTGCCTTTCCCTTTGCCACAGTGTCCTCAAGCAAACACTCAACACTTTGTCTTCATGCCCTCTTTAAATATCTGTATGAGTCCCCATCTGTCCCATTGACACATTAACAATGGACTTGCTAGGAGGAGCTTGTGTTTCTCAAAACTTAGGGCTCTTTTCCTTCTGGTGATGGAGCTGATTTTAAGAAAAACAAGTCAGTGTCTGGTTTACAGTATCTTCAATATCTGCAGAAGTTCTTGTTTTCTGGTCCTGGTACAAAGAAAAGCAGGAGAAGATAGGGGCAGGAAGACCTGATCGACAAGTAGTGGTAGGTGGGTCCCCAAGACAGGCCAGTTTGGGAATAGGTGGAATATTTCTTAGAGAAATTAACTTCAAAACCATTTGACATATTAAGTTCTATTGGCTGACTCCTAAAATATCTTGTATCTTGTGGCTATGTTAGATCACAGACCAGGGAGTTGTTCATATTAATGAAACTAAGACTAGAGTTTGATCTGGAATATATTTTTTCTACAGTTATATTTCTACAGTAAGATAATAAGATTATAGCCAGGAGAAATAACTTGACCCAGAAACAGAGAGGCTGCAACATTTGAGCTGTTATTAGAGAGAAAATAACTAGGGTTTTATGAAATTCGAATCTTTTCTTTTACCAAGCAATGACCTCTAAGAAAAGAAGTTGTGGAGATATTTTCACTCATTATACAACGCCTCCTACCGGAACCAACATAATTAAAAGTTCCATTTTATATCTCCAGTTCTTGCTGTTCACTTCCTCCCAAAATGACTTTTCATATGCAGTCACACACGCATGCATGTGCGTGCAGTTTGACAATATTTACTAGCCCAGTGTCTAAAGTTCGTTGCTATATGAAGATCTGCTTCCTGAGGCTAGAGGTCAGCCAGCATCTCTTATTCAACTGTGAACTGCTTGGTCTCAAGCACATTCATGCACAAGTATATATATAATAAATATTGGGCCTATGGAAGGGGATGAGATAGACGGATGGGAAATGACATTGTCTGTGCAAAGCTTTCCCTTGAACAGCTTAGATCTGCAGTCACAACTTTATTCCCAAACACAAAGAAAAGGTGGGAAGGTAATTCTTTGTCTAAACGCACGGGCATAAAAAGGAAGATAAGAAATATTGAGTGTCTACCAGATACTTCTTCTTTACTAACATGCATTTCCTCTTATTTACCTGAGAAATCTTTCATGTACCATTCAAGAAAACCTAGGCTCAGAAAGGTATAGTTAGTTTAGTTCAAGAGACACACAACTGCCAAGTCTGCAGGGTTCCAGCGCCTTCGGTGCCCCCAGCCTCTTTGAGTTTTCCTCAAATGCTTGCTAGGAATCTGAGTCATCTTTCATTTCACTGAAATGAAACAAAAATTCCAAAAGTTCTCTTTTTAAAATGAAAGGTTTTATCTCCATTCACTAGAAGAGAGAGAGAGAGAGAGAGAGAGAGAGAGAGAGAGAGAGAGAGAATTCCTCTGACCAATGGAAAAATAATCCAAAGCTCTGCTTGCTGGCAAAGAGCCCAATGGAGTGGGCCAGGCTGTGAAAGAGAAGGAGACAGATTCTCATGGAAAGCAACCACTCCACCCACTCATGTTTGTGTTTCTCTGAGGTTAACCCAGGGCCCCACCACTGCCGCCTGCACAGCCCTTTGGTGACTGTTCCCACCATCAGCAGGCAGATAGTGGAGGGTGGAGGCATTCGAATCTTATCACCCCTATTAAAAGATAAAGCCCCCAACTCAACCCTTATCAATAGAAGCTTCGTGCACAGCAGTCAACCTTACAAGGAAAGGAGACAGTGTGTTTCTGATCATGGTTCAAGTGGGATCCAGGCAGCATTGGCCTAGCCGGCAAGGCCTTGAAAGAGGTAATTAAAACCAGAGCGGTCTGCTTTGTTTTGATACTAGCCAGACCTTCTTTTGAGGAAATATATGGCAATAAAATGGATGAAATGGGGGGTAAAAAGAATTAAATCAACGTCCCCTTTTTTTTTCAGAGTCAACCAAATGCTTTGTGGAAAATCCTTGCTCCCTCTTCATGGATGGTTTATAGTCAGTTTGGGATCTGAGTCCTCATTGCTCATCTCACTCACTCACTCACTCACTCACTCACTCATTCATTCATTCACTTGTTCAATCATTCACACATTCATTCATTCACTCGTTCATTCATTCACGCATTCATTCAATGAGTAGTTTTGCCTTCCAAAAGTTGTCCTGTATTAGATACAAAAATATAAACCCAAGCTAAGCAGAGTCCCTTTCCCCAAGGACAGAGAAGACATGGTCGCTAGGAGAATATTTCAAACAGAGAATGGGCTAGCCTACCCTGCCCGGTTTTAGCTCACACCACAGATGCCCTTCTCTCTCCATGCACACTGAGCTCTACAATCATGTAAGTGACTCACAGCCTCGTAAAGTGCCCACCCTTCCCCTTTCCAGCAAGTTGCATCTTCACTTTCTCCTTTTGGTATAAGCCTGCTATCCAGTCGTCTCCTCCCATTTAATTATTACCCATCCTTTGAGATCATCAGGTGTCTGTTTACTCAAAAGCCAACAAAAATATCATGCCCACTATGGGCCATCTACTGCCCAATCCCAGTGAACCCTTCGAATTCCAAAGACTTGATAGTGCATTGTAGTTTTCTGTATATTTTTTCCTCTTCTGCTGTATCAAGAAAGCTAAGAATGAAACAGGCCTTGCTACAGTTGTTTTGGATCCTACCACAGTATACAACATAATGGGTATTCAACAGTAAGGGAAGGGGTCTATTTTTGTGCAAGGTATAACTCATTTGGTGGAGGAGGAGGTCAGTTCAGAGAAAGAAAACTGTAAAGAAACAGAAAAGCCTTTATAGAAAAGAGTGCTGACCTAAGTCTTGAATAATTATCATAAAAAACTGGCTTTCTTCAGGGGGGTCTCACTACAGAAAGAAACCACTCTTAAGGGTAGCCCCATGCCCATGGCCAACACAAATGAACTCAGCAGCATCTTTGGAGGTTCTTTGTCTCAAATGTTGTGTCAAGGCATTTTTTAAATTTATCCTGGCAGGTCCTCTGAATATGTCTCATGCTTTCTAGTCTTGTGTTTTAATGGGTTTCCTGTGTGTGAACATATGTGTCTCCGTGTCTATATATTTCTCATGACTTTTTCTTGGCTCTTTTTCTTCCTTTAGTTTAGTTTTGGTTTAGTCCTATTCTGAGTTGTTTGTTTTTGTTTTATTTTATTGTATTATTATTCCTCAGATGTCTGTTTGTTTTCTAAAGAGAGACAGAAAGGGTGTGGATCTGGAAGGGAAGGGAAGTGGGTAGGAGCTGGGAAGGAGTTGGGAGATGGAAACCATAAACAGAATACATTGCATGGAAAAAAATCTATTATCGATAAAAGGAAAAAAGATGGAAGAGTAAGTAAAGTAAATTAAATTAAAAGAACATAAGAGGTCGGAAACCAGATTTCAGATACCACAGCCAGCTGTGCTGTGGGCTTAGTGCTGCTATAAACCTTCATCAGAGAAGCTTCTCTTTTGCAGGGGGCAGTGGTTAATATAGAGATTCAAAAATACTCAAAGTGTGGAGAGTCAGTGACTATGGAACCTTTGCTCTAAATGGAGCATCCTCTTCCACCACAAGGCTCAGAGAACTCATGGAAGAGGCATTAGAGAGAATGGAGAAGCCCTTAGGAGGACTGCCGCAAAAGTGTGTCTCTGGCCATCACACCCTGCTCATGAACTCGCCGTAGCTATGCAGCAAAGGCTACCTGCAAAAGGCTTGCACAAGGTTTCTGCCACTACCATTTCATTACAATAGGGGAGGAGCACATGAGGCCCCACCCCTCGCTGAAGAGCTATGAGGGGTTTTGGATGGGGTTTTTTTGTTTGTTTGTTTGTTTGTTGTTATTTGTTAAAGGAGAGATTAAGGTAGGGGAAGAATAGTTTGGAAAGAGGGCTCCCATAGGAGTGGCAGGGAGAAAGATGGCAATGAGAGGGTGAAAGTGCCACAAATTCTGCATATGCATATATGAATTTGTCGAAGAATAAAGTAAAATACAAACACACTATTAAAAGATAAAAAGAAATTAGTGAATTCACAGATGTACAAATTCAAGAAAAAAATACTTCCAGACAAAGGAGCCAGTGAATATAAAATCAAAAAGAAGAAATGAACTTTCAGAGGAATGTCAGTGTCCTGACACGGCTGGAGTATAGACCCAAGAAGTTTTATGTGTCCAGTTGCCTGGGTAAATGACCAGTACACATCACTTCTGGGTATGAGAATGTTTCTGGGCAAGACTAACATTTAATTCAGTAGGTTGTTTGAAGAACACCTACCCTCACCAACGGAGGCAGGCATCTCAAGCCACTGAGGGCTTCCTACAACAAAAAGACAGAGGAAAAGCCAATCACCCTCTCCTTTGGTTCTGAAGAATTTAGCTTCTCCAGCTCCTCAGGCTTTTGGACTTTGAGGCTTGACTCTCAATCTCATCTCCATGCCAGGTCTTAGGACTTCAGAGTCAGACAAACTTATGCTTGCATAAGGCTTGTGCTGGCATGTATGTCATAATAAACCCACTTGATTGTTCTCATATACTCCATTGATTTTCTTTCTTTGGAGACATATGACTAAAAAATACATAGTTCATCAAGTGGTTAAATATCAAAAGATAAGGTTGAAGCAATATGCATGGAGTTAACCAGGACTTTGCATCAAATAGAAGTTTGTGTTTATCTGATAGGTGTGTAGCAAAGGACATGGTATTAGTTTCCTTTCACTGAAAGTACCTGCACATAACATTTTTTTTCGGGGCACCAACACCACAACACAGCATGAATAGTAACTATAGTGTTGCACACCGAATCTGCATGAATTCACATTAATCAATGGCTTTTTCATATCTCTTTTTGATTCATTAGACACTTAGAAAACCATAATAAAGCAAAAAGCAATTTTTAGATAATGACAAGTTGGTTCATCAGATCCTTCACTCTGGCAAGCATGTTTCAAAAAATAATTATCTTCACTGGTAATTCTAGTGTGTGTGTGTGTGTGTGTGTGTGTGTGAGAGAGAGAGAGAGAGAGAGAGAGAGAGAGAGAGAGACAGAGAAAGAGACAGAGAGAGACAGAGAGAGACAGAGAGAGACAGAGAGAGAGAGAGAAGAGAGAGAGAGCTAGTTAAGCAAGTCAGGTCAACGAGAACCCACACACCTTCTGCATTCTTAGTTCTAATCATTTGTTTTCACTAATATATGATTTATTTAAAATGGTATGTTTCAAAATCTTAAAAGGTGACAGATTTTTCTTTCTCCAGCTTGCCTTTTGTTCTCAAACTCGGTTTTAACACAATCCATCTGATAGAATAAGAGGTTGAAGAGACAGACACCAAGGTCACAACCAGTGACTGTCATCCTGGTAAGTGAAGGATGGACATACTTTCAAGAGAGCTGTAAGTCCCTGTGTCATGTTAGTGAAAACCCATTAGACAAACAAATCCTTGAGGAAAGCATGGAGGTGTCGGACTGGGCACAGCCTGCTAATGTGGTGACCACTGATGGACAGCAGCCAGCTGGCAGCAGAAGCCCAGGTCTAGAGAGAACAAATGCTTACACTCAATTTGAACTCTGCAGGGACATCCAGCTCATTGCATTGCCACAGACTCTACTAATCAAGCTTCTCTCTGTTGGCGCAACTTTCACCTCGTCTTTCCTTGTTGATTTCTTGGTTTCTCACTCAGTCTTCTGGTTAGGAATGCTCAACACACATGTGATATGCTGGCATCTTGAAAACCAATCAGAATAGATAATCATATGTTTATAAGACTAATTGCAGGGATCATTTAGGGAAATTAATGTCAATAAAAACATAGTAAGACACCATTTCATTCTCACTAGGATTAGTGGAAGAAGAAGCCCAGATAATGAGTTTTGCTGAGGGGGAAGAGAAATTTCAACCATCATACATCATTAATTGGAATACAAAATGAGGTAAATAATTTGGAAAAATCTACAAGGTCCTCAGAAGTTTAACTATGCTTGTGAAATGATCCAGCACTTCAGTAAATCCCTAACAGAAATAAAAAAAAAATCTGCAGAGCAAATGCTGAAGCCTAGAAAAGTTAAGAGATGCATAGTGAAAAATTCGGGTAAAAACAAATACACACACATGCAGGCGCATGCATCCATGCATGTACACAAACACAAACTACTTTTCTTTCTTGGAACTTTTGTTTACATTATATCATAATGTCATGTTCGGCAGTTTTCTGAGGCATACATAAGGACCTGTAGTTTGACAAACCATCAAATAAACTGTCACCAACTGCCTAAGGTGATATTAAAGATGCAAGTAGCTTAAGAAACTTGATGCTAAACTTTCAATTTGGTTTCTTCAAAAACTGCTGTTTAAAGAAATAGCTATGTTTACTTAAGAAAGGTTTGCCATGTTTGGCAACCTTACTAAATGTTTTGTACAATTCTCTGTGTAGCTTTAAAAAACTCTGGTCCAAGTTATATAAACCTGAATGACAAAATATAAAATAAAATAAAAATTCAGCAATCAGTGTTAATCACACACAATCCTGCCCCCCCCCCCCGCCACTTTAGCACATGGACCACTGAGTGCACCATAAACAAAAATCTGATTGGTTTACTCAGAATGATGTCTTTTCCATGAATTGAAACTAAGAATCCATGAAGGAAGCCAACCACAATGGTACATGGCATCAGTACCAATACTAGAGAGACAGAGGCAGGTGGATCTACACGTGTTCAAGGCCAACCTGGTGTACATGGTGAGTTCCAGGCCAACTGGGGACACATGATGAAAACCTGTCTCAAAACAAACAAGCAAGCAAACAAAAAAAAAATTCACAAAAGACCCCAGGCAGCAGGTTCAAAGTCAATCAGAAGGGCACTTGTGGAGAGCTGACTCCCTGGTATTCCAAGATCCCTGGCAGCTTCCAGAGCAGCCTGCTTCAGTTAAAACAACATGTGTCTTGGATTTTCCACTGGTCCTGTTTATACATATTCCTCCAGAATATTTATTATAGTGTCCCCTCTTCTAGTCAGAAAGCTTCTGCTTTGAACCGTTGAGTTATAAAATGGTTAGCCTCGCCATATGGACTGTGCTTCCACATTTACCATTCAACACACAGTATGCTGTTTTCACACAAGGCCTGTGCTCAACAGAGAATTTTAGGCAAACCAGCTCCATCTTAACACAGGCATTGTAATTCAAGCAGCGAAAATCTGCGTGATTCCCAGCCTCACTCCGGAACAGAAACTGGATGATTTCAGAAAAATTAGTTAGCCACTGAGATCTATTCATATTAACTAAGAAATGGGAAAACTCATAATGATCCATGAAGTCAATAGGCCAGAGCACTAGAAGCTGAGTCAATAATTAAGGACTGACTAGGAGGACAGAAGAACACTGGTTGACGGATGTCCAAATAAAGAAGTTTCCTCTAATTTCTGCCTCTAGCTCATCTTGTTTGAATTGAGTCAACTGAGCTGAAACTAAAATTGCATGCTGTACTTCTTTTCCTTGTGTTTTGCTGCACAAAGACTGTCTCTATCAGTAAAGGTGTGTTGACATAGACCACAGTAAAATGGCTCCATCTCATTGCAAATAGCATTCAGTCAGCGTAAAACGCCATTACAAAATGTGCTGTTAGCATAATGTTCATAATATATACTTGTCTAATATGTATGGGCATACACAAACACACACATATTTGTCACGTGCCATTAAATTTTTGATCTCGAATGATGTCTGTTATATAAACAAATGTAGAATCAATTAACTTTTGTCAAGTGTCGTTTGTATCTCAGTGTCTGGGCTGGATAGAAGATCGTGCCATTACATCTTCATTAGAATACTATGTACCAAATATGCTGATTCTCTTCATCCAGGTGAGCTAATTACATTTAGAAATAATACACATTACCCAGTGGCACAGCAATCATAAAGGAATGAAGTCAATTTAGAACTCCAAGCCAACATCACAAGTTCACTGTCTACAAGCTGTGCCAGCCACATGGCTGCTGAGAACAGCAACTACGAAGATGAGGTAGCCGCCAGATGGACCAAGCGCAGTTTTCGTATTGAAATAGTTAAGCCTCTTGTTATAAGAATGCCCTGTAATAAAAAAGATGCTTTCTTCTCCATGTACTATTCTACTGCATATCTTCAGAAGTCGGAGTCTATTTTTAATTCTTTATGTTTTTTTGGTGACTGAATTCCTGTATAATTAAAAGAAGAAAAGCAAGAAAAAAAAAAGAAGGGAAGTATTCCTTGGAATTTCTTTCATGCTCTGTTCCCAGCCCGTGTGTGTATTTCTTGGTGTGTTTTTAAAAGGTTGCATTGACTCAGCAGCAGGCTAGCCAACTCTATGACAGCTCATCTCTGGTTTCTATTAACTGTGATTAATGTCAGGGATCGTGTTTAGGCTCTGAGTCTACACACCAGTTAGGGGCTCAGGGAATTTGGTTCCGGCTTGTATTAAAAAAAAAAAATAGTATGGGGGCGGGATGTGTGAACCAGAAGAAGCCAAGCAGAAGAGGCCAGAGCTTTGGAACTTGTACTAGCTGCGATGGGAAGGGTGATGGGCACTGGGAGGAGGAATCCTTCAATCCTGATTCCCCATGTAAAGTGTATGCTGCTCGGCTCTTGATGCCTGCCAGATTCTATGCTGGACACTCTGAAAAAATTGACAGAAGTATGAGCTGAAAGCTGTGCCCTTGCCAGATCAGCAGGAGGTCACCACAGTCATTCAATTAATGAATAAATCCCTCTGCAATCCAAGGGTTCATTAGAAACGCTCAGAGTAGGGCAATAGGGTGTTAGGGGATAAATGAATTGCCGAGAGAGACTGCTTGGAAGGGCACCAAGCCTTGTGATTGTTTTCTGAGGACTGGTCCCATCCAAGATTTATTTAATAATTAAATCTCAAGGTTGGCATAGACCTTTAAGGTTACCCAGTCAAGCCCCCACTCCGTGTTTGAGTGTCTTGTATCACATCTCACCAATGATTGTGTCTGCCTAATTCCAGGCATGAAGGACTCATTACTTCCTAAGGTATCACAGTCAATTTTGAGGCAGCTCTAACTATTTGACAAACCATTATTCATGTATTCGATAAATGTTTTTTACATGCTAAACCTTTGAGCTCTATTCTAGACTTGGAAAAAAAACAATAAACAACATAAAACAAAATTCCTTGTTCTTTTGGAGTTTCATTTCTCAACCTTAAGCCCCATTATTGCTCCTACCTCTTCTTCACCCTTACTAAGCTTCTTATGAGCTACTGAGTTCTCTTAGTAGCTGTGGGAAAAGTGCTTATTACTTACTCATGTAAGTTTCAGAAGACAATGAACGGAAATAGAGGGGCTCTTTTTGGTCCTATCTTTTCATTTCCTCCCGTTTTCCTTAGTTATCTGTTTTTTGAGGTCCTTGGTTACATTGGCTTGTGTGTGTGTGTCTGTGTGTAAAACACACTCTGGTTTGTTGATAATGTTCCTTTTAAAATGCAATGCTCAGAATTTAGTAAGCCCTTCCAAATGTGTTCTGTCCATCACAGAACACAGCAGGATCATTAGTGCCTGCTCAATCAGGTTCATGGGTATCCAACGGTTCAATGCAAGTTTACGTCATTCTTATACCACCATCACTATTGACCCATAAGGGGCTCTCTACTTGCTTTTCCAACCCTGAGATGCTGAAATACTTACCAAAGTTGAAAAAACATTAGCCATTAGCTGGCAACAATCAAAGAATTGTTGAAAAACTCTTGAAAAAAAAATTTGGGGATCCCTCAAAGAGGTGATTTTTTTTTTTTACCATCCTAAAGACCACAAGTGTGCTGTGGGAAAATGCTCTTGTACATTGTAAAGATTTGTCATTCATATTAGTTTAATAAAATGTTGATTGGCCAGTTGCCAAACAGGTAGTATAGGCGGGGCGACCAGACTAAGAGAATTCTGGGAAGAGGAAAGGTAGAGAGGCAATCACCAGCCAGACACAGAGGAAGCAAGAAGAGAATGACTCACTGAGAGAAGGTACCGAGTCTTGTGGCTAAATGTAGATAAGAATTATGGGTTAATTTAAGTTGTAAGAGACAATAATAAGTCTAAGCTAACAAGCCAAGAAGTTTATATTTACTATAAGCCTCTGTGTGTTTCTTTGGGACTGAGCGACTGTGGGACCAGGCAGGACAGAAACTTCTGTTTACACAAGTGTGCCCAGAGCCAAGCAGTGTTCTCCACTGAGCAAAAAGTCAAGGATCATAATAAAAATGTGAAGTTCATGCCTCAACTGATAGGTGTGGAGAAAATGAGGCAAAGGTGGCTGTACCTGTCATAGAGCCTAAGAAAATTAAGCTAAATACACCTCGAGTGCTATTTACAATCAGCCCTTTATATGCATAGATTCCCCATTCACTAATGAGGATGGAAAACATGCCGAAATACCACATCTGTACTGAACATGTGCAGATCTTTTTATTGTCATCCTTCCCTAAACAACACCGCATAACAACTATTTACATAGCATTTTTATCAGATTAGATATTTCAAGGAATCTGTAAGTGAGACAGAGCATGCAAGACAAAAGGATTGTGTGTGGCATATGCAAATACTATGCCACCTTCCGTAAGGGACTTGAGCTTACATGGACTTAAGTATCAACTGGAGATCCTGAAGCAAGGGGTCCACACACAGCACTTAATTTTATCTTCAGAACAACAGTTTGGGGGGTCTGCAGTGTCTTAATTTGGGAGTTAAACAAAAATAACACAAACAGTGAAACCTTCCTGTTCTGATATATTTTAAAGGCAAAATAATTCAGCTTAGTGGACTTGAAAAACCTATATCCACCATCATCATGTGATTTCCCATCTCCCTTGCTAGATGCTAATGATGCTCTTTAAGAAGGAAGGTGACACATCCAAACACATCATTCCTACCAAATTCTCATGGAAATGTCTTTTGCTGAACAAGTTTTTAAATAAGTCAAAAAGAAGGCAGGTGCTCCAGAGTCTATTTGTTCTGAAGCTGCCTCTCCCTTGGGCTCAGGGAAGCAGCTATGTTCTCTGGGATCCTAACATGAAATGTCCTTCTGACACCAACCCGCAGTATGACGATTGTGCCAACCTCAGAAATCAGTGGGGCTAAAGGGAAGACTCGGTGGACGAGAGCACTAGCTATGCGTACAAGCCAGAGGACCTGAGTTAAAATCCCAACAGCCATGTAAATATCTGGGAATGGTCACTTGCCTGTAACCTCTGTAGGTAACCACTGTAGGGGGCAGACACGGAAAGAACACATTGAGATCTTGTCCCAAGAGACTAAGGCAGAAAGTGGTAGAACAGGTGTGATGGTTGATTTTTTGTTGTTGTTATTTTTTTAAATAATTTATTTTTATTTCATGTACACTTATGTTTTGCCTGTATGTGTGTCTGTGTAATGGTGTCAGATCCCCTGTAACTAGAGTTACAGGCACTTACAGGCTGCCATGTGGGTGCTGGGAATTGAACAGGGGTCCTCTGGAAGAAGAATCAGTGTGCACTCTTAACCTCAGAGCTACCTCAGCAAAAAAATATTTTCACTTTACATACCAACACCAGTTCCCCTCCCTCCCCTTCTCCTCCCCCCACCTCCTCTTCTTTCCATGCCCCATCCACTCCTCAGAGTGGGTAAGGTCTCCCTTCTAGAGTCAACAAAGTCTGGCTTACTAAGTTGAGTCAGGACCAAGCCCCTTCTCCCCGTATCAAGGCTCAGCAAGGTATCCCACCATAGGGAATGGACTCCCAAAAACCAGTTCATGTACCCAGGATAAGTCCTGGTCCCACTGCCGGGGTCCTCCAACAGATCAATCTGCATACCTGTCACCCACATTCGGAAGGCTTAGTTCAGTCTCATGCATGTTTCCCAGCTGTCAGACCAGAGTCTGTGAGCTTCCACTAGCTCAGGTCAGCTGTCTCTGTGGTTTTCCCCATCATGATCTTGACCCTCCCCCGCCCTTGCTCATATGAAGCGTCCTCCCTCTCTTCAGCTGAAGTACAGGAGCTCAGCCCAGTGCTTGGCTGTGGGTCACTGCATCTGCTTCCTTAAGTTACTGGATATAGTTTCTATGATGACAATTAGGGTAGTCACTAATCTGATTAAAGGGGAAGGTCCATTCAGGCACCCTCTCCACTATTGCTAGAAGTCTTAACTGGGCTCATCCTTGTGGATTCCTGGGAATTTCTCTAGCACCAGGTTTGTCTCTAACCCTATAATGGCTCCCTCTATCAAGATATCTCTTTCATTACTCTCTTTCTCAGTCCCTCCCCCTACTAGGCCTTCTCTATCCCTCATGTTCCGATCCCCCATCCCTTCCTTCTACCCCTCTTCCCAGTTTACCCAGGGGAGCTTAACTATTTTCCTTTCCTTTTGTAAGGCAAAGGATATTGTAAATAAGGCAAAATTGCAGCCTACAGTATGGGAAAAGATGTTCACCAAACCCTACATCTGACAAAGGGCTGATCTTCAAAATATAAAAAGAACTCAAGAAACTAGACACAAAAATACCAAATAATTCCATTTAAAAATGGGGTACAGATATAAACAGAGAAATCTCAACAGAAGAAACTCAAATGACTAAAAGACACTTGAGGAATAGCTCAACATCCTTAGCCATCAGGGAAATGCAAATCAAAACGACTCTGTGATACCATCTTACAACTGTCAGAATGGCTAAGATCAAAAACACAATGACAGTTTATGCTAGAGAGGATGTGAAGTAAGGGGAACACTCCTCCATTGCTGGTGGAAGTGCAAACTGGTACAGCCACTTTGGAAATCAGTGTGGCGGTTTCTTAGAAACTTGGGAATCAATCTGCCTCAAGACCCAGAAGTGATGGTTGGTTTGAATGTCAACATGACAGAATTAGAATGAGCAGAGAGCTGCACCTGAAGAGGTCTCTTGATTGCCTTAATTGCCCGGGGAAGACCCGCCCTGCAGGTGGGTAGCACCTTCCCCAGGTGCAGCAGAAGGAAGATGATTTCCCCTTTGCTCAGTCTGCCTTCCCTCCCTGCAGAGTCAGTTTGTAGTGTGGCTGCTGCTTTATTAGTGTCAGAATACTTCCTTTATTAGTGTCAGAACCAGCATTTCCAAGCTTCCATCATTGACTAAGCACATGCAGCTCTCCAGGAGCCTTCCAGAATTTGGTACCAGATTGGGACTACTGAGGCACCACACCTGTGGACTGAGGAGTTACCAGGTTGTTAGCTCTCCATTGTGAGACAGTCACTGTGGGTCTACTCCATGTGCTGAGGTAGCAGCTTCAGGGAACAAGAATCCACCCAATTCTCGGCATCTTTGGTGTGAGCCAACTGGTTACTATTTTAATGTAACATGTTTAATGCTGAGTTAACAAAGTATTTTAATATATGCATCATTTTATTGTTTTGTTCCTCTAGCAAACGCTGACTAATACAGAAGGACATCCAATGTCTTCCTCTAGCCTCCGTGCATTGCACAGCGATGTACACCTACGAGTTCAGAGGCAGAGTCCTAATCCAAGGGGCAGGTATCATAGGAATAAGATAGCCATGGAGAACTCACTGCAGACCCCAAAACCCACTGGTTCCTACAAAGACCGCTTACTCTTTAGGGGACCTGCAGATAATCTTATAACAGGAGATGGATTTCTTCATGGTTTCATCCAAGTTCAGAATGGCCTGAGAAGCACAGGAGGTGACAGCCAGGAATAGGTGACAGACAGGTAGTCAAGTAAATCACAACAGGCTTCCAGCCAGAATCCACCTGTAACCAACAGGATTCAAGTTTATTGCAAGGTAAGAAGGGAAAGATCAAGAAGATATAAAAGGCCTTGTGACAGGTGTTGTAAGAAATTCGACAAAGAACAATGGCAATGCCAGTTCTGGACAAATGTGATCGAGAAAGCAGGTCTTAGGTGATGGATTGAGTTGTAGAATCGTGCCTAAGGGAGGAGGCCACACCACTCAGAAGCTGACCGGAGCATCAGAAATGTCTAAATAGTTAAAGCACAAACAAAAGTCGTGAGGGGGTGAGTAGATGATGGGACCAAGTGAAGATCACTCACATACCATATTAAAAGTTTTAAATTTTATTCAGCGTGCAATTTTTTCGAAGCACAGTATTTATATTTTGTTGGTTCTCATCCTTTTATTTACTTTTGATGTGTAGGCGTGCTTTGCCTGCATGTATTTCTGTGCACCATGTGTGTGTCTGATATATTCTCAGAGACTAAAGGAGGTGGTTAGATCCCCTGGAGCTGGAGTTACCGACAGTCGTGAGCACCATGCGCATTCTGGGAAATGAACATAGGTCCTCCTCAGTAGCATCCAGTGCTCTTAACTGAGCCGCCTCTCCAGCCCCAAAGGTTCGATTTTTTTTAAATAATCTTCCTATATAGAGGACATACAGAATTAGACATGTAAATCTTATTCCTCCTCTGAGGCTGAAAGAATAAAAAGAATTGCTTTATTCTTCCCGTATCTTCAGAACATCAAGGACAGCGTTTGGTTTTGGGAAAACTATCAGTAAAATCTAGCAACCATGGGTCTCAGCAATTTGAAGACAATAAAAGCACGAGTCTAGCCTTTACAACTAGTGGAAAAGGCAGAGTCAAAAACAGATGAGGGGCTGGGAGGTGCCTCAGTAGCTAAGAATGCTGTGTGTGAGGACCAGAGTTTGGATCTCTAGAATGCCAATTGGGTGTGTCAGCCTGTCTGTAATTCCAGCCTTGGACGGCTGATCTAGAAATCCTGGAGAGACTAGATGTGTTGAAGAACTCTGGGTTTGATTGAGAGAGTCTGCCTCAATGAATATTGTCGAAGAACCATATTAGACCTCAGCCTTGTGGCCTATGTATGCATATACACACTCCCACACTCGCAAGCCTGTACACACTGCACACCACACACACACACACACACACAATCAGGTGTAGGGAGACAGATGAGTTCATTAGAAAACGATAACATCATTCACTGGATACTTGGAAGCATGGGGGCACTAAATATTTATGCTCAATAAATAGTTGTGGCCTAAGTGTGTGGGAGTGTTTGGGGATCTAAAGCTGGCATGAAACACACAAATAAGGAGTGTGATATTGAAAAGACCACCTAGAATCTCTGCGTTTATGAGGTCCCTTGGCCCTGCTGTTGTTTAACTTTAAGAATCCGAGCTAATAAAACTTCTCAGAATGTTTTGTTTTGTTTCGTGTTTTTGTACAGTGTTGGGAATTAAGGGACCATATTTTCTAAGTTAAAATTCTGAGGAACTAACTTGAAGCTGAGTCCTCTTAAGCTCTTCTCTGATTCTCTGATATTGTATGTCTTGGAGTAGAGTAAAGGTTCTATTAACTTCCCAGCCCTACAACCTCCTTCGCGAAACAGAATGGTGGGCCTTGTTGAGGCCTGAGACTGGTCACCTGCAGCAGCCTCACCGCTCCCTAGTCATACAGAGACTCTGCCCCCCTGGTGGGGCTCTACGAGCTTTCTCTGCATTCTGAGACAGCCAGCTAGGCCACAGCTGCTTATTCCACTCCCGATTTGAAAGAGAAAGAGACTTCTGTGCTATGTCTCCTGTTATCTGGTCCATTTTAAAAATGAGTCTAGTTAAAACCTCCCTCCTGGGGAAGCCATCATGCGCTATTTTAATCGTGTGATGAATGAAGCCCTGTTGAACTATCTTCATAAATCAGCTGGAGAGTGCTTGATATTTCAGGGTAGGATACGAATTCAGAGACAAAGCTCTGGATTTCACCTTAAAAGACAGAAAGGAAAAAGAGGGGCAGGGACCAGAATGAAGCCTCAGGAAAAGAGTTAAGATTTGGATGGACCAGCATGAAAGAAAGAAAGAAAGAAAGAAAGAAAGAAAGAAAGAAAGAAAGAAAGAAAGAAAGAAAGAAAGGAAGGAAGGAAGGAAGGAAGGAAGGAAGGAAGGAAGGAAGGAAGGAAGGAAAACAAGAAAGAAAGAAAGAAAGAAAGAAAGAAAGAAAGAAAGAAAGAAAGAAAGAAAGAAAGGAAGGAAGGAAGGAAGGAAGGAAGGAAGAAAGAAAGAAGAAAAAAATGGAGAAGCAGAGAAAGCTTCTCTTTCTCAGCCTCTGGTTATTGTTGGCAAGCATCAGAGGTTCTGCTGTGAGGACCTCCCATGATGTACACCAGAAAAAAAAAGCGATGAGAGTCCGCTGCTGTTTTCCTTTTAATTAGGGTTATTTATAGGGTTGAGATTGCTGTGTTTATGTGTGTGCATTTTCCTTCCCAGTGGTCATCGTCAGCTCTTTTGGTCTCTGGTCTCCCTGGTAGAGAAACAGAAACACAACCTCCTCACTTCTGGTGAGTGCTCCTCAGAGGAGCAAGCAGCCCCTGCTGAGTCAGGTGAATATTAAGCTGAGTCTTAAGAAGCAAGATCCTGGGACTCTGCCCCTTTTGACCCAGGCCAGAATGAACTGCTGACCTGTCTCAGATGCTCCTGTGAAGGAAGTCCCTGGAGCCTGTCTGGTCTGTGATCCAGGAATCTCAAGAGACAGGGCAAAGACTGCAAATAAGTCTCCCAGTGAAGCAGAGTCTGGGAACCAAAGGAAACACCTGTGACCAAAGCAACCCATTGCTGTCCCCTCCCAGGCCCTCCAGATATGGAGGGAGGAAGGAGGAAGCCCTGGGCAGTGGTGGGGGTGTGGTGCAGTTGACTACAAGGAGAGCACAGGCTGTTAAGTCCTGGCTCTGTTGTAGGGGAGCCTCTCTCTCTCCCTCCCTCCTCCTCCTCCTCTTCCTCCTCCTCCTCCTCCTCCTCCTCCTCCTCTTCCTTCTCTCTCTCTCTCTCTCTCTCTCTCTCTCTCTCTCTCTCTCTCTCTCTTTCTTTCTCTCTTTCCTTCCCTGAGAAAGGGTTTCTCTGTGTAGCCCTGGCTGTCCTAGAACTCACTCAGTAGGCCAGGCTTGAGCCTCAAATTTACAGAGATCCACCTGCCTCTGCCTCCCAAGCACTGGGATTAAAGGCACGCACCACAGTTCTCTTAAGTGGTAAGATAAAGACGCTGGGAGTCATGTGCACTGGGAGTATTCGGTGTTCTGTGACTTGGGGAGTTCTGTGAGGAGTATACTGCCTCGCATGCTATTTCTTCCAAACGTCCTCAGCCCAGGCTTTAAAAGTCTCTGCAGCCCTTCGCCGAGCAGCCTGTCGAGTGGTGCACGCTTCTAAGAAGAGGGAGAGAGGAGGCAATAGTTCATTGTGATTCTGCACTGCCCGCAGAAACACCAGACACGAAGACATTGTGGGAAAGCATAGGCTCTGGAGCGGCACCCTGAAGCGCTTCTGTCCATTAACAGACAAATACTTTCTCTTGCCTCAAAGAAGAAATAAAGTGAAAAAACACACATTGCCACAGTAATTGTCAAATTTGAGGATAATAGGCAAGTAAAATGTATAATGATTTCTTCCAAGTGGGATTGGGTTGTCGGTCACTGGGTCTCTGGAAAAATATTTTGCCACCAAGCTATTAGAGTAAAAATCATAAAGAAAGAATAAGAAGGTTGTATGATCATCCACATGCAAGAGTCCTGGGGTCCAAATACCATAACAGCTTCTTATTCACACCACAGTCATGATCATATTGTCCATTTAAAGCCTGTAAATGCTACTTGGGGAGCAGTAGAAGGGGGAAAAAAAGTGAATGACCAAAGGGGAAGGACCTTAAATTCTTGAGAGGTGAGAACGAGGAAGGGATGAAGGGAAGTTCTCACAGGAAATACTGCCCCACGAGCCTCACAGCAAATCTATCAGAAGTCCTTGCCTCCTTTGCCATTCCCACATTGCCCCTCTTTCTTTCCCATCCTGTGCGGCTCTCCCAGAGACTCTTAGCTAACACACCCTCCATTCTGTTTCTAAGCAATCATTTTGCAAAACAGAGCGTATGTAGTCTCCGTATACTTACACAGACAACACATTTCTCACTCCCTGCCACCTGCAAGCAGAACTTCATTCTATTTGCTTCCTTCAAGCTCTCCAGAAAAGAAAGCTGATACAATAGTGGCAGGCCGTCTTTCCCGAGACCAGGCAACCAACGACTGATGGGGAACCTCCTTCAGCCAATGACCTTTGAGAGACTGGACCACGTTGGGCGTGGCCTTGGGTACCAAAAAGGCGCTGGCCTGCAGACTCTCTCTCAGCTCTCACACTTGGGTGCTGGATTCCTTCCTGCTCCCTGTTGTGATCTGTGAGTCCCCCCCACACACACCTTAAATAAAGAGCCCTGTTGTTATACTCTATTCGGAGCTAGTGAGGGATTACTTGATTCGCATTCCCCTTCATCTAACAACTGATTCAAAGCTGAGAAGACGTCAAAGATTGGGAAATCAGCTGTTAGGCTACAGTCTACTTATACAAGCTGAATGCACAGGTCTGTGTGAAGTAAAGAGAACCCCCTGGATTCCTCAAATCATTCTCCCAGGAACTCGTCCATGCCCGCCGGTATGCTTCCGGACCTTTCCAGTTGTGGTTCCCATAGGCTAAGAAAGCCATTCTAGAAGAGGGCAGCTGTTATCCATCCCTCAATTTCTGCAATCATCAATTTGCAAAGCCACAGCCCATCCTACTCTGCCATATTTTGTCTGACCCCAAACAATTAAGGGACCCACACTGGTCATTTGCATGGTATTTTGGTCCCCCCCCCTGCAAAAAAAAATATGAAAATAAAATCCCTCATCTTTGAAAGATTTGCTCAAACAACCTCACAGCAGTTTTTCAATCCTGATTGTCCCTAGAATGCTTACAAATCCCTTCTGACACTAGACAAGGTCATTAATGATAAAAAAAAAAAAAAAAAAAAAAAAAACTACACAAAGGAATTCAGTACTAAAACTCAGGAATTTGACCCGAATTATAACACTCGGCAGCCTGGTTTCATTTAAGTTCAGCCTTAAGTTCTTCTGATTATCTTTCAGTTAGCCTGATATGAGAATGGTTCTTTTATTTAGCCCAACAGCTGGACGAGAGTAACTCTAGTTCAGGAAGAAAAGAAAGTCACTGTCTACACACATATAGAGACTCCTGTGCCCAGACTAGGGACCCCTACACAGCACACTAACTAACACTCTGAACAGAAGATCTGTGCAGACATAAGAGCCAGCTCCAATGTCTCCTTTGCCTTTTCTAGCTAGAACAGTTCTAGAACGTGTCCTGGGGCATTTCTACCCCAAGACCTCTGCTTATATTTTCTACACTTTTGACTTCCAGGAAGCTGGGAGTTCCATTCACACCTCTCTAGTCCTAAGACAGACTTCTATTAACATACATTCTTTTCTTTCTTTGCTCAAGAGTTCCTATATTTCTAAATCAGCAGCTGTCCACATCTGGCATAAACAAGACTTTTTAAAATTTGTCACTTCCTAGTTTTCTAGAAGATGACAGATTCTGCCAATTCCAGCAAGTCCCCTAATTTTTTTTTTCCTGTCATTGCTTCAGAAGAGCAAAGCTTAGGAAAATATTGACAAATCTCTTTTGCTAGCCCTAAGTTAGCAAGAAGAATCCACTCCATGAATTAATGTCACTGCAACCTATTTCCATACTGCTCCAGTCTGATTTCACTTCACCAACATATGAGTACTTTTTGGTCCTTAGCTTCTTTGCTTTAGTGTTAACATTTGTCCTTGATTTGTCACCGTCCCTGGTAGCTTTCCCTGTCTATAGAAGGGTGAGGCGGTGAGGAGGGGAGGTGGGAGGGGAAGAGGAGGGGGAAGGGAAGAGGTTGAGGTGAAGGGGAGGGGTGAGGCGAAGGGTAGGAAGTTTTTGAAAGAGTTCCCCAGCTGAGTTTTCCGCTGGCTTTCCAATCTCTAGGAATCTCCTATCTACCTTGTATCTTCTGGGATACTTTGGCCAAAGGAGAGCTAAGCCAAAAACTTAGTCTGTGATTCGCCTTCTCCACCTCATGTTCCGTGATGTTGTGACTGTTCGAGACACCGCACACACATTCTTCTATTCTTAACACAAATACTAAACTGTTGCTTAGATTTGGGCCCAAGTCCAACCACTCAGAGAAAAAGAAGTCACTTGAAAGATGCGTGAGTCAACATCTAATAGAAGATGATAGCATTATTTCTCAGAATGTAAGTCATATCCCCTTCCCACTAGCTATGGTTATATTAATCATCTCTGGCAAATAAGATAACTTCTAATGCTCATTTTACTTTGAGACAAAAATATTAGATACATCTACATTAATTTTTAGAGTGGCAATACCCTCAAGATTATATTGGGATTTTGTCTGTGGAATGCTACAGTCATTTGAGTGAATGAGTCTTTTATTTTCATTTTATGCCATCACTTTATCCCTATGGCCACCTCACAATCACCTACTATCATTCACAAAACCTGATGCGATCTGGTATCTGTCTATCTACAGCATCCTCTGCTATTCTTCAGCTCTTGGTCATATTTTTATCAAGAAATTATAATGTACTTCCCAACCATTATCCCTAACAATATTTATGAAAATCTTGCTTTCATCTGGAGGGCTCTGCATCCTCCTGAAAATGTAAGATATCGTCATTCAGTGAGATGCCTTCTTTCCTCAAGAAGCTCCTCGGTGACTGCAGACTAATCCACAGGTTAACAAACACCTGTAGCCTTGTGTCCTTCTACCCATCTAACCATTTCTTAATAGATGTGCTCCATCCTTACCAGGGAATTGCTCACCCCCTCTTATATGTCATGCCTTATTCAGGTGGGGCTCTTTTGGTACAATCCTGTACCAAACAGTGATTGGCATGGGGACATTTCACGACCCAATTGTGCCTTGTCTGAGAATGCTAGAATGAAGAGTCTTTCATTTCTATCCATATTTGAGCTGAAACATAAGATCTACAGCTACCAAGTCTCCTAAAGCTTTCTGAAAATAGTGAATGCCCCTTAGCACAGAGCAATGAGGTGGAGAAAGAGAAGCCATAGTCAGAGGGAAGTGGGGTTCGCTCTACTGTTTACCATGCCCAAAGACATCAGCTTGTTAGTAGTGCAAGCTAGCAGAGTTCACCTTTTTTATTTAATTTAGTTCAGTTTGGAGTTCCTCCCACTGCACATCCTGAGTGAGGATCTCTGTGTCTTCTTGCATTTGAAGTCACCCTAGGGATGCATTGATTCCATTTCAGTCTTGTACTCTAGAGAATATGATTGTTTCCCCGGTTTCTAGGAGACTGTAAGCATATTGTAAAGTGTCAATAAATACTTCTGAGTGAAAGCAAGATGAAGGGATGGGACACTCTGAGATCCCAACAGCCACCAAGTGCTTCCATTCCAAGGGCCTGGTCTAAAATATGAGTCTGGTTTTGCAACTAATGTTGGATGTTGTGAGCTGTAGCATACAGTGTTGCATTGGGAACATTCCCATTTTTGCTTCACTCCCTCATCCCTCAGAAGAGGAACGAATCTCTGTCAGCCTCGTCTGCTTGTGTTGCCATGCACACAGGCGAACTCTTAATTCAGCACACCACCTCCAGGACACATGTCCCTCAAGCCATCTGTGCATCAGGGGGACAGGACTGACTCATGGAAGAAACTCTTGCGTGACCGTCACACTTAGGCCATATCACCCCACAGTTTCACTGAAAAGCATAGAGAAGTTTAATCTTCAGCATGTTTACCCAACTCAGCTGATTCTAAGCTAAGGTGGCAGACAAATGGGAGTGCTAATTATTTTCCCTCTGAAACCAGTTTCTTCAAGGCTAGAAATTTTTGAAAAAGGTAAGAATTTAAATTACAAAAACTAAATGCAATCTGTAGCTGAAGAGTCTCAGTGGAGCCCCAGTTGCAGGCTTTAGGCTGTAAATTTCATCAACTGTAAATATTATGGGATTTTGACCTTATATTAGGTTCTATAGTTGTGTGGTTGGTTTTTAACTACCTCAGCCAGCAAAAGCAGATGTGGTCTACAGGCTTTAGAAGAAAGCCCTAGGGAATTTTGGCCTATGTGGGCCAATGTAGTTTATGGCAGCTTTGTTTGAAGGTGAGTAGCGCTTCCTAACATTCACAAACCTCAGCACAATAGCAGGTCAACAGGGATGTAGGGTAACTTGGTACACACATGTGATTGCTCTTCATTCTGACAATGATTCAATCAAAGGGAAAAGAGTTCCTAACATTGGGCTGTAGGCACTGTGGCTGAGAGGGAAGAGGGGAAGCCCTAGACTGGGGATGTGCAGAACAGTTTCTTTCTGGTTCAACTAAGTTCCCAAATGGACTTTAAGCTACAAATGTTCCTACTGTGTGTACCACAGAGCCCTACCATGTGAGGTGCCTGCTTTTAGTCTGTAAGCCAGGAACAATTCTATGTCAACTATACATAATTTTGTTCATTGTTGTTATTGTTTTAAATGACTTTTAGATTCAAGAGGAGAAATGTGGATGGACTAACTTTAAAGTATGTGGCTAATCTATAGATCCTTGTAGCCAGCTTTCTTTTGGGTCACCAAATAACTCCCAAATCATGACATGGAGACTTAATATTCTTTTTGAATGCTCAGCCTTAGTTTAGGTCTTATTTTAACCTGTTTCTCTTTATCTACATTTTGCCTTGGAACTTTGCTTGCTTGCCTTTCTTCCTGCCTCCTTCCTTCCTGCCTCCTTCCTTTCTTTTCTTTCTTTCTTTCTTTCTTTCTTTCTTTCTTTCTTTCTTTCTTTCTTTCTTTCTTTCTTTCTTTCTTTCTTTCTTTCTTTCTTTCCTTCTTTCCATCTTATCTTCCTGCTGTCTCCATGCCTGGATGGAAGCTATCTGGCTTCTGGCCCAGGCTTGTCTCTCTTTCTCCCTTGCTTTTTCCTCTTTCTTCTTTTCTCTCATTCCTAGAGCCTAGATTTCTCCTCCTACTTATTCTCTTTTTCCTGCTAGCCCTGCCTATCCCTCTCCTGTCTAGCTATTGGCCGTTCACCTTTTTATTAGACCAATCAGGTACCTTAGGCAGACAAGGTGAAACAAATGCAACAAATCTTTACATAATTAAACAAATGTAGCACATCTTTATATCATTAACAAAGGCAGTAAGAACAAATATAACACACTATCACATAGTTATATCCCATCACATAGACACATTTTTGTAACACATTTTTACATAGTTAAAGTAATATTCTATAATAGAACCTAGAGTCACCAAGACACCTTAGTTAATGATGAAGTTTTGAAAAATAATTTTAGACTTTGGAGTCCTAAGCAGCCCTCTTCTCCCCACCTCAAACCCTAAAAAAAAAAAAAAAAAAAAAAAAGCACTTTTAAGAAACCAGAAAAGAAGAAAAAGAATATCTCCTGGATATTCTTTTATATCACAGATGAAACATACACAAAATTAGTATAAACCCAGCTGCTAGAAAAGAACATTAAATATTTAGGTCAAAATTTCTTGCTGGCAACAAATAAATGCTGAGCATGTATGCTCAGCTCGGAAAACACACATATAAGTAACATTATATAGACTAAGAAGGTTACATTTAGGAATATATATCTGCATACATGTATACACATAGTAACAATTAATGGAAATGTATGGATATGAAAGAGAACAAGGAGGGGTATTTGGGCAATTTGAGAGAAAAAAAGGGAGGAATGTTGTAATTATATTTTAATCTCAAAAATTAAAAAATGCTCTCTAGGCATGAAGTCTGTGTATAAAGTACAAGAGGATCCTGGGAGTCTACAGAGAAGGGATAGACAATATGTTTGGATCAAATAAATAAGATAGCACACTGAACTACTTCTTAATTTTTATAAAGAGAAAAATAGTCAAAAGTGTGGGTGACATTTGCTGTCTCTATCACAGGAGAACACTGATCCAGGGATCCTCCCAAAGAGTCTTCAGTTTTCTTGGACAATTTGGCTTTCCTTTTACAATTTCATTAGTGTGTAGACATCAAGATGGGTTGCATATTCAGATCCCATAATAAAAGGTAATCCCAGAGGCAACAGTTTTGTTGTGCTGTAGACAACTGGAAATTTGTTGTTTATTCTAATTGTTTTTTAATGTCCCAAACACATCTGGTTCCTCAAAGGTGTCTGCTTTGAGTTCATCTCACCATGTGATATGTTCCTTCAGTAATGAAAGAACATAGACTTAGAAATCATCATAATATGTGAATGAGAACCACGTTGATGTTTTGAAAGTTATTCCTTAATAATTTTGAAGGTCTCATTGAGGTGCCACATTGAACACAACCTCATGAAACTGTAGCTGCATCTAATGGATCTAATTGTTTAAGGCCAGTAATGTGTTTTCTGAATTTCCAGAATATTTCTTAATGGCGGCTGCAACATCTATGACTTCATCTGTCCTGATTTTTCTCTCTGAGTTAGTATTTTTGTTTTCTTCCATTTAGTTCTGGGCATGTTTTGTGTATGGGGAACTGTGTTGTTATCTAATCGCAGGTTGATCTCTGAAGTGAAAGGAAGATGGAGATCCAGATCTGTTAGTTTTTGCTTGTCCCTTTATCTACTTGTGACCTCTAATAAATAAGGATATATTTTCTGCAGAGAAGACCAAGTCTATGAGATCTGGGTGCAATGAGTCACTATGAACTTGTATCCAGGCTAACATCCTACAGTGGAAGCAATGGACTCCTCTGTATAAGCAAGATAAACTTTCATCTTTCAGCTCTTGCAGTATATTTTAAAAATTAGATCAAGGAAATGTGATGTATATTTAATGGAATACTATATAGCCATAAAATAGACCTAATTCTGACATTTGCAACAATACAGTTGGAATTGGATAGTATGTTAAACATAAAGGCCAAATAGAAAGACAAGTGCAGCATGTTCTTACTTTTATGTGAAAGGTTAATATTCTGATTTCCAAGAAGAAAATAGAATAATGGTTGTCAGAGTCATCAAAGAGAGAGGGAAAAGAGGAACTTTACTAGTACAGGGGTAAAACAGTATATGAGAAATTCTTTCTAGTATTTTACACCATAAAATAATAATTATTTAAAACAGCTTATAGAGAGGAATTTTGAATATTCACAATGCAATGGTAGATATCTGAGTTGATGGACCAGTTACTGATGGCAGAAGATACAAAATAATCCCATGCTAGTTCAGAATTATGTATAATAAAGAGGTTATTTACTTAGGGGAGACTTACAGATTAGTGTCCTAGATCACAGTCCTCTGCATGAAAGGGGAACAGGAACAGAGTCTAGCAGCCAGAAGTGAAAGCTGGAAGCAAGAGAGTGAGTACAGCTTTACAGCTGCATTTATAGTATAAGAGACCCCATGCAAGTGGGGTGGTATCTTAAAGGCTATTGACTGAAGGAGCAGAAGGAGCTCCCACAGCACCTCCCCCTTTTGTTTAAATAAGAGAGTTCCAAACCCAATACAAAACTATATACATTAGGAACAGATATCAAGTATAACATTAGAATTACAACAATATTAAGCAATATTAAACAATAAAAGCTAAATGTTTTAATAAACATTCTATCCTAAGGAGTCTAAGTCTTGTATTGGAAATGACTTGGCTAGATCATAGGAGGATGGTAACTATGACTGTCTATTTTTCAACCCCATCGAAGACCTGAGGCGGGAGATAATATTACTTGAATAGGTAGGAACTACAATCAAGCAGCTTCCAAAATGTGCCATAGATGACAGAAACAACTGACTGCCTGAGCAATCATCCTAAGACTCATCTGCAATATTGAAGCCACCAACTTTGGCTAAGGCCTAGAGTAACTGACAGACCATTTTCAGAGGCAGGACAATTTTCAAAATTATCTTACCCTGTCTTGGCAAGATTTGACAGTCTTTTTTCTTGTATCCTCTTTGTCCAGTCTGGACATCGGCACTTAGTCAGTGGTAGAAGCATGGGCAGTTTTTTGCCCAAAGGCCAGTTGTGCCAAAAAGAAGACAAACTACAAATGGAGTGTCTTTGGTGCTCAACACTTTCTCAGAAATAGATTGGTACTTCCAGGAGCAATCATATCTCTTGTCAATGGAATCCTAAGTTATTTAAATGCCATGTTCTGCAGATCTTTGAAGTAGTTGAAGGTTACCTATATGCAAAATACAACCTCTATGTATCTAAAGAACCTAATTAGTCTGACTAAAAGTATAACAAACCTGATTGACTATTGAGCTGTAATACTTAATACCTACATAACTTAAAGGTTAAGACTTCATATCAGAATATTAAATAATCTTTAAACAACTGTGCAGTAAAGGAGGACAATGACATCAAAAGTAAACAATGTATAAATATCTTAATCAGAGGTAATATATAATGCAATATGATAAATATATCCTAAAATTGTATCAATATACCAAATGTCTTAAACAGAAGTAGAAACATACAAGCATATAATATGACAAAATAACTTTGCATAGGTTTACAAATACTGTAAACAGAAATAACAAATATAATTTGAACTTGTATAAATATACAAAATACAAAATACAATATACAAAATACAATATACAAAAATTATACCAGTGTAAATTGTTCATAAATATCTCACAAGTATTCACTCTATTGCTCACTATTATTATTAGTGTGAATAAGCTCATACTAAATTACCTGTTGTCTCATTCAATCTTTCCTTTTTTTGAGATCTCTAGGCCTACATAATTTCCACCCAAACCCCCAACCTGTGCAAGTAATAATCAACACCTAAATGGTGTCTCTAACTGTAAAAGCAAACTTTATTGGGAGAGGGAATGTTGCATTCAAGAATCGCTTCCTACTGTCATGGGGGCAATGTTTTTTCTATGGAATCCTGAAAAAGTAAAATGATGGTTAGGTTTCAAGATTGCTGTTTCATATAATTATAAATGGTCTCTGAGTAGTTGATAGGGTCTTTTTATTTGTTTGCTTGTTTGTTTATTTGCTTGTTTTGAAGTTCTTATTGGGAGTTCTGGCCAGAACGTTGTAAGATCATACCTGCAGCTGGTACCCAAAAACTGGTCTCATAGTAACACTATCAGCATCATGACATCATATCAACCAGGTGGAATCATTGTTGTGGGGTCCCATCTTCTTGAAAGCTTCAAAGATTACTGCAGGAAAATCTACCATTCATTTGTGGAAAACTTAAACATTATTTATATAGACATATATTCAATGAAATATATGTTATAAACAAAATGGGCATGGAGAAAAGTAAAGTATTTCCTTAAAAATTTATCTTCTTTCTGTCCCATATCAGACAGCTCCTGACATGAGAAAGAAATTCTGAATTTTTCTTTTAACGATATGCTTGGATTTAGAGAATGATAGCCATTGTTCAACTCCAAAACCAGCTCTTATTTTAAGTAGAGATGTATACGTGTCCAAATCACCAAATTTTACCATGTAGATAACAGCATCATAAGGCATATTTCTCTTTGCTTGTTGATTCTTTCTGGATACCTATCTTTTTATCTTTAGGCTTCTAGATTTCCAAGGTCTCTCCACTCTTTGAAGATGAATATTTTTCTGCAAAGACAAGAACAGAACCCTGCCCCAACCCTTATGAGGTTTTCCTACCACCTGTATGATTATCACATCTGTGGATGAGCCGTCATTTCTTTTTCTCAAGAGGTTTCTCTTTTTCAAACTGAATCTTTATCAATTTTGATGGTATCCATAGTTTTTCTTCTTTTGTGGAAACAAGAGCCAAACCTTATTAGCCCTTATCCCCCTCATAATTAACAACTCCAACAATGTAGCACACCTGTTGGTTTCCATTGTGAGGTCATCACATCCTTGAAATACACTGACTGATTTAATTCAGAAGTCTTTTCTTTTGTCCAATGTCTCTCTGTTGCTGTTGTTTCTTTCTCATTAGCATTAAGAAAATTCAAGGTTAATAAAGGATTAAGCAATCTATTTCTGGGGATATTTTCCATTTCTTTCTGTTTGTTTAGCATATCCCTTATAGTTCAATTTGATCTTTCTATAACTGCCTGATCTTTAGGGTTGTTTGGTATACCTGTAATATGCTTTATATTATAATAAGCAAAAAACTGTTTCATTTTCTTAGACACATATGCTGGACCATTGTCTGTCTTTATTTGTGCAGGTATACCCATGAGACCATAACTTCTAATAAATGCATGATTACTGAATCAGCCTTTTCTGAGCTCAAAGCAGTTGCCCATTGAAAACATGAATAAGTGTCAATGGTGTGGTGTACATATTTTAATTTTCCAAATTCTTTAAAGTGGAACACATCCATCTTCCAGATCTCATTCCTTTGAGTACCCTTTGGGTTACTCCCTGCTGGTAATGCTGTTTGGTTATAGAAAGAGCAAGTTGGACATCTCTTTATAATATCCTTAACTTGTTGCCATGTAATAGAAAACTCTTTCTTCAAAAATTTGCTAATTGATATGATATTCCTTATGAAATTCTGAGGCATTCAGCACACTTTCAATCAATAATTGATCAATTTCTGCATTACCTTGTGCTAGAGAACCTGGCAGACCTGTATGAGATCAGATGTGTGTTATGTATATGAGACAAAGCCTATTTCTGATTATATCTTGAACCTGTATAAATAATGAAGTCAATTCTCTATCATCTGGTATAAATTCAGAAGTTTCAATATGCAAGACAACTCTTTCTGCATATTACAAATCAGTAACTATATTGAGAGGTTCTTAAAAATCCCTTAGTACCATGAGAATAGCATATAATTCTGCCTTTTGGACAGAATTATAAGGGCTTTGTTCCACCTTCTGTAAATCTTCTGATTTGTAACTTGCCTTCCCTGATTTATTTGCATCTGTATAAAATGTACAGGCTCCAGTTATTGGTGCATCACATACAATTTGAAGAAGAATCCAAGCACTTCCCTTTATAATGTTAATTATATCACTTGTGAGATAATTGCTATTAATTTCTCCCCAAAAATTAGCACAAGTTCTTTACGAAGATTCATTGTCTTCCCATAATATTTTAGTTTTATCAGCAGTAAAATGAACTATAATTTCTGCTGTGTCTATACCTGTTAGTTGATGAAGTCTTACTTTTCCTTTTAGAATTAATTCAGAGACTTTTTCCACATAAGTTTTTCATTTTTTGCTTGTCTTATGTGGAAAAAAAAAAGATCCATTTACGATAATATCTTCCCTCTGCATTAAAATTCCTGTAGGGGAAATTCTGGAAGGCAATGTGACAATTAAGATTTGGATTCACTCTATCAACATGTACTTCCCGTAATTTCTCTTCAATGACCATCAATTCTTTCTCCAATTCAGCTCTTAATTCTCTGGGACTATTTAAGTCTTTGTCACTATCTAAGGTTTTGTTTAAATTAACTATTATGTCAGGTATTATCCCAACAGCCGGTTATAAGCTGGAAACATATCTTTTAACAACCTTTGAAAGTCATTAAGAGTCAACAATCAGTTTCTCCTAATTTGTGCTTTTTGTATTCTAATTTTCTGTAAACCTACTTTGTAACCTAGGTAACTGACAGAATCTCTTCTTTGTATTTTTCCAGGAGCAACTTGTAATCCCCATTTAGACAAAACTTTATTACTTCTTTAAACACTCTTTCTAAAGTATCTGCATTTGAGTCAGATAACAACATGCCACCCATAAATTATTGACTTAGGAAATTGCTTGCATATTATTTACAATGGCTGATTTACAAAGTATTGGCACAGGGTGGGACTATTGAGCATTGCTTCTGGGAGGATGGTCCACTGGTATCTCCTAGTAGGCTGAGAATTATTATATATAGGCACTGTGAAAGCAAACTTTTCTTGATCCTTTTTTGTAAAGATATAGTGAAGAAACAGTCCTTTAAATCAATGACTATAAGAGACCATACTTTGGGTAATAGAGAAGGCAGAGGAATTCCAGACTGTAAAGGGCCTATAGGTTGGATAAACTTGTTGACAGCTCTTAGATCTGTCACCATTCTCCATTTTCCAGATTTCTTTTCAACAACAAATACAGGAGAATACCAAGGGCTGGTTGATTCTTCAATATGGTGAGCATCTAGTTGCTTCTGTACCAGCTGTGCTAAAGCCTGCAGTTTGTCTTCTGTTAAAGGCCATTGTTTAACCTATATAGGTTTCTCAGTTAACCATTTTAAAGGCAAGGCTGTTAGTACCTCTGAAGGCTTGCTAGTTGCTTTGTGTTCTTGTACAGCCTGAATGGCTGGTGATTTTTGTTTATAATATTTTATAATATCCTTCCCAGAAACATGGGGACTGTAGGAATGTTAACCTGCGTATTCCATTGCTGCAATAGGTCATGACCCCATAAATTCACTGCAATATTAGCTACATAGCAGAAGTGACTCGGGGCAATGATCACTTGGAAGTAAAAATGAATGAACTTAAGGTTAAACTGTGTAACTCAATGGACCACACTACAGCTTCCACAACAAGCTTCTTCTTTTTCTGTTTGTTTGATTGCTTTTGTTTTTACAGTTTTTCTTTTAAATGTTATTTTGTTCGGGGGTGGTTGCAAGAGCAGAAAGTAGACACAAAGAGTCAAGGAGAAAAGCGGGATTGAAATACAAGATGTGAATTTCATAAAGAATCAATAAAAGTTATTTTCAAAAAAACTTTAGCGTTATGCTGAAGAAGCAGTCAGGCTAAAATTCACCAGAGTGTGTATGCAGGGAACACTTCACATCCCACAATTTTCCATGTGATCCTGGAGGCTGCAATCGCCACTCTGCAGGCGAGGCAGGTAATCTGGAGACCTGGGAGGAATTCAGTTTTTTATTCAGACTTTCTCTGAGTAGATATGGTCCTAGCTTATTGTGGTGAACAATATAATTTATACAAAAAGTCCTCATCCAAAAATACCCTCAAAAAATGTCCAAGCTTAAGCTTGACCAAATGTCTAGTCACTGTGAGTCAGACAAGCTGATCTATAAATTCAGTCACTTGCTGGGCAGTGATGGCACATGCCTTTAATCCCAGCACTCGGGAGGTAGAGGCAGGTGGATCTATGTGAGTTCAAGGCCAGCCTGGTCTACAAGAGCTAGTTCCAGGACAAGAACCAAAAGCTACGGAGAAACCCTGTCTCGAAAAATCCAAATAAATAAATAAATAAATTCAGTCACTCATTTTGTTTTTGGGGGGCATTTATAGACTTTATCTACTCTGATGATTTTGAATTTGTTTTCCAATATCATACCCCAAATTTGAGAGGAGTAAAAATATTACCCAAACTATCTGAGATTTCCCAAAAAGCTCTATATGATTTCGAAGGCTTTTCTTTCACATTATAAAAATTAAAAAATACTAGAAGTTAATGGGTGCGTTTGTTATGGCCTGCGCTCAAACAGCCAATGGTATTTCCAGAGACGCATGCGAGGTGCTGGGAGATAACACGGTAATTGTGCATAGGTGAAAATAAAATAAGGGTTGAAGTCGGACACCGTGGTGCGCACTATAATCCTAGTGCTGGGCAAGCTGAGCCGGGAGAGCCTGAAGCCTGGCATAGACAGTCAGAACCTGTCTCCAAACAAACCACATTCAGAGACTGCTCCTTTTACGGACAAGACATTCCTGAAGATGTCCAGGTGTCTCAACTCTTAGCAGTACGTTCTTTTTTCAGCAGAAATTCCAATCAGACCCTCAGAAAATTGTTATGGATTATCCCCAGTAGAGAATTTTATTTCCTCCATTTGATATCATTGATAACTTTAATAAATTAGCCCCACAGTCTACAGCTAATTCAATCTTGTCCACAAATGCTTTCCTCTTTCCAGCATGACTCACTAGAAAGCTGGGAGCCTTTTCTGTCCTAACAAAGGGCTGTCTCAGAGTCTCATGCAGGGACCTAAGCAGCACTTTGAACTGTCGATGTGTCAAAGAGTCGGCACTCAGAAACGCTGGCTTCAGAGTGCAGTGCTCACAGAACCTAGTTGTGAGCGTACCGTGGGGCTGGATGGGGATTTCCAGGAATTGCCTTAGCTCCAACACAGACTATTTCATGAGCACAGACTTTGTCTCCAACAGTACAGAAAGTGACTGACTACAAGGACAAATGAACTAATACAGGCGACGTGGCCATGACTATTATTTTGTGTACAGCTTAACTTTTATTATTCAATATTTTGCTGTTTGTGAGAGGAAGACCTTTTTCTCCCCATGCGATATCTCAAAGTTTCAATTTAGTGCACTTTGTTTCTTCAAGATGAAATTGAATATATAAATGGTAGGAGAAGCTCAGTGACCATTCAGAAATGGCGCTCAGCCTTCTCAGACCACTCAGTCTCTGTAACAGCTTGGTCATCTCTCATCAGTGAACACCCAGTTCAAAACATCAAAATCTGAAATTTTGAAATCCAGAATTTGGGAAGAGGTAGCTCTGACATGACATGACACCTTAAATAGAAAATTGTACACGTTTAAATGCTGCTTAATGCACTAAGTTATTCTAAATACTGTATAAAATCATCTTCAGGTAAGTACATATGGTGTATATGGAGCATATTAATTTGGTGTTTATATTTGGAGCCCATTCTCAAGACAATTTATTAAGCATAATCTACATCTGAAAAGTATGAAATCTGAAATACTGTTAAGGATTTTAGATGACAGAGACCCAGCCTGTAGCTAAGTCAATACACTGTGAAAGTAGTTATAGATCATATGCTAATGGACGGTCATGATTGTGTTTCAATAAAAATTTATTTACAAAAAGAAGTGTCAAGCTTGATTTGACCTAGTTGGCCAGTTTGTCACCACCCGGCTCGGCTCGGCTCGGCCTGAAATTTCTCTATCAATTGCCCTGGGATCTTAATCATTCTATAAGCAACTTTATTTCCAAGTCAGTTTCTATTAGTCATACACTTTTTAAAGTGATTTTTAAAGGGTCTTGGGATAGGTGAAGCGTTTCTTCTTCCTGTCTAATTGGATGTTTTATCTGCAGCAAGCACCAGCCAGCTTCCACCCAAGTCAGAATTAATTAGCAGAGAAACATGGGGGCCAGACAGGTGGGATCAAAATGTCAGTGTTATTACAGATAGGCTTTTCCGTGAGGAGCGCAGCTGTTCGCAGCCAAGCGGGCTCGCTAATGCTTCATTTTGAACGAGGCAGAGCTGCTCATCCAGTCACAGCACATCTGGACACAGGCTTCACCATGTGGAGCTGTGTCTACAAAAGACAGAGTGCTATGTACAAGGAGATATGTGTTCTGTGGGACTGTTTCAGGAAGGGAGGCAGGAGGGGGTTGGGTCATGGACAGCCAGGCTTGTTTCCCAAGTTATCCATCAGAGAAACGGCATTCCTCTTTCCCTTGGGAGTTTTGGGGTGGGCAACAGAGAGGCCAAGAGTGTTTCTGTGTTCAAGATTTGTCCATGATGAAATAGAAACCAGAAAAAAAAAGTAGGAAAGATTTTCCCTCAACTTTGATATAACCTTTGGTCTTACAACCTTTTGATCAAAATTATCAGAGATACCTCGTCTCTTAAAAGCCCAAGTCTGATATCTCAACTTGTCTGGAAGGATGCTTTGCTGTTCTATCTGCATCAAACCTGCTCCTCCCTCTCCCCATTCTTCCTCCCTGGCCAAGACAGATACTAAGATCACTGCTTCCTTGTCTTTGCCCCTGCTATTAGTTCCACACAGAAAGCACTCCTTCGTTTATTGTTTAATCTTTATCTCCCATTTAGGGCGTGGCCCTATCCGTGGTGAAAACTTCTCCTACCATTCTGGTTCTCAAGATTTTCATTCTTAAACTCCCAAGACATTTAGGGTCTGACCCTCTTGCCAATCATTTACAGTGTATCTTGCTAATCAATTTTCACAATTAAATTCTACCTACAGATTCAGAAAAATTTTTATTAATTCTGTGAGGCTCACAAATATTTACTATTATTCTCAAAGCAACTGGTACAACTATCACCCATCACATAAGCACTCGAACACTCGCCCTTCCATTATTCTTCAAAATAAGGCATTAATTGCAAATGTCTAGCAATAAGGATTTCTCGCTAATGCAGACTTTCTCCATCAGTGAGAATGAACAAGGGTTGGCTCCACTCAGAATCACTCTCCCGGAAACTTCACGAAATTGGCTTTTGCACGGATTGTTCCCCGTCCTGTTGAAATGCGGGTGTGCCGGCTTCTCCTTCACATCTTCTCTTAGCAGCTCTGACTTCCAGGTTACTCACTGTGGAAAGAGAGCTGCAGTGCCCAGGGCCTCTGTTTCCCATCCACCAGTCGGCGGCCTCTGGTTATAACGTCAAAGGCATTGGGGAGTGTCAGGACTCACTGTGGACAACATAGGTCACTTCAAATTATGCGACGCCATAAAACCCTCATGTCAGTCCCTCGGACCTACTTTGATTTTTCTCTTTACGTCAGGAGTTCGGTGCAGATGTGACACCACCCTGGCAGAAGAGCTTTGTGAAGTTGACTAGAAGCTGACATTGTCGCAGTATGAATCTAGAACTACCGTCATTTCTGTCATGGCCAAGACTGTTGAGTGCCCTCTCATGCGCGGAAGGATCTCAGCAAGTGCTTCTGCATGTTTGTCTAGACATTCCCATGGGTAAAAAAGTAAATGATCTGAGCTCCATACCTAATATCATCTACATAAAAACACCTAGGACTTGATTTTTGCATGCTGTGCACTTTTGTGCAGATGGAATTTTCTCTGTGTAAATCGTGGGAAGGGTGTAATTTGTCTTGCATGGAAATTCCAATACTGCATTAATCATTCTGAAAAATCATACTGTCCATGGCAGTACCACTTTTATAAGCACTGCACCACACCCGTTGGCTGTGGAATTGTAACCTCAAGCATTTCTTCTGAGAAGCATGTTCAGGGAACTTACTTCCTTTAGGTGGGCTCAAGCCACTCTTCCTCCCTACTCTGTAAACACCGACTATAATCCCAGTCACACTTCTCAGTTTTTTTCCATTAGATGCATCTGCAATTTTCAATTCTATGCCCATGTCCCAGCTTTTAAACTGTTAAAAACTTCTGGCCTAGGATTATACCTTGTTCAAGTTTTCCCATAAGGATCTTGAGAGTCTCCTGATCATGATCAACCCTTAACCAACAACTTAAAAGATAGCTTCTCATGCCTAGTGTTGGGGTTTTTATTAGATGGTTGATGGCTCATGTGAGGAGCATTATGAGCCAACATGAGAAATTAAATTATAAGGCCACAAGACCTCAACTCTACACAAACAACTGCAGGCAGCTAAGGATGGTTAAGAATGGGCAAACAGTCCTCCCCAGGGAATAACATCAACTGGTGGTCCGGTACCAAACTATCAGCCCTTAAAACATATATTCGAGTAACCCATAATTCTGTCAAGGAAAAAGAGAAAAAGAAGTGGGAGCCATGAAGGCAATAGGATCAGAAGAGGATGCCAGGATTAGAATGTCCAAAGTCTCAAGTGCTTCCAACGCACAACCAAAGCCCAAACCCTCTCCGAAGACAGACACAAAACCGAGGAAGCTGCTCTGTTGCGATATGAGAGACATTAACAGATTGGATCAGTGTGCATTTGCACTGTGAATGCATGGGTGGCACAAGGGGATGGATTCATGAAGAAAGGAGTGTGTTAGAGAAAGAATGGGTAGAAATATACCCCAAGTAAAAGCTTAGGGTCTACGGTGAGACCACGTTTTGTCCAATGACGATTCCACCACGTACTTACTAGATGGGTGACATTATGTCATCTTGGTGAGCCCAGGGCTCTTCATTTGCAAAGCAGAGCTAACAGCAATACCTGCCCAGCTATGTGCAAGAAGAATTGATGTGGTAACAGTCCTGAACACTCCATGTCAGGCTGGGCAACTGGAAGGCACTCAGTAAATATCAAATTCTGGTCTTATGGTTGGATGGATCGTGTCCTGGGCACTGCACTATCTCCTGTACCATGAGTTATTATTCCTTTTATTATCCTAGAAGCAAGCTCCATTCTAATCCTAGCCCTGTTCTCTGGCCAGTGCTGTGCTCATGTGGTAGCGATTAAGCCAAAGCCCAAACTGGGACCAGATACCGTTTATTTTTTTCCTTGGCTTGCCATCGATCCTCCTCAGGTCTGCCTGATGCTGTCATCTGGCTTCAGCTCATCTGGGGGAGGACAGCGAGAGGCCAGACAGCCGTGAATCTTGCTGTCTGCTTGCACATGTTCACAGTCTAGGGAAGACTAGGCAGAGCCCTTGTGGGGGTCGAGAATGTATAGCTCAGTAGCAGAGCCTGGTCTGCTTACACTGTCTCTCTGCAGATGATAAAGCCGGGGCTTTTCTGACAGAATGCTGTGAATCCTCTTGGTGAAAATACAATGGAAAAGGAGGGTGAAGGAGGGTATTGAGTGCAGGGTATTGAAAGCAAGGAAGAGTGCAGTTCTCAAGAGGGAAATGGCCTTCCATTGTGATTGACGGTGGGGGCATGCTGTCTAAATTGAATTATGTGTTTTAAGAATGACTATAAAGAAGACAGAATACTATGTAGTGATAGGCTGTCCGTGAGTGGTGTAATGAGAATGCCGTGTGTGGCAGGAGACCCTCCCACATTCATAACAAAGCAGTGAGCTGCGTTCTGTGATGCCACACTTCCGTTCCAGAGAACCAATCCCAATTTACTCCACTTAGAAACACACACACTACCTGTCCCTAGCAACTTCCTGGACTTGCCCTCCTTTCTTTGTTCTGTCAGCTCTTGCCCATTAAGATTCCCCACAGCTATGTCTTCAGACATTCATTCTGTGATATAAGAGATGAGTTCAAAAATCACTTAGCAGGGCAGCCTTGGCTGTACCCGTTAGTTCAAGTTCATCATCTATAACATGAAGGAGAAGGTAGGACAGTAGTACCCCTTATTGGGGCTACATTCAAAGACTGAAAATGGGTAGCTAAACCCACAGATAGAGCTGAACCCTGTATGTAAGCTCTATGGTACTTTGAGAGCCTGATAACCATGGGGAGTATTCAGTAACAGGCAGTTAGCATACACAGCACAGACACATTGGCCCAGTGAAAACTCATGACTCAGGGTATGAGGGGAATAGGTAGGGTAATACTACTGAAGGTGGTGTGCTCTTTAAATTTTGTTTGTTTCTAGAATTGTCCCGCTAATATTTTTGTATCATAAGTAACTAAAACTGTGGAAAGCAGAACATTGACTAGAAGGGATTCTTGCATGTCTAGTACAGATGTTTTGTAAAAACTACATGAGATACTATACGCAGCGAACTTAGCACACCTTTAAACATAAGGGCTATTTGAAGAACCGATCTGATTCTAGTGTGTCCAGCACCATGTACTTGATGTTAAAGGAAATCCTTGAACTCTGAGGTTTGCCTCTTGGGAAATAAAAAGATGAAATGAAAATTAAGCTAAATAACAAAACAGACCCTGCTGGTCTTGCTGAATTTGCCTTGGTGTAATTGGCATATCAGGCCTCTGTCTGCACTGCTGACGGTTATAAGCAGAGCTCGTAAGCCAGACACCACCCTGCCCTTTTCCCCCACTTGCAGCTGCGTGACTTGGGGCATGATCCTCTCTGAGGGCTTCTCATCTGTCACTGGGCAGCAACACAGACCAGACACAGCTGGTTTGCAGATAGATAGCAACCTACAAATCACACAACCCCTGCCCAAGGACAACCATGGGGGGGGCCACTCCCCACTCTTCCCAGTAGCCAACTAGATTCAACCCCTGGCCATTCCGTGTAAGGTGGAAGCTCTTCTCCATCCCTCAGCCAAGCACATCGGCTCTCTCTGGCCTCCTTGCCCCTTTTCTCCATGTTCCTCATGTGCCAAGCACTGCACAGGAGCTTTCAGTATCCTGCCTGTGCTCAGAGCTGACACCCCAGATGGGCAGGTGTGTCGAGGGTGTTCTCACTGCTCCGTTCACACCTGGCATGCACAGGCAGCCCCAGAGACTTAGAAATTAATAAATAAATACTAACTGGATTCGTGAATTAGTATTTCAAGGGAAACGTAGTTCTTGGGAAACACAAATAGACTACAATTACATGCAGAAAGAAGATCTAAGGCTACTTTCTGTCAATCTCTCCCTGGTAGAACGTCAGCTAATAATTTTCTCTCTGAGCTGGTTTTTCTGCCTCTAAAATGGAAAGAAAATCCTCTACCAAGTTTCCCCGGAATAGCTACTTGATGGACAACTATTGAACATGGAAGCATATTTGCTTCCAGCATTATAAATCACTGTATAAAGACAAAATGTTGCCATTGCCTTTTAACTACCAGTGTTTTATTGCCCGGGTCACACCCTGATAGGAAAATGCCTCGTCAATGTGGAAGAAAGCAAGGTACTCTTTTGGGATCAACAGCTGAGTTTAAAACATGCTGTTTTGTCCTGCCCTGCCCTGCCCTGCCCTGCCCAGCAGGCCCTCACTAGATTGGCACAGCTCTTAGAGCTACCCAGGATGCTGAATGTGGCTCTAACTTCCCAGTCCACCCTTCCAAGCAGGATGTCCTGGCATAACCAGCCTGGACCCAACCCAGACTGAGTAATGAGATACAGAGCCTGTCGCCGGGTGAAGCGGCATTTGCGTCAGGAACTGTCACTTTTCTGGCTGTTGCCTGGTGACCCTCATGGAAAATGAGCTGTGGCAGACTATACCACAGAAACCACTCCCTCAGCTGGCCAGCTTGTTGGAAAGCCAAGTGCCATGGGAGGAAGGGATGCCCCCAGAGAAGATGTCCCAGAGGCACCCTTTTGTGTGTAGGTGGGGCCAGAGATGGGAAGGAAGAGAGGTGTGGGGAACATGGGCTGTTCATGACGCCAGGGTGGGCCCAGCCCCATAATTAATGTTTACCCCCAGCCTCAGTCTTAGGAAACACAAGCACGCATTCCACCAGTGGATAGTAACCCACAGCTCCGAAAACACATGAGGATGTGTCCAAAGTCATTTGACTTGCTGTCTCAAGCTGTTTCCAGTGATGGCAGTTGTCATAGCGAGGAACGGCTAAGCGGAGAGGGGTGAAATCACTTGCCCAGTGGAAGGAGACATGGCTGTGACAGGGAGAGTATTCTGGCAGTGTGGTTGTAGGAAAGAACACTAGCAAAGAGTGTGACACCGGTTAACTGGAAAACGAGATAGCAAGCCTTGTCGATGGAAAAACAAACCGGGCCGTGCATTCGAAAGAAATGACGCGGCAGCGCCAGATGAAATACTAGTTGACCAAAAGTGTGCAGAGCCACCGTGGCCTCGATGAGCTGTTGGGCCTTTCCCTGCTTTCCTCTCTAATCCCCAGATTGTTAGACTAGTGTCTGCAGAGGTCAACGCACTTGCTCCAGAGATGAAGACATCCATGCTCAGAGAGACTAAACTACTTGTCTGAGATCACACAGCTACACAAACCAAGATTAAATGCTACTCTTGTGTTTTCAAGTCTGGTGACCGTTCTACTCACATCCTTGGAGGAAGACTTGTCCACCACCATGCATGCCTTCTTTCTCCAGTCTGCTCTTTCCCTACACTGCACACAGCTTCCTACATCTTCCATGAGTCAAGAGCCAATTTCACTGATTTGTGTGATTATTTATTCATGCAGTGCCTACTTTTTGAGTACCTACAGAATCCCCACCATCAAGCTAGGTGCTGAAGGCAATGAACAGGGAGATGTATCCCAGTCTTCAAGGAAGGCAGAACCATTTAGTGCTTGAAAAGAAATCCACGGACTTATGTAACTGCTTAGCCAACAAGGCATTAAAAATGTCTACCCTTTAAAGAGAGTCTCCATCATGGCTCCTGAAATACTTAGAAGGAAACATGGCCTTCTTGTTATTCCTTTCTGTTCCATTCAAATGCCTGCCTGAGTAGTATGTCGGTAATCTTTCCGACCCCGTCAGTGATTAAAGTCTGTCCAATTAAATCATGAGGGGACAAAAATGAGTGAAGTAACCTTGGGTTAATTTGTATGTAGGTATGGCTAATATAAATTTTGATGCAAGTGTTTCAGTGGGCTTGTAACCTGCACTTCCATAAAGACCCATGAGCATTGATAAGGTGGAGATCACAGCTGAGGTAAATAATATTCAGGAGTTGGGTAGAGGGAGCCTGCCAGAACCTAGCCTTCCCAGGCCACCTCCAGACCCCGGCTTCGGAGCAGTCCTCGGGCTTCTCGGTGCCTCATTTCACTTGTACTTGGCTGAAGCCAGTTTCCTGTTTCTAAGAAAAGACTGCTTGGATGTCTCAGGAGGTTCTCTGGACAACAAATCCTGCTGGCCTCAGACCCTCAGAGAGAAGCCTGGTTTAGGGGTAGGGCAACTGGCCATCTGGGGAGAATTTGTCCTCATTAACCCCTTCCAGCCCAAAGCGTTCCTGGGACTCACACTGCGAAGCGTTTACAAATATTTGTGAGGTTGGATGAGAAGAAAACAAGTTTACATCTGGACCAAATCGGCCTGAGCTATTTGAAGAACATCTGGATTTGCTGAGCATAAATAAAAGTCTGATAGGCCAAGGATCCCAGAAAGGGACCCCTGTGTACAGACCCCTGGACCCTGCGTAGAGACCCTGCCAGGATGCCGTGCACGGCTCTCTTCAGTTCTGCCTTCCGGCTTCCAGTCCTAATTCTTACCAATCGTTTTTCCAGTGGTATCACAGACTGTTGCCATGGAGACTACTGTTGTGGCAAACAGAACTGTCCCATCGTTGCCCTACGGCTTGCACACTGTGGCAGAATGTGGACAGGAGCCATGGCATGGCCACAGGCCTCAGTGAAACACTCTGGGGACACACTTGATGGGAATGGAAACCCCACAAGACAGTGGAACACAGTCCTGAGCAGCCAGCCCCAGCCAGAACAGGCCTTCAAGCCGCCTCACACCGGCCCCTTGGAAACCAGCCTCCACCTGTGGTGGAGTCCTCTGTAGCTCCTCTCACTGATGAGCCTCAATTACCAGCATTCCTTGCGGTGGCTTTCAAAGGTTTTGGGTGGAAAGAAACACTAAAACTCTGTGAGCTGAGCACCAGCTTTGGAGTCTCATCCACCTGGCTTCAAACCCTGGCTCCCTACCTCACCGCATGCTGACTCCCTAAAACCCCAGGGTCCTCATTCAGAACCCCACATTTCATTGCTTGTTTAATCCTATGAGTTGTTGTAGGTAAGATCTCATTTCTACAATTGCCTGATTCCGTGTTCCTCCGCCAGTGGCCAAAGTGTCATTTCTAAAAGAGAAGTTCATCTCTGCTTCCTGAGACACACTCCCCACCAGGACTCTCAACCGGAAATGAGATCTACCCACACCATCTGGTGGCCCTGGTACTCTCAGCCATTCACAGATCTTCCCCCACCAAGCCACCAAGGCCTTGGTGGCCTTAATTTTACTTCCCACCTTGTCATTCCTACAGGGAATGTCACCTCTTCTATGCCACAAAAATCACCTTCCTAGAAGAGAGACATCCATCTGAAACTTCCACCTTCCCCTCACAATGCTTGATTCTTTCTTCTACATGATTCTCCCTGCATATTTATTGATGTCTGAAATTGTCACTATTATTTTCATGTTTTGTTTCCATCTTTCCACAGGAAGTAGGCCCGTGTTTGTTTATAGAGTTCCTACTGCAGTTTCTGACACTCAGTAGGCACTATATTCATGTATTTATATTGATGTATCTGTCTGTTTTATTAAGGTATTTAGCTCAGTACCTGTTAAATAAACATTAGTTGTTATATTATTAAGTAGTAATGTGTTGTATTTGTTTTCATCATAAAAACCTTCTTGTTTATATTAGAATGCTCCATTACGGTCCACATGCTTCTTGATGTATGTGACCATACTTGAGTCTTACAGTTGATATACAAAATGGCAAGCACTATTTTTCAGTCTGTGTGTGTGTGTGTGCTTGCACACTGCAAAGGGGTATATGTAGTATATGTAGCAGCCAAAAAGCCATGTGGTGTGTCTCTGTCAATTCTTCTCTACCTTATTTTTTTGACACAGAGTCTCTCCTTGAACCTGCCTGGAGGGCAACATCTAACTAGGATAGCTGACCAAAAAACTCTATCAACCTGCCTGACTCTGCCTCCCCAGTGCTGGAATTATAAGGGAGGCACAGTCCCCAGCTTTGGCACTCTTAATTTTGATTGGCTGATGAGGGATTTGGCAACTTGCTTGACTATAAACCAGGCCTTTGAATGACATCAGTGCTCCGTATGACTCTACTTCAGGGCACATGGAGTTTCCAAGCAGAAAACAAACACTCCTGTCCACTTTAGGAGTCACTTGGAGAGTGTAATAAGTGGGGTCCTAGCCAGCCTTTGTGGCCATGGTAGAAGCAGAGCCCTCAACCCCTCGGGAGCCTGCATTGCCTGTAGATTTGTGTGGTGCTGTTCCTTACTGCTGTCATGGTGGCTGAGGATCCTCCAGTACTGCAGGAAGCACAGCTGTAGATAATATATACAAATCGCACCTTTCCCTGAGATTCAGAGCTTGCCTGGTGCTCATAACTGTGGTGAGAGGGTTCAGAACGCACTCCCATACCCTCTTCCTTCCCAAGAGTCAACAAGGGCTCTTCCTGCAAAGCTGGAGCGTGGCCTGTGGCCCAGATGGATCAGTTCTGCAGCCTGAGGAGGGAACGTTCCATGTCCAGAGAATACAGTTCACATACAATGGAGAACAGCAGTCCCTTGAAAGCAGGTAGTCCCCTGCGTGGTATCTTGTTAGGTTCCCAGGATATGGGGACAGGATCCAGACCCCTCTAGTTGAGGGCTGTCATCCCAGGTTATACGTTTCAGTTGCTCTGGAGAATTTACCACTGTCCTCAGCCATGCTCAGCCTGACGATCTCTGTCTTATGTGTCCAAGTGAGTGGGACGGTGGAAGAGATGGAATCAACAGCCCTCTCCTCTCCCTGCCTTGGATTTGCTCAGAGGTCATATCTTTAGAATCTTGGGGACTATTCATACTCTTTTACACATTTCTGTTGGGCAACAGTATCCAGGTCCACCCGTTCCCTTTCCCACCCACATCCAGCCACAGATGTGGGATTAACTCAGCATGGTCAGTAGCTATTCTTGGGATGATGGAAAAAAGTTACAAAGCTCCCAGTTCCTGGAGAACTGCCCACTCTGGACTCCAGCACCAACTGTGCTTCCTGGTTCTGGTAGCACGGAAGTACCAGCTGCTACACTAAGGAGGCTATAGGCTGTGCTAACTTACATCTTATGGATGTCTCTAGAGAAGCGAGCAACACATGGGATGGGAACAAACTGCAGTCCATCAGTCCAGATATGTGTAAACTCAGCCACAGTGGTGTGGATTTGAGCAGATTGTTTAGCTGGCTCCCTTGCCTCACATGCAAAGTGGGGGTGATAAAAGCTCACCCCTCTTCAAAAAGTCTCTTAAGAATTAAATGACAGTTATTCCAGGCAATCAGGGCAGTACCTAGCACACGGCAGGGTCTCCACATAGGTTAGGTATTATTGTTGCTGTTATTTTCATTGCTATCACTCAGTTGTTTGGATAAAACAACAAGTTGTGCATCTCTGTTGAATCCATGGTCAGCATCATCCCAAAATTCAGTTTACACTAGATCTCTGTGGTGCTCGGTATGACTCATTCTAAGGAAAACAACTGCCAGGTACAATAAATTGTCCCAATAACAAAGTTTTATTTTCCCAAAAGCTTTGGGGATATTCCTTGGCACTGTCATAATTTGAATCAATAACCTCTTAATAGAAGTCTTAACTTTTATCCATAGCAAGGATGATGGAAAATCTCTGTTCCATTCAGCTTGGACACACAGCTGTCTTTACACTTCCTTCAGACCCTGCCATTAGGCATTGTCCTCTGCATCTGGCTCTGCCAGTATATGTCCAAAGCATTCCCATTGTAGCTGCCCAAAAATTTACTCTCCAGGTCAAATGGAAGTTTGAGTAGGCTGGCAAGATGGTGCGGCAGGTAAAGGCACTTGCCACCAAACCTGTAGACCTGAATAGGATGTCCACGATCCACATAGTAGAAGGAGAGAATGAACTCTGACAAATTGACCTCTGACTTTCACACATGCCACATGACATCACCTTGGCACACACACACACACATGCACACACATATGCACACATGCGCACACATATGCATGCCCACATGCACAAATATTTGAAATGGAAGCTTTTGAACAAAGACTGAGAGGAGGAGGCCCTGCCTCAGAATCCAGTTCCATATAGTGAAGACACTTGTAAAATGTGAAGCTGGAATCTGGGCTTGTCCAGACAGGTCTCCATTTCAAATAATCTGCTATTCTCATAAACTTCCACCATTTTCTGAAAACCACAATTCCCAGGATGTTGGATATGACACAAAAAACCTTCCCATATCATGTGAGTCTCAAATCTGGTCTGTTAAATTGCACCAAGGATTAATGGGAATATCCCTAGACTGAAAATCAGTTCTGTTCTCGTATTAGGACTTACTTGGGCCAAGAAATAGGTAATATTCAAAGCCAAGCCCTACATCTGAAAGGTTTGCCCCCAAGCCATCCAGAGGAACCAATACAGCCTCAAGTTCCAATAAACGAAACTCTCCCAAGAACAATCAAGTTCATAAGAGTCACTATTTCCCCTAACAACTAAAAGTCCACCTAATCCTAGCACAGTGTCCCTTGAGTTATAAAGTCTGGTGACACAAGAGCTGCATGCTAAGCAGGCTATGAAAAGCTGCTGTGGAATCTGTGCGCTCGGACACTCTCCTAACTCTACCACTGCTAACAGATTCATCTGTAATTTCCTCTGCCTCTGGACCCATACCTCTTACTCTAGCTGACCCTGAATGCAGGACACGAAAGTGATACAGTTAAATAGACAGCCGCTTACACAAAAGGAGACATTGTTACTGCAGAATTCAGTTTTACCACTAACTCCACCAAGGCCATCTAGAGGATGGCGTTTCCTAACAATGTTTTTGGTCCCACAGCCATCCTTGCCTGGCACAGCTCCAGTGTGGCCACACTGCCTAGTCTTTCGGCTGTCTGCTCCCAGACCCTGTTTACTTTCATGTGAGGTCTGAGGGTGGCAAGTCCAGAGCAGGAGTCTTGGACTTGATCTGGGCTCTGCACAAACTTTCTCACGGAGGGACAGCGACCTTGCTCTTAGTGGGCCTGGACAGAGGAGTTTGGGGAGATCTCCTAAGTTCAGTCACTTGACTTCTATCAGGAGCCACAAGGAAGGCTCTGAGCCAGCAATTTGTCACAAAGGGATGCACACATATGCACACACAAATACACATGCACAGAGAGAGGGAGAGACAGAGAGCAGAGAGACAGAGACAGAAACACACAGAGAGACAGAGACAGAGAGACACACGCATACGAACACTCGCATGCAGACACATGCTCATTATCATTATCTCCTCCTCCCACCCCACTCCCCACACATCACATACAGATATCCCAGCACACACGTGCACACACACACATGTATGCATGCATGCACGCACATATGCACGCATGCACATGCTCATTACCCCACACACACACACACCTCACTCATTTCATAGAGATAGTCAAAGCTGTGCTTGCCTTCTTAGCCCTCACTAGCCTCTGCTAGACTTGGCTTTCCCAGTGAAAAATGAGCCCCAAAGCCCTAGAGGCTCCTCTGTGATTTACTGAGAACACTGCTTCCACATGGTTTTCCCGCTGCAGCGAGCCCCAAGAGTCAGAGGGAGGAAGAAGAAGAAAATCATAAATGAATAGTCAGATGGGAAACAGATGTCCAGAGCCTCCCCTGGAAGGGAACTCTCTCCATGAGATTAGAAATCGGGGGGCCCCCCGAGGAACAGTCCTCGGCCCTACCTGCGTTTCAGTACCCCCACACCACCCCAACACTTACTCGACTTGTGTCCTTCTGGCCCCTTGCCACATAGGTATCTACCTGGCTGGCTCTTCTGTTTCTGATTTTAGCAAGCTAGATGAATGTTAGGTGCTCTCCCACAGTTACGCTTTAGACACCGCTACTTCCGTCAAGTGGCTCAGGTGGGAGAGGAAATAAAGACATAAGAGCAAAGAACATGTCTGTCCAAGGGCGGAAGTCAGGAGCTTTGACCTATAGCAACCCAACGGTCGGGAACATGCGATGGAGGAAAACCTCTTTCCATAATCAGGAAGAGACAGGAAGTGAGACCCTGGAAGCACAGTGCACACCTGCAACCCCTGAGAATCCCCTGCCAGCCCAGCTCCTAAAGATTCCACTACCCTCTGGAGTGTACACTTAGGGGTCAAGCATTATTAATGATGATCATTATTAATAATACATGAGCCTTGGGGGCATTCAAAATTTAACTGTAACTATGTGTTTTCTAAAATGCATTAAAAGCCGGCCATAGTGGCTCACTATGTCATCCCAACACTCAAGAAGCTGAGGCAGGAGGATCACTGAAAGTTTAAGACCAGCCTAGGTGACAATAGGGAGTAAGACCCTGTCTCAAAATTTTTTTAAAAAAAAAATAATCAAAGAAGTATCTTTTTGCTTAGTGTTTAATTAGGCGAAGTGTAAGATGCTCTGGGAATTCAAACATAATTTTTTATCAAAATTTATAACCACTGTGGTTAGGAAGGAATCGCAAATGCAGTCTTGGGTGTTAAGTCAGACATATGAACCACAGAGCACATCATCTTTTCTACACTTTCAAATGCCCGAAATGCAACCTTAGACCCCAAGTGGACCCTCCAACCTCCCTTATCTCTTACCCCCACACCAACCACCACATCCTACAAGCTCTACTGCTCTGGGATCCAGTGGGCCTCTCTGTTAATTCCTCAACCAATCACCTCTCACATAAACTAATGCCAGCCCATGCTAGGTCTCCAATCTTCCCCACACTTTAGAAGTCAGCTTCTTTCGGCTGAACACATCTCTTAGTCGGCACTCAGTTTTTAAAAAGAGTCTCAGTTCATTGTACCATGGAAAAGTCAAATTTCTTAACATCACAGAGCTTTCTGTGTTCTGGTTTTTATCTGCCTATCCCATCCCAACTCTGGATCTTCTCAGACAGAAGACATTGTCTTCTAAGAAAATTGTATACTCCGTCTCTGGAGGTGGTATCCTCCGTCAGGGACAGTCCCTCTGTGCTGCCCAACCACACACTCTACTTCTTTAGAAATAGTGTGAGTGTGTGTGTTGTTGTTGTTGTTGTTTATTTTTCAGAGACTCTTGTATCCCTGACTGGTCTCAAACTACTCACAATGTATCTGAGAATGACCCTCACTTTCAGGTCCTCTATCTCTACCTCCTGAGTGTCACCTGAGTTCCAGTTGTGTGACACCGCACCTGACTTGTTGGGTGCCGAGGATCAAACTCTGGACTTGGTATTTCTCAAGCAAGCACTCTACCAAATGCGCTCCATCCCCTGAACCTCTACCAAGAGCTCTCATATGGCCTCTTCTGTGACGCTGCTCTTTCTCCCCATTTCAGTCATTTGAATGTGTCCCCTCTCACCATGCATAACAGAGAAGGGTTTCCAGGAGCCACACCTTAGTACCCCCATTTCCTACCTGACCTCTTAAAAGAAGATCAAAAATGAAAACCTGTGGGAATACTGAAAAGTTAACCTCAGAACCGATAAAAACTATTCTGATCAGGGTGAGTTTATACTGATGTGGAGCCGGACAAGCGAATTTCCTCATGGTGACACAGAATTAGGGTAGCATACTTCTCAGGCAGACTCAGGTCGGCAGCGTCATGTCTCCCATTCAGGGCTCTACACCATGGTGTATTCAGAGCATGGACAAGAGAAAGGATTATGAATCCATTTCAGCAGGAATCATCTCCTGCAATGCTCGCTGGTAGTATTCCTTAGAGCGTAGCCGAGAGGAGGCAGAGAACAGCTGGGTGTGTCCTACTGATGGAACCCTTCTTCTTAAACACAGGAGGTGAGAAAAATCACCTCTTCTTTTCCCTATGAACACGTCCATATTATCATTTTTGGTTTTGTTATATGGCCTTTTTTCTTTATGTTTATGAGAATAAAAGCAACCCACAGGTAAAAATGATGCTTTTTCATTCTGTTTTATCATCCAACCCAAGTATAGTCAAATAGTGTACACGTGTCACAAGGGAGGTATTCGAGCTCTTTACTCAGTGGTGCAGAGTGAACAACCAAGGTCTCTTTGCTTGGCAAGGAATTAATATATCAAAACTGGGGGAGAAAAAGGAAAGACCCGGGGAAAGGAATGCATAGGAACGGACACGCTTGAGCTGGGTGTTGGCACAGGAGCAGACTTTGACCATCCAGGAGGCCTTGGCTACACCATGGTCACACACACAAGAAAGAGACTATTTCTATAGTCCAAGCCAATGGTGGCAGCACTTTCAGAAACCTGTGCAGCAAGCCCCTGGATAAAGGAACTCTTCCTGGAAGGGATACACAATGTGAGGGGAGAGGCAGAAGGAGCCCGATGCCCTTTTTCTACCTAGACCACTTCATAAAAATATCAGAAAGTCAGTCAGCCGGAAGGGTGACTCTCTCAAGTTTGATGTTTTCCTTGTTTACTTCATGAGTGCAGAAGGGATGGTGTATATCAAGGTATCAGGGAGCCTCCTGAGGCCTACGTGCTTACGATTCACAGCCCTAAGACAGTTGTCACTAAGAGCGTTCAAACTCACATCAGGAGGGACGCTTGGGGCTGCTGCCACTAAGACAACAGGGATCTGGAGTCCATGAGCCTGGACATCAAGGGATCCCAAGGGGCCTCCCTGGATGATGGAGAATCGACGTCAGGGAAGGCAGCACAATTTCCCATTCAGAGGCAAGTCGAGAAAGTGGGACATTTCCTTTCTCGTCTGTTATATTTTCATCTTTTATCATGATAGAGGAAAATGAAAGTTTCAATATAAAATGATGCCGTATTTATCCAGAGAAATCTCGGTTAAATCTAAAGTTCACCAAAACAGTACTAAATATATCCCAAATGCTGATTTTTAATGACATTTACATTTCTTTCGACGATGTTCTGGTAGCTTGTGTCAGAGCCCATGTACAGAATTTTTCTCCTAAAACCTATTTTTTCCCCCAGAACAAGACTGTCCCTGCAGAGGAGGCCATAGCTATTCAGCTCTTCATAGATCTCATTTCTCTTTTCATCATCCCTCGGTGGTCGAGAGGACTGTGTCCCGCTGAAAGAATTTGGAATTGGAGATAAGAGGCTGTGAGTGGAGCAAATGCGACATCTGAGCTTGAGCCGAGGAGCTCGTTTGTTGTTTGCCTCTGGAACAGACAACAGAATAGACAGAGGGCAAAGAGGGGGACTGGATACCTATGGACATGACGGAAACGTACAGAAGGGGTCGTCCCAAGCAAGAGAGGGGAAAGGAGCATCCAAGGTGGTGTCTCAGCAGCAGGGCTATCATCAGTGTAAGAATTATGCTTCTGGGACTGAAGAGTTCATGGGCTCTAGGGAAGAACCTACTAGTTCTGACATTTCATAAACCCATGTCATTTCTAGCTGTATTCTGAACACGTATACCCACAGAAAATTTAGCTCTCATCCCTCATCAAAGAAGATTCCTTTTGTCACAGATGCAAACTATTACAGAGATACAGAGATCCATGTCAAAATGGCAATGGGCACCTAACTCCAATTGGAATATCTACTTTAATACAAAACCTACACCAAAGTTTAGGGATCATGATGGAAGTAGGGGTAGGCAGAAAGATGGTAAGAGTCAGAGAACCAGTGTAAATGGTTCAAGGTGGGATCTTCTAGACATGACAGGGAAGTGACACCCATGACGGCTCAACAGTGTAGTTGTCGAAACAAGATCTACGTAATGACAGCACCAGCTGGCTTGCAAACATGGATGGTCGAAGTTTCACTAGGTTCCTCCGCTAGATGAAGAGCAGTGACTGCTCAGAGAAGGAGAGTGAGTTTTCTCTGAGGATAAATCCCCCAATCAGCTGTTCGTTTCTAAGTGGATAACACTAAATACAAGTACCTACAAGCAACACGAAATAGAGTCAGTAAGGGGTGTGTGTGTGTGTCTGTGTGTGTGTGCGCGCGTGCACGCGCGCTTGTGTTCATAACAATAGTAATTTAAAAATAAATCATGAATATGGAAAAGATTTGTTAGGGGACAGGATGTTTTGGAGTGGAGAGGGGCTCAAATGATTGATATAAATACAATACTCAGGCATGAAAGGAATTGTTACTGTCTTAGTTACAGTTCCTATTGCTGTGATAAAACAACAGGACCAAAGAGACTTGGGGAGTCAAGGGTTTATTTTACCTTATGGCTTATAAGTACACCTCTGAGGGAACTCAGGGCAGGAATCTGGAGGCAGGAACTGAAGCAGAAACCATGGAGGAGTGGATGTTGCTGGCTTGTTCCCCATAGTTTGCTCAGCCTGTTTCCTTAAACAACTCAGGATCACCTATATCAATCACCCAGCACCACCCACTGCTCAGTAAACTTTGCCCACCCACATCAATGAGCAATCAAGAAAATACCCCACAGGCTTACTCACAACCCAGGCTGAGGGGTGGGGCAGACTTTCTCAGTTGAGGTTCTTTACTCCTCAATGACTCTAGGTTGGGTCAAGTTGATATAAAACTAACTAATACATCCACTGACATAAGAAGTTAGGAAGAAGGTACTGATTTGGGAATTTATTATTACTAAATGCTAAATGCTTATGAAAGGTTCTCAACTTGAGAGGCAATGCCAGCTGTTACAGTCTGAGGCCTACAAAACTAGGGCAAAGCGGTCACTCATGTAAAAAGGGTGGGGCAGGGGAGGAGGCAGAGATAAGGATGCAGTGTTCTTTAGGAAGTAGAAGACTTAACATGAATTCTCCTCAATATTTTAGTTACCTAAATTAAATATTACTGTAGACAGGCCTGGACCAAATGAAGCTGGTTGGAAAGAAGTTAGTTTGGTAACATCTGCTCACATATACACTGGGTAGAAAAGGAGAACACTTGGGAGCAAAATACAGCAAAAAAAAAATATTAAAAGTGTTATGTGCATGAACCTTGACCTAGTAGAGTAGTTAGCTCTGGGAGTTGCTTCAGCTCTGAGCACTGTCTTCCCACTCAGGAGAGGAGCCTGCAGGCCTCGGGAGTGGATGTCTTTCTCACAGACACAGCTGTCCGTCCCGGAGTAGGAACTGAGACCTTTCCTATGGGACTTTTAAACTGTCGCCCAAAGAGAAAGAGTCATCCCCTTGCTATGCAGCTGCACCCATGATACATGAGCTGTGACTGCCCTGAGGCCACGTAGCCTGTCATTTGTGACAAGAACAACATTGAGAGTTTGCCTGAAGAGGGAAGAAAGAATGTGATGGACTCTCAATGGGAGAAACAAAAAGGAGAAAGGAAGGTTCCAGGACTTTTCAGTCCGATGGTCTAGAACTTCCACAGACCAGCTGTCTTCTTGAACATGGCAGGAGCCCATCCCTCACCCCTGAAGCCTAGAAGAATGCAAACTATTTCTTCCTGTTTGCAACTAAGTAAATCTCCATGTTAATCCCACTTTTATGACTTAGCCTCTGGAGGAAGATACTTGCCGACATTCAAAGTTGTGATGTAAAGAAAATATAAAATGGAATTGTGATAAGCAGCCAACAGAACAGATCATGGCTACCAATGTGAATTCAGTGAAGACAGATCACGGCAGCACTAACGGGCTGCTATTGCTAGCAAAATTTTACTTAATATTTAATCTGTGCTGAGATGGTCTTATGCCTTACTCACTTTCCTTGTTTAACCCTTGTGGAGCCCAGATTATGGGTGTTATAATTTTTTAAGACAATGATGTAAGGGTTGGGCATAGTGCCTTTCAAACATCAGGTTTTTTTTTTAATTCTATCACTATTTTGAATTTATCAACTAGAGCCAAATTTTATAGATAAAACTTTCAAGAGTGTTACTCAATGAATGTGGCTTGAGACATTTGATGTTTGGGAAAGTAAGGCAAGCAGAGCGCATACAGATCCTTTTCTCGCTACTATTCTTGACAGAAAACATCAGACAGGCGCACCTAGATCAGCTTTAGGAATTAATAGTTATTTATGATGCAAAAACCTAAGGAAACATAATTTTCAACAAATTCTGTGTAAGTTATAGTCCAAACTAGATACATACAGTCTATGGGCAAAAGCATGCAAACTTGACTTTCTGTAAATAATAGCACATAGTCACTGATGGCTTCAGCAGTTGCTACCGAGTTTCCCTTCTTGGCTAAGGAGAAGCATGGTGGCTAACTCTGGATGCCCTGCCCCTGGGCTGCTTCTCCAGCCCATGAAGATCAGTACCAGCCAGGGCTAAGAAGATCAGTTCTCCAACTAAGCCCTTACTACTTTCAGAAAGTTTTAGGCAAGGACCCAAAAGCAAGGTAGACCTTTTTATTCTCATAAGCTGGTGTGCAAATCTGAGTAAATGCGGGCACACAGTAACACTGCCCCCAGAACTAAGTGCACAGCCCCTGACTGCGCATCTACTGTGTGACTGCTGCAACTGAGAGCTGGAGGAGCTCAGTGTTTTACTTTTTCTGGACTCCATTAGAACATAAGGCATTCCTCATTTACCCCAAAATTGCTACTCAATAGACATTTCTTAGTATTTATTATAAAACCTATACTGCCACCAGAGGCCAGATTTCTAAAACATCATATTTATTGATTCCCTGGGGCTTTTTGTTTATTTTTTCCACTTAAGTGGATTATACAAGGATACTCTTGAAGACGCAAATGAGGTGTTAATGCTCCATTATTCACAGCAAATGAAAGTAATATTTTTTCATCCTCACATTAAATACATTGATATCCTTTTATTACTAAGTGGCTTTTGTCACTTTTTTTTGCTTGTTTGTTGTTTTTTGTTTTGATTTGAGGGGGATTGATGGCGTATCAAATCATGGTAGGATCATCACTCAGAGTCTAGCTCACTCTTGGGTATACAGGCCATATGCAAAAACTATCCATGGCTTTATCTACTGTGATAAAAGGAGAGAGAGAGAGAAATGGAAAAAATTAATGACACTGTTATAGAGGCAAGCCATTCTCTGAGAGTTCTAGGCTGGGCTGGTCTACAGAGCAAGTTCCAGGACAGCCAAGACAGTGTGTTTTTTCTTTCAGATTTTTATGACAAGAAACTCAGAGAATGTTTTTAGAACTAAAGAATTAGTTGACTGTAGGATACCAAGTTACCATTTAAAATTAACTTTATGCTTACATGTTCTCTGTGAATAAAAAGCAAAATGATCCAAATTTATACATTTAGTGTTGTCATAAAATATAAAGTTCATAATAATAAATGTTTCAAAATGCCTAGGAATTCTACACTGAAAAGAGTAAAATATTCCCCAGAAAAATTCAAAGAGAAGAATAAATGGTAAGGCAAACCACGCTTGTGGGTAGAAAGACCAAATATTGCAAAGATAGTAATTCCACATTAACCTGCAGATCTAATGCAAAGTTCATCGAAAACCCACCAAGTTATTCTTTCAAAATTCATACACATTCTAAAGTTAGTATAAATCAAAAAGAACAAGCAATTTTTCTATTTTAAAAAGAAGCAGTGCACAGAAAGGCAAGGTCATCTTGTCTAATTGCAAGGCACACTTGGGGACAATGAGAAAAGTGCTTTGGGACAGGTGACAAGTCAATGAGAGGGTCGTGGAGATGAATTGATTAGAGTATAATTGAGGATTCAGAAAGAGATCCGTGTTTTCCCAATTGTGACTGGACAAGTATGCTAAAATAATATTGTGGGGAATCCTTTCCAACAAGTAAGAGTACAACTATTGGACGTAACTATGTAAAGAGTTAAGTTTGCCCAACCTCAGGCAAGACACAGAACTGATTGGAAAAATCTAAGAGTACCAAATTTATGTTAGTAAACTTCGGGCAAGATCTTTGGGTTAGGGACGATTTCTGACACAATCCCAAAAACCTAAGCCACCTAAGGAGAAAAAGTAGTTGAAAAGATCAATTTTTGTAAAGATAGCATTGTGAAAATGTAAAGTAGCCTGGTGCAGTTTGCCTGCAGTTCCCATTTGAGATAAGAGGATTACAATCATAAAGCCACCCTGGGCTAGAATAGTGAAACTCGTGTGTGTGTGTGTGTGTGTGTGTGTGTGTGTGTGTGTGTGTGTGTGTGTGTGAGAGAGAGAGAGAGAGAAAGAGAGAGAGAGAGAGAATTCAGTTCAGATAGTAAATAATATATTCAAGTTCATATATTTGACCAAAATTATCAAACAAAAACTCAAACAACAAATCAACTCTTTTACTTTTTAACTTTTTTATCAGTGTTATTTTATTTATTTTATGATACATTTTCCTCTGCTTCTCCCCTTCCTCTCCCCTCCCCATCTACTTTTTTTTTATTATTATTATTATTTTATTAATTAATTTATTTAATTATTAAAGATTTCTGCCTCTTCCCCGCCACCACCTCCCATTCCCTCCCCCTCCCCCAATCAAGTCTTCCTTCCTCCTCAGCCCAAAGAGCAAGCAGGTTTCCCTGCCCTGTGGGAGGTCCAAGGACCACCCACCTCCATCCAGGTCTATTAAGGTGAGCATCCAAACTACCTGGGCTCCCACAAAGCCATTACGTGCAATAGGATCAAGAACCCATTGCCATTGTTCTTCAGTTCTCAGTAGTCCTCATTGTCCATTATGTTCAGCGAGACCGGTTTTGTCCCATGCTTTTTCAGTCCCCGGCCAGCTGGCCTTGGTGAGTTCCCGATAGAACATCCCCATTGCCTCAGTGTGTGGGTGCACCCCTCGCAGTCCTGAGTTCCTTGCTCGTGCTCACTCTCCTTCTGCTCCTCCTTTGGATCGTGAGACTTCAGTCCAGTGCTCCAATGTTGGTCTCTGTCTCTGTCTTCTTTCATCGCCTGATGAAGGTTAATATTCAGGGGGATGCTTATATGTTTTTCTTTGGGTTCACCTTCTTATTTAGCTTCTCTAGAATCACGAATTATAGTCTCAATGTCCTTTATTTATGGCTAGAAACCAAATATGAGTGAGTACATCCCATGTTCCTCTTTTTGGGTCTGGCTTACCTCACTCAGGATAGTGTTTTCAATTTCCGTCCATTTGTATGCAAAATTCAAGAAGTCATTGTTTTTTACTGCTGAGTAGTACTCTAATATGTATATATTCCATACTTTCTTCATCCATTCTTCCATTGAAGGGCATCTAGGTTGTTTCCAGGTTCTGGCTATTACAAACAATGCTGCTATGAACATAGTTGAGCATATACTTTTGTTGTATGTTTGGGCATCTCTTGGGTATATTCCCAATAGTGGTATTGCTGGGTCGAGAGGTAGGTTGAACCCGACTTTCCTGAGAAACCGCCACACTGCTTTCCAAAGTGGTTGCACAAGTTTGCATTCCCACCAGCAATGGATGAGAGTGCCCCTTTCTCCACAACCTCTCCAGCAGAGGCTATCATTGGTGTTTTTGATTTTAGCCATTCTGACCGGTGTAAGATGGTATCTTAATGTTGTCTTGATTTGTATTTCCCTGATTGCTAAGGAAGTTGAGCACGATCTTAAGTGTCTTTTGGCCATTTGAACTTCTTCTGTTGAAAAGTCTCTGTTCAGCTCAGTGCCCCATTTTATAATTGGATTGATTAACCTTTTACGGTCTAATTTCTTGAGTTCTTTGTATATTTTGGATATCAGACCTTTGTCAGTTGCGGGGTTGGTGAAGATCTTCTCCCAGTCAGTGGGTTGCCTTTCTGTCTTAGTGACAGTGTCCTTTGCTTTACAGAAGCTTCTCAGTCTCAGGAGGTCCCATTTATTCAATGATGCCCTTAATGTCTGTGCTGCTGGGGTTGTACATAGGAAGTGTTCTCCTGTGCCCATGTGTTGTAGAGTACTTCCCACTTTCTCTTCTATCAGGTTCAGTGTGTTTGGACTGATATTGAGGTCTTTAATCCATTTGGACTTGAGTTTTGTGCATGGTGATAGATATGGATCTATTTTCATTCTTCTACATATTGACTTCCAGTTTTGCCAGCACAATTTGTTGAAGATGCTCTCTTTTTTCCATTGTATACTTTTAGCTCCTTTATCGAAAATCAGGTGTTCATAGGTTTGTGGGCTAAAGTCAGGGTCTTCTATTCTATTCCATTGGTCGACTTCTCTGTTTTTATGCCAGTACCAAGCCCCCATCTACTTTTTTGTTCAGAATAATTCAAGGACTTTAAAACAAGAGGAAGACGAACATGCTAAGAAAGTAGCGGAAGGCTCCGGCCCTGTGTTAGTCAGCCTTGTGTTACTACAATGAAATTCCTAAAGCATCTAACATGTGAAGAGAAAAGATTTGTTTAGCTCATGGTTGTGTGAGTCCAAGATTAGGCAATCCCACTGCTTAGGTCATCTGGTGAGGCAGTGCCTCCTAGCAGGAGCCTGGGATGGAGCCATTTCTAAGTCAGGAAGCAGAATGGGGTGAAAGGGGATTGGGAAAGCACAGCAATTTTTAATGTCATGCCTGCCTCCAGAGGGCTCTCACAAGCTCCGCCTCCCAAGAGTTCCATGGCCTCCTGGGTACCAAGCCTTTAATATGGGGATCTTTTGAGGACACTCATTCTAACCATAGCAGACAGAAGAAGACTTACAAATCTGCAATCAACTTCGAAAGAAATGCCAGCTAGTGTTAGTCATTAGGGAAATACAATTTAAACCCACAGGGCTATCTCCTCATACTCACTCAATGTCTAAATGAAAAGTCTTATCAGTATGGGCAATGAGAAGAGACAACTGGAGGTCTCAAACACTGCTGACCACAAGGCAGCTTAGACATTTCACAGAAAAGTGCGTAAGGCCTCTTAAAAGACAAAAGCCCCCACCCAATAGTATATAATCTAATGTGTTTATGACAAAAAATATCATATAGAGAAATACCCCCAAGCTAGCCAAATGATGCCCCTCGAAAAAGTCACGGTTATCAAAAACAAAACCAGCTGGTTTCACAGGCAATAGTGCTTGCAGCCAAGCCTGACAGCTTGAGTTCGATGCCCAAGATCCACATGATAGAAGGAGAGAACCAACTGCTCCAAGTTGTCCTTTGAGCCCTATTCACCCACTGTGGCACACACACACACACACACACACACATACACACATGCACACATACACACACACACACACATGCACACACACTCTCACACGCAAATAAATCTGTAAGAACTTAAGTGGAGAAAACCTAAGCAATCATCACAGCTACAAGAAGCTAGAAAAGCAGGCATAACCTAGATGACCTAATTAGGAAATTGAGTAAAAATGCAGCGTGAGCAAAACATCTGAGGTCCTAAGAACGCATCAGTACTGGCTCATTAATTGTAAAGCACTTCCTAAGATACTAATGACTGCTTTAGAAGGAAAAACATGTGTGGGCTATCAGTACCATCTTTCAGCTTTTCTCTAAAATTTAAAAGTATTCCAAAAACTGAAAACACAATGTGAAAACAAAAGCTGAGCATCGCTCTCCCTCACTTCCTAGGCATTTTATTCCTACGTGTTAAGTCAAAGGGAAACAGACACGCAGGTTTGTAAAGGCATTTTTGTGAATGTTGAAAGCAGCCTTCATTTGTAATGAAAAATAATATTGACGCAAATTAGAAATAACTCACAAGACTTATGGATTTAAAAATTGTGGCATGACTTAGTAAAGAGGCAAAGATGGCTTGCTACTCATGCCTGAGGATCTGAATTCAAATCCCCAGGACACAAAGAAAAAAAAAACCCATTGTAATCCAAGCGCTGTTGGGGGCTGGAGACAGGAAGATCACTGAAGCTTGCTGCCTGTCAGCCTTGCTCCAGGCTCAAAGGAGTAAGGTAGAGGGGTAGAACAGGACAGTCAGTGTTCCCCTCTGGACTCCGCACACTTGTACATGGGTGCACATACCTGCATATACACATGCACATAAACCACACTCACACTTACATAAAATAAATAAACATATAAATAATTGCCATGTAGCCCCACAATGGAATATGTCTTATCCATTAAAAGGGCAGATTGTAGATAGGATAGCAAGTGTAGTTCTAACACAAGTGATCTCAAAACATTACTCAAAGGGAAACTGCAAACAGAAGACTATGAGGTGCACAATTAATTTATACAGTTCAATAGAGCGTTCAAAGAGATCCCGCCATCAGAAGCTGCTGATGACAGGTGCTGGGGGAATCTGGGGCATGGAGTAGGAAGTGGCTAATTACACAGGGCTTGAGCCAACTGTGGGTTGTGGATGTATTCCTTAGCTTTAGTATAGTGCATATATAATATATCATTTCACAGTGTACACTGTGTCAGACCCTATCAAAGGGTAATTGCAATTTGTATCGTTTATTGCATGTTAATTATACTTCAGTGCAATGCTTTGATTTTTATTTAAAAGCAGCAAAGAAAGAAGGAGCTAGTTAGATGTAAAAATGGCGTAGAGACGGGAGTGCTTGCTTGCATGACAGCGACTTTGTTTCTTACTCTTCAGATGTCACCAGTAAGTCTAGACCAGTGGAGGACAAAGTGAAGTTCAGAATTAAGTAGGATTGTTGAGAAACCATTTTCTAAACAAGGTGAGGAAAATCGTGCTCTCCGATGTAAAGCAAGGATCAGCTAAGATCCACTGTCTGTAAACTGTTTACTTTAAGAAACTACTTTTTCCTTGTAGTGGTTATGGGTTTCCTGGCCATTCACATTCTAATTCCACGACCTCAAAATTCATGAAAATAGGGCTGTATTTGGTTGCTACTGGAAATAGAGAAGTTTGTGGCCTAGCAGTGAGTCAGGCTCATGGTCTTGACCTTGTTAGCATGGCACAGCAAACATTTGAGCTCGCCGCCACTGGAAACATGACAAAGGAAGGAAACCGAGGGTTCAGATAAGGTACACTAGGCTACACACATGGGAAATGCATAATTGGACCAGCTCTTATGAACGTACAGGCCAACCCATCCCTGCCACCAAAGCAAACACGTAATCCACGGCAAAAGCTTCCTCGGGTCTCTTCATCACCCTTATCTCCTTTGTGGTCTTTTCAATTTTTATTTATTATTATTGTGTTGTTACGATGAGAGGGTGGAAGGGACCCTAGCTATGACACAAATGTGGAGGTTAGAGGACAGCATTGGGGCGTCGTTGCTCTCCTGCCACCTGTACATGGGTTCAAGGGATTGAACTCGGGTTGTCAGGCTCATCCTGCAAGCATTTTACCCACTAAGCCGTCTTGCTATTGAGGCTTTATGTTTAAGCGATGTAATATAACTCACTTGGATTTGATGAGTTGAACTCACTTGGGCTTAATGTAGTCCTGAATAAGCTGGTCTCTAAATGCCTTCTATTTGTCCCATCTGTTATTTGCTCCCCATCCTGTCCCTTTGTGTTTTCTTTTTAATCACAGATTTCATAAAATCATCCCACTTGCACATGCTATCAAATCCCGCAATGGCCTGCATCCGTCCCTGGTGCTTGAACTTTGTACCCGCTGCTACCATGCACTTTATTCTGCCTGTGTAATCAGCCGACCGTACCTGCTCTCCTGTTTGCTCTAAGCGCTCAGTTGTCTTTTAAGGGGATTTAAATGAAAAGAAAACTGTTTACTTCCACAATCACTGTTTCCAAGGCTCTTAATTACACCATGCACATCCTTATTTCCCTCTGCTGTCATTCTTTGGCTAAAGGGCGGCCTTTCCCATTTCCTATTGCGCCTGTCTGCCAACACTGAGATCGCCCAATAAATGCCACCCAAAGGAACCCTTTTTCTTCGAAAGATATTTTCACAAGATACAGAACTCCAGATTGAATTTTTGTCATTATTGCTGTACCCTGTTTTCCTGGTGACTTGTTTCTGGTGGGAAGCCCTCTGTTAGGATTACCCTCTTCTCTGGCTGTGTGTGTGCTCATGTATGTGTGCCTACGTGCGCATGTGGAGTTCAGAGTTTTACCTTGTGAGGGTGGTTTTCTCCACTCTTATGTAGATCCTGAGGATCAGACTTAGGCTGTCAGGATTATACCGCAAGTGCCTTTACCCTCTGAGTCAATGGTTCTCAACCTTTCTAGAACTGTGACCCTTTAATACAGTTCTTCAGGCTGTGGTGACTCCCAACCATAAAATTCTTTTCATTGCTACGTCATGACTGTAATGAGTGGTGTCTCAGTTCCTAAGACCATAGGACATATGTGTTTTCCCGATAATCATGACCCACAGGGTTAGAACTGCTGCAATCTGAACCATCTCATTGGCCCCTCTGGATTTTTTTTTATATCACATTTATTTATTTTAGGGAGTGGGGGGCAGCATATGAGTGCTCCCGTGTGTGTGCGGTATCAGAGGACAGCATATAGCAGCTTTTTCTTTCCCTCTATCACATGAGTCCTGGGACTCAAACGCAACTTACTTGTCTTGTGAGGAAACACCCTAGTCCACTGAGCCATCGTGCTGGCCTCCCTCTGGCTATTTGTAAGAGCTGGGTTTGGGTTTCAGTTTTGGTTTTGAGAATTTTGATTTCAGGGCTTCTTGGTATAATTATTTCATGTTCCTCGTGCTCTCGATTTATTGCATCTGGGGGTTGACAATTTTAAACAAATTTGGAATAATTGCAGCCATTAGCAATTCTTCAGATGTTTTTCTGCCACCTCCCCACTATTTCCCAAACGTTAATTTCATATCTCCAGACGCTTCAAAACTTGTCCCGCAGACTCAAGACGCCACGTTTCTTGTATTGCTTTGTAGGCCCTCTTCTCTATGCGCGTTATCCAGAGCAGTTTCTGCTGCTACATCTACAAATCCACTCTGTTTTTCCAGTGCAGAGCCTGTCATCAATCCGACCTAGTGCTTTTCATCTCATAGACAATAGCTCTCTCCTCTGGAGTTTTTGCTTAGATTCTTTTTTTTTTTGGGGGGGGGGGGGGTTCGAGACAGGGTTTCTCTGTGGTTTTGGAGCCTGTCCTGGAACTAGCTCTTGTAGACGAGGCTGGTCTCGAACTCACAGAGATCCACCTGCCTCTGCCTCCCGAGTGCTGGGATTAAAGGCGTGCGCCACCACCGCCCGGCTGCTTAGATTCTTTTTTTTTTTATTAATTAATTTATTTAATTATTAAAGATTTCTGCCTCTTCCCCGCCACCACCTCCCATTCCCTCCCCCTCCCCCAATCAAGTCTTCCTTCCTCCTCAGCCCAAAGAGCAAGCAGGTTTCCCTGCCCTGTGGGAGGTCCAAGGACCACCCACCTCCATCCAGGTCTATTAAGGTGAGCATCCAAACTACCTGGGCTCCCACAAAGCCATTACGTGCAATAGGATCAAGAACCCATTGCCATTGTTCTTCAGTTCTCAGTAGTCCTCATTGTCCATTATGTTCAGCGAGACCGGTTTTGTCCCATGCTTTTTCAGTCCCCGGCCAGCTGGCCTTGGTGAGTTCCCGATAGAACATCCCCATTGCCTCAGTGTGTGGGTGCACCCCTCGCAGTCCTGAGCTCCTTGCTCGTGCTCACTCTCCTTCTGCTCCTCCTTTGGATCGTGAGACTTCAGTCCAGTGCTCCAATGTTGGTCTCTGTCTCTGTCTTCTTTCATCGCCTGATGAAGGTTAATATTCAGGGGGATGCTTATATGTTTTTCTTTGGGTTCACCTTCTTATTTAGCTTCTCTAGAATCACGAATTATAGTCTCAATGTCCTTTATTTATGGCTAGAAACCAAATATGAGTGAGTACATCCCATGTTCCTCTTTTTGGGTCTGGCTTACCTCACTCAGGATAGTGTTTTCAATTTCCGTCCATTTGTATGCAAAATTCAAGAAGTCATTGTTTTTTACTGCTGAGTAGTACTCTAATATGTATATATTCCATACTTTCTTCATCCATTCTTCCATTGAAGGACATCTATGCTCCTCACACATTCAGTCTTTCCCTGTCTCCTTAACCACGTGATGTTACTGTTTCAACGCCTTTATTGCTAACGCTTCATCTGGGGGCATTTCTCAGAAACTTTTGGGCAACTGATTGGTTTTTTCTCCACTGTGGTTCACATTTTCCTGCTTCTCTATATGCCTGGTAATTCTTTATTAGATGTCACACAATGTAGACTTTCTGGATATTTTTACATTCCTAAAAATATACTCGAAATTACTCGGGGATAGTGTGACTTTTCTAGATCCTGCTTTAGAGCCAATAAAGCAGGAATTGAACAGCACTGGTTGGGGGCTAATTTGACTCCACTACTGATGCAGAACTTTTTCTCCCCTTTCTCCAGTGATGTGTGACTTACGCAGTTCACGCACAGGCAAAACTAACCTTTGAGAACAGCACTCACAATACTGCCAGACTGTAGGAGCTGGATATGGGGACTTTCTGGAGTGTACCTTAAACAAACCTATTTGTCAAAACACATCAAGCTGGCGGACCTGTTGCTTTTAGGTCTCTTTGATGGTAGAGAGACCTTATCTTGGTAGACAGCATGAGAAAACAAAGCCTCACCATTTTGCTGGCAAGCAAGATGGAAACCACAGCCCCACAATCTCTGTTGGAAGTCTATCCCAGTGTCCTAGAGATCCCCCACAAGGAACTACCTCTTGGAGGTTTTACCACCTCCCAGTAGTACAATATGGGAATGTGGACTTTTGAGAAATACCCATGATCCAAATTGCAGCGACTCTTTTCTTAATCACATATGTATTTAATGAAAACTACTTTGGGGTGCTCTACCTTGTAGAGTGAATGAAAGAGAGAGGACTAATAGTCCATGATCCTGAAGTTAAGATTTACCTCCTCATTTGTAAGATGAAAATGGCAGGCACTATGTGCCCAAACTTGCCCGGGTTGGTCTTAGGTCTGCAGCTTTCTAATCGCCCAAGACCGGTGGTTTTTTTTTGTTTGTTTGTTTGTTTGTTTTGGTTTGGTTTGGTTTTGGTTTTTAACTTGGAAGGTGAAGAACGCTTGTCAGGATGGCAGAAACACTGCCATCCTGTATTATTAAACTAGATACTGGACTCTTTGAGCAGCACAGCAAATGGTCCTAATGCCCATGCCGCACACCACGCAAAATTCATCTAAACCTCAGGGAAGTCTTATATGAGACAAGAAACGTGGCTCAGATCAAATGAAAAGCCCCTGAGTGGGGACTGTAGGGAGAGGAGGAATGTGCTCCTGCTTTATGCCCTGGAGGTAGGTTGTAAAAAACAAGGGCTACTTTGTCCTCAAACGGGAACAACCTGGGAGGCCAGGGTCAAGGCTGTCAGGTTACAGAACGAAGCTAGGCTAGCTAGCATCTGTCTTCCCTCTATCAGCAACTCCAGTTCCGGAAAGCCTGACTCACAGGTTGGTCACCTGTCTGGTATAGACCGTGGAGAACGCAGTAGTGAGGTCATGCGGAGAGCAAGGGGCCAGAACTGTTTCCCTGCAGTGCATTCAGATCACATCCTCTAGCCACAACACTTCACAGGCGCCTTTGCTGGAGGCTGCTTCTGTATGGACCAACGGTCTCTAAGCCCCTCAGCTCGCTCCTCAAGCGGCCTCAGCCCTGCTTTCCTTCTCTTGCCTCACCCAGTGGAGAACCGAAAGTGAAACATTCATTATCCCGTCCCTTAGAAAGTTTCTCTGGAGCCCAAAGGGCAAGCCTAGGGCCACCTTAAGGGGAGGATGGCACTAAAATTAAGACTTCAGCCTAAGGTTCTGTTTAAAATGAAGGGTTGGGTGAGTAAATTTCCACCCCACCCTACCCTAGCTTAGCTTACCCCGCCCCTCTGTGTGCAAGCTGGTCCGCTCAGTGAGTGTTTGACTTTCATCAGCTAACATAAATCTTTGCTTGAGCAACAATGCACACAAGAGGTGGTGGGAATGGAGGTTCTGTTTCTTGGGCTTAGATGGTGGCATCGTCCTCAACTTGTATCTCTGTGTGTAGAGTGAAAGGCAGGGAAAGGAATCAGAAGAAATTGAATCTACTCTTGCTTGACCCCAACCTCATACACATAATGCCTTTTTTTTAAGAAGAAAGGGAGGGGGAAGAGAAAGAGGAGAGAAAGGGGGAGTAGAGGGGAAGGGAGAGTAATGAAAGGGGAGAGAGGAAGAGGAGAGAAAGCAAAAGGAAGTGGAAGGGGAGAAGAGAAGGGAAAGACGGGAAGGGAAGGCTGCCTGACTGGGCTCTGAACTGAAAGAAGGGTGTAACCATTTATTGCAAACATGTTAGGAAGTGTCCAGTCTCAATATTTTTTTTGCATGTGTGCACACACATGTGCTGACCCCCCCCCCCCAACACACACAAACATCACCTTTCATTGTAGGGCCAAGAATAGCCTATCAATGCCGTGAGTCAGCATGGGCTCACATTGCTCAGCCTCAGAGTCATAGCTGGGTTTTGTCGGAAATGCCCTCTCATCTCAAGCACATGATATTTCCCAGAATCTCCACAGAGGCCTCTCATCCTTCTTGACAGGCCTGTGAGTTTTGTGTGTCATTGTCCTGTTGGGAAAGGTGAGGTCCCCAGAAGTTAGACAGCCGCTCAAGAGCCACCTATTAAACTGAGTGTGTAGATTCTATTTGAACAGAAGAGTAAGAATTGAGCTCTGATCTCTTCGTGGTTGAAAGTGGTGGGCTTTTCCCAGTGATCTCTTCATGGCTGAAAGTGGTGGGCTGTCCCCAGTGATCTCTTCATGGTTGAAGGTGGTGGGCTGTCCCCAGCAAAGTCAGACATCTTCAGGGTCACCAACAACAATTCAAATATTTTTCACAACAATTATAATTGCTTTCCATTGCTATGACAAAATAGTTTGGCAAAACCGTGTGTGGGAGTTAAGAAAGATTTGGGCTCATGGTTTCTGAGCTCTCAGCCTGCCAGGGTTGGATGAGCATGGCAGAAGAGACCAGCAACTAGTAGAGAGGGAGGGAGAGAAGGTGTGTGTGGGGGGGAGGGGTATGCTCCTGTGCTCTAAGCTTCCTTCTTTATCCCCTTTTATCCCACCAGGAACCCCTGGCCTATGGGATGGTAGCAACCACACTGAGAGTGGTCTGACCCCCACCCCCAGCCCACCACCCTCGGCAGACTCACCAAGAGCTGTGCTTATTAATCTTCTAGGCATCTGTCAACCCAGTCAGGTTAGCAATCAAGATTGATCACCTCAACAGTCATCTCCAGATGTCTCTGACAATAGTTCTTTTTTTCTTTGGCAAATCTCTTTAAGAGTCATCTCCAATGCACATATATTACTATTTATCATTTACATGTATCAATCAATGACAGATAGCATTACCAACACACTCACTGATGCATCAATCATTAGTGATGACAATGGATATTGTGGTGGTTTGAATAAGAATGGCCCCCCAGAGGCTCATATATTTGAATGTTTGACCATCAGGGAGTGATACTATTTTAGAGGGATTAGGAGGTGTGGCCTTGTTGGAAGAAGCCTGTCACTTCGGGGTTTTGAAAGCCCAATCCAGGGTCTTGCTCTTCCTGGTGCCTGAGGATCTGGATGTAGAACTGTCAGTCACTTCTCCAGCAGCGTGTCTGCCTGTGTGCTACCATGCTCCCTGTCATGATGATAACGGGTTAAGCCTCTGAACTGTAAGCAAGCTCCAGTTAAATGTTTACCTTTATAAGAGTTGCTGTGGTCAGGTATCTCTTCACAGCAATAAAACACTGACTGAGGCAACCACGAGTCACATACAGGAAAGCTCAGACAATTTGGAGAAGTTTGGGGCTAAATCCTGTCAACGTGATTAAGTCATTGGTAATTTACTTACAATACATTAATGACAATTTGTTTCAGGAGCAGAAAATCACTAGAACTTTTTCCTCATCTTGTTGTGTTTGAATTGTATGCAGTGTCTACAATGTATATTTTCCTTGCTGAGACATGAAAGTTATGTGTCCATTTCCTGAAGATTATCTGGGTAAAGTTATCTCATCTGGCTTGTAAATCTACTCATTGTACCTATAGAAACCTAAGATCACTGTAACATGCTGAAAAGAGAAACAAGGGCACCAGTGTAGGCCCCCACCCACACACTCAAGATTCCCACTGTCCCTCAGGATACTTTGTATATATGCAAATGACTCAGAAAGCCAGACTAGGGGAGAAGTGATATGTATTTTCAATATGAGTAAAGAAAGGGTCTTTTCTAGTGTTACATTAAAAAGAACTTAATAGAGGTTCTACTGGTTTCCTCCATGATGGTTGGAGTGACCCCTGCCCTGCAGAAGGGCTGTTATTCCCCCAAAGAGGCCCTGTTTGGACACAGAGTACCATGGATAAGATGAGAAGAACAGGCCAGCAAAGATGTGGAGGGACAGTGGGCAGGCAGGTGAAGAGAACAGTACAGTACCCACCTACCCCCCACCAACCCTTCTGCTGCCGCCACCACCCAGGAGATCACACTGTGCTCTCAGTCCTGGGCAAGAAGCAAGACTTGACATATCCAGACTGCACCATGAGGGACTGTGCCATCTCTCTAGGTCCCCAGCCTGGGTCTGGGAGCTGAAATCCTTTTGAGTCCTGGTCTTTCTGAGGCCACCCTCCTAAATTCTTAAGTACCAGGATAAATGAAAACACTCCCCGGAGCACAGTGAGCCCTTACGGTTTGTTTTCCAAGATGTAAAAGAAAGGCATTTCAGCCCTTCCGCAGATAAAAATAACTTGCCGTTGATTTTGAAATCCCTTTCATTTGTCTCACACAGCCCAACGCCATACAATGGTACTTTGTGTGTGAGCCTTCTAAGTGGGCCAGCCGCCCCCTTCCCTCTGCCTGCCAACAGCAGAAGGCCAACAGAGACCTTGGAGCCCTGTGCCATACTGGGAATGCACTTTGGGCTGCCCAACGTTGCTGTTGGACATAATTCAGAAGGCCTGGCTGGGCGGGGGAGCCTCGAGAAGAAAACAGAGGAGAGAGTAGCGGAAAGTAGTGGAAAATGCTGAGTCCCAGAGTTGGCAGGATCGGTGTTGGGAGCTGCTCTGCCCACCTGCAGCTGTGGTGACCTGCTGAAGGTGTGGATGCCTGTGGCCATGGCCAAGGGCTGGAAGGAGGAGGTCAGCGCCTCCTCTCTCTATAGGTAGCCCTTCTAGAGTCCACATCCCATGAGTTCAGGGAAAGCATGGCTCCCCAAAGGGAGTAAAGGCTTCTCAGGAGGAGCTTCTGATACACTGACCCACTTCCTTGTAGACAGCTCCCACTCCACGTCCAGAGCCAACACAGACCAGCTGGCAACCACCACATCACGCCTTGGAGGTCATTATCATTATTAGTTCTGTTCCAGAAATGAAGAAATGGAGGCACAGAGAACACAAGCTGCTGTGTTGTCACGCAGCTCTCAAAAGACATGGCCTGGATTTAAAACCAAGCAGTTCACCTTCAGAGTACCTAACCTTCAAGCTGACTGTCCCCCCCTCCCCCCGCCACCGGACTTCTCAAGTTCTCTCTAGACGTGCAAGGTGTAAAACTCAAGGAGAGAAAAGGCAAGATGGAGAATAAATGGAACGGATTCAAGAGACAGAAGAGAAATGGCCAGGGATGAGGATATTACAGAGTCTCTAAAAGCAGGAGGCCGTTAGCCCAGAGGAAGGGCTGTGAGAGTTAAGTGCAAAGACAGACACATGCCCAGTTTTGGCGGGAACTCAAGGACACATGACCCGGTCTCAGCACTGGCCAGAGAGCCCAGTAGGATTCTGGGAAAGTGCTTGGGTTCACTTGCCAAGCATGGCTGGGCAGCTCTCTGTGTGGCTTGGGGAGCAGAAACAGAAGCTAAGAAGTGAATAGCAACCTTCTCCTGTTCTTCCAATGACGGCCTGGGTGGAGGAGGCACCAGGCTTAGTCAGGGTGGTAGTGCCCTTAGGAGAAGAAACAGCCGGCTCTAAGAGGAAGAAAGAAGGGAATTGGTTCCCTGCTGGGCACACTTGAATAAAGTTCCCACCTTTCTTAAATTCACAGGATGACTTTGGAACCAGCTCTTCGGCCAGTCACCAGTAAGCAATATGACTAAAGTCTCCTAAACTTTTAGCTCCCAATTTCTTTGGATTAGTCTTTACCCCTAATGTTCTTTCCAGATATTAAATCCTTATCCTGATGATATTGGGAACCAAGTGGGGGGCTGACACTGCCATCTTTACATGCTTCTCCTGGTCAGAGTTTGACCACAGTGCTCACCACCCCCACACTAACCCATCGCCACCACCTCAGTAGCTTTCTGGTGCGCCCACCTCCCTCCTCCAGTCTGTCCCCTCTGATCTGCCATTTAGAGCCAAAGTGACTTTTCTAAGCACAAAGCAGGACTGTGGCTAAGGCAGCAGGAAGAGAGTCAAGACTGTCGTGTGCGTCACCAGGCTCATCACATGGGATCAACACCTGCCCATCTCTTCTGAACTCAAACCTCTGCCTGCACAGCATCTCCTCTGTCCTTCCAACTTCGGGTTCTCTCCCAGGTTGTCTGTTTCCTCACCACTTAAAACTCTTCTACTCCCCCCCACCTGGGTCCTTCTTCACCCATGCAGGCCATGAATCCCTTTAGGTGCCTCTTCTAGGTGTCGAATTGCAAAGTTAATCTCGTTGGAGAGAAAGTCCCCCTTTGTGTCTAACCTTTCATTTACAAAAAAAGGAGACTGAATGATAAAGTCTTGTTTACTTTCCTCTTACAGCCTCCCCAAACACAAGCCAATGTCAGACACAGAGCAGACAATCAGTAAGTGTTGACTGTAGGAATACATTGCGGTGTTATTACAAAGGATGGCTTCGGGCTGCAACATCTGACAGCCCCATGAACCGAGATCTCAGAGGCCCCGCAATTTTACTTTCTGAACACTGAGATCTAAATGGACTTCCCTTCACCCAAGGTCCACCTCTCTCAGTTTCTCATCCCTTAGGCAAACCTCAGCAGTTAGCAGAGTATTAGATCTATCAAAACTAATACAAATAATTATCAAGACTAAGTCCTCTAGGGATGAGCATAAGCCAGGATGCATTACCTGGAAATTGGATCAGAGTCAACAAAGTGTGAGAACAGGGACGTGGGGAAAAATGGGTTTGCATTCTAGTACAGTCCTGCCACTAATGGGGTGATTGTTGGGAGGACACAAGTCATGTGCCCTCTCTGCACTCTCAAATTCTGTGTCTTATGGAAGAGATTATACAATGTCAGCTTAAGGTCATTTGCTCCTCAACCCAGCATTGCTCTGTTAGTGTCTAACGAGGGTTTCACGATCCACATGTTCCCAGGAATAACTATGAAGGTGTCCCATTACAAAAATCATTAGTTTCAAACATTCCAAGATTCAGGGGGGAGTGTTTTTCTTTTTTTGTAATTTGATTTTTTCTTTTGTAACTTGATTGACCATGAGCTTTGCAGAGAAAAAGGCTGTGATAAAATGTCAGCAGACTGGACACACCTACATGGCTTAGCCATTGATGAACTTACCAAGGAGACCTGGCAAAGAACTCTGGAAGAGAAGGAGCTGCAAGAAGCAGCCACCCAGGATGTTTCATGGGCACAGGATGATCCCAGATTTCCTGAACTGTATATGGTTGCACTTTGGATTTAATTTTGTCCCTGTTGGCTAGGCTTCAGGCTTTGGGTCGTCACAGCAACAAAGGGATGACTATTTGGAATTTGCAGTCAGAGTTCTGATGTGGGATTTCAAGGAGCTACACACACAGGTTCCTAGAGCAAAGAACATGTACCACCACCATCAAGTGACACACTTGAATTTTCCGGTGCTCTATGATTTAAAACAATAAAACAAACAAGCAAATCTACTTTAAAGTCCTTGGCGTCAGGCCACAGATATCCATCAGTGTCTTGAAAACTTGGCTATAATGCAGATACCTGCATAAATATCTATGACTCCAAATAGCAGTCATTGTCTATCATCTTATCCATCTAAGATGCATATGTATTAGTATTCAAAATATATACAGGTATATCTATATGTCCCCACTAAAGGACCCTCTTTATTTGTGTATTATGCACTGTATTTATGAATCTTCTATTTTCCCGGAAGTCAGAAAAGTTAGAACAAGACTGATGGAAATGACACCTTGGAAGAAAGATGGGCTCTCACCTCAGTCATTGTTAGGAATTGCTTTGGGGTTGGACTGTGTTGTTTCCTTTCTTCCTCCCTCCCTCTCTTCTCATTATCAGACCAAGCTACATCCCCAGCTCTGTGTTGAATTTGCTGTCTCAGAGACCTGTGAAGCCAGCCACCATTTCTTATGAACACTGCACAGTTTCCACCAAAGTATAGTCCCTAGTACCATCCCTCCTCCATAGTGTGGAGGAGTCTTGCCTCAACAAGTCAGTCTCAGAGGAAGCCATAGTTACCATTGGTGTTGGGGGCCTCTGAAGTCTGGTGCCACTTCAGGTGTCTCTGCTTTCTTGTCATTTCCAGATACACCTTGGGAACTAAAGAGCCAGCTGCAGTTCCATATTTGCCTAAACAAAGCTTACAGCGGCCTGCCATGGCTCAGATACAATGGCTCAAGCTGTAGTGTCGAGCAAGAGATACTAAAGAGACACTGGCCATCTCTTGACCTTAGTAATTACCCCAAGTGGCTGCTGAAAATTTCCTTGCCTCTCTATGCCGTATCACAGGGAGTGACCAGAGCTAACCCAACATCAAAGTCCAATACAGAGCTGGGGCTGAGAGCACCAGAGCCTGGACAACAGCGATGAGAGATTAGAGACAGGTCCGCAAATTCCCTGCAGGCTTTGGGAACTGGAGAGCATGTCACAAGACCTGGCCATTGCAGATTTCCTCTTGTTGCTGTGGGCAGTCGGTCAGTGCTATCATTACTTTGGACGTCAGCACACAGAGATACGCCAGGCCATTGAAAAGAGTGCCTTTCCCAGGACAGATGTATTTGCCAGGAAAATGGAAACAAAGGAGGGGACTGGGACATGAAGTAAAACAGGAAATGGCATTGACCCAAAGTCAGAGGCCAGGTCCACTTTATCCCCTGTCCTGGGTTCTGAGCTCTCAATTAATGGGTGTGACTCCCAATTTAACCTTGTGGTTTTTCACCAGTTGATCCTAAAGTGCTGTAATTAGACCCCCGGAGTGGTTGTCCCATTACAACAGGCACCAAGAAAGTATTTTCATCCTGTTATTCATTGCTCTTAGGACCATGTGGGCTCTTATAACATGGAGGGATCCCTTTGGGTGGTAAGCAACCAACAGCAAGCTCAGCCAAAATGGGACAGGCACCAAGTAGCTAGGGCTGTTCCTGGGGCCGGTTTCCAGGTGAGTCAAGGATTCCTCTCATCCTGAAACAGAGACGAGGCTCTGTGCAAGCAGACCACATCCAAAACCACCTCCCGGGCGGACTCTGCAGAAAGGGAGAGGTCAGGGAGGATTCTGAAGGCTGAAAAGCATCCTGGCTGAAAAGAGACTTTGTCCCGTTCCATCGTTAAGAGGATGGAGTGAGCTTCTTGGTAGCAGAACTATGGCTCCCACAGAAGGTGAGCCATCACCCTATGTCCTCAAGGAAGTCTTTCAAGTTCGATGGCAAACACATGGCATAACGGCAAGAACAAGGGCTTGGAAGTCAGGTGGCTCTCTGAGCACCCTGATGGCCTTTCATACGCTCTTCCACTAGAGGTTTTTGAATTCAGTAAGCTTCGTGTCAGATAAATACCAACTGAGGATAGATATCTACATAGACGTCATAAGCTCACATTCTACCAGGAAGAGGCAAGCATGTCGATGCAGGGTGCTGGCCTACTGGGGATGAAATAGGAGAGGCGCGTTCATCCAAAGGTGATAGCTTATTCAGTGCCCATGTAGCGCTCCCATCCATGTCAGGCGGATACGCATTTGGGCTGTGCAAGTGGGTCCCACACTTTGAAAAACAAATGGACCATCTCAGTCATGGGATGTTGTGTGTTGCCGCTAGTTCATATAATATCCCATATTTTGCTTAAAGCATAAATCACAATCTCTTTTTAAGTTAAAACAGTTATACTTCAGTCTGCTGGAAACTCTTCCTATGGTTTGCATATAGTTTGAACCTGTCATACAAAAAGACTCATGGTGTAGAGGTTTAATCCTCAGTGTGGTGGTAGAACCTTTAAGAGATGGAGTCTACTGGAAAGTGGTTAGGTCTAGAGGGCACAGCCCTTAGAAGAGATTCATGCTGGTCTTGAAGAATTAGTTAGCTCTCATGAGAGTTATTGTGAAAATGGTAAATCTGGCCCCAGTTCCCTGTGACTTCCCATCCCATCAGCTAAGGTCTCTCTGTCCACACCCTTCCAACACGATGTCACCCACCACCAGGTTCTCGCCAGAGGTCAAATACATAAGGCCGCTAATCTTGAACTTTGCTTTCCAAAACTACGATCTAAAGAAAACTCTTTTCTCTGCTACTTACCTCACCTATTCTGTTACAGCTACAGAAAACAAACTAACGGGTACTAGTTGACCAATTCAGGAAGCATGGTCAGAGCTTTGTTTTGGTAATTTGCTATAGTGTCATGATAAGAAGTATTCAAAAACACTTGTCGCATCTTACCTGCCCCCCTCTGAAAGCATGTCAAATCTGTGTATCATCACCACCTTGGCACATCTTACCTGCCACCCTCTGAAAGCATGTCGAATCTGTGTATCACAAGCTCCTTTTAAGTGACTCCTACTTCTCTGTTTCCTCCCACTTTACCAGGTCCCGTCCCACCCAATCCTGCAATGGTTACTGTCCTGCTGCCGTTTCCTTCCACAGCGGCTTCAGTACAGAGTCTCACCAAAGTCCAATTGCCTGAAAATTCCCCATTGGAAATGTGACTTCTAGCTGGAGAGAGAAAGGACGAGGCTGACTTCACGGGTACCTTGTACTGTTCACGATGGTCAGCATGTAGTCAGATACTCTGAGAAATAATGTCAACTTGGAACACTTTTTGCCCAAAGCCTTGACTGAAGCTGGAATCTGTTCTCTGTGAACTGTTTATTCAGGGACAGAAGATCTCAGATGTGGCTTCAGGTTGGCTTGGGAGTAGTGCTTTTGCCCAGGTTTGCAGCTGAAAAGCACAAAATTTGAGGACCTTAACCTCCCCACCCCCAAATCTGTCCATTAGTGGTGGTAGCTTTACCAGGCTTCCAAGACGAAAGCCATTCTCCAGACCAGCCGGGCTCCCTGACCACTAGACCACACAGTCCGTGTTTTTAACATGTGCTCAGCAAACCTCAAGTTCCACGCCTGAAGAAACAGATTTTCCAAAAACAGAGTTCTCTTTGTGAACAATTCAGCAAAAATTCTCTTTCCAGCTGTGAGTTTGGATTCATGTTGCAAACGCTGGTGTTAATTAAAAACATCCACCTCTTCTACAGTTTCAACAAGAAAGAGCAGCATGGAGAATACGGCCCTATGCATTCCCCTACCCAAACATTTGGACGTACATATTCTACTCATAACACAGGTTGGAGGGGTTTTAAGAGACATTATAGTTCTTGATTCCCAGCCCAAGTAAAAGGGTTAGGGCCAAAGAGATGGATATGATAAGTCCATATTGCCAAGAGCACAGCTATAATTAGAAGGAACCAAAACACTTTTGTCTGTCTATATTAATATAAGGAACTGTATCTAGCTAGACTCCAATGGCTACCTATTGAATCATTTGATTTTTTTCTTTACACAGTTCTTAGTCCTTCAGACATGAACAAATGAGGTTTGACAAAGCATGGTGCATCCACAAAAAGAGGAAATAAACAATAAAGGTAATCACTGGGACACTAAGACCATGCCCCCATCTCTCTAACCTTTTATTAGTCAATCTTTATCTAAAATGATCCCAAGCTGCAGGATCTGGGGAACTAAACTGTATTTCTTCTCTGCTTTTCTCTGGTTGATTACTGTCTCCTAATTTTCCCATGATGTAGACAGGAAAGAATCAAGCCAGAGCCACCTCGTTATGAATGAATTTCTTTGTTTCTTTAATTTCACACAGTTTAAAATACAATATGAAATCAGGCTACAGTATATAAAAAACTTTCCAGCAAAATGATGTGCCAGCATCAGCTACTAAAAGAAACAAAAAAACTCCCCCATAAGAATTTTATTTGCATTTGTTTAAAAAAAAAACATATACGACACTCACACCGCTACATCTCTAAGCTACCTCAGTTCTGATTGTTAAAAAGCACCTGCTTTTCCTTTTTTTAAATCTTGCTTTTAAATTTCAGCATTTAAAAAATATAAATTATATGAAAATACAAGTTGGAAAATAGTCAAACACAATATAACATCTTTTTACCCCAATAATTCTCAGCTTTAAAAAAAAAGTATTCTTAAAAAAATTCAATAACTGAGGCAGTATTCCTGATAGAGATAATTTCATTTTATCATATATACTTCATATATGTATTTGTATACATATATTTGTGGTTCCTTGAAACGTCTTTGGAATGTTCGTAAGAGTTCAACAAATTTATATAGACCCCAACAGAGGAAGCAGCATGCACAGCATGGCTGGAAGAGAGAGGTGTGATTTCACCACGAAGGTTAATGCTTTACAACCCAGAGTGCTGGTCTCCAAAGTGAGGAAGAGCGCCTCTGATCTAGAAATGCTTCCACCAATCTCCACGGCCACAAAACCAGAGCTCCCCGTAGAGAGCCCCCTTCTCCCGGACTCTGAGGCAAAAGCCACACATAGGTTAAAGCATGTCTCTGGGAAAACAAGAGCGTCGCCCAGCTCGATCAGATTTGTTCCGCCTCCCTCTGAAGTGAACATGTTTTTAAAGAGCATCAATGCAACAAGGCTGCTCCATTTCCAGTGTATATAAACCACCCACCACTCTTCCTGGGATGGTCTCTGGCCTCTGGACAGAAGGAGAAAAAGCATCGGGCCAGATGGACAACAAAGCTGTCTGACTAATATACTATCTACAGATCCTGAAAATAGTGGACCTAGGGAGAAAGCGCATCGTGACAAGTCAGCGAGCCGAGAACGCAAGGGGGCACTTTCTCCACTCATCCGCCATAGGGACTGCAGGCATTAGACTTACAGAAGGGGAGTTCTCAGCATGAATTGAATAGGGAAGGAGGATCACTTGGGAAAGGGGTTGTTTAAAGCCCTGTGGCAAACAGCAAGCAATGATATCGGCCCTGGCTGTACTCTTTCACCATTAGAGAAACATAGACAGACTTAAGTAGAAAATTCAGTATTATTTCAGTTGCAGTTTTACACAAGTGCATACACACACACACACACACACACACACAAACACACACACACACAAACACACTGCCAGTGCCCAACAAAGATCACATAATATAAAACAACGTAATCCAAATGATCCCACCTAATACTCCCTGAGCAGCTCTTAAATATTTTGAGAGCTTCATTAAGGCACCTGCATATGTAAGATTAAAATATATAGCTGGGATGTTTTGCCTTCACCTCCTTGTGTGGATGCTCCAATCATTCAGTACAGAACACCCATGGACAAGAGTTATGCTCTTAGTAATTCAGGGTCTGCGAGAGAATCTGGGAGTCATCAAATCTCATGAAGATGATACAAGGTAGTTACAACTTTCATTTTCTTAGCGAAATCCCAGAAGGAATGAAATGGAGAAAGATGGAGATGCCCATCTCAATTGCCTTCTTTTCTGCCATGGACATCTACTATCATTGTCTTAACCAGGCAATTATCCAGTGGAAGGGATTCTAATGTTACCAGGCATATTTTCTTGTTTTGTTTTACCCCCCAATACCTTCTTTTCAGGTCTCCCCTCCCAACTGGCAGGAAGATGACTGCCTCAATTACCTCTTTGTATTTAAGCTTCGAGGGAACCACAAGTATATCTAAATATCATGGACCACCTTATTCTCCTCACCAAGCTCCTTCCCTTGCATTCTTAAGTCATTCTTCTAATCTGCAGCTGACCTTCACTTGCCTTCTGCCAAGGTAACAGGTCAAGCTCCAGGTTCCGCACTCTCTACCACTTCCTCTGCGTGCGGCCTCACCTGAAGTCCTACCTGACAAGCTCCTATTCTTCAAAGGAAAGCCTCTTCCCAAAGGAGGCCAAGTTACATGCTTCTGAAATTCGCTCTGGATTTCCATGACCTCTGGGCCTAGCAAGTCTGTACTCTTTGATTCGTGCCGTGATATCTGAAATCACACGTTTCCTCGCCTATCAGAAAGCATTACATTCCACTCTACTGAACAATGAGGTTGGGGCAGGAGAGGGCTACAATGTGGGGTGCTATGAAAATAAGACATAGAGGAGAAACTATAGAGTGTTCATTTGGAGTGGCCTACTTAAGCCCTGAGGGGTAATGCCCATGCGAACAGCTTTTATTCTGAGACATCCATGCTTCAGGTAGAGAGCTAATCCAAAACCAGGTTAATCTTCCTCCTTCGATTTCCTTTCCAAGACTTTAACAGTGTTCCTATGTTGACAACGGTCCCAAATCAGAGCTGCAAAATACATTCAGTGCAAAGACTTAATGCCCCGTAACTAACTCTAAGCCCAAAGCCTGATAAGTCCTTTCAATGACAAGTAAAGGGACGTGAAGATATGATACAAACTGCAGGTAGAATTCACACGCTCCCAAATAGGCATTCATTTCCCTTAGCTGTAAGTCAGGTGAGTTTGGGGTCTCCGAGCTCAGCACAGAGCTTTGACTTGTCCGATGGGGTCTATATAAACGGTTGCCTTTCACTGTGACGGAATCCTCAGCCAGCAAATCAGAACAAACTCACAATACTGCAATACTGAGACCACCTTAGAGCTTAAAACAATTTTTTTAAGAAAAAAAAAATACTGGCACAAAATTTAATAAAATAAACTTTAACATGAAAAAAACAGTTTCAGACCCCCTCCACTGAAGTTCATCTTTGTTTAAAAAAGTAGAAAGGTTAATAATTCTTGTTTTTAGTAATCCCCTGAAGAAAATGTTTTTATCCCACCCTCCAATTTGATTGGTTTTCATCAATCCCATTACTCTTGATGTGACCATGTCCTCCTGCTCTTAGATCCATAGGTCAAGGTGGACTTTTTTTCCTTAGACTTGTTTTAATGACTGGACACGTTAGTTTCTTCCTCCTGCAAGCCAGGTCCATCACGCTTCTGAGAAGACCTTTTCCTCTCTCCTGGAAAATCTGCTCAGGAGTTTCTTGACCCACCCACCCCAGAGGTCTTCACTTCCTCTCTCCAGCCTCACCATGGCCAATGGAATATAGCTGCAGCTCCCTTAGCTCCCACCCCTGAATGTGAAAAATGAGTTCTGGAAAATAAAACATAGAATAACAATGAAAAATTAAGAGTCCAGCCAACGCAGTTTTTTTTAAAGGTCTCAGCAGGGTGCCCCCAGTCCCTTTTGTGTCCATCACTCGTCAGCATCTGGCTTCACGTCCAGCATGGCATGCAGCTCCTCGGGGGTGTATCCCAGCAGGCTCTGCAGGTCACAGACGAAGCGATACACATAGCGCTTACCCGCTGTCTTGTGGATGATATTTTTGTCATAATAGTAGCGAAGGCCACGGCTCAGTTTCTCGTAATTCATCTTGGGTTTGTTTTTCCTCTTTCCCCATCTCCTGGCCACCTGAAATAAAATTGAATTAAATGGAAGTAGGTCCAAGTCTGTAAGGCGATACCCGAATACAGTGAATATTCCTCTACACCTCTACCATGATTCATGATGACCAAATAAAACGCTCAGAAATCTGTGTGTGTCCAGAGTTCTGAGTGAGTCCCTCTGAACCCCACTTGCCTTCTTAAAAATATTTTGCACTGTTCACAGTAACTGTATGTGGAACTGTACACTAAGGGGCCATGGAAATTCAGAATATTTCAGCAAAATAGGAATAGTGCAAAGCCACATTTTAATACAGCTATGCATTGTGCAATGATCAGACCAGGTTAAATGGTGTGTCTTTAAACCTCAGCTACTTACTGTTACTTTCTGGGACCGTTCAGAAGAACCCCCATCAGCTACTTTGAAATCGCTGACGAATGTTCTGCAGCTACCCTACAATACTGCAGTAGTTCTAAGCTACCTCTTCCTGTAAAAGCATCCTTGGCTTCAGTAGCCACTGTCCCTCCACCCCCTCCTCTTCCCCCTGCTCGTGCTCTGACAATCACTATTTTATTCTCTACTTCTATGGGACCCCGCAATTCAGCTTCTAAATATAAGGGAGACTATGTGCTGTCTCTCTGAGCCCAGCATATTCCTCTTAATAGAATGCTGTCCCCATTCCATACACATTACTGCTGTAGAATTTCTAAATCCTAGTTTACAAGTGTTGGACTCAATTTAATTATTTAAACTGATGAAAACATGGTGACTCTAAACTCCTATGGAAGGAAAAAGAACAGACAAAGGACAGACATCCCTCTGCCCACATTATAAGCAGGTGTCGTTAATTTGAAAGCACAAAACTGGACAGGAAGCTGTGGAGGAAAGAGCAGAGTTGCCACCCCTGCATCCACCAGCAAAAAGCATCCTTCCTGTGCCTGGGTACAAATTTCTTACAAGTGCTAGAAAAAGATCTCCTCTCTCAGAGCCACTAATTTTTTGGCACTGGAACGGAGTGAGGCACAGAGGCTAAGCGCACTCTAGGACAAAGGATGCAAAGAGCATGAAGTTCATCCATCTCGCAAGGCCACTCACATCCCCAGAGCCAGCAACCAGGAGGGGAGTGCGGCACAGAAGGTGCCTCTTCTGACGAAGGGCCAACAGGACACCAGAAATTCACATGCATATCAGTTTGTCCCAGAAAGCAAATGGACAGTGGGCACACTTTCTGTTCTGTCAACGATGGAACTGAAGCTCGGGCAGGCCGCATCATTCCTTTGCGGGTACACAAGCAGCGAGAAGCAGCAGAGCTGGGTTTGTCATCCAGGCCCAGAGGATCACAAAAAAGCCCAGGGTTTTCTCTCCCCCTTCCTCAGTCTGGGATTCCCGGTTACTCATTCCTTACCTCATCTGGGTCAGAAAGCTTGAATTCCCAGCCGTCTCCTGTCCAGCTGATGAAAGACTGACAAGACTTATCAGTGAGTAATTCCAGAAGGAACTGCCACAGCTGGATAGGCCCGCTGCCTGGAAGCACAAGGCACGAGGAATCATTACCAACACCCTCAAAGCCTACAGCAGCAGCCCCCCCCCCCCGACACTCAGCATCCCCAGATCCCTCCCCTCAGCCTGTCTAGACAGGAGAAAACTGAGGCAAGGCTCAGCACAAACACTGGACCAAGTACTCTGAGCTCAGAAAAAGTGAAGATCTTCCTTCCAAAAGAAGCGAGGAAAATTACATAAGATAATCTATCACTTGCCTGTTTTATTATTATCATTATTATTAATTTCAGGGTCTCTCCATTGCTCTGCAAACTCTGGGAAGAAAATATAGTCTGTCTTCAAAAGATGTTCTAAGAAGGTATAATCTTTGCTGCCTGTTTGTTTATTTAGCTTCATAGAGGTACTCACTATGTAGCCCTGGCTGGCCTGTAACTTGTTATGTAGACCAGAATGATCTCTGCCTCCTTGGTGCTATTACTAAAGGTGTGCACCACCCCATCTGACAGGAAGCATTTTATGTGCCTTTAAACTCTAAGGCATTACATTTGACTTAGAAGAAAGAAAAGTCTTTGCCAGGGCCAGGCAGAAGTCAAAGCTTAGAGGCATTTTTCCAGAGGGGCTTCTGGCCCTGCCCTGTGACGAAGAAGGATCGGTCTCTATGTTTATTTTGCATCCTCTCACAAGGAACGGGCACTTGGTGCGCTTCAGTCATGATGGTTTTCTCTGCCATTGCTCCACCCCTGCTACTTCCGGGCCAGGACTAAGAAAGGAATGCATTGCTATCACGTGAGGAATTAGCTTGCTGCCCAGGGGATCATCAGAGGTCAGATGAGGACGGCCCTGTATTGTTTATAGAGTTTCTCTTCACAGGTTCAGCTCTCATTATACCCCTTTCCCCCATCTAACTCTAGGAGACCTAGTGTACCCTAACAGTCAAAAATCTCTTATTCTAAATGATTTAGGTTATTTTTCTATTATGAAATGAGAAGAAGTTAATCCTAACTAATTTATCGGTATGGCTAGATAGAAAATTATAGGTTTAACTGTCAAAACCTAAAAGGTCTATACTGCACTTTATGACATTAATATTCTAATACCCAAACTTAAATTTTTTAAATGTGTCTACTCCAAAATAAACTCAAGATCAACAGGAAACAGACTTTAGAATTGTCTCCATCAAAAAGGGAAATTCCTTTATGCCCTAGAAGGCTCACTTCTTCTATCTTATACTCCTTCAAGGTATGCCCCACATTGGCCAAGAGTGGGACTCAGGCAGCCCTTTTGTTTCTAAGCTACTGGTACTCAGGAGACTGACGTGACTTTGCTCTAAAGTCAGATTCAATACCAGGACAGCCTTTCTAACAGCACAGAAGAAAGCGTATAGGGCCAGACCCCAATAGGTGTAACGGAAGCAGCTCAGTTTCTCTCCTTAGCATACACAAGCTGCATGTGCTAAATGAACCAGCTCTTCCTCACCACACCGAAGCCATCTTGCAAGATACATAGCTAGGAATAAAAGCATTCAGCATTGCCTTCCAAGCAAATGAATTATCTGAAGAAGCAAGCCAGAGTGCTGTAAACCTTCACTCACTCCACATCTACCTGTTAGTAAAAAAATCCACATAGTATACAACTCAGATACATGCTCAGATTCCTTGGGAGTCGAGCTAAGTCAGCAGCCACTGGAAGATAAACATGGCGAATGAGAGACCCACTGAGATGCTCTTCTCAGTGGCCTAGGAGCTAAGAAAGCAAACTGCTCTTAAGAAATGGACTATAGCCGGGCGGTGGTGGCGCACGCCTTTAATCCCAGCACTCGGGAGGCAGAGGCAGGCGGATCTCTGTGAGTTCGAGACCAGCCTGGTCTACAAGAGCTAGTTCCAGGACAGGCTCCAAAGCCACAGAGAAACCCTGTCTCGAAAAAACCAAAAAAAAAAAAAAAAAAAAAAGAAATGGACTATAATAGTCCTGATGTCAATTGTAAGTTCCCTGATGATGCTCAGTCATCTTACACAACCACTAGCATCCCCGAGAGACGGATACAGAAAAGCTGACATCAGAGCTCTTTGATTACTGGGCATCACCACTACAGACCTCAGATACAAGAAAACGCCTAACAAAACACTAAGGGGAGCCACGCAGTTCACTGCAGCTTGCGCGACACGGACACTGCTATGCTTTACCGTCTGCTTTTGAATCCTTAGTGGCTCTAGCTGCTGCCATTAGTCTGCTGGTTTCTATTACTTTTTCAGCAAAAAGAAAACCGAATGTACAGGATGGGTCTCTAACTTGCAGAGGAGAAATAGAAGGCCTAGGTCAAGACCTCAGATTCTTCAATACATTGTCCAAACCAAAAGCCATGGACCTAACTAAACTGACTGCCTGTTTGCAGTGACCCAAGTGCTAAATAGATCTGGCTTCCAGGAGCCACTTTCCTGGCCTCTCACCGCAGTCACAGAACTCTTGAGAGATATTGGGTACACACCCCAATAAGTGACGTTGCCAGCCCCTTCAGGGCCCTGCAGTGGCTACATTATACAGTAGTAAAACCTCTCTCACAGTATCTTAAAAATCTCTCAGAGAGAAGCTGGATATCAAGCTGAGCAGAGGGCTGGAGAGATGGAAAGACCTAGGCAGATCCTAGTCATAGACAGGGCCTAGCAAGCATCTGTAGGTTCTAGAGAGGAAGGCTCAGGAGTACAGCAAAGTCCCTCCCCTTGAGGCTAGAACAGAAAAAGGACTTCAGTTCATATAATCAGTACCAGCCCAGGGAACAGAAGCAGCTATTTTCCTGCAGTTTTACCTAAATTTCAAAGCCAATACACTCCCTAATACAGCCTATGCACACCTGCCCACTGATGGCTGAATATGGCTGAGGACATGGGAATCCTGGCTGGAGATTTTTTTTTCTCACTGTGAGGTTTCCTATGTTCAGAGGGAACACAAAAATGTGAATTCTGGGCACTGGTAACCCGAGTCCTAGGGTCGCCTGCTCTTGAGGTCTTATTCCACATCCACCACAAAGAAGGGCTGCACACAGGGCCCGAAGGAGAGGGAGGCACTTGGACGGGAAGAAATGTCTCTGGTTCCATAATAAGACAGCTGAGAGAGCAGCAATGTCAGCTCAAGCCTCATTCCTGGGATTCTTGCAGAAAACCCAGGTTAGCTGATGCATGCCTTCTGACAGCCCACAGGCATTTAGGTGTGCTAGCACACACCTGTGTGTGAGCCCACCACTCAGGAGGCAGAATCAGGACAAGTGAGAGTTCAAGGCCACCCTGGTCTACAGAGCAAGACTCCTCCCCTACTGATCCAAAAGAGGGGGGATAAGAACTTACATTTCTGTACCCAACGAGACAATTCTTAAAACTACACTTCCCCTCTGGCACCATTTCACTGACTTCTACACATCTCCCCTCTGCTGGAGAGAGCAACAAAACGAGGAAGGGCACAGCGCTGCGGCTTCGTGGTTTTCTCATCCCTCAATGGTGCCACCAGGACCTCGTTCCTACAGCAATGCATCAGCCTCACTCACTTCACTTCTGGAGGGAAAACTGGGTTCACGAGGAGGCGCAAACATAAAGGCAGCTCTGGGGTTACAATGCTTACTGGCTCTGCATATCTGCCAGCCGCATCGCATCCAAGTCCACGCCCCACACTCCGGAGACTTGCTGTCCCTGCCACAGGTCTCCTGAGGACATTTCTGGGCTGCTTAGCATAGACCTGTTCACACCCTCAGCTTCCAGACTCCATCCTTTGCCCTTGCTCCAGCATGCTCTGAAATTTCAAAGCCTCCTCGATTTTTCCTTCACCTTCCCCTCCCAATCCCAGCTCCATCCACCTCCCCAAATCGATTTCCCCTAGAGCAGAAACGGGTACTAAGAATAGTGCCAGTCATATGGGAAAGGGAGCTCACATGTTAAATGTGACTCACAATGGCAGGCCTGTCTGGGGCCCCAAGGCAGTCAACAGCCCTTCACCATGCTGCCCTGCGGTGTCACACATCAGGAATCCAGTGGCATCACTGGGAAAGTATGTTGCTTCCGTGGAGCTAGGAGCCACAACAACAGAGGGGTCCCTGTTAGAAGGAGGTTCCAAGGCGGGGCATGAAGGAGTCCGGCACACACACAAACCCACAGTCCGGCTCCCATCATGCTCCCATCTCTTAGGTTGACTTCATACCCCCTGTTCTGCCCTCTTCCAGCCACCCAAGTTAGGGAATTTCCTCTAACTGCCTTTCCTTCTCAGTCTCAAGACGAGAGGAAAATTCTTATACAATGTTGACAGCCCTAATTTGCAAAGCATTGTCCAGACTTGGAAGAAGCACATGGAGGGGCCTGGGCAAGTGGACAAAGAACACCAAGCATGCTGCCCTTCAGGGAACCCTAGAGAGGCCACAAATCAGAAGCAGCTTCGCATAAATTCATTTGAGTCCTATTTGATTACTTTGTCATTATCTAGGAATAGCAAGGCCTACCTCCTATGTCAAGGACCAGTTACTGACGTCACCTGCTTTTTGGTCATGGACTCTGAGGCTAACAACAGAAGTAAGCTAGAAGTACACTTTGTTAGCGTATGTGCCTGTGCACATGTGCACACATGTGTCTGGCTTGTTTGGTTGAGATTTGCTGTTTTCAGTTATTGTTGTTTACAGAATTGAGAACTAAGCTTAGGCCCCTGCACATGCTAGGTAAGTTTGCTAAGACTAAGCCATGCCCTCAACTATGCACTTACTTATCTACTTATGTATGTATGTGTGTCCTTTGAGAAAGGCTCTCACTAAAATTGTCCTAAAACTTACAATCTCCCTGCCCCATTCTCTGAGAAGCTGAGTGTCATTGTCATTCCTTTTGTTCTCTAGGTCTGCAAACTACCTGCCCACGGCAGGCACCTCAAAGCTGGCAAAGGGGAGGAAGACTGGACTTCCGCTTCTTCTACCCTTTCCTCATTCCCCTTTCAACCATAGTTCGCAGCTATCACCCATGCCCTAGGCTAACACAGGACAGTGGAGTTCATACAGATGAAGTCAACATTAGACAGCTGTTGTCTTGACAGACTAAAATTGTCACTGTGATTTCTTTTTATGTGTGTGGAGGGTGTTGCACATGTGTGTGCATGCACATGTGGAGAGTAGGAGACAACCTCAGGTACCACACTCAGTGAAGCCATCCATTTCCTTGGAGACAGGGTCTGCACTGGTCGAGGGCTCACCCAGTAGGCTAGACTAGCTGACTAGAGAGCTCCGTGATTCATCCTGTCTTCTCCTCCCCAGCACTGATATTTCAAATGTGTATCAACATGCCATGGTTTTTAGGTAGGTGCTATCTAGATAGGGATCAAACTCAATTCTTCATGTTTAGGAAGCAAGCACTTTACCAACCAAGCCACCTGCCTATCTCCCCAGCCACTTACACTATGGTTACTAAAGCAACACTTGATGGCTTGCTCAAGGTCCATCTCGCTCTCATCGTTGGAAAATATGCTCCCAGGAAAGTCCCTGTTTCCAGTTCTGAAGTTTAGGACAGCACCTCATCAGCACACACCTCCTAGCCATCAACTCTAGCAATGTGTTTCATCAAATGCCTCCAGTTTTGTTTCCTTGTGTTTGTGGTACACCAGCATTTAATGGGTGGCTTTACCAACACCACTGTCCTCAGGAAAAAGAAAGGAAGGAAGGAAAGAAGGAAGGAAGAAGGGAAGGAAGGAGGGAGGGAGGGAGGAAAGAAGGCAGGAGAAGGAGGAGAGAGGGAAGGCAAGGGAGGGGAAGGGAGAGAGAGAGAGAGATAGAGAGAGAGAGAGAGAGAGAGAGAGAGAGAGAGAGAGAGAGAGAGAGAGAGAGAGAGCGCAAAGCAAAGCATACAGGTTTGAAAGGTACCTAAAGGCCTCTCTCTATTAAATTATATTTAGGACCAAAATATGGGTGACACCCAGTTATGTTGCATCAACATGCTCCTAAAATAAAGCGACCGCACCTCTTGTCCTTAGGGGGTTCATGCTGCTCTAAGAAGTTGAAGTCCTTTAGTTCTACTCTGAAATTCAAATTGAATACCTCAGTGTGGGTAGGATGGCATATTTATTTTAACCTATGAAACTCTCATGGTTGATCACCCTTGCATCGGGGCTGACTCTACCCTGAGAGCACATATCTGCCAGGTGGCCCTAAAACAGCGAAGAAAGCCTGGCTGGCCCCTCCCTTCCAGCCAGGTGTCTCTGCCCACAGCCAACGGTGACAGCAAAAACAGAACACCGGAGTCCGGAAATGACCCGTCTGCTCAGCACACCCTCGCTTTTTATACCCCCAAGGAGCACCTGTCTCTGAGGTAGGGTGCATGACGCCAGAGTCTCATACACCCTTCTAAGTCACAGACAACACCAGAAGCTTACTGTTTCCATTAAATCATGGTGCTCAGGAGCCAGTTACATAGAAATCATCCAGCAGATTCTTGCTGTGATCAGAGGCTGCACTAGGCTGCAGACGAAACTGCACAAGGCTCTGTTTCAGGATGATACTGCTCTCTGGTTTGGCACTATAGGCCAGGAAAGAACTTTGAAAGGAAAGAGCAAAGATGATTCGATACTCCAACTCAGTTTTATGCCTAGAGCTGTCGCCGCCTGCTTCACCTACACCTTCCTGGTGCCACAGTCCTGTCCCACCTCACTTCTAACAAGACCCAAATACAGTATATTTTACAGCCTGCCCAATATATTACGGTCGAAGTCCCTGCTATCCTACACTCTATAAATATGTTCCTGTGTTGACGCCTAGGAACTCAAGAGTAGTGATCAGAATATGAGCTCAAAGAGACCATTAATGCTATATTTGAGAAGCACAATGATGAAAAAGAATCCAGAGACCTGCATCAATTTATTGCTGAGATAACCAGCATCTAACAATGGAAAGGAGTTGGAAAACCGTTCTCAAACAGATTTTGAGTGTCCAGTTCAGGTCTACCATGTCTGTGCCCCACCCCACCCCCATACATACACACTGCCACTCCCATAGAGGGAGTATTTCAAAAAACTTAAAAAAAATGTTATATGGCAGGCAGTGAAGAACTGAGATGTGACAGCATCCTAAAAAAAAAAATCAAACATACATACACACATAAATCATGTCATCTATATTAAATATGATATATATATATATATGTATATATGCACACCACCTCTAGGGAAGCCTCCATAGGGAGTGACCCCTACAGAGCTTTGATTTTACTTCTTCCTGATTCAAATGGAATCTGATGCAAAACAAACTCTCTGGGCTTTGTTTTCCTGTTCTTAAAATGGAAATAGAAATTCCTGCTTGCCTTTAACTTACAGATATATAAATCAAGCCTTTATTAGAGAGACATGAGGGGAGTAAGGAAGAGAGCAAGAGCACTAAGGAATCAACCTCAGAATGAAGCAAACTGGGAAGAATAGGAAGCAGCACTGGGATCATACAGAAAAGTATAAGACAGCAGAAAAGGTATTTGACAAAACAGGATTTTCAAAGAAATAACTGTAAACTTCCAGGATAAAGTTTAATAATGCTTCCATGAATGAAATCAACCTTTCATGTGGCAACTTTGTAAAAGCAGAAACTCTGAATTTTTTTTAAAGTCAATCGTATAAATACAATTTTTAAAATACTTTAACAGAATAACCACTGAAGAATTTTTTTTTTAAGTTCAGGATAAGATTGAAACCCTTCCTCTAATTAAAAATTGGTACACACCAGAAGAGGCAGCAGAGCAAACTGCTTTGCAAGTGAAAACATTACAAGCCATTCTGGCGTGGGGAAAGCTGGGTCGCACACAGACTAAGATCCTCTTTCCCATATTGTGCTTTTTCCCTAATCATTCATGCTCTGGCCTAAGACCCTGCCACCTTAAGCCAGTGTTCCCACAAACACAGTCCACCAACACTCACTGAGAAGTGGAGCACCCTGTCTAGCCACCAAGGCCTAGGCAAGCTGGCCACCAAGTGCAGTGGGCAGCGACTGGCCAGCTGGGCTTCCCCACCTGGCACAGGTTTCAGTGAGACTCGCTGGGCTGTCTGCCGTGGGCTGCAGAAGGCAGTTACACATTTGTAATGCGTGATGAAAGGCCTGCTCTGTACACCTGCAGGTGTTCAAGTGTCCCCAAGTGGGGCAGCAGCAGGTGGCACAGGACTGCTCTGTTCTCTTAAAGGGGCTACCTCCATTTAGATCAGTGGTTCTCAACCTTCCTAAAGCTGTTTAGTAGATTTGAACAGCTTGATACAGCTTCTCATGGGTGGTGAACCCCAATCATTAACTTACTCCATTGCTACTTCATATGGGTAATTTTGGTACTGTTATGAATCATAACGTAAATACTTGACATGCGACCCCTGGGGGGTCGCGCCCCGCAGGCTGGAAACTGCTGATTTCGACGCAGCCACCTCTTACCTCTAAGCTCAACACAGAGCTGTCAAGGCCGTGCAGCCTACTTGCACGTGAGCTTGCACAGCCAGTCAGTGAGCCTCAAGTCAGGAAGTGGGTTTCCTTATAGCCTTTTCCTCCTGGTGTTTTCTAGGGAACTGGCCTTTTAAGAAGCTACCAGAGAGGGCTCAGGCTAAAAAGATCAGTGCTGGGAAGAGAACTGTGTTCTAAACCAACAGACAGTTTTTTTTTTCCTAACCTATATAAACACTTTAAAGTGAAGACCTTGCTCTGGGTACCTAGGTAAGCAACGAAAGAAAGACAGGTTGAATGCTTAGGGGTATGAGCCTGGGCCTCCAGTTGAAGAGTAACTTTGAAGTCCCCCTCTGGGACTGATTTAACTCTGGGGGAGAGGTTACCCTGCATCTTCCAAATGAAGAACGTTGTCAGTCTGGCCTGCTGTAACTCTTGGGAAGGCATTAGACCCTAAGTGAGCACTGGTGTTCTAGCTTTTATAAGCCCTCAGCCAGCAACTAATTTCTGAACATGCTTCAAGTGCAGGGCGTTGTAGCTCGACTAGAACATGAAACGGAGTATTAATAGCAGCGCGAGCTAAAACCCTCTTAGCTCACCATAATGCAGTAAGCTGAAAGTATCCTGCCTACGCCTTTGAAGAACTGGGGCCAGAGAAGGAGCCTGGAGAGGCCTTCCCAAGAAACTGCCCCACCCACTCCGAATGTCAAACTCCTCCACAGGGCCTGTGTCCTGCCAGCCTCTTAAACACCTTGGGTCCTACCCTCCTCTCCGGGTCTAAACTTTCGAATTCAGTCATCCTAGGAGAACTTTCACTCTCTTTATCTGTCAGGCAGATGTGAGTCACACCACCGGGTTAATTACAGCCAACATTATGCTCAGAACCCCAAAGCCCATCGTGCCACTGTGAACATGAAGATACATGACCCTGGGCTGGACAGAAAAGCGATGCTAGCTTCTTGAGATGCCACTCTTGGGGGTCAGGTCCAATACGGCTAGCACATTAACCGCTGCTCAGGTGTGCTGCTACAGGGGATACAACAGACCTCCTCTACCATGTCCAAAGGTCAGGGTCAGAGCATAGCAAGGGACATGCAGGCCCAGACCTGTAATACACAGAGGTCTTTCCACTGGGCAGCTGTGACCAAAAGACTCCCTGCCGGCTTGGCTGAACCATGTCAGAGGCTGAGATGCAGACAGAGCAGAGCCACTTCCTACCTAAAACTCTTCTGTCCAGGCCCACAGCTTGTTCTGAGGCTCCCCTGACTCCTCCTCTGCTCCTCTGGAGATGTTCCCACACACATAGCTTGCATAGCTAACCATCTCTAGCTGCTTCTTGCTACTTTGGATATTTTCTTAGTTGCTAGCTAGCTAGACAATATGAAAACTCTGAGAGCATCCTATGTGCTCTGTGGCTTTGGTCTAGACATTCCCCTCAACCTCAAAATCAACCCCACACTTGTACAATGAGAAAACAGAAGCTCCCATGTAAGCCTTTTGTGAAAAGTTAACAAATGTTACTATATGAAAGAGCCCAGGACCTATAGTAGGTGCTTAACATACTCAGCAGCCTGGGCTGCAGATCAGATGGGGTCCAACCAACATTCAAGGTCTTACTTTGTCTCGTGATACTGTCAGCAATTACCAGAATTCCATACGTGAAATATATCTCCTGACCTCAAAGAACTAGAATTATACTGCAAAGACGAAAGGGTGAGAGATTAATATGGGGTAGGAATGAGCTGTCACTCCGGGCTTACTTCCTGGGTAGCTATCACTCTTCTGCATGGTTCCATGAACTCACTAAATCTCACATGCCTACGAGACAGGAACCATTAGTACTACCATCTTCCAGATACAAAACAAATGGGACACAGAACTGTGAAATGTCCCAACATCCCACAGCTGGGCAGTGGCGGAGCCCAAGTCTGTGCTCCTGAGCCCACAGGTGATAGCCCCATGGAGGAGCAGCCCAGAGTGGCCACCCTCTCACTGGTCTGGACTTCACTGTGAAGGCACTTTTGAATGGCAGACGGGATGCTGATGTCACTGAAGCCATGGCATTGAGTAATTCTCACTTGGGGAGTGTGGGCGCACATAGGAACAGGGGTGATTTTTTTGGACTTGAGTTTCCTTGGTAAGGAGAAGTTTCTTCACAGCCAGGACAGAAGGGCACCACAGAGAAAAGGAGACGCCACAGGACAGAGTCAGAGAATCTAGGACATGTCAGAGACCGTAGGGACTTTCCAAAATCAATGCTTAAAGGCAGCCAGGACTTGTGTTAATGTCTCACGGTGTGCCGGCTACACTCTACTCAGAAACATCCTGCTTCAAAGGCAAAAAAGGTGGAGTTTCACACTAGAGTCAGCATGGAATTCCCAAGCAGACACCGCCCAATTCCATCATGCATAGTGAGAGTTTGTTAAAGAAACAGTGAGCCCCAAATTCTGAGACTCAGAGACTTCTCGGAGTCAGACGGCGAGCCGTTCCTGAAACAGAAGAGTCAGCCTGTTATCCAGAGTGCAGGCAGGTCTCAGAGAGGTGCGAATGTGCCAGCAGTTCAGACTCCAAAGCCACTCCAAGGGCAGCATATACAGTTCTGGCCCAATGCTTGAGGAAACTCAGCCAACCCCAGCTTTCAAAACTACAAGCAACAGTAAGGAATCCCTCTTCCCATAAACTCTGAAGACATTCAGAAACAAAAAGTTAACAACCATGTGGCCAAACCCTCCAACCAGAGGAATTCTACTGGTGGAAAATGATTAACAGTCACAGCACTAAGCAGTTAAGAAGCAGAAGCTGTGAGGTGGCCGCAGAGACCTGCTCTCCTAACACCCAGTTCAGTTTTTTTCCTGGGGATTTTCCTCCCTGGTACTCCAAAGTAATTCTCCACTGACCTATAACTTAACAGCGGGCTAACTAACCCAGGCCTCTACTGAGACTCAAACCCGCCCAACATGAGCCCCTGGAACCTGCCATCAGGCTGTACAGTGGCTAAGAATCCCGCAGGTATCAGGGCTGTGACTGGGCAGGGAGATTCCTTTCACTTTCCTGAGATCAGAGATCAAAAGGGAAACAGTCTCTGCCCTTCTTGTTCCTAGCCTCCTTCCCTATGTGGACACTGCCCAGAAACACTCCACATTCCGACGGTGCTGGCTTTGGCAAGTCCTTGAGCTACCTGCAGCCTTGCCAGACTCAGGGAGCTCAGAGAAGTCACTCCCCAGCATCTCTGGCTTCTGGAAATGTGGCCAATGCTCACAGTGTGCAACCAGGACCTCTTCCCACTACGACAAGTTGGCCTATCTCAATGCTATCCACCTCTCAATGACTTATCCCAGCAGTGTCTGTATGGAGAGACCTATGTCTCCTAGATCCTAGCCCCTTCCCTAACCCATGTTTGGAATACCTGAAATCTACACACATGTACACTACATTATGAACTCAGCAACCCGTCTCCCTTTCCCTTATTGCTAACTTGGACTCACCAAGTTTCCCAACACTGTTATCATTTTGTGCCCTAGTAAACGCAGATGGCGTTGTAACTCGGTTTTCTTCAGCAGACTGTGAGTGCAGGTATTATGCCAAAATCACAGGTCATGACCTGAACGAAGGGGCTTGGCAAGCCTTCCTTATGTTGTCAAGTTGTTTTCCAAATGTATTTTATCAGTAGTTTTGAGTTACTGCACCCTAAAACTCAATGACTATCAGACCTCAGGGGTTCTGGGCTAGACTGGGGATTTTCTTACTCTGTGAATTTAGACTGACCCTCCTGTCATCTATGAAATGAGCAGAATAGAATTCATTCAGACCAAAGGCAATTTAAGGGGACCTACAAGGAGACATATGGGGCTGCTTTTCCTCTAAGGCTGATTCCTTGGTGTGATATCAGAGAGAGAGAGAGAGAGAGAGAGAGAGAGAGAGAGAGAGAGAGAATATGAAACATTCTTTTATGATCATTAATGAATGGCTTTGGGCATAGGCTTTTCCAGGCTCTGGGTGAAGAAGACTTCCTTCCTTCATGATCACAGCTTAGTGGGCAATGTCATACCTAGACATGGGTTGCCAGTGGATCAGCTGAATTATCACGTGCACAGGGAGAGGAATGGGCCCTTATCTGTGCCCGTGACTAGGAATATAAAATGAAGTTCAATAATGGTGACTCACAGGCCAGGAACTCTACTGAAGCCAAAACCAGCTCTACACCCACCCCCACCCTCAACCACATGTATGAAGAAAGGTTAATTAGTGATGAGAAGCCACCTGGGTCTGAATCCCTGCACGAAGGACATAGAGACACCCATATAGTGTTCCCACTCCTTAACACGAAGAACAGAAGGTGCATTCAAGCAAGACATGTAGCACTTAAGATTCATTGAGGAGCTCGCTTCTTGCAGAATGAAATTACCTGACCTTGGACAAAGCATGTTCTTTGTGCTCAGTTTCACCATCTCTAAAATGGGGCTAGAAAGACAGAGGGGAAAGAAGACTACTATTTAATAATCCTGTATATTGTCTTAGCCCTACATTGAAATTGAAATCAAGATGCCTATACCCAAACCTATTAATTACATAAATGAATGTTAGAATTGTGCTAGACATAGGAGGAAAGGGCCCAGAATCATAACGAATTGATTTTCCCAGCGTGCAAGCCCAGAGTGAGAGCTCAGCAATTTTCTGAGGTCTTACAAGGCACAGAAAACAGTGGGCTTGTTGCTCTCTGACTATGTTCTAATTAGAAAGGGTTCAGAACGTATCTATGAACGAGAGAAAATGGAGCTTTCTGATTGTATCAGTTTGATAACCGTAAGCAGCAAGGAAAGGAGGTACATTCTGGCGGAAGCCAACGCTGCATTTGATGTAGTCTTCACTCAGCTAACAGGCAGGCTTTCAAGCCATGTTATCTGCCCCCACATCTCGACCTAATTTAACAAGTTGCCATGGGAGCCCAGTGAAGGCTGATGCAATTTTCTTATCTTTGAAAGAAGAATGTAACTGAGCAAGAGAATGTGAAAATCAGCTTCTAACTGATTCCACACTTACAGTGCAGAGGCTAAGATATCACAGGAAGAAGGAGAATGTATTCCTGTGGAGATGATGCGGGCAGGAACCTCAGCCCCTAGACTAGGGCAGAAACTACACCCTCTTCTCAGCTAGGTGCACCTAAGTACATACATGTAGCGCAGGCCATGCAGCCATGGAGCAGAAGTCTGTGTGTCCCTAGTGTGGCTCACATACAAGCAACAGCAACTGAATTTTAGGACAGGAAAGGGAAAGAACCAGAGGGAGAAAATGAATGTGACACACACACACACACACACAAACATATATATATATATATATGTATATATATATATATATACATGACAAAAGTATTGCCCACAGTTACACAGTGATTTCGACTTTTCAAAGACTTTTCAAATGTCAGCTCATTCTACCAAGCCGGCATAAAGCCAGTTACCCATATGTAGACACTATATATATCACCTCAGGTAAGAGACAAGGCAGGGGCGTGTTCCATCCCTGTTTCTGAAATGAGAAGGGGTCATCAAGCCACAGGATCAGAGAACCTGCAGTGGGCAGGAAGTGTTCCCCAAAGGCAGGCCCCATGGGAAAAGACACCAAAATTTGGTCTGCTCACGCATACCTATCAAATCTCAAGCTTTATTTGGACCATAGCAACCAGAGACTCTAGTTCAAGTCTAAAGACATTTAGAGTAGGTTGAACAAGACAGAACACCCATGAGGGGGTCTTCTCCACACCCAGTTGGTGCCCATTTGCCGAAATCATCAACTTGTTACGAGTAGAGATTTCTCCTCACCGTGTCTAGCACAACGTCTAGCACTCACTTAATTAATCGATTTGGTTCAACTGCATTTTCACACGTCTCCTACTGTCAAGATATGGGTGAACAGTTCTATTCACGAAAGTAGAAAAAGGTACAAGGTAAATTTGCCTAAAATCACACAGTGTGTTAGAGCTGGGAGGGGGGTCAGAGGACTTCTGTTTTCTGGGCTATTGTTCTCACCGCCATTTGAGTCTGAAAAAGTCAAATCCACAATTGTAGAGAAACAGAAACTAAATGTGGAGATGCCTTGAAAATATATTTTGTTTTAATTTAAAGAGTTTAGTCTTTGAGAAAGCTAAGTGATGGATCATTTTCCCATTTCTTCTACTTATTGACTGTTTCAATCCCTCATCCCATGTGGAGAAGGAGGAAGGAAGGGAGAGAGAGAAGGAAAAAGTCTACTGAACAATATCCAAACAAGAATACTGTCAATCATTTGAGCACTACCCTGGCCTTGTCTTTCTCTTGCCTTAGAAGCAGCCCTTCTTCCCTCCCCACTCATAACTACATCCAGCTGGAGACAGTCTAGTTCCAATTCCAGGATCTGCCATTCTTGTACCTTGAAAGACCTGTACTTTTTCTAATCTCAAATACCTTTGATGAAAATGAGTAAATGCCCCCAAAATCTGCTCTCTGGAGTTAGAAAAAGATGCTCTTGAAATGTAGCAAGTCTCTCACCTACCAACACCTCCAAAAAAGACAAGATGGCATTTCAAAAAAGAAAGAAAGAAAAGAACACAAATCTTCAAGTGTATCTGTGGCTCCTGATTCGACGTATGGCCTTGCACCTCTCCCAATCATAAATACATTTCCTGAACACTATTGATGCAGGGTCTTCGTGGAAGAGAATATCGAGAAGATATTCTCGATCTTTGAAGGAGGAGTAATTTTTCTAAGTTTATGAATTTTGTTCTTGAAGATCAGTTAAATTTCAGAAAAAGGTTCAAGACTACCCTAGCTCATGTGTAGATTTGGACAGGGATGTCAACAGCAATACCACGCCTGCTGCTTGTTCCCAGTCACACTGGGCCCACACCTGTCCCGGTGCAGGACGGTGTAAGTGGACAGCGGGGAAAGCACACCTGAACGGCCACGCTTAGCCAAGGCTCCCCTCTAACAAGGCTTTAAGCCTTGAAAGCGCCACAGTCTTACAGAAAGGCCCTGATGCTCAGCACATTTATTATTTAGTACTCCTTGGATTTCTCTCAGACAAACTACTCCAAGGCTCCTGGGTTGAGTAACACATATACCGCTGTCCATCTGAACGGTGAACTAACTACCTTGCTCGACTGCCAGATTCCCTCTCAAAGTCCATTCTCTTTGGGATCTTTCTGAAATTACCACTATTTTAACTATAGATTTCATTCCTGGACGAAAAGAAACCATAATGCCAAGTTGTTGCTGTTGTTGTTGTTTTATGTGTTTTACTATGGAAATCCAGTACAGAGCTAGGGATCTGGACATGGTTTTGAACACTGTTCCTAAAGTTCAGAAGGCAAACTGCACTGATAAACACACTGTGAAACTCTCCGGCACGCAGGCCTCTAAACTTGAGTGTTTAAAAAATGCCAGCTTCTAGTTTCATATTTGGAATGGTCTCCCCAGAGCAAAAGTCCCTCAATACCAGCCATGAGGCAGTTTCCAGAAACTCCCAGTCATTACAGGTCTTCCCCAGATATGGAAGAAGTTCAAGTTAAATTTTTTACCATTCTTAAGAATGAACCCTTGAGATAGGCTTCCAAAAATTAGCAGCTTTCCCAAGCAGCATGGCTTGAGACAGAAGACCCTTGAGAGACAGCTACTCTGTACAGAAAAAAAAGAGGGTACCCTTGGGTCTCTGTGCCTCACATTTGACCTGACCCACAGAAGCATGCAAATAGCCACCTAGACAGGGGCTGGGTGCCTACCTGTGTAGCCAGCCAGGGCAGCAGCAGGAATGACAGGCTTGTCCTTGTTGAGGTCAGCACGGTCACGCACATAGTCCTTGAAGGTGCCCTTGGGCTTGTGGTTGGGCAGGGCAGCGGGATAGTCCTCGGAGTCGAAGCTGTCATAGGAGGGGACACGCTGCAGGCTGTTGAAAGATGACTGGCTGCTCCAGGACTGGGTGAGGCGGTCACAACTATCGTAGCTCTCTATGCTTTCAAAAGAGTCCTGGCCTCCGAGTTTACCTGGAGGTAAAGGAGGAGGTAGGAAGAGGGCAGGGAGGAGGGGTTGGGAAAAAACAACTGTAAAAACCCTCTTATGGAGGACAGATTGCTAGTCAGACCTGGAAAGGGATGAAGGGAGAGAGGGCGCAGGGATGCAGGAGCCCCAGAAGGGATGAGTCTACACTAGGGGGAAGGAGGTTGGTCTGGCCACCACCTCAGAGATGCTACCGCAGCCTGGCTTATAGTTTCCAGCATAGAGACCTGAAATCAGGTTCTATCCCTCTGATATGTCATGTGGACACAACAGTATTGGAACCTGGAGAATTCCGAAGCCAAGATGTAGAAGCTTGGAAGGTTACCTGTCATGAGATCCCTGGTTAAGATGTCAGACTTAGTGGATTAATGAAAAAGCAAACAGAACCCTGTCAGGTGGAATTTCTTTCTCTCAATTCCAGCCAATGAAATGATTTCTAAAGGCCCAATTCAGCAAAATATTGTGATCATAAGAAAATAAGATTCCATTAGATTAAGAGAAGATTGGCTTCCCTTGACCTTGGCACTAAATTACTTTTTAAGCATTTTCCCCCAAATATCGAGTGATTCCTTTATGCCCTCTCAGATAGAGAAAGAAGTCAGAGGATGCCTTCAAGGAGAGGAAAACAATGTCCAACAAAGCTCACTATCATTCTTGCAGACAGAAAACTGTACTGTTTATGCTGTCGGACACAGTTTAGCACTTAGAGTTCATACTCCGGGACTGCAGAAGCAGAGAGGAAGGGAGAGGAGCTAAAGCCCACAGCAGGGCAGAAACCCTCCACTCTGTGAGTTGCTTAAGGCATTCTTCACTGACCACAAGATCACGCAAGTTCATTCATTTCCCAAACCAGCTTATACACAGCTGCTGTGGTTGTGTAATCATTCCTGGAGAAATTTCCACTGGCAAAAAAAAAAAAAAAAAAGCCATGAAAAGAGGGGCTAATAAGAAAAATTCAAGAGAAAAATAAATACACTGAAGATCTAAAAAGACTCCCAGGAATATATATATATATATATATATATATATATATATATATATATATATATATATATATATAATTCCATGTCCAATGACTTTTCTGGCAACTGGAGGCTGATCTCAGGAGATGGGATGGCTATTTCTCTTGAGTCCAAGCAAGATGCGTTTGCAGAAATAACCCTAAATCAATTCTCACTTGTACAACGCTGGCTAAATCCTGAAGTAAACATGCCATATAAAACCACGTACTAGGGTGCTTCTGCCATACCCCCTTCTTCATGAGAGTGAGAACTGGTTAAGAAAATAAAATTCAAACATAAGCAGCTATCCAAATCAAAGTTAAATACATGGGAAAGACATGGTGGCTTTTTTTTTTTTTAAAAAAAAAAAAAGCCTTGATCAAACAAGTACTTGTGGACAGTCTACCCTCTGCTCCCCCCTGTAAAGCTTAAGACAGAGAGCTCCTAGCTCACTTCCCTCTCTCTGCTCATCTGTTCAAAAGAAGGCAAAGCAGAGCCCGAGGAGCGCCCAGCCCAGCCTGCCCAGCCAGTACCACATCAGTTCCTTTCCAGTACTACCTTTGTAAGTCACATTAAATGTCTCATATGCAGAATGCCATAGCCTTTTCCACAGGGCAGAAACCTCTCTGGTGTCTCATAGCAAGGGGCTCTCTCAGACAGCCTATGGATGCTAACTGTTATTTGATTACTCTGGCACAAATAGAGCAAAAGCCTAAGATTTCATGAAGGATGCCCTGCCCATTGAGTCGTCGGTATGTAGGTGTTCTCTATGCCCGAGTCTCCTGCAATTACTCTTATCAGCCATCTTTCTATTTGGAAGGCCGGGAGCTGAAAGCACTTCATTTAGCCAAAGTGCTAAAGTAGGCGTCACTACCCTCTTGCAGCCTCACCAGATGCCACTCGGTTCAGACTGTGGTTTAGAGCAGAGTGCGGCTTTCATTTTAGTTCTGTGTCACAACCCGAGAGCTGGAAGCCTTCATTAACAGGCAGTTTCTCCACTACACCGGCTGAATCCAACAGGATTAGATACTCAGCTCTGCTTCTGAGTTCACCCAGGGAGGCAAGCATGCCCTAAGACAAGCACTGGCCATCGTTCCTGAGAAATGCCTCGGTAAGATCCTTCCAAAGCTAACTGATCCCACTGAACAGCACTCTCAACAGTAGATGAGTAGCCTCACAGCAACCCACAGAGAAGCCTCACACAAAGACCGGTCTTATAGCACAAACAAGAGGGACAGAGGAGCACTTTGTACACTATTACACACAATCTGAATACTACGATTATTAATAGTCAGCTAACAGTAATGTCTGCCATCTAGACCAATCACAACACTCAGAATCAAGGGCCCTTTGGCCAGCCATGCTACAGCGCAGCTACCATGCAGCAAGCAGGCCTGCACAAGCTGGTCTTCCCCGTAAGTCTATGGCCTGAGCTTAAAGGAGATGAGGGACAGTGGAGCCGCAAAGAAACACCTGATGTCCTTTAGTAAGGATAAGTTTGGGTTTTTAATCACTAGTTAGGGTTTGAAGGGATAGTGAGGACCCAAGAACCAAAAAAAGGGAAGGGAGAAGGGGCATTTACACAAATGTGAAACCAGCCACAATTGTAAAACAATATGATTACAGATCTACCCAGATTTACAACATAGCTGAACCCTAAACCCACAACTCTGTCTCGTTAACTATACACAGAGACCGCCCCATAAGGAAGAACATGGTTGTAAGGCTTCAAGCTGCTTGAGAAGTAGTGCACAGATGCACACGGTTGTGAGCATGTATTTAAATAGACACACACCCAAAAATAAATGACAGACAGAAAGGGGAAGACAGACGTGGTCCCACCCATTCCCTTTGGTTTGAAATACAAACAACCCAGGAGTCTAAGAAGGACCATTCGGGTTCTGGTTTCACAGGGACTTTCCCTGGACAAGGCCAGTTAGCTATCCCAAGGCCTGCTGGGAGGAAGTGTGAGCCTAAAGACTTGAAGAGTCTGACAGTAGGCATGGTTTACAATGGCCACAGGGTACTCCTTTGGGCTCTCCTGCTTTTGGAGAGCTCTGCACAGGTAATACAGTGAGCGGGAATCACTACCCCCCTCCTCCCGTTTTTACCACTTTCCCATTTACCCAGCATGAAAAGCATCTTTAGCTTTTCAAAAACAAGTGGGCTCTTCCTGGAGGAAGAAGCCCCTCCTTCTCACAGACTATACTTCTCTCAATAACAGAACAATCTGAACACACTGCTCCTAGTGGTCAAATGTTTATGGCCTCATCCTAAACAGCACGTATGTTTTACCTTTGGAACGTCAGGTCAGGCAGACCTATTTTGAAACACTGGCTTTACTGCCAGTGAGTGTTTTTATCGTTGTTATAATAGCCTTGTCAACAAGAGTACCTTCATTTGGAAGCCTCTTGCCACCTCTTTCCCTGGTCCCCTAGCTAAATACACACTTTCACCACACTGTTGATGACCAGTTCCAAATAAACCACTGGTTAACCATCTTGCATGTTCCCAAACCAAAGAAGTCACAAGTGGCTTAAGTTCCCAGAATGAACAGCAAAGGTCATCCTAGGTATCAAGTCAGGTTCTACAGTGTGGCCCAGGTGTACCTGACGAGGAACACCAAGGCACACATCAAACTTCAAGAAGATTATGCTCTCAAACAAAAGTCTCTTAATGAAGCTGCAGTCTCCTTTGCAAAATCCAACTAGAAGTATTACACAGGCAAAACCATTTTACCCTCATAACACATTTGATTATTATTCTGCCATACTTAGTTCCAACATGGACCCCCAGCTCTTTGCCATCTGTTGTGAGATATTTGTACACAGTGTGAAGGTGTGTTGCTGTGATTGGTGTAATAAAAAGCTGAGTGACCAATAGCTAGGCAGGAGATAGGTGGGACTTCTGGGAAAAAGAGAGGAACCCAGGATGATTCTAGGTGCTTGAGGGAAATGCCAATGAGACACAGAGGAAGTCAGAATCACAAAATGAAAGAGAGGTAAAAGGCCACAGGGCAAAATATAGATTAATGTAAATGAGTTAATTTAAGTTATAAGAGCTAGTGAGGCAAGCCTATGCTAAGGCCAAGCTTTCTTAATTAATTGTAAGTCTCGTGTTGCTATTTGGGACTAGTGGCAGAAAAAAAAAGTCCGACTATGGCCACCATGTTGGCTAAAATATGGCTGAAATAAGGCTAAAATCCCACGGTAAAAGGTCTTATTGTCGACACACTCAGTAACAGAAAGGCTGAGCCTGATGAATACCAGACTGATGATAAGTGAGTAAAATAGGGCCTGAAAAACTCATAAAGGTCATTCTAGTACCCAAGGAATTTGAAAGTAAATTTGACCTACCACGACTAGCCCTCCCCATGCACATGTTGTCTGGAGTCAACACTTCTTGCTTGATGGCAAAGTAGTCTGTCTGCAAGGTGTCTGTCTGGAGAGGGTCCCGGAGGATGACAGAAGGGTAATCGTTCTCATACTTGAGGGACAGGAGTTCCTCTGAGCTGATGGGATGCAGCGTCTGATAGGACTCTGTGATGAAGCTGGGCTCTGAGAATTCTGAGGGAGGAACACACTGAGCATGCTCGATACCATAGCCTAGAAAAGGAGAGTGTGTACAATTGGAGAGATTGATACCTAAAGGAAGCAATCCTTACTACCTATCAAGGCCCCACCATGTGATATGAGTGGACTCCCTTAAAGAATAAAAGGAGAGTAAATCAGAAGGGCTTGGTTTCAGCCTTGATCCACAACTTGCTATCTGCAGCCCTTGATAAGATACCTGCCTTTTGGGACTTAATTTACTTGTCTTTAAAATAAGGTTGATTAAGTCTTCCTGGGAGCACTGTGATGAGTAAGAGTATATGAGACTCTGTGTGCACAATGTGTGCAACATTTGTGACACTCTTGATGGCTAGTGAGTGTAAGCATTGTCGCTGGAATAAATAAAAAGATAAAAGCGACATCACACCTGTTTAACACTGCCTTTGATGGCAAAGCCATCAGAGAAATCCAATGGTATTCTTTTTCTCTGGCCACCTCTATGGTGTTCTAAGGTATCTTACATTAAAAAAGGAGAAGGCTTTACTTTGTTTTTTTTATTATTAATTAATTTATTTAATTATTAAAGATTTCTGCCTCTTCCCCGCCACCACCTCCCATTACCCTCCAAAGCTTTACTTTGTGTACTAGAATGTGATGCTATATGGGCCATTCCTTCAGAGGGATTCCATATAAAATGCTGCCATCCTCAATAAAAGACAAGGAAAGCATGTGGCACAAAATCCAATGCCTGACCCAGCCCTCTTCCAGGCCACTATCACACATGAGATTAAATAAGATCAAAATCTGGCCAGGGTGCAGCCCTTTCCGGTTGCAGGGACTTTGTAGACTGATCGACATGCATTCAAGCTGAATGCTGGGACACTGTGAAAAGTCATAAAATAAACAACCAAAAGAAGAACATAATTAAGAAAATATTATTTCTATAGAGTTATGATTAAAGCACCTGAGACCGACTCAAACAGGGGCCTTTCCAAGTTCCCTCCCATAAAGAGCCAAGAGACAGAGGCGAGAGGAGAGTGGGAGATAACACTTACTAATGAAGTAATCCGAGGTATAACGAGATTCTGGATAGGTAGGGTTGACTCCATTAACCTGATACGGTTTCACGTCCTCTGTAAGAAACACATCAGGGAATAAAATAAAGATAATATGCAAGCGACACTTGGTCCATGAGGGTCTTAGACACACAAGGACCTCGATGACCTCAACCTTTTTCTAAGAAAGAAAGGAAGGAAGGAAGGAAGGAAGGAAGGAAGGAAGGAAGGAAGAAAGAAAGAAAGAAAGAAAGAAAGAAAGAAAGAAAGAAAGAAAGAAAGAAAGAAAGAAAGAAAGAAAAAAGAAAGAAAGAAATCTTCAAGCATATTAAAGAAGTTGGTGTCTTAGTTGCCTGACTGGAACCTTGTCTCAGGATAGGATCACAAAAGTATAACTGAGTTTATCATTTCAGGGGCTATGAAATGAGATCTACTGTCTTGAAAGGAGACACAGTGGATAATGTCTAAGGGTTGGAAAAATTTGTGATGTCTTTGTGTTCCTGTTCTGAGAGCTGCATCTTCAGGCTCGTCTGGGGATGTCTCAAGGACCCTGATCAGTGCTTAACACTCAAACAGATAAATTAAAAACCACTTCAGAAATGCATTCAGTCTCTGGGCAAGTAGATTTTTGTATCCTCCAGGTTTTGCAGATGTCTGAAATTTTTTTTTTCCTGTGCTTTTCTCATTGTTCTTGGAATTCAAATTCAGGCCCAGACAAGAAGCAGGACACTGGTAAGGCGACTCCACTCAGTGAACCACAGAGACTTACGTAAAGTAAGAGAAGCAACTAACACCAACTTCCTTGGGACACAGAAAGGAACAGAGAAAAGGCATAGTGGAGAACTGTCATGGTGGGCTCAGGGCCCCCTGACTACTCTAGAATCAAATGCAGTAGCTATTGACACTTTACAGAACCTGGTAGTATTTCACTGCCCAAAATAAAACAATCGTAAAGGCAGACAACTGATACGGGGTTTTCCTCAGGTATCTGCTAGCTTGCTAAGAGCAAAGGCTGATGGGAAAACAAGTTTATGCCTGTACTCGAAAAAAAAAAAAAGTTCCCAGTTGAGATAAAATGATTAAACTCTGCCTGAGCAGCTTATCAGATTGAAACATCCCCTGCACCTTTGGCCTCCAGCTCCTCCCCAAGCCCCTATGCTCGCTGGCTGCTGTGCTGTCCTGAGCACAAACATTCTGACCAGCTCCTCAGCTCTATGGACCCAGAGAAAGACAGTTTTACTGCCTCAGGATACCGGCTGGGATGACAGGACTTGCCTTCTCAAACATACTCAGTTACACACCTACTTCACTTCAATTCCCTGATAGTCCTCCGCAGCGTAAACAGAGTCTACAGTCCAACCCTGTCTCAGAGACGGAAATTTCCTACAAGCCCACAATATCACAGCAAGACCACAGGATGGGAAGTGAAACCTAAAAAGATTTAGAAGTGAGTAGAGTTTAAAGTGCTGGTCACTAATTGGGGACAATTCCAAGAGAAAAATCTATTTTGCCACACTTTGGAATCAAGGATATGAATATGTCAGGATCAGTGGCGGACTGAGCCCACCCAAAGCTGAGGAAGCTGGGACATCTCCTTCGGGAGCTCATTCACGTTCCGAGAAGCACTGTATTAACAGACTATGCTTGGTTTCGTGGTCTGGTGCAACCTGCTGTTGTGTTCCAAAGCCAGCAGTTAAACCAGCTCTGTGAGGAGCCTGCCACAGCTTTCTTTTCCTCTTATGAGCAGGTCACTCGTGTCAGAGCCTAGGGGTCAGCACCAGTGCACACTAAGGCTGCTGTTCCCGGGAGGAGCACCAAGACCTTGACTGTGTTCATCAGCTGATCATTTTCAACAAGAAGCTGAGGAAAAGGAGCGCCCATCACACTTCTGTGTTCAGAGGACTGGGACTGGGTCTCTCCTCCGCCCTGAGAGAAAGCCATACTCTTAAACAAAGGAAGGTATTATATGGAAAGAGCTGGATGCCCTGCCCTCAGTGGCTATGCCTACAGCTTGGGCCTGGTGACCACAGGGAAAGGGTGGGCCTGGTTACAGAGGGTAGCAGGCTTCTAGGCTTACAGTCAGCTCCTGGGCACTGCTGACTGCTGGTAACTATAATTTATTTTAAGAAGAAATTCAGAAAAATAAGCGCAGAAACACCCAAGTTTGCCGCCTGCTGCTGTTTCTATACTCAGCCAGAGCTACGGGACATGAGTCACTTGGTCCAAAAAGGTTAGAAGAGGCCGGTAGAGGAGGCTGTGTCATTACAAGGTTGCAACACCATGTCCTAATATAACCCCAGCTTTGGCTCCAAATGTAAAAGGTATTCCATACTACCATAATCCCAAGTCAGTGAGGGGCAGAGAAATCTGTCTTGCTAAGAAGACTGGAGAAGCTGTGCTCTCCTGTACCAGAGAGTATACATCATAGATCAAGGGAGGATATATTAAAGTTACTGATGAAAAAAAAAATAGTTTTTTAAATACAGGTTTTAGCTGTGGGAACTATTTGTCCAAAAATAACTTGGATCGTATTTTTGCATACAAGACGCTAAAGAAGTTCAATCTTGCTAAAAATTAAAATATTAAATCCTAATGCACACACACACACAAATAAACCAGCAAGTATTGATCTTTTGTACTATGCTAGGCTCTGTACCAAAGACATCCCCACCGACCATCTATGCCAGGGCTGAGCACCCACAACCAACGGCATGGGCATCCTGCTATTGGGCAAGTTTTTCCCCTACTCTTGGAGAAACTTTACACAACCTCCTCCTTCCTGTGTTCACACATTTACCTTTCTGCAGGATCTCTAGATGCTCCCACAGGATGTCCCCAACAAAGTCTGGAGCCAGCTCGAGGAAGCATTCTTTACCCAGGGCACACAATGCCGCTCCGTTCATACAGAACTTCTGGAAGTCCACGCCTTTCAGGCTGAACTCATTCACAGCCCACATCACCCAATCCCGAACATGGGTTTCTGTCCACTGCCGGGGGTCTGAGAAGAGAGACCAAATGAGGACATGGTAGGTCAGGCTGGGGAGCAGACAGTGAAGGGACCGAACAAGGCTGAGGAAACCAGTTACCCTCAGACCTAGGGACCAGCATCCTGGTCCTTTCCCATACTTCTCCCCACACTCAATCCCACCTCCCCTGTTTTGCCAGGTAGGAGGAGCTGTGGTCAGTCAACAATAGTATCCTTCTTTCATTCAGACCAAGATTCCCATCGATCTCCTTTCTCCCTTATTTCCATTAAAAAATTTAAAAGCCCCAGATAAGAGAATGTGCCTTCTTGAAAAGCAGTAGTAGCAATGTAAAAGGTTTCCCACAAATGGCACTCTCAACTCTTCAATACACTGGAGGCTTTTATACTGGATTATTTTCATCTTAGCCACTTATTATTTTACAATAATCACCACAGTCAGTAACAGCACGTCACTCAAGTGGCATTATTAGTGACTACACTAGACATATGCCCTGCAATGTCTGCACCTGCCACAGGCCCGACTTTGAATAGTAGTGATGACATATAATCTGCATATAATACTTAGGGATTGACAGAGCTGTATTTGCCAATATCACTAAAGGGGCTCAAATGACAATGGGCTGCCGTGGCCACGTAACTGATGCTTGAATCTAAAAGCTAACTTCATGAGATGCTAAAATATCCACGGCTCAGAGGTTATTTTGTTCTGCCTTCTGGTCCTCATAGAATGTTTGGGATTGTTTTCTACCCAGGTTTAGGGTAAAATTGGAAACAGAAGAAAAAAATATACATATATACTCCAAAAAATCTAAACCAAAGCCCCAGTCTGACCATGCTGGAAATCTCTTATCCAGCAGAGGAAGAGGCATGATTTATACAGACAACCTTCCTTCAACTTTCTTAACTACAACAACAACAAAAGCCTTCCTGCTCTTGACTGTCCAATAAATGTTCCCAGGTGAAGCTGATAATTCTTAGCTCACTTCTTTCTTACAGCTCCAGACCCTTTCCGTTCTCCATAAACCCAAAGGGCGAGCACACCTGCCAAAGTACATGGAAGCAAACAGAGCATAAACTTCAGCCCCCAGGATTTATCCACAGTAACCCAGACTGATCCTACAACAAACCTTCCAAACCTGTCTGCAACTTGGACTTGTTTGAGGAGCTTACAAATTAGAGATATCTAGCACCTGTTAAGATTGCACTGGTCTAGGCTGAAGCCTAGCTGGAAGTTCTCAGAGGTCCAGAGAGTCAGATGTACAGACAGGTCCAGAAACACTGTCCTAAGACCAAGATGGTGATGACAAGCTGGGAAAGGGTGGATCCTCAGCCCCTGTACCTCACGGATGTCTGCAATAGCCACTGCTGATTCTAGTGCTGCTACTCGAAGCCAGCCTAGCTGGGGGAGAGCAAGAGCCTTCCCTAACACTCTGGCCTGAGTGACCCCTTTTCCTACTGTAAAAAGGATACCTTTGGGGATTCCCAGTCGCTGCTGCTCTTTTGTGAAGCCACTGAATGTAGCTTTCAGTGCTTGGGACATCATTTCTTTGCTGCTCGGAGTTAACAGAGGGACATCTGCACATTCCATATCTGTAAGGAAAAACAAAAACAGCATATGAAACACGAAAACCACACAGGTAATTAGCCACTCACAAAGAATGAGAGGGTGTGAATGAGCCAGAGAACGCAAGCTGAGAAAGAACTGTGTTAATGTCCTCATCACAGCAGGTAAAATTGAAGGGGTTTTCCACAATATGCTCGGCCCCTTTGAAAAATAAAAAAAAAAAAAAAAAAAAAAAAAAAACCCTGTGTCTTGCTTACAATGCTCTGTACCCTGGTGAACAAAATATGCTTATTCTTTCTTCTGATCTCTACTATCCATGGCCCCCATTTATCCTTCTTATTCAATGAAACCATTTTTGCTACTACATATTTTCAGTTACCTATAAAAAGAAGAAACAATATTATTCATTCAACCAAGAATTACTTCGTGCTTGAAATATAGCAGGGACCATAGAAACAGCACTGCCCAAGACAGATTCTTGCAGTGGATTCAGTTAAGAAAACCCTATAGGCACAAATGATTAAATACAGTGTCAACATGGGCTCCAAAGGAGAAGATGCACACTAGCCGAGAACCGGAACTGCAGCAACTCCAGAGGATCAGGAGAAACTTGCCATGGGCAGAGAGATGGCTGATGTGAGAGCCAAGGGACTCTCCGAAACTACAGAAGAAAAACACACTCTAGCTTAGCTGTTCTCGGAGTGTGGTACCCCAAGCAAGCATATGAGCCTTGCCTGGAAATGATGGGATACAAATTTTCAGTTCCCCTGAAGGCCTACTGGATCAGAGCCTATGTGTCTGCTTTTCAACACAAAGCCCAGTGCTGAGCACTAAACTTAAGCAGCTCAGTCTTAGGCACAGCATAAAAGAAGGTCATGAGATAAGAAGTAACAAGAAGATGAAAGTAGAGTTCTTTCACCTCCTTGGTTAGGTTTACACCGAGGTATTTTTATTAGGCCACTGGGAATGGGATTATTTCCCTGATTTCCTCTTCTGTGCTTCTGTCGCTGGTGTATAGAAAGACTACTGGTTTTATTATTTTTTTGTATGCTCATTTTGTATCCTGCCACTTTACTGAAAGCTAACTGGCTAGGTATTTTCTGTTTATGTACAGTACCCATGTCCCCTACAAAGAGGGGCACTTTGACTTCTTTTCCTATGTGTATCCTTTTTGTTTCCATTTTTATGCTCTAACAAGACTGAATCCTATACTAAACAGGAGTAGAGACAGGACAGTAGAGACATACCTCGGTTGAGTGATATAGAAAAATCAAGACTGAGCTAAAAGCTCCCCTCCATCTAGTCTTTGTCATCCTAAAACGTGCTATGGAGACTGCTGGAGAAAAGGCAGCCATTGCCTTACACAACTGGGAATTCTACAAACTACACGATCAATATGTGCTCATTTGTGCACCAGTGGCACTATTGCCATGGGGTAACCAACTGTTCTCGGGCTTTGAGGGCCTCTCCACAGGGCAGAATTCATGCCTGATACAGTAAGCCCTATCAAAAACTCACGGATGGGAGGTCTTAGGCTACACAGGGTGAAAAGTGAATACTGTTGGTTAGCTAAACTGGCATAGCATAAACTGCCTTCTAAATATTTATGCTTATACTCATCAACTTATACTCCCATCCTTAATCAGAGAAGCCTCTTCTGAGTAAATGGTAGTACATGAAGAAACTCACAGCTACAGAATAAGTGACAGATGAATGCTCAGCCCTAAACAAGACATGTATCCCATCCCCTCTAAGGTATAGGGAGCAAAGTAGGAGAGGAGACAGAAATAATGTAAGATCTATATGACAGAGAGAAGGGTTATAAAATACCATCTTCTGAGGAAGGCACAGTCATTGTAATCTCAAACACACAGCAGCTGTGCGTGCCTGCACTGGGTCTTCACAAGAATAAGTTTTTCCACAGTCCAGCATGGAGGAGAGAGAGGCCTAGGGAGCCCTACCCTTCACTGTGAACTATTTGCTAATCGATAGATTCAGGCAGATAAGGAGTCGCTGTTTTAGTTGTGTACCCAGTGGTGACCCCACCAATGGGTGGCGGCCAGGCTCCAATGAACAGTTCCAAACCAAAGGTCACACAGATGGCCCTGATTAAACTAACTGAATCACAAAACAAAAGTAAAAGTCCTATCTAGGAAAGCAGCTGTGGGGAGGATTTACAGGAATGGTAAGGAGATAAGAGGGAAGCAATCAAAATACACACGTACACAATTTTCATAGAACAAACTTCATTTTTAAAATTACAGAAAAAGAAAGAGAAATAAAACTAGTAACACTAGAAAAAAAAAGATGAGCGATTATTGAGTCAGAGTGATCAGGCGGACAGCTGTTAGACATGAAGTTGAAGAGGTAAGTGAAGATCATGTTAAAAAAAACAGGCCACTTTATCCTATGGAAAACCCAAAGCTGCTGAAGTTTAACCAGAGGAACTCGCTGCACTGTTAGTTTGTAAAGAGTGGTTTAGGTGCACACGAATGGATGCAAGGGAACTTGTGAACAAGTGGGAGTATTGGTTCTGCTGAGAGATGATAGCGGCTTTGTCTAGGAAAGCAGCCATGCTGATAAGATAGGCAGGCAAGCCCCAAGTAGATCCAGGAAGTCCCAATTATGGCCTCTGTAAGAGGGAAAGCACAGTGAGTATCAAATCCTGCAGCCCTACCAGTGTCACCATTTGCCAGACCCACACAGGATTAGCCTCCCACACCTGTAGGCCCTGTGCCCGATCTGAGCACAGGCACAAAGGCAACACCAAGCATCTTCTAAATGCATCCTGAGGCTATTTCTCCCCAAAGCTAAACCCTCCGAGCTTTTCTGTGACTTTAAGCGGTGACTACCTGCACTGCCAGGAGCTTCAGAAGCCTGAGCTGTCAGTGTACACGCATGCAGAAACTGGGCTAACATGACTGAGTTCTTTTGCTGGCTTGTTGGAGAAGTTCCTCGGTAGGGAGGAAGGAAGGAAGGAAGGAAGGAAGGAAGGAAGGAAGGAAGGAAGGAAGGAAGGAAGGAAGGAAGGAAGGAAGGAAGGAAGGAAGGAAGGCAAGCTCTGAATGTATGTCCTCCAAGAAAAGGAGATCAATATATTGCCTCTGAAAGACAAAATGAACAGAGGCAACACTGCATGACTGAGGACAGCTTTCAGCCATGCTACCAGAGAGCAACCCAGTGTCCCCGCCCTCCTAAGAAGAAAACAGTAGACATAGCTACTCTCCCAGGCCCCACCAGTCCCAGGGAGTATTTGAATTGCCAGAGCGAGCCTCCAGGAAGATTGACAAAATGATGGAAAATCCCAGATTTTGGAATAAAAAAATGAAAGGCTCAGGGAAGGGATAGTCGTTGATTACACAACATCCAGCCCTTCAAACAATGAAATAATCATCACATGAGTCACTAAGGAGCACATCAATGTTCCCCGCTCGTCCTTATTTCACTAATCTCAGAACGGCTAAGTGGCATTGAGCGCCTCCCCTTTGGGGCACAGGTCAATTTTACTTCAGAGAAAGAGGCCCTTTAGTTAAGCAGGGAGCATGACTTGGGAGTTGGGAAAACTCCAACAACCTCGGATGCTAACACAAAGCTAAACACACTTCAATCAACGAATACTTGGTGAATTCAGTATTTCTCAATTTAATCAACTTTGTTCCCTTCATGTCCCAGCTGATATGAATTGAGGAACTTGAACTGTGTGGTTTTGTCTCTCTGTCTCTGTGCCCACCATTAGACTAAAAAGTCATGAAAAGGGCTTTACTGATGGTGGAAATTGGCTGAGGCCACACGTGGGACATGCAGGCCAAGGCTAATAGAGTGTCTGTAGGGCTACCATAAACTGAACCTAGAATGAATCTAGCAGGCTGGTGCCCATTATCTTCTAAACATGAAAGCCGGGACAATACGATGCCCTCATGAGAAGACAGCCAAGAACAAGGACAACGGCAGAGAGCCTGGAGGAGGAGGATTTCCTCAGGCTGCATCCTCTTCTACAGCAGTGCTCTGGTAGTCTGCAAGGACCAGGAGTGTTAAGTGGATGCTTTTTTATGCAGTGTCTGCATGCTGTTGGGGTAGCAAGCATGCCCATTCTCTCACTTGTTTTCTCTAATGGAAGTGTCTGGAACTATCTTGGCTTGTCCACCTCAGTGCTCCCTCTAAAAGTCTAGTTCACATGTAGCCACCTGGCTCTGTCCCTCCTGTAGTGAGATCTAACCTCTAGGTCTCCTGGAAGATCTCTCAAGTCAGCGAGAGAAAACAATCTCCACATCTAGGACACTTGCATTGGGATGTAAGCTCCATCAGACAGCACTGTCGTTGTTTTTGGAACCAAAGGCTGTAAAGAGGAAAGTCAGAACTTTTCTGCATTTGTAAAACTCAAGATTTGGACTTAAAACAAACAAACAAACAAAGAAAATAAAAAAAAAAAAGCCCTTTCTCTACACAGCAGTTAACAGCTGGCTGGGTTGTCTTTTCAGTAGTGTGGACTAATCAACAGCCAGGTATGGTGGTACAGGCCTTTAACTTAGCACTTGGGAGGCAGAGGCAGGCAGATCTCTGGGAGTTCAAGGCCAGCCTGGTCTACAAAGTGAGTTCTAAGACAGCCAAGGGTGTTACACAGAGAAACCCTGTCTTGAAGGAGAAAAAGGAAATGAGATCAATAATCATGTTCAAAAGTGGATAGATTAAGCTTGTTACTTAAAGACCAGTGGAAAAGTTCCCTCAATACTATCTGTGATTGTGTAAACTCTGGTAATTACTCATATCAAAGATGAGGAGGAGGAGGCGGCAGATGGAGAACCTGCCATGGCTTAGGAAAGAAGACATTACTGTTCCAACATTTACTTCATTGCTATAACACTTTGCATTATACAGATACTCTCTAATCTTGGGAACGGCATCTGGACATTAATCAGTATCTCCAGGAACATTAACTAATTGTATTTCTTAGAAAAATACTGAGATTGCCTTTGTGGTAATAATTACAATATCTTAAAATCAAACAACACGGCTCTCAAAATGCAGAAACCCAGACTTGAAGAAAAAGTGTGCCAATCCTCTGGAGACTCTCAACACAATGCACGGAAGCTAGAGTCGTATGTTAAACCTCAGGACGCTACCTCTGCAATAACATAGGACTCACCCTACATTTCTGAGAAGACAATGGTAAAAACCCATGTCAAGGTACACAATGTGAAGTAGGAGCAGGCAGGACAGCTCTCCTGAAATCTCCAGGCACACTGAGCCAGCAGCACTGGGAATGCATGGAAACACCAGCCTGCATTTCAATGTGGCCTACTCCTGACAACCCCATACCATTTCAAGGGAAACAGAAAATAAGAGTTTCTAGTCTGTGTCTCAGTCCAAGTTAAGGGCTGTTCGGTTTCCAAGAACTCTTCAAAGGTGTCTTGTGTGTCTTCTTCTACCATTCTTTGGAGTTCTCTAAAATACAACCGCTCATACCAACATTACAAAGAACTTATTTGAGGTAGCTTTTACTTAGCAAGAGGTTCAAGGCTTAAGGGCCTTATAAAACTATAAGTTCTTTCTCCTGCTGTTCCCAACAACTGATGTAGAAATGACCACAACATCTGGAATCCACCAGAAAGATAGTGAGCAACAGAGCCAAAGACAAGAATCCCAGATGAGCATCCAATGTCGTGTGAATGCTACACCAGGAGAAGCTCTAGACTCGACAGGGATCTTAGGCCTGGGTTGGGTACTGCCATAAACTGAGCAGCCGGAGACAGAGGTGGGAAAGCTACCTCATAGCTTTTTAAGACTTTGTTCATACACCTTTCCACCATATCCCCACAGGGCGACAGTCCTGGGCAGGAGGTCCTGGGAGGTCCCCTTCTACAAATGTGGAAAAGATGACACCAGAACAGCTTAGCATAGAGTCGCAGAACAAGATCGACTAACTAGGGCCAGAAGACAGATTTCTACTCTTGAAAATCCAGGGTCTTCCTGCTCAGCTCCACTACCAAAGGGAACAGACTGTATAAATATAATCGAGAGATGGAAAAATTTCGAAGCAGTAAAAGACAAGATTTATTTTTGCTTAAAAATTAGATAAATATGAGATATTTTAACAATTAAAACTATTCTAAGACTCTTTGTTTCATACAGATAACCCCAAAAGGAATTATGGAACCCTGTTTGCAGCATCTACTGCTCTTCACCTTTCCTGGGACTAAGGGAAGCCTTCCTTCCTTCCATCCACATGAAGCTGACGGGTTAAACGGCAACCTGGCTAGTTTCTGTCTGTCTTCAGCCCCGAGTTACCTTGATGGGTTGCTGTACATATGACATAGAACTAAGTAGTTACACAAAATTTGCTGATATTTTTTCAGAGTAAGCAGAAACTTAGAAGAAGCCGTCTGGCTTACATGGAAAGGGAAGAAGCAAACACACGAATGAAAGAATGCCCAAATGCAAAGATGGAGTTCTAAAAACAAGGGGGAAAAGAGAGCAGGAGACATGCATATGGCTGACTTGCCGTCTTGATCAAAATCTGCAGACTCTGCTGTCACTTTCTCCATTAGGCAACTCACACTAGGGAAGCCACTTACTAACTCACCTCTAAAAAGAGTTCTGTTAAGAGGCAGCCCCTGTATCACTGGGTTTTACAATTTTGATCTGATAATTTTCAGATGTAATAGTGTACTGAATCCTTATTTCATATCTCTCTCTCCCCCACACACACACACATGCAAATACACAATAAAGATAATCCAAGCAACAAGTCATTTCATCTTCTAATGTTCTATTGTCTTGAGGGTTTGAGATAATAAGTTCTATAGAATGGAAACTTAAGAGATAGATGAAGTCAAAGAAAATGGGGCTTGAAATTATCTTGCCTGGTACTTACTCCAACCAGGTCTACAGTTCATCTGCTGGCCCACTTGAACCACAGAACTTCTGTTAAGTCAATATCACCATGATTGAGAAATTGGCACAGGGGAAGCAGAGAGAAATGACTTCAGATCAGGATAAAAAGCCATCCTGAGACTTCCATGTCCAACATGGGAAAGACTAAAGTTATCATTTGTCTTCCTAATGACTCATGGCCTTGTGAACTTTCAACTCTAACTAAGAGCACACCAAAAATGTTGATGTTCTGACAAACACCAAAAGGGCAGTTTCAAAGAGACAAGTTTCCTAGAACAAACCCCAATGTAGGACAATAACACAAGGAGAAAAATGGCTGTGGCCAGAGGAGCTGAAAACTCCAGCTGCTGGAAGTTGCTATTGGCTTCTAAAAGGGCACACCCACTAAAGGGGCCAACCATCCCAGAAGAATGGGAATCTCAAAATCAGTGAGTACTGCCCTGTCTCTTTCACAGACAGTAGAGAAGAAGCAGAGTCAAAGGGAGCAAGGCCTTCAGTTTTGCTCTTGGGTCCCCTAGCAGGCAGGAGAAACTGGGCAGACATGACTTCAATCCCAGGGGCAGGTGGGAGGCAAGAGTTCTTCTGGAGTCCCTGGCTCAGGTTTCATTAATGAAGTGATACGATGTAATGAAGGAATGACCGGGCATCAACCTGGGGGTCCCCACCAGGTCCACCCATTCCAGTCATGCAGTGTATCACTGTTCCAAACAACGGAACGGCATGAGAAATGGAATAGATTCCCATCAGGTATAAAAACAAACAATTGGGTATGAGTCCTTCTCCTCTACCCCACCCTCCAGCAGGCACCAGCCAGTAAAAACTAATCCAAAGAAGGCAGCAAGAAGTGGCACAGAAAATCCCCAATTCACCCTCCAGTGACCTGGCCGTCCAAAAATGTGAGCCAGTCTCAGATTACAGCATCTCTCTGTGCCAATGCACACAGCCACCAGAGAACACACACTGGGGACACCGTGCCAACTCAAAGGTAGGTGCCTCTTCTCAGAGAAATGCTGGCCTAGGACAAAAGACAGGGTCTCCTAAAGAACAGCGGGCTCTCCAAGTTGCTCTGAGCCTGAGAAAGCAGTATGCAGGTCCACCAGGCACAGTGAACATCTGTAGGAAGTGACCTCAGACTCCCCCCTCCTTTCCCTCACCCATCCCCTGCCCTATCCCCCAAAAGGAGTTTTAACACATTATTACCACTGAGGTCCTGAGGATCTGGTGAGTCACCAGGCTCACACATGGTTCCAATGAGCCCTTGACCATTACATGGTAGGGAAGCAGGAAAAACAAATGAAAGCGGTTGTAATTCGGCAGCACTGGAGTTCAGACCTGCCAGACAAAAGGGATTGCAGGCATGTTCCCAAATGCGTTCAGGCACCTGACATGCAAAAGCTATTTTTAATCACTGGATTTATTTCTTTCCAAGCCCCTCCACCATCCTCCACCTCAGTACATGTAAAGGAAGGCACAGTAGGACCCAAATCAATTCCAGGTGTTCAGGGAAACCCAGAAAGGCTCTTCCGTTCCAGGAGAGAAGCCAGAAAGGAGAACCGGCCCTTGAGTCCTGCAGATCAGTGCTCTGACTCTGTCCCTAGCACGGCTCAAGTCTCCCACCCAAAATACCCAAGGAGGAAACACGTGGATGAAGATGCCCTGCTAGAAGGCCTTTGAAATCTAAATCTTCTCTAGCAGCCCCAGCCAGTGAAGGCCCAGGAAATGGTCTCAAGACAGAGATCCGATTCTTCATTTTGTTCTCACTTTCACAGTTCTGTACACCTGGGAGGTTGACAGATCCCTGAAACCCGCTGTCCTTTCAGGCACTGCAAAGAAAATAGCATGCACAGCTTCTTGTCAAAAGTTGCGCCAGTTCAATTAAGACACCACACTCTGCTGAGCGACTGTTATGTCCCACTAGACGCTGGCATTTCACGTGCATATCCCACAACCATCATGGCAGAGCACACCCCGGAGGCACAGCAAGCTCAGGAAAACCATTTCCACTGAATCTCTCTCTCTCCACCCCGATGAAGGAACAGAGCGATGTCTCATTCATTCTGCACCTTGTAACCCAACCTGCAAGGAGGAAACCCTTTTGGTGGCCATTATCTAAAATACGTTTGCCATGGCAACACTTCACACCTACACAAATCCTGGGGATCTTTAGTTTTTAAAAGCTTCCCATGAGTGCCACATTAGAATCAACAAGACACAAAGAAAATGTATAGTTCTGTACTCAAAATTCTATGAAAAAATTATATGAAAGAACGTGCAGTCTCTGCTTACACCAAACAAACCATACTAATCATTTATGGGCCTTTAATTCAGTGACTCTCCCATAGTTTAAAGCAATGTTTGGCGGGCAAGGGGTGTGGTTCAATGGCAGAAGGCATACAGCTAGCCCTGGATTCTAGTCCTACCACCCTATGGCAGAGCTCTTCTGCACAAGCACCACCTGGACAGAATGTGGACGCCCTTAGAGGATCACTTTCAGCCGTTTACAAGGTGGTCACATACTTCAGTGCATTTCCATCCTAGGTGGCTCTTTTCAGCTCTCGCCACACGATATGCCTGTGTACGTTTATAGAGTCCCAGGACAGTGTGATCCCTTGGTCCTGATAAACACAGTACCAGGCCGTAGTCTCCATGGACATCCTAGGTAGATGTGCCCGCATCTGCACACAGCCATGCTGCACACTGATGACTCTTTCTCTGTCTTATGCCTTCTGGCTTGGCAGTGTGAGGACTGGAACCCGGGCATTGCACAAGCTAGGCAAGTTCTCTACCAGCCAGCCCCAACCCTTATACTTCTGATATTACTAGTCTAACCTTTAACTAAAATACTCATGACAGGGTCAGAAGGCTCTCAGTAATGGCATGACATCGAACCGCCCCTCTCAAAATGATGGAAACTATCTCACGTTCCACATCTTGTTATTATCCCAGCAAGGGGTACTACTTCTGGTGTGTTGCTTATGGATTACTGATGAGTCTCGATGAGGGAGCCTCGACATCTCTCATCCCAAGAGGGTTATTAGGACAATCGACTTATTTTAATCTCACTGGCTTCCCACCTATCATTACCATCACTGCTTTTTAAGCAGAACTTTACACTGCAGACAGTGTTTTCTCAAATGTTTTAGTATTATTTCCTCCCCTCCTCAGCTGAGGAGACTGAGGCTCACGAAGGCTACTTCAGTTATTTCACCACCATGGCCAACAGGAAAGTGACGCAACCAGAAATTCACGTCCAGATCTTTAGACACAAAGGTAGATATTTCCTCTCTGTGTCTATTTGTAAAATAGCAGAAGGGGAGGCAGAAAAGACAGGCTTGCCTTGCCACAGGATGTAGTGTGCTTCAGAGAAGGGTAGACCTCAATCCTGGAGATAGCAGGATAGCAGGCAGCAGCTATAACACAAAGCTCCAGGGCCACTATGTCCCTACGCCACTGTATAAACCCTCCCCTCCCTGGACTGACCTGTTCCCACTCCTGACTCAGAACCTCAGTGGTACTTTACTGGAAGGTAAAATAGGAAGAAAAGGGGGTGGCCCGGGCACCCCCACTCCCAGGAAAGTAAATCCAGGAGAGTAGAAATGAAGCATTTTCTCCATGGGCAAAGGAAAAACTGGGCAAACAAATCGAGCTAAGCCCGTTTATTTAGGCTGGAAGAGGTAAAGTTTTCCTGCACTTTTGAACTGTTCTCTCAAGGCCTGCCTCTCCCTCCCACGCAGGAAACAAACACAGAGCCAGGCCTCTTTCACTGAGTGCTCAGGGGCTCAAAGCTAACCGGGGAAGAGGAGAGAGGAGCTGGGGGGCTGCCTGGGCAGAGACAGCGGGAGAGGAGGAGACAGCAAGGAGGACCAAGCCAGAAGAGAGGCAGAAGGCCAAGTGGGAAGGGGCTCCAGAGATGCCTCAATTTACTCCAGCTGATGATGTTCAGAAAGGGCCATTTTCCGTGAAGCTTGAAAGGAAATTCTTTCCCCGTTTTCTTATTTATTTAGAGATTATATAAATACATTTTAAATCCCCTCCCCTCTAAAAAGAACAATTTTCCAGTGGGGGGGAAAGCCTTGTTTGAGATGAAAGCCAGTCTTCAAAATCCCTCAGAGGAAGCCGGCATGTCTTGGTGCTACAGAAAGAAAAACAAAGTAGACATTCTTCCTGTGTTCTGAGGCTTTTTTATGCAGATGTGTTTTTCTTTTAATAAATAAATCTGGACGGAGAGGAAAAATGCACATCCACAAACATTCACACAGTGCAACTGTCTGTCTTCAAACCAGAAAAACCGTGACCAAAAAAAATGAGTGTGCAAGTGTATTTTCCCAATGGAGGAGACAGAGACGCTTAATGTGGCGCCATGAGCCCACACATCTGGGAACTAAGTGTCTCAGCCTGACAAGAGAGCGGCAGTCGAAGGAAAGGCAGAACCTGGGCAAATATCAGCATTCTGCTCTATCTAACCGTCTTCTGGCCAAAGACACTCAGTGGTGCCCTACTTGGTGAGCCTTTCAGTTTCATTAATAAGCTATGATGGTAATGAAAAGAGGAATCATACCCATTTTGTTTAATAAAACGCCTGCTTAGGAGTTGTGTCCTTCAGACCTAGTTCTAATTGTTGAAGCCTTGTATGTAGTACAGTGGCAGTTTTTCAGCTTTTATCCTTCCCCATTGCTAACCCCTCTGTACAGGTTTTAAAACCCCCTACAAGCATTCACAGCGGCCTCTCGCTTCACCTAAAAGAAATATTGCAAAGCCTGCACTCCTGTCTCCCTCAAGAGTACCATAAACCTCCACAGAGAATACCCTACTTTTTATGGTAAACTGAGACCAATGAGGTGATCATCGAAAATCAAGAACACTGGCAACTATTCTGCCACAGCCAAACTCTACCGCCAGCTCTATGTGAACTCATAGGGCATCAATCCCACACCTAGGGTCTGGCATTTATTGGCTTCAAAGCAGGACTTCACATTGATGTACAGCAAACTGCACTGTTTTGATCCATACTTCTCCATGTTAAAAAAAAAAAAAAACTTTATAGCAAGAATCTGCACACACCCTATTAGCTATCTATTCAGCCTTTGTACCATCTGCAACTTACTAAGAATGCTTTCTGCATCTTGCTCTATTCTAAGCCCCTGATGATATTTAAAAAAAAAAATGGAAAAAAATCAAAAAGGCAATGGCCAAGTACTGAGCGTTATAATGCAAGACCACAGACTATGTAATACTCTGACACAAACACATTAATCAAACCCCTGTGGGGACAGGTGTTCAACCCCTTACAAATCCTCCCGATTCCACTATCAACACATCCACATATCTTTGTCTCCATCACAAATATATCAAGGAAAGACTCAGACAAAAGCATTGCTGGTGTCAAAATAGGAGGCTTAGGATTCAGCTGATCTACACCATAGGTTGATTCTCCCCCAGCACCCAACAAGTGCAAACGAAAAATCAGGCTGAAATTCAGACTTCTGCACACCAAGAGAAAGAGGTGGGGGCAGGAGCAATGGCGGGGGAGGGGCAGTGGGTCGGCTTCAGCACCAGAAACAATGGGCAGTCAGAGAACAATGGCTACAGACAAAGTCTTGGTCTATTTATATCTGCCCCTGTGAGTCCCAGACAGGAGGAACTGGAAGTCTGCCCTGTATGCATAGCTCTAACTGGACCAGAGCTGGGAGGAAGATGAGGTCACCATGAAAGCTGCCTGCTGGGGAATGAGCTATTCTTTTGCTCACACTGTTCCTTCTCAATCTATTAGGTCTCTAGCCAAGTGTAGAGCGTGCTTGCCCTCTCTAGTCCCCTCTGAGATGGACAGACCCGAAAGGCAATTAAGGTCTCTGTCTACACAGCTCAAGAAGGGAGGGATGCCACGGACAAATCAAGCAGCCCATAGAGGTCAAAGCTATGGCTCCTGAGACAAGGGTCTTATCAGGTGGTCTTATCAGGTTTGTTCATTGCATGAGGCCATGACACTACAAAAGCGCTTTTCTATGGGGACATTGCCCAGCTCACTTCTTTGGAGCTGAACAAAGGGACCAACAGACAAGACTGAGAGTGTATCTCAAGGTTAGAACACCTGATGTGTTCTATCTGGGTTCAGCCCAGCACCACTGACAAGAGGCCAAAGAGGCCAAGGGCTGAACCATGCAGACGCAAATAAGGTAAAGATCTTTCATTCCCTTTTATCACTTTGTCTTCTTTGGGAATTTCATCTTTTGTTCTAACATGACTTCATATTATGATAATCAATTTTAATCCCACCCTATTGAGTTTCTTGGATTCTTATTCTTCCCACCAGCTTACTAAAATGGCTCCCAGTGGTCTGGTTAGCCTGTAACAGACAACAACCTGAAAATGCATACAGCCTCCGAATAGAAGAAAGCTGTAAGGAAAGAGCGCCCATCTCCCAGCCTCAGTGAGTCCCTGTGGGCTGTCACCCTGCTGCCTACCTACATCGTACATGTCGCCTGTATCTTCGAGGACTAACAAGCAACCAATAGTCAGCAACCATGCCCACTGGGTTCAGTCCTACAAATCCTAAGCACAGAGCTAGATTTTTCCAAAGGGCAAGAAATTTGGGGACCAATGCAGATCCCCTATGAAGCAATAATCAGGTTTCTACTCTTGCCTCTGAGTCTCCAGTAGTGACTTCCTTCCTTGCTCCGGGAAAACCAGCACATAGACAAGCTAAAGGAAGTCGAAGTAAGGCAATTCTCCTCCTTTTCATTTAAACACCTCAGAATGTGAAAGAGAGACTCCCTCAGGTTGAGAAGGAACTGGTGGTGAGCACCTAAGTGTCTTATAATTTTAGAGCTGAGGCACAGAGCCGACAAGGTATGGCATTGCTGGAGCCAACAGACCCAGAGGATAGCTTAAGACTCTGCTGTGTTCCTTCCCCAGTCCCTTCACTCCCAAGTCCATTTTAGGGCACCTGGAGGGCACACTAATAAACCTGAGCTGCCAAGATAACTGAGATACCATGTACAGGGCCACAACTAGCAAGCAATCTAGTCGCTCGGTACAGATGGTAAAGACAAAACTCAGATAAAGACCACCTTAAAATACACCAGACAGCGGCCGCTGAAGTGGTGTGTGGAACATGTGATCTGATTCCATATTTCATTCAAACCCTGCTTCCTTCATTTCTCTCCACCCATTTTCCCTGCAGGCAAAACACCCGCTTCTTTCCAAAAGCCCTGCTGACTCATGCCAGTGTAATTCAAAGGAGCCACATGGGAGCCACATGGTGGGAGTGGGGACAAGGCTGAGAAACTCGCATTCATAACGTTCAGACCCGAAGCGAGGCTGACGGAGAAGACGTGAAAATTCCCATCCATTGTTCGCATGGTAAGACATGAGACAGCCCTCCTCGGGGCCTATCAGCCTTCAAAATTCCCTGCACGCCAGCAGCCAACAAAACACACCAGCAACCAGAGGCCTTGCCCCACACTGGAACATCTGGAGTTTACAGCCTCAGGCTTTGTATGTTCAACAATTCACAGACTAAAGGCCCTCCTTGGTCCTGTAAATCCCAATGCATGTCTCTAGTGAGCCAGACCCCTAGGACTTCAGGCATTAAAGGAATCATTTGAGAGTCAGTCCCTGCTAACGTCTCCTGAGCTGCTAAGGAGTTAAAGACCCAGAAACACACTTTGAAGAGAGGATAGTTACTCTCCCTGTACCATTAGGTTCCCAGCTAACCCTGTCATCTGGCTTTCTCCATGGTCGGTGCAGAGCTACCTAATTTATAATTTGGGCCTGCGTACCTCTTCAGCTTTGGCTGAAGAGTCACCCCGTGCAGTCTGCCTGAGCTTTTACCCCTCTCTGGTCTTGTTCTTCTATATGCCCTCAGTCTGGCTAAGTAAAGCCTCATCTGCAGCCAAGACGCAGAAAAGAATTTACAGAATTTGCTATAAAACCTTAACGACTCGTGGGAGGGAGGTGCTCCCGCCTGGCAACCAGACATAATCAGAAGATGAATGGAAGGGAAGTTGCCAGTGGAGGAGGAGCTGCAGGGCTGTGTCACTGGCCAAGGGTCCCACGCTACTCCTAGAAGAACTAGAAGGACCTTCAGATGTCATCTACCTCCAACTCTTTCTTTTCCTAGTGGGGAAAGGAAGTCCAGGAGGCGAACCACACTTGACTTAGTCACATGGTTACTAATCTGAGACCTTCTGACTCCCTGCCCAGTATTTTTCCCATCTATACCACCCCTGTTTACTCATTGTCATAGAATGGGAGAAGAGGGTCCTCCATGCCTGTCCCACCACCAAATCCTGGAGCATCACTCCGGATTAGCATTAATCCTCCCCATGCTCTTCAGAAACCCCAAGGGATAACTATCCAACATGGCGACACGTATGTGAAAAGTACATACTGTGGAGCCCTGTGCTACCTGCTGCCACTATGGCTCACAAGGGTTGAATGACAACCATAAAACTGTAGATATTTTCCCCCAAAAGAAAGGTTCCTATATCAGTGATTACTAAAGAAGCAGTCTTTGGTGGCATGACAATAGACTGTGCCCCAGCTCTGAAAAGCCGGGGTACCATTCTTCTCAAAGCAGAGGCAGTGAAAACATCAGTTAATGTCTGATCTACAGATCTGCATCTAAAAACCACTGAAAGGAGAACCAAGAGTCACTGTGCCATTTGAAGCCTCTCCAACGTTTCCATTTCAGTTCTTCTGAGGAGCCCAACAGAGTAACCAAGATACAGAGAATGTCAAGGAGATACAGTACTACCCAGGACCCAAAGTCAGAGTGCAGGCTTATGAAGTAAACCTCATCTAATGAAGGAAACTGCCTGCCTTTGCCCAGAGGGACTGAGGCCTTGGAGCACTCCTAGTACCTCTCCTCCTAAAAGCAGACACATTCGGAGTATTGGACCTACAGCTTTAAGGAATGATATATCTCTCCTAGTTAACACAGGCTTCTTACTTCTGGATCTCTCATAACATCCCTATGCATCCAGATTTCACATACTGACAATCACGCCACTGCCTCAAAGTCTTGCCTGCACAGGTCCACAACAGACAGCTATGGGAGCCTCTGACCCAGCCGTCAGGCAGACCCAATCTTCAGATCAATGGGCTAGACAGACCAGTAGTTGGAGATCAGAGAAGAACTGATCACTGATAAGAAGGCAGTAGCTAAAGCCACTCTCACCATCTGCCTGGGTCAGGTGGGAAAGAGAGGCCTGGACGCACTACCCTCATTCGATGCTAATGACTGGCTCTGCCTCATCAGGAAGCCATTAGGAAATTGCAGCCACCACAGCCCAAGCTCCCCGGGCCTGTGTCTGTATGCAGCTGGTGAAAGCGCACATTACCCATTGCCTCCACCCTACAGTACCGGGCTTTACTCTACGGAGAAGCCTAAGCAAGCCACCACAGTATAGCAGCCCTTGAGTGCTGGGTAGAGGCAATTGGAAAGTAGGTCCCTAGGGATTGGAAGATGGAGAACTCCGTCAAGTGTGTACTTTGAGAACTCCTTGGGAACCTGTCCCTACAGATGACATGCCTTTATTCCATGGGTGTCCACTATAGGCCGTGGTGTGTAAGAAGGAACACCAAAGCCATTTTGAAATGAGGCACTTGTGATAATTGTGCAACTCTGTGAATGTACTAAAAGCCACTGAACTTCTGCTATATGAATTCTATCAGAAGAGATAAACCAGCTACTGACTCAGAGGGCAATGGGAGTACCTTGACAAATGACAGCCTAGACCCTGCACTAACAAGTGACCCTTCTGGTGAGACAAAAACCATGCTGGTAAATATGCAAACAGCAATGCATGCTCCCAACTGCACAGATGCCAAGACTTTGCAGAGAGACCAATGTGGCTGGATTCCAGAAGCTCTGGGAAGGGAGATAAAGAGGAGCCTGCAGACGTCCTGGGATGGGAGGGAACCAAGGTGACAAGTATGATGCCAATTATGGTGAAGGGAAAAGACCAAGAGAGCCTGGGACCTCCCACACCCACCTCTGACACATGGAAATGCTTCAGATGGCAGCTAGACTGTGTGTGCCTCCCTGAGACACTGTGGGAGAAGCTGGACAAGGGCCATTTCCAGAACAGACACCTGGTGTCAGTGACTTCTGGGAACACTTATATAGAGGCCCCAGACTCTGGCGGGTAGAAACTCTTGAGTCCCTAGTCCAGTGGTTCTCAACTTGTGGGTCACAACACTTTTGGCAAACCTCTATCTCCAAAAATAATTACACTATGATTGGTACCAGTAACAAACTTTTAGTTATGAATTAGTAACAGAATAAGTCTATGGTTGGGGTCACCACAACATGAGGAACTGTATGTATTAAAGGCACACAGCATTAGGACTGTTGAGAGCCACTACACTAATCCCAAGCCACGCCCAGAAGAGGCTTCCCTTGCCCTCACTTAAAGATCCTCAGAAGAAAATGTACCTTATACTCTGGTCCCCGCCTCTGGCTGAAGGTTTCTCTCCCAACCCCGAGGAGGTAACAGAAGAGGGGCAGATAGGATGGAACCTTGTGAAAACAGACATCTGCAGGGTACAGCATCCCAGATTGGGATCTGAAGAAGGCCCAGTCATAACACGGTAACAGCAAGAGCATTTGAGGCAACTTTCTAGCTGGCTAATAAGTTCTGTCCCCTGGAATGTCCCAGCACAACACTAACTGGTTCCCTGGCCCTTGTTCAAACGGCAGGGGCAGCACCCTTGATGAGTAAAGCAGGGAACAGAGACAGGAGAGAAAAGAGAAAAGGAGACCCGAGGGGCAGGAATCAAGAGGGCAAGGAAGGACTCTGTAGTTCAGGGAACATATGAAATGAAATTCAGAGGAAAGAGAGAACGTGCTTAAGAAATAATTCTCCAAGCCTTACACACCCTCCAGTTGGGATAAAGCCCCGACTTGGCAGCGGGCTCATTGCTGCTTTATAATATACTGAATTAGTCACTGGGTTAGCAAGCACATTTACACACACCGGCACACAGCTGTTTAAAGGCGCACGATCCCCTTTCCTCGGTGCCAGAGTCTAGCTGTAAATCATCTGGGGTAACCATCAACTGTGAAGCACAGCGGTGCATGGGTTTTAGGGAAAGTCTGGATGAACCAGGACAGTCCAGCAGGTGCCTGCTCAGGAACAGGATGAAGAACCCTGAGGAAAGACAGACCGTGGGAGGCTTCCGTGTCCTGAAAGTTTGCCAGGTAGATTCATCGCCTACACCTTCATTTGTACACCTATGAGGGATATCCTGGCTCAGCAAGTGACCCGAACCTCTACTTGCTAAGCTGGGGTATCTGGTAGTTGGTCTAGGCTACCTCCCCAAAAAAGACAAGAGTTCTGGAGCAAAGATACCGAAAACTATTGGAGATTCGACAATAAGCATCCTATGAGCCTCCTTGTTGAAGTTCGAAGGCCTGTGTCTGAAAATAATGATTTGCAGTTGGAAACCTGGCCAAAGCCTGAACTCAGATTTGGTAAGCATGTGAAGAGAGAGACTGGAAAATAATGAGCCACAGGACCGCTCTGGCTCACTTGGTTAAAGGGGTGTCAAGTGGAAAATTTTCTGTAACCAGGTTAACAGCAACCGCAGTTTTAACAACCACCGAAGTAAGAACGGTGTCAGCTCAGCAGCAAAGGAGGACTGGGACAGAACCCGGTGGGCTAAGACAATGGTGACACCATTTCCTGAGACCCTGTGGTGTGGTTCGAAGGAAGGGAAAAGGAATTTAGAGGAATTATCTCTAATCCTTTCCATCACCGTGGAAGGGCTTTATCACCACCTTCCTATGTGGATCCAGAAAAGCACGCCTTGGAGAAGCTAAGTCATTTGCCTTAGGACAAGTTTGGGAGTGACAACCCCGAAATCAAAGCAGGGCTATCTCAGGTGCTGTTACTGAGGAACATGCTTGACCCAAGGGCAGAGATCACTTTGTACTGGAAACCTAACTATGAGCCTTTCCTTTCGATTAGTTCTCATTTGTCAATCAAGAAAAGTGAATGCTCTGTAACATACGATTATGCTAAGTAACCCACGGCACAACTAAATCCACCTGACAAACTTAAGAACCCAGCACTAATGACTAAATGAGATGAATCACATTTAGATTCTGTTGGAACAGGAACGGGGGTGGGGGGGAGCTCCGCAAATACTTTGAGTGGCCTATGTAGGAGGAGACAAATGCGCACCCTGTGCCAGCCTTTGCTAACCCAAATTCTAACTAACCCCTTGGAATGGGTCGAGTGGTAAATACACTGGAAATATTACTTTCCTACAAGGCATGGCAGCTGGGAGCAACCAGAGCCTTGCTTCATCTTTGCTCACGTACCGAATGAGTCATGCAGGCAGGCAGTGCCCGCCGACCAGAGAGCCCTGTGAAGCCAAGGCAACTCACCAAGGCCCCATCTCCCTGAAACTCTTATTTTGTTCAATAAGTGCCCCAAAGCCACTGGAGTCTATGAAATGTCTAAGTTATCCTACGAGGCCACCCACTGCAGAAGACTGTGGGTAAGGGCAAAAGAACTGTTACTAGGGTACCCTAAGAGAGGCCTTATTGAAGTGTCCTTTTTAAAAAGAGAGTCAGCAAAGGACTCCGCCCCCTGCTGCTCCGCCTCCTGCTTTAAAGAGGTTAGCCTGGGTCCAGAAGGCAGATGTTGATTTATTCCATGTGCCTGTTTATTTTTCTACAAACATTCCTGCTGCATCAAGTGGCCTCCAGGCCTAAACTTCTGTCCCCTCCCTGGAAAGTTCTCAGGCATGGCAGAGCTCTCATATCATCCCCCACCCCGTTTCCAGTTGGTAACATGGGGGCCCAAGTGTGAATTCTGTGTGCAAGTTTAGCAAATTTGCTAGACACCTTTCATCTATCCATCTTGGACTTGAAAATACATGTTGGAAAATTTTCAAGCCCATCCCTACGGTAAATATTTATAATCCACTGGATGATTTTTTTTTTCCTAACCCTGATGATGAGGATCCTAGAAGGAAATAGAACACACAGAATTGAGTCCCAGGATTTCTTTCTCTTAAGAGTATTGGCAGGGTGTCTCTCCAAATGGGCGTGTCTGTTTAGGTTAGGATTTTTTTATAAAGGTCTAAATGCAGACCTGTGACTATGAGCCTCTACGGCCCTGAGAAAATTATTTGAAAATTTCTGAGATTCATTTTCTTATCTGAAAGAAATAGGGATAAACATTAACTTCACAGAGGTGATTAGAGGGTTTGACTGTTTCTGTAAAGCTCCTAGTGCCTTGGAGGTACTCTACAAACATTGCTTTCACCCCTCTCAGCCCCTATGCCTCAAGTACGGCAATGTGAAGAACACAATAACATTGCCATGTCTTGTAGAATACTTTATTTCTATCAGGATATAAGGAAGGTGTACGACTGACTCTTGATCTGTATGAGATCAAGGATGCGTTTCCTGTACACATGCATGTGAGTCACCTTGGAGAGCTCATCTGTACTGAGCATCAGCTCTCCGCACCACATCTCCCACTAATTTAACAACTCCATGCATCATCGGTGACTCGGGCACTTTCTACCCTATGGACTCTCCTACTCTCTCTTCCAAAGAATGACAGCTCACTCTGAGCAGCATCCTTCAAGGAGAATACAGAGAATATGAACAGCTAGCAATTACCTCAAGGCCTGGAGTAAAAACAGACTTAGCATCCTGAGTCTCACATCAGGCCGCAGAAGGACTGAGAAGAGGACCTCTTCAAGCCAGCTCCGTCCACAACAAAGGAACTGTTCAATCTAGGCAAGATAAGATCAAGGGCTCAACCCTTACGCCTGCTCTGAGCTACTCACAAGTAAGGGGTTCTAAGTCAGATACTGACCCTGGTTTGAGAAGAAGACTCACCTTGTGGATGCATTAAAATCAACTTTATGTGAGTTCTAAAATTTTCCTGACAAGAATTGAATGCTCAGACTAAAAAATACCAAACTTAAAACCTTTCTGTTTCTGCTATAATCCACTATACCATCCCCTCTCGCCCATCTCCACCTCCCCATGCTCCATCATCCAGAGAAACCCAGGGTACTGGTGGCTACTCAGGATTTACAGCCATTTACAAGAAAACAGTAGCAAGCCCATAAGAATACTTCTCAGGCCAAGAGTTTGTCATTTGACTGGGGAATGCACTGGCCTCCAGGTAGACCAAAACAAAGATCAAATCAGCGAGGGTGCTGATTTTTCCTAAGAATAATAATACATTATATTAGGGATCTGATCCAATCTAACTAACCTCTGAGTAGACACACACACACATACACAGTACCTTAGCAAATACCCTCTGTTTTAAATAGAAAGAATAAATTAGTCATCTAAGATATCATTAATTCTTGTGTGCATCTTGGATACAATTACTTTATATAACAGGTACTGTGACAGTCAGAATTTTTTACTCTGTTTTGTTGTTTTCCAGAAGCATGCTTATGGCTGTCCAACTTTCCTTCTACTCATCAAAATGGACCTCACATGACATAAATTAAGGTCTAGAAGACCAAAGCAAAGCACATTTTTTTTTAATTTAAAATAAGTAAACAGGGTTGGGGGATGCCTTAAAAACTTTACTTAAGGCTCAAGTTCAACCTTTCACAATGTAAAAGTGCATACTTGTCCAGTAGCCTATAGAAAAACCCACATTTCTTTTTTTTTTTTCTTAACAAGTAACTAACCTGTCATGCTATTCAGTTTGCCCAGTAGCCTGCTATTTTGAAGATCTATGACATTCTCCTAGATCTGACACCACAAGAGTCTGGGCAACCTGTCCAAAGCCCTATTTGTCCCAGGTATGTGGGATGCATTAAATATGTAGAAAATATGCAGAGGAAGGGTACTTCCAGCAACAGAGAAGGGGATGGGTGTCTTGTTGACATTTCAATCTCATGGCAGTGTTTATTATGGCTATTATGCAGGTGTTCATCAAACAAAAGAAATATTTAACATGAGTGACTGAATGGATATGCCAGGACATCTGATCAAGTCTGGCTTTGGTTCTGTCATTTCTTTGTGTGTGACTCTGAGAGAAGAACTTGGCCTCCCTGATGTATGATCCCCTTATTCACTAAATATTGGCATTTCAGAAGATCACTGGAATCTCTGATGGGTAAAGTCATATGTCCATCTTTAACACAGAACCAAGTTATGAGGCGTATTTCAGCAGACTGCTAAATGTGCATAGCAGACCTCAGCTTCCCCTCCAAATTCAGCATCTAAGTGCTTCAGAAAGCTGTGAGGATGGCATGCATGTAAGTTTAGAGTTGGCTGCAGCTGGACTTGAATGCACTTAGCACTTTCATAACAAGGTTTAACATCTTACTTCTGTGAAATGGGAAGAAATATTTGACTAGCACGGAATGGGATAAAACAATGTGGATCTTAGACAGAAACCTAACATCCAAAAGCTAAAAAAAAATAAAATAAAAATAAAAATGAACAAAACTCAACACCACCAAGAAAACCAAGATGAGTAGGAATTCTATGTGCCCACTGATAAGAATTAAATGGCAGTCTTCCTTGTTTTTCTCCCAGATAGACATGCTGAACTTAGGCCCTTGTTTCCCAAAGAAGGGCAACTGTGACAGATCTTTCTCAAAATGTAGAAATAACATCAATAAAATGAGATCACAGATAACCAATGTGCGTAGGCGACTCTGCAGCCGCAAAGGCAACCTTTGAGAAGCAAGAGGGTCGGTGTTTACCACACCCAGTGCACGGTTATAGCTTCCTGGACGGCTGGCAAGCTAAAGCAGGTGGTACCCTGTCTGCCCCCAACTCCACCAGGCCGGCCGTGCCCGTGGAGGGGTCAGCTGGTTGCTGCTCAGGAACCACCTGTGAGTCCCACAAGCAAGCATGGGCCCTTCCCTCTGTGCAAACAGGCAGTAAGGACCTTGACTCACTGGGCTTGTCAGGAATTGGTGCTGAGGTGGCTCACAGCAGAGTACATTCCTGCTGCAGGAGGGGACTGTTTCTCAACAGAATAGAACAACAACAAGGGGCAGCGTCCATGAAATAAGCCATTACTCAGACCACATGGGCAGCTGTGAGGACACAGCTGGGTCGCCTGCTATACTTACCAGACTACTAACCCACATCTCTCTTCCTCCCATTCAGACCCCTCACTGGAGCTGCCTTCAGCTGGTCCTGCTACCAGAGCTTATGCAAAAAGGAAATTGTGTATTAGGAGCCCAAGAGGAGACATGACTCTTGGCCCAGCATTACCCTGAGATGACATATTCAGAAATGAACACAGACAACTTTGAGACAGGGCTTAAGAGTAGAGCACTCAGTTAACATGTGGTACTCATGACTGCTCTGAGCAATTCCTTCATCAGTTCCTAATACCTTTCTGTGATGTGTTCTTTACAGAGGTACCCAGAATTCCCCGGTGAGCTATCAACAGAACTGAGGGCTCTCTCTAGCTCATTACCAGCCTTTACTGCGGCCTAAAGTCACAAGATATCAGTGTTAAGAGAAACCTTGCAGGTTATCTTCTTTAGCTAACTTATTTGACTAATTAGGAAAGTGCAATTCAGAATAAATAAAATTGCTTTCCCCAAAGTCACACAAACAGGTACACAGCATCCTCCTGACTCCCTGGCTTGTCTCTCTGTCTCTATCTCTCTGTCTCTGTCTGTGGTGTTGAGCCTACAAAGTAAACCGTATATATCACACATGGTACTTAATTCCACTCTGCTGATAGGCCATGTTCTTCAGTCATGCCCACTCTCCATTGAACTCTGAACATTAGTAGTATCTGGATGATGTAAGAAAACCCATGCACAAGTCATGACATTAACCAAAAACTTAGGCAAAAAAAATAGCAAGAAAAATAAGGATCAGTATAAAATCAGTCACATGAAAAGTTTTCCACTGTGAGCTCTCTGTGATGAATTTTCAAAAATACACTTTAAATCAGACTATCATGCCACATTTTTTTTGAATGTGAATGATGACAAGGAATTGCCTTAGGAAAATAAGAGTTTCACTCCACACACACACACACACACACACACACACACACACACCATTAATTGAAGAACATTTACAAGGCCTGGCCTATAGTGAGAGCTCCTAAAGCCTTAAAAAAGAATTTCATCTATAAACACAAGTGCCTGACTAAGTTATTTTCCATTCTTACCTTCAAAATATGTACCTGATTGATTCTGCCATGTTCGTTGAGGTTTAACGCCTATTCTGATAAACTGATATAGAGGTTTTAGCAACTAACAGTATGAGTAGGAGGGAAAGTAATGCAAGAAAAAAAAAAGTTCAGCCCTTTCCAAAACCTACTCAGTAACCCTGCTCTGTCCTTGAAACTGCCTACTCAGTAACCCTGCTCTGTCCTTGAAACTGCCATACTTTTTTTAAGTGTTGAAATTTTTTTATTATTTAAATGTTGTGCTTGTGAGGGTTGGGTCCCCTGGAGTTGGAGCTACAGACAGCTGTGAGACACAAGCCAGGGTTTCTGGGTACCTAGAACTCAGATCCTCTACAAAAGCAGTATGTTCTCTTAAGTAATGACCATCTCTCCAGCCCCACCCCCTTTTCTGAAGGGCAAAGGTCTTCATGAGGTTCCCTATGTCTCTCAGAATCAGGCATCTAACTTCTCTCTCTACTCTATGATCAATACTTTTTCCTTCAAGTCATTCTTTCCTTCCAAACTTGCAATGTTATCATGCTTTTCTATATTAAAAATAACTCTTCCCTTGTTCTTATGGCTCCTTCAAATTCCTCCAAGGGGCCCCTGATCTCCAGAAAACTGACCACGAACTACTGAAAAAATTCTAGCCAAGAACTATTGAAAAAGACACTCATCAGGCATAGAAAATACAAGGAGCCCTGGACGCAAGCACACGGGAAAGATAACATCGGAATCATCCTGACCAGCCACAGATATATGTGTTTTACATGTTTGGAAATGGCATCACAAACAGCGAGAACAGGCCCAAGACTGTCCACCACGCTACCCGAGACAAAAAGTTCTGGTCCAGGACAAAGCTTAGTCCCGAGGACGATGTTTTTAAAAGTCTATGAAATGCCACTTAAATTCCTTTTATTCTTTTATTAATGCTTTTGCACTCTTCCTGCCCTCCTTCCTTCTCATTTTTTTAGCCAAAAGGGATGTTGCAACTGAACTCACCGTTCCTCACCTCCTGAGCAGATGAGGGTTTGTATAATATTGTTTTGTTCTCATCCACTTGAAAGACAAAAAGAAAACCTACTTTGTTTTCTTTTCACCTCATTTTTATTTAACCTTAACATTATAAAAACTCATATTGGATAACCCTTACGACAAAACAAAGTTCTAATTATCTTCACTAATATACTGATATTTCCTGTCCCCCCAACTTTGAGTTCATTTTTCTCACTCACACATTTACTTGCCCCCAGCCCCAATACACACACACTTCCTGCAAAAAGTATACAGTTCCCCTGTGGAACTCTGCAAAACACACTTAGCGGCTTATCAGTTACCCATGGCTTCTTCAAGTTTCAAGTACTCAGTATGAACTAGTGTGAGGTGGTGTCTCGGGGGCTAAGGAACCTTATGCTTTACATGGAAGATGAATTGAAAAGTATTGCTCTTCAGAGTCGAGAGAAAACATGAAACTCTGACTAGTCCAGCTTGCCTGTTTTGGATAGTGTAAACCTAAAAATGAGCAACTGACAGAGAATGTTCTAGAGAATAGTCTGGACTAAATTTGGATGCCTAAGCTTGGAAACCGTCTTCTGATGGGAAGGTCCTACTTGATGTTTTATCGTTCTGTTGAGATTATTGCTAATACACACACCTTCAGAGTGTCATGTGGGTGGTAAGTTATATGATCCTCCTGTCTATACTGCTCCAGGATCTCAAATCCAGCTGCCTAAAGATGCTCAGAGCTAACAAGGTCTAATAACACTGAGAAGGTCAATTTCTATCTCCCTGAAACAGAACAGAAAGCTCCAGAAAGAAGCAGTTGAATAGTATGTGAAGGAAAACAAAAACCAAAACAAACAACCCACCCACCGCATTTTGGGTGGTGATAGGATTGAGCACAGCAGGGACAGTGGGGAAGAACCTGACATCAAGATTTCTAACTTGTACTGCAGTATGTTATCCTTATCACAGGCCTCTGCCTTGATATATACTATATACTACCACCCTATGTACAGATCAATTCCTTCCAGCATAAGGATCACAGACTAGCCAGGTGCAAGAAAAAGGTAACTCAGACAGACATAGGCTTCAGATACATAGTCAAGTTAAAACAGCTTATTGGTGTAATTTGGGAAACATTTGCTGAAGTTTTGTAAACAGGTATATCAATCCAACTAAAGAGAGAAGACAGATGATCATGAGTGAAAAGGACAGATTAGGGAACAGCTCTGACCTTTCTAATCCTGAATTAAGGACAGTGTAACAGCTATAAGCAGAAAAAAAATCTAAAATTCTGCAAAAAGGTAAATGCTACTTGTGATTCCATCTGAGCAGAGTACGGAACAATGCATCATTATGGAACTAATAAATACAGCATGGATCTATCTATTCATAAACAAGTTCCTCTTTATGATGGCTGCATGGCTCAAGGATGCTAAATAGTTGAAGAATCACTCTCCATAAGGCAATGGTAAAGGAATCCCCACCTTGACCATGGATGAGGAACCAGAGTCTGTTTCTCAATGAGCCATGGGCTGATGGAACTGCCCTACCTTCCCTATCGGCCCTCTGAACATATGCCCTGACACAGTAACTGGAGTCAAAAATAAATAACTTTTAGGGGGAAAGGTAGCGGTTATTTGCTGTGTAGAGACCAAATGAAATGAACCCCGGCCTCCTTACAAAGCAGGAAATCGAACTTGAACTGCCTTCAGTTTGCCAGTCAACATCTTTCGCCATCCAGACTTGAAACAATGGAGTTCACGGCAGCACCGGTGACAAAGGAGATAAAGTGGGCAGAAGCTAGAGGGTCAGGGACTTGATGGTCCCATCAGAGACCAAGGCTGGAATGCCTGAAAGTCACTGAAACACAGAATCCTGGTTCTGCTTCACCATCTGAGGTCAGAGTGACTGGAACCATAAGCATCTTCCAAAAGATACACATCTGGATGGCCATGCCTGGAGACACCCTTTCACCAAGCTCTCTATGGTACACAGGTGACAACTCCGCTCAAGGGAGTCTTTCAGGGATGGCAGGGAACCCCTATACTCCCTGAGCCTCCAAAGCGTCAGCCAGCACTGCCTTCTTATATAAAGTAGACTGTGGTTTAATTACCAGAGTTGCTGAAAATAACATAACACTTTTGCTTCAGGTACAAAATGCCTGCCGCAATCTCACCAGTGTCTAAGTTTCTAAAGTGTGGCCTCAGAAAAGGTATGGATGTCTATGAATATCACTTTCTCCATCTGGGATAAGTAACATTTCCCCCGAGTTGAGTGTGATCAAGTGCTCCCGTGAGCAAGTGTGTCAGCATGTGAACATACAAAGTGCACCCAATGCACATTTCAGGAGCTCCCTACGACAGTTGGCTAACAAGAATCTACCATCAACATAAGCTCCGGGAATGCCATCAGAGCTAGTTTTCATTCCGTCTATAATTACGCTGCTGCGTGTGCCAATGGGAATTAGCCACCATGCTCTGAAACAGGGAGATTCTTTCCTGGAAAATCCTGGCAGCCGCTAACCAGCTCTTGCTTTTGCAGAAACTGTGGTGGGGCCCAGAGCAAGCTGGTTTGGGGAAGTTGACCACGGCCGCTTTGTCTCCTAGGAGAGAAGATGTTCCTACAGGGTGGTCTGGGCTCTTTAAGAGGGAAGGAAAAAAAAAGTTACATGGACAAAAAGAAAAAAAAAAAAAACACAGCAACACAAACCAACAAAAAAATGCCAGGAATGCAAGCTCTGCCAACCAAGTAAATAAATAAAATGTGAGATATTTTATAATAACTGGACAAGACACATTTCTCAACCAAGCAAGATGGAAAAAAACTTTACTTTCCCCCCAAAACTCTGCAAATGTCCCCATTGTCTTTGGACTTGGAAGAGTTCCTGCTCTGAGGTATCACTGACGGGCTCTATCACCCAGAGGAAGACACCAGCCTCTGGACCACGCACAGCGGCAATCGGGCCTCGCCATACCTGCTGTCTACAGCTCAGAACACAGCCACTCGGGTGAGATGTCAGGCTAGGAAATCTTTTTCTCTACTCTACCTTCCTCCCCAAGTGGTCGATTTGGGGCACATATATACACCACCCTCCAGATTCCCTACCAAACTTGCCAAGGTCTTCTGAAAGTTCTAACTAGTCAACGTTTCTGTTGACTTGCTTTTTCATTAACTGCTCAACAGACTCCATGACCGGTCTGGCACTGAGTTAAGATTTTCCACATTTTCGGGTTTCATCTTCATCCAAGGATTAATACACTCATTTCACACATGCAGGAGCTGGGGCACAGGGAGATTAAGCAGTCTGCCCAAAGTCACACAGCTACTAACTGGGGATTCACACCCAGACAAGCTGGCTCCACAGTCGCTGTCTAAACCACGGGGCTATTTAGTCACTGACAGTGTGGTAAGTGGGATCTAGAACCACGGTGAGCAAGTGATCTAGAGGGCCCGGAACTCTCCCCTTTCTGGCTTCCAGTAACACAAAGACTGCCCCAAACTGAGAAGTACTTGCTTCTTCCTATCTTGAGGGACAGTAACAGTCCCCAGGGAATGGATATCCTCAAAGAGAGATGGAAGTAGGGGCTGAACCTTTTAAGTCTTACAAATGGGCAAACAGCCAGGATGAAAACTGTTCCTCTATGGCCATTGTCTTCGCCTCCCTATAAAGGTGGAGTGGAACGGGAGGGAGGGGAATAAAGAAGCAGCGTCTGCTCCCACACCCTGATGTCACAGCCTCATCCACTGTTAAGGAAGGAACCAGGAACAAGTCAATGCTACCTTTGGTTTAAACCTGTATCAGGCCTGAGAGAAGTGTGCAATGAAATTAGTATGCCCCGCTTTACACTTACAGGGGAAATTGAATGCCAGTGTTATTTTAAAGTATATATTAACTTGATATTTGATGCAGTCAAAAATCCTGTCAGACCTCAACATTAAGCCAAAGTGAATAAAGGTTCTCGGTAAAGTCCTAGCCACAGAGAGGCTGACAAGTATCCCAGTTCCTCTGTCTCCAGTTTCAACCCTCAGACTGCCCACTGCATCTCTTTGAATCTAGGAATCTGTAGAGGGGAGGGGAAGGAAGTTCTGGTTTATTCTCCGAGGTAACATCACACCCTACGATTGTCTCCACACATAAGAAACTTAGCAATATAACAGAAAGCAATAAAAAAAAAAAAAAACAATAAACACGAAGGTCACAGTCCTGGATGCAAAGCCATGCAATTTAGACACAGGTGGCCTATGAGTCTGATGGACCAGGTAAAGCTGCACCTAATTTCTTATTTTTCTACTCGTGAAAGCTGGCAGTCCTGGCCATCTCTGCAACCCAAAAATTTAAGTCTCCATTGAAGTTTCTCTGTTGCGCTTCCCAAAGGAAACCTGCAGTATTACTCAGTGTCTATACGCTGACAAGTTACAATCAGGGACTCATTTGTCTTCGGCCACTGGCTCTGTGGAGAATTTTGCCTAAGTGGCTTAACTGTTCTGTGCCTCTAGCTCCCCATCTGAGGGAAGAACGTAATATTTTCATAAATACAACCACAACCCAGAAAAAAAATTATAATGATCAACAAATTATTGTTATTCATTTTCTCTAAGAAAGTACCAGAAAAAAAAACTCATCATAGTAAATAGCACAAGATTCCTGATTTCCTGGACCAAAGGAAATTTTGTTGCTGCACTGCATTGACACTCACTTTTAAAACCTGGCCAGTGGCTTGGAAGCTTTTTTTTTTTTTTTTTGAAAATGGATTTTACTGTATTGCTCAAGTTGGTTTTAAATGCACCATGTAGCCATGTAGTTCAGGTTCACTTCCAACTTGCATTCCTTGAACACTTTTTCTGATGAGAAAAAGCCAGTGTAAAGACACCTTGTATGACTGCAACATTAGGCCTGCCCAGATCTATTTTACTGGTGGGACAGCTCAATAAAGTTACTTGCCCCACAATTTATTTTTATCAATAACTGAAGTAATAGCATCAAATGCTTTAAAATCTCAAATATTTAATATTTAATTACCAAAAAACATGCTTCAGATGTTTCTATGATCTAAAACACGTGCTGCAAGGGGCTCTCACTCGCGACAGGTATGTGAACTGACGTAATATACATGATGTTTCCCAGATGCCCAAATCTGTCTCTTCCCCATAAACACACATTGCACATATAAACAAGCCATCCTTAAGGAAAGGGCCTATTAGTTGAGTTTATATCTTCGCTGGGAACTCTCCTTTCACTTCTGCTATATATGGTTTCAATCAATTGTAGCACAGAGAACTTCTGGCTCCCTTGAACACTCAAAAACAACCTTGAGAGCATCGATTCTACCTGTAGCTCTCAGTGCCAGAGAAGTCTCCACTGCCCCAGGAAAGGCCTCAGCATGGTTCTGACTGTCATCACACTGTGACAAGACACAAGCCCAGCTTTTATACAGAGTCAGTTCCGTGATGAATGTCAGGAGAGTTGGGGGGGTGGGGTGGCGAGGGATGGGACCCAAATGTCCTTATTAACATTTTGAAGCATGTCAGAATGTCAAAACCTCATTTTGGCTTGTTTGTTTGAAAGTTTAAAGAAAGGGTTAAAATACGGAATTCACTCCTGCAGAGAAAAAGGTTAGGGAACAGCAACTAAACTTACTGATAATTGGACCCAATAGAGATTTGTTTTGTGACAGATGATTAGTCCCCAAAATGCATCGCCTTCTCCTTGTATCCTTCTATATCCTTTCCCCTCAAAGTCGCTCTTCTCTGAGGCCAGCTGGAAGCTCCCTATCCTAAAAGGAGGCACAACTCCCTCTCAAACTACGCTAGCTTCGGAGATCCTGAAGAGTTGATTCCATCTGCTGAGCACTAAAATTTCCTTCTAAGACAGAATTCAGTGTCTTTACTATCCCTCTCTTCTTTAAATCCTTTAAGCCTTCTAAATGAAACCATGAACCAACGACACTAAGTCACATCTGGTGTTGGGATGCTTTCCTGCTTCTAGGACCTTTGGTACCAGACGACAAAACACGGCAGAGAAAGCCAGCGAAGTTAGTAACCTACATGAATCCCCAAATTAAACAGATTCATTTCATTTCTCCTCCCGGTACCTCTTCAACCTAGCAAAGAGGACCCTAAGGGACCTGTGACAGAGACGCTCAGGACTCAAGAGTGCTGGAAATGTGCTTGAAGGCCAGGCAATTCGCCAGACACCCTTTCGGCACTCCGCAGAGCCCTCCCATTAAGTTCCATTCTGGGGAGACACGGAGTTAGGGGGTGACCTGAGAGGCAGTGTCAGCCCCCCTTGCTTACGTGAAGGTTCTCGCTTATGTGGGAAAATTGAAACACCAGAATTAGGACGCTGGAATATCTATAAGCTTCTTCCCATTAGTCACAAAAAAAAAAAAAAAGCAGCTGTGAAAATAAATACCACCACCCCCCCCCAAAAAAAAAAACACAAGGGTCTCGGGCCACCAACAGTCAGTCGTCCTGGCCTCTGCATCCATGGCTCCTGAGGGAGCAGCGCAACCCTGAGAAGTGGAGGGGACCCAGAGCTGGGGTGGGGGCCTTGATGTCGCCACTCACCCGGGGAGGGAAAAAGCTCCAAATCCACTTTTTCTGTCTTGATGATGGTGAGAGTCGGCTTGAGATCGACGGCCGCTTTCATGGTGCCGGGAGTTGAGGGGGCCGGCGGGATGAGAGCAAGTTTGTTGTAAATGTTGTTTTGCTTTTTAATGGGGATTTTGAACCCGGGGGGAAGGGGACAGGGCGAAGCCGACTTTCTTCCCTAAAATCTCAAATTCCCGCTGACTGCCTGCCCCGCGGGAAGGTGCACACCCAGCCCGTCAGCACGAAGTTGGCACTTGGCTGAGCAGAGAGCGCGCTCGGGTCCCAGCCTCGCCCGCGCCTCGCTCGCCCGCCCGCTCGCCCGCCCGCCCGCTCGCTCGCTCGCTCCCCCGTCCCCGGCGCTCGCTCTGCTGGCCGGCGCTGGCGCCGTGCAGCTCGCCTCGGCTTTAGGGCGTTCCTCCCGAAGCCCAGGCCCAGGGTCCCAGCGTCTGCCCTGCCCACTCCGCGGGGCGGCGGGGGCGGGGCAGCGGGGGCGGGGCCTAGCTCCCGCAGCCAATTACCGCCGGCCTCCCAAAAGCGAAAGGAAGGGCGGGCTCGCCGGACCCGGACCCCGCAAAGCTGCGCAGCCCCGGCTACTCCGGAGTCAGGGCAAGGGCCTCAGGCCACCTCTGGTGAGAAAGGCGGGCGCGGGTAGCTGGCGTCCAGGGGCTGCTGTCACGGTCTCGGGAAAGTCCGTCTGATTCTGCACGCATTCTTGAGGGCTTGGTCACCGCTGCGGCCCGCTCCGGTAGCAGCATAGTTTTCCAAGTGCGTGTACATCATTCATTCACAAAGCTTGACACACAGGACGTGAGGCCTGCTTGGGTACGCACCGAGGGGCGCGTGCGGGGGATTCCACAGCGGGTGTTCTGGGAGGCCTCCAGCCGAGACATGACTCAGAATCCCACCCTCGGGATGGTTAAGTGACAAGGGTAGCCAACATTGGTGAACGGAAAACCTTAACCAGCTTCCCAGCTCAGAACCAAGCCTGTCGGAGACCCCCAGAACTCAAGCCCCAAAGCTCCTGGATTAAACGGGGAGTCCAGAACCCATAACTCGTTCTTCTGCTCTATTAGAAAAAAGTTCCAATATCCTTTTCTACATCACCACATCCACCAGCACTCTGGTGTGAATCTCTGCGACTCATCGCTAGCCCAGAGAATCACGGTGCACATCGTTGTTATATTTGGGAACTCCCAACGCTCCAGATAAAAAGGCAAGCCAGGATAATCTATAGGTTGCCACCGATAATTAGCTAACATACATTAACAAATTACCCAGGACATGGTAGCGCATGTGTAGCCGGAGCAAGGCACTGACATCTACCTTTGATTAAAAGACAACATAAATCTTCCTGAGCAGCCTCAGGGAAGGCTATTCTTGGTACTGTTTCCTGATTTCTAAGCATGTGATGCTCTCCCACCCCATGTCTGCAACTGTTAACTTCTGCTCTAGGAAATTCCAACACACCTGCTAACTTTCATCTAAGCATGTTTTGGGGGGCTTTTTGTTGTTGTTGTTGTTGTTGTTGTTGTTTGTTTTACCCCCTTTGGGCTTTAGCAGTGTACAGGATTTCCAAAGCAAATCAGGGTGAAGAAACGGCAATAGAGTGTCAGTCTTTGGGTCCTGGTCCAACCTCCGGGCTCCACCCTTCTTGGTCACCAGAGAAAAATATGTGTATGTGATAATCCTCTTTTTTTTTTTTTTGAAAGAACAAAGACTGTTGCAGTCCAGCTGTGTTTCTGCAAGGTATGAGAAAACAATGCTGGCCTCCAGATGACAAGAACAGACACTTCGGATCCTGGGAAAAGCTTAGGGAACCAGCTGATGAATAGATTGTACATCCACATGCCAAACAAGCAGCAAGGGACAGAATCTTGAGCTGGTCCTGACTTACTGTGACATCTGGAGAACTGAACAAGCGAACAGTTTCTTGGGGGAATTTCATTTTGTTGTTTTGGTCTTAGGAAAATGCTGGAGAGTTCTACTCTATTTGCAAAAACAGCTTGCTCAGAATCACTCCTTTTCTCTCTCTCCCACGGGTCACACCTCTCTTCCTCTACTACACTAGTGTCTAGTTCCACTACTGCTTACATGCGTGCATGTGAGACACTCAAGCCACCAAGAGAGCGCTGTAGACATTTTCTGCCCTGGCAACAGGGAGGGAATGTATTCCTTGTAAACCTTGCACAGTGCCCGTCCATTTGTAGATCTTCCTGTTCCCCTCCCTGTCCCAAAGTGCAGGAGCTCAAATGTGCTAATGTCCAAACCAGAAAGTGGGTTGGGATGATACTGAAGGCAAATGTTCCCAACATCACTAGGCCTGTGAAGAGCCCTGGATCTGGCTGAAAGGCCCTGTAGGATGAAAAGCACTGAGAGAGAACCAGTTAAGACAGTTTTACATGTTTGGGACATTAATAATCCAACCAGGACAGAGGACAGTAGCTCACTTAATTAATGTTTGACAAATGGAATTGGTATTCTCTTTATAACACAAGTAGATTTTTTTCTTTAAACATTCTTAGGGAGTTTAAAAGACATTACTATATATATATATATATATATATATATATATTCTTTATACCTGAGCACACTGTTTCAAGACTGATGGTTTTTAAGGCACCTGGCAGGGACAGAGGGAGGGGAAAGTGGGGGGGAGGTAAGTAATGTCTCTTTTGAGTTTGCTTTTTACTGGGGAGAGAACTGATTTGTATCTTTAAAAACCCTCAGAGTCTAGCAAATTACTTCTGACCAAAGGTTGGGACTCTGGAGAATAGGGATATTGAGTCCAAAAAGGCATGAATGGCATCCAGACAGGAGTCACCTTTATACAGGGATGTCCTCACCACAAGGAGCATTGAGCAAAAAATAATAATCTCCGTTCTACCCTCAATCCTACCCCAGACTCACTCAGTAAGTATATAAAAATGCATTTAATTTCAAAGACTTCTGGAAGCTCCTGCCTTCCTCTGCAGAAGTGTGCTAGAATTCTCTGCCTTCTGAACCTTTAAAAATAGGCCTCTCTGAAGGGAACACAAAAACATTCGACCACTAACAACTGATCCCAAGCGAGTTCATGACTCACAGAGGCTGACTTACTGGTAGAAATGTAAGGTTTTTTTTTTAACAAGCTCTCAAGCTCTCAGTTAGCAACCTGTCTAAGCTGCACTTGTGGTCTCCTTTCAGGCTGAGAAAAGCCAACAGGCCCTGTCATACCCTGAAAAACACGTCAGAAACTTAACTCTGTACCAAGCGGTTTCTATTTGGTGCAAAGTATGGGGGGGGGGGGTGGAGTAAAGAAAAAAAACTGCCCCAGGCTTCAATATCTACCATTTAAGCAGCAATAAAATGGAAAGTTGGAGATAAGCAGGAAATTAAAATAACTATCAATTAAACTGTAATTCCAAAAGGCCTCAGGGTCAGCTTAGGAACTAAGCCAGGGACTCAGAAGGTGGTGTGGCTGAGTGCAGGCTGGCTCTGTGACCTCACCAAGGCCACTTAACCTTTCTGGTGTCACAACCTCATCTCTGCTTCAGGGAATAAAACCACCCCTGGATCTTTCTAGCATGGAATACACTCATTAGCTATTGTTCGAGTAATACAATAAACAATGGACCATAAGAGAGCTGCGGTTGTTTGGCAGAAAGGGAGGAGGGTGGGGAGGATTGAAGGCCCATTGGGCCCAGAAAACTCTGTAATAAACAGAGATACTGAGCAGCAAGGGTTCAGAAGTGAGATTCAGATTTTTAACTTAACCAACTTGCTCTTACTAAGTTACTAAGGTAAACCACTTAGTCCTGAAACTCACTCACGTTCCATGTTTGAAGCAGGGAAAATAATAGCACCCACCTTTCAAGATTATCTGTTTGCTTTAGATAATACCATATGTACACAAAACTTCAGCAGAATGTCTAAGGTAGGAAAGTGTTCAATTAACTTCAGAAGATTATCATTGTCTTTGGGACTCAGAGTAAGGGAGACCAGCACTTTAAATCTGTCTCCCCGGACAACTCTGTGGAGTGGAGTAGATCCTCAGTTAACTGAGAGCTCAGATAACTATCGTAACGAATTTTAAAATCCAGTCCCCTTCCATGATCCTTGAACAGAGAACTACCTGGCCTTGCTTGAGAATTTCCAGCACTGACTGAGGAAGAAAAAAACGTGAATTTGTATTTGTTCTGAAAGTGAGGCAGAAAGGTACTGTTCTAGATCATACTGGAGGCAAAACCTTGCCCTTTCTCACCACATGATGAGAGATAGAAGCCTGTTAGTGACTTCCAAGTACAGCCCTCCTAGCCAGCGGAAGATATAAATGAGCTTACTCTTGTCGCACAAAAGCCCAACCCCATGTGAGTCTGAACAGGTAGGTGACCAAGCACTGTTCCCAGAAATCCAGCAGGAATCTGTGTTGTTTTCGGCAAGTACATTGCAGACTAAGCACCCTCGTTCCCTGTGGGTGATAGCTTGGCATGGGCTAGGAGGAGAAAGGGGGTCTGGCTTGGCTCTATTGCTGTCTGCAGTCTCTTAGGCTATAATTATGAGCCATTCAACTGCATCTGCAGCCCCAACAATGTGGGATGGATTGGCCTAATCCACAGACCAAGCGACATTTTAAAATCCATCAGTTTAGACATCACGTATTCTTCTCACAGCAAACCAGACTTGGCACAGACAGAAAAAGGAGAGGCGTTGCCAATCAAAACTGCAGAGCTTGGGGGCCTTCTTCACACCCATGGTCAGTGTGCTTCTCCTTAATCTCACTGAATGTCTTTCTCAGGATCGCTACTGCTTTCTGGGCCAGAAGAAGTAGAATGTGACTGCCCCATGAGCCTACGGGGATCTTATAATTTGGATCCCAATTTAAGTTCTTCTAAATTCGATTAGTGAGGAGATGGGGGAGTGAGGGCATTGGCACAGATGGCAAGAGAACTGGGTTCTCAAATAACATCGCAGAAGCCCCTAGCAACAGGCTTTTACCCCATGGCAACAAGATTCTATCCTACCCCAAGGACTTCAGGTGGTTTCATCCTAGCAGAAGGTTACAACCTTCCCCTGATCTTACCCAGTTTTTCTTTTAGATTATAAAGACAGTGCCAAACTTCAAGACGGGTTTTTCTGTATGCATGGCTTGAACTGTACATTCAAATAATTTCACTGTGAAATCTTTTCCCTTCCCTTAACTCACTTTCATTTTTAAATTCAAAGTCAGTCCACCCGAAAGACTTGACATGTACCACTCTGGAGATGAAGGAGCAGAGATAAAGTGATGGATGTATTTATCCATTCTGCATTTGGAGTTGGGAGTCAAACAAAGGAGGCTAGAAGGAAACAGCCCTGCCAGGGGAGAATAGGAATAGAAGGGGGCTCCTCGGGAAACAACAGAGGGCACAGTGGCTCTCTGTCCTCGTTTCTCTGTCTCCAAGAATCTACGATGAAATTAGGACCTAATAATGAACCCAGGACTTTCTCTCACGAAGCCAACTTCACCATCTCACATGACCAACAGCCATGAAACTGGGAGAAGGAGCTCTGAGACAGAGCCTCCTCATGCTGGAAGAGTCACAGTGGAGTCGGGGGAATTCGGGTGGCAGGTCCTGGGGAGTCACGGACAATGGCGGGGCAGGTCATGCGCAAATGTATGGGTATTTCTCGGGGTTTCTTTCCTCACAAGAACACCTGCCATAAGAAAGGATTTCCTTTTTAGAAGCTTTATCTCCCCCCTAGGAGACATCAATTTTGTGTTCAGCAGACTGAATGCCTGCTTGATATGTGTTGAAACACGCATGTCTATCCCCTCGGTTTCTGTTATACCCTGTGTCATGGAGATGAATATAGTTGGAACTCAATAAATAACCACATTTCATTAATAAACAGGTAACTTCTTAAAGTCTCAAATATTGATCTGTATATAGAAAGTAAAACTCATTTACTTGTCTTGGTTTGCCTACAAATGAGACAAGGTTGCCCAAAGTTTGCATTAAAGAACTAAACAGCTCTCTCCTAACCAAAAAGATACTTCTGGCATTTTATTCTAATTTATACTGCCTGCTCCGCTACTTAAAATATGGGCAAGATCACTATATTCATTTGACTTTTCGTTCGTGTCCTCACACAGGTAGCTGTTTGTGGAACGTAGCCTTTGGCTCACCACATGGCAAGCTAAGGATCTCACTGTTGGTCTGAGCATTTATATAGCATACTGCTCATTTCTCAGACTCTGCTCAGGAGCCCTTTCTCAGACTGAATCTTGCTCTGTGTGTGTGTGTGTTTGTGTGTGTGTGTGTGTGTGTGTGTGTGTGTAATTTATAAGAAAAGGAAAATACATGCAATGAATTCAAGTTTGTGTGTCTTTCAAAAAGAGTAATATATGGCTCCCAGGGAAAATACATGCAATGAACTAAAGTTTAGGTGCCTTTCAAAAAAGACATGGCTCCCAGGAGACACTGCATTTTCAAATGAATCCATTTGCTACAAGGTATTCAGCAATAAAGAATGAAGGGGTGCGGAGTACAGTTGGGATGAGCGTGGTGGGGATGGTTGAGCAGGATGGGAAAGGGAAAGACACGGAAGCCACTGAACTGCAGGTGCCTGCCAAGCCCACGGGGACAGGGAAAGGTGTCTAACCTCTCTTGCAGTGATAGAATCACACTCGCTGAATCTTTTGTATCTGTGCGTGGGGTAATCAAGATGTAGTAACAGAAAATCTGGCTGATCCCAAGCCACAAGAACCAAGAAATCCATGGGCTGTGATTGCGAATAAATGCACGGTACTTTTCATCTTTTTCCACTACCGAAAAACAAGGGAAACTCACACAAGTCACACTGGGAAACACAGTCTGAGTACTTCCCTTCAGTCACCACAGACATTTTGCTGCCATTAAGCACCTTTCCTTAAGCCGGGCAGTGGTGGCGCGTGCCTTTAATCCCAGCACTCGGGAGGCAGAGGCAGGCGGATCTCTGTGAGTTCGAGACCAGCCTGGTCTACAAGAGCTAGTTCCAGGACAGGCTCCAAAACCACAGAGAAACCCTGCCTCGAAAAAACCAAAAAAAAAAAAAAAAAAAAAAAAAAGCACCTTTCCTTGAGACCCATTATGGTTTTGTAATGAATTAATAGGAATTCCAGTTTTTTTCAGTCTCAACACTAACAACAACTAATAACAGGATCTAGAACACATAGCACTTGAATTCTCATGCCGCTTCAAATCTAGATGCTGAGCGTGTGTTTGTGTGTGTGTGTGTATGTATGTGTGTGTAAAGTGTGACTAGAATCTAAATTTCATGAATACACAGGGCATAAATCTGGAAAAACAATTTTAGGGTGTCTAGAAACTTACTCACATTTGTGACCCCCACACACAAGCTGCCACCATAAGTACCACCAAATATGGCACCCCTATATGGCCGACTGATGAAAGTCCACCTCAGGAAGGATATGTCTGCTTCATTAGGATTGCAGTTCACACTCAATGCTACTTTAAGAAGGCTCAAAGAGAGATGCAAAGTCAGTTAATCTGCAAGGAACCAGCTGTGCCTCCTCCACACCAGGCCTCAGCCTCAAGGTGGAATAAGGTGGCCACAAGCACTGGCGGTGACGCAAGGCTCAGCTGGTGACGCTCCTTCCTTGGAGACAGTGATTGAGAGTAGGAAGGCCCACATGGAGGACAGGCAAGGATGCCCTGGAATCCTTCGGGCCTGTGAGCCACACATGGTCAAGAGCTTCTGACTTGAAATGATAACTCAGGGGAGGAGAGTTGGGGAATAAAAAAGAAACCGTCTAGAAGTCCCTTCTTCTAGACGCTTTCTGCCTGTGATCTGAAACACGTGTTCTCCCAGACTGGGAAACCAGCCTGAAAGACTTCTTCACAAAAGGACCTAGGGTGGGACGCACCCAGAGGGATCCATTGGAAGGGGGAGGAACACAGCAGGGTGAGGAGCTGGCAGCTGTCTGGGAGGAAAGAACAAAAGGCAAGCAGCTCTCATGTGGCGGGTTCCCAGGAGAGACCCCTTTCCAGGAATTAAAAATTCTAAATAATGTTGAGAATTTTTTAAAAAATATCAAAAAGACTGTAGATTTTTTTTTTTTTGAATTCCACAATTCTGAGAGAGACCAATGGCTGGTAACAGCTATTCCACATGCAGAAAAGACCCAGTGCTCACACAGATGCCGATATTTTAGAGTTAATAGTGCTTTCTACCTTGGAGAACTTTTTTAATTGAGTTGAGGTGAGCTGTAAAGGTAAGGAGACTATTCCAGAAGACGCTTGTGTTCCCAAACACTAAGAACACTTCTTGTAGCTTTTTGCCAAGCACCCTCTTAGGCTTTGTCCTCTTTATGCAGAACATACCATTCAACTCTAAAACACCTAGGTGGCAGAAAAGCAGAGTGACAAAGCTCATACTCTAGCTCTGGACACTACACTGCTCTACTTCTTTGCCGCCTAGGGGTTCAGTTTATATTGGGGGACAGAGAGGGAGTATTCAATGACTCTTAGCTGCTGTTACCATCTTTAGAAACCACATTAGATCCTACAGTGGTGGTATACGCCTGCACTTCAGATGTTCAAAGGATGGAGGCTAGAGGGTGGGGAGGTTCAAAGCCACCTTTGGTGTAATAGTTAATGTTAGTTGTCCACATGGCAGAATCTAGAATCGCCTGGGAGATGGCCCTCTGGGTGTGCCTTTGAGAAATTATCTTTATTTCACTAATTGGGGTGGGAGGATCCATCCACCGTGGGTGGTAGGTGGCACCATTCCCTCCCTGGGTCCCTGGACCACATAGGTGGAGAAGAGAAGCTGAGCTCCTCACTCCTAACTCCCTGCTCCCCAAACAGTGGGTGCCATATGACCAGCCAATCCACTTTCCCGCTGCCTTCACCTGCCCATCATGACAAATTATGCCTTGAACTGTAAGAAAGAACCAAACCCTTGGCCCCCTTAAGTTGCCTGTATCACACAAACGGGAAAAGAAACTAAGACACTTGGTTACATAGCAGGTTTGGGCTCCATGAGACCCTGGCTCACCCCACCCTGCTCTTATCCACACCAGATATGTGACTTTTGATTTAGTGAGCGCAAAACTTTTCAAGAATGTTAATCCAAACCACTGAAGGCTGTTTTCTTCACAAACAGATTAGTAGACGTTGGCGCCCCTCTTGGTGTGTGCCATTAACATCAGATGCCCGGATAAAGATAATGCTAAGCAAGCAAATCACACAAATCCTTGATACCATTCCCTTGTAGATGACAGGAGGTCGATTCCCATTGTGGAGATATGAGGCACTACAGAGAAAGGTCTAGGCACCTGTTCATAGCTGAATACCAGTTAACAGCAACGATGAGTTCAGACCCTCAGGGCTTCTCCCAAAACTTTGTCCTCTTTCTCTTGGGTGGAAGGTTTGCCGCAATGATTTTGTACAACTTGAAGAGCATCGTATTTTCTGAAAGGAGCTGGCCTCACCCTTCCTTCAGCTTCCCATTTCTTGCAGGAATTCATCAACACTCATCTCTAACCCATGCCAGTGACAGAATTATGGATGTATACAGCAACCCGGAAAGCCCGGGTTTGCCATCTGGATGTGAGATGAGGTTTTCCATGCTGGGAATGGCTACCTGTGTGAACGTGTTACCCCGAAGGCTCCTAGGAAATGCTATGATAGTCTACTCTTTGGGCTGCCATTCTGAACCATCACTGCTCCAGGAACTCCCTCTAGCCACACAGATTTTCTATTCAGGGGGCTTCAGCTACATAATTTGCATTTTGGCACTGCCATTTGCCTGGTGCCTTGCCAAGAAGGCTGGCAGTACGGGACGCGCATCATCACCTCACATGCCTACTCCATCGTGGCAAGACCAATGCCGTATTGTTGGGAAAGTATTTCTGGGGGTGTTTGGTTAACTCACCCCACCTTAGCTCCAAGTTGGTTAAGAAAAAAAAAAGTGAAGCCTTGTCCTTTCCAAAAGCCACAGTAAATAAATGACGGAAAAGTACTCTAAAAGGCACATGGCAGGTCCTCGGGCTTGCCTTTTCTCTCCTCTTTTTCTTTCCAGTGACTTTGGGGAGGTTTGGGCACTGATCCTGCACACACAATACACTTCTTGTTCTTCTTTTCTCTGCAGAGCAGCCGTGAATAGCTCTGTCTAAAATTATAAGTAGGGGCAGCCCCGGGCTGCAAGAGATCAGAGCTCTCATGCTGGGCTTCAACAAAGACCCTGCTCTTTCCCAACAATTAGCCCTGCAAAAAAGGACATCTATCTCCCTCTATTAAACCCACCACGTGCCTTCAAGTCTGCCCATTGTAAAGCTAATTAAATAACACGCCTCTCTCCCCATGCAGGTCTCCTGATTAGTTTCTCTCAGCCAGAAACTTCTGCAAAGAGCCTGGAGATAGACAATCCAATCTTCTGCTTCTCAGAAGCCCCACCCCCCGCATCACCAATTAGCTATAGCCCTTGAGAAGAAACCCTTATCAATACGGTGGAATTCATTCGCGGTCCCACTTCCCCCACAGCTCACACTCCAGTCATTCCCAGCTTGACAGCATAGGCCTAACTGACATTCTTTTGAAGACCACTTATTCAGGAGGGAAAAAGTTTCTAGTACTTTGTGGTCTTTGGGGAGCATCTACCCATATCCCAGCCACTGGAATGAAACATTGGTGAAAGACTTAGACAGAGCCAAAGGGAGATGTACTCAAGGAGTCTTGGGTTGCTATCCCTTTGTACTGGGAGGCCCAGGACCTATGTAAAAGGCAAGCACAGTCTTCCAGGAAAGGCTTTACATACAAAGGAAAGGTGGGATACAAGCAAATGTTCCCACCAGCTCTTGGTAAACATCATGTAGAAATAACGAGGCGCTGCCTGCAGCCAGGCAGGCAGAGGCCTGCTTGTCGTCCTGTCTGCCCCTCGGTGTCATTTCTCCCTCTTTTCCATAGAAGGCCCTTGCTCGCTAGCTCGCAACCCCGGACTTTTGGGAATCTAGGATTATACACTTTTATGCATTTTTTTTTTACAAGCCCTCATCTCGTTTCCACTACGCTGACAAGACTGATCAGCAAATGTTCCCTCCCAGACAAGGTTTTCAGGGTCTTCCCTGCTGAAATCAGTCATTTCCTCCTCTGGGATCTCAGGACGAGCAACCTTCAAGTGTGTCCATGCAGGCTGCTGATGGAGCAATTGCTACATTACTGAAGATTATCTGAGCCCCTTGCTCCTCCCAACTGGTGGAACCACATTGAATTAAAATTTTAATTTCCAGCTTAAAACACAATGGCTTGGACATAGCAAATACCTGATAATGGTTGGAAAAAATACATAAATGAATAAATAAATAAGGAATGAATGAATGAACGAATGAAACTATTTTATGTTTAATATGGTGGTTGCTATGCCTGGCTCCCCTCTCTCCATTCTCCATTCCCCTCCACTTCTCTCCACATGGCCGGGCTCAGTCTGCTCATGTCCACTCTGGACTCTCCCAGATGTCTCTGCCTCTGCCTCTGCTCTCCCTTTTATCTGTAATAAACTTTCTCCTCCACCATACTCAGGGGCAGCGTGTGTGTTTGTATGTGTGTGTGTGTTCCTGCCCACACACACCCCCATATACAACTTCTGAAATAAAAACAGGAAGGAGACAAGGCTAAGCATTCCCAGTCCTACCGAATGGCTCTATCCCTGGGTTTTTCATGCCAGCTCCTGGGCTTAAAGCTTCTTTCTTGCTTTTTTTGGACTTAAGAAAAAAAAATCTTTCCTTCCAACTGCTTTTAAGAAAAGTCATCCCAGGTGCCATCACAACACCACCACACATGGGAGGCTGAGGTAAGGAGGGCTGCCCAGAGGTTAATGACAGGGTCAGTGAGAAGGCTGAGGGTACTTGTTGACAAGTCACATGACCTGAGCTTGATTCCCAGATCCCACACAGGGAAAGGACAGAACCAACTTCTGCAGGTTGTCCTCTGGCCTCCACCCGCTCACTGTGGCACATGTGCAGCCCCTCAATACTAAACAGTGAGAGTGGGGGGGCAGCCTGAACTATGGAGAGAGACAGCTCAAAACATAAGAAAAAAAGAAGGAGGAGGAGGAGAAGGGGAAGAGAAAAGGAAGAGAGGATGGAAGAGGAGGAGGAAAGGAGGAGGAGAGGAGGAGGACTCATTCATCTTCTTAAATGCCCCCACACAAGTGAGCAGATGACTACCTTATGAAGCAACCCAAAATAAGTCTCCCAGGAAATAGTGATGGGCCTCAAACTCAATAGAAGAGGAAGTACAGTTCTCCATAAGGTGGATATCTGATGGTCAAATCCCTCACATTCAAAAGCAGCCATAATAATCCGCAGAAGCCACTGCCTGAGGGTTCATGTGTGCCTTCGTTTCTAGGCACGAGGCCATGCGCTATCATTTTCTTTGCTCACTATCTATCATCAGAGTCAGAGCTCCTAAAAAGGCATGCTTTCTAATATTTATGGATATGTTCATGTAGAAAACCAGGAATACTCAGATAATAAATAATAGTAGTAAAGGAGTTTGTAACCTCTGACCTGAGACTTTGGGGAAGAAGCACCGTGGTTTGCTTGGCTTTTCTTTGTTCCAGCAAGCAGCCTGTGTGCTGAAGCGGCCTGAAGTCTTCAGATCAGCTCCTGACTGGCCATAAGCTGTTGTTTTACCTGCCTCTCCCACACCGGAGCACCTTCTATCCTCAGAGGTGCCTAAAGGAAAACTAATGCAACCTTTCAGACATATCGAAAATATGACGATAAATACAGACAAAAAGGTCTGCATTTTCTTATAGATTTGTCTCCTCAAGATAGGCCTGGCATAAATACAAAACAGCCTCTCAGTACCGAGCCTGGAGAAGCCATACCTGCTAGTTTGTCATGGGTGTATCAAATAGCCTGCCCTACACAAGTGAACTGCTGATAAAAAAGAAAACCAGAAATCATGGGTGAATGAGAATTATTATAAATAAGTATAAATATGAATGCCATTGTATCAATCAAAACAAAATACCATGTGGATATAATCAATGGGTTTTAATCAAAGGGTCTAGACATTCAGAAGAAATATATATTGCAAGTGTGCCCTGTCAGAGTTACTGGATACAAGAATTAAGTACATAGGATAAACACAATATCATGTATGGTGTCAGAGACTAGCATTTGTTATGTGAGCTAGAAATACCTGTATTCTGAAAAATAGCTGAAGTTTTGAGCAATGTTAAAAGGCTTACCAAGACACACAAGACACCTCTCATTAGGAGGAAGAAGTGCTCAGAATTTGCTAGAAGGAGCAGTGGACTGACAATTCTTGTCAATACATTCTAGGTAGCAGGCAGTTTAAGCAATGCTTCCAGTTAAGCTAGCCATATAATTCCACAACCAGGATCCCTCACTAGGAAATACTCGTTTCGTGCTGTGGTCAGAGTTTGCATCACGCTAAATTTCTGGATCAAACCTCAGCACCGACTATGAACGGGCATCTCTCCTCTCCTTGGACTGAAGTCAGGGTGACAGTGCTGGTCTAGCATGGAAGCTCAAAGAGCATTCCAACCCACCTCATGGCACAGCATCTCAGAGACACCCAAGAGGAGGAGAAGCGTCCCAGGCTCTCCATATGTACCATCTATCAGGGTGGAGATGCTTTTTCCTATGCTTCGTAGAACTCTGATCCAAGACAGCTGCGCAAACTACTGAAGACCCATATTAGCACAGCTGTTTCAAACTGCCCCTATGTCCCACCTACCACCTTTAACTGCAGTTTTCTCCTGCCATGTCTTTTGTCTTCTGTGGATTTCTATTAGACATGTTATCACTTTCTCGCCGCGAGTCAACTGTGCTATCATTTCCCCACCAATAAAAAGTAATATAGGGGGAGAAAAGAAGGCTTGGGGTGGCAGATGATGAGCTGTTTAGCCCACAGTCCCTACCCAGTCTTAGGAATAAGTGGAGTTGCCCTTGGAAGGTGGAGCTAGTGAAGCACGCTCAGCTTGAGCATGACCTCCCAGCTGCAGAATAGGAGAAGCAGACAGAGGACTCAGATCCCTCCCAGGGGAACTAGGGGGCGAGGGAAACTGACATCCGTTAAAGCTCTGCATCCCGTGTTTGGTGTCTATTGTGCATCTCCTAAAGCTAGAGCAGGAAAGCATTGGAAACTCTCACAAATGGAGCAGCCTGCCACAGCGCTGGTCTTACTAGAGGCTTTGTTTTCGTTTTTACGTGTTTTGGGGAATCCAATTGTTCCTGTGTTCCAACAGACATTTCAGAATAACTAAAACTGGAGTGAAAAATGCACAAACACCATATTCCGGGAGATGTTCCACTTAGACTCAGGGTTTATTCCTCCCAAATGCCCAGATTAAATATATTAATTGTATTAATCCTCTTGTCTGTGGTTAACTTGTAGGTCCAGGATGTTTATCAGATAACTGTTAGTGACTTTCTTTAGAATTTATCAAGGACAATATGAGATTGCCTTCAGTGAGATTTATTGACTGATTCATTTGAAAAATACAAAGAAATCATACTTCAAAAGTCTGCTAGCTTTGTTGACTTCAAATAAGCTGAAGGAGTTCCGAAATGAAATATTGTTTGTTTGGATTTCCTTGTAGTTCAGGAGGGGAGCAGAGCGCACCAATTAAGATATGTGGAAATGGATAACCGTGTACATAGCTAGATTTGCAGACTGTGTCTTCTTCCCAAGTCCTTCCCACCATGTTCTTTATGCTTTTTCCTGTTGCCTGTGATTCCCCAGCGCTCACCACAAGGTTATAGAGATTTAGGCCTACCTGAGCCCCAACTGAAGGTCTGATATTTAAAGTCAATATAACTTATGACAAATTACCATGAAAAGATCAACTTACTCAGCTGTAAAATAGAATTAATAATAACTCACAGGATTTGGGGTAAAATTCAAATAGGGTAATATATGTAAAATTTTAACTATGTCTGGCTCGATGTAAATAACAGATGGTAAGGGTTTTTTTTTTTTTTCATTTTAGTATATGTAACAAACATACCTACACATACACCTTTCAACTCAAGCATCCTCAAAACCTAAAAATATTCGTCTGTCAGAAAAAGCAATCTTTATAGCTATTCAATGCAAATAACAATGTATGCCCTAAATCAAGAAAAATGGCATAAATGTAGTTGGCCCATGTATTTAAATTTTCAGTGCACAAAAATAGCCCAGCAATGGGAAAACAATGGTATAAGATAAGCAGAATAAATGTATGCTTCAAAAAGAAATCCTATCACTTACTTCACAGGACACACAACGGCCAATTGAAAATAATCAGAGGCTTAAATGAAGCAACTAAATCAATACAACTCTGCAGGGACAGTAGAAAAAACTAACGACATCACAACTTTTCACAACACACATATGAATAGATGAATTTGGGTTATATCAAAACTAAAATTCTTTTTTGTCTTGTGTCACAAATTTTAGCATCAGGAAAGACAAAGAGTGACTGACATTACAGGAAGAAAGACTTGCAAATTATGCTGCCAGTGAGAGACTTATATCTAGACTACTACATACAGGACTCCTAAATATCAATAGTCAAAAAAATAGCCCAGTGAAAAAGTGGGTCAAGGATTTGAATAAACAAGTTTTCACAAAAGTTATACAAGTGTCTAATAAGCACATTTAAATATGCCCAGTATTATTAATCTTCAGGAAATACAAAGCAAACCCACAAGAAGATACCGCTTCACATTCATTGTGAGGGGTGTAATCCAAAAGACAGAGAAAAGCAAGTATGGTTGAGGATACAGGGAAGGTGAAATGCTCGCGTACACTTGATGGGAACGGAACATGGGCAGCCAATAGACCTAGCTAACTGTCTATCCCATAAACAGTTAAACAGAGATGACTGAGAAATTCTCCGCCAGGTCTATACCCAAGAGAAATGAAAACATGTTCATGCAAAAATTTGCACATGAATGTTCACAGTAGCATTATTTATAGTAGCCACAAAGTGGAAACTACCGAAATGTCCATCAAAGGATGGGCAAATAAAATGTGGCACAGCCATCTAGTAGGAATGTTAATGATTAGAAAGGAATGAAATACTGATTCACCCCGGAACAGGGAAAAGCTTTGAAGACATCATGCTAAGGGAAGGAAGCCAGACACCAAGGGCCACATATTGTACGCCTACATTTACGTGAGTACTCAACAACAGATTCACCAAGACAGATATCAAAGCAGTCAGCACTGGCCCACAGTGGGAAAGATGAGGGACGCTGGCTGTTGATGCCCTGGGATGTGTTTTTAAAAGTACAAAAGTGTTTTAAAGTTCAATTGTGACGCCAGTTGCAAACTTCTAGAGATATACTAAGAAAATACCCTTTATAAAACATGCATTTCAGGGCTGGAGAGGGGGCTCAGTGGCTAAGAACACTGGCTGCTCTCACTAGAGGACCTAGGTTCAATTTCCAGCACCCAAATGGCAGCTAACCAGTGTCTGCAACTCCAGTTTCAGCGGTCGCGACACTTTTACTCAGTCTTCCATACAGGCAAAACATGAATGAACATGAAATAAAAACAATAAAGAAATTATGTTTAAAAACATGTGTTTTAAAGGAATTAATTGTGTAGTACATAGTGCCCAGTAAGCTTATCTCAAATGATTATTTGATAAACAAAACAGCTTCAGTTTTCCAGAGGCAAAGGCAAGAGAAATAAAAGGAGAAAGAATTTCTCATCATCTAGAAAAACCTTCCCAGTGGGGTCTATGGACATCATCCTAAGACCATTTACTTAACCAAAGTTCAGTGGAAAAAAAGTCTAACATTTCCATGACCTTCTTTTCTAAACTTCCTAAGTGGCTTAGAGAGAGGCTGCCTGGGGAACTCCAAATGGAACCTAAAAATATTATCTTCTGGCTTTATAAACATAAGGAACACTAATGAAGTGAGGGGCAGCAGACCCCCGAATGGACTATCTCATTCAGGTTGGGAGGCAGGGTGTGGGGGTTGGGGAGGCTGAACACATCCCTGAAGGCAGGCAAAGGGCCAAGGGGAGGGGGGCAGACCTGGCCAGGGAGGTGAAAATCAACACAGGGTAGGAAGAAAAGAATAACAGTGATCTAGGATACATAAAGCAGAACCCGGGTGAGCACTATTCTAAACACCAGTAAAACAAGCCCTTCGTGAGCCAGACTGTCCAAGTTTGGAGGGGGAGACAGCTCCACAGACAATCGCCCAGGACCCCCACTTGCACTTCACTTGAAGGCTCCATTGAGAAACATACTGTGCCGGTCCTCCCTTCTGTGGCATAAACATTTCTCATCCTTCTCTCCTCCCTAGAGCTCATGAGACACTGCCCAGCAGGCTTGTGTCTGCTCGAGTTCTCTATCAAGTCATGTCATAGACCCTGAGGTCTTTCAAGAGAGTCCCTTTACCCTGCAGCCCCAGCACCTTAGGACAAATCCACGTAAACACACAGGGATGGCGAAGGGGTTCTCCCAGCTCTTTTCTCTACTGTCCTGCCCGGGAGGAAGTCAATAATTTCCTTCTTAAACTTGAATCAGTTTTCTGCAACTAAGAAACCAATAGAGCCGTAACTGGCGCACAGGTTTAAAGAGAAAGGAGAGAGTCAGTAAGTGCCAGTTTTCTAAGGATGAATTTACCAAGACAAAACAGTAGAGTGAAGACTAGGGCCTGGCGGCAGGGGGACAAGCAACAAGACTGGCCCGTAACCCAGGGACCTGTGTGTAACCTAGGTGATTATTCACAGAAGAAAAAAAAAAGCCACAGGGAAACACCTCCATGTGTTAAAAGCTCAGAAGATATACGACTAGGTTACTTTTCCTACTATTCTTTAATTTGTAAATCATCTTCAGAAAGGCATGTTGTTTTTAAACTATGTGGGTGTGAAAGCTAATAAGCCACAGCCAGACAGAGGACAAAGACTGCGTTAGAAACAACCATCCAGCATGGGCTCTCCCTACTCTGTCCTTCAAAACTGCTACTTGGGTTATAGAGATGGGGAAAATATTGTCTTCCGTCTGACCATGGATACTGGACACCCTACGTGGAAGGCATAAAAGGACTGAGTGACCAATAATCGAAGAGGGGCAAAATCCCATTGCAAAGTATTTTAACCAAGCCCCCTACCAGGTCATTCCAACAATCAACACAACCAGCCAGTATTTCCTTTTTACCTTGGAAGCAGGGTGAAAAGAGCAGTCTGGACTCGGTGGCTTTCCTTCCTACCGTCTGCTTTGCACTTGAGTTTCCTAACACACACCATCAAATTCCCTTTTAAAAGTTTACATCTTATGTGAAAGAGTCAGTCAGATAGATAACACCAAAACTTATTTCAGCCCCTACTGAAATATCCTTTGGAAAATGGTATTCTAAAAGATATTTGAGAGGAAATAACTCACAAACTCCTCTAATAACTAATTTCAAAATCCAATTTCCTCCTAGCTAATGTAAATCTCCCCCCCCATTTATTACCATGTTTTCCTGATGCTATTTTAAGAAAAGCTAAACCTATAACTCATACTTAACGTTAATTGGTTTTACTTAATTTCAACTCACTGAATACCTGAGCTCAATTTCTGTAAAGAATATTAAAACAATTTTTAAAACTGAAAAAGTAAACTAAGGAAGATCTGTGAATAATTGGTATCTTATTCTGTTTGTGTTGTAACAAAATACTAGCTAAGTAGTAAAGGAAAGAGGTTTATTTAGTACACAGCACCAGAGCAAAGGGCAGCCACCAACATTCACTCTGCTCTAGTAAGGTCCTCCTGGCAAAGAAGACAACACTAGGGGAAACATTGAGGAGCAGAGAGGAGGGCCATGTGGAAGACAGGAAAAAGGGAATCCAGTGAGTTGTCTCCCTTCAGAGGTACTTTACACGAAAGCCACAACACTCTCCTGAGAACAACACAACATCAACTAAGGATCAAGTGACTTCACACCAGAGTCCTCTCCGCAGAAGGGGGGCTGGTTCCAGTCTGTGGAACTTCAGGAACATTCTCAAACCACCATAGCACCAGCTACAATGTGGATGGCACAGGGCACAGAGAACATAACCTGCATTGTACCATATGTTAGAATGGCCTTTCTCCTTCCCTGTGTATTTTATTAAGAAAAAAAAAAAACTTGGAGAAACTCCTTGGAATAAAAATAGAGAACAAAACAAAAAAAAATGTTCCATCAAATTCGTTAAAAAAAAAAAAAAAGAAAGAAAAAAACCTGTAAGATCAGAAAGGAATCCTGAAAGAGCAGATGGGAAAGCAATTGTTTACTGAGAAAAAAAAAATGGAATTTCCCTCCTCCATCACCCACTCAGTATAGCTGAGAGCTGCTGGCAGCCCTGGGGAATGAGGCAAGTGTGCTGCAGCCAGAGCCCAGCCCTTCTCGCTGTCTTCCCCTGGCTCCACTCTCAGGCATGTCAATCCTATTCTTCACCAGGCGCTCCCTGCAGCTCCCTGCTCCAGAGCCCTAGTCCTCCATCACATTGAGTTTAAAATAAAGAGATGCTTTTCCTAAAGAATTCGCACACAAATAATCTCATTACCCAAGTGTTTGCATTTATACAGCAGACATCTTCTGCCAGGAGGGGAGGGGGAAAAATCACTCTGCGCTCACTCACAGGGAACAGCTGCAAGGAGAGAAATGGTATTTACTTCATTGTGAAATATTCAACAATGGCTACACTGCACTTTTAAAAGCCTTTTGATAGTAAAACCCACAGGGAACGGCCCCTCCTGTGCGCTGAAAAGCAGCTTCCCCACAATTAGTCCCTTTATTCAGGTCTGGGCATTCTGTGTAAACTTCAGCACGTGCTATGGACACTGCGGACGGCTTCAAGGGTATAGCCTTTCAGAAACTGTGAATGCTTTCGTCTTATTCAAGGTCTCCTTCATCTGCTCAAAGAGCTTTCCCGAAGTGGGGGTTGGGGAGTCGAGGGTAAGCGGCACAGGGGAATGGGACATTTAGGTGAAGAGGAAGAAAAGTCTCCCAACCCCAGCCGAATCCCGAAAAAGGGATACCCACTCTCTGCACACGAGCCTTGCAAATTGTCGGGTTTGTTCATGCCCTCAAATAACCAGTGTCCGAGCAAAAGAAACCCAAGAGGAGATCCAAAAATATTTGGGACAATGGCTCATTTTCCTGCTCTATCTCTGAGATTTTCATGGGTCTCTGACTGGTAGGAAAGCTGACGTCATCTTATCTGGACAGGGCAGTGACGTGAGTCAGGAAGGAGGAGGTGAGAATGGATCAGAGAGCAAATTCAGCTAATTTTTGTATCTCTCCCTCCTCTATTTTCTTCTCTCCCTCCCTTCTTCCTCCAGGAACTCCTGTCCAGTTTTCCATTCTGTTTAATAGGAATAGCATCACCTTGCCGGGAACGGGGCCTCAACACCCTGGAGGTGTAAAGAGCGGTAACTTCCTCTCACTCAGCTCTAGAAAAGGCATTCGCTGGAACGTTCTAGAATAGGATTATTCAGACTCCCCTTTCACCAGAGAAGAACACGGTATCGGCATCAGCATATCTGATACTTTTCTCCAAGGAGAAATTAACAGAGAAGCAAATATTCACAGGAAACTTGTCAGGCTCTGCAACTGTGTCAAAAAAGAAGAGAGTCAAAAATCATGATCTACTGGCTCTACTGTTCAGGAAATTTAAACTCAGAATTTTCTGTTAAAAAAGGCTAAGACGCCTACCTGCTCCAGACTGGTTTGAAGTGAACGAAGCTTTTTTTTTGCTGTTGTTCTCCCTTATCTCTCGCCTGGGCTTTCCAGGACAGCCTTCGGGCATATCTGATTTCAGGTGCAGCTGGCCACTTTCATTATAAAAATCCAATACTTGGGGATGGAGAGATGGCTCAGCGGTTAAGAGCACTGGTGGCTCTTCCAGAGGACCCTGGTTCAATTCCCAGCACCCACATGTCAGCTCATACCTGTCTGTCACTCCTGCTGCAGGGGATCTGACATCCTCACATAGACAAGCATGTAGGCAAAGCAACAATGCACATAAAATAAAAATAAGCTAATTAATTAGAAAAAAAATACTCAGTCAAGGATCATGAGCCAGCCCTAAGTCTTGCTCTGCTAGGATTGTTCATCGAACATACTGATGAAGGCTGAATACGCTAACATGAAACCAGGAAGGCCCACTTAGCAGGGTCCACATAGGTTAATCTGGAGGCCATATCTCCCTAGATTGGAGAGATTGGAAAATTACCAGTTGTCTAAGTGAATTTATCACAATAGACCCTGGTCAACAGTTTCAAGAGAAGTCAGAGATCAGATCCGAAGGGCTAAGACTCCAGAGAACCATGTCTAGGCGGAGACAGTTGTCTGTGATTGTGTAACACTCAGCAATTCACCTGCCATGATTGCCTCTTAGGCCCTGACTCAACCGGGAGATTGCCCCAGGCACTACTGCCTGCCGCCAGTTGTCTCCCACTGGGTGAGGTGAAGGTGGTGGGCACAATCTAAGGGCCACTGGAGAGTTTTCAAGAAGTTCGCAGAGATATCCTGAGTAGCACAAAATAAAGCAGAAAGATGTGTCTGGACATTGGGCAAGGCCATGATTCTTATCTCCAAGACAATGGGATGGAAACAGCATCCAGATTTAAACCCAATCTCTGGGGATCTACAAGAGCAGTGGAAAGGGATCTGTAGGAAGGAAGTTGACACCAGTAAATTCATTGCTGTTAAGCAAGATAGAGAGGCATTTGTGCTCCCTGTCCACTGCAGGAGGACGCAATGGAACCTCTCCACTAACGGCAGAAGATCCTAACTGGCGTCTCAGACCATTCGGAGAAGCAGGGGAAAGCAAACTCCTTGCGTGTAATATTTTTAGCAACATCATGCTTTCCTAAAAATCAGTTCTGATAAAACAAACAAGCAAACAACAAAACCAAGACAGCCCTCCCTTCCATTTCTTGACAATCAGCAGGCCTGATACCTGGCAGAATGCTGTCAGGGTTGATGATGTACTAGCAGGGCATCCAATAGAAGGCCCAGGCAGTTGGGACCTGGTTCTGTACATGTTTAAAATCATGGGTGTTTCTGCTTCTGAGCCCTACTTGGCAAAGTTTACCAAGGAGGGGTTCTGACTTGCAAAAAAAGTAGCTTTGGAGGTTGGGGTTTAAATCCCCCCCTGAAAGGATGCATAGAGTTTGTGGACATCCATTTTATTAAAAAGCAAGAGTCTTCAAAGGCTGAGAATAAGTCTTAGTAGGATGTTCAGAAATAGAAAGAGCTGATCCCTATAAAAAGGCACAGTGAGGCAGAGAAGAGAGGACCAGCTCTCCAGACAGTGAGATAGGGCAGGGTCTGAGCTGAAAGGCAGAGGCCAAGCACAGGGGCGAGCTCTGGGGGCCAAAGGCTGCCCACACATCAGGGCAGAGGTGATCTCTCCCATAGTGCAATTAGGCCTCCTGTTTGACCCCTGACTTCTGCCCCCATGGGATATTTATGTTCTCTGGACAGACAGCAAAGGGGGTAAATGAAGGAACGTAGACTCTGAAGGCAAATAGTAGAGGAAGAACTAGTGGAAGAAAAAGGAGGTAGGAGATGGGAGAAAGGAAAGGATGGAGGGAGGCAGGCAGACAGGCTGGCTGGCTGCATGGCCTTGCATTCACAGAAGTCTGTAAAACCTTGAATTGGTTTTCTCTCTGAATCCATGCCTGGTCCTTGGTCATTTCCACATTCAATCTGCTTGTTTTTGTTTCCTGTCTCACAGTAATTTTGTGAGGTTGGCACTCTGATATTAGAAATTAAGAAATTGAAGTTCACAAAGGTTCCGTGGTTTGTCTGTCAATTGCAGGTCTAAAGAGCTGGGCCTGGGAAGTTAGGCTCTGTTTCTTTGCAAACTGCAAGGACTGAGCAGGGAGGGGTGACCTGCTGGCTCGCCCACCTATCTCAAACTCCCACTAGCCTCTTGCAAACTAAATCTAAGTCCAAAATCTCATCTGCTCTAACCGTTTATTTCTTAAACAGATGTGCCACCACAAACCAAAGGGACAGCAGGCAGGCCAAGCAGTCCACGCCTCTCCCCCTTCCAGACTCAGCTCTGCAGCTGCCAAGCCTAGGCCAGGGCGCCCCACGTTGGGATGGGTGGCTGGGGCCCTGCCTGGCTGGCAGTGCCGGGGTTAACCCGGCAGCCCTGCAGAGCAAAGATTTCTGTTTTATTTCAGCGGGGGAAGTGTGTGCTGCCTGATTAGCTGGATGGTTTCCTCTTTTCCCATAACCTCCAGACCCCCACGGCCCAAGTGTTTACTCTCTGAAATAAAAAATCTGCTGGTGTTTTTCTTTTTGTGTGCTCGTGTATTTTGGGAGGATTGCAGAGGAGGAAGGCGGGGTCGGGGTGAGGGACCAGCCTGGGGGAAGGGAGGGCGCAGCCTCCAGCTGCAGAAGCTGCAGCTCGGGAAAGCAACTTCTTAACGAGGGAGCTGGTCTCTTGCTCTGGCAGCTATAAACACACTGAACATCTGGAGGCAGAGAGTCTCTCCCGGCCAGACGTGAGCACCACAGGCTGTCCCTGCCCGGCCGTCCCCACCCCCTCGGCTCTCACACCCCCTCTCGGCTCAGCTCAGCTCCAGCCTTCTCACATCATCCGCCCACCCGACCACTTCCATTCACAGAGATCCGCAGCGCCCGCTAGCAGCCAGGCCCGCGGGAGCAGAGAGGAGACGAGGAGGCGACGCCAGCCTGCAGGGGCCACCCCTCCCCCGCCCCTGTTCCAAAAGAGGGGTCAAACTGCTAGAATCCAATAAGAACTCGGTGCCCCGGGGACCTTTTCCCAACTCGGACTAAACATTTTGCGGTTTGAAAAAGTTAAGAGAACTTTCCCCCCTCCAGAGTCCCCTGGGAGTTCCAGTGCAATGCTGTCACTTCCTTGACTTTTTTTGAGAAACAAGGAATTTATCCATCAGGTGGTCAGGCCAAAGCAGGCTTGTGCGCTAATTGTCACCCTACTAGCCCTGCCAAGATGAGAGGAGCTCTTTCTGCACCTGGGTCTCCTTCCTCTCCCAGCATCTGTAAAAGGGATTCACACACACACACACACACACACACACACACACACACACACACACACAAAACCACACAGAGCCAACCTCCCCCCCCCATTTCCCCTTGCATCATTCCAGTGAGCATAAGCACCAACCCCTAACTGCTCTGGGTCTGGATTCTTCTTCCCAGGTGTCCCTCTCTTTCTGCTGGTGAAATTACAGAGAAGGGTAATATTGGTAGATGTAAGCATGTGATACACGATGTTGAGGAGAGGAAGAGAAGGAGAGATGGGGAAGAGAGAAGGAGAAGGAGGGAGCTCAAGGGTAGGGTGTGCCTGGGGCAGTGAGAGAGTAGTCAGACTCATTAGGTCAGCGTCAGACACCTCCTTTCTCTGGCTCCTTTAAATTTACACTCAGACTATGCTGGATGGCAAGGGTTCCAATTATTGGCTATAGGCCATGACCTTTTATGTCTTGTACTATGGAACCAGCAGGAGAACTCAAAAATAAAGAACCCATCTGTTATAAATTGGACACCCAAGGAACTTATCAAAAACTCCAGGACATGATGTTGTATCCTTGCTCTTTTTACCACACCAGGCTTAACCCTCTGCCTGGACAACACAGTTTCATTTGGATTCAAGCCCTTATACCAAAAAGTCAAGGAATCTGAATGTCAATCAAAATGTTGAAGAAGCAGAAGGTGGGAGGCTAAGATAGGCAGCAGAGCGGGGTCAACATGGCGGCAGCAGGCACCCACAGCTGGTCAGAGGACCACCTTCACTTGCAGAGAGAAGGCTTGGGCACACAGATACCTCGCTAGAAAAAGCAAAAGACGGCGGCAAGTGTGGAGAAGATGGTGGTAAGGGGATTGGAGCCAGGCTAGGCTCACCTACTTCCTCTTCCTTTTCAGCATGTCCTTAAAACCCCTCAGAGATGTGATGAGATAGGGTATGTGACAAGTGACAAGACTGTTCAGCCTCAGGGTTCCCTGGGCTCCATCCTCTGGGTTACCTAATCAGGGCAGCGAGGCCCCAAGTGTGATCTTCTGTGGAAGATGAAGGTTTTGACAGGACTATAGCTAGCTCCGTCCCAGACAGCACAGAGCCAAACCAGATTCAGAGAAACACAAGCTGTCCATTTCCCTTGGTGGTCAGGCGTTATTTGCTGAAAAGAAGAGGATTCTCTGGTGTTGGGCTACTAGCCTGTTCCAGGCCAGGCCAGGCTACATAGAGACTGTGTCTCAAAAATAAGAAAATACATATTTTAAAATAATATTAACAATAATAACAACAATAATAGTAATAATAAACAAACCAGTTGCAAGGAACTACCTTTTGAAAGTTTAGACTGTTCCACATTGAGTTGGGAAATCAAGAAAATTTAATAAAATGTTGAGGATGGGGACCAGTGGAGGGTTCCTGGTTTGCCTCACCCTAGGCTCCCCTAAGTCTTCTCTGACAGGAATAATCCAGACTCTGTCTGGGACAGATTAGTCCAATATAGTAATATGCAATGTTACAACATCCAGGATACTCACAGGCCCACAGGCTCAGAATTGTCTGGAAGAACAAAGAACCTAAAAAAAGTGCTCTAGAAAAAGAAAACTGTGTCCTGAAGAAAGACAGAACAGATACATGCTGCAGCTGGAGCTGAAACCGCTGGTTCAGCCGAGCAGCCGAGCAGCCATCCCACATCCTACACAATCAGTTGAAAGGAGAAACCTGCTAGGAGCGTAAACATTCCGGGGCAAGGTGAGTCTCCATTGAAGTCCTGCTGGCTGGCGTTTCTTCAACACTCTCAACACTTGAAAGCCAAACTGGAGGCTCTGCTTTTCCTGCTGAGACATCCCACCTGGCTGTTGATGGAGCTTTCCAAACACTGCCCAGGTTTGATCCCTCCCAGCCGCTGGGCCAGATGACAGAGCCCCAAGAGAGACCGTGAACCTGGCCTCTCAACATGTCTCCCACATGAACTTCTAAAGTTTATTTGGGGAAGACATTCCTCAACTCCACCATCTGATTAGTAAATTTGCTTCAGAAATTTTAAATAGTGAAATCTAAAGTTACTCCTCGATATTCCCAAGCCTGTGTCATATGTAAGTGTGCTATTTCATATAGAAGCCATTTACCTTATTACAAATAAAAAAATGTACCCTACATATGCAATAAAAAAAGAAGTTGCTTGCAGGCAAGGACTCTGTTTTCTCTTTCCCCATCTGTCTTCTTGAGACCCACCAAGTGCCCCTGGCAGTCAAATGAGTTCAGCCAAATAGTGGGTCACTTTCTGACTCAACCTTTAAGTACTTTTTGATTTCCAAAACATACTTTACGGGACAGTGAGTCAAAGGGCTCTTGAAGGCAAATGTTTACAATAGCAGACATGCACATCGTGTTTACTGTATGCTGACATGCTTCAAGTTTCATAGATGTGAACTGCGTGGTTCTTAGAGTGTGAGCTCTGGAGTTCCAGCAGCTGTAACTGGGGCAGTTTCTAGAAAAGTATTAGAAACAAACATTTCTCAGCCCTAACCCTGGAGTAGAGCCTTAAAGCCTGTGATTTAGCAGATTCTGAAGATTCAAGTTTGTGAGTCTAAAGCAAGAGTTAAATTTTATATATCTAAGATCCTCCTCCTCTTTTTCCTTCTCCTTCTCCTTCTTCTCTTCTTCTTCTTCTTCTTCTTCTTCTTCTTCTTCTTCTTCTTCTTCTTCTTCTTCTTCTTCTTCTCCTTCTCCTTCTCCTCCTCCTCCTCCTCCTCCTCCTCCTCTTCTTCTCCTTCTCCTTCTCCTCCTCCTTCTTCTTCATCCTGTGTCTCCTGCCCCTCTTCTGTTGCTTCTGCCGCTATCTGTGGAACATACATTGAGAATCTCCCTGGCATATGAGGAAACTGGAGAATCAAAATCAAGTTGCCCGAGGTCACACAGTAAGGAAGACCTACCATAAACCTAAGTGATCTCCTTTACGAGCCTGGATTCCTACACAGAGAGAGAACCTCTCAAAAAAAAAAAAAAAATGAGTAGGGAGAGAGAGGGGGGGAGGAGGGGGATGGGGGAGAGAGAGAGAAGCCCGAGTCCCTTATTCTTAGTCCAGCTCTTCATTTTTTCTCAAGACAGATGAAAAGAGGCAGGATTCTGTGCATGAGGGTAGATGAAGGTTTTACTGAACTCAGCAAACAAAATATGCCAAACTATATTATAGAAGGGAAAAAGCAGCGCCTGGTAGTTCAAATCAAGGACCATGGAGAGGAGAATGAAACCTGTTCTTTTCTAGCCTCTGTGGCTGTGCACTGCCTCCCAGCCTAAGCAAGTATTTGACATGATGTACATTGATCAAAATGCTACTCTTATAAATTACGCTGATCCAAGACGAAAACCATCTCTGCATTTGAAAAATAATCCCTGAAGTGAAAAAAGAAATATGATGCCAAACTGTAAGGAGGCCAGAGCACCATGTTTTCTGATACATGCTTTGGTCACTCATGATGACTCTAACTGAGAAGCTAAAGTCACATATGGACAGTTGGCAGCGATGGATGAACTCTGGTCCTGTTGTCTCAGCGTGGAGTGCGGTCTCTGATTTCTGGTTCCCAATAGAAAACAAGCATTGCCTGACTCCGGTCGGGGCTTGGCTCCACTTCCAGGCTTATCTTCTCATCTGAGAATGGATTGTATCTACCCAGTCACTTCTCAACAGGGATGTGGGCAGGAACTAGCCCTAAGGGCTCGTGACAGCAATATGTTAGTGAGTTCTTAGAGACAGAGAGCAGGGGCCTGACGTACACAATGATTCTTATGATGCTGGAGAGGGAGGTGCTGAAATGGAGGGACAGAACAGAGGAAGGGAAGAGAAAAGAGGCCGGGTCAGTGGGCTACACTCCAGGCAGACTATAAACAGTAACAGACAGTACAGCCCTAGCTTGTTAAGGAGCTCCATTGATTCACACGGTTCCCTGACAGAGGGATGACGAGAAGCTGAAACAGAAAGGGCCCATTCATTCATGCAGAACACCAGTCCTCGGCCCCCATTGGCTCTCCATAATGGCTCCAGGCTGATAGCGAGGAGGGGGCCGTGGCAGAGGGAGGAGGAGGTAAAAATGAAAGAAAATGATGACTGCAAGATCATTGTGAAGCAACGTACAGCTGCACGGGCAATTGCATGCAAATACGGCTTCCCTTTTTAGCTGTGTCGCGAATGTCCTCAGAATCATTTTTCTCTCTCCCTTTCACACTCTTTCCTCCCCTTCTTCCCTTGTCATCCTCTGGGCTCCCCACTTCTCTGCCCCCCTCAGTCATCTTTCACCTTCTTCACCCTTTACCCTTCCTCTCTATTTTCTGTCAGTTCCCTTTATACCTGTTTCTAGCTTTCCTAGCTGCTGAGTCTCCCTTCCCCTTATTGGTGAGGCTTTTCCTACTCAAGCCTTAGTTTAGCTTTCTTCTCTTTTGCCTTCCTTCCTTCTATTCCTCTCCTCCTCCTCTTCCTCCTCCTCCTCCTCCTCCTCGGCCTCTGCCGCTTCATGAACACTAGAGTGAAGGACACTATGAGGGAGCCTGGGTGTGCACGACCGGCCCCTCCTGTCAGGATTCCAGTCACTGACAGATGTGTAAACCTTGGAAAAGAAGTCCATTCATCCCTTCTGAGAGTACGGACGTGAGGCAGAGCAGGAGTGGGAAGTAGCTATGAGTTGGAGGAGGGGAAGGAAGTTGAAGTTATAAATAGGGTGAATGAAAGAAGATGAAGAAAAAAAACCTAGAGTATTTTTCTCCCTTTCTTTTTATTCAGCACATCTCCACCAAAAAAATAAAATAAAAGTGCCACAGCTGGAGAAATCGTTCACATCTTTATTACCCCACAATAGCCTTCCAAAGGACAACCCATCACCACCGAGGAGAACTGGGCCAAACACCAGAGAGAATTCCCCCTGCTGCTCCTTCATCTGGACAGCTCACAAGGCAAAAGGCAGACAAGGAAGGCGCAAGGTTCTCCGCAGAGCTTTCCATCAGAGGGAGCCTGAGGAAGTGGGAGGTACTGCCTATAGTTGCAAATAGATTGCCACCAACTGGTAGGGAGTCAGACTTCATGGATAGCATATCACTCCAAGCTGCAATGGAAGGCATTTCAGGCCATCCTAAGAATAGTTATTATCCCTCCAGTCTTCCCATCCCACCCCAAAGCCACAAACCAAAGGAACCCCAGCTTCTGTCTTGCAGCCGTCAGCTAAGGCACAAACACTGTAGCACATCGCTAACAATTCTTTGCATTTTAAAGCTAAGAATAGGTTGATTTGTTAATCATATATTTCACAGAAATTGTCTCGCTGGCCCTGAAGTAGAAGGACAATAAGATACCATCCCCTCTGGCCAATTGTGTGCTCCTCAATTCAGAAAGAAAAAAACTATGTCTGCCTTTTGGGAAGCAAAGACATTCTCACTTTGGGGTTATGGATGAGTGTGCAGAGAGCCTCAGCTACAAATAAGAGTCAACTTGGAGAAAGCACAAGTACCATCAGAGCAAAAGTTTAAGGCAAGTAGCAAATCACAGTTGCAATTAGTAGATAAAAACCCTAAATCTTGTGGCATTAATGGTACTCAAGAATTATATAAACTCAGGCATGACTGTGTGGGTCTTCTTATATAGTTGAAATCTAATTTGTTTGGATTTTTTGTTTTGTTCTTTGAAACAGCGTTTCTCTGTGTAACCCTGGCTGTCCTGGAAATTACTACAGAGACCAGGTTGACCTCAAACCTGGGGATTTGTCTGCTTCTGCCTCCCAAGCACTCCTACCACTGCCCAACTTGTTTGGAACTTCACGTCCTTACTTCTAAAGTCTTGAATCTAACCTTTGCGCAGGTGCAGAATCTTCCCAGCCTCTTGGCAGAACGGATGAGCAGCTGAGAGGTTTGTGTTTATGCTTTTAATGCTTGAAGGGACTGAGGTAGCAACAAGAAAATGATAGCATAGACATGATTGCATCCGCAGCCCTGAGGCGAGTCATAGACTACTGCAATTATCACCATTCACGGAGTCAACAAATATCGATGTCATTTTATCCTAGAGATGAGCCAGGGGAACTAGGAAGAACCTCCCATACTACCCTGCCCACCACAGTAGCCCTGCTCATCACAGCACACCCCGCCCACCACAGCAAGCCCCTGCCTGGAACAAGCACTGATCTCAGTGTCTCACTGTTCATTTCTGCTGCAGGATGAAGCATGGGCAACAAAGCAGATGTTCGTTTTGCTTTCCCACTGTTTTACAAGTCACTTACCATAAGTCAGGAGGAGAGTAAACAACCACCACAACAAAGAATTCTACTTAGTTTCAGAAATTACCCCCGATCTCGCAGCTTTACTTGTCTAATTCCTGAGAAATACGTATTTCAATAAGCAGGCACAATGACATTTCTTATGCTTGGAATTTATCCTTACCAAAAAAAAAATCTGACAGATTTGGAATAAAATTCTGACAGATTTAGAACAATTATATGGATTAATAATATATATGGAATAATATGTATACATGTGCATATTATATTTTATATATGTCATTATAGCATGGTTTCAAAGATAATGAAATTTCAAACCGTCGAATTCAAGTTTTACATTTATTATTTTCTTCAAATGCTAATAAGTAAACAAATAGAATTGAAAAGAAACAGAAGTAAGCCCTGAAAACAGAACAACAGAGGAGTACAGGCAACAGCTCGGGCCGCTTTGGTTGGTCCTGCGGCAAGCAGGTAGACTTGCTACACATAGGTCCTGGAGAGTCTCACTCCAGCTTAGGAGAGGGCCACCCTGTAGCCAGCAAACCTGGAAGGAGAACTGGGAAAAGTGCTGGCACAGATGGTTGGCAAGCAGGAAAAGGCTGGAGAAAAGATACTGCAGATGCCAGTGGAGAATAAGAGCAATGAAGAACAAGAGATGTGTCAGCCTGAAGGAAGGCTGATCTGCTACCTTCTGTCTTTCCAGTTCATCCTTTAGGACGGCAAAATGTGATTGTCAACAACCACCCGAAACGGAGAAGCAACAGGAAAGTCCACAGAAGGCACGAAACTATTTACAAAACAGACCGATAGCAACCCCTCTTGGGCCGGTTGGTAGTTTTACCTTCCTGCTGGACAATGAAGTAGTACAAAGTTATCGAGAAGACATGGGGCTTTCCACGAGAGAACAATAGCATCTGTACCCAGGGAAGCCGTAGAGGTGCTATTTCAGAGAAGTAGCCCTCAGCAGATTTCCCTTGCCTTTCAACTCTCTCCACATTCCCAGCTTTTGTTTACGGTCCTACCTGAGCCACAGTGTTCAAGGCCGGTCGGAACTTCCTGAGTGGCGGTCTCATCCCAGACTGGGTAAAGAGGTCTTTGCTGATGATAACTGGCCTGGAAACCACAAGTCGTTCGAGGATCTTCAAACAAGTTAATAGGCCCCTGCCTCTGTGACCAGTGAATATAAAAGGGCATGTATTAGGAGAGAATAGTTCTCAATAGTTCAATCCTACTATAAACATGACTGCACACCACCCAGTTACATGTATGCAGAAACGATCTGTCAATCAAAAGCAGACACTCATTCCCACATACTTTGCCCACCAGACTCACAGGGAATGAGAGGAACTACTGATTTAGATTATGACTTCATTGATTTCCACCCATACCTTCACATACCTAAGCACCAGCTTTTTACAACGTTCAAAAGCCTTCACGGTGAACAGCAGGGCAGGATATTGACCTGTCAGACTTACACATTCTGGGCTTTTTCTATCTATATTATCTCCCTCTATAAAAACATCACAAAAGAATGTCCTTATGAGACGACTCCATCATAGAACAGGTGATAAATAAATGCCACAGGAAAGAGAAAAGAATGGGTCTCTACCATAAAAAACCCATTTCATTTGTTATTAATTGGTAAGGGTAGGTTTTGATGATATCAGTTGCTAGCTAAGAACAGTCTATTTCCTGCACTATTTAGAGATTTATGCAACCTCCTTGCTAGCTTTATTAAATTCACACAATATATACTGTGAGAAAACCAAACACGCTATGCAGAAAACCACACTTCACAGTATTTAAAAGTCTCTCCCTTGAAGTCAGATGAATTCTGGTAGATAAATATTCAAGCACAGGCTGTACTACTTACTCGTGGGTGTGCAGATATGGCCCTTCATCTAAACCTTATAGTAGGAAAGTTGAGGGGCTGGAGAGATGACTCAGTGGTTAAGTCAGTTGTTCTTCTAGAGGACCTGCATTCAATTCCCAGCACCCTCATGGCCCCTCACAACCACATGCAATTCCAGTTCCAGGGGATCCAATGTCCTCTTCTGTTCTCTTTGGGTACTAAGCACACATGTGGTACACAGACATACATGTAAGCCAGCACCCACATACACACAATAAAAATTAAATGTTAAAAATATATAAGAAAATTACATATAAAGCAAAATTAAATATAAAATTTATTGAATAAAATTATGTACTTATGAAATGCATGCAATGAGTACTCTATGTAAAGTTTTGTCATCAGTACAAGGTGGGTGTTATCTTAACCTAAGAGACAGATGGCCTGGTGGCACATGCCTATAGCACCAGGAGACGCCTATAACATACAGGAGATGCCTACAGCACCAGGAGACGCCTATAACATACAGGAGATGCCTATAGCACCAGGAGAAGCCTATAGCATACAGGAGACACCTATAGCACCAGGAGATGCCTATAGCATACAGGAGATGCCTATAGCTCCAGGAGACACCTATAGCACCAAGAGATACCTATAGCATATAGGAGACGCCTATAGCACCAGCTATACAGGAGACTGGAGCAGGAGAAGAGCAATTTCAAGATCTGCCTGAGCTTTAGGAGGCCGCAGCAGAAATATAGCAAGTTTGAAGGCTGTCTGGCTGCGTAGAAAGTCAAGGAAATTAAAGAGATGTATCATTAATTTTTTTTAAAATTAAAATAGGGTTTTCTGTAAAAAAAAATTGATAATCTATTTTTATTCTGAAAAAGAAACTGTGGGATTCACAAGATGGCACCAATGTCCATGACACGACTAAACAGGTTATATTTAGGAATATATATACATAAACATATATTTATATATTTATGAAATAATTAGTGAAAAAAAGAGGCCAGGAATCTGAAGGAGAGCAAGGAGGAATATATGGGGCATATAGGAGGTCTTAGAGGGAGGGAAAGGAAGGGGGAGATCACCAAAAAAAAATTAACGAAATTAACAAAAAAGAAAAAAACTGGGGGAGATAAAGAAGCTTCAAAGAACAAAAGTACTTGCTGCCAAGCCTAACAAATTGAGTTCAATCCCCAGGACCCAGGGAGCATGCAGAATCTACTCCAGAATGCCCTCTTCTTCCCTCCACATGCATGCCTTGGCGTGAGAATATGGGCACCCAGCACACCACACGCATACAGTAAGCAAATGTTTTTAAAAAGAAACCATGGGGCTTAGGAGATGGTTCAGTGCTAAAGCTCTGGCTCTGCACATGTGGCAACAAGAGTTTGGAGCCTCATAGCCCACATAAAAAGCTGGACAGGCCACTTGTGATCCCAGAACTCCGTGAGTAGAGACATGGGGTCCTTCTGGAAGCTGGCTAGTCAAACGAGGTGAATTGGTGAGCCAAATCAGAGAGAGAGAGAGACTGCTTCAATAAACAAAGTGGAGAATAATAGGGAAAGCTGCCCAAGCCCAGTCTCTGCCTTCCACACACATGCATGCACCTACATACAAAGAACATACACACATGCATGCACTAATATGCAGGAGAACATACACACGTGCATGCACCAACACCCAGGAGAACATACACACATGCATGTACCAACACACAGGAGAACATACTCACATGCAGCACCAACACACAGAACATACACATGTGCATGTACCAACATTCAAGAGAACATACACACATGTGTGCACCAACATGTAGGAGAACATATACAGATGTACACACACCCCACCTACATACATAGGGAACCAAAACAGAAAAAAAGAAAAAAACTGTTTTTCAGACACGTTCCCTCTGTGACTGCCTGCCATCAAGCCGGGGACTCTGTTTTTCAGAGCGAGAGGTAGGGGTCTGCCACTAACCGCAAGTACCTCTGCTGGCACACGCTTCTGAGAAGCCTGTTACACAGTTCTGTATTCTAAACACCTGCCTGTTATTAGACATTTCACGAATCTACTTGCTAGCCATTTCATAGAGTAGAAGAATGACCTTATTACTCAACGGAACCACATCAACAGCTTCCATTCATTATGAAACTGTCCCAGTCAAGGAGAAAGAAGCAGGGTATTAGTGGGTCCGAAATCTGGGTGGTGCAGCCCTATCTCATTGTTTAAAGGGAACCACCTCAACTAAGTTGCTGCATGGAAAGGTTCTTCACATGCGCCTTCCTTTCTTGGTTGCAAATGGAGAAGCATCGGTGAGATGTTTGAGCAACACCACCCATCTCTGCCACAGTCCGAAGAGAAGCATCTGGCAGTTTCTCACTTGCTCATCCCCAAAGGTTGCTGAAAGGAACTGACGTGCACCACACACCTGCCAGCGACAGCTGGCACGCTACACATCCTATGAGGGTGGCCACTTTGGATCCCCACCACCACCGTGTAAAGCTAGCACCCTTATCTGCATCTTACAGAAGAGCAAACTGTCACGTGGAGGAGGAAAGCAGATTGGCATAGGCCGCTCTTGCTTATAAAATGATGGAGATGGAAATCTAACCCTGGTCTGGTTGGTTTCCAGGTGTCTCATCTTCTACATATACAACACGAAGTTGTGCGGCTCAAAACTGATTGTTAGAAGCCAGCCATGGTGACACTTATTTGTACTGTCCCTATTTGGGAGACTGAGGCAGGAGAATGACTAGTTTTAGCCCAACCTATGCTACAGAGCAAGACTCTGTCTCGGTAAAGCTAATTCCATAATATATATGTGTATATTCCATAGTAAGTGCTTGATGAATTATGCCAAGGTGATGTCACACAACTAATATGTCGGGTACACTTAGGCTATGCCAAGTATTATGTGGGCTGCTAAAAGTATAACAGGACTGTGAGATGAACCACGCCCTTAGGAGCTGCCACCTAATGGTTTTCTCCTAGATTAAACATTTCATTCTTCAGGGAAGCTCCTAAAGCAGGAAGGTTAAACTACTCAAATTAGTTTCAGGGGGTCCCTGAAACTGACCAGATTCCCGAGGCCCCTTCCTGACACAGTAAGCAATTAAAACTGCGAGAACTTCTCTGAGAAGCAAAGCTGAGCCGCAAAGAATACTCTGAGACCAGACCAGCTGCCTGGAAGAAGTAGAAACCAGCCAAACTCCCTGGAAGAGCAACTGAGTCACTTAGAAGGCATGCTCCAACCTCCTTAGCTGCTTGCAGAATTTGGAGCATGCTCGAGGTGCCCAGATTCTGTGAGCTGTCACGCCTGCTGGGGTGGGCCTTGGTGATGCAGCTGCCTTTGAGTCATTTCTGCTCCTGTAAGTAAGCCCTCACCCATACTCCTGTAAGTAACCCCAATGACACTCATTGGTTCACCAAGATGGACCTTGGTAGTGTCCGTACTCTCCTCCGTCATGAGATATCTATCTAGTGTGAGTAGACATGGGGTTCGTCCCCCCCAGGACAAGCATTGTCACTCAGTAGGAGCACACAGAAAAGCAAACAGGAAGTTCTAGCGAGAGGGTGTAGCAAAACTAAGGACCCGTTTGTAGGGGAAAGGGAAAGTAGCAGAGAAGAATTTCTAAAGAAAGCGGACTAAGAAGAGGGGAGGGAAATGGGAGGTGGTGGCGGGGAGAAGGCAGAAATCTTTAATAAATAAATAAACAATAAAAAATAAAAAAATAAAAAAAAGAAGAGAACTGTGGATTGATGGCACTGAACGGTCAAGCAATCAAAGAGTGAAGAAGATGGCAGGCCTACAGTTCAAGACAGACCACAACTTCAGAAGGAGGAATGAAAAGAGGCTTGGGCGGGTCAGAGAAAGCTGGAGACTATTAGTTGGTGGGAACAAACCTTGGAGAAAAACATGATCTTGGGTGTCCTGCAATGGGGTAAGCATGGAAGATTAGAGCCGAGCTAGAAGTAAGCCATGCACACCAGAAGGGGGTTGTGTATGTGACTTATTAACTCAACACACTCTAGAGAGATTCACTTGATGGTGTTACGTAGGATGGATTGGGCAGTAGAATAAAAAGAGGTTACACGGTCATTAAGGACCTTGTCAAGCTACACAGGGAGCTGAGGCAAGAACACAAATCTGTGTTATTGACCCAGACATCATTTTATTTTCGAATTCTTTAAACTAAATGTTTATTTCCATAATGCACTTTTACCTCAATTGTGGTTTTGTTAAATTTTATTTAAAATAGTCTTCAGATTAATTGCTGACTTCGAGTACCCACCCCCCCTGAAGCCTCATTAATCTTGCCTAATCCAGTTATGAAGAAAGACTTACATGCATGTCACCACAGAGGTGAAGGTGGAAACAGTCAAATGGTATGCTAAAAGAAGAATCAGCATGATTTTTTTTGAATGAGGCAATGAAAGAAAAAAGAAAAAGAAATCTAAGATACACCGAGGGCTTGCTCTGGTCCAGTGAAATCAGTGAGCTGTGTGGAATGTGTAAGGAGTGTGGAAGACAGTGTCACTTTGGGTCCTGTTCAAGTAGAGGAATGGCAGGGCAACTTGGTAGAGAAGTTTCTTCAGACAGGAAAGAATGAAGCTAGAGCCTATTGTGTAAAGAGCGTGGTTTGAGCACAGATTCAAGGAAATTGGCAGGTGAAGCAAAAGGGAAAATGATAAAAGACAGTTCTTGTGGCTGTTGCTTTTCTTGTCGCTGTACAAAAATGCCTGGCAGACATGACTTAAGGGAAGAAAAGTTTACTCGACCTTGAAAGTCCACAAAACCTCAGTCCACCATGCCAGGGAAGACCAAGTCAAGCCTCTCAGTCTGTGTCATGGTAGTGTGAGGTGGTAACTTGTTCCACAGCAGCTGACCAAGAAGAACCTAGGCTGGAACAGGGATGTTTCAGGGCCACGCCTTGTGACTTCTTGTGTCATTCAGGCCCCACCTCCTGAAGGTGCAATGGCTCTCAAAATCATAACACAAGCTGGGGAGCCAAGCCTCTAAACTATGAATCTGGGGGGGATAGTTCAGATTCACAGGTCTGTAATGACAGGAGAAATAAGGGTATAAAAACGAAGTCGATGGTATAGAAGGAAAAACAGTGTCTACAGATGTGGTGGCCAGCACCGGTGGTAACTAAGTATCCACTAAGAAAGAGTGGGAACCATGTAGCCAATGAGTAACAGGCCCTTGAAGTCTCCGCTATGCTCTCTCTCTCTTTACGGTGTGAAGAACAATTCAGCAAACATTGTTGCATGAAAAGCATTATGGGAGAACATCCAGGAACCTGCAACCCAAACATCTCTCCTACCTAATTCTGAGAGCCAGGAGACCAGACACAGCTTTGCCACTGTTCTGCTCAAAGGACTGGCTAAATGTCCTAGCCGTTTCCTCAGAGGACCGCGTCCCCTCTTCTAATGGGGAAAGGCTATCTTGTCTGTGCCGTCCCTCTTGCTGCTCTGGCCATGCGTCAGGGTCAGGTCTGGCAACTTTGCAGCTACTGTTCCTTCTGCACTGCAGGCAGCTATGTCTCCAGAGCCACCATTTCCCCTCCCCTTCTAGTCTTGCTACATCCCAAAGCCATTCTAGTTGTTCATAGTCCTGTAAGTTTCCCCAAATTGGAAGAGGGACTCAGGGAATATTTTTATACTATCAAATCACAAACATCTGGAGTCAGTGTATCTGTGATAGTGTGTGATTTCTTTTCCCAGCACCTCTCCAGCTTCAACCAAGCAGCCTTCAGGTTGCAGGTGTTTGTCTATTAACTCCCTCCTCCCTCTCCTTTCCTTGCGTCTGTATAGAAACACTGCCTGTCCTTCGGTTGACAACTGAGGCCCAGGGTTTAGCCTCAAGCCATAAACATTGAAGGCACAAAAAAAAAAAAAAAAAAAAAAAAAAAAAAAAAAACACTTCAAGATGTTTTTCAGTCCAGAATTAGAGTGGAGTCAGCACTGGGCAGGATGGACTTTGTGATTTGTCATCTAGGATAACTGTATCATGTTCTGGGAATGTCACAGACACTCATACCCTCTACCAGGAACACAGAGGCCTATAACGCAGGAAGCTTGTGTGTAAGTCCTGTTCCACTGCCACAGAGCTCCATAACCTCTGACCTGTCACTTGACCTCCCTAAGCTTTTGCTTCCGGAGGAGGATAGCTTGCCGATCTGCAAGTTCCTTGCCAACTCAAACTCTCCATTTTGCTGACCTGAATACATTCCCGCTCCTGACCTTGTAACTGACCTTGTAACTTCATCAGATCAACAGCTCCATGCAACAAGAGGAGAAAGCCTATTCGGTCAAAAGTTGCCAGAGTCAGAATGTGAGTTCACTACAGTGTCCCTGTCACGTTCACACTGTGTCCTCATGCTTCCCAGAGTCAAGTTCAGTGTTTTCCTCCCAGATGACCCACTATTCCGAAGAGAGGAGAAAATAAAGCTTAGGCAGTTCCTGAGGTCGAGCAGCTACCGGGCTCTCATGTGGTGTAGATTATAAAACACTGCCTTGCACCAGCACAGACTTCTACTAGATTCTGAGGTCTCTCAGCCTTGGGAGATGCAGCGTGAGGCAGCATTGCCTTACCCTGACTGACAAGCATGTCAGCTAGAACTCTTCTGGCAATGCTAAGGACGAATTCCGATCAGGCTGTGTTTGGCCTCAGAAGGGCACAGGGACAAGAGCTGATTCTTGGGCACACTTGTCCTGCTGAGAGGTGGGAAGGGAGGCATAGCCAAAGTCCTCTGAGCTCTCCTGAGTGTGACTGTGAAGGAGGAGGGACAAAAGGGTGGTATGGCCACCAGGAGAGGCAGGAACATACAAAATAGCAAAGTCCCAAGGGGCAATTTTAATTTTAGACTCAAGGCCAGGAAATTCTTTTTAAAACAATGAGGGTGATAGGCTTGGGCCCTGGGGAAAGGGCAGGCTTGACCCTCTGCAGGTTTCTGAGAAAGAAAAAGAAGCAGGAGGGAGGGCCCAGGAAGACAGTGTCTAGTGAGTTCTTCACATGGCTTTAGGCTTCCCTGCAGGCCCCTGGGAATCTTCGTGCCAGCCAACAACACACGGGCCTCTCCACTCATATCAGACTCTCACTGAGACCCAGCCAAGCGGCATGGATGGCCTGGATCATGAAAATGCCCTGAGAGGCTGAAGATATTACTGTCTTATTGAGGATTTTGAAGTAAGATGAAAGTCATTTGCTCTGTTATGAACTACTGGAATCTCTAAGTCGCGACTCACTCCGCCAGAATCCCTTAAACTTGTTCTCACACCCCGACGGGATGACATTTGCAGGTACCCCATGATATGAATCACGTGGTAATGCTGACGTGGAGCCTTGGGGTAGAATGCAGCTTTGCAGTTTTCTCAGCAGTCTGTATAATGGAGTTCTGAGACCTTCCTAGATCAGGGGAGGTCAGCTTCTCATAAGCAAGGTATGTGGATACATGAAAGTTGGTTCTAAGTTTTCATATGCTGCTAAGTTATCTTTTTGAAAAAATGAGTAGAACACACGTCTTAAATAACAGCACTCAGGAGGTGAAGGCCAGTTTGAGGCCAGTTTGGTCTCGAAAGTGAGTTCCAGACCCTGCCTCAAAAATTGAATACAATAGCAAGAACTTTCTATGGTTGAATGTGTTCCCCCAAACCTATTTCTGAGACTCATTCACCAATGTGATAACGTGAAAAGGAGGTGACAGTCGTGGGGGGCACCTCACTGACGGTGAAAGACCCCTTGCAAAGGGGCTTGAGGAAGTAGTTCATTTCCTCCCACCCCTCGGCCATGTGGGAACAGAGCATTCATCCCCTTCAGAAGACGCAGCAATGAGGCACCATCTTGGAAGGAGAGCCTGAGATATTACAAGACCCAGAACCTATCAATGGCTTGATCTTGAATCGTCTTAACTTCCAGAACTGTAGCAGTAACTCTATCTTTATAAATTTCCTGGTCTCATAAATTTAGTAATAGAAACAAAAACAGATTTTAAAAGAGATATGGGTCATATCTATGCTTTGTGGCAGTAAAAAGTTAGGCAATTCAGTTAACCACGCAGGGTCTTTATTTTCTGATGTTGTACCATCCAGTGTGTGTCCTGACTCTGAAATTATCTAGTTTATACTGACTGACCCTAATAGTTAAAAAAAAAAAAAAAAAAAAAAGCCCTGTTCTCTAAGATGCTAGAAAGGTGGGAGATGGGTAAATACATAGATAAACATATACATATATATGCACTCTATTATACTTCCATAATTTCATCAGTCATAGAGCCATCATTACCCCCAAACAACAAGAAAAAGGGAAAACACATTTTATGGTTTCTATTGTGATTCTGACTTTCTTTTGAGTGTTCACACTTTCCTAAACAAATCACTAACTCCAATGCTGCATGAGTTCCGCAGAGCTGGGGTGGTACCTAGAATGGCTTCACAGTAGCAAGCATGGTGGCTGCACAAACAGCCTGGAGACATGATTATTTCATGAACCCACTCAAAACTGGACTCCCGAAGCAAGAGTGGCAGGCAGGCTATCCACAGCCAGAGCCGCCGCTAAGAACAGAATTTCTGCCTAAGGAGGCCCAATTAAACCCAGCTACTCTAGATAAGAGAAGCAGGTCTGATTACCCAATGGGGCTGTAAACCACCAACCTATGACAAGAAAATTTTGATCTGGCGGCAAGAGGGCTCTTTCTCATTCAGGGGAGCATGAAGCAAGATTTCCCAACAAGAATGTCGCCACCTGTACCCCAGTAGCTCCATCTTGTTCTGACAACACCCCTGTAAAAATCGTCTCTATTACTCCCTCCCCCACCAAGAATCTTCTTAACACAACTTAAGAACCCAAAACAGAAAGAAGAGACATGGGGAAATGATACAAAAATGGAATTAATTGAGCTCATCTTCAGGGAGGCATTGGCTAAGAGAGTCCCCAGAGAAGAAGCACTGTGACCTTCATGGTAGGTTATAGTCGCCCGTTTTGTAGGCAAGACTGGTGTGGTTTAGAGCATTAATAGTTTGCTCACCATCGCTGCTTAAGGACTAACCTACGAGGCCCTTCTGCCTCCAGTGCTCAAGTATTTTCCGCAGCAATCATCCGCGAGCCTGCTCTCATTTGAACTATTCTCTAAAACCAAGTAAGAGTTTAAGCGCTAGCGTGGACCCACTGATGTTGCCTGGACAACAAAGGCCCAGCTCTCCTTTCACTGTAGGAGCAGATTCCTGCTGAGAATCTGCTGAGCTCCAGCAGCTTCCCGCCCTCACTCTCTCATGCTCATCCACCCTCTTCACGCATGCTCTCACGCCTCAGGTAACTCCATTGTCTTTGCACTTCAGTAAAAGTGTCTTCAGTAGAGACCCATCCCATATTCTGTGACTTATCCAATCCTAGAACAGAACCTAATGAACGTCTTTGGTTGTTGTTGCTTATGTGTTTGTTTACAAATTACACAGTCTCGAGAATTGTGTTTTAGCAGAAAAAAAAAGAAATATAGTCCAGGGGCATTCCACAGCTGCCTGCTCTGGGATCACAAGTTCCACTTAATACCAGCTATAAATAAGGCAAGAGGAAAGAGGAAACTGGGTTCCCCTTCTGCTAGCCAGAGTATCTGAAGACAGAAGCAAGGAGGTGTGGTGTGTGTGTGTGTGTGAGAGAGAGAGAGAGGTGTATGTGCATGTGTGTGTGTGCGTGTGTGTGAGAGTGTGTGTGTGTGGTGTGTGAGAGAGAAAGAGAGAGGTGTGTGTGCATGTGTATGTGTGCGTGTGTGTGTGATGGAGAGAGGTGTATGTGTGTGGTCTGTTAATCAATCAATCACAATGGGAGGAAAAATAGAATATACAAATGAGGCCAGACTGGGTGCCAGAGACACGTAATTCCAGTGATACAATAGGGTGAGACTGGATGATCACAAGTTCAAGGTCTGCCTAGGCTACAGAGAATTTAAGAGTCATATGGGAAGATTAAGGAGATCCTGTGTCAGATTTTATTTTAATTAAAAAGAGGACTGACTGGAGGTGTAACCCTGGGAAGCAGGAGACTTCCCTAGCATGCTTGCAGCTCAGGTGCAATCGTCAGAACTAGGTATTGCTTTACTCTACATAACACAACAGCTGTCAGACAAAGGCAAGACAGGTTACAAAACTTAGATATATTTTAAAGTAAGTGTGATGTGTGTGGAGCATGTGTGCAAGCACATGTAGAGGTACATATGGAGGTGCGTACAGAGGCACGTGTGCAGGAGGCATGTTGGAGGTATGTTGGAGGAATGTGTGGATGTGGAGTCACATGTAGAGGCATGTGTGGAGGCATGTGTGGAGGCGTGTGTGGAGGTACGTGTGGAGGCGTGTGTGGAGGCATGTGTGGAGGCATGTGTGGAGGCATGTGTGGAGGCATGTGTGGAGGCATGTGTGGAGGCATGTATGGAGACATGTGTGGAGGCATGTATGGAGGCATGTATGGAGGCATGTATGGAGGCATGTGTGGAGGCATGTATGGAGGCATGTGTGGATGTGGAAGCATGTGTGGAGGCATATGTGGAGGCATGTGTAGAGGTATTTATGAAGGCATGTATGAAGGCATGTGTGGAGGCATGTACAGAGGTACGTGTGGAGGCATGTGTGGAGGTAGTGTGGAGGCATGTGTGGAGGCAAGAGAACAGCGTTATGAAGTCAGTTTTTCTACCATCTTTATATGGGTTCTGGAAACCTAACTCTACCCACTGAACCATCTCACCAGCCTAGAGTTCACTGATATAATACATTTACAGGCTTGTGTTTTTACAATTTTGTAGGACAATTTCTGAGATTGTTGTAATTTAGAAAATAAAGACATCATATTTATATTTAAAAATAAAGTACGGTTGAATTATGGTGAAAGAGTAGGGACTTTTCCACATGGTCACTCCACCCTCAAACAAATAGAGATGTCTCCTAAACATAGAGTCTTATCAAAAGAAATTCTAAATGTCAATTTCACCTAACCTCTTGGGCACCAGTACATTCCATGTGGTACAGTCCAGAGGGTGCCCACTCTTGGCCCTGGGCATTTTGCTATGTGTCTCAAAACCTGCAGCTCCGAGAAGAGGTGAGCGGGCAGTTATTACCCCTGCTTTCTATGCTCGGGGTGCTTCTTAGTAGCCTGGCCACATGATCCCCAAATAAGGTCAGTAATTCCTGACAGCCTCCTCCACACATCCTCCTTTTCAGGAAGATGGTCACAATCGAGGTCATGTTTAGTTGAAACTCTAACTGTTTAGCTCCCTCGTGGTTGCCCTTCTCCAGGTAGGCCAGCAGGGTGGCATGGGAAGAAGGATGACGCATGAGAGGACTAACAAACCAGCACTGGAGGAACTTCCAGAGCCCATGAGGGCTAGCCAGAATAGCATAACAGGAAAGAGCACTTCCTCCATCAGATGAAAGGGTCCCGCACACCACCCATGTAAGTACCTGGAAGCTGAACCTCTCCCACACAAAAGCCAGACAGCTTCCAAAAGTGTTGTTTCTTTACCTCCTGGCTGTGACATCACATCCTTCTTTACAGTTTCCCCCCGAGGAGCTGACCTAACAAGCCAGAAGACTCATGCTTTTGACAGACTGGCCCTAAGGCAGAGAACATCAGTGGGTCGCTACTTGAGATCTACAGAGCTTTGACAACCAGGACTAAGATTGCTTCAAGTATGTGTCTAGGACAGCAAGGGACCAAAGAATGTTAATGTGACTTCTAGTTCAAAATTCAAGACTCGGCTACCTGGTCATATTTCAGAACTAGAAAATATTGCTTATTTGTCTCTTGATACAGCTGGTAAGTGGAACCCCCTGGAATAAAGACATTGTCTTGGTTTTCAAGCAATGGTTTACAAGCAAACCACAGCAGCTTCAAGCAGTCTGGACACATAAGATGATCCACCCTCAAATGTGAGAACCAGCATCTTCGAGTGAAGGACACCTGACTTAAGAGCTTAGTATCTTTGCTGTGAAGCTGTTGTAAGTACCATGGGAACTTAGCTATATCCCTGGCCTCTCCTAACAAGTGACAGGAGCATGTCCCAAAACTGGGCGGCGCAGCATGTGTCTAGGCATCATGCGATATCTCCTTAGGAGGAGTCACGTCCCCTGAAGCTACCTCCACCAGATCCTGGAGTTCTGAATTTCTCCTTTATATTCGTGTAAAACGTAGAGAACCTCAGATTACAACTCCCCCAAGAAGTCCAGAGTTGAATCCCTGGCTTCTGCAAGTCTCCAGTGGTGGGAAGAAATGTGTAGAGACTGGGCAGGTCAGGGAAGGAGGCGGGGAAGAGCTCATCACTCACCAGCATTGCAGGACGTGAGGTGGAGAATGTGGTGGTGCTGCCCACGGCGGAATCCACATAGTAGCTCATTCTGTGCTCCACACCTGTGCAGAAGAAAAGATTGAATGAACCTCTGGCTATGCATGGGCGTAGGGACATTAACCCCCGCAAGGCATCCAAATCTTAGATCCCAGCATCTCCCCCAGGAGCCAACTTGTTCGCTTCTTTGTGAGGCTGAAAAGTAAACAAGATTCAGAAGGACAGGGTGGGACAGACCCTAGCCGCAATCAGCCAGCATGGGTCACAGATCATATCTGTGTGCTGCAGAGAGTGACAGGGTCTTTTTAAAAAAAGATCCCTTTGACTGGATTTCTGGACAGGAACCAAGTCTTGTGTGTCTTTTAAAATAAGATCTCCCTGAATGTTTCACATGTCCCCAACTCCACCCAGATCTGGCACACAGCAGGAATTCCATATGGAGTAAATAAATTATTGATAGAAGCATTTACAGAGGCTGCATTAGAGAACAGAAAAGGAAAATGCTTCCACAAGGAGCCTCCAGCCCCAGGCACAGAGACAGGCAGAAGCTCATAAAACAGGCTGGACAAATTTATTTGATATCAAGAGAAGGGCTAGAAAAATCCTTCTTGCTGAGAGCTATTATCTGCATTGGAGGCCTGAATGAGAAGAATGTTCTGGAATGTTCTAACTTAGAGGGATTTTTCCAACGAGCTGCCGGTCATCAAGAAAATCATTGATATATCAAACATTTCTGTTGAGTTGAGTGCTCTCCAGAGTGCAAAAGTTCACGCACTTTCATAAATTCAATACTACACATGAAAATATGCCTCTCTTGAATGATTGAGAAGATTACATTCCGAGGCCTATCGTTCAGAGGCCAAATTCCTATTGTTGGGAAGTGACATTTCATCCTAGCTGCTCTCCAGTTCCTGTCTGCCCTTGCCCCTTCATTCCTGTGTATGCTCAAATCAATCAACCTATTTCAAGAAAACACAGAAAGTTCAGAGATGGCTTTTATGTTCAATCGCAATTCCAATTCACTCTCTTAATAGTGCCTAATAGGCAACGCATACCCACTTTCACAGATATTGGAGTCCGAACTTGGCAATATGCAATTCTGCTCGCCAATGGCTTGACCAACCGAGCCACAGCATCCGTTGGGTGAGAAATTTGAGCTTATAAGGCAGAACTTAACCTAGAGCTGTGGGATTTTGTTTTGAAGTCATATACCTTATTGAGATGTCTTCCCTCCTCTTCCTTCCCATCCCTAGGCCCCAGCAATGCCTGGGGCAAGTGAAAGAGCTAGTCCTGTGCTCATAAAAGCCTGAGAGCTCTCCGTGACCCCAGCAGCTGCAGCCCTCCGGAGAGCAGTCCCTGCACCAGCAAAAGAGAGTCAACTCTGTTAGCGCAGGTGTGGGTTAGCCAGCCCTGAGGCTGTGAGAATGGGGGCGCTCTCCCCACCTCACATCTGTCTTGTGGTGGCATGGGTTGGGGGAATGAATCCCTCCGGCCTGCCCATCAAGGCCTGAGGAGGTGTGAGAGCTGCCCCTGTGGTCATAAGAGTGGGAGAACTAGCCCTGACCCCCCACCAGCGGCAACACTTAGAAGAGCAGGCCCTACACCTCACCAGGGCAGCAGAGGAGAGCCAGCCCTGTGGGAGCAGGTGTGAGTGAGTCAGCCCTGAAGTCTTGAGCACGGGAGAGCTGTCCCCATTTCTCATCTGGCTGACCAACCCTATAGCTGCCCAGGCCCAGATCCAGTGTGATGGCTTGGCCCGCCCCATCATCCCCGTCATCTGTGTTGTGCTGGAGCACCTGACCTGCGGACCCAATGCTGCAGAATCTCCACAACACAGGGCAACAACAGAATATTCAGGAAGGGGGGTCTAGCGAGGGCCCAGCGTTGAGAGGGCAGTAGGAACCAGAGGCCTCTCACCAGACCACTGACTCTGCAATGAATACCTGGGAGTAAAGACACAAGGACAAAGGGGTTCACGGCGTGACTCACTGTGTCACACCACAGTTTCCATGACGAGTTTTTTTTTAAGTTTTTCCCTTTTTAATTTTTATTTCCTATTTTTGTCTTAATTTTTTTTTATTTGGGGAGTATGCAGTGGCAGAGAACGAATGCGAAAGGTGGGGAAATGAATGGGATCAAGATGCATGATGTAAAAGACACCGAAAAATAAGCTAATTAATAAATTTAAAAAGATGTCCTACCTCCTCAAAATACAAAATAATCCAAATAACATTAGCCAAAACCAAAGAAACAAACAAAAATCAGTCTGTTAAAAATAAGTTAAGTAAGAGTTCTAGGTCGCTGGGTTAGGCACGCTACGTAAGAGTTCATCCTTGTTTCCGCTGCAGCTGATGGACCCAGGAAGAGCTCCTCAGAAGAGACGCTGAATGACTGAAAAAGATCCAGGATGGCCGTTCCAAAGACATTGTTTTTACCTGTCTGTCACCTCTGGCCCATTCAGTGCTTTTCCTAAAATTAGTGAGCAGCTCCATGTCAGACTGAGAATCAGATACAGACAACATGGATCCCCATGGGCCTGTCCCAACCTGGTGTGGGATGATAGTGTCCAGATACTGGACGGCCACTCCCTCTCTGAAGCATTCCCTCTTGTTGGTTTTTGTTTTTGTTTTCATCTGAAAATTAACATTAAAGCTCTTAACAAAGCACCTTCAAAACGTACAGATCTCTACAGGGATGAGACCCAAAAACTGCATTGACCATGCCACACGGCAAAGGGCTTATCACGATGAAAGTCCCTGAAGAAAAGCCGGCCAACCCTCCAGGGTCCTGCAGGATGACTTGTACCTTTGTACTGGAAACATCCAGGAATGAAGAAATGCTACTTCACGGGAGCCATTCGACCTTCTGGTGTCCCTGCAGGCCTATCCTCCCTCTCATAGCTCTACGGCAGGCTCTATTAGGAATCTATTTATTCCTTCAATAGTTACTCTATGCCTCCTATGAAGCAATGTGCTGGGCCCTTGAGACACGCTAGTAAACAAATACAGATTCCTGACCTCCTGGCCCCTGGCTTCTAACAGGGAGCAGAGGGCTGAGAAAGGCAGAGGCTGGAGCCTGTGGCTTCAGAAGTGGAGAAGACAAATTCACATGTAACTCTATCATAGTGTGATCGGTAGTTTGCCAAAAAAATACGGAAAATATAAGCAGTGGTTGGTTCTGTGGGGCACATGGAATAGGGAGTCATGGACGACCGCAGAGGGAGATGCCACCGCGCGATCCTGTGAATCAGTTAGACTCCCTCAGCAGCAATGGGCCGCCACCCTTCTGAATGTCCAGTTTACTTCCACATTCACAAGAGAAAGAACTTTGCAAACTGGCAGCCCTGTGCCAGAGCCCAGCTCCAAGACAACAAGAGATTCTGTCTGCCAGCCAGACAGCACTCCCCTTCATAGCAACACACTTGGAACAAGGACCAGTGGAAACATGTTTTCTCTTCCAGTGGACGGAGGGAGGGAGGGAACCTCTGGCGGAACATCTGCTGCGTTCTGTGCTGGACCATCCTCTCCACAGCATGAATGACACTTCCCTTGGGGAAAAGCCCTTTGCCCAGGGAGGAAACTAGAAAGAAGGAGTTGCCAGGGATCTCAAGGGCTCTCATCGCAGGAAATAACTCTGAGACAGAAAGCGATTGCTGCTTTATTATTTTTTTGGAGAAAGAAAAAAAGAACCTGCCCCTTTTCCAGCTTGTAGATTGTGACAGAGAACAGCTGCTGGAGACCTAACCCTTTCTGAAGATTCAAAAGGGGTGTGTGTGTGTGTGTGTATGTGTGTCTGTGTGTCTGTGGGTGTGTGAGTTCTTTCCCCCCTTGGCTTTTTGGCCAACAGGAACTCCCTCCCACATGACAACTTCTTGAACATCAACCGGACTTGAACATTTTGTCTTGGTTTTGCACATGTGTATTACCTAAATAGAAAACAACTGTGTGATTTTAAGCCTTACTGTGCAGCTGAGAAGCAGCCCTGAGCCTTGTCTCGGTGCAGGGGTGATGGGAATGTATGGGAACAGTAGGCCATGCACAGCTAAATTCATTTTTCCTCAACAGAACTAGATAGCATTGAGTAATCAGCAGAACGGGTGCTTCCAAAGTGAGACTGCTAAGCCATTCTCCCAACCTTCCATCCCCCACAGAGCCCTGCTGTAGCCTCCAAAGCCTTCCACTGCCTACCTCAGTTTCCCCTTCTGCTGCACTTCTTCCGTCGCCATGTTTCTGGAAAAGCCCTCTGTCCTCCGGTTATTCCAGAACTGTGAGTCCCACATCTCCTGAGGCCTCCAGGTCTGTGTCAGACCCTGTGCCCCCACCCCTCACTCAGCCACTCTTCACCCCAGCAGGAGCGAGCTACTCCCTTCCGACAGTCACCAGCGTGTTATCTTCCTATTGTCTGCACTTATCGCTGGGCTCCACCAACATCTGTTTCTATTTATCTCCCCCGCTCCTTCCTGAACCGGTTGAAGGTAGGCATGATGCCTTTTTTTTTTCATTTTGCATGACAGAAAATCAAATGTTTTTAAATCCATGACTGAGTAGGTGGCTGGGCGGGTGGGTGGGTAAACAATTCTCTGCCTAAGAATGAAAGAGATGGGTCAGATGTGATTGCACCTGTTTTATAAATTGGAGGCTCTGCATAGACCAGAAATGAGTGTGCCCCATGTCCATCTCTAAGCAAAATCTGTTTCGCTATGGTCACATCACTATTTCAAGTCACCATATGGAAGAAACCTATTCCCAGTGTCCTATGCAAGCAACGCACCTCTGCACTCAGCCTTTCTTCCCTCTCAGGCTCTACCTCACTAGAATTCAAGCTCCCCAGAGCAGAACTTAATCTCTCCCTGGGTTCCTGCAGAGTCTTGCCACGTGACTGACATGCAAATAAATGCTGCGGATTAGAGAAAACCTGCACACAGCCTTTGGTTCCTGTTAATCCCTTTTAGATGAGGAGGAAGTCCAGACCACCCTGTCCGCTGCCCAGTTAGAGTTGGCCCTAGGGCTTCTTCCTTTCCCTTTGCATCTCTGCCTTCTTCATCCTGGAGCCTAGGGAGCAGGTAAGCTCTCGGTAGAGGAAACCAGCCAACAGTTTGGCCTATGGAAATGTCCAGTGCTCTCCTTGAAAACTAGCTTTTCATTCACTCCGAGAGAGTTTTTTTGTCTTTGCAAAGTATGTGGCTTTTTCGACTTCCACCTGGTCCAGGAGCCTTGGAACCCTGCCAGGACCTGCAAGCCCACACCCCTTCTCACCTAGGTCCAGTGCCAGTGAAACACAAAGCCAAGAGATTAGCAGGCAACAGAGATGAGTGTGGGCAAAGGAAGAGAAGAATGGGAACTCTGAAAAGATAAGTCTTGGTCAGGGCTGAATCCAGTTCACACAACTCTGTCCTGCTTGATTCCATCAGTGGGCAATGAGACATCAGTCAAGGACCTTTCATTTAAACGATCTGCCCGTAAAGGAAACCTATGCCTTTAAACAAATGTCCTAATAAACCACACGTGATTATTTTTTTCTACATCCCAGGTATAGTGGTATGCACTTACGATTCTGGCGCTCAGAAGAGGGAGGCAGGAACATGAGTTCATGGCCATCATGGGCTACAGAGTGAACGAATATTTCAAAGCAAATAAAAAAAATCTCTCCAAATGGTTAACGTGATGGCATGCATTTATTGCAAATGTTTTTAAAAACCCGCACATTCTGAAATCAGTCTTCTTTAACATATTTTAAATTCACAATAGAAAAATCTTAAAATTGGTGACTTTTTTAAAAAGATTTTTTTTTTCTGAATGCCGGACTATTTTGCCATTTCTGAATGCTAAATACTTTGACTTTTGAAAACCAGAATTTAAAAGATGTCTTTTGTTCTCATTATGTATGTGTAGAAATCAACTGCCATTTTTATGTTTGTTTGACAAGGGGCCTCTTTTGAACTGCTCTGTGTTTTCTTCATCAACAAATAAGTACCTAAATGTAGGAAAAATAACTCAACTGGTAAAACAAACAAAACCTGCAGTCCCACCATCCAGTCACCTCCATGCTATAGTCTTAATTTGCTGTTCTAATCAGCTTTTCTCAATGATATTTGGCACAATGCTGTGGGCATTTTTCTGTCCGGAAGTGTTACTCTATCTCCTGAAGTTTAAGACTGTAAATACTTACAAATATTCTGCATTCCATAATATATAATTAGCCACAACTGTATTGTTACTGCCAAAATATCATTTTTTAAAGACTGGGTCTTTTTGTATAGTTCAGACTGGCCAGGAGCTTCTATGCAGCCCAGGCTAGCCAATATTGACAAGAAAAAGAAGTCTTATACATGTTCAAAATGGTGCAATTTTTTTCGTGAATATTCTCCATGTTTAGCTAGTTGGATGAAAACAGAGGTCTGACTATGCCATATAAACATGTCCTGAGCTCTGTGGTCACCCTGATTGTCCTCTTATAATTGACACTAAAATGGGAAAAAGCATGGTGCCCCACCACCTTCCCTCCTAGAGTCCAGAGTTGCCTGAGAGACCATGCCAGTCATGGTACCTGCTTGCTGACTCGGCCAAGGAATGTGCCAGAACATACCCAGAAGGACACAGATCTCTTAGGACAAAACTTTGTCATTATGTGTTATGGAAGGTGTCCACTTGTAACAGTGAACTTGGGCTTCCTAAATACAACAGAGAAGGGATCGATCATAAGAATACAATCAACGGATAGTTTAAAATGTTATCTACAACTAATGCAATGTTTGTCACCAATCTACCTAATGTACCACACTATTTTGTCTGTCTTCCTCCATCATATCCCAGTTCCCACACATGGCTCATGGCATTTCTCCAGTCTGTTTGGAAGGTATCTTCTTCTTCTGCTAGTGTAACAAAGCTACAAAGGAAATGCTTTAAGAGAGCTCATATTAAATAATGGAGCATTCCTTACCATGCTCTTAGGAAACGTTGCTGTAAAGCAGCAGTTTCTTAACCTGTGGGTTACGACTCCTTTAAAGAGTCAGATGACCTTTGCGCAGGGGTCAACTAAGACCATCAAAAAACACAGATATCTACATTATGATTCACAACAGTAGCAAAATGATAGTTATGAAGTAGCAACAAAAATACGTTCATGGTTGGGGGTTACCACAACTTGAGGAACTGTGTTAAAGGGTGGCAGCCTTCGGAAAGCTGGGACCACTGAGAGACAGACTGAATGTGAATGAATGGTTAGAACTGAGGGCAGTCCTTCTGCCTCACTAAGACAGAAGGAGCCTCACTCTCTTCAGTATGGACTGCAGGCTCCCAGTGGTAAGTATCCTTTAAATGGTGGCACTGGCCGATAAAGGCCATGCTCTGACTTCTGCGTGTTGCCCGCTCCGTCAGCAGTCACCCACTCCTTTACAAAGTTCTGAGGCAGCAATGATGACCTCGTAATCAGCGTGTCTTCTTTCTCTCCAGCTTCACTGGCGACTGTCCCTAGACCCTTCTTAAATAAAATGACGCGTGCCCACCTCTTATTCTTCTGCCTCTGACATTTCTAATTAAGCCTAGCATTGTCAAGTCCTACATGAATGTGTATGACCAATCCTCCTTATGATACTAAAATGAGCTCATGCCATTATGACTTTATAAGAATATAGTCTTTTGCTCTTCCTGGGGACATAGGTCACTGATGTCTTCTAGAGAGGGCTAAAAGATGGCTGAAGAGAGCTGGGGAGATATCTCAGTGGTTAAGAGTTAATACACGTGCCACAGAGGACCTGTGTTCAGCACCTACTTTGGGCACCTCACAACCTCCTGCCTTTCATCCCCAAGGAGTCTGAGGCCCTCCACTATCCTCTGCAGGCAGCTGCCTCTCTCACACTCATAAATATACAGTTTAAAAAGAAAGTACCTTTAACAACGATTTTACTCTAGTATATTATAGAGCTAGGAAATAAGGATTTCCTAGCTTCATAGATGACTTTGTCTTTCATCCTGGAGAGAAAAAGCCCTTAGCCATCACGCTGTCAGAATGAACAGTCAAGAACAGACACAAAGGTTCTGCTGAGCTCTGATAGCCTCCAAACTCAACTAGGACAGTGACAACTGTCGTCGCTGAAACACATCAGAAACTGACAATCTACACCTTCGAGTCGCGCAGTTAGCACATAGGGCATGTCATAAGGACCAACCTCGGTGGTAAGAAAAGCGCACTGATGATATTGTTCTTCCATCCCATGAAGGACCCTGAAAAGCAACAATCGAACACAATAGGCCTTCAGATGCACTGCAGCACTGTGACCAAGTTAGGGGCTGACAGCTGATTAAACTAAGACCGTTTTAGACTTCAAGCATGGAAATCAAAAAGAGGAATGAATCTAGAAGAATAATGTTAAACCCTTCTTCTTCTCAACAAGGGATGTCTTAGAGGTCAGGGTCAAACAAATCCTTGGCCGAGCCAAACCCAAAGAAGAATTGTAAGACAAAATGTCAACTCTTCCTCAATGCTTGCTGCTAAAGAAATTCTTCAAGACCCTGGAATCTTAAGTAATTTCTTTTTAACCCATAGCATGTGGCCTGCATTTGCAATCTAGAATTTAAATCGGGTTCTTGCTCGTGGTCAGAAGACCTCAACAAACAAGAGAGGTCATAAATAGGAAGACGGGGAAGGACAGGGGACTGGATAGTTTTAAAACGGAATTGAAAGACACCAGCCGACATGGATCTCTCAAATCTGGCAAGCAACTTCTTGGACTATGTCTAATTGTGATTTGCATGGTGGGGTTTTATTTGTTTTATTGCCCAAATTCTAAGGTTCCAATTTCCCAGTGTAATGCTAAACAGCTTGCTGGCGCTCTATGACTAAGAGAGGTTTCGCAGAGCCAGTGAATTTTGGACTTGGAAAGAAAAATGAATCAAATCATCTCATTTCAATAAACTAAGGCCAAAGAACTGAGGTGTCAAGAGCTTTGGAGCTACAGACTGTGGGTGGACTTGGCTCTCCATGCTGCGTGTGCCATCGTGACAGGACTTTTTAACCTAGCCGTCTGAGTTTCTTCAACTATAAAATGAAGATAAGGATACAACCCTTTGAATTGCTGAGGAGGGATATACAAAAGGAAAATATTTAGCTGCATTCTTATAATACTTAAAATGGTCAATAAATTATTTTATTGCTATGTCATCAGCAGTACCTGGCATTTACTGTTCGTAAGAAAGATGAGTTTTAGTATAATTATTATATTAGTACTACTTTTACAGATTGAGGTAGCAGAGGTTACTTATTTAAAGTAGATGTAGTGGTGCATATCTTTAATCCCAGAATGCAGAGGCAGGCAGATCTCTGTGAGTTTCAGGCAAGTCACTGAGCACTGAGACCTTGTTTGGAGAAAAAAAAAAAAGGAAGGCGATAAAGAAAGAGGGGGAGTAGAGACCTAGAACCTCATCATCTAAATCTAAATAAATTAAATGACATTTAAGTCATCCAAAAACTTAATCCCATTTAGGATCACAGACTGAATATCCTTAGTCAAGAAGTTTTGCATGAGGAAAGAGCTACAGTTTCCCCAGAGTGCTAGGCACAGGGCACCATTGTTATGCATACAACCAAGAAGCAAGCATATTCTTACAGCTCAACAGAGCTTGTGGAAAGACCATAGCTGCTGTCACACAAACACGCAAACCATGAACTACTGCAGCCGCTTCCTGAGTTGAATGTGTGTGTGTGTGTAGTAACACTTATACTAACTAGTATCAACACAGGAAAGCTAGTTGGCTGCTCTGGAAAGCATTGCAAAGGTACCTGTTTCTCTGGACTTCCATTTTTGTAGCTGTTGCTTTTGATTTGAGGCCGGGGCACCTAAACTACGAAGTGCACATGAACTGAATCGCACAGTTCTGGTTACAAAGCAGCTCCAGGCTCTACCACAGCCATGTGAAGATGATGCTACCGGTCTCAGGACCTCACTCAGTATCACTGCAGGACTCACCTGAGTACCCTTTGGAGCATGTCTACTAAGATGGGTACTTAGGAAGCAGAGTCACCTGGGCAATAGAAGCAAAGACTTCTGCTGAGAGTAAGCACAAGGCTGCACACCATAGGTGCAAGGCACACCTGGCCAGAAAGAAATGCACAAGAGAGGGGCTGAGTCTCCTCGCCAAATGATGGCCAAGGCCTCAGTCTGCCCAAGAAACAGGATAGTTCTTTAGCCTCTGATAACCTCAAGAAACTGAAGCCCTCAGGATTCCAGGACAGGGAATGTAGGAAGATCTTCCTATAGGGGACCAGAATGGCAACAGACCCCTCCACACTAACAGGAGTCCTTTAAAGACCCAGAGGCACTGAAAGATGATTTTGAAGACTGACTTGTCCCGATTGTTAAGACTCACAGACTTTTAAAAGCTCTTTGAACTGTTTTTGCACTTTCTTGCTTCTAGATTTATTTTTTTTAAAAAGTCAACAAAATAGAAAATCATATTTCCCCATGAAGGGTAGACTCCTGGTTGGCACTGAAAATTACCTGCCTTACTCCCACAAAGAAGTGATGGCCCAGCTTCCCCTGGAGGTTTAGGAACCACACCTACACCATGGGGCCATCAAATTCACAATTTTCTGCTATAAGGAGGAAAAACATGATCTCAAACATCCTTCCCTCTCCCCAACTCTGCTGGAGACACTGTTTTGTTTGGTGTCTCTAGAATTCAGAAAACATTCGTAGACTGTGTCACACCACTTAAAATTGTATTGTCTTTTATTTTCAACTTTTCCCAGCAAAATATTGCTTTCTAAAATAAATTATATAAAATTGAAAGTATGTTCATGGATATATTCTGCAGTCCTCTCTAAACAAGGCAGGACACAGAGCAGAAGCAAGGCGCAGAGACCATGCTGGGATGGATGGCTCACTCAGGCATTCCAGACCTGCAGTTTTCTCCAGAGTCAGTGTCTTCTCAGCAAGGGGTAATTAATTTACAAATTCATCTTTGGAAAATAGGCCTGATCCCCAATACCCTCCCAGATATCTTGCAAAACCCTTGCGGCTTTTGTGTATCTTGGAGTTTCTGCTTCCTGTGATTGGAGACCCAGCCCTGGGTTCTCATTTCCTTGATTCTGATCTGGTCCCATCAAGAGCTCACCCCGGTGATTTAAAGGAAGAGGCCCATGTAGAGCACCTCAAATCCAATTGCACCCCACTAGGTGAACTAAAGCTCCTCCAATGAAGGAGTTGTTAAAAGGAGTCCTGTGAAGCTACAGTCTCAGTAGAGTTAAGGAGGCCAAGGAGGATCTCACACAGGAGTTTCCCCGGGATTAAAGAAACAATTGTTGCCTTAAATGCCATTAAATTGATGCTTCAAATATTAGTGTCACTCATATACTAAATGCTTTAAAATTCCCATGAAGCAGAAATAGGGAGGCAAGAAGGAGGGGACAGAAGGGGGCGGACGAAGGAAGGGAGGGAGCAAGCACCAACTTTTGGCACATACCCATCTCTTCTGCTACTTGATGTGAGCCCCTGAGGAATTAAACAGGCAATTAGAAAATGATCATTGCCAGGGACTGTGTGTCTGTTCACCAAGAAATAAAGTTACAAGATCCACACCTAAAAAGAAGACAGGAAAAGCACAAGGGTGTTGGTGTTGTGATGTATTCCCTAAGGAAAGGAAGAAGGCGATGAGGCTGGCTACATTTCTTTATAGAAATGTATGAAACTGTCTATTACTTAAAAAAATTTTTTTCATCAGGTTCAGCAGAACCATAGTTAAGGGTGAGAAATTTGCCCACACACTGAGGCTGTCTGTGATCACAGGCAGAAATCTGTGCCCAGGACCTGTCCCCACCACATCTGTTTGCCTTAGTCCAGCCTTCCCCTTGGAACCTGTACCCACATACCCAATGTCTTCCAATATTTCATCAAACTACTCTGACCCTGTTGGCTCTTTTATTTTCAAAGATCTATACTCCTTACTTATAGACTGCCCTCTTTGTAAGCTAGGTGGGGCATCAGTAATCACTTGCATTTTAAAGGCAATAAAGCAGGCTATGTTCATTCAGTAACCTCTCCTCCGTTACAAACGCTGCCTAGCATGGGATCCAAGCACTTACCCGCTTAACTCCTTCCAAATTTCAGCTCTGACCCTCCTGGTCTTTGAACTCTATCATTCTTAGGAATTTGAATAGGCAATTGGAAGTCTGGACTCAGAAAAGACTCCAAGGTCACCCTGCCAGATGCTAGGGGATTGCCCCACTCTGCTCTAGGCTCCCTGGCACCTCTGGCAACCAGCACCTGGGTGTAAGGTGCCCTGTGAAACGAAGAGCCCCTTGGTAATCAGACACGCGTTTCGAGTCCCCAGCAGCAGCTCCAAGACAGAAGATGCGGCGTGGCTGCTGCCTGCAGTTTGTTATTCCACTACCGATTGGTAAGTATAGAAGCTGTGGAAAAGCAAAGCGGTGCGTTTCCTCTAATATTAATATTAATAGCTAGAATAGTTAACACATGAAAAGACCTTTTCATCTTCAAAGTACTTCTCGCGAATTAACCCCTTACAGCTCTCTCTGGCCTGGGTTCTGGGAACAGCAGGTAAAAGAGGAATAGAGACCACCCAGCCCGCCCTGCGTGATCCGGAGCCTGCCAAACCAAAGGGGTTTCTCGCTAGATTAAAAAGGTGTTGAAGTAATCCAGACCCCAGTTGATGAAAGAGTTAAAAGTGTCAGTAATTTTACAAATCAAACGGAGCGGCCAGAGGTACTTTTCGGGATCTGAATTTCCTGTTGTTTCCCACCCAGTTCCGTGCCGCAATACAAAGTCAGAAGGAAAATAGCTTTGCGATGAAACCAAAAAAAAAAGGGGGGGAGGGGGAGCTTTACAATGGAATATCATGATCTCGCGCCACCCAGATCTTTGGACAGTCCCCTCGCAGCAAAGTCTGCTTTGAAAGGTTATAGCAGACATTCTTAGAGTAACAAGAAGACACTTGGAAAGTGGAATTGCTGTCCCAACTCCAGCCTCCCTCAGTAGCTGAGGCCCAAGCCCCCAGTGCAAGGAAGAAGACCCCTCTAACCTGCAGACACCCCTAAAACTACCGACCTACAGGGTCTGCAAGAATTGTTGGGCTTTTGCAGGACGTAAGTCACAAGGTAGAAGAAATGACCCAATAGGCTGGCTTGCCTTCAGAAGGTCCTAATGGAGAGCGATTTACCCCCCCCCCCCCCTTCCCCGTGAAAGTCATTCATTAGATCGCTGGGCAGGAAAGGCAAAACAGTAGACTTTCACCAAGAAGGAAAAAATAAAAGCACGTTTCTAAGTGCAGTTTTATTTCTCCGGAAGGGTCTGCAAAGGACGTTCACGTTTGTGAAGTGTCATTTGCAAGTATTTACAACGTGAGTGGTTTTGCCTTTGGGGGCGGGGGTGACAAGAGTCTTGATTTTGAGCTTGTCTAATGAGGTTGGGAAGTAATTTTGAAAAATATTCTTAAACAATGGAGTAGGTAAATAGGGAAAGAGGTTTTTAAGAAAGGAAGAGAAACCTGTTGTTTCTTAAAACTTTCCCAATTTACCCTTTAATTCATAAAATATAGGGGGAGGAGAGGAAAAATGGGATGAAAGTTTTCAACCGAAACTCAGCCCTCACTTACGACTTTGCCAGAGAGATGGGCGAGGAATGAAGCAAGCTTCTCTGAAGGTCCGTGGGCTCTTTCCAGCTACTACCTGCGGGAATCCTCCGCTCCGGGGCTAAAGAGGATGCAGAGACCATAATGCTCCTAATAGAGCTGCCTCCTGAAACTGGAGGTGTGGTCAAGCGAGGGAAGCAGAAGAGGCGGTCTCCAGGCAGCCTCTGGCACTAGGGCAGCAGTCAAAAGCCCAGCAAATAGTGTCCCTGTCTGTGGCAGCACCAAATAGCACATGATTAATTTTATCCTTCAAGTGATACCTCAAATAAATACAACTGAGCCAGGGGCAGAGTTGGTAGGAAGGTGAACCAAGGAGAGCAAGCTAGTTACTTGGGGTGTTCTACTAGACACGTGACTATTTCTATCCCATGTGGTTTGACTTTCTCAGTGGAATTGTGTTCACCTATCCGTGAGTCAGGGGAGGGGTGGGTTGGGAAATGTCTCCAGTCTCTTATTGTCTCAGGGGAATGTCTCCTGCCTCTCACTCACCTGGACTTAGGTTTCTTGTTGTTCTTTATTAAGCCGATGTGTGAAGTGTGCATGGTTCACACTGGGTGTGTGCTGATAACCACGTGTGTACACTGTGAACATCACAGTGCATCCCTTCACAAAAATCAGATGATTTGGGTCCATATCATGCCAGATGATCTCACCAGCCTCCACTCTCTAACCGGGTTTGATAGAAATGTAGTCACATTGCCCTGACTGTATGTGGAAGGGAGGTGGCCAAACAGGAAGCTGGAGTTTCTGAAAAATAATGCTAAAGTGTCTCTCCACCTAATCCTGGTTGCATGCGACCTTTGCCACAGAAGAGCATTGGTGGCGCTGATGACTTTGGTGATGCCTGCCATAGGTGAGAATTCATAATGGCCCTGGTGGTTTCAGGTGATGCCTAACATCACCTAAGATGAGCATTGGTGATGCTAATGGCCTCGGGTGATTTCTGGCATAGGTAAGCATTGGCGGATTTGATTTCTCTATGATGTAGGGATTAAAAGGCAGAAATATTAACATGTATCATTTTGAGAAAATAAAAGCAACACGGAAGCCTAGAAGCCACCCTAGATAAACACACACAGCATCTTTTCTTCCCTTTTCATTCACAGGGATGATGATAAGACTGTCACAGAGAAATCTCATTTCTGTGAATAGAGAAATGTTGGGAAAGTCTTTATCTGCCTACAATTTCAAGACTTTGACTCTAAGATTCCATTTATATTGAGTAATGGATGAATCAAGATTGCACAATTGCTTCCTTTCCTTCTTAATGGAGACACAAATACTCCACTTGGAAGTCCACAAAGACCTTCAGCGTCATTCAGAAAACCGTCGTGTTTATCCTTCATCGTACGTGTTAGTGGCGCAGTTCCTATAAGCTTGTGGCTAAAACAGTATTTAACGCTCCTGCGCCTCTCCTGTGTATTAACAGGACTTGGATGATAGCCATGCTTGGCTATTGGCTCAGGCAGTTTAGTTTAATAAATGTCTTACACAGGGCACTGTTCTCAGGCCGAGGGATCTAACCAGATCGCATTGCTGTGAGAAGAGACAGGCACAAGCCAGTCATCTCCAGAGAGCGGAATGTCAGCGGTGAGAGAAGTCTGTGAAGCTAAACAACTTCAGCCTGTCAGTTAGTTCAGGTGTGCTGCCCAGCTTAAACGGTGCGTGGCCAATTAAATTCGTCACAAGTCTTTGCAATCATAACCACTATGTGTACAAGATAACTGGAAAAAATAGATGTCCATTTTTGTTCTTTCAATGTGTATGAGATAATTGAGAGACTTTTTGCCCTGCCCTTGTAGAATTCATATACAGTCACCTGTAGGACCTCAGGGCCATCCTCTTCTGCAACCTGTCACAGTACAGAGGAGAGGAGAAATCCAAATGGTAAAAGAGAAGCCATTGCTAGCACAAAGTGCCTAGCTTCTAGGCCCTAGAGAATGAATATTCAGGAAAGCAGAAAGTTTTATTTTCGACGGTATCTTCAGAAACACAGCACTGGATAGATATCTACATACAAAAGAAGTAGTGAAGCTAAATTCCTACCTCTGGAGAGTGGTTTCTGTGAAAGCAGAAAGGTCTGAGTTCAATCTCTACTACCCACAGATAAGTTGGGTGTGGCAACATGTGCCTGAAGTTTTAGTACTGGGGAGGTAGAAATAGAAAGGTCTAGCTGGTGCATCACATCTCATGAGCAAGCTCCGGGTTTGGGAAAACGCAGTCAGTAGTGTTAGATGGACAAACTCCAGGTTCAGAGAAATGCAGCCAGTAGAACTTCAGGGGCAGACTCCAGGTTCAGAGAAATGCAGCTAGTCTCAATGTGTGGACAAGCTCAGAGTTCAGAGAAATGCTGTTCCGATGGTCTTGAATCAAGAGTCTCCTGTGAATGAGCATGACTTGGAAAAAAGGAGAAAAAAAAAAAAAACCCAATTCCTTGGTACTGGTTCAGCCAGTTTAGTTTAGTAAGTGTCTGCGGCAGGCCCTCTTGTAGACACGAAAATGGAACAAGATCAAACTGGTGTGGGAAGTGAGGCACATAAGAAAGGGACATACATGTTTCAAAAAGAAATGAGGTGGAAAGTGATTGAGTAAGACATGTGACATCAGCCTCTGGCTTCCATACACACGAACGCTTACCCACACAGTCTTCTAAGACGTTGTGATAATAAAAGTTATGCCACAATAAAAAACAATTACTCTGTCTCAATTTGTATTAAATAAACCATAACGGGAATAAGTGCCGTGATCACAGATGGCCCACAGCAAAGACAAATAATCCTTCAGAAGAAGGGGTTATAAACTAAGGCTAGGGAGGTGGTGCAGTTGGTAGAGTGCTTGTCTAACACCTAGGACGTCCTGGGTTCAAACCCAGCCCTGCATACACTGGATGCAGTGGCTCACACCTGAAATCCAGAAGAGAGTATTGAATTATGGCAGGCAGCATGGTCTCTGCATTCCATAGAGGTGGCTCGCTGACAGAAAGCAACTTCAAGGAGACAAGCTTTAGCTCAGAATTCCAAGTGACAGTCCCACCCTGTGTAGAGAAGTCATAGCAAGAACTTGAAGCTTCTAGTCACATCACATCTGAAGACAAGAGTCCAAGACATGAGGGCATACATGTTTCTGCTCAGCTAGCCTTTTCATTCACACACATGAACCTGGGCCCAACCCATGAAATGGGCCACCCACATTCAAAAGAAGACATCTCCCCTCCATTCATCCAGTTTTTAAAACTTCCCTCACGGGCATGCCCAAGGTCCAATGAGGTCATCCCTCACTGAGACCCTCTTCCTAGGTGAGTCTAACTTTATCGAGAGATGACAATTAAAGCAAGTAACCACAGAGAATTACGCCAAAAAAAAAAAAGAGCGGCTTTTTTTTTTTTCTCAGCCATAAATGTTTGTAGGTTAGCTTAAATGAAGGATGCCAATATGGTTCAGACGGTGCCACCGAGACAGTAGAGCATGCATTGATTTCCAGGGCAATGGCCTCCAAGCCAGGGCTGTTCCGGCTGTGAAGAAGCTCTTCCCTCTTTCTCATCCTAGCAAGCTACTGTGCAAGGCACAGTAAAGAAGGAATGACAGTATAATGTGTGGCGAGGGCCTTCAGCTCTTCACTGACGATCATCTCTCGATTCTACCACAGGCACTAAAACGTAGGAGTTGTGTCCCAGCATCATACAGTGGTTCTTTATGCCACTCTGCACATGGAGAACTAAGTCTGAAATGAGGGGCACCATTATATTTAAGGAAGCCCCGTGCAAAACACTAATGACTTTCTGCACTTTGTATATTATATTATTCTTCTCACTTATTTAAAGGGGAGAAAACTCCCTTCTGATGCTTTGGAAGACTTCCTTTTCGCAGGAAAGCAACACCTAAACAAAATATCAAAACGGTAGAGGTAAAATTTCTGACTCCATGATAGGCACAGTTGTCACCAAATATCAACGCGTCACAGAAAGTTAAGATGAAAGGAAGGAGAGGAGCGGAGAGCCTGTGTCTAGTCACACCCAGGCTCTGGAACCTCTTATCCCGTGCTTTGTAATGAATCGCCTTCCTTCACATGATCAAAAGCCGAAGCCCTGTCCCGAGCCCCAGCTGGAACTGAGGTGGCACACATCTGCACGGTCACATCTGGCACCCAGGCATTCGTCCTTCTGCATGTGCCAGAAAGTCTATCTAAAGGGAAAATGGACTTCTTGGCATCATTCTCCAGGACCTGATAATGTGTTGCACCCTTCTTTCCTGCACCAGCTTTCTGTTGTGAACTTCCTTTCTGCCATATGGAATGGGCTAAAAGCAGGGCCCCAGATGTTTCTTCTGCAGAGCAGTTTGTATGATGGTTGCTGATACATCTTCACACCATTTTTATTCTGGCTGATGAGCGGCCTTTGGAACCCACAGATTCGGATGCAGGCAGAGGGTGAGAGCTGACTACCTAGTGCCCCACTGAAGCCCTATCCCTCACCACCTCCTTACCCCTCCTTCCTTGGACCCCACTTCTCTCTCTGTACTTCTGTCCCCCTGTCTCTTCTCTCTCAAAATATCTCTCATTTTTTCACACCATCAGTCTAACTCACAGGACATTCCTGGTCACAGAGACAAGATGAACAACACATGGTGGTAGCATCTACAAACCAAAAGATTTGAAACCAAGAGTCTCCACCTGATAAAGATGACATTAAAGCATAGGAGTCCAGAGCACATTTAAAGCCAAATTTCACCTGGTCACAGCCTAACCATGTTTCTTTCTACGTTACCACGGCACTTCATTTACAATTGCTGAATTACATAACATACCCAGAAAATTTTTGTGAAAGCTAGAAAATCAATAAGCACAATGTATTTAAACCAATGCTGAGAGGAAAGATTGTAGGTAATTGGTGTGAGAAGTCCTTCTGTCTACGTGTTGCTTTTATTGGTTAATGAATAAATCTGTTACTGCCAGTAGCTTAGCAGAATAGAGCTAGATGGGAAAACTAAACTGAATGCTGGGAAAAGAAGGAAGAGTGAGTAGGGCACATGTAGCCACCAGAGGGGAAAGAAGCAAGCTGCCAGCTGGAACCTTGCCAGTAGGCCATGAACCTTGTAGTAAAATGTAAAATAATAGAAATGGGTTAATTTAAGATATGGGTTAGCCAGAAATACGCTTAAGCTATTGGCAAAACAGTATTGTAAATAATATAGTTTCTGTGTGATTATTTTGGGTCAGGGCAGCTGGGAACGAACAAGGGGCCTCTGCCAGTAGCTAACGACTGGCATTATGGCTGAACCCAAGACTGCTTCTTACTCTATTCCTAAAGACTCCTGCATATCAGAGGAAAGCTAGGGTTCTGACTGCCTCATGGCTGAATGCTGGGTTGTTCATCAGGACAGAAGAGGTTGGTGCAATGCCTAGTAAGGTAATTAGGAGGTGCTTAGTAGAGAAGGTGTTGTCTTGCTGAGTCTAGCAGACAGCAGCAGCTCAGTTTGGTGGCCCACACAGGGGAATGTGAACTGTCTTCCTTTTCCTTTTAGTAACTGCTCATTGATTGCCCAATCTCAAAATCAGATCTTTCCAAGACACCAAAATAGGACCAACTCTTTGGGTTTCCCCAGCAGCCTTCTTTCATGGGGGAGGGGGGGGAACAATACCATTAATGCACTCCCTAGTCTATGATAGACAAAAATGGTCCTCAACTCTCTCTCTTTGGTGGGAGGCTGCAAGGGATTACGGGAACGCTCTGGTCTCTCCTTTCTCCAGAGTCCTTGGGAAGTGATGGCCTGAGCTCTCTGTCTTGGGCATCTCCTCCCACGGGCTAACTTAGTTTCATCTACTGAGAAAAGATGCCTCTCAGAGCAGGAACACCGTGACCAAGAACTTGAAACCAAAAGTCTGTGGGATAGAAAGCATCCTTGGGGCTTTGCAACCTCATCACCTCTCAAGTAAGTAAACAGAGTTAGAGAGATGAATCTCTTGCTGCCACATAGCTTCAGTGTTAAATGGTCAGCCTACATTCGAATGTCAGCTGCGTGCAGCTCATCATGAATGAGGCTGGAGGAATATCACTGGCTAAGTGAGCACGTTGAAAAGACAAAATTCTAATTAAGCTGGTCTGTTGTCAGAAAAAAACCTCCCATTTTCTCACCAAAAGCAGTGGATTGCCCTGGATATTTCAGGTCCCATAGACCAGAGATCAGAAGGAGCACCAGTTCACCACAGAGTACTCACCATGGCTTTGGCTGTCTCCTAAGTCCAGCAACCGCAGCCATCCACAGCCATGAGTGTGCTGAGAGATTTATAGACCGCTACCTTTGCTGACTATTAATGCATTCAACGTGCTGGCTTGAGGCTGATGAATGATTGGAAATAGATCAGCTTGTTTTTAAGCCTTTTTGGGACATCAGTCAACAGAATGCCAGGATTGTTACAGATGTCTTTATTCTAGATACTTCCTTTCCTTCTTGAATATAGCAAAGACTACTCCTGTGCTCAGGGAATTAGGAAGATGAGCTAAGAGGTCCTGATGTCTCCCACTCTTGTGCCTTTCACAGAAATCTGATTCTATCTCTTCAAGAAGACAGTCTTTGGCCATTCCTGTATCCTGTCTCTCATTAGATTCTGGATTTCCACTGTGGGTTTTAATCACGTACTATTTCCCTCATATAGCATAATTTTTATTTTTTCAATATTTCATGTTTTTACTTGTAGTAAAAGCATTAGTCCTTTTACCATTGTTCCTTCAACATTTATCCTGTGTCCTTGCCTATAATCTAAATCAAAGCTAAATAAATACTTGAGAGATGGATGAATCTGTGGATAGATGAATGCGTGACGGATGGATGTATGAGTGAGTGGGTGAAATGAGTTAGTGGATGGATGGATGGGTGGGTGGATGGATGGGGAATGGATGGATGGGTGGGTAGGTGGATGGATTGATGGATGAATAGATCCATGAGTTATAAACAGCTAGATGAAGGACAGAAGGGTGGGTCAATGGATAAAGAGATCGATAAATGAGGATTTGAATGTTGGATTATAGAACCTAACTTGTCTAATTATTTCTTAATTTTTTTGTGGTGCTGGGAATCAGACCCAGGTCTTATCTGTACAAAGCAAATGTTCTCACACTGAGCTGCACCTGGGGCCCCAGGCTTTGTTCTTTGATCTTTTCATTGCTTCTGCTGGTGTCGCATAACGAAATACCAAACTCTGGCAGTTCCAGTCATCTCTGTTAGACACCATAAAACCGTTGCACAATGAACCGTTTTCCCCCAATCAACACAAAAATAAACCTGTCAGGAGAATAATTTACCTTTTATGTAGCACAAAGTGAAGAGATGACAATTGACCAGAAAATTCAGGCTGTGTAAACAGACAAAATGAGTCACCACTCTTTGGGGCTATTATCTGGGTAACTTGGTCTCCATCTGGTCTGGTATTCCTGATCCTTTGTCTGGATACATTCCCCATTTTATTTTTCCTTGAGGAGGAGTAACATAAAAGAAACTGGTTTCCAGCCTAAGTCTGGATTTTGGGGCTACATAATCTCCCTTGGAAGTAAGTCCTACAAAGTTTTTTTTTTTTTAATGTTTTTCAATAATATGACCCTGGAAGGAAGGTAGACAGTATGATTTCCCCACATTCCACAGTTTTGGTTGACTGTTGAGACAGACAGTTTCTTCGCCACCCACAAACTTGGCTAAGAGGCTGCCTTTTGGTGTCCCTTGAATATCATTATTGACTGTTTAGCATTGTGGAGATCATAGTAGTGAACAGAGTGATCTGCCCAGACAGAGCAGTGAACACAGTGTCTGCACAGATAAAAGCCAAATGGTATCCAAAGGAGGGGCTGAATTTCCCAGGGCACACATTAACCTTTGCTTTGGTGCCTGCTGCAAAATTGTCTAAGTTAGTAGACCACAGATTCACATTTGAGATCGTTTGGGTTTTAGATCTAAAAGCTGCCCAAACTGTGTTAATCCTGTTATGATTTGCTCCTGGCTGAAGAACATTCTTTACAGTGAGCAGGTGGAGAGCAATCTTGTCCTCGCCCTGATTTCAGACTAGGACAGAGTATGGCAAGGAAGATGGTTGGCTACAAAAGCCAATGGTTTGCCAGCACATCTGCCCCAAGAGCTCTTAAAAACAAACTAAGGAAAAATCACATAGCTTTGAATTCAAGTCTTGAACCAGCCAGAAAGCGTCTGAAGCCATCAAAGATACTGATCTTACTCTCTGGAAACAGCTCATGACTATGGACCATTCGTCTCATTGTCTGAAGACACTGAGCTAATCAGGCAGCTTCTTTCATTTTACATTCCAGCTCATCCCTGGCAGAGGCACGACACAATGCTGTCTAGTACTTTTGATTTGAATTTGGTGGCATAAAAAATAGGGGTGTATATGGGGTCTACCAGATGGCTCAGGGGGTGAAGGGAGGCCAGAAACCATGTAGGTAGAAGGAGAGAACCCGTTCCTGAAAGTAGTCCTGATCTCCTCACCCATGTAAGCGCTCTCTCTCTCTCTCTCTCTCTCTCTCTCTCTCTCTGACCCTCCTCTCTCTGTCATACTAAACAAAATAAAATAATGAAAGAGCCTACACTTTTGAAATACTGAGTGTTTGGATAGGGAATACTTCTGAAGAGGGCAGAAAGATGCAAGAAGAGTGTGGTGATTTGAAAGAAAATGGCCCCCAAAGGGCGTGGGACTATTAGGAGGAAGTGTGTCACTGTCAGGGCAGGCTTTGAGGTCTCTTCAACTCAAACTTCCCTCGTTGTGACAGTCATTCGACTTCCTGCTGCCTGCAAGATGTAGCGCTCTCAGCTCCAGCACCACGCCTGCCTGCGCACTGTCATGCTCCCTGCCATGATGATAATGGACTAAACCTCTAAACTGTAAGCAAATCACCCCAATTAAATGTATTGTGTGTAAGAGTTGCCGTTGTCATGGTGTCTCTTCACAGCAATAGAAACCCTAACAAAGAGTAAAAGTAAAATAATTTTTTAAAGTGTTGTTTCTTCTTGTTCTAAGTGTGCTCAGCATTCTGAGGGGACAGTGATACAGAAGATTCTGGAGAAGGTCTGCCACGAAAATGATAAAAATGCAAGCACCTTCAGGGAGAAGATTCCATGTGGATGCTCTGATCTTCCTTTAAATATCACTTTCCAAGACTGAAAGTCAATGAGTTGTACTCTTTTGGCAGTGCTGGGGGCAGAGAGGTAGAACCTGGGGCGTTGAACATGCTGGATGAGCTGCTGGGCTAGAGCCCCAGCCCCAGAGATTCTAATCTCAAATCCAAAGGCAACTTGCTCTTCTACTTTTTTCTTCAATTTAGTCTTTTATAAACTGAAAATAAAACGTGTCAATCATTTAAAAGCTGGGAAACTAGAAAATGTCAAGACCAGAAGATTCAATGGACATCTAAACCCTCATCTAGAGATGGCAGTGGGAATGTTGCCGTAGATACTTATTTCCTTCTGGTCTTTCCTATGTGAATAAGCATTTTTGTGTTGCATTAAATAAAGCAGACCTGCACTGACGATGATATTTTAGTGTAATTTTTTTAGTCATAAATCTTAACTATAAAGCCAGCCTTCCACAATATCTTTTAAAAATATCTGTCTGAAAATTCTCACCTATCTGCCTCAAAAGCAAGACATTGAGACCAGAATGGTGTTTTGTCAAACTGACGCATCTAGTAATGTCACACCATACTGACACTTCTAGGTCATGAGATCAGAGACAACTACTGCTTTCCCTAACCAGGTATGTGTTAGAGGTAGGGTCTCGCTGGTAGATTTGCTATCTGTGAAGTGAAGGATTAGAGCTGATTTCTAGAAAGCCTCCAAATTAGAGACTTGTGATGCATTGATCATCTGCTCCCGGGTCTCAGCTGCCCCTCCTTGCCTGCTCGGTGAGTTCCAGATGAGAGGGATTTTCTATTTCACTTCATCCTTTGATTTGTTTGCCTTTAATAATCTCCACTTCCTTCTCTCTGAAACAATGCAGTGTGATGCCTTTTATCTTCTCCTGGAAAGATGGGAGATTGGCTGCTTCCACCACTGTACACTGGGCCCCTGTCTCCTTCTGGAAGTGAAAGCTCCACTGGGCAGCTCAGGGACCAAGCAGGTCCCCCTGTGTGTGCTCCTGATGTCAGATTATAGGTCTCAGGAGTCCTGTGTGTGCTCCCGATGTCAGGTTCCATGTCTCAGGAGTCCTGTGTGTGCTCCCGATGTCAGGTTCCATGTCTCAGGTGTCCTGTGTGTGCTCCTGATGTCGGGCTCCATGTCTCAGGTGTCCTGTGTGTGCTCCTGATGTCAGGTTCCATGTCTCAGGTGTCCTGTGTGTGCTCCTGATGTCAGGTTCCATGTCTCAGGTGTCCTGTGTGTGCTCCTGATGTCAGGTTCCATGTCTCAGGTGTCCTGTGTGTACTCCTGATGTCAGGCTCCTTGCCTCCAGTGTGAAAAACTGACACCAGAGTTCCCAGTAAATCTCTTCCTTCCTGCAAGCGTCAGCAGAGAGAAGCTAGGAAAACTTCAAAGCACACTTTGTCACCTTGGGAACAGAAAAGCCCATCTTTTGTCTTTTCAAAGACCCTGCTAAGAATCTGTTCCATGTCACTGAGTGACTGGGGAGACCATCTTCAACTCTGAACATGGGGGACTCAACTTGCCTGCAGTTTAAAATGCACAAGAATCCCTGGAGTCTAATGTTCCAGTTTGTGGGATGATAGACCGATATGTTGGGTTGCCTGAAGCTCCAATGTGCAATTTCTACACTGCTGAGTTGCTGGGAAACCATGCCCATGCCTGAGAAGATGGAGTCCCTCAAGCCCCAGGCAACCTAAGCTATTCATGGCACATTCAACACAGATCTGGAGATTAGGCACAGGTTTTGAATTTTATCCCTGCTTATCTCTAAAGTCTGACAAAAATGCTAATACTTTCTACCAGAGACTCTTCTGGAGCACATGCACACAGAAGATACAAATAGGCTTCTGATGGCTTGCTTTTATCATCAATTCTATCCAACCTGGGGACTCACAATTCTGGTGAGAAATAGGGGGAGGATGACGGACACAGTCCCAACACATCTCATCTTATCTTAGGTGATGCTGATACCCACGTATCAGCCAGTGGGATTCCAGAGAATGGGGGCATCCAAACAGTGAGCATCTCTTGTCTGACTATGTCTTCCTCTCTCCAGCAGTGTCACCAGACACAGCAATATCAAATCGAGTAATATACCATGCCCTCTTCACAGCCTCTGCTCTCAGCAAAAGATCTCTTCTCAGTTGAGATGTTGAAAATTAAAATGAGATAATGGAGATAGAGAATTCACTTAACATGAAGTGATTTGTCCGGAAAAGGCATTGGAGATGTTGTGATCTCTCAGATGAATCCTGCCTGGTCCTCTTTTCTGCAGCCTGTCATTGTTGGGTCTGTGGCTGCCTCATAACACACCAGCATCACATGATTTGGATCAGCAGATAAACACAACTGATGGAGGTGGTTCTTGTATTTTATCTGTTGCTTTCATTGGTTAACTAATAAAGAAAACTGCCTTAGCCCATTTGATTGGCCAACCCTTAGGTGGGTGGAGTAAACAGAAGAGAATGCTGGGAGAAAGAAGCCGAGTAAGGAGTCGCCATGATTCTCCCATTCCAGACAGACGCAGGTTAAGATCTGCCCTGGTAAGCCAGCTCGTGGTACTACACAGAATATTAGAAATGGGTTAGATCAATATGTAAGAGCTAGCCAATAAGAGGCTGTAGCTAATGGGCCAGACAGTGATTAAAAGAATACAGTTTCTGTGTAATTATTTCGGGGCATAAGCTAGCCATGCGGGCGGCCGGGTGCCGGAGATGCAGCCCGCCGCTCTTATTACGCCCCCAATGGGTGGGGCTATGTCCCTACACACAACAGGGGAGCATGCTTCAGAGGAAAATGGTGAAGAGCTTTTGGGCATCTCGAGAGCCTTTGAATGGCTGGAGCCATTCAAAAGAGAAATGAGGATAGGAAAGCCCTGGGTAAATGGCAGTGGTACTATCTAAGCAGCTGGCAGGGATGCTGTGTAGGGGGATCTTGTTCTGGACCAACCAGAGCCTATGGTTCCAGTCAGCGCTAGGAATCCATGAGTTCAATACTGGGCCAATCTGCTCTGCTGCTTTTAAACATGCAAAGGCCTGAAGTGTAGACAAGTAAGCATTTTTCTTTAAACTAACAAGTAAGGGCCAGCTGAGGAGTGTTAGAGGAAGGCAAATTTTGGTTCTACGCAGGAACAATAGCCAAGCATAGAGAAATGTTATCTAATTCACTTGATTCAAGGTTGGAAGGACAGCTAATCCACTGGGCTTAGACTGTGCCCCATGTTCTGTGTGTCTCTTCTGAGAAGGTCACAAGTATTTGGTGTCCTGCTCAAATTTTTAATTGTCAACTTGACTCAACATGAGGACAGAGGGTCTCAATAGAATTACTACCCAGATCAGATTGGCCCTTGGCCATATCTTTGTAGAATTGTGTTAATTGTGGATGGATACAAATTGGCCAGTCCACCACAGATAGTGTCACCCCTTCATGAGTGGACCTGGCGTTTTTAAGAAAGCTGTTTGAGCATGGGCAAGAGGGACCTAGCCCATAATCTCTGTTCTGCCATGAATTCTGCTTGAGTTCCTGCCTTATTTCCAGCCTTGACTTCCCTCAGTGATGGACTATTTTCTGGAAGTGTACGCTGAAATAAACCCTTTCCTCCCCAAGTTGCTTTTGGTCATGATATTTACCATAGCAAGAGAAACAAAAGAAGGACACTGGGAAAATGGGTATTTTAAGTAAAAAAAAAAAAAAAAAATATTTGCCCAGAGTCTTCTTCAAGATTCCTTCCTTCCTTCACCTCCATGTCACTCAGGGAATTTAAATTAGTAGACCTGTCCTCCCCTTGGGCTTTCAGAATCTAATAAAAACTCTTGTTGGAAATCCACTTGCTGATGGGTTCTACGTGTGGGTTCTACCACTGGGAATGTTCTCCATCTTGTCCCCAAAGCCAGCTTCACTCGTCTTCTCCAGTCCTTACTCCTCTGCTCCTCCATACTTGTCCTCCTCCTTCAGTGGATATAATATCAGCATCTCTGTGGATTGAATATTCACATCCCCCATCCCCATGTATGTGCAAATCAGACCTGTAATCACTGCCATGCAAATCAGACCTGTAATCACTGCCGTGCTGATGCCTTACTCCTTCACAACAGGGCAGAAACTTTGCCTTGCTTATCTTCGCATCACCACAGCTTCACCTGATGTGTGGTCCTCTGGAAAGTCTAAGTATAATTTATTTGGTTAAAAATACAGACATATTATATACAATCAGGTGTACATTAGAAAAGAGTACATCTTGCATTATTTGAGAACCTTCAAGGTTCATTGCAAGTGAATTCTGTGATGGCCTCAAGTAGAACAAAATATGAGTCTTTTAAAACTTCAGACAAAGTTAAGATTCTTTTAAAACATCATTTGTGGCCACTATGAAAAACACCAGCGAGCAAGGAAGCTTCCGTCTCCGGGCCCTGGCAATCCTTCATATTATAGGTTTACAGAGTTCACTCCCTCACCTGATATGTGTCTCAGGAAGACAGCAACTTTTTATAAAGTTACCTGATGTCTAAGTTAGGATTTCTATTGCTGTGAAGACACACCATGACCACAGCAACTCTCTCTTTTTTTTTTTTTTTTTTTTTTTTGGTTTTTCGAGACAGGGTTTCTCTGTAGCTTTGGTGCCCATCCCGCAACTAGCTCTTGTAGACCAGGCTGGCCTCGAACTCCCAGAGATCCGCCTGCCTCTGCCTCCCGAGTGCTGGGATTAAAGGCGTGCGCCACCACCGCCCGGCCACAGCAACTCTTTTAAAGGAAAACATTTAACTGAGCTGGCTCACTTACAGCATCAGAGCTTCAGTTCATGATCATGATTGGCGGAGAGCATGGCGCTGTGCAGGCACATGTGGCGTTGGAGAATAACTGAGAGTCCTACATTTTGCAAGCAGCAGGAAGTCGACTGGCACACTGGACAATATCCTGAGCATAGGAAACCTCAAATTCCGCCCCCACAGTGACATGCTTCCTCCAACAAGACCACACCTACTCCAACAAAGCCACACCTTCTAATAGTGCCATTCCCCAGGAGCTTATTGGGGTCAATTACATTAAACTACCACACTTGACCACCTCTGACAGGTTAAAACCACCCATCCTCGATACAGGGGAAATAGTGGACCCTTTGGGTGCTCTTGGTCTCATTAATAAAATGATTTGAGAGGAGTCCAATAAAAACACAAAGGAAATTTTATTAGAGATTAAAACAAATATCCAGCTAGGGCTGGCAAGCTGTAGAACCTCAACTGCGACCCAGAGGAGGGGAGTGGAAGAGAGAAAAGGAAAGGCCACGCTGTTCAAGATGCAATGGAGGTCAGCTACGTAGCTGACAGGCAGCCTCATGGTGGTGGAGAGGAGGCTTTAGTAAAAGGGGAAGGAAGCCCCAAGCTGGGGGAAAGTCCAAAGAGTTGAAGAAAGCATGCTTTAAAAATAAGTAAGAAGAAGAAAAGGGCCATTTCTGAAGAGTTCAGGATAGCAGTAGACATGGTACCTCTCATGGTTGTGATCTGTGAGCTGCTGTCAGGGGTGGGGACTCAGGGAAGGGAAAGTACAGTGTCTATTAAAGGATGAATTATTCTGCCTCCTCTTAAACCTGGCTCGAAGTGAGCCCACCTTCTCAGGGGTAGTCCCTTAGCCAAAGCAGTTGAACCAGCCCAACTGAAATCTTTGGTGTCTACCAAGCCAGAGATTCTCTGCTCTTGAACAGGAGTTTTTTTCTACTCATCCTCATCCTCAGCATCCCCATCCTATCCATTCTACCTTCTCTGCTGTTTTGCTACACAGAAGGTACCGTTACATGCCATACTGCTTTTACCTGTTCAGTTCTGTACTGTTTGGCTCCCTAGTATTAAAAGAAAATAAACTCTGTAAGCTTCATTCTTTGATGTATTCCCAAATGAAAAAGACATTAACTAAGAGTTTTAGTTAGGGTTTCTATCACTATGAAGAGCCACCATGACCACAGCAACTCCTGTAAAGGAAAGCATTTAACTGGGGCTGGCTTGCAGTTTCAGAGATTCAGTCCATCATTGTCATGGTGGGAAACATGGCGGCATGTAGGCAGACATGGTGCTGAAGAAGGAACTGAGAGTTCTACATCTTAATCCACAAGCAGCAGAAGGAAATTGTGATACTCGGCCATGCTTGAGGATATAAGCCTGCCTTCACAGTGACACACTTCCTCCAAAAAGGCCACATTTCCTAGTGGTGTCATTCCCTGTGGGCCAAGCATTCGAACACATGAATTTATGGTGGCCATTCCTGTTCAAACCACCGTACTAAGCAAGTGATTGATAGGTGAATTAATTGTTAAAGCTAAAAACCAAGATGGCCAAATAAGAGTTCAATAACACAAGTGAGTAAATAAAGGTCAATTAAGTCTCTTGGAAGAAAAAAAGCATTTTTTAAATAAATGTATAGAATGTAGAATGATATGTTAGGAGACAAAAGATCAATGTAAGATATGCAGCATTTGCTTCTTAGTTCACAGAAAAGAAGAAAATAAAAGGGAGGTAATGCCAGAAAAAAAAACTGAAAAAGTTCATCACCTTGAAGCTAAAATTTCATCCAAACTTAAGAGAAGATACAAAAAGCTTTGGGAAAAAAGCTGGGGTATTGCCATCACCAACAAGTGAGTAAGACTGGTGCCAGGCTTGGGATTGACAAGACTGGGTGTTAGGAGATCTTAATAAAGCCAGATCTTAAAAAACTTAAAGAAAAATTATTTTATCCCTGAAATTCCATACTTTAGCTCTCAATCAAGTGTAACAGAATAAATAAAATATTTTCAGATTCACAATAAAAAATATAAATGTTTACCTCTCCTGAAACCTTTCTGGGGAAAAAATAAGATGTACTTTAATGAAATGGAAATGGAATCAAAGGGTGAAATTTGCAAAACTGTGGGAATTGTTCATATATATGAACAATGGGTTTAAAAGAAACTTTGCAATTAGAGCATCAGAATGGGGCGGGAGATAGATAACCTGTTACAAATAACTTAAAAGTTGAATGAAAGCTGAAACTTCATCCTGCTCTAAAGCAACCACAAACTCCAGGGAACACAGAAGTCTGAAAACACAGAAGTCTGAGACGGAGTTTCTTAGGGAGAATGTAGTCTGAATCTAACCATCACAATATGCAAGACAGAGAGTCCGTCTGACCTTACAAGTAATTTGGAGTAGTTTTCAATGGTCCATTGTTTCAGGGACACAGAATCCTGCCTCCTTCTATAAGTCTGGGTGCACAATTTAGTTCTATAATTAATTAGCTTACCATGATTACACATCGTCTTAACACAAATTTCATCTTTTAGAATAAATCTACACACAGAGCAAAAACAACTTATTGAACCTTGGCAATACTAGTAGATGTAGGTTAAAATGAGGAGAAATACAATGTTGCTAATTTCTTTGTTCTACATGACATGAAATCAGACTTATTATGTAATTACAGTGAGTGAATAAATAAAAATTAAAGTATACTATTCAAGTTATAGTGAGTGCTACAATAAAAATAAATAGAATTGAAATGGAGACCCTCTGGGTATGTGACGAACTGTAGAGCTAGGATATGCACTCACCCTGCTCTGACATTCGCTCTGACTTTATTATCTGAATTTCTTCTTTCTCCTCTTTTCTATCCCTCTCTTCTTTTCTTTACTTTTTAAGCTTTCTTTTACAAATAAGATTATTTTAATTTTTATATTGATGCAGGTGTGCGTGTGCATGAGTTTATATGAATCGTGTGCTTATGGGAACCCACAGAAGTCAGAGGAGAGCATCAGATCATCTGGACGTGATGTCACACACAGATGTGAATAGGATGTGGGTCTGGGAGCCACCAGGTTCAGGAGCAGCAAGGGCCCTAACTGCTAAGCAATTTCTCTAGTCCCTTAGTCTTTTGTTTTTAAACAGAAGAGACCATTTGCTCTGGACCCTGGTGATTTTCCCTACAATATCATTAAGTCGAAATGAAATTGTTCAGAACACCAGATTTCCAGAAATGAAATTTTGAGTTTCTTTTTCTGCTATAACTTACAAGAAAGCCATGAAAAGTTCGCTATAAATTATAAAACAGAGAGCATGCCATTGGAATCGAAAGGAATGAATGGTAGCTTCAAAGTATAGGCAGATGAAAATGTTTGGGGTTTGATTTGGGGTTTAGGTTTGAGTTTTGTTGTTTTATTTTTGAGTCAGTATATTTGTATTCCATATCTCGGGCTAGCCTCCAACTTACTATGTAGCTGAGGATGACTCCAGATCCTCCTCCCTCTGCCTTCAGAGTTCTGAGATTACATGCATGAGCCACATGTGCCTGTGTGCGCATGAGCGCGCGCCCACACACACGTCTTAATATATTTCTGTACGCCAGTCTTCCCATCCTCTGATGACATTCTTGCCTGTTATGTTTTGCTTCATTGCTCAGCGTCCCAAGGCTACCGGAAACCTTGGCCCAGCGTTATTCTCAGCCTCATAGAACCTAAGGTCGTTGTAGCTGCAGGCCACACAATTCAATGCATTTATGACGTGCAGGTGAATGTGCCAAACATTTAAGTAACAGTATGGTTGTTATGCCAGTCACTCCAGCACTTCCTGTAGCCGAATCAAATTTCCAAATCTTCTCAGAAATTGCTGACGGGCTGCATACTCTGTGGCCGTCCGCCTACGCAGCTCACAGCCACCTCACAAACAACCAGGTAGGGCGGGGTGCAGGATGGGGAGCTTCCTTTGCAGATGTCTGTAGATCCAGCCTCATCCTTCCTGGTGCAAAGAGATGGTGCCAGGCTCCAGGTGCCCACCCATCCTCTGGCATCAGACTTAGGGAGGAGAGGCATGAGTGGAGGATGGTGGACCACGGCATTCTGCAAATTTTCTCTCTCCCCCTCAGGCAGGTGTCCTTCTTTTCCAGACAAAAGCAGTTCCCAGTTTCATCCCTGTAGTGATGGGGTATGTTGGGTTGGAGATGGGAGTGCACAGGAAATATTGAGAAAATGGAAAACAAAAATGATTTGTGTAACTCCTCACCTGGGAAGCCTGCATCCTGTTGCCTGCATTTACAATATTAGGGGAGAAAAATCACAAATAAAGCAGTCAATGAGTTGTTATGAATCAGGTCTTTGTTCTTCAGAAAATCCTGCCTGGAAGGCCGGGCATGGTCTTCTTGTTGACTTGTAGCATCAGTTTTGTGGAAAATGGTTTTCAAATCTGCCGTGGTCTCTCCCCTCCTCCACCCAAGAGACAAGGAATAAGATAGATGACCACAAAACTGGATATCCTGTGGTCAGGCTTAGGAAAGGGGCAACCTCTCTTCAGTTCCTCCCCGTTCTCCATAAACTGGAAAAGAGGTAGAGAAATGGTCCCAAGGAGGCACCTGGGAACAAAGAAAGAGAGCCAAAGACGTCACTGCTCTTCCAGTTCCATCCAATGCCACCCACATCCAGGGCTTGCGTGTATCTTCTCAGTGCCAACCCTGTCTTTCCTTGTCACCCTGCAGCCAAATGTAGCTTAGGAAAGAAATGTCTGCGGTACAGGCAAGCCAAGAAGTTTGAGTAGAGATCAGAGTGGGGTGGGAAAGGAGGGAAATGAACTGCTTCGCACATGTATGGATTCCTTTCTAGGCTGCAATTTGTGTCCGGCTGTATTCTTTCCGTTCAATGCATGATGTAATTGAAACTCAGATGGATTGATTTGGGTAATAGCCAGCCTGTACGCATAAGACCTGATTTGACTCCTTGGCATTCTAACGTTAGAGTCTTCTCCATAGACCATAAGGCCAAAGACGTTTCCATCTTTGACCAGACAATGGGGATTGTAGTCACTTGGCTAGAAGGGGAACTTTGTGTGTGGCCCGCGCGCCCAGCTCTGTTTGACTCTGTTCCACACTGAGCAAGAGGCCTGGTTCTGTTTTAATGTCCTAGTGCCGAGTCTGTCTGTCACCTTTACATAGAGGCTTAATGGTACCTCAGTCCCACTGAAGCCTAGCCAAGAACTCAATGAGGTGATGGACTTCAGGGCTTCTTGGCTGTTTACCACAAAGGGTTTGTTTTCTTTTTTGTTTTTCTTTTCCCATGTTTGTATTTCTTTTATGTTGCTGCATGTAGCTTTGTGTTTTGTTATTGTGACTGATCCTTTACAGTCATGAAAGTTCACATTTTCTGTTAATTTTCATCTCCATCTGGACAGAGTAAACAAGAATGCTTTGAAAACTCTCTTATTTTCCTATGCTGATAGAGATGAACATGGAGCAAAATCAACTGGACCTTCCATCTCCCTCTCCTTGGACAGCTCTCTGTTTTGAGGCTCCTGCCGGTATCTGAATGGCAGCTGCCCCAGCAGTGAGGATAGAGAGGCCCATGAGCTCATTGGATCCTACCTCCCCTCCCGGGCAGGATACGGGTCCCAAGCAGGCTTCCTGGTCTAAGGATTGCTTTGGAGTTTATTTATCCTAGGTTACAGCAAACATGGCTTCAAAAAACAGGAAGTAGGGCCTTGCCTTAGCTAATTATGATCCCAGTTGTAACAATGCCGCAGAGGTACTGTGGAAGCAAAGCTGGTATTTCCATACAAGGCCGGGTGGGACCTCGCTGACCGGCAGGAAGCGGAGGTTTCCAGTTGTGCTGACCCTAATAAGACTCTGGAGGCTCACCTATTCCTGCTTTTATGCGTCACAGGGCCAACTAAAGAAACACGATGGCTTCAGCTTGTGACATCCTTAAGTCAGTCTTGATTGGCTGAGCTCCTCCCAGGCAACTTAACTCCCCCTTTCTCTTTTGATCCAGGCCAGCATTTCAGAACTGATTAATGAAATGCTTAATTAATTAAGACTGCTTGAAAAGAAGCCCACGTTTGTCAGGGAAGAAGTAAAGCAAAAACCAAGCAAGGATCCCCAAATCCATTTCTATGGAGGGAGCCCCATTAGACAGTGAATTTGGGTTTCAACACAAATCCCAGAAGCACTTCCCTACCAGAGACTACCCGAAGAACCAACAGTATGACTTGATGAACATGGAAGTAAATCCTCGACACCAATGATGTACTTAACTCACAAACGGTGACATTATGGCTTTCATTTTGGCAAGGTCAAAACTGAAGTTACACGGGGGTAAATAATTGTCCCGAGGCGGCACAGCAGTAGGGACTAACTAGTTCAGATCCAAGCTAGTCTGACTCTTGAACCCATCTCCTCAGCCACAATGTTAGGCTGATTTTCTTCTCTTAGTTTATTATTTTTGGAGACCATTGCGTTCAGATGGGAGAAGTGAGAGGCAGTATCCATCAGAGGATTTTAACCCAGCCCCTATGTGTGAGATGTGTTTGTTTCCTTTCCTCACCTTCCATGGGGCCTCCACCCACTGTGTACCTCTGTGTACCACTGTGTACCACTGTGTACCTCTGTGTACCTCTGTGTACCACTGTGTACCTCTGTGTACCTCTGTGTACCACTGTGTACCTCTGTGTACCACTGTGTACCTCTGTGTACCACTGTGTACCTCTGTGTACCACTGTACCTCTGTGTACCACTGTGTACCTCTGTACCTCTGTGTACCACTGTGTACCTCTGTGTACCTCTGTGTACCACTGTGTACCTCTGTGTACCTCTGTGTACCTCTGTGTCCCACTGTGTACCTCTGTGTACCACTGTGTACCTCTGTGTACCTCTGTGTACCTCTGTGTACCACTGTGTACCTCTGTGTACCACTGTGTACCTCTGTGTACCACTGTGTACCTCTGTGTACCTCTGTGTACCTCTGTGTACCACTGTGTACCTCTGTGGTCCCCAATCCTATCTTCTCTCTTCAAAACACTGACTGGTGGATGAATTTAGATGCCTGAGTCAGTATCCTTGGATAAACCCCCCCTTTTCCTGTCTGGGGTTTGGATGTACAAAGGATCTCTTGGATGCTCCTCCATGGGTCTGACATCTGTGGACTGTTCACTCAGCATTATCACTCTCAATTTTGATATTTTGGACAAACACGGTATGGCTGTTACCCTACCTCACAGGTAGTAAGTCCGGACCTCAGAAATCGCATACAACTTTGAGCTGAGCTAGAATTGCCTTCAGATGCCTATAAAGCAAAGACGACTTCCACTCAGTGACTCCCCCCTTGTGCCAGTCTGAAGAGTTGGCCTGCTTCCCCTGGGATTCCAAGCCCCACCCGCGAGGCCCAGATATCATTAATGGAGGTTAAATGTTCTTGTTGAGCTGAGAGGTTTCTATGGGAACTCCTGTTTTGTGTTGGCTGTGGGGTTGCTCATCTCTTGCCATAGAAACCACCACGTTTATTTTGGTGCCCTTTGGTTGTTTCTGTCTCGCTCTAAATATTGTCTCAATATAAGGGCAAATACAAAGTCAATGTGAGATTCATCAGCAGGTCTAATTGGAAACCTGTGCCTATGTGTCCAGAGCAGAAGGGCTGAGTCAAAAGCACCCACGTCCTAGCCCGCCTCTGCTGGTGGATTTCTTAAGCTGTGAGAGGGTCTCTTTCCATAGAGTAACCGGCAGCAATAGATTGGAGAACCCTGGATGTGGAGGTCTCCAAGCATTAAACACTCACATCTTTTAGAAGTCTTGAATTCTCACCAGGCTGGACAAGATGTCATCTGGGAAGTGTACTCAAGCAAGCAATTGCTGCTTTAGAAGACTAGGACATTTCCTTCCTGGGATAGTCCAGCAAAAGTACAGCTGAAGGGAGATGTCCAAGGAAGAGGAGGTACGTTGTGAGCTGAGTGTGCTCAGGGCAGCCCCGTTGATGGGGAAAGAGCAGGAGTATTGGGACCCTCACTGAGGAGGGGTCCTGAGTCCTGGGCTAAGGATGCTTCTGTGGGTGGTCTCCGGATGGATCTCGGTGCACTTTGCTCTCATAGAGGCTGTTTTGAGGTGGCTCAGCAGGATTAGCTCATCCAAACAACAAGCCACACGCCCTTCTGTGCCCCAGATACAAGATAAGAACTGACAATAGAAGATAAAGTGAGATTCTGCATTTTAAATGCTGGTTGCTTATCGGAGGAAAAAACAAGCTGATACAAATGTTCTAGGGAGGCTTGCAAAGAGCTAGATGACACAGAGTTAAGGTAACAAAAGCCATCAAGGGTAAGGATCCGTCTTATCTTGTAAGCTAGGCAGTTGCTCTTTCTGTTTAAACCTCACACTACTTAGGCCACGTTTTTTAGGTCTTAATTTACTGGCCTTTGCGGGACTGCAAACACCATCTAAAATCCTACTGCCCCTCCTATGTGGTTTGACGAGGTACAGGACCTTATACCACCTCAGAGTGTTCTCCATCCATTTCAGATAGGATGCATCCCAGATACACGGAAAGTTTCTTGAAAGCAAGATGCAGACGGACCATCATTTGTTCAATGGTACTTAACTCAATATTAAGTCCATGAGACGTTAACAGATATTCCAGTCCTTTCCCAGAGTGTATGGTCGGATCTTACTTCCCTGCCCTGACGCTGGGAGAGGCCACAGGCAGAGGACTTGCTTTCTCTGATGGGATTCAGGCGGGGTCACTTCTGGCAGTCACTGAGGAATTTCAGCCATTGTATGTTTTATCCTCTGGCACACGTCAGGTGACAGCTGCTTCTCAGCCTGGTCCTAGGTTGCAAAGCCCCACCCATCCTCTTTCCGCCACCCCACCCCCCCCACACACACACACATCCAGCAGCCTCCAGTGTTCACACAGCAGGAGTAAGAAGTGTCACTGACTGCATGACACTGAGGTTTGGCACCTGCCACCACAGCACAGCCTTCCCAGCTGACACACGGAAGTATGCCGCAAATATTTGCTGATGCCTGTACTTATGGCTCTCAGATAGGGAAGGAGGAAAACAAAGTGACTTTCAAAAGACTACTTGTGCTGGACCAGAAATAATCTCCCACATAGCCAGATGCTTGCAGAGTCCTATGTGGATGGTACGGTGGTCCATACATACATTTCTAGGTTAGTGCTTTATTTATAAATTAGTAAGAGGGTAACAGCAGTTAACAATTATTTATAACTCACAGACTTTTTTTATTTCTGGAATTTTCCATTTATATCTTCAGACTGTGGTTGACCATAGGTAACTGAAATGATGGAAAACAAAACCACAGATAAAGGGGTAACTGCATGTTTGTTGCTCGTGTTTCTAAACCATCACGGCTCATCTTCTGGTGGTCCCCACATTGTCGTTTGGTCCAAGGTGTCTACCTGGGGTGGCTCTGTCTCGGTCTGCAGATAGTAATGGTCAAAATGAAAAGCCTAAGTGCAAACACAACCCAAACTGTGCAAAGACTAAAAGGAAAGCATTACTCAAGAATCCCAAGGAAAGCCCAGTTAAAACTTCCCTGGGGAGGCTTGGAAGGCAGCTCAGTGGTGAGGGCTTGCCGAGTGTGGACAGGGCCCTGTGTTCTATCCCTGACACCAGAAAAACTAAGCAAGCAAATGAAAATCCCAGGAAACGGCAAGGGGTGGTGAAATCTTTCAGAACCTGTCCTCTGGTGTCGAGCAAACCCAAACTGATTGTAAGCATTTCACGCTCACACTGCTGTGTGATCCTGAGCAAGTTACTCCACTTCTCTGACCAGTGCAGACTTCCCCCGTAAAACCAAAGCAAAGATACAGAGCTCAGCATCAGAGTGACAAGTGCTTTAGGAAGACATCGCTTCTGCAGAAAGCATTTTATACATTCTGTGCTTTGGCAGAGTTTCCTTGGCTGGGATGGAGCCCAACTGACAGAGTACACTCACCTAGCATGCACAGAGCCCTGGCTGGGATGGAACCCAATTGACAGAGTATATGCCTAACATGGAGGGAGACTTGGATTCGAACCCCAGTGCCACAAGAATGAGATGTGCCCATGCATGCCCATAACCCCAACATTTAACACTCTGGGAACTCAGGAGGTAGAAGTAGGAAGATCAGGATCTCAAGGTCATCCTTAGCTACATAGCAAGTTTGAGGTTAACCTGGGCTACATGAGACCCTATTTAAATAAGCAAAACAAACAACAACAAAACTGTTTTCCACTAGAGTAAGCATGATTTTTTTTGACTATTTTTAGTGCACAGTTACTATAGCAGTGTGTGTGTGTTTAAAAGTCTCTACAAAAATAAAAGGAGATGGAAACATTCACTAAAAGGCCATAAACCCAAAAACAAGCGGCTCTGGCTGGATTCAGCTTCCAGGAAACTCCGAAGCTCCTGCCCAGAGTGCAGTGATGTGGCCATTGGCCCCCATGAGGGCCAGGGTGACCCTTGTTCCATGGATCAGAGCGTCCCTAACCTCAGCCAGAAGAGGGTTTCTCTGGAAAATGGTTAGGGAGAACTGGTCAAGTTATGGAGACCATGAAGGAGAGCGAGCCAAGTGAAGGAGCTCATCCTTCCAGAACTTGCTATGCTCGCTCAGCTATGACGTCACCAGTCAGTCTTCATCTGGGCAACTTCACAGTCCTCTTGTTCCAACTGGATGTGGCCCCAGCAGCAGTGGAAAGTGAGGTGTTCTGAGACCCCCTGACCTCCTGTTGGTGTATTCTTTCCATAGCCAGTGCACTTCCCTGGGTCCACACGTTCAATGCTCTCTGGAAGTTCTACCCTCTCCGAACTCCAGAAAAGTAGTGTCCTCAGTGGGAGGCAGAAAACAAAGGACTTGGAGTTAAAGAATAGATGACACCTGCATCATAAAGTGTTCCCTCACCAGTCCTCCAAATGACTGTCCCAAAGTCCTGGCTTCCTGGAAACAGCAAACGCTTCCTCAGACGGCAGTCACTGGGCTATGGCCTTATTCATAGTAACTAACGATTTGGCTTTGATTTGAAAAGCTGAAACAGATAAATTTCTGCCGCAGGAGGGGACACTTGGAAGGGTTTATCCAATAAATATCCTCACGTGTTCATTCCCTGTTCCACACATACACCCATACTTACACACACTGTTTCTGGGCTCGCCATTGCACCCAGAAGTGCTAAGTGGTGACAACAGCAAGAGGCCACAGCCTCCAAGAGCTTACAGTCTGAATACAGGGACAGGCGCAGAAGCAGGACAGTCATGACCAAGTTTACTGAATGACGGAGAAGACCATTTTGTCCCAGAGAGTACAGAGAAGGCTTCCTGGAGGAGAGGAGGCTTGTGGCCGAGTCTGAGATAAATGATTAGAGGGAAATGTATGGAAGAGACAGATGAAGAGAAAGTATCAGTTTGTGTTCAGGGAGGTGAGAAAGTGAAGAGATCAGAAAGCCAGCCACGCTGCCTGTTCCTGGAGCTTGAATGAGGAGGTATGAATGTTTCCTAGCACCCAGCACACCACGGGAAGATGGACCGGAAAGTGAACTGTGATTGTCAAAATACGCCAAGGCTCCAAAGCCCAAACTTTCTTCTTTTTTTCTCTCCCTCCCTCCTTCCCTCTGACTCTCTTTCTTTCCCTCCTTTGCTCCCTCCCACATTTTCTCTGCTTTTACATCCCCTTTTGTAAGCACCGAAGCCCCCATTGGTAGGAAGCATTTGTCTAAAAATAGCCCTTCTCAAAGACCCAGTCCTTTCTGAGTTTCACAGAACATCTGCGCAACAGTTTCCTATAACTGTTTTTGGCCATTAAATCAAAGCCGTCAGGAACAATGTTCTGTTTCTGTCTTTCAAGCAAAGAATTACCAGGAGGCCCTTCCTCTGCAACCCAGACGACAATGGGGCCAGAAATAGCCACAGAGGCCTTGGAACACCTTACTCTGCCTGGGTCCGGGCACAGTTACCCGTCTTGTTTTTCTTTCTTTTTAAAGACTCTGTTCAGCGCCCCCCCCCCCCCCCTTACCAAAAAGAAACTTAGATAGGCCTAACCTCCAGGGAGAGGAATGCCTCTCTATGCAAATTACCACCTGCAACCTGGGGCCCTGTGGTTTGCAAAGGGCCCAGAGGCTGCTAAAAGTCTCATACGAGGCTGGCAGGGACAGCCACGCGTGTGGGGTTGAGGATGGGGTGCTGGGTATCTGCTGTGTGGTTAGCTTTGCTTCTATGCTCTGTGTTGTGCACCGAACCCCATTTCTTCATGTGGCACAGAGTGTGGGAGTCTACAGTAACCTGTTCTAGTCCAATGGGGAAGCTTGCAAATACCAGGTTCTGGACCCTAACAGGTTCTCCCTAGGCTGCGCATCCATGTACCAAGAATCCTGGTGAGACATTGTCTCTGTGTTTGCTGTTGCTGGTTGCTCTCATATGAACAAGTGTTGGTGTCATGATCTTCAGGAAGATGGTAGAAGAGGGAAGAAGGAAGGCCTGGGGTAAAGCAGAGCGCAGATTGCCCAGGAGAGAGGCTAGCTCAACTCAGCAGTGGAGTCCAGAAAGCTGGATCCAGTTCTCAGGGAGAAAAGATGGCCTAGAATGTTCTATTACTCTAGGCTAGGATTTTAGTTTGGGGAGTAGACTTAAAAATGAGGCCAAAACCTCAAGGTGACTCCCTAGTGCCAAGGGTCAGAGACAGCACCACAGGTGAAAAAGTCCCCTGTGACTCAGATCATAGCACACACAGAGTTTGGGAGTGGCATGTGCCTCCTCAAGCCTCTAAAGAAGCAAGAGGCCCACTGTCACAGCATACAAGGTGCTGCTACCGGGGCTGGCTCAGAGTGGAGTTCATGGGTTCGTGGGCATAGCGGAAGTCGGGGAAACAGAGCTGCCAGGGGTGGGTTTAGTAGGGTCAACCCTCCCCCGGATGTAGCTCTCCACACTTCTGAATGCTGCCTTCTGTGCGTATAGAGAGGCCCTGGTAGTTCTGAGTAGAAACTGGTTTTCAAGGTTCATGTCCATCTTAATGTGTAATCAGATGATGTGCCCATGGACAATGGACCATCCGACCTGCGGACACAGTGAAGCCCACGCTACCAGGTCAGTAAGTGCAGGAGCAGAATGAGAAGTAGCAGCAGGTGTTTTCATTGTGTGTATCCTCTAGACACAGCCAAACAAAAGCTAACTCAGAGATGATGAGGTCCATGTCCTTCCTTTTGTTTTCCTCCTTACCTTCCTTCTTCTCTCTCCTTTCCTCTTCCTCTTCCTGCCCCTCATGGTGTAGTTTGTATTATAATGGTATGAAAATAGTTTAATTATACAAACATATATTTTGTATTTTATCCAACCAGTCCTACAGCCAGCTCGGGTACGGACATCATCCTATCGCATTTGTAAAACTCTCCCATGACACTACCAATGCCAGAAGGAACCATGCAGAGCTCCCTGGGACACACAGCCCAGAGATACCTGCTTGAGCAAATGGCACAGAGACACCCAACATTTCAGCTCGTTTGTGAAATCATTTCTCCACGCTTGTCGTTTTTTAAAAGAGAAACCCAAGGTTTACTGGTAGAGCTGTACCCAGGCAGCAGGACCAAATGGTGCAAATTAAGTCTGCACGCGTGTGTACACTTCCATGTGAGCGCGTGTGCACACTGCCATGTGCACAGGTGTTTGGCATGAGTGTCAGTGTGTAGCTGGGGTGTCAAAACGAGTGATTTCAGGGATGCTCGCATCTCCCGGCTCACTCAGAGGCCTGCTGCTCACTCTCTTAAAGCCACCCTTTCAGGCTTTGAGCATCAGGACTTAGCCCAGGGTCTTGCTGCTCTGCCACCACCAGCGAATAGCAGGAAACCCTGTGGGCAGAGGCAGTGGCATTTAGTGTTCTAACTGAGGTGAAAGGATTCCTAGGTAATCATTGTTAAAAGCGTTTCCATCTCGTTGCATTCCAGCTTTCAGCCTGCCTACCCAGGGAGATGAAAGCCCAGCCCTGAGGCACTACATATGAGGCCATGCGTTACAGCAAGACTGACTAATAGTCAAAAGATGCTAGGTTGGTCACACTGCCTAACCCCAGGTGTCTCTCTGCCCCTGCCCGAGCCCCACGGTAGCTTCAGCGCTCTGTCCCTCAGAGGCAGCTGCTGATGGCATGTGGCCACCTGAATTCCTGGGAAGCACTCACATCTCTTCTTGCGGCGACTGTGGGATGAAGCAGAACACCAAGGTGTGGGCTCTGAACAGCCCTCGTCTTTCTCCACCTGTCCTTTCCCAGGAGCTCAGCATGCCACCTCTGGAGGTGCCCACTGCTCACCAGTAGCAGCTCCTTCATTGCTTCTTCCTCACCCTTCCTGTCCTGTAGAAATACTCAGTCTCCTCTCTGTACGGTGCAGGCAGAAGCTTGCTGTGGAGAGGAAGGATGGAGGGAGGTGGATCTATGGTGGCCTTGCAGACAGAAACTTGCTGTGGAGAGGAAGGATGGGGCGGGGGGGAGATGGATCTATGGTGGTCTTGCCAGGATGAGCCAGGCCAGGGCAGCAGGAGCCTGAACGGTCTAGACCAGGTGGATTACACTCTGAAGCAGCCCAGGCACACACGCGTGCAGTATTCATGTTTATGTGAAAGCATGTGCTTCAGTTAATTTTATCAGGCTGATTAGGGACATGGGCAAGCCTGGGACTGTCCAGGACCAGGCACTGAGAGCTCCAGAGGCCCTCAAGAGAATGTCCTTGTAGCAGCGCTGAATTTGACTGACTTAGGTCTAGGTTAGGCAAGGAGGTAGACACAGATGGCCTGGGAGGAAGAGCAGATATTCCTGTGCCCCACCCCTACACACACACACACACACACACACACAAGACACCCCTACATACAGACACTCACCACTCACACATGCACACACTCACATAGATACCCTTACACACACACTCATACATACTCACACAACACTCACATATACACACACACATACATACTCACCCACACTCACACAGATACTCCTACAAACACACATACACACTCTCACCACACTCAAACACTCACACAGACATCCCTACACACACACACACACACACACACACACGCACACGCTCAGGTTTAGTCAGACATGGTTATCTAGGCTTCTCCACCTAAGTCTGAACTTGGGAGCAAATCTAACTCTCTGACACCTGAATTCCTTCAATAACAGCAAAGTGGGTATTTTTTATTTCACAACAGTAAAAGTTGTCTCACAGGACAACTGTGATAATCAAATAGAAATAAACCCAAAATGAGTCCCAGGTACTCAAAGTTATTTGCATCATACCTGTTCCCTACGGGCCATGTGAGGTCTTAGGAAGACCCCCAAGAATGAGCATAAAAGCAAGCATAGTAGACAAGGAAGTCAGCCAAGTGATGAGGACACAGACAAGAAACCTATGATTGCATAGGAAAGCAAAGACCAAGCTATACCCAGTATTTCCTAAAATATGACATCTGACCCACAAGTAACAGTGGGGTCTGTTCTAGTTTCCTTTCTGTTTCCATGATAAAATATTCCCGCTGAAAGCAACTGTAGGGAGGGAAGCTCCAGATCGTGCCCCACCATAGGGAACTCAGGCAGCCTGCTTGCTTTCCCACCTAGCAATACCTCCAACCAAGGAACCTACTTCACAGCCAAATCAATAACAATAGGAGCCATAGGTTGGAGAGATGGCTCAGTGATTAAGAGCACTGCCTGCTCTTCCAAAGGTCTTGAGTTCAATTCCCAGCAACCACATGGTGGCTCACAACCATCTATAATGAAATCTGGTGCCCTCTTGAGGAAGAGACCTGGTCAGTTTTCCCCATCAACTTAGACCATGAAACCCAACATGAACAAGTTCAACAGAACCCCCATATACGGCCTGCCCATGCGTGCTTCAGCATTGCCAGGGCATAGATTTCATTCATTCAAATTTCATGGTGGGGGTGCTGCTTGCTACCTAGCTCACTGGCCAGATTATACTCAGCTAGCTTTCTTATACAATTCAGAACCACCTGCCTTAAGTTTTGTACCACCTTTGGTGGGCTGGGCCCTCCTGCATCAATTAACAATCAAGACAACACCCCTACAGACTGGTCTAAACTGGACAATTTCTCAATAGAGAGTTTCTTTCCAGAAGACTCTAAGTCTTGTCGAGCTGACAGTTAAAGCTGACCAGACCAGGGTCAACAGTCGGTCCCACTACAGAGCAACGGTGGTTGACACTAGACTCAGACTCAGAGGGGAAAGACAAGAGACAGCAAGCTGAGAGTATATGAAATGCAGCAGGAGTCACTATGGGCACCAGAGGAGGAATGGTCTCTACATCCTGGGGCAAGCTGGAGGACGGGCAGCAGAGCAAGCCCTTTGAGGAAAGAACATTTCCAGAAAAGACAGAAGGAGAGGGAAGAAGACCACTTCCCTTCACTCTGGCTTCTGTGACAGGGAAGCAAGCACAGAGCGAGGAGGACTGGAGAGGAGGCCATCGTGGAAGTCCAAGCGAGACACAGAGGTGGCTCAGCCAGGAGAAATGCACACGGGATACATTCAAGTGGGAACAGGAATAGCAGTAGCAACTACCAGGACCTGCTGGCAGATGCAAACGGCAGGTACAGAGAAGCCAAGCAGGACTCCACAAGAAGTCTTGGGAAGCAGAAGTGTGGATGCAAGATTATAGTGTGGGAGATGAGAACAAATGGCGATGCAGCTCAGGCCAGACTTTCGCATGTGCACGTGATCCCAACGTGCCTGTTTCCTGAATCTTCTGAGTGTCTGGAGTCACAGGGAGTTTGGGCCAGAGTTAGAGGTGTGAGCTTAACACATCAGAGTAGCAAGATTATAAAAACCCAGAGACAGAAACTGGGGTCCAGCCTGAAGGTCAGAAAAGCCACTGACTCCTACCTCTACCTCAGTCCAAAATAGCAATCCTGCCTCCAGGAATCTCAGAATGAGACTGACAGAGAACTGTCTCTTCCTTTTTTATATTCCTTGCTAGTGCTGGGATTAAAGGTATGCACCACTACCACTGGTATTCTTTGCAAACTAGTGTGGCTACTGGGATTAAAGGTGTGTGCCACCACTGCCTGGTCTGTAAGGCTGATCAGTGCAGCTGTTTTACTCTCTGAACTTCAGGCAAGTTTTACTCATTAAAATACAGATGAAGTATCATCGCACATAAGAACTGCTGTTTAAGGTTTTGAGCCAGGCTGAGATCTCTGAGACCCGAATGAAAAAGAGCAGAGGGTCAAAGACGTTGCCCATGAAGAGGAGGGTGGGAAGGTGCAAATGAGGAGGACTGAGTCTGGCGGTCAGTGTGCATTCCTGACCACTTAGGAAACCGAGGCAGAGACTTTCAGGTTCAAGACCTATCTTCGACAGAGTGAGATGAAGGCGAAACCAGACAACTGAGTGAAACTCTGTCTCAGAAATGAACAAATAAATAATAAGAAAATATTTTTTGTGCGTGTGTTTTACTCGCCTGTGTGTCTGCATCATACTGGGCCAGAAGATGATGTCTGAGCCTTTGGAACTGAAGTTAAGTTGTAAACTGCCCTGTGGGTGTCAGGAACCAAGTCTTCTGTAAGTGCTTTAACATCAGAACCACCTTCTCATCTTCTCAATATTTTTTTAAAAAAGAGTTCTGGAAATGTAGCTCGGTGGTAGAGAACTTGCCCAGAATGTCTAAGACCCTGGGTTAAATCCCCAGGGACAGAAGAACCCTAAGTGTTGACATACTGTTAGAGAGTGATCCAAAGGGATTCTGAAAACCTTCATCTCCTCAAAGGTTCTCTGCTGCTAGAAGCGCCCTCCCCACCTCTGGACACAGCAGCAAAGGTTGCAGGAGAAGAGTTCCTTGTTGGAGAATACTGTCTCCAAGCAGCCTCCACCAGCAGATTCTAAAAGGTGTCAGAGTCAAGGGCACGAGGATGGGAATAACCTCTGAAAGTGGATGAAAACCCTAAAATAAGGGGGTTTGCAGCAGAGGGAGTTGACATGAATAATGGGGGAAATGGAGTGTAAGGACAGCCCTTCCTGTATGCCCTTAAACATGCTGTAATTTCCTTCTGATTGGGACATCTGGCTCATCTGAACATTTGGGGAGCCAAGGGCAGCCAGACCCATACAAGATCCACCCGGCTTTTTAGATAAAGACTATAGCATGTGCAGGGAGGGGGTCGAGGAAGGAAAGAGCCTGCCGTGAAGCTCATCTGCAGGTCTGGAAGTAGCTGCCTTGTCTTGGACTCCAGTGTTTATGGAGGAAGGCGGGGCCAGAGAGGAAAGCAGAGCCTCATCTGCCTGGGCTGATAAGTGATCCTATAAGACAAGAAGAAAGGTCGGGCCAGAGAGCTGGGAGCATCCAGACACTCTGCACAGCAGGCCCAGTTCCTGACTCTGACGGGCTTTAATGTCTGCCTTGGCTCCTGTGGAGAGAGCCTGGTTAAAGGCTCAGATCAGCTCCCACCCCAGGCGAGGGGGGACCAAGTCTATGAAGATCTGCCCACCCCTGGATGCTGCATCTCTGCACCCCACACAGGATCCAGCCCCCATACAGTGCTCAGAACTGAAGGGGCTTAGGGCTGACGTGATCAGTTAAACAAGGAGTAAAACTTAGACATTGTTTCCCATGTTTTAGATACTTGAATGGATTCAACTCTCAAAGCAGGAGCAATCAGCGAAAGCATTGTTATGTCCTCTCTCCTTGATGAATGAGAAAGCAAGTCTCCAAATAAGGAAGTCACTTTCCCATGATTGCACAGCTAATGAAATATCTCCACAGTGATTTGTTCCCAGCCTGTACTGTTCGCACAGGATCCCTGGGCTCACTACCACAGGTAGCCTCTTGATTCTTGATACAGCTCCCTTGATGCCTGGGGAGAAAGAATACCCAAGGGGGCTGGAGAGATGGCTCAGAGGTTAAGAGCATTGCCTGCTCTTCCAAAGGTCCTGAGTTCAATTCCCAGCAACCACATGGTGGCTCACAATCATCTGTAATGAGGTCTGGTGCCCTCTTCTGGCCTGCAGACATACACACAGACAGAATATTGTATGCATAATAAATGAATAAATATTTTAAAAAAGAAAAAGAATACCCAAACATTACATGCAAATGTCTTCTTCCCATTCCATCCAGAAAGGGTGGGGAGAAGCTAGCAAAACTATCTACTGTGTATCCAAACGCTCAGTCCAGATGTTCCAAGGTCCTCTCCACCTGAAGTAACGGAAAAGAAGTAAATTGCCTACTTCCTTCTCTCAGGAGTCTGACAGAACAAAGAAAACCAAGACAAAAGCAGGGGAGGATGAAGAGAAAGCTACAGGGCTACAGGGCCTGTGGTAGATCAGCCTGGCCTGTATGAAGCAACGTCTTTGCATGAGCCTGGGGCTTCTCCTTCTTCCTGTTCTCAGACCTCTTATTAGGAAAATCACGGAGGAGGGAAAAATAAGGGATGATGGTAGGTAAGAGAGAGAGAGACAGACAGAGAGACAGAAACAGGGGTAAATGAACACTAAACAACAACGAGGGCTTCTTTAAGTTCTTTCCTAACCCTCCAAGTCTGTGACCTCTAATGGTTTGGAAATTGACCCAGAGCATGGAAATCCAAAGCCCTCGTTAGGGAAAAGCTACTGGAAGCGTGTTTCCAGGCTTTCCAACATGGCGATCACTAGAGAGCAGAAGTAGGCAAGGACCAGCACAGGAAGAAGCCAGATCACAGAAAACAGCCAGGAGGAATGGAGAGTGGCTTAGAAATGGCATCCAGCAGGTATGTACGGTGGGTGGGGTGGGGGTAGGGAGATGAGTCTGAGAATCTGACCTTATTCTGGTCCTAAGCCTCCTGGCCCAGGGCAGGAAACATAGGATTCTGTAGCCAGGAGCTTTGATTGTTTCTTTGGTGGCTGGTCAATACGTGTACAGTTAATGGTTGACAGACGTCCTTTGGTGTCCGAGTCACCCATCAGTCTCTGGGCTCTGGGAGCAGAGGAATCATGCTGCTTATGATCCTGATGTACCCAGAGGCATTGTGTTTATGAGTGGATGGATGGATGGATGGATGGATATATAAATGGATAAGAGGGTGGATTGATGGGTGAATGAATGGATGAATGGATGGATGGGTGGATGGATGTGTGGATGGGTGGGTGGGTGGTTGGATGGATGAATGGGTGGATAAATGGCTATATGAATGAATGGGTGGATAGATGGATGGATGGATGGATGGTAGATAAATGGATGGATGAATGGGTGGATGGATGGATATATGGATGGATGGATGGATGGATGGATGGATGGATGGATGAATGGGTGGATGGATGGATGGATGGATGGGTGGCTGTGTGTATGAATGGATGGATGGATAGATGGATGGATGGATGAATGGATGGATAGAAAATGCACATACAGAGCTTCTGCCCAGTATGGCTGATTACTGTACATCTCTATTGTGCTCCCACCAGATCCTCACGAACTCTGAGCTCTGATGAAAACATCTACCCTGTCTTGGTTCTCCTTTCCATCTGTCCCAGAGATGGCAAGCATGCAGAGGCAGCAGAGTCCCTGTCTTGGTATTCATATGCTGCTTCTAATCTCTGCCAGCCTGGTGGGAGGAGGAGACCGTTGGGAGATGGAGAAGGGACTCTGCCCTGAATCCTGTAAAAATGGAGAATTTTAGCCAGAGTATGCATTTTATTGCAAGGAATGGAAGCAAAGACCATGGTATAGGGATGTCCTCTACAATTTGGTCCTTGGCTCAAGACAAAATAAAAGGCTGCCACCAATAGTGAGGTCAAGATTCTAGAAGATGATGCTCAAGACAAAATCCTATGTGGTCCTGACTCCAACATCCAATCCCAAATACCTCTATGGTCCGTTGTCAGAAGTTCTACATTCTGCTACAAGCCAGACACTACAGACTTCGGTGCCAGGAACAGCAGAAAATACCGCAAGAGAGCTAAGCCAGGTTCCTGTGTGAGCTGCCACACAGCCTACCAGAGACTAGCCATGCGGTTGCCATTGTGATGAACTCTAGAAAGGAACACATGGCATTCTTTGGGGAGCACCTAGTGTGATGGGGCAATCAAGGAGGGCATCTCTTAGGAAGTAACCGGGAGGATTTGGGAAAACGACCCAGTGAAAGTTGGTGGTAAAGAGCGTTCACTGCAGAGACACTAGCTGAAAATAAGCCTGGTGCTTCTGAAAGACAGAGAGACCAGGAGTGCTAGAGCGAAATGAATAAGGAAGAGCCACAGCAGCACTTCAGGGGTGGGCGGCAGTTGGGTTTGGGTGTTGAAGGCCTGCTTGCTGGTAGAGTCTCTTGACCCTGGAAGCTGTGAGCAAGCCAAAGCAATAGCAAATGCACACACAATGTATCATCAAGGCTGTGCACAGACTTTACTGTGCATTTACTGTGTCTACCTGAGACTGGTGGTTTAGGCAGAGGCTAATGTGAGCTTAGGAGGCCAGTGGTGCCTTAGGAATGCGGTCTAACTAATGGTCACGTAGATGAGTCTGGGAATGTACCCGTATTCTGATCCTAAGCATTCTGTCCCAAGGCAGGGGTCATGGGGTTCGGTAGCCAGGAACTTTCATTGTTTCTTTGATGGCCTGGGCACTCATCAGAGGTCTTAGTGGATGCCTAACGCAAGGCCAGGCTCTGGCTATTCATTGCGCAACCTGAGCTAAACTATGCCTTACAGTTAAAAGTGGGCAAGTACCCAGAAAAGGGAGTGGACTAGAATCCTTCGGGGTCTCTGGGAAAAAAAACAAAACACAAAACTTTCAGCCTGAAGACCTCTTGAGAATGAGCAAGTTCAGAAAATTTTCAAAGAGTGAAAACATTTCTAGGTAATACTAGAAGAGCAAGAGTCAGCCCTGGAAGGTCTGCAGCTCAGATAGTGAGGGAAGCACAGCCCTGGAAGAGACTGGGCCAGGGCTCCAGAACTGGAGTCAGAGGAGAGCCATGGCTGGTCCCTTTGCAGATGGGCAGCAAGCGATGTCGGTGGAAAAGAAGCTTGTGCAATGGTACCAGCCTCGAGGGAAAATGACTCCACAGCATCCCAGACCTGGGAGACCCCGAGGCCTCTGAGAGCATGTCCCAGGCAGCAGAAGGGGAGGCGTGTGTTGGCAGAATCATGTCCCTACCTTTGAGGGACTGGGAAGATTTTATAGGACCAGATGGAGAGGGAAAGGATGGGGTGGGGCACATTTAACTTAGGGTAGTTGAAATTTTACCAAAGATGTTTCTTCTCACCAGGCAGTGGCCACCAACACACGCAGGGATGGAACCCAGGGCCTTGTGCCTACTAGGCAGATGCACTATCGCCCAGCTATACCCTCAGCCTCACCAAACTTACCAAGCAGCAGAAATCTTTCCAAATAAAAGATTCGGAGGAAAACCAATAGAAAACTAATAGAGAAGGAGTGGCAGTGGTTTCCAAGGAAGAGTTCAGTGACCCCCAGCTCTCATCCCCCATCCCCACACTCTGATCTTCAGGACTCGTCAGGGCAATGTTGGAAAACCACTGCCAAACGGCAACATGAAAGATTGGACTAATCAGGGACCAGAGATCAGAGTCAGGGGTGAAGGTCACCAGCACAGAACTGATAACTAAAGACAGCTGTTCTGTCTCTGGGGAAAACAGCAGAATGTTAAGTGTGGGGACACGCTCAGTTAGGTGTAGAAGGAGAGCCAGCTGTGACCTGGCGTGAAAGAGCCAGTCCATTGGTTCAGCCATGTTAAATGTTAACCTCATGCTTGTGACTTCATTTCTCTCTATGTGTCTCTTGTCCAGCTTCAACCCTCCCTTATGCCTCTCACCCTGCCGCAGCCTCCGTTTCTAGGCTCCTTGCTTTTGATTCTCAATACTCTACTTTGTTACCACAGAGACTTTCTGGACTGTTTTCAGTTTCATTGTTTGTTGTTGTTGTTGTTGTTAGTGTTGTGTTTTGGAGACAAAGCCTCACTCTCTAACCCAGGCTGGCATGAAACTTAATATATAGTTCAGGCTGGCCTTGAACTCACAGCAATTCTCCTCCCTTGTCGTGCACACCATGCCACCGTGTCTGCGCTCTGTGCGCTGGCACCCAGTTCACAAGCTTCGGGCAAGGGGGTTGGAGGTTAAAATACACAGACACACACAGACAGAGAGACAGCGACACGGGTCATCCTTGAATTCCCCAAGAATGCCCCTTTATTGTGTTCAGGGGCAGATTATTTAGAGATAGCCACGCCCCAGCCAAACCCACCAGAAACCACTCTCCTGCCATCGGGAACTTCTGAAGGTCTCGTGCTCAGAGCAGCTGTAGGCACTCAGATCAGGGGATTACAAGAAATTCAGCATCTGGGGTCTCACTGCTCCCAACACTCCTTCAACCTTGGAACACTAGGATGACAAGCAGGAGTCACCACACCCAGTTTTGGGCTGCATTTCAGGATTATATTTAGCCCCTGTGCCATCCTGAGGATGTGAACATATTCCTGAGTCGTGACTTTAAGAGGAAGCAAGGGCAGACAGCTCCAGGGCCATGGCTGAAGATGGCTTATCCACATTCAGTCAGACCTGCTAGGGAGAGTGTCATCTGTCAGTTCCTCCTCTGGGCTTTCTTCATTCTTCCCCATGCCTAGTCCAGCCTTCTGCAGCTACAACCCCGAGGGTTTCAGTGAGGAAAGCTAGCTGCCATAGTTGGTCCCCAAGAAGCAAGAGGTTGCTCAGCCTTCTTGTATCCGTTTTATATCCTCAGTGGAGTCCAGGTCCAGAGGAAAGGCTTCATACCACTGTTGTCCTCACGGCTGGGGCTGTGAGGAGGCCCTGCTCAGAGGAGGAACACACTGAGTCTTTCCTAACCAGCCCTGGGTTGGGATTTGGAGCCGTGGATTCTGGCCTTATCACCTTGAGCAAATCAGTTAATTAAAGGAGTGTATACAAAAGGAGGCAGACTATGATTACTCTAGAAGAAAATGAGTATACCAGTGATCACATGCAAGACAGCTGACATGACCCTCACTGGCTCTGACATAGGTAGAAACTAAAGCTCGGGTGGTTGGCAAAGTCCTGTGGCCACTGAGGCTAGATTCAAAGCACTGGGCATCATATGTGTTCCAGGTATCACAGCTTCATGAGTCCCTCCCTCCCAGAGTCCTCGCAGCTGCAGCCTGTATCTGTCCTCAGTCCAGAAGAACCAGATCTCAGCGATGTGCCCACTCACCAGGGACCAGGGCTGGCAGTTGTGGGGTTCTGTGTTTGAGTTGCACAGAGGGAGTGGAGGTGTAGAGACCTTTTACCTCATAGAAAGCAATAACCAGACAAAGGTTCTTACAGGGTTTCCTGGAAAAAAGGCCAAGGAGCTCTCAGAGCAGAAGGTGGCTGTGTGTATGTAAGCACACGACTGCCTGCCAGGGACCCTGAGTGGAGGAAGAGTTTGGAAATGTGACACTTGGAGACCCAGCTTCCGCCTCCTCTTCCACCCTGTTTCTTTGCAGCAGCTCCCTGTTTCTCGTTGTCCCTGCTTTTTTAGATGCTTTGGGGTTTCTCAATAGAAAATATGAAATGATGTGTAAGTCACTGGCTGGGGTGAGAGCTGGGGTGGAGACGTCTTGAATGGAACTCAGTGACCAGTTTCCTCCAGATGGACATCAACATTCCCAGGGGTGCTGTTCCGACAGCGTCTGTTCTGGTGACCCTGTTGCAAGTCCAGGGACCCATATGATCCCTGTAGGATATTAGTCACTCCATAAAACCTCTGGGCCACTTTCCCAGGCTGTGGGGTCCTATAGTAGATTTCCCATAGGGTCTCTGAGCCTGAGAACCTATGGTCTCACAGTTTGGTGGTCGCTTCACGTTGCATCAGATTTAACTTGTCTCTGAAAACATGATTTCAGCAAATGTCTCCAGGCAAGGCTGTCAACTTTCTTAACTTCTCTCAGGAAGGAAGCTGCAGGCGAGAAGAGAACCTATGCTCCTTTTTCCAGCCTCCAAGTTCCACAGAGACTGGGGGGATCAGGTAACCATGCCTCAAGAAAATACCAAGTGTATATGGTGTATATGCCCAAGAAAGCATGCCCTTGGAAGCCCAGAGATGGCCTTGGGGCAAATGGGACGGCAGCAAAGATGTGGAAGAAGGAAAGTTCCCAGGATACCTGAGGCCTAGGAATATCCTAGCTCTTAGCTGGCAGACGGATGAAGCCATGAAAACCCCTCCCTTCTCTCCCTTTTTGTGGGTTCTTTAGGCCTTGATTCAAACTTTTCCTGCTTCTCAACTACTGACGTCATCTTTGGGTTTCCTTCCATGTTATAGCATTTCTCAGCAGCTGATAATCAAATGTGATTAAGAAGTGAGAAAGATATCTTTCAATTGTGGCACAGGGGCCATATTTATTTCATATCCACTGTCTGTCGGTAGGAAAGGCCTTAATTACAGGGACAGGAATTCAGATTCAGAAAAGGGACAGAGATCAGAGAACTCGAGTTTGGAGAAGAATGAGGGAATGTGGCCCAGACAGAGACGAGAACAGGACTGGTCATGCTAGTGAAGGTTCTGTACGGGGCTGCATCAACCCCGCCGAGGGTACAGGCTGCTCCCACAAAGGATGCCCTTATGTTGATGGGAACAGTCAGGCATAGTAGTGAACTGGCACAGACCACTGCATCTTCACCTACCCCAGAATAACAGTAACAACTTAGGATAGAGACAAGCTCATCCATCTTCAAGAGCAGAAATCTTATTTTTACAAAGTTTTCACTCTTGATGAGGCAGATGAGTGGATCAGCTGGGCTCTGGGGCAGACCAATCAGTTCACAGAAAACAAAGATGAGCTGCTGTGGGGTAGATGATCACACTGTGAAACTCCAAGATTGTGTTAACAAAACTAACCTTGGGCTAGGGAGCACAGCTGTCGACTAGTGGATAAGAATTAGCCATAGAGTGTACAGAGGACCCAGGAATACAGTGGAGAGACACACAGGAAAGAGTAGGGAGGGAGTTAAAGATTCATGGTCTTTAAGGTTTAGGATGTATGGAGAGACACTTCTCTTGCTGGGTCTTTGACCAAAAAGGAAGATCAGCTGTCAGCTGGTTACTTCTCGGCTTCCCTGATCCAATGTTAATTTCATCAACACAGTCCCGGAGTTTCACAGTGCAAACAAATATCCAGAAACAAGGAGCAAAATGAACCAAGAAGATCCCCAAGCTTGAGACCATATCTTTTATTCTAACCATGTTAGACAGCTGCCCACCTGCAGATGTGCGTTTGAAACCCTTGAGAAGGTGGGATTACAAAATTGTTGTTGTTGAATTTTTTGTTTTTTTTTGTTGTTTTTTTTTTTTTAGATTTATTTGTTATGTATACAGTGTTCTGTCTTCTGTACGCTTGCTGGCCAGAAGAGGGCACCCGATCTCATTACAGATGGCTATGAGCCACGTGGTTGCTGGGAATTGAACTCAGGACCTCTGGAAAAGCAGTCAGTGCTCTTAACCTCTGAGCCATCTCTCCAGCCCAACCACTCTCTGTTTTTAAAGGTCTCACCCAAGGAGCTTGGGTCAGAATCCAAGGCAGAGGGTCAGAGTAGAAGGAGAAATCTGGAGACCAGGAGGAAAAAAGAAAGTATCAAAAGTAAAGGCATCTGTGTTCGGAGAACAGTGCTGCAGACGGAACCCAGGGCCTCACCAATATGAAGCCCTGCTCTACCACTGAGCTACCCCAGTGTCTCAACCTGACTTTCTGAGTTTAAAAGAAATATCGACTTCAAGGCACTGGCGCTAATTTTCACTGGCCTAGAAAAGAGGTATGTCAGAGATTGGGGATGCACTCTGGGAGCCATGGGCTTTATCAACAGTCTTCTCTTGACTTCCTCTGGACCTGGAACAAACCAGGTAAGACAGTACGACTTCTCAAATGTAACATTTGACAGTCGGACAGTCAACATGTGTCAGAGGAGGTAGTAAAGCAGACACCAGTCCTAGTGCTGGAGGAGTGGAGAATTTGCAATGTTAGGGTGGGTAAGCTGTGGAAATCCTAATCCTCTACAACAGGAAGGCCTAAAAGACATGCCCTTCACTAATCCTATAAGGTGCAAGGTGGTGAGAGGGAGGAACAACAACATGTCTGAAGAGTTTCACTGTCGCTCCTTCCCTTGTGCCAGACCTTAAGGCTGGCGATGCTGCTGCTCATGGATTAAATGCAGTGGCTTTAGTGGGACCCCAGGGTAGCAGGGGCCAAGTGTCAGCATTGGATCATCAGAGACAAGGTGACCCTAGTGATCATGATGGGCAGCATAGACAAAGCAATGCCCATAACACTCATCACAGGAAAGTGAATTCTATGTTGAAAGACTCATATGGACCTATGGTCCTGCCTAATCAATCATGGTGTTTCCAGGCATGCAGTAGCTAAGAAGTCTACTGTATCCTTGTTGATCCGACTAAGCAGAAAATGTCTCAAACAAATAAAATAAAGCCTACATTGGATTGCGGCAAAAGAGAATCTCAATCCGTGAACCAATTTCCAGACCTGAGCCGGTCTGCAGACCCAGAACCCCTAAAATGAAAGGAAGGATGGGTGCCCTGAGGAATGACTTTGCTTAAAATACCTAAGGGTTTTTCCCGTTGATCTTTCTCCAGTTCTTCCCCAGAGAGACCTGGGCCTTTTACAAGGGTAATTGTCCACTAGCAGGAGGGGAAAAGCAGACTTTCTGAGGTCTATTGGATACTAGTTCAGGATTCATTCTGATTCCATGAGACCCCAAATAAATTGAGGCCCTCTGGTTAAAGAAGCGGCTTATAGAGATCAGGTGACTAAAGGACCCCAACTCATAGTAGGTTCAGCATTTACTGAACTCTTGCGGTGCCCGTTTCCAGTGGTTCTTCTTCAGTTAATACCAAAAAAGTCAGGTATTGTCAGGTATAGCTTTCATTTCACTTGTTCTCAGAAAGTCCTGTGAATAGGCCAGCTCATTGCAAGTTCAATGCGTTCGTATTATCCCAGTATAACAGGGCAGCAACCGACACTGGACTTTCTGGGCAAGACCTACTTTCAAGATCCTGGCCCACGTGTCTCCACAAATAGAACCTATCTGCTTGGCCAACGTGTCCCAATACAACAACAGGAGTAAAGTGACTGCAACATGCATGCATACTGGAGTGAACATGGTTTTATGTCGGGGATGCCCCACGCTTGCAGCCCGTCCCACATAAATTAGTGCACACACCTCGTCAGGTTCCCCACGAACCCTTGACCCTACAGTAAGATTCTTAAGCAGCGGAACCCTTTACCACGTGACCTTCTGTTGGTTCAGTGCCCTTTCTTACCCCAATCATTCAGCAAACCGCGGGGTCAGCACAGGAATCCATCACAGGTTGAACATCCTAATCTGCAACTCCAAAATCCAAAGTGCTCCAGAATCCATGCTTTTTTGAACACTAACGTGGTTCCACAGGAAGAAAACCCCACATCATGTTATCTTGTTTCAGTCACAAAAATCACTTAAGATGGAGTCTAAAATGGCTTCAGACTGTGTGTACCATGTGCATATAAATAGTGAATTTCATGTTTGGCCTTAAATCCCATTCCCAAGCTATTTCATTATGTGTATGCAAATATTTTAAGATACCACCCCCATCCAAATTCTAAAATATTTATGGGCCAAGAATGTTGGTTGAATAAAGAATACTCAGCTTATATTTATACCTTCCTGGCTACCACTTCTTAAGAAAGGGCCAAAGTTTGCAATTCTGTGCCACCTCGTGTCCCCTACACAGCAGATGTTTTAATAACCACACATTGGCCATGCTCCCAGTGGCTCTATTTCTGGATGAAAGGAGAAGAATAAAGTCCAGAGCAGCAGAGGGCAGAGGGCCAACAGCAGGCTGTGGAGAGTATTATGGTTATCTCATGCCATGGGGCCTCCAGGACATGGGCACTCCTTCAATGCCCACTTTGCCCGGCCCTTTCTTGCTCCATCCCACAATATGCTACGCTCTTATGTCCCCCTCCCTCCTTCGGCTCTCTTCCAACACTGTCCGCAGCACCTTTCCACTCTCCCAGGGCTGGCTTTCTGTAACTAGGAAAGCACGATACATTTGAGGATGGGATAGGCAGTCAAAGTAGAGAAGGGTGTTTAGTACCTAATAAAGGCAGGTGGTTCGTTGTACTTGATGGTGGTCCCCGAGGACCACCTGTTGTCGTGTCTCCTTGCATCTCACAAATGTAAGGTAAGGGAACAGAAGAGCCAGCTTTATAGCCAGCCTCTGTCCCAGGCCTCTCAGCCTTGCTGCTACACTGAGTCCCAGGTCCTTGTTATAGGACAATGTGACAAAGCCTGGGTTTGGGATGTTGGAGATACCAATACAGGACAATGTTGCTAACCTTGTGACCCGTGACATTTATTTCAACTCAATGTCATTCTCAGTTTTTCTCATGTGAAAATGAGAAAATGACATTTATGTCACAGGGCTTTACATAAAATATTTAAATGAGATAACAGGCATAACTTTGCAGCTATCTGATCATGCAAAAATTAATATGCAAACCATTTTCTTTTTCTAGCACACCAGGGTCGGAACAGGTTTTAAAGATCATATTAGCTCCCCGAAGGGAGGGAAAAGAGGATAAAGAAGGAAGAGAAGAAGAAAAGGAAGTCAGGGGAGCTGGTGATTGTACTCGGGTGGGAAACTGACAGCTATTCAGATGGATGGAAAAGCCGTGAGTCAGGCACAGCATAACGCAGTACGTGCTATTTAGAGGCCTCGTGACGAGAGACTGTGTAGGAGGGTCTCACGTTAAATGCAAAATGAGCTTTTGGTATACAGATGAGGCCAACAGCAAGCAGGAGGCCTGGTAGGCTGAAGCAAACCCTTATGGTGGGTGGGCACAGAGGAGAGCATGGAGGGGAAGTGAGGGGAAGTCGGGCTGATGGAGGTAGGTTCAGCTTTACAGTGGAGGACCCGATTTGCTGAGCAGTGGAATAGGACTTGGAAAGTTCCCAGTGGGTGGAGGGAAGACAGATATGACCAGTTCGGCTAAGGAAGGGGCCTGAGAGAGCTGGGGGGGGGGGGGGCACAGGTTAGGATGGAAGCTGGAAAAAAGAGACAATTTGTGGTCACTCCAAGCAGGGAAGCCTAGAGGTCAAAAGCATCTCCTGTCAATGGAGTGGGACCCTCAACGCCCTAACAAATGCCCAGACCTCCAAATCTAAACCAGGTTCGGAGGCAGCTTCTCTTCCTGCCCCTTCCTGGCGGCCACAGGCTGGTTTGTACTCATAGCTGCCCTCTAACCCAGAGGCAAAGGTGACTAATCCAAAGGAAAGGCCCCTAGAACCAAAGGGAATATTTATTTTAAGTAGTTTGACGTCTGGAGGAAGGGGTGGAGGAATAGGAGGGGGGCAAGGTCTGAATGGGAAGCCTAGCCATTGTGTAAAGAGAAAAACTCCTCAAGATTGTGTTTGTCCAAGAAATCAGACAGCTCAGTCCCTGAGTCAAAACACTCAGGGTTGGAAGCCAGAATTTCCTGGGCTGAGTGCAGTTACTAAATAAAATGAAAGGAAGGCACAGTGAGATGCATGGATTGTTAGGCCAGTGGGCTGGCTGCCAGGGCTGGAGTCGGCAGATGCTATATGCAGAAAGGAGGCAGTGTGGCCCGCTAGGCCGACCCACACCCCACCACCGTGCCCCAGTACCCATCCTGAATCTCTGCTGGTATCACACCTAGAACCTCCCACGGCTCCACCTGCTCCCTGGCTTCTGGAACATGAAAGGAATCCATGCGCTCCAGGAGACCACTTCCTAAATGTAACCCCAGTAGCATAGACACTGAGAGAAACAATTAATAAATGGGACCTCCTAAAACTGAAAAGCTGCTGTATAGCAAAAGATACGGTCAACAAGACAAAATGATCTTCACCAACCCCATATCAGACAGAGGTCTGATCTTCAAAATATGCAAAGAACTCAAGAAATTGGTCATCAAAAGAGCAAATAATCCAATAAAAAAATAGAGTGCAGACCTAAACCGGAATTTGTGAGCTCAACCAGACCTTATGGGCATATCAGCCATATTAGTGCTGAACTCTTTCCCACTCTAGAGGTTTAAAACAAAATATTCACTTCTCTTGCTAACTTGGGGGAAATGGCTTCACTATTGTCTTGTAAAGAATGGGCACCACTGGCCAGTTCCCTCTATCCTGACTGGAAAGACGGTGAGGAACCAAGGGGACTGTATTCCCTATGAGCAAAGAGGACACCCAAGTCACCCAAATGTAAACAGTAGGGTGTAAAAGTGGGAGAGAGAGAGAGAGAGAGAGAGAGAGAAGGGAGGAAGGAAAAGAGCGAAGGGGAAGGGCTCGGCTATAACATCCTTTACTATCCCTGGTCTATTCAGTTCTCTCCACCCAGTTCCTATGCACTTTAGCCAGCTCATGAATGAAGACCAAAAGCAGAGTTCTCCTCAGCCATGGATTTTGTATTTTTTGAAGCCAGGTAAAACGCAGAGATGAAGAAAGTGTGCTATCTGGCAGTGTGACATCCTGTGTCCCCTCTCACTGAGGATGACCTGTTAGGGGCAATCCAGCTGCCTCTGCATCTGCTAGATATGTTCGGATTTTTTCCGGCGGGGGCGGGGAGCTAGGCATCATCAGATGGCTCCTGTAGGGCTGCAGAAGATTCCCCGGATGTCACTCCTCAGGATCTTATCTACTGACACCTTCTAGAGCTCCCTGAAACCTCAAGTGGGGTTTAGCTCAGTCTTCACAGGTATGATAAACCTTCCAAGGGAGGTGTGAAATTTCTTGTTAAATGTAAGGCAGAAACACATCTCAGAAACGATGAAAAAGGAAAGCCCCAGTCAAAAAGCCTGCAGACTGTTGACTGTATCTGTTGATTTCAAAAAATGCGCAGGGGTGTGACATAAAAAAAAAAAAAAGTTAAATGACTAATGTTTTTTATTGTATTGTCATTCTTCTTTAAATCCTTTCAGAGGTCACTTCTCAAGTGGTCCCCTGTAAACAGCAGGAAGTAAGCCTTGTTTAGTGATGTCTGATTCTCCAATCACCTTCATGGCGGAAGGCCTCTGGCTGCAGTGAGGTCATTGAAGTGTTTGTGGGGTATGTAGCTGATACAAAGCTTATGCAGGTAGACCAGGGAGGGTCTGTGTTGGTTTCAAAGCCAGTGTCAGGGGCCACTATATCAGAACACACTTCTTCCCAGCCATTTCACTGTGGGTGGTCTCAGAGCCCATTTGCTCAGGACTAATGCCTGTTCTAAGCCAAACTGAAAGACAGCCACTCATTCCCACATCTCTTCCTTTGATATTTCTCTCTCTCTCTCTCTCTCTCTCTCTCTCTCTCTCTCTCTCTCTCTCTCTCTCTCTCTCCCCCCCCCTCTCCCTCTCTCTCCCTCTCTCTCTCTCTCTCCCCCCCCCTCCTTCTCTCTCTCCCTCTCTCTCTCTCTCCCAAGGAAGGAGCTATCAGCTGAATCTCATTAAGATATTAGAGGCCACCCTAGCCATCTCTCAATGCTGGGGGACTAAGGGCAGAGCTGCAAAAGGCAAATGGTGAGCACAAAGCTTACGACCAGGATGGCGGATCCTCGGGAAGATTCACAAGACCTTCTGGAGCTCCTCATGTTCTTCCAGACGGGGCCTGGTCAATTCGCCAGAACCAAAGACCTCTTTGATGAGAGCAAACTTGAGAGAGTGGGCAAAGGTGTGGAGGTGGGGCATAGAGCATTCTCTGCCCTGCAAAGGACAGGGGCAGGGACTGGATGAAGCTACATATATTTGACCTACAGCCTGGTCACTGCTCAGAAACTTAACACTCCGGCAATTTAAAGAGGCTGGGGTCTCATCAAAGGCGGACTAGTAGATAAATAGCATTTAAGCCCCTTTACCTGCTCGGTGCCCTGTTAAACAGGTTGTTCACAAGGTTGCTGGGGAAGCTAAATGGAGTTTCTTTAATTCAGAGATGGTCTGGTGGTTCTCAGAAGTAGTGGGATTAGATACTCTCTCTTCCCCTGTTTTCTTTCTTTTTTTCCTCTCTTCCCTCCATCTTTTGTACTGAGGATAGAACTCAAGGCTTCTTGCGTGCTAGACAGGCACTGTCCCATCGCTAAACTGTACCCTGGTCCCTAGGAGTGTCTCTGTAGAGCAGGGTCTGCCTCTTACTCTCCTGAGACTAGACAGTGACAGAAGGACACGACTCACCATTGTGCACAGACAAAGGGCAATTGTGGGGGCTCTGTGGCTTCTTCTAGAAAGTTTCAGGCTCAGCCCATGAGGCTCACTGAGGAGGAGGCCAGTCTGGAGTCAGCTTAAGCACCCCAGAGTGGATGTGGTCATGCCCCAGTTGGGTGCCGACTGACTTTGCGGGCCAGTTGGCCTTTCCTGTTTTAAGCTGCTAGAGGAGACACTCAGTTTAGAACCCCGGCTCTGGCAGATAGGCAAAGGAAAACAGGGTCCTAACTGTCTTCCAGGACTCCTGTGCTCCCTAATGGCTCCATTCCTGTTAGCATTAACCAGAGCTAAACATTTGTTTTATCCTGTCCTTGAAAGATCAGCTCTGAGACACCTTCCTTGACAAGGTTAAGGCTGCAGCCTGCACTTGACACTGCCTTCAGAGTGGGTGTGTGTCTCTCGGCTGCTTTTGTGTTTTGTTTTAAGACAGTTTTGTAACTTTCTCTATAAAGTATGTCGAGCAAAGCAAAGAAAAAAAAAACAGGTTTCAAAAACCTTGACTTCTGAGAAGTCCTCTGGTTTCTGCAGTAGAGCGAGTTTGTTTTTAAGATCTGTTTTGTCATAAAGATAAAAGTCTGTAGCCTTTAGGGTTTCAGCCTTTTTGTCTTTTCAGCCTGTGCAATTTCAGATGGCACCATGGAGTCCTTTGGCCTGGAACTTGAAGAATATGGCTCAATGGTGCCCCCTTAAGGCCAATCGGGAGGGGTGCAGCACAATAGGATACTCCCTGATGGCCAAGTCCCTGTCTAGGCACTCACTGTGGCTCCATTACTAATCCAGTCCAGACACCAGGCTGATGTGGATATGCCTGCCACACAGTGGACACAAAGCCGGCCTTGATCTCAAACCCAGCACAGGCGTGTTACTTAACCCCTCCGACTCAATTTCTCTCTTCACACGAGATAAAATACAAAATATGGCCATCCTTTTGCTATCATTGTGAAATTGGTTCCAGGACCCCAGCTCCTGCAACATTAAAGTCCAGAGATGCTCCATATGCCTTACACAGCCTAACTGCTGTGTAGGTAGCTGTTTTACAGCAGTGTTTCGGGAACTATAGCAACACACTTGGTTACTGCAGATAAAGTCTCCCAGGCTTGGCTAGAGAGTACACAGAGCCGTGACACAGGGGAAGCAGCTGTCTTCCCCCCGCCCCCCTTACTGCCTTGCATCTTTGTTTTCAGATGCACCAACCCAGGTCCTCACAGACCCTGTTTTTACATTATATTATTATCCACTCTGCAACAACAGGAAACCAGCCCGCAGTGAGTAAGAAGTACCACAGCTGATGATTGGCAAAGTCAGGTTTGAGACCAGGTGATAGTACCTGGAGACCCAACGAGACTGCACCCTAGGCCCCTGCTTACTGACAGCTGTGCCTCTGCTGGGAGAGTAAAGGAGAAACTGGCCCAGCATGAATACTCAGTTAATAGGAACTCAAGTCAGACTCTCATTCTTGGTAGTCCACACCCATAAAAAGCAGGTTCTTGGGTTCATCTGTACTGTCTTATACAGTAGGGCTTCCTTATTGCCGAGGGTAAATAATATTGCATTGTAAGTATCTACCACATTTGATTCCTAGGATATTTTCGCATGTGATCCACGAGTGCAAGCATCTCTTCGACATGCTGCTTTCGGTTCTTCTGGGGGAAGCCCTGGAAGATCGCCTGGGTCATCTGGTAGTCTTCAGTTGTCATGATAGCTGTACCATTCTGTATTTCCATCAACTGTGCAAAGGTTCAAGTTTCTCCACAGTCTCTCCAATGCCTGTTCTTGTTTTGATAAAGCCTTCTGACAGGTATACAATGATTCCTCATTGTGGAGAAAAGATGGTGAAATGAAATGTTACATTGGCGATGAAAGAAGCCAGTAAACTGTATTTGGACAGTCTGCAAGCCATAGAAAATGACAGAGTTTTAAAAGAATACCAATTTACTCTAACTACAAATTCTTAATATTCTTAATTTTTTTTCTTCTAAATTCTGTTATTTACCTACAGAAGTAGGAGAGGAAAGTCAGTTCAGAAAGCAATCTATAACTAGATAAGCTATATGCATGTTACTTAAAAGGTGAGTTCCTCTAGACATGGTGCATTTTAAGAAAAGAACGAGTAGTTTGGCGTAGAAGGGCAAAGCCAAGAAGCCGTGTTCTTTGTGGAGAGGGGTCCGGAAACACTGTTTCCAGAAGAAAATCTCATTAAAAGGGCATTTTTCTTCCGAAAGAGGCTTCTCAGGACAGCAGTTCACAGCCTGAGTACCCTTTCCACCATAAAGACTGATCCTCTATCTGGCTTTGTCCCTTGGAATTAGCAGAGAAACGAACTTTACTTTGCAGAGACCCCTGCTGGCCAGATGCGGGTAGTACAATGTAGCCGACAGCCCGCTTGTCGTGATAGGCTAACAGGCTGAGGTCTGAGGATAGGCAGGCCCTCCTAGTCTCTTCTGCCCTGAATACTTCATCTGAACTACCATGAGTTCAGAGAAACCTTCCTGGTCTCCCAGCCTTTTGTCTAGGAGCTTCTAGAGACAGGTACAGTTATGACTGCAGGGGCTGTCGAAGGAAGCCTGTAAGGATTATTCATCCAAAACCTATGAAAAAATCTCTATCCCCACCCTGTGAGACTTTGGGTCCCGCTAGAATCCAATTCAGAGGTAACTTAAACAACAAAACAACAAACGAACAAATGAAAACAGAATGTTTAAAGTATTATCCTTCAGTTCCCCTTCAAAGCACACAAAGCTTTCAAGGGCAGCCTGGCCGTGCTAGGTGCCCCTTGTGATTGACAGTTGAGCCAGAAAAGAAATGACAAGCGTCAGATCTTCAGACCTCTTTCTAGCCTCATTGTTGCTTCCAAATGTCCCTAAAGATAAGGTCCCCAAATGAAATCAGCAGCCTCTGTCCTAACTCGAGTAAGGTCTGGCCATAGCAGTCTCTGGAAAATCCTTAGCCCTTCAGGGGGCCTGGAGACGGCTCTGGACTACTCTGGGACCGGGCTCAGCCGCCTGTCACCTGGACAGATAGTGTGAGCACAAAGAAAGAAAACAGTCTACTTGGTATCCAGGGCCAATGTGGAAGCAGCTGCATTACCCTCCAAACCTCAGCAGCTGACTTGATCTACAACTGGGAATTTAGATGAAGTCCAGAGCCCCCCAAGCTGGCCCTTTGCCCCCTAAGTATTACCTGACTCTCTCACAAACTCTGGAAAAAGGCAGGTGCCCCCCTGCTGGCCTCACAGTCTCCCAGTACTCGCAGGAGCTCCAAGCAAAGAAATATGACCTTCCCTGGACCCCCAGTCCTGTAGATCTCTCGGATGTTGGCTTGGCAACCCAGGGGCAGACAGAAGGCAAAGCTGCTGATGGTCGTTTTTCTGGGAAGAAGGAAGAAATGGGCCTGAAGGGGTCCAGCCTCAAAGTACTCGTGAGAAAGAGTGAGGGGCAGAGTGGGAAGGGAGCAAGGGGGTACGGAGACAGATAAGTACCTGAAAGATAACACACTTTTCCATCAAAATGGGAATAGGCAACACTGGAAAACTATAGCTAAAAGAGCAAGGTGGGAGCTGGGAGGGAAGGGAAGAGGTTTAATCAAGGCAGTAAAGGGGCATGGAAAAAGGAGCCAACTAAAAACATGTGGGGAAAAGATGCCGATGAGAAGCCCTGTGTACCAGCTGAGGTAGGAAAGCGGGCACTTCAGTAATAAAACTGTAGCTTTAGGAAACCAGTTGGGAAAAAGTCAATAAGGTTTCCGTGCTTTCTAAGGTGTGGGACCAAAGGCAACAACGAGCAGCATAGAGCCAGGCTACAGGGTTCAGCTTGCTGGTCAGGTGCAAAATACATTAAGCACACACACACACACACACTTTAAGGTCTGGGGAGGGTCTTGTAGAGCAGCATATTACTTTACTGATAAAGATGGACATTTAGAATCAAGTTGTCGCTCAGACAGTCGCCCACAGAATGACGCATGGAAGGGGAGGACGGAGTGGAGCAGGTTGGTAGCCTAAAGGAAGTAGAGAACCCAGAGACCCCCCAAGTGTCTGTGAGATGCAAGAGCAGCTGAAGTGAAGTGCTCAGCTGGGAAAGTAAGAGAGGCCAGTGGGGTAGGACAATGACGGCTGGCAGGGAGCTCTCAGTGGGAGTCTAGGCTGTACCTGTGAGACTGGAGGAGGCCAAGCCTGGAGCAGCGCTGATAAGACAGGGCACACAGTACAGATAAAGCTATGCCGGGCTTACACAACCAAGTAGTAAAGGAGGGTTCGAGATAACTCCAGGTGCTCAGCTAATGAGGACATGCAGCCTGTGATGTGTTTCTGGTAGTGGTGGGGTTGTGGCTCATCATCTTGAGAAAGGAGGCAGAATTCTTTGTTCCCTGGGGCTGGATCTCGGTCTCTTCCCCTGAGACAGGGCTTTCCTCGATTATCTTATCCCTCCCGCCCACCTGTTACAAAAGGCAATGTACTGAAGACGGAAGTGTTTTCCAGAACTTATATGCACTGCACCATCTAGATTGGAGTCTGACCACACAGCTATGTCCCTAGTCAACGTGGGACAGAAAATATACCAGTGACCGGACTTCTTTCAGCTTGACCCCACACCCAAAGGTTGTACCACTTCCGGTAACACAAAAGATGAGCTCCCAAATCTTAAACAAAGGGACCTTTGCGAGACATCCAAGATCTGAACTCTAGCAGCTTCCAAAAGTTAGGGTGGGGTGGAGAAATGAGAAGAGACAAGAGAAAAACAGAAGGCTAAAAGTAGGTGGAGGTGGCCCTATGAAGAGACACCTGCCACCAAGCCTGATGACCTGAGTCTGGTCTCGAGGACCCACATAAGGAGGAGAAAAAAATCCCACAAGTTGTCCCATGACTTCTGCGTGCATGTCATAGAACAAACTGTGACTTGCCAGCACTGTAAAAATAAAGACGCTGAAAGGACAAGAGGGCGAAGTGGGAGGGACAGAGGTCACGGGCAATGACCAGTGTCTTGGCGTAAGCAGCGTGGCTCCTTGTAGCTGACTTCAGAGACAGGCTTTTGGGAACAAGTTATTTTAATACCCTAACTGGCCTAGGATTCAAGACAAAATTTAGAATCCTCAAAAAGGCCCTCACGGGTGCCTGTGTGCTGTGGGTTTAACACCCCCATCCCATCCCCCACTCCCCTTTCTGGACTCAAGCAGGACCTGAGCTCAGCAATTGAGGTGCCTGAGGCTTGAAGCTTTGCGGGAGGGAGATAGGGTTACTTGCTGTCTGCGGTATGCAAGTATAAAGAGGGATGTCTCTGTCGTACCCAAGTTCAGGTCAACCCACCTGCTGCCCTAAATAACGGCCCTTCTGGGTCTGAGTGTAAAGAATACAGCAGACATGCTGCGGAACTTGAAATACAAAAGCTAACACTGGAAATATTTTATTAACAGCAAAGACGGGGAACACATTCTAAGACATTAAACTGAGTCAACTTAGAGCAGACAGGTCCAGCCTTTGCCTAGAGATGTGTGAGAATCCAAATGCCCCGCTTTCTTTATGAGTAGAAAATCCGCCCAGGAAGACCCTAATTTGGGTCTCCTGAATTTGCCACCAGCATTTGTGCACTGTCCACAGAGTGCAGCCTTGCGATACCTCCAGGGCCCTTTCTTTCTGAAAGAGTTAACTGCCGCAGAGCTACACTGCCCAGGACCTTCCGGGAGTCTGCCCCCTACTGGTCTCATGCTCCAACTGCAACCCTCCGATTCCATCATAGGGAGATCTGAGATCCTGAAGCCACATCTAAAGTCCTGCCTCTGCCTTTCACTGTCTCTGCCCCTGTGCCCATGAGTTAGACATCATTGAAATGTAAAAACAAACAGATAATAAAGTTTGGCAGGACCTACCAAAACCGCAGAGAGGGCGCCTGACTCTGCGCTAGGCTTCCCCCGCAGGTAGCAGGAGTATCTCTCAGGAGCCGCCCTCTCTTGCATCCTTCTTGTTTATTCTGTCGCCTCCATCCTCCTCCGTGCTGGAATTAAAGGCATGGGCCACCATACAAAACCCATCTGTGATGTTCTAAGGAATGCTCTAATAAGAACTGGCCACATACAGAGTATTATCTGTACCCCCTTCAGCAGAAACCAGTGGTCTTTGAATCTGGAAGCTTCTTTCTTTCTTACTCTTTCTCTTCCAAAGGGATCAACCCCAAAGAGGCAATCACGTGAGAGTGGAGGCTTTGGCAAGTTGGGCTTAATTCAATCCTTGTCAAATTCATACAGGAAAATCGGACTCGAGTTATCGGACCTCGGATTCACTTGCTCTGGTGACTCCACGTCCCCATTTGCTTTTGTTTCTGTTTGATCACTGTGCACAGACCATCAGAGCTGGGATGAGAGGTGCCCCAGGGGCTTTTCCACTCCTCCAAACACCCAGATCAAAGGACAACCCAGATCTCTCAAAAGCTTGCTTCATTCCATCCTATGACTTTGGGCTTTAACGTCTTCCTTCTTATCTCTCCATCCTATAAAATTTTCGATTTTATAGGGAAACTGTGAGCATCACAGTATTGAACTTATTTCGGTCAGATGAGGTGCTCCCTCCCACACTCACTGACTATCTCAATGACTCCCTCACCCCACCCTGGGACAGTGACAGCTTGTGGCCCTCTTATGTCTCTTGTACATGCTGCAGCCACCACACAAAGAGCTGCTTTCTCTCCTCAAGTCCTGTCAGGCTCTCCCACAGTCTGGGCTGTAACCTGCCCCGCTCCACCAGACTCCTGCCCTACTATTTCTAATTAGAAAGCCTAGATTCACCTTTTCAGTTCATGCTCAGCTCAAAAGTCCTGAGAAATTGTGCTTTCCTGGTACATTTTCCTGAGATTCAGAGTTATATGCTTAGCCTTCCTGTGTCTTGAGCTCCATGCTAGCACTGACTATGCACTTACTCTTGGATCCCTTGAAAATAAGAATAGTGTCATCTAGAAATGAGTTTTACTTGTAGGCCCCCATGTTAAATAATGGAGAGATGTAGTAGAAAAGAGAGAAGCCAACAGACCATCAGACCATTGTGGATGGATGATAGATGATAGATAGATAGATAGATAGATAGATAGATAGATAGATGATAGATAGATAGAAGATAGATAGATAGATGATAGAAAGATAGAAGATAGATAGATAGATAGATAGATAGATAGATAGATAGATAGATAGAAGATAGATAGATAGATAGATAGATAGATAGATGATAGATAGAAGATAGATAGATAGATAGATAGATAGATAGTAGATGAATAGGTAGATAGATAGATAGATAGATAGATAGATAGATAGATAGATAGATAGATAGAAGATAGATAGATGGAAGATAGATAGATGGAAGATAGATAGATTGTAGATGATAGATAGATAGATAGATAGATAGAAGATAGATAGATAGATGATAGATAGATAGATAGATAGATAGATAGATAGATAGATAGATAGATGATAGATAGATAGAAGATAGATAGATAGATAGATAGATAGATAGATAGATAGATGACGGACTGATGGATGGATAGATATATAGATAGATAATAAATAGATAGATAGATGATAGATAGATGACAGACAGACAGACAGACAGATAGTCATAGTTCTGGTGTCTAACATCATACAAGACTACAAGGTCATCTTTTCTCCATTCTCAAACGTCTTAGTTCTGAAAACAACACAGCTTTCATGAGGTGTGCATAGGGTCAGGAAGCCAGAAGCTAATTCACTCCATCATATAAACAGCTGGTACTTTCCATTTTGTACAACATTTAAGATCTCAAAAGCTAAGGACCTAGCATGTAAAAGGCCCCGAGTTTGGTTCCCAACATCACATAAATAAGCAAACATTGTGTCAAATTTTGTTTCATGCTTTGTCCCCACTGAAAAGCATGGACTGTGATGCTGCTATACCAGATCTATTTGGTAGAAGATGCCAGCTATTTAATTCTCTTTGGCTTTCAAAAACCAAACAAGACACCAAAATAACCACATATTCAGTGATAAAAATCAACCCATGAAAGTGTCTGCCCCTAATAAAGGATGCGGATGTCTCAAGCTCTCTGAAATCCTAGTTTGGAACTTGAAGAGGAAGTCTAAGGATTTGGGACAAGTGGGGAATGTAGCAGAGAGATAAGGATGGAACCGGAAGGAAGAGAAGAAAGGGAGGAAGAAAGCAGCCTGTGGGGAGGGCTCACTGCCACCATGAGGGGCATGTTGGCGCTGATGGAAACAGGAAACTTGTGAGGAAGTCTAGGAGAGGAAGGGATGTTTTGGAAGATAAACCTGTGCCCCATTAACCCATAGGTGGTGCCTGATTGGCCATCAGCTAAGACAAACAGGAACACCAAAAGATGCTCAGGTTATAAGAAACATAATGACCTGGCAGAAACAGGGACCCAGATGCTGGGATCTTTCCTGCTGTTGTTGTAAAGAGGAACACTGGTGTTTAATGTATAAGACTTCTTCTCTACTCCCTTTTACACACTCAGCAGGCAGATAGTAGCCAGTGTCACTAGAACCTTTACAAAGGGTCCCTGTGGCAGTTCCCTTCCTACTCTGTGAGAAAAGGCATCCCTATCCAAAGCTGAAGTAAAGATTTCTGCTCTGTGTACCCAAAACCCCCAGGACTGTGTTATAAGATAAACTGCTCCCAGATCCATGATTGCTCATTCAAAGTCCCTTACTATACTTGTCCAAGCCAGGCACAGACTAGGCCCCATTCTTTCTGTACACTTGCCATATAGTCCACATCCATATGCCTTCTCGCAACCTAGGTAGGCATTCAGTTCATCTAAAGTTAATCAACTTCTGGCCCCACTGAACAAGCTAAGGTATATATAGTGTCTGCTGGGTGATGAGGGCTTATCCATGCCTTTAAATGTCTTCATTGGTTCACCTTACACCAGCACCCCCAGGAGTGCACAGGCCTCTGATCTGAGACAGAATTCTTATCCAGCATACCCTTGGTCCACCAGGCATTATACATTCAGTACCAACTTCTCAAACACCAGGAAAAACTGTCTCTTGAAACTTCTAGAAACTTCCTATCACACAAACACTTACCTCCAACAATTGCACTAGATCTGAAGACACAGAATGAGGAGTAGTCACGGTATGCCTCCAGGAATTTATAGAGCTATGTTGTGTTGATGTAAGGCTGGCCTGTTCCAAATCCTTCATGCTCTGAGTTATCATCATCATCATTACCACCACCATCATCATCACCATCACCATCATCACCATCACCACCACCATCATCACCACCACCATCATCACCATCATCATCACCACCATCATCACCATCACCATCACCATCATCATCACCATCACCACCACCATTATCACCACCACCATCATCATCATCATCACCATCATCACCATCACCACCATCACCATCACCATCATCACCACCACCATCATCACCATCACCACCACCACCATCACCACCACCATTATACCACCATCATCACTATCATCACCACCATACCACCACCATCATCACCACCACCATCATCACCATCATCATCACCATCACCACCACCACCATCACCACCACCATCATCACCACTATCATCACCACCACCATCATCACCATCACCACCACCACCATTATCACCACCATCATCATCATCACCACCACCACCATCACCACCACCATCACCACCACCATCATCACCACCACCATCATCACCATCATCATCACCATCACCACCATCATCATCACCACCATCACCATCATCATCATCATCACCATCATCATCACCACCATCACCATCACCATCATTCACCACTTTGCAATGGACAAATGAGAAAGACTTCAGAGATGCCCTGAGCCATTCAGATTTTCCTCCTATTTAAAAGTCTCTGTTCTTGCCAAGGTTGTGCTGAAATGTCATTTTCCATTGCACACCAAAGGAAAAAATGAACATAGGTTGACCCACTCTAATGCTGAAGTCCAAGCTCTCAGCTAAAAAATAGTTTGTAAGCTTAAATGGCAACCCAAGTGGAAAATTCACACATAAAACTAGGTTTCATGTACAAAATTATTTTTAAATTACACTAAATACCTTGCTACTAGATTATACATATATGCAGAACATTAATGAATTTTGTGTTTGACTTGGGCCTGTCCTCAAGCTATTACATTATCTCTATGAAAAGATTCCAAAATCTGAAGCTCTCTGCTCCCAAGCAGTCTGGGTATTCATTTCATGGTGTGATTTCTGTGTCGCAGGGTCAAAATGATGCCAATACTAATGCAATGCAAGTATGTGTTATACTGTGTGATACAAAGATTCTAAATAGATTCTCAGATTTTAAAACATTCTGTGATGCAGGTCCCCTTGCACAGTCTAGTATGCCACTGTGCTGGCCAGGCTCTGGAGACAGACCTGTCCTTAACATTCGCAGAAGACAGATCAAGGACATAAGTGGAAGGATAGAATGTATCTCTAAATGTTTAGAAGTTTAACTCAAGCTAACCAACTGTGCGTAAATATGCTCTATACTCCTAACTTGGGCATCTTTATAACACGATATAAAAACCAGTGGAAGTTGATCATAGAGACACACACCTTTAATCCCAGTACTTGGGAAGCAAATGCAGGCAGGTCTCTGTGAGTTTGAGGTCAGCCTGGTCTACAGAGTGAATTCCAAATATCCAGAGCTACACAGAGAAAACCTGACTCCAAAAGCACATACTGGGGAGGGGGGCAGTGGAAATCAATGTTTCTGACAGCACTGAGGAAGGAAAATATCAAAGACAATTCAATTCTTATTTTGAAGTCTTGATGTTTCTCCTACCCCCCCCCAGCTTTTTTTACATTTATTTTTCAATGCTGGGAAACAAACTCACAGTCCTGTGCATGCTAAGCAAACACTGTACTCTTGGCTCCCTGATATCTCTTATAGCAGCAATGTTTAGGTTAGAAAAATCAAAGAAAAATAACCCTCTGTGACATGCACATTTGGTTCTTAAAATTTTTCTCTATGCCCATGTTTCAACCAAGTCATTAATTACATTGTTCTATAGGAAACTTATGTTCTACTGACAGTATTAAAGAGAAAAAGGAATTATATCAAAATATCATCAATATATTTCATTGGCACCTAAATTAAAGAAGATGTTAGAAAGAAGACAGTATGAGCTAATGGGAGCTCACCAACACCAGCTGGACTGGGATTGAATGAGCATGGGATCAAACTGGCCTCTCTAAATGTGGTTGACAATTGGGGCAGACTGAAGGGCCAATGATAATGACACTGGGATTTGTCTCTACTGCATGCACTGGCTTTTTGAGATCCTATTCTCTTTGGATGCATACCTTCTTAAGCCTGGATGTAGCGGGGAGGGTCTTGGACTTTCCACAGGGCAGGGCACCTTGCCCCCTCTTAGAACTGGAGAGGGTGGGGGAGGGATGGAGGGAGGGGGAGGGAAGTAGGAGGAGGGGAGGAAGTGTGAATTTTGATTAGTATTATTTATAAAGTGATAAAAGAAAAAAAGGAAAAAAGAAAGAAAGAAGACAGCAACAGTATCAGCTCATGGACTTTAAGAATTTTTTTTTTTGATTTAAGTTTCTGGGCATGGTGGTTCACCCTTTTAATCCTAGCACTCAAGGGGCAGAGGCAGGTGGATCTCTGTGAATTCAAGACCAGTTTGAGCTACATACCAAGTTCCAGGCCAGTAAGGAGTACAAGATAAGATTTTGTCTTTTGGAAAAAAAATTAAAATATTCAAAGTTATTTATGAAGATTAAAAAGATGTGTTAATTGTAAATAATAAAACATTCCATTTCAAATCAAAGCTGATTATATTTTATCTAATTATAAAGAAGGTCTTTGGAATTCTCACAGGATCCTTTTGATTTCATATGTAGAGAAGCATAGTTTTCCACCAACAGGTTGTAAATATTGCTCTCGTGCCGTCTGAGAGGAAGGAGTTGAAAGCCTGGATCTGTTTCTTCTCCATGCTAAGGTCAAGCTTCTTCTGCTCTCCAAGGTCTCCTCCTGTGCTGGTAGCCAGATAATACCTAAAGGCCAACACGGAACAAACTCAGGATGGAGAATTGCTTCTTGACACCTTCTTGTAGCAAATCCCAAGACCACACGTGGGGTCTAGACACTTTTCAATCTTGCCTTTTATTCTGTTTTTAATTTGAGGTAATCTTAGAGTCTTAATTTACCAGTAAGGAAGGTTTTTGAGGGGCTGGAGAGACAGCTCAGTCTGCAAAGTGCTTATGATGAAAGCAGGAGAAACTGAGTTTGGAGTCCCCACACTTGTCTAAAAAGAGAGACTGAGTTTGGATCACCAGCATCCATGGAAAAAGCCAGCGACACACTTGCAATCGCGGCATAGGGTAGACAGGAGGATGCATGTGGCTTGCTGTGGAATCAGTGAATAGCAGGTTTGCAGGAGGCCTGTCTCAAAATCCAAGGTAAGAAGGAGTTAAGGAGGATGTCTGACCTCAACTGTCGACCTACACACATACACACATGGTATTTTAGTTACTTAATTTTACTTAAAATAAATTATAATCTGAATATAGTCATTAAAGACAAAATATTAGCTTCTCAATTTGTCAAGGCATGCTATATTTCTGTTAATGTCCCTTATAAGAAAATTCACATTTAATCTGAGGATATAAACATATGTATAAAATTGAATTTTGTCTAAGCTCCTACATATATAAGCCTGCACATATGAACATGTAGATAAATCTTATTCTTGGTTATAACATTTATCTATAACCTTATTTGCTTTTGTCCATATGATAGTGTGAGTTATTGAATGCATTTTTGTCAGCTTTTTTCTTTGCCTTAGTATTGATTGTTGAGTTCATGTTCATTATGTTCTGTATATATCTTGTCAATTACACTTTCTAGGTTAACATACCAGTTCTTACTGTTATGTGCCTTAACTGTTATACAATTAATTTCGTCTTCTTTTACTTTTTGTCAACATTGACCTGCTCTAATGCTTATTCCTCTCTTTATATTATTTCTTGTGACTTTAGGGTTGTGTGTGTGTGTGTGTGTGTGTGTGTGTGTAGATGCATATGTGCACATGCATGTGAATATCCACAGAAGTCAGCAGGTGGAATTCGATCCCCTGGTGCTGGAGCTGCATGTGGTTGTTGGCTGCCTCATAGGAGAGCTGGGACCCAAACTCTGATCCTTTCCAAGAGCAGCAAGCAATCTTAGCTACTGAACCATTTCTCCAGGCCCCCACTTCTTTATTTTATTTTTTATTTAAGTTTACAATTTTATGTGTGTGTGTTTACCACATGGATGTCTGTGCATTATGTGCATGCCTGGTGCCCTCGGATGATGGTGTCAGACCCACTAGAAGCTGAGTTATGGATGGTTGTGATTCTACTGTGGGTGCTGGGAATCAAACCCAGGTCCTCTAGAAGAACAGAAGCATCTCTCCTTGCCTTAGTCATTTCCTCTGTTTTTTTAAGGAACAGCATATAAATTAGTCAAGTTTCTAAAACTTTAGTCTGATAGTCTCTGCTTTTTATCCAATAATCCAGTCTACTTATATTTATTATAGTAATAACAATGTGGAGGAGGAGCAGGAGAAGGAAGATGAATAATTCACCCAGAGTTCCATGTACTGAGCATTCTGTGTGATTGAACATCTCACCGTTACTTGCTCTCCCATGGCTGCTCTTTTAACTTACGTTTGTCACCGATTTTAAGTTATTTGCTTGTTCTTTTTTCTTATTTTATGGTGTAGTTGTATTTTCCCTTCTTTTTTATTTTAAATGTTTTATATATTTTACATACCAACCATAGTTTCCCCTCCCTCTTTTCCTCCCATTCTCTCCCCCAACCTCCTTTTCTATCCCCCATTCATTCCTTAGAAAAGGTAAGTCCCCCTATGGGAAGTCAACAAAGCCTGGCTTATCAAGTTGAGGCAGGACCAAACACCTCCACCCTGCATCAAGGTTGAGCAAGGCATCTCACCATAGGGAGTGGGTTCCAAAGAGTTCACTAGAATCTCCTCTTCCTTACAGGTTACTTCTTTTTTCTAAGACACATAATTTGGAATACAATCTCTGCTGTTGCTTAGAAAAATTGATCTTTCTTTTCTCCTGCAAAGGTGTTCTGTCCCTACTTCTCCCCCATTTCAATATGACATGATATTTAGAGCATGGTGTCCCCCCTGCTCCTAGTTGACCAGAAGGCAGCCTTTACAAAACTTGTCCTTACTTCCATTGCCTCACATGCTGCAGTTGCTTCACTGGAAAGCAATATTAGCACTTCCCTTGTAACGAGTCTTTCTCTATCCTGCCAGCTCCCAAATAATGGCACGAAGACTTAGAATTAATTGAAAATGCTCAGCCTATAGCTTAGGTTTGTTCTACTAGGTCTTATAACTTACATTAGCCTATTTATATTCATCTACATGTTGCTACATGACTGGTGGCTTTTATCTCTCCTCCTGCATCTCTTCCCTCTGCTTTGGGCTGACAACTACTCCTTTCTTATTCCCAGATCTTGCTGTCCTCATAAATCCCACCTAACCTCTTCCTGCCCAGCTAATGACCATTCAGCTCTTTAATAAATCAGTCACGGTGACATATCTTTACACAGTGTAAAGAAATATCCCACATTTCTTGACCTTCCTGTGGTGTGTACATTCACTTTTGGGAATTACTACTGTATCCTTTCCCAAGCCATTAATGTACAAGGTTTCTTGTTGGAGAAGACTATTCATTTATTCTCAGCTTCCCAGACACAAAATAGTCACACAGAAACTATATTATTTGCAACACTATTTGGCCAAGAGCTTAAGCATATTTCTCCTAAACTAACCCATCTCCATTAATCTGTCTATCACCACGTGGCTCTGGCTTACTGGCAAGGTTCCTGTGGGCTCCAGCAGAGGCATCTGTATTCTGCAGGCAGTTACATGACTTCTCACTGACTCTGCCTTCTTTCCTCCAGAATTCAGTTTAGTTTTCCCACCTAGCTCCATTCTGCTAAGCCATTGGCCGAAACAGCTTTATTCATTACCCAATAAAAGCAACACATATACATAAAGACTTTCCACACCATTTCCCCTTTTCTGTTTAAATAAAAGGAAGATTTTTAATTTAACCTAGTAAAATTACATATAGCATAACATTTATCAAACAAGAATTATAGTTATATTTATATCTATTTTATATTTTATCATAACTAAGGGAAACTATAACTGTAACTATTTATTCTTCATCTCCATCAAAGATTCCAGAAGAATATATTACCTAAGTAAACAGGAAGTGGATTGTAAACAACTTCTAAAACTCTAGAATTGACAGAGACATCTCGCAGCCTGTACAGTTGCTGAAAGTTTTTCTGTAATGTTGGAACATCCATCTTCAGCCTCTAGGCCCATAGCATCTGGCAGACTTTTCCATGAAGCAGAAAATTTCAAAGACAGCTTTGCCTATATTGGCAGCCTGTCAGTCACTTTCTTCTGTATCCAGCAAAATGTCTGGAAGACTCTTTCATGAAGCAAGAACCCTTAAGGATTGTCTCAACTTCTTTTTTTTTCAAACCCTATTTTTTTATTTTAAAGATTTATTTACTTATTATGTACACAGTGTTCGGCCTCCATGCCTGCAGGCCAGAAGAGGGCACCAGATCTTATTACAGATGGTCATGAGCCACCATGTAGTTGCTGGAAATTGAACTCAGGACCTCCGGAAGAGCAGTCAGTGTTCTTAACCTCTGAGTCATCTCTCCAGCCCTTGTCTCAACTTCTTTAGGCAGATTCAGCAGTCATTTTTCTGTGGGTCCTGTATGTCCAGTTCATCAAGCAGTTGAAAGAAGAGCAGTTCTTGCCCAAATGGCTAATAAGCTTATAAGGAGCCTCTTCAATGCCCATTTTCCTCTTGAAGTTATTTGTGCTGCCAGTAGTAAATGTGTCTCATGTCGTGAAAAGTCCTAAGCTATTAAAACATTTTATATTCTATATTCTGAAGATCCCTTGAAAGATTTGAAGAATACCTATCTAACTGAAATGTATCTCTATATATCTAGAAAACCTAGCTAACATGACGAAAAGCTTGACTATTATAGATGACTATCTATTAACCTGTATTTCTTAACTATACATTACATTTTTAAATTAACTTAAATACAATGCCTTAATCAAGGACAGAAATATACATATAACAGAATTGACCTTAAATTTGTATCAATAAAGCAAGATCCATACCAATGCAAAGTACCCATCTCTATAGCATAATCCCCTTTAAATGTAAACAAGCATTTATAAACAATATTTGGGGAGTTGGGCATCGTTCTCTCCAAACTACTTCTTGCTTTTTGTTAGGTAAAGTATTTTTGGGGTCATTCACAGTGACCTTTTGGGAGGTCTTGGTCCATGAAATCACATTAGTTTGGAAGGAATCCATGGGTTTTCATCCTCTGTGGAAACAAAAGCAGAACCTCTTTTTCAAAACAACAAATCCTTACACCCAAATTTTGAAGTCAAGATACCTTTAAAACATATATGTTGGTTTAGCTTAGCTGCCCGTACAATGAAATGTCTCTCTGTACTTAGCTCATTCACAGTGAAAAATTCAAAGAACACAATAATAAACATAATCCAGACTCTCTGTTTATATTCCATCTTTATGTGGCTTATTTTTCTTACTCTATTACTTTTTCTACAAGTTTAATATTTATTTTATTATCTTTACTCTTTTAATCTATGACTGTCTTACTCTTTTATATTATAATTGTTTATACTCTTTTTCTTTTCTTTCAAGCCTATATACATTTATCTAACACTGTGATCCATTTAGAGGTCTTTTTCATCTGAATTTGTCTTTATTGCCTATCGGTAATTATTTTCTGCCCAGGAGCACTTTTTTTTTAAATGCTAAATGGGCATGGCTAGGACCAAGGCTGCTTTGCCTTTTGGCTCTACCAATCCAACATGGCAGAGGCATGTTCACCACCTCTGCAAGCTGTGCACACCACCCCAGTTCCAGGTATGCAGTAGCTCTGTGTCACACCATTAAGCAGATTGTAACACTTGCTCACAAACCCCATTCAAGTGCTCGACCTCCTGAAAGAGCTAGAGTTTGTGCTGGCAGCACAGACCAGGAAGCCTCCCTTTCAAAACTATGCAGGGGTGGGAGGTGGGGGGTTGTTTTATTTTTGTTTTCATTTTTCTGTGTTTTGTTTTTGTTTTCTGCTACTGCTGAATCAGGAGGACCTTTCTTAAAGGAGTCCCAGCTCTCCTACTTGCTGCCAGCAAGCAGAGCCCATCTGAAAACAAAAATGCTCTCTCAGGTATTATGGATGTAATTACCCACATTAATCAATAAAACCAACACATATACATAAGGACTTCCCACATCAGTTTCTGCTCAGAGTTGCTAGTTGTTAAATCATATCACTATTTCCTAATTTTTCCTGTTGAAGTTGAAAAGACAGCTTCAGATCCGTTACTTCTTATTTAAATGTTCTTTCCATCTGGACATTCAGAGATTTGTTCTCCCTAATTTTGAAATACTAATTTAAAAAAAAATAGCGCCCACTCTGTCAGGAGCCGTGTCCCCCCAAAATTTACAGGAAGCACCGCCGTGAGGAGTTTTTACAGAGGGCTTCACTTTCTAATTGTATTGAGAATAGTTTTATTGACCAAGCCTATCCCACACTCAAATTAACTGTTAATAGAGAGTTATCTGTTAGCAGAACCTGCCTCACATTCCAAACTATCTAGAGAACTAGGTGGGTCACCTTGTGACTTCCCGACCAAGGAATCATGACCTGACCCATCGTAACCTCTTGGTTTACGTAACGGGCGTGGACCACGTGGCAAGACCCCGTGTCCCAGCCCCCCAAGCTCCGCATTCAGGGGCTATATAAGCTGTAACCATGACTCTAATAAACGGAGGCTTTGACAAATACGCTTAGCCTCCTTCCTCTCATCAGCCTATGCCTTTCAGGTGGTGCCTCTCCGTGACCCTGGAATAACTGGCCAGCCAGGCGGGTTACAAACCCTAGACAGAGTAACCCGTCGAGGCCGCTACACCACTCTAGCCCAGTATTTAAATACTTGCTATATACAAGACCCTACTCTAAATATTTTCATGTGTTAATCCATTTCATCCTTAATTCAACGTTTTGGGATAAATACCACTGTTGCATACATTTGACATATGGGAAAACTAAGGTTCAGAAACTAAGTATATGGTCCAATTTCAAGCACCTCATTAGGGAATGGAGTGATGGAAGCTTCACATTCAAACAGTCTGTGTCCAGGATCTGAGGCATTTACCAGTCATCAGACACACTTAGTAACCAACTCAACTGAATCTTGGTGTCCACTTTGAATTGATGGACTTGGCTTTTTTTTTTTTTTTTTTTCTTTTTTCAAGTCTAGGAGCCCATTCTTCTACACTGGAGTTTACTTAAGCAATGACTCAGTTTTATATAATTTCTTTTGTTGTTTATAGAGAGTTTCCCTACATCCAGTGAGATTCCCTTAGTTAATTCCCTCCTTCGTTTTCTCAAGGTAGCCCAAATTGAAGTCTAAGCTCACATAATTTTGTTATTCATCTGTATCCAGCAATAAAATATAATCTGTGTGATGCCCAAGAATGTCTTTGGAGGGATAAGTTTTGTAGTCAGCATTCAGAGTGCTGGGTTTCATTATGACAGAGGATGTCTTGTTCACAGCAATGACGCCAACACCTGTTTCAGTGCCTGAAGTATGTAGGTTCTAAATGTGTATTGGTGACTATTAGATGAACGAAATAAGTTCTGACTTCCAGGTGTACTCGGAAATATTGTTAAGTACTCCAGAGAGCCCTTAAAGCTCTTCCCTTTGATTGTTCCATGAGTATTTCACTCAGGAAGCAGCTAAGCCTACAGAATTTCTACTCAGTGTGCCAGCACCCCCTCCTCTAACACACAATTAGTCCAGCTAAGCAAAGCAAGCAAATCAATGAACAATTTTGCTTTTCCTATATTTCCAAGAACTTTGACGGCAAATATGTGGCTTTCTCCTGCACCCGTGTGGTTTCTTCCAACTCAACTTCATGTTCACATTATCCACTAGAGTCTTGTCAGGTTCCCCAAACTGCAGGCTGCCCCAAAAGAAAACCCCACTTCAGTGGTCCATCAGGAAGAAGGGTCTACCACACTTTCCACCAACAGACGATCGATTAGGGGTTCCCCAGCACTGGTTTCAGAATTTGTAAGAATGGGTCCTAAAACTGAAAGTCTATCTCTTGCCAGCCATTATTAAAAGACTTAGAGGATACAAATGAGTATTCAGGCGAAGACTAAATAGGGCGAGGCCCACAAAACGACCCCAAGCCTGTGTTGGTGATGTTCAGTTACCTCTCTCCTAGCACGTAGACTGCGACTTCGTGACAACCTTAAGGCTGTGTAAGTGCCATAGCTCAGGGTTATCATGGAAGCTTTACTTCATGAGCAAGGTGGATTAAATTAATAATAATAATAATAATAATAATAATAATAATAATAATAATAAAACTCAACCTCTAGCCCCTCCATTCTTCAGAAGTCAGGGGCAGAAGGTGAAAGTTTCTGGTTCCTTCAGCAACTAACCCCACCTACCAAGATCCACCTCATTGGCATAAACTTAAGGGTTAGTGAAGAACCACAGGGCTAGTGGTACAAGGTACTTCTCCTCTCTGCTAGAAAGAAAAGTCAAGGGAGGATTTTTTTTTTTTTAAGCTAAATGTTTTGTCAGCATACAGGATAGTTAATATCAGCAACCTTACAGGATCTGGAATTATCCAGAGGACAAGTCTCTAGGCATACCTGTGGTAAATTATCTAGATCAGGTTGGGGTAGGAAGACCCATATTGACTGTGGCGAATACCATTCCGTGGGCTGGAGTCCTGGTCTGAATCAGGAGGACAAAAAGCTCCATCCATTCCTTTCTTCCTGACTGCAGAGGCAATGTGACCACAAACCTCCAGCTCCTGCCTCGATGGTCCCTCCAGCATGGTGGACTATACCCTCTTACTGAGCCGAATACACCCTTTTGCCATTAAGCTGTTATCATCAAGCTATTTTATCACAGCAGCATGGAAAGTAACCAACACAGCGTATAAAATAACAGCTTTTATTATGACATTTTCATAAACACGTTTATCATGGCACCTTGCATACATCAGCCCTAACTGCTCTCCCAGTCCCTTCTCCACCTCTCTACTCTCGTTCTTCTTTCCAATTAGACACTTTTCTATATTTACATCATATATACACATGTGTGTACATATGTATATTTATGTATATATAGCATACCTTTATTTTTGAACATATGAGAGAAAACATGTGGTTTTGTCTTTCTCCTTCCTGTTACCCTCTCTTTTCCCTCCCCCTTTACTTTTTCTTCCCCTTCAGGCCTCTTCTACTTCCAGCCTCTATGCATATTCAAATATGTGTTTTTTTCAATGGGTGTGTCCCAGGGTCGTGGGGCTCCACAGCACTGATTTGTAAGCAGTTTAAACACTCAATCAGAAGGGAATGGGACCATTTTAGGGGGTGTGGGTAATCCCCCCCCCCCATAGTTCAAAGAAAGAGATCTGCATAACTAAGGATGAAGGGAATTTGGGCTTGTAGGAGCCCTTCCAAGCACAACAAAAAGCAACATTCATTCCAAGGGGAGGGCAGCCAGGGGAGGGTGCCACACCCACGAACCCACAAAGCACCTGCTGCCACGCTTCCTGCTCACCCTTTTCTGTGCTAAAACCTCTCTTGACTTTGTCAGGCTTTGCTTTACGGCCAACACACACATTTTAAAATGTGACCAGGAAACTCCACCTGTCCTGGATCTTAGCTATCTAAAACTTCTTCTGCTCGTTAACATTCTCGTTAAGACAGAGAAAGGCAAACATTCGCGGGGCCCAAGTCTTAATAGAATTGACAGAATCTGAAAGGATGTCGTCCCACTGAACTTGAATGAATAAAGCTGTCAAGGACGTGGGGACAAGGCAAACCTGCAACCTCTTCCCACTCCGCCCTGCTTTGGGATGCAGGATCAGGACCAGTCAGTGCACCCCCTAATTCACACAGGTCTGTGGTCAGGCGGTCACCTGGATGTTTCAAGTGAAAGTGGACAGAGTGGGTGCATTGCCCCCCAGAAAGGGAGCGCTCAATGGCAACACGGAGACGAGGCAGATAAGAACCCCCCAGACGCTGGGGATTGGTTCAGTGCCCATGAGCCAGATGCCTGCCTGAGGGGAACAGAGGGAATCCAAGCCATCTAAGGGTACACAGCGGATACACAGGCAGCCCACACGCTGTGTGTACTGACCGGCAGTTCGTTTGGTGGCCCGTGGACCTGATGGTGGTGGGGATGGATAATCACAGACTAGAAGAAGGATAATGATGTCAGCTGAATGCCAGAAGAGATGGGGAGGGAGAGAGGGGGAAGGGAGGGAAGTGAGCATGGGGAACTGGAAGAGAACTAAGCTAGACAGCGAGTAATTTCAACGGGGTGAAAGATATACTAGCAGAATAACACTGAACGGGGCGGTGGGCAGGGAGTAGAACTGACATTACAGACAAAGCAAAGGGCCATTGTCAAAGAAACACAAAAGTTCTTCCAGAAGTGGGTCATGGTGAAAACTCAGAGCACCCATGTTAGCGATGGAGGCTGCAAATACAGGCCTTGTATCTGCACAGCAGAGATCCTGAGAAGAAATGAGAAAGGCTGAAACAGGGGAAACACCCAGAATCCCACCTCAGAGGAAGGCACTTAGACCAAAACGGTTTACTACACCCCAGACACAAGTGGGAACAGTCTTATTCTGGAAAGCCACTGTGAACCGAAGGCTGACAGGGAAAAGGCCCAATAGGCACACAGTAGGAAGCTGTGCTCTCTACAGTGGGCAATTTTTGAAGAACAAACAAGCGTGCCCTTATCGCCGCCGTCTTAGGTGGTGATAGGAAAGCACCCTCAGCCATATAATTGTTCATGAGACAGAGTATTCTACCATGTTTTGAGATGGGGTTACCCAGCCTAAGAGTGAGGAAGCCTGGAGCCAGGGTCAGCAGCAAGCAACAAGCTGGGAAATTGCACCTGAGTGGTTGTTTTTACCGTGGGTACATGAACTGCCAATGTCAGAAGTGGTTTTAACAGCGATAATGCGGAGGGGAAACGGTATTGCCCAGCTACCATCTGGATCAAAAACTCAGAAAGAGGAACGTGGCAAAGTAAGAAGACTCAGGAGCCACAGCACCTATAGGCATTGCTTCCCAAGGCAGCAGTAGTTAGCCCAGCATGGCAGTGTTTGCCTGCCGTGCCGGTGCTTGAGGGGCTGCCGCAAGGGGATTGCTGCATGCTGGAAGCTAGTCTGGGCACCACAGTGAGTTCCAGATCAGCCTAGCCTGCAGAGTGAGAGTTTGTCTTTAAATAAGTCAAACTAAAAAAGGGCTTTAGGGCTTGAGAGATGACTTGGCCCTTCAGAGCACTTCCTGTCCTGCAGAGGGTCCCCATTTTGATTCTCCAGCTCCAGGAGAGCCTACACCTTCTGGCTTCTGCAAATATCTGCATGTACATGGTGCACATCAGCTTACACAGGACACACGTGTAAATAAAAATAAATAAATAAATATATTTAAAGCAACTTTACTCTTCACTTTGTATTATTAAAGGACAGCACCTTCATAAAGTGTTTTCAAAGTTGTAAAACAGCTGATAGGTGAGTTCAAAACTGAGATGTTCTACCCCCAGACCACTCCTTTCTCCGCTGAGCATGGATTATTTTCTCAGGATTTTTTAGAATCATCTATACCTGTTCTTCACTTTCACACAGCTACTTCTGGTCGACAGTGTGCAGCTCGCTCCAGTCCTTGCAACATGCAGTCTGCCCACCACGTCTCTGGTTTCTGCGTCTATGAGTCAATCAAGCATTGATCAAAAACGTTAAAAAAGAAAAATACATCTTTACTAAATGTGTGGGGACTTTTTCCGGTCACAATTCTTTAAACAGCATATTACAATGAGAAAGGAAGGAAGGAAGGAAGGAAGGAAGGAAGGAAGGAAGGAAGGAAGGAAGGCCAAACAACAACAACAACAACAAAAAAAAAAAACACAAGTAAAACTGGGAGAGATTACAAAGTAATACACAAGGCATAAAGCAGATTGAAAAGCAGTTGAGTGATACCAGCTATGAAAATAACTATAGTCAACAGCCAAAATACATTGTCATTTTGGAAATCATTTTTAATGGCCCGATAGGGACACATGAAATTTCATACAATAAGAATATTCAACACAATAAATCTCACTTTCTACCTCCTGCCCAAGAAAAATGAGAAAGGAACACCAAAGCTTTTGAGGCTATTATCCTTTTTGTCAAAATTGTAGCTGATTTTTATTTTCATCTTTGTGTTTAGAGCTATGAGTTATGTGTAAGGAAAAGACATCAATCTTCAAGTAAGAGAGAAGTTATATTGGTCAATAATTCTTTGTGCTATCAGGTACAGACAACCCAATTCAGAGTGATTGACAGGGGCTAGACTGAGGCTAACAGCACTAATGAGGTTAAGCGTGACCAATCTGTGTTCTTTCCCTGCAAATCTTTCCTTTCCTGCCCATTTTGGTGTTTCCCTTCATCCTCAGATTAACTTCTCTCCCATCCACAGAACAGCGGTGGTCATTCCAGGCATTTCATCCTTACCACACAGGAGAGAAGGTACCTGTATCCACCCAGTAGGACCAACTTAGTACATGTGACCACATTTGAGCCAATCACTGTGGCTGGAGGAGGCTGCTGCATCAGAAGGGGTTCTGAAGACGCGTATGGGCAAGGGTATAAAGGTGCCACCCAGAGCTGGGTTCTAAGTCGATGAATGGCACCCCCTATACAGGTAACCTCGGAATTCAAGGCTACCGTGCTTGGTGGCAAACACCTTTAGTTCCAACGCTCAGAAGGCAGAGATAGGAGGATCTCTGTGAGTTTGCGCCAGCCAGGCTACTCATTAAGATTCTGTCTCAAGCAGGGCAGTGGTGGTGCATGCCTTTAATCCCAGCACTCCGGAGGCAGAGGCAGGTGGATCTCTGTGAGTTCGAAGCCAACCTGGTCTACAAGAACTAGTTCCAGGGATTCTGTCTTAAACGTTCAAACCTATGGAGAAGAGCTTACGATTAAAACAATTAGGAGGGGCTTGGTCGGAGGAGATGCCTGGGAAGGTTGACAGGGGCTCTGTGGAGCAAGCTAACAAAGGAGGGTATCCAGTGAGGTCTGGGTTTGATTGAGAGACCCTGACTCAATGAATCAGGTGGAAGAGCAATGGAGAAGGTTTTCCAACATCAACCTTCGACCTTCACTCACACACACCACCAGAGACACAAACACGAAACAAAAAAAAAAAAAAAAAAAAAAAAAAAGAAGCAATTAGGAGTTCTGGATGAGTAACACACACTACTGATTCAAAGTAAAATTAGGACAGAAGTCAGTGGCTAAAAGGGAGGGGATTCACCAGGCTGGTGTTATAGATCAGAGATGGGATGGATTGCCTTGCACACATGAGGTCCTGGATTCAATCATCGCCCAATCACCTAAAATGGAAGGAGGAAAAGAAAGGAAGGAAATCAATGACTTTGGGCTGGGATTGTCATTCAGTGGTGGTGCACTTGACTAACACGTAGTAGGCCCTAAGTTCAATACCCAGTATTGATTTAAAATAAAAACGATTTGCTTTCTAAACATTAGCTCTAAACAGTCTAAAATGCAAACATTCTCTGCCAGGGAGGCCCTGGCATAGTCGTCTGGAGGGGTTTCACCTGGTTTACAACCTCCTATACAAACCCAGCTAGCTACTCAGTAGCATTGGCATGTACACAGTTTTTGAGCATCCTTAGGACTGAATAACTAGTGTTAGATTTTTCCTATCTAGGAAAGTTTATAAAAGCTATTTTAAGCTAAGCTCACTGGCAAAATTTTGTCACCCCATCATCTTGGAAGTCAGAGGCAGGAGGATCACAAGTTCAAGACCTACTTGGAAAACATGATGATCCTTTTTTTTTTAAAAAAAAAAAAAAGTAAAACTAAAAATATAAAAGGTAATAAAAAGATATAGAGATATATGGGAATACAGCTCAATGATGGGCCATTTGCCTGATGTACATGAGGGCTTAAGTTCAATCACTATTCCTATAGGCAAAAAAAAATCTTTTTTAAAAAAATTCTTAAAAACAACATATGGCAGCAGCAAGATCATTTTTCCAGGCATCTCCAGAAGGAGGGATGTGAGACAGCAACAGTCAGGGGCTCCAGCATCAAGAAGAAGGTTCTGAGCAGTGGTGGAGTGGAAACTGTGCAGGTTGGAGGGCCCTTGTCCTCTTTGCGACCCGCCACAGGCAGGGCGGGCTTGGGAAGCACTAGGAGGCAACCAAAGCCTCCATGCTGTACCCTCCCTGCCCTTCCTTCTGTGGAAACACTGCCTGGCATCCCAGCTTCAGAGACGTTTACCTCAGTGTCAAACAATTCCCTGCTCTAGTCCCAATCCAACAAGAGTCCATCTCTGTTTCTCCTGCACAGTGCAGCCTTGTTTGACAATATAATGAGGGCTGCTTAGCCAGATGGAAAATGCCTCACCTGAGTGTTTTATGTCACGGCTGCCAGGGCACTGAGCCCCCAGGCACTCCCATTTCTGGATAAGGAGCTGCAGACTTCTAGCTCAGCCAAGGACTTCAGGCTGGCATCTTGCTCCACTAAAGCCACTTTTGCAACAGCAGAAGGCAGGGGCTTCTGTCAGTTCGAATTTCCTGGAATGCACAGGCCACTGTCACAGTCCTGAAGGAGCCTGGGTGTAGTCTGTTTCCTCAAGTCCCTGGAAGAGCACGAGAAGGGAAGGGCCAGAGTGTAATCACAGAAAAGCAAGCAGATTGGGAGGTGACCTCAGCAGGGAGTTGGTCTGTGGCAGAGGCTGGGACAACTGGGCTCCTGACATCATATAAGCTTAAGAAACTTTCTCCACATGCTAAGGAACTCACCACACAGCCTATTCAGTCTACAGTATGACTATTGTGTCCAGACCACTTTGAGGTCAAATCTACAGAGTATATATGGAAGGGAAGAGGGATAGCATCCAATTAACGTGAGATGGAGAGCCAGTCAGGAGAGGTTGGCATGCAAGATGCTACCAGACTTTCTAATATTCTGAGGGAAGCTTACTCTGGTTTATTAATAAATTCTAACACATCACATTGGGACCTTACATTCTACCTAAATCTTTATCTTGTTTCTCGGCTCTAACATGGACCTCATAATGCCTATGTGCTATACTTTTGCTGTTGTTTACTGGTCTTTCCTTCTCTGACTTGAAAGCAAAGTGTATCCTTGACCAGACCCTTGAACCTACAGAACATTCTAGACGCACAGTGGTTGCGGTTATGGGTGTGGCTTGTTGATAGAACTGTTCTTAGCATGTGGGAGGCCTTGGGTTTTATCCCCAGTAGTAAAAAAAACAACCAATCGTGCCATCTGAAATTGTTTATGCCAGAGTTTAATTCATAGTAGTTGAATCAGTCAGTTAGCTAAGGAATGGAAGGAATATGGTTATTTGAAGAAGAACACAAAATATACACCTTAAAGTACACACTTTGGCACCTTCAGGAACCTTGCAAAAACTAAATCTTTCAGATCAATTCAGTCTTCTTTCCTGATTTGAAAGAAATCAGCCTCATTGCTAAAGGGAGCAGCCAAAACCCTAAGTACTGCCATTTTGACTTCAGGCTCCATTTTACCTATAAGGTGAAATAAAGTCCAGGTTCCCAAGGCCTAGAGAAACTGAAAACTTTCCAATGGCTGACCAACCTCCCCTTTAAACCATAGAAATAGCTGTTATGCATCTTTAGTTCTCTAGAAACGTTATGGCGGTTACCAACAACAGAAGGAAAAGTGAATCTGATTGGTTGGACTGAAAGGTTTGTGTTGTATATCAATTGACAATGATGGAACATTCAAGGAAGCCCCTGATCTCTAAATCCTGTTTGGTGAAAATTGTACCTGTAATTTGTCAACAAATGTTTGAGTTTTTCTGCTTATATACCCCACTTCTGCCCCTGTTCGGGGCTGTCAGGAGAAACAAGGCTCCTGAGTCCTTGTCCTGCAGTCCTGATTGATCAGTGACCTGATTATGTGGTGAATTAATAAAATCTTAACCATAAATGTTATCCCTTTATTTCCTCGTGGTGCATAACAGGCTAGGTTTAACACTGCCACTTCCTGACATGGGCTGCCACTTCCTGTGCTGGAGCGCTGCCACTTCCTGTGCAGGAGCGCTGCCACTTCCTGGTGATGCAGACTGATTCCGTTCAGCTCCTGAGCTCTAGGCCTCCTCTTCTGCAATCAGATAAGTTCCAGAAACTCTCTTGGTGATGGTCAATACTATGAACTTGGCAGGATAAACTCTTACTAAGTGACAAGTCTCTGAGAATTTTCTAGATTAGGTTAAGGGCAGAAAATTCACCAGAGAAGTAGGTGGTCCCATCCCACAGGCTGGTGTTTCAGACTGAGTAGGAAGGAGACAGCAACTGAGCTGCCATACGCCACCTTGATGAGGGTAGATCCGGATAAACCCTTAAGATGTTTGTGTCCTAGTCATAAGAATGCTGCTGCGACAGGGTGTGATGGCCATGCATGCCTTTAGTCCCAGCACTTAGGAAGAAGAGGCAGGTGGTAAAGAACCAGCCTGCCTCCACCTTAGGCTTTAAAGCTGTCTTATAGCAAAGACAAACTAAGCTCATTCCTTTTCATGATTCAATCTATGTTTCTTGAGGACTGGGCTATGCCCCACCTGCAATCTTAATCACAAAGGGTTCTCAGCTGCCTGTTCTAGGAATGGCAATCACGTCTTTGTTTCAAAAAGTTGTGTATAACCACCTTGCAACCCTACCTTTGTTTCAAAAAGTTGTATGACCACCCATGACTACCTTGTTCTACCTACCTGTTGGGGTTACCTTGTTTGACCACCTGTTTCCACAATCTCACCTATTTCCTCCCATTGAAAACCCTCTATTCCTGAGCTATAAAAGCCTTGCCTTTTTCACTCACATTCAGTGCTGACCACTGACATGAGTGAAAAAGCTTGCTTTAATTAATTTGGCTCTGATGATTTGAGTCAGTGGTCTTTTCTGTCCCATTTTTGGTATTAACCATGGTGCTGTGAGTTTGAGGCCAGCCTAGTCTACACAGCAAGTTCCAGGCCAGCCAGGGTTACACAGTGAGACCTTGTCAAAAATAAATAAATAAAATGAAATAAACAGAAAAAGAAGGAATTACCCATAAGGGTGCAATAAGTGGTACTCACATGTTCTTGGTAACCCACAGTTGTCTAGTTGGTCTTAAAGCCTACTCAAGAGGAAGGAAATAATGCAAGGCAATAGAAACCTAGCCACTTCTCTGGACCTGCATAATTCCTTGCAATATTCTACTTTTCTCCTTATACCCACAGGTAAGTGTAGTTACCACCTTTCATCAAAGAAGCCCCTGCTTACAGTTGATGAAGACCTTCACAGAAAGCCACAACTGGACACAATGCAGAGATCAACAGGCCATGGGGAGCCAAGCCCAACAGATGCATCCATGTAACAAGTCCTGCAAGTATAGCTCAGGGAGCATAGCAGAAGATGGGGTGGAAAGACAATAAAAGCCCAAATCCCAGGATGTCTGCCCTCAAACAGTCTCTCTCAGGAATGGCTGAATAAACAATACAGAACAAGGGCAATTGTCATGTTAACATGGAAGGGGGAAATTTCATGGGTCTGTCCCACCCTGAGACAAAGAAGTATAGGTAACTTGAGACTGTGGCAGAGGAGGAATTAGCCTCACCCAGCGATGATCCCCTTTATTGCTCATTCAATGCAGAGTGATCAGTTCTAAAACCACACAAGCAGTTAAAAACACACTCACATTTTATTTACACATTTGTGCACACAAATACATAAATATGTGTATATGTAACAAAAATAATCAAAGAAAAAAGAGCCTATCAGTTTAAGAGTGGGGCATGGGAGGACTAAGGGGAAGAAAGGAGAGGGAGAAAATGACGCAATTCTATTTTAACAAAAAAATGTATTTTAAAAATAAACAAGACAAGTTATTAAAAAGATTAAAAACTTAAAAAATAATAATTTAAAAAGAACACCATTGAAGCAGTAAAAAGATAGAAATACAAATAGATATGCCAACAGATGGCAAGAGATATTCAAGTGAATTATTTTTATCAAATAATTTCAAATGCTTCATCTTATTTTATAATAAAGGTTACACTCTATTGAATCGTACAACATAGTGTTGCCTTCATTGCCTTCGGTCATGTCGAGAAGCTCCACTAGATGCTAGCCCACTTGAGGGCCAGATGAGGTTTGGAGACTCACCCACGATAGTGCTTGGCCCACAATAACCGTCAATATCCACAGAGGAATTAAGTGGCAATGTGATTGGGCAATGAGCCCAGGGGATTTAAGACACAGCTATGTTTCTATTTCTCTCTGCTCTCCTCAACATTATATGCTCAACACAGATAATGTTGCTCTTTATTATTCTTAATCATGTTGAATATCATAATTTAGATGTAGAGAAAAACCATAAACCTCAGCTGTCCTGTGTGTATGTGTGCGCGCATGTATGTGCACGTGTGTGCTTGTGTGTATGCATGTATGTGTGTGCATACATGTATGTGCATACATGTGTGATGGGTGTGTGCTTGCATGTGTGTATGTGTTTGGGGTTTTTACTTGCTTTTTAAGTTGGTGTATGTGGAATAAATACCAACTAGTCTGAAATGCACGTCTTCCCCCAGTGGTAGTTTGCCCAAAACCCAAAGAAACCAGACCTTAAAAGTCAAAGGAAAAATTTCCATTGGAGACTATGGATCAGTGGAATGAAGAAGAAAATTAAGGAATTGAGCCTATGGGGAAAGAGGCACAATAGCCAGAACAAAGCAGAGGCAGGCCATTGCCCCTGCAGATGGCTTCCAGAACATCAGAGTCCAAAGAGACCTGGAAGTTCTTGGAAAATTGAGACGTCCTTTTAAAAATGATCTCCTAGCTATCATTGGGGCAGCTTGCTCCTTCAGACCGTTAACCTTCTGCCCTCCACTCCTAACCTTGGGGTCCCCAGGGTATCTGTCTAAGAGACTGGCTTCCAGAGAGGGTCAGTGTTCCTCTCTTAAGAGCCCCCAGAGCAAATGACTGAACAGATTAGGATGGATTAGACAGATAACAACTCAGACCTTTTTACAAGCCCAGTTTTCAATCGACACTCAAATTCCCTTCTGTGCCCCACAGCCCAGTGACTGGATAGCATTACTGGAATATCTCTGAGCCTGCCGAGGACGTGGAACTGTGCAAAGCCAGATGTTCTTGTAACCCTGTTTTACTGAGTTATTTATATCCATATAATATCTGACATTTCCTGTGTTGTTAAAGAGTTGCGGGTCCTTGACGTATTTTTAAGAGGACAGGGCCGACTTTTCATTTTTTTCTTTGATGCTCAGCACAAGAAATAACTATTACGGAGAGAGGCTGTATTAAACAGATGCCCAGATACTTAAAGTCTACCTTAGTTTAATGCTTTCATCTTAGGTGACCGTCAGGAACACAAAGATGCTGGAGTCACCTAGGCAGAGTGTACGAATTAAATCCACCACACAATAACAGCATACTCCCATGAGCCTAAAAGAAGCCATCCACTGAACGAAGAAAACATTTTCAATGAATATAGGAAACGTAATCCTCATTTCTGGGTCTAAACTTTATGGACACTTGATACATGAACTATGCCGTCTCTTTGAACTTGATAGATATGGAAAAGGCTAGTTAAAAATTTTTCAGGCTTAGTAAAATATGAACTGACAGAATTTTCTGACCAAATGAAATAATGGAAACTTTATAGAGTAGACAGTGCTTGGTGGACCCCAAGGGGTAGTGATATCTAAACAGTGAGCGAAAGCTGATATCCGACACAGTCATTATTCTGTTTTCTTTGTCTGTTGTAAAATCATTCACAAGATACTCTTTTTAACATTTGGGATAAAAACACAACAACAACCACAATAATAACAAGAACCACTTCATGCTAGAAGTTGATTGCTGATTCTTCTCCTACCTTGAACTTTCTTTTCTGAGAGTTGAAGGGATGGACACACATCATTGTGCGTGCAGGAAAAGTTCCAGAAAACGTTGTCTTCTCTCTCTTGCTCTTGCCCTCCCCACTCTGAAGCTGAGGGCCTCCTTACAAACCAAACAATGCCCACTGGTTTACGAAAACAAGATGACATACCTGCTGGCCAACCTAAACACAGAGAGCCTACCCATGCCAAAGCAGTCCAACTTCCGGTAAATATTCTAAGCTGTGCTAAGTCCCAAACAATGTTCAAACAATGAGACAGATCTTCTAGAAACAGATGAGGAGAGAGCCGTCCAGGGCACTGGTGTGCTCATTCATCAGTTACAGACCCCTAATTTTCTAGGTTCTGTGCTAACAATTCCAGGTCCCTCTCCACTGCAAAAGGTGAAGTGGTCTAGAAGGGCAGAAAATAGAGTTCTGGGTCTACATCTCCCAGAATCTTTGTAGACCCTGTCTGGGTTGCCTATGTACGGATACCAAATCACAATCTTTCCTAGCCTCCTAAAATTTAAACTTCTTTGTTTCTCGCTGACTCTTACTCAAGGTTACTGTTATAAACTTTTTTAGTCTTAATATATATCTTCTATTTTTGCTTCCCTCTGCTACTGCAAACAGCCTGGAGACCCCAGAAAGTCTCCCTAAACCAGAGATACCCGTAAGTCCGTGAGAAAACAACTCAAAGTACCAGGAACTTGTTCTTAATAAATGAACTTTTGGTGCTGGTCCCAGAATGTTGAAAGAGGTGAGATTCCATTCACACCTTCTCTGTCAGCCTGCAGGTCCACATGCCCAACATATTCTCATGACATTATTTATGTAGCCCAGGCTGGCCCCAGACTTGGGATTCTTTTACCTCGGTTTCCCAAGGGCTGGGATTGCAACTCTGCTGTACCCAACTTGGCTCGGGATCTCCTTTTCTGAAGCATAAATTTGAGCACTGAATGCTGTCTCCGTTTTCACCAGGCTGCCTCACATACAAGAGTCACTTCCCAGTAAAATATATAGAGCTTTCTTCAAATGTATCAATTCTTCCACACATCTGGAGCCTGAAACATATGCAGTGCAGGTCCCAGGCAGTGAGTTTGGAGTGTGTACACTGATACTATGTGAGGGCTTTCACAGGCATAACTGACACCATTAACCTAGCAGCTTCTCTAAGCAAGCTGAGCTCTTGGATGTGTATAACATCAGACACAACTTCAGAACCGCACGGAAAACAAGCAAACAGCAACAAAAGCGTCATGCTGGAGCTGGTAACAGGAAAACTACTAAATATGGGAACAATAGGTTTATGTCTAAAGCAGGATATCCACTCAGATACCAAAAAGAAGGAATGGAATTTTTAAAAAAGCATTGAAAAAAAAAAAAAAAAACCTCTTTTAGAACAGTAATGATGTAGGGAGACAGAGACAAAGGAAGAAAATATGACCAGTGAGCCTAGTACAGAGCTTGCCATTCAATAAGTACTCTGTAATATATAGTTTAGAATTGCTAGAAACTAATGTTATTGGAAACAGGGAATGCTTCACCTCCAAATAATAAAATGGAGGCACAAGGTGAGGGAGGTATGCCTTTAACCCTTAACCTCAAAACCATACAGGCTCAGGGTCACTAGAAAAGCAAGCTTTCAACTCCCCATCTCCATCCTATGAGCGTAACAACCAAAAATTCTTTTTTTTAAAAAAAATGAGCATCTAGTTGCCAGATGTTTGAGACATCTGGCAAAACCTATAAAACCATTCTCTACCACCCTTACCTCCTTTCTAACTCCAAAGAGTTGGGTGAGAAAAATCTAGGAACTCTCTGATGTAATGAAATCAGATCTTGACATGGCCATCTTTATGATTCTACCTTTCTTTCCTCCTCATCCATCTTAACTCCTCAGCACCCAGAAGCATCGTATGGCACTGAAGAATATGACCTCATATACCAAAACGATTAAGAGAAAAGAAGATTTAAGGTTTTGTTATTTAAACTTTAACCGAAGCTCCTGGGTATCAGAAAAGCAAATCTAAGCATGTAAGATGTCGTGTTTGTGTGTGTGTGTGTGAGCGAGGCCCTGAGAAGAACAAGACAGATGGACCATGATAAAGGGCCTTACCCTAAAGAGATTGAGACCAGACCAGAAATAAAGGTGTCCTGGGTGAGCGGCAACAGAAGTACACCTGAAAGGATAAGGAGGAGAAGGATGAGTCTTTATGTGTAAGGGCGTAAATGAATGCAGACAGATTGTAAAAATATATACAGCTTTAATGGGGAAATAGACTTACAGGACCACAGTTTCCCGCGGAGAACAGAGCCGGGTGGTGGTGGCGCATGCCTTTAATCCCAGCACTCCAAAGCAGAAGAAGGGGCTGCTGGGATCGCGCCCAGCAGATTTATCAGTAAACATTAGCCCGAGGCAAACACGCCCCCTAATGGGCAGGGCTTATCCTTACATTTATGGCCTAAATTTTATCTGCAGCTAACCACACTGCGCTGGAGACCACCCAGTCTAGTCAACGGGTGTATATAAACCAACCTCAATTCTTTCAAGTGAGAATTCTTCATCTTGTAAGCCTGTTTCTCCTCTAGTAGAAAGACACTTGGCCACCTTCAGGACTAAGCCCCAGTGTGGGCCCCATTTTCTGTATGCTCAAGGACACCCCATGGCACCCTAGGTCAAGACAGTCTACCCTATCACTGATCATGCGGCAGGGGGGCTACAAATCAAAGCTCAACACTGGTCCTTGGCAAGTCTAAACCGGTTTATTTTCCTCAGCACAGGTAATGTCTGAGGATGCCCAATTCTTGGATGTTAGGGGCTATCCTTCACACGAAAGGACATTTAGCGGCAACTTAGTTAGTTAGTTAGTTAGTTAGTTGGTTGGTTGGTTAGTTAGTTAGTTAGTTAGTTAGTTAGTTAGTTAGTGGCCGGACCCTACTATCAGATGCCAACATCACGTTACCTCCTGGTGTGGCATAAAAAATACGGAGGGACAAAAGGTCTTGGTCCAGACAAGTAGGAGAGTACCGTTCTAACACAGAAGTTGTGCCAACCTCAGAACCTGATATCTGCTACACACACACACACACACACACACACACACCAAAAACTTTTGTAGGTTTGGTGCAAACCAGAACCAGCACAAACTGCCTCTATCAGTAAGACAAGCGCAGTGGTTACTGATGAAGGGAAATAGGAGGCAGTAAAAAGGAGACTAAATCAAGATGCCTAGCCGAGGAAATGCTCACGCTGGAGCAAGTCTCATGCAAAGGTTAAGACCAGCAACAATTTTTGGGAAAGTGACAGTTTCTTGAACTTACCCTCAGGCAGTTAGCATCATTCTCAAATGTTTATGAAATATTTATTAGTAAACACCACCATTGTCAGTTGTAACACTGTAGTAACACTGAAAGCATTTATTTAGTTTTCTAATTATTATCTTCCTCTGCAAATTGGGCGTGTACTGCAGATTAAAGGAGCGAGGCCATCCCCAGCATCAGTGTTGGGCCTGATGCATCATCACCCCTTGGAAAGGTTGTCCTACGTTGTCATTGGTCAGTATAGAAGGTTAAGGGACTGAACTAACACATGGGGGTGACAGCACATGATTCGACATGTTTTACACTTGGTTCTCACACATGTAGCTGACTGACAAACATGGAAGTTGCCACACTCTTCTACCTCAGAAACCAAGATGCAAAGGTGGGGTAGACACACACTTGGTACCTGACGGCCCAGCTGGACTCTGAGCAAGATTTCAGTTTCTATCAATTGCCTCTCATCAGCTCTAATTCACAACACACTGACTGCCATATCCTATCAGACAGCTCAAACTACAATGAGCTTTATCTGTCCCTCAGCTGGATTCACACAGAAGTTGGGAAAACTCCAAGGACACACCACCAGGACTCAGTCTTTATCAGCCTTTGTCTGGGCCACAACTTGGTTCTCAAGGGAGCCTCCTTTAGGATCAGAGAACAGTCACCAGTGAACAATAAGGAGGAGACAGAGAAAGAAAGAGAGAGAGAGAGAGAGAGAGAGAGAGAGAGAGAGGAACAGAATGAGGGAAGGGAAGGGGAGGAGAGATGTTGACAACTTACTGCTCTTCTTAAAAGTGAAGAGAAGCACAGAGTAGGGGATGGAGAGGAGACTCAAGGGTTGAGAGGACTCACTGTGAAATCCTGAGGACTGGAGTTCTGATCCCAGCACCCAAGTAATGAGCCTGGCATCCTACAAACACCTGTAACTGAAACTCCAAGAGAGCTGACACCCTCTTCTGACTTCAGTGCATGTGTACCAGTGCATGAACTCACACACACACACACACACACATGCACAGGCATGCACACACACGCAAGATAAGCACACACACATGCACATCCACACAAGTGTACAGGCATGTACTTACACACACATGCACACATACACTCACATGTAAGATATGCACATGCACACACATGTAGAGGCATGCCCTTACACACACATGCACATGCACACACAGGCACAGGCATGCACGCACACACACATATGCACATGAACACACCCCCACGGGTATGCATACACACATGAATGCACATGCACTCTCTTTTCATTTTATTATTACAAAGCAAGAATAAGGGGCTGGAAGGATTTTTCAGTCAATAAGGTACCCGCTGTGCCAGCATGAGGACCCAAGTTCGTATCCCCAGCACCCACTATAAAGCCAAGCATGACAGAGTACATCTGTAACCCTGGTGCTGCCTGATAGGGCAAGCAGATCCCTAGAGTTCATTAGTCAGTCAGTCTAGCTGAGCTAATGAGCTCCAGGTTCAGCGAGAAACAAACCCTGTCAAAAAAAAAAAATCAAAAAACCCAAAGGCAGAGAGCAATTGAGAAAGCCACCTTACACTGACCACTGACTGCCACACACATGGGCCAACACACACTCGTACACTTCCACAAGCTCATGTGCACACAACCGCACAGTGCGCACCCACACAGAAGTGAGGAAGGTGCTGACAGCCTGTGCAATTTGTCAAAGCCACTACACAGCAATTATTATAACCGCTCCTGAGCCAATCGTTCGTGGGGAGAATGGGCTTGTTCTATTCAGGTTGCCAAATCTGACTTATGCCTGGAGCAGAGGCTGGCTCGAGGGTCCCTAGGGAGCAGATAACATAGGAAAGAGCTGCACACCAGCCCACAGGACAGGACAGACGGGGAGCTCCGTCGGTGCTCAGCCTCCAGACCCCGTAGATGTTTAAGACTTAAAAGTTTTTTAGGGTTGGGCTATCGCTAAGTCATACAGCACTTCTCTAGCAGGAGTATGAGGCATGTGGTTCAATGCCTGCTTTCAGCTGAGGACATCATCAAACTTTCAGATGGCTGAGTCATATATGGTCTGAAAAAACACTCACTAAGGAAGTGAGATCCAATGGGGATTCTCAGAGAAATACAGGAGCTATATCCACCCAGGCGGGGTCCTACAAAAACTGACCAAAAAATAGGAGAAGCCACAGGGTAAAGAAAAGCAAAAGGCGTGAGAACCTCAAGATGCAAATTCCACACAGGCGAATCCTGACAGGGCAGGTATCCCCCCAAACCGCACCACCCCGTGTCTCCTGTCATCTCGTTTGTTCCTTGGAACATAAAGCCACTCTGCACCCGTCGTTTGTTATTTAACACGTCACGAGGAAGTTGGCTCCCCCTCTTTGTATGAACAGCTTCTCCTCTGGAACTTCATAAATCTCTATTCCTTCTTCAAGTGCAGGATTTACTCTTTGTTTCCAGGGCTTAGCAGCAGCTGGTCCACAGCTACTACCTCATAATGGCCTGAAGATGTCTCCTGAGAGCAGCGATGGAGCTCTGAGAAATCCCCTCCACACATCAGAAGAGACTGCTGGGAAATACTGGGAGTATGCATGTAGTCCTGTGACGAAAGTCACTTCCCCCCCTGATTCCCGGTAGAAAACAGAGATGGGATGAGTTCTTTCCCCCATCAAGGGATAAAATGGGAGGGATGGAAGCAAGGGTTATACCTCCCAATAATACCCAGATCCCCCTCCCAGGCCCTGCAGCTAAGCATGGGACCAGGCAGCTGCAAGCACTCCCTGAATCTTCCAGAACCCTGCACCATAATGATAAGTACAGCCCGCGCCTCTACACCCCTCACCTCCGGATTCTAGAAAGAATCCCCAAGTTCTCACCTGACTCACAGTGATTTCTAAGAGGGGATATCACAAACAGGAGAGGAGCATGACCTTGTCATGAAAATATGCCATGTGTCACCCCTCTGCTATACAGTCTCCCAAATGGTCCATTCGGGTGCACTCCCTCAACCAGCACATCTATAGCTGTGGCCTGGAGATGCAGGCCCTCACTAATCTTTCTCATGAGCGCAGATCCCGGAGCTGGAGGACACAGCAAAGAGCAACAACAAACCACAATGAGGCCACAGGTCTGTGCAAGTCTCCCAGACTCCCCTTGCGTCTGTGTGAAGACAAGCAGAGCCTCAATCTTCGAAGTCCATCTTAGGGAGGGTGGCCAACGGACACAGCGTCTGCCGTCCAAGCAGAGGCTGGGCCTAGCTCTACACATGTGATCACTAAGTCATGCGAACCCCCAGTCTTCTGTTTCTGTTTATTTGTCTTGCCTTGTGTTGTTTTATTAACCAGAAACTTGAAAAGGAGGCTGTCTTTGTTGTGTTGCCACTTGGCAGAGGACTAGAGGTTACAGTAGCAAGTGGAGCCTAAACATTTTTTTTTTTCTAAATCTGGATGAAAGTCGCTTCCAAAGAGAAAAACTATATCCGATTCCCTGTCTCCCACTGAACTTCGGAAGGACTCCCCACACCTTACCTTCAAAACACAGAATCCTAGCCAACGAAAATGAAAAAACATAAATTGTTGCACGTAAAATGTAAGATCAGGGGGTGCAGACAGGCCTGTGTCAAAAGGGTATTTTTAGTCACTGGGGAATTGTTTTTGTTTTTAATCAGGTTTTAAGGGCTTACTGCACATGGACCTGAGATATACTCTTCAGGACATCACATTCATAGTAGCTCATTCTACTTTCAGCGGAAGAGTCCCACTTACAAGACTAGAAAAACTGAGGCTTGAGAGACAGAAAATGACTTTCACAATTGAAAAGCAGAAGTGAATGCCCAGATAGGAGAATCCATTAGCTGGCACAACCAGGACAGAAACCCCGCCTTCTACCCTTCCTGGTCCCATTTCTATCTACCGATTGGTTGGCTCCCTCCCTAGAACTTAAACATTGCCCTTTGACCTTGCACTGCTTCTGTCCTTCTCTATCCCTGAGTGCAAAGTAGAAGACCTGTTGTGCAGAAAGAGCTTCCTACAAGACTCCCAGCATTCCCAAGCCAACCTTGAAGGGTTTCAAGACTGACGGTTGTGCTGGTGACTGATGGGCCCTGCTCGGGGCTCAGTCATCTCCCACTTCGCCCTGTGCCTGGAGAGGAGATGATTGCTGCCGCTCAATCTTCCCCCTATTTCCCTCAGCAGTCACGGGTGGCTAAGTCTCAACGATCAAGCTGTGGCAGTTAGAGGCAGGAAATGGAATTGGAGAAGACAGACTCAAACTCACCCACCATGGAAAGAGCCCAGCCTGCTTTGAGCTCTTCCAGGTCCCAAGGTCTCCAGCTGTGTTGGTACCTGAACAAATGTGCCCAGTGTTTTCTAAACCTCCCCTGAGCTTGTGTGATCCCTTCCGGTGTATCCTGCTCTAAACTTTTAAAGGTTCTTAAACGACCTGAGCTCCCAGCAAACCTGGCTCCCTGCGGTCAGGAGATGCACAAACTCCTGCCTGAGTCAGTGTGTAAGGTCAGACCTCCGGAGCACTCAGAGGCTCTGAGTGCAAACGGCTTTTCATTTCTCCTTAGATTCCAGTCGCTCTCACGCACAGATCCCAAAGTATACAATCTTATGTGCCTGGTGATGACGACATCTTTCTCCAGCTACAACCATGCCAGAGATCTTCTCTGTGGCCAAAAGATGAGCATTTGGAGCTAATAAAAGCAACAGCTTTTCCTGCAACCATCCAAAAGTCATGAAGATGTGGACATTATACTAATACTACTCATTTTTAAATGAGTAAAGAGGACAGTCTATCAGCTGGACAAGATGAATTCTGGAAGGCAAATACAACTGCTGCCCTTCTCGCGCCTGAGGGGTTGTGCCCAGGAACCAAAAGCCTCTTTTTGCATTAATACACAGCTCTTGAGCAAGGCTGCTTATCATGTTGCCTGACTCGGTGTGACAGTGAATCCACAATCGATCACTCATACCTTCAGTTTTTCTGGTAAATGAAAATTAATGAATGCATGCCTTGTGCGGGGACTGACTTTGATGTAAAGGATTCGGGATTTTTCTTTCCCTGAATTTTTTTCTGGTGATGCACACTTGGGCCAGCGTGACCAAAACTGACTGCCTCACAGTTTGTTGCAGCCATACTTCATTAATTAAGAGAATTGTACCCCGGGGAATTTAATGTTAATGTTTATTAATATGGCTAATACTAAAAGTAGAGTTCCAGCCAGCGTGCTACATGCTTCTATATATAATAACTTGATCTTTAATATAGCCCTTAGATACGGTGGCTGTCACCAACTCTTACTTTTGTGACAGGAGAATGGAGGCTTGGGAATGTCAGGTAAGCAGCTCGGCCAGAGTCCTGCAGGCAATGTAGAGCAGAGGTATGCCCCAAACCCAGAACTCTTTGCCCAAAGCTGGGCTTCTGCCACAGAAGCACACTTCTGATGTTAGGTAATAGAAATCACCAGTGGCCCCTGATGACTCCACTAGTCAGTTCCATTTTGAGTCCTTAATATATAATCACATTTCTAGAGATCTTTGTTTTACAAAGAAAAGCTAGTGTTGGGAAAATGGCTCAATTGGTAGAGTGAGTTTGAGATTAGCTTGGGCTACAAGAAACCCAGCCTAAAAGGAAAAGAGAAGGAGAACAGATACAATTAAGGAAAGTATAGAGACAAGCCAGGCACGGTGGCGCGTGCCTTCAATCGCAGCACTCAGGAGGCAGAGGCAGGCAATTCTCTATGAGTTTCAGGACAGCTTGGGCTACAGAGGGAGTACTAAGACAGCCTGGGCCACAGAGTAAGTTCCAGGACAGCCTGGGCTACACAGAGAAACCCTGTGTCAAAAAAACACAAATACGCATGCACACACACAGAGAGAGATTAATATCTATGCATACACACTATTGTAGGACTTGCGGGTCTCACTTTGGAGACTTAGTACTTTAACCTCTTAAGAACCCATACTTTTTATTTTCAGTACTGCACCATTCGTGTCATGCTAAATAATGATGCCAGCAGCTCAGCTCAAACCTTAGTTCCTCCAACAAGATAAGGAATAACATAAATGGTGACAGTAATGGATTAGAATCCAAAAAAAAAAAAAAATAGTGGTTTTATGTCGTGTAAACCTATGCAGATAGGAACAGAGAGTTGAACAAATATGTAAAGGAGAAAGGAAAAAAAATTCTCTGTTGTTTTGATTTTGACAGGGGACCCCAAGATGGTCTAAAACTCTCCTCCTCTGTCTTAACCTACTGAGTACTGGGATTGCAGTGGGTAGCATCATGCCTGGCCCAGAACAACTCTTCCATACAAACACATTCCAAAGAACAACTGTAGAGCGGATAAGTGAAATCACCCTTAAAACACAGCTGTAATTATTTCTCAATGTAAAACCCACCAACAAATGCTAAACTCAATGAGGCAAAGAAAAAGTAAGGAGAAACAGGCATTTGTCTCCCCACAAAGGTATTTGCCAATTGCGAAGTATCTTCTTTCAAACTCTTGTCAAAAAATAGTAAGTTTATAATAAAGAATCTTGGCCAGGAGCATTTTGTTCAAAAATCAAAGTTAGCATTACTGCTGCTATGGTTTGGATACAGATAGCATTCCTCAGAAGTTAATGTACTAAAGGGATAGCCTCTGGAGTGCTACAAAGAGATGCTGTGGTCCTTTAGTGGCGGAGGGTAGAACACTTGGCAAGGTCCTCTGGCCACTAGAGGTGTGCTCTGGAAGGGGACTGTCACTTTCTCAATCATGTCTTTCTTCTCTCTGCTTCCTAGTTACGTCCAGGCCCATTTTCCACAGCGGCAGTTCAGTGCCCTTGCTAGACCCCTAAAGCAAGAACCTCTTAACGACAACCTGGAGTTTCAGAACTGTGAACTCCACACTCTTCTTTGTCCTACCCTAAGCACTGTGCGAGAGTAACACAAAGCCAAATGCTACAAACACGATGAAGACAGAGCAGGGTCTTGCACTCCTGGCTTAACAAGCCACAAAAGGGGTTTCACCTCAGTAGTGCCCTTCCAAATCGCGTAACTTTGGTTTGATTATAAATAAACTCCAGACAAATCCAAACACCTGTAAAGTGTGGTCTCTCAGCATGTTCCTTCAAAATGCTCCAAAATATCAAAGTCATGAAAAGAGAGGAAAAAGTGAAGGACTCACAGACCTCAGCGACCTAAGACATCTAACCATTGAATGCAAGGTGGATTTTAGACGGAACACTGGACCACAGCGGGGAAAACCAGCTCCGAGTCTACAGTTCAGTGGCTAACCTCGAACCAGTGCTGAACCTAAGCAGGAGACCAAAATTGCGTGGCTCAGAAACAAAGCTGGGTGTGTGACCCCTCCGTCCTGTCTTTGTAACTCTCCTTCCCGGGCTGTAAAGGAGGGAAATAGAGGGTGACACTAAATCCTTTGTTTATTCATTGACTTACACTGAAAGTTGTAAGCATGAAAAATGAGCCGGACATAATGAAAAACAGGGAACCGGCATTGTTAGGGAAGCCTCCGCCACCAACCATCACAGACAGCAGCTACGCAGTCAGCTCTGACATCGGAGTCAAGAGCAACTCAGGGAACAGAAGAGGAGAACTTACACACAGGCCAAGCGGGCTCTCCCTGGGCTGCACTGCTACACAAACTTCCTTAAACTTTCTGCTGATGCTCAGGTGTGGGATTCACTTGGGACACTGGGTGTCCAGCAAGCTAAAGATAGTGTCAATGGTCACCATGCTTAGTAATAAAATACATATTTAAATCATTTTAAACAACAAAGAAACAGTTCATGTTCGATACTCTGATCATCTAGAAACTGGGCACAAGTTTCTGTCAGATACTCCCAGTGGCACCAGCTGTGTTATGAGGGGTTATGATGGGAGAGTAAGGTCACTCTGCCCCAACTCATGTCTTCTGAGAAAAAATGAGGCCTATATCTTTTTGTTAGGATGACAGTCCAATAGCAAATTCAGTCACATTGGTATCAAGCGTGCACTAAGACAAACATGAGTGGGTGGGAAGGGTCTATTCCCTTTACAAAGGCAACATAGGTTATAATTCTTTAAAAAATATATTTAACCATGCCAGAATAGTGGCACATATAGTTAATCCCAGCACTTGGAAGGCAGAGACAGGCAGATGATCTCCCTGAGTTTTGAGGCCAATCTGGTCTATATAATGAGTTCCAGTACAACCAGAAGTATATAATGACACCCTGTCTCTAGCGGGAAGAAATGTTTAATCGGGATTTTATGCTATTTCCCCAGTACGTTAAAATATACTTTAACTTTAAGCAATTTAATGGCAGTTTTTCAGTAGCAGATCAGTTTCATTGATTAATATTAACCATTTTCCCCAAGTAATACACACATGCACACATATGCTAAATGTGCTTTTGTGGTGTGTGTGTGTGTGTGTGTGTGTGTGGTGTGTGTGTGTTCTTATTTTGTGCAAGGATGGTGCTGTGTGGCCTCGTCGGCCTCCGCAGCTCCAGCCCAGTGCATTGCGGTACTCGGTGACTTCCACGTTCCCTGCAGCAGTTAAGCGGTTACAGAGGAGCTGCAATGAGAAGGCCTGAGTTTCAGCCCTGTGTTCCCTCCATTCCTGTCCCCGCTGGGGAGGGCAGGAAATGCCAGCCTCCACAGGAAAGCCTGTTGCGGGGAGATTTCCCGATTTACTTTATAAATGCAAGAAGGCCAGATACAGGCGAAGATAAGCGCTCAAGATTGCAAGTGCTTATCATCTGGCCGGCTTCTGGGCCCCACAGCCAGGGCGCGTTTCTCTTCTAGAAATACAAACCAAATGAAAAGGAGTGCCCAACTGAAAACCGTGACCATCATCCACCCAGGCCGGTCCACTGGAGGAAATCCCTCCAAACAACTGCTGAACTTTCACTATGCTTCTCGCTGCCATAGCAAATTGAGGGCCCCCGGACCTCATCCCTAACTGCACCCTGGATTCAGCTAAGAATAAGAGCATGTAAAAACAGAGTGGGGGGTCAGGCTCCCCAAGCTTGGAGCTAGAAGTACCCTTGAGCCCTTGCCTGTGTTGGCCTCTGAGGTTTTTCCCTCCCGCTTGGTTCTGATGTTTCATAGTTTGGGACCATTTAGATAAAATGCTAGTTAAAATGGACAGGATGTGAGCCTCGAAGGAACAAGATGGATAGCAGAGGTGGCCAGCTGAGCTGATAGAGGCCACATTGACAGGGCTCTATTTAAAATCAAGCATGCTCCTGCAACCATAGGAACCAACTCATTTGTTCTTTTTCCTCCCTCTGCCCCCAAGACAGGGCTTCTCTGAGTAGTTCTGACTGTACTGGAACTCACTTTGTAGACCAGGCTGGTCTTGAACTCACTGAGATCCACCTGCCTCTGCCTCCCAAGTGCTGGGATTAAAGGCATGGGCCATCATTACCTGGCCAACTCACTTGTAGGCAGGAGCTTGTGGAGAGAGAAGGAGAGGTGGAGGTGGGCTTACACAATTGAAGAGCAGGATCCTCTCAGATCATCACAGCCATCTTTTCCTCCCAGACATCTTCGGTAAAGTCTAACCAACAGTTAAAGACCATTTGCCTGAGATGTAGTTTGCGAGCTGGATAGAGGGAAATCTAACCTCTCTCCCCACCTTTTTTTCTTTCCCAAGTGAAGAAGCAAATGTGTTACACACAACCCGCCAAGTCTGATCACAAAAAAAAAAAAAGCAGAATTTTAACGTAAATATATATCCCCTTTTTCCTGTCTTAGATTTCCCAAAATCTAAGAGACACATAGCTCACCAAAATCTGGTTTAAAAACATACATCAAGAAAATGAAAGCATGCCTTTCACGCTTGATCTCTTATCTAGGGAAACCAGGTTCCCTCAGAGGGACGCTCAAGGCTGTGAGTCTCAGTGTTTATTGTGTTAACTTGGGCACATTGTTTTGTGTTCAGCTGTGACGTATAATGAAGGAATACAGAGAGACAGTGTTTATCTGGAGCCCGTTACTCCCACCCCAACCCACCTACCCATCCATACTCCTGTCTTTTAAAGCTGAAGGTCACTGAAGTAATGGCAAGAATGTATCAGACTAGTGGGTCTTACTTGTTTCTCCAAAGAATATCCTCAGACATTTGTATCAGGGGCAAATAATATAGCATCAATATTCGGACAGTCCTGCTCTTTGTTATTTTAAGTGGCTTCAGGGGTTGTGCTCTGCAGTTCTGGGGCATGTCCTCTAAAGGTTTGGGGCACTGTTTCCGTTTCAATGAATGCAGTCATCATCTTCTCCATCAGAGCTCCAACGGGTGGACCACTTCTCTTGCTCTTTGAAATCAAGCTCTGAACCCTTTAGAGTTGCTGATGACCTCTCAGTAATGGTGATTTTTCTCCTACAAGAGGTCCTGAACCTAGTGCTTTCTTTTAATTCTGTTCTCTTTCTTCCTTTTCAGGCTTGAGTAAGGCCAGATTGATGAAGCAAAGATAGCATACACGTTGCAATCTCTTGACTTCTCTGTGATAACAAATCGATATTGCTCAGGACCTTTCTGTTCACTGCCCCTCCCTCCCAACACACATACAGGAATGAATGAGCCAACTGCGCTATTCAGTCAGAAAAAGCAGCTTTTTCTAGAATTATGCTGGAATTATTGAAAAAGATTAGTTCCACAATTTTATGCAGAGAGAGTCGTAGAAAACACATCCCACCTACCTAAAAAAAAAAAATAAGAGCTTCAGATTAGACTAGATACAAAGTTATGAGAATTTTAGCTAGAATAGGTATCATGGATTATCTAACAAAACTATTATTATTTGATATCTATTTTAAAATAGAACTAAGAAAAATATCTTGCTGAGGGAATTGAAGGACTGGAGCTGCGGCTGATAGAATCTTTGACCTGGGCGTGCCCCTTGGTCTCAGCACAGTCTTCAGTGGCTCTCACTGGACATTGTCCCTCTCGGCAAACCCTGTACATGTTGGGCTGGTAAGCTGAGAGAGTGTCTGCCTGCCTTGGGCAGGATGCTCAGCTGCACCTCTTCACAGACAGACCCTTTACCCCATCAGCTCCCTGCTACCCCTTCTAAGACCCTTTTGTCCACTGAGACTGTAGGTCAGAATGCCAGGGGGTGGGACAAGCTCCATGTGATGGGAACTAAAGGTCCAGCCAGGTCACACCTCTGTCCAACCTCTCTGTCACTGGATTTTGCTTTGGTGTTTGCCTCTATTTCCTGGACTTCTCTCCCTCTCCAGATTTCCCATGCCTTTTCTCTCCCTGAAATATCCAAGAACTGAGTGTATACCCGCAGCTTGTCAAGGGCCACAAGAGACCTCAGAAAATGGGAGATAAGAAAGGTGCCTCCTTGTTGGTTCCCTTTGAAAATCTGAAATTGTGTGTTTAAGAACTTCCCTCTTTCCCCATCATTGCAAGGAAAAGGTTAAGAAAAAAAAAAAAAAAACAAACATGAGAGAGGCTAAGACTAATGTGCCTTTGGATTTTATTTTGGGTGGAAAGAATACCAAAGATGATACAAAAGTAACCAGCAAATGAACAAAAATCCTGTTGATCTATAATAAACCAGTACTGATGCGGCAATAGGTCCCAGGAAATGTAAACAACAGTCAACATTGTCAAGTCCATTTGACGGGCTTGGAAAAGCCAAATCATGGCAAAATAAAATAATCTTTGGTAGGTCTACCAAACAAAATACTGGTCTGGGATGCTTAAGCAGCAGAAATGTATTTTCTCACCACGCTGGACAGTAGAAACCCAAGATCACGTGTCTAGGAGGTCGGGCCTCTCTACTTGGCTGGAAGATGGTGTCTTCTTCCTTCGCATCTCTACAAAGTTTTTCTTCTTGGTTCGGTCTTTCTTGGGTCCTAATTCCTTCTTCTTTTTTAAAAAAATACTTATTGATTGATTGATTGTGCATACAATATTCTGTCTGTGCGTATGCCTGCAGGCCAGAAGAGGGCACCAGACCTCATTACAGATGGCTGTGAGCCACCATGTGGTTGCTGGTGATTGAACTCAAAACCTTTGGAAGAATAGGCAATGCTCTTAACCTCTGAGCCATCTCTCCAGCCCCTAATTTCCTCTTCTTACAAAGACTCTTACCATACTGGATTAGAGCCTAACTGCTTGCCTTTATTTATTTATTTATTTATTTATTTATTTATTTATTTATTGGTGTGACCTCTTTAAATACCCTGTCTACTACAGTCCTTCACATTCTGGAGACCTTTGAGATGAGTATCCCAAGGCATCAGCATAGACATTCTGAAGCGACACAGCTCAGTCAAGAATACCAGGATTAGGAACAGAATCAAGGCTGGAGTGTAAAGTTCCTAAGACCTTTGCACAGTGATTTGCCCTTCATTCCTGCCCTTCTCCAGGCTAGAACTCTCGGCTAAATACTTTCACAGAATGTAAAGTATTCAGATTGGACCACATTTCATGATCATCTAAGGGCATCAGCACCACCTGCCAGACTAGAAATTGAGTCCTTATTGTCTTGCTTACAATCACAGAACTGCCGGATGAGCCATGGTGTACCACCCAGATTTCTTCTCCTTTCCTCTAAAGGCCAATCTTCAGCTCTTCTTGTTCTCCCGCTTCCCTGGTGTCGCTTCTTAGGCTCTGGGGGGAAAGTCTACAGGCTTGAATCAGTCAAGAATCAGTTCAGTGAAACCAACTGTCAAGAATGGACTCGACACCCTTCTTTTTGGAAAGCCCTGGAGGTGCAGGCTAGCTTTAATGAGTCCTCCCTGTTCACCTTCCCCACTTGCTTCAGCCTCTGGCAGCTCCGACAAATTTGTATCCGCACACACATCCACTTGCACTTGTGCACACGCTTGCACATGCCAGGCTTCAGATAGATGCATGTTTATATGGGAAAGGGGCTCTCTAGTGTGCTCTGTTCATTGTCTACTCACGTTTTCTTAGACCACGGGTTTGGTTGCTTGCCATCTCTGAGAATGAATAGCCGTTCTGGCTCCTGCAATCACGAGAAGAGTAAGAACTAAGACACAGATATCAAGGCTTCGTGACAGAGCCTCGAACACGTACCACCTCCATCCTCTGAGACTGGGATCACTGCAGGTCCCTGGTTAAACCACGCGTGTGTAAACGAAGCAAATGAGCCCTTGGAGCCAGGTGTGAAGAGCAGGTGCAAAGCAGACAGCGAAACAGAACGACGACTGTAAAACTTTGCTGTCAGCACCAATGTGATTCTCTGGGTTATGTTGCATTCTTTTCTTTAGTAACCCATAAGGAGAAAGATCATGGTAAAGGTAATTCTTTCTTTCTTTTTTTCCTGTACATGTCGGCATTTATGTGGACACTAGGTATTCATCTTTGAACCAAATTACCTCTGTACCTATCTTCAGGGAGCTCATGAGCGAACTAGGAGAAAAACATCCAGGAGATATTTCTGCAAATGAGTATGGCCTGGTGACTATGGAAACGCAAAGAAAGAGGAGCTTAGAGCAGTAGTTCTCAACCTGAGGACCGTGACCCTGCTGGGGGTCAGATCACACCTTCACAGGGTTCACTTATCAGATATCCTGCATATCAGATATTTGCATTACAATTCACAACAATTGCAACAGTAGCAAAGCTGCAGTTATGAAGTAGCAAAAAAATAATTTTATGGTTGGGGGAGGGGTCACCACAACATGAGGTGCTGTACTTAAGGGTGGCAACATTAGGAAGGGTGAGAACCACTGGCTAAGAGGGGGGTAACTAAATGATCCTTTAGAAGTCTCTCCCCCCCCCAAAAAAAGAAGTCAGAACCTGGTAACACAATCGTGTGATCTTGGGAGGCTTAGATGGGGGGGGGGATCTCAAGTTCAAGGTTAGCCTGGGCAACTTAATGAGACCCTTTCTCAAAACGTAAAGTAAAAAGAGGGCCCATTATATAGCTCTGTAGTAGAGTGCTTACCTAGCCCTAGGACCAATCCCTACTACCAACACTACAAACCTAGATAAACAAATAGAAGGGAGAGATGGGGGCGGGGGTGTGTGTGTCAGAGTCAGACCAGAGATGCTGAGACACCAAACAATTTGTTCCGTCCTCGCTTCCTCTAGTCAAGCTGAAGCCCTTCAAACCCCTCTCTCCTTTGCGAAAGACGGTTTATCTTTCAAATACAGGATGCACATGTACACGGTCATTTTTACTGACCATTGTTTGAACTAGTATGTTGACGTTTGGGAATGAAGACATCTCCCCAAGAATCCAAAGAACAGAATTCCAGGGACTGTGGCTCTAGTCCTTTAGCCCCCTCTGTTCCTCCACAGCCTTGTTTTCCTAAGCTGTGGTCAGGAATGTGTTGGGAGGGGTAACATGGCTGTGGGCAAGGAGCCCGGGCAGCTCCAGTCACGGTCCCAGGCTGGCCTTTCACCTTCGAGCTCTTGGGTCTGCTCTTATTAAGGAGCAAAATGTTTCAATATGTGGCGCTTTGGGGGAGGGACAGGAGAGAAAATCGGGATATTGTTGAAAAGGAAATAATGAATAGCCCTCCGGTCTTCAGCAGAGCCCCCCACGTGGGCAGATCTGGGTAAATAAGTGTGCTTTCTCCTGAAGTGGAATTTTGTCAATTGCCTTTTGGTCAGAAATTTCCAGAGCCACTTGGGAAAACGGGGAATGGAGAGGAATGATACGAAACTAGATTGGTCGAAGGGTCCAGAACGAGAGCATCCAGGAATCTCAGTACTCCAGAGGGGAGGGGGTAGAAACAGCACTGGGCACGTGCTTATTTCTACACACTGATGCACTTCCATCTCTACTCTCCATCACCTCTGCCTCTTCCCAGACACTGAAATTAAAATCTAAGGTTCACTGCTCTGTTCCCTAAGGCCTCCCCTGCAGACTCCGTCAAGGAGAGGGCAAAGGTATAAAATCTGCCCACCCTGATACACAAAGGCAACTGGACAGTATTGACAGGCAACCTTGGGGAGAAAGGCCTGGTTGGGGGGCTGGGGGGCTGGGCTCTGACCTGACCACGGTCTCTGAAACCTGAGCCCCATCCAAGGTTCTTCTACCAGGAGAAGAGAAGAAATGAGTAACAATCGAAATCCCCAGAAAACACAAACTAATACCAAAACAACTTGTTAATGAGTGCTTTTCAATGCCTGAGCTCTGAAAAATCTAAACCCCAGAAAGAAAAAAAAAAGTATCTCTATGATGGGTGTGTGTTACCCAGCTCTTAAAGATCTTAAAGATGGCTAAGAAAGAGGTGGCCAGAAAGTGTATTTCAGAGGGGCTCAGATAAGTGGCAGGCGGGAAAACAGGAGCCTGGATGGAAATGAATGAGGACTGCAGGAACGCCAAGTCTGGAAAGCCTTTATTTACACAGCACTAAGTTCAAACTTTCCCAGAAGTGTTCAGCCTGGTCTCCTAGCTGTGTGTCTGTGTGTGATGCTTCTGTGGGTTCTAAGTATTCCTAGAGGTTTCCTGGTAACATAGGGAGGTTTCTGGAAAGGCAGCTGGGGGCAGATGGGTGGCTGTCTCCTTAGAACAGTTCGTCAGACAGCAGCTGAAATATGGATAAGACAACGGAAAACAAATTACAAGAGGGGAAAAGCCTGAGGAAGAGGACTCACAGAGCTGCTGCAAGCAGGCAGGCGAGGAAAAGGGCAGCCCTTGCTGGCTCGCTCAAACTCTGGTGGCTCCAGCAGCCTCTCAAGATAAGCTGAGCTGAGGCTGCAGGTCTAACTTTCAACTGTAGGCACCCACCAGGTTTAATTCCTCATTGTCAAAGTCCCCAGAGTTGGGACATAGAATACTATGGGTGTCACAGTTAGGACTTCCTGGAGTTTGTGGCTTAGCTGCCAAGGGTGTCCTGAAAGGTGAGTGTCCTGCTTCTATTGACTGGGTGGGATCCCTTCTCTCTGTGTGTCTGTCTCTCTCTATGCTGTCCTCCTCCCTCCCTCTCTGTCCCTCCCTTCTTCCCCCTTCCAGTCACCACTGCCCTGGTAGTGATCACAAAATATGGGGCTCTCTGAGCTACCTCTCTCGCTCTACTTGCAAACTAGCACCGGGTTTCAGAGAAAATTTTGAGAGTGAGAAAAAAAAGGTGCTGGGGTTTGAATCAGGAAAGGAAATGCGTGAACCAGAGAATACACACCTCATCGCTGAACTGGTGAGTGTGCGTGTGTTATGGCTTCAGAAGTCAAAAAAGCTGGAATTTGTTAGTAGGGAGAAAAGTGATTTATCAGAAACACATTGGCTGCTGGAGAAGCTGCGGGATTGCCTGGTTAAAGATGGTTTCAGAGAAGGAAGAAAAGGAGGGAAAAGACGACAGCCCCAGTCTTAATCAAAGCAGGGGACAGACCTGTCGGGGCAGATGCACCTGACACCTTAAGTGGCTTTGCTTCTCCAGTCCAAGCGTTCTGACCATAGGATCCACTTCCTCAGCCATGAAAATGAAGCCATCCGCTCAGCATCCTGCGCTCTGCTCTGGACCTGTTTTCTTTCAAAAGAGGGAGATGTTATAGTTCCTCTGAAAGGGGCCTCCGCAGACCTCAGAACCTGAGTCTTCTTTCCTAAGACATCCATACCCGGGAATGGATGGAAAGTGTGTCACTGGCCTGGCTTAGTGGGAGGGTACTGGGAGCACCAAAAAGAAAGTCCCTGCCCCAGGGCTTGTTAGTGACTCTTATGACCTGTTCTCTGCCGACTACCAGCTTGGAAAGAACACACTCCCCTTCCTGAAGACTCTCTCTGGCATTTGATCAGGATGCCTCACCACCCAAGTCACTGAGAAGGCTATAGTGTCTGGTTTGTACTTAAGAGAGCATGGGAGCTGGTTCAGTCCTTGCCATATCCTGGCCTGAAGTCCCCTACGCAGAGTATTTTCAAAGGACCAGACAGATATGAGCCCTCCGTATCCCGTGGCCTTCTTCTCTGTTGAGATCAGCAGGCCCTCACCTTTTCTCCACTTTTTAGTGACTCAAATTTCTCCTACTTAGGTTGCTTCTGAAACCTTGAGGATTTTTCCTCTTTAGCACAAGGTGTTTCAGACTGTCCCTGACACATCGTCTTACGTCAAGGGAAGACAAGACCACACCTTTAAACAGGTCTCCTCCATCTGTACTCCAGGCCTTTGATCTGGTTCTCCTTCCAGGAAAAAAAAAAGCGGGGGAAGAAGGGAAGTCCTTAGCTATTCTGTCATCAGGATCTTCCTTTGGGGAGACTGAGTGAGCCTACTGGGGGGTGTACAAGCGGATGCACACCTGTGTGGCCCATTGGGTATCTGGCACACAGTGGGTGCCCTGGTTTAAGGATGTGCACATGTTTGCAGATGAGTGGATGTATGCAGATTTCCTTGGCCTGTTCAGCGTGCATGGAGGTGCACGTGAGCATGCATGCGACTATGTGCAAGTATAGGACCACAGTTATTCCTTTTACTGGATGGACTCGCTTGGCCGTCAAACCCACCTAAGCCTGCCTACCCCTCAAATGCTCAAATTGCTATGTTTGACAGCTCATCGAAGGGGTTGTTTTCCCCTTTCCACAACCGTTCCCAAGAATGTAAACAAACCCAGACTGGGACATCTGGGTTACACGTTTAGTGAAAATCCTCTGGTGGGTGGGGCGGAGCGTGTACACTGGATGGCCTTCCCAGGGTAGAGACTGGGCCTCACTTCACACCACCAAGAACCCGGTGGAGGAGGAAAGACCCACCGGAGGTTGCAAAGGTACCTCCTTTAGGACTGGGTTCCTTTCTTAACCCGGAAGTCCTACCCCAAGTGTCCTGTCGGCACACTCCGACTCAGCATTCTCCCGCTTTTGGAAAAAGGAAGGTAGAGTGTGGGCCTGTCTGCTGGGTCTATGGAGCACTAATTATGTATTTAACAGGGCTCAGAAACTTGTTGGTAACGGACAGCACCTTCTCTCCGTCTACCTGTAATCAGAGGCAATGATGTTCCCTTCGGGAAGGGGTCCAGGAAAATTACCCCAGGAAGGGTGACTAAGCAGTGATGGGAGGGATGGGGGAGAAACTGGAGTGAAATCATGTCAATAATTAGCCCTTGCAGAGATGGATGGATGGCTCCCAAGAGGTGCCTGGGTAAACTATGACATCAGACTGGAGGAGGCAGGGCTCTGGTCTCCAGTTTTACAGAGATATAGCTCCTTCTACCACCCCCCCCCCCACACACACACACCTCTCCCAGCATAAAAAGCCAAACTAAGGTCTTTTCCAACTTTTGACACCCAGTGTCCTAAATGACCCTCATCCTGTGCTGCAGAATCCTTCCAGCTCACACACCAGGAACCAGAACCTCAGGGATAATAACCCCCCCCCCCACACACACACACACCAAAAGGGCAAAGGGGAAGCCCAGGGTCTGACCCAGAGTTAAGGGTCATGGAGAAGCAAGCTGGTCCATCCAGGACTGTGCAGCAAACCAACCTGGGGTGGGCAAAGAGGCCCTGGAAGAGATGTGGGTTGCCACAGGAGCCTCTTGCCGCAGGAGCTCTTCTCAGGGAGGAAAATGGATTTCTCAGCAGCCACAAAGTTTGTATTGTTGCACAAAGGAGCGCATTGATGGTGAAAGATCTCTGCGTGGCAGGGACAATCTTTGGTCTGTTCTGCAGGCTTCCTTCACCAACCATTTGCCAGAGGGGCACAAACTGCCAAGCCCCTGCTGTTCCCGGTCTGCACCAGCTCGGGGTTGTTGACAAACAAGGGAGCCCAGGTGACCTGGCCCCAGGCACCAGGAGCTGAATCCTGCCCTAAAGGACAGGGAATCCTTTCCACCCAGTCTCTAGATACTGCTTACTGAAGACTGAGGGCTCAGACTGGAGCCAGAGAACCCTGCAAGGAGTTCTTGATGCCTCCCTATGATGATATTGACAGCTCCCTCCCTGTGCCAGGCCCTGTTCTAAGCTTTGTTTCTGAACTATACTATTACTGTTACTGTGACCCAGAGGCGGTTTGTTTTGCAGAGAGATCAATGTGACAGTTTGTAAGGGGCAAGTTCAAGACACAGACACCAAGGACTGTGCAGTGACTGCCAAGCATGTTTACCATAGCTTTGGAGATGCATTGTGCAGAGGTCATCTACAAAAAGGGTTACTGACTCAGAGAAGTTAAGAAACCAGGGAGCTGGGTGGTCCAGCCTGAATTTTCAAACATGGCATCCGGGTTGAGAGGTGGGTGGAAAAGGGACTAGAAGAGCCAGTGCAGTAACTCTTTCCAGTAATAGCATAGTGCTGGGAGAAATATGAAGTCCATCTAGGGATGGGGCAAATCCTTGAGATCTGATACACACATACACACACACACACACACACACACACACCTGCACAAGCCTGACAGGTTTCTGCTTTTTCTGCTCTTTGCTTTTTTCTTCTGCTCTCCAGCCTACCAGCCTGAGGATTCTGCCCAAGTGGTTTTCTGAGGGGAGACGTCCTCCTCACCCACCTTTTCACAGACAAGGGGAAGCTGCTGGATCCCAAACCTGCGCAGAGTCACTGCTTATAAGTATCTGGCATGCAGGTCCTGAAGCTGCGTTTCAAGCACAGTGGTCGATATATTTGGAGTGAATTTTGTATAGGACTGCTGGGAGGTCGACTTTGCTGAAATTCCAGAAGCTGAACCCACCCTCAACCTCCATAGTCTCCATCGCGGCGCCGCTACTGGATGAGGGTCTCGGCCGGTCTCCACCTCCTGTCAGCCTGCGCTCTCTGGTCAGCCTCTGACCCCCTTGGGGGTTTCCTCAATGACGCCGAGTGGTCTGGGGGTTCGGCTTCCTACTGCCTGGGACTTGGGTCTTTGAGACTCTCCTGGCCTGCCCCCCACCACCCCGCGTGCGCGGCTCTGCAGGCGCTGTGGCCTCCCACGTAGCGTTTTGAACTGGGTCGGTGCTAAAGCAAGAATGAGCGTGGGGAGTGGGCAGAGTGAGCAGAGGCTCTAAATCTTCCTTCAATCTGTGAGTGGATGAAGTCTGAGAAACAAATTCAAAGCAGGCGCGCCTGCAGAGCCTTCCTGCAGAAATAGTCCCCAGCATTCAAGCGCATCCAGGGGCGGCTCAAGCTGCCTTGTTTGGCTAAGGTCAGACGAGACTCGAGTTCTCCAATAAAAATAAATCTCAAATTAATTATGGCCTCGAGCGAGAGGCCAGACACTTGAAGCTGCAGTTGTGCAGTCTGGAGTTTTGGCGCTCGCCGGCCCACCCCCTTCCCCCGCCCCCTTCCCCAGCCACCACCTCCTGCTTTGCCAGCTAGATACCCTCTGAACTATGGGGAAAAGAGAGCGCTGGGAGGTTTGGCCCGAGACGCTTTGCCAGACCTGGCACCTTTAGGAGCTTCAAATGACCCAGTTGTTACAGGATCGAGAGGCACCCCAGGCTCCGATTGTTAGGTCCTCCCACTCCAGTTCCAGGCTGGGACCAAAGGAGCCCGGGAAGCCTGTGTCTGGAAAGTCTTGACCCGGTCAAAAGGGCTGACATTGAGCGAGCCAAGACACGTTTTGTCGGCCGTTCTCCTCCCTGGGGAAGCAGGACTTCCGCGTCTTTGAAATTGTGAAGTGTGTATGGTACAAAGCAAGTCGCTTCATCACGCTTTAATGAAAATTCTCCAAATTCAAATGCTTCCTAAATATTCACCCACGTGTGTACATCTTCTATACAACTTAGAAATGTGAGCCAGGATGTTTTGCTGTTGAAATTTTTTTTTCCAGTTGGTGGCTTAAGAAAAAAAAAATGTGTAGCCTGGCATCTTTGGCTCTGAGCTTTCCCTGACTTGAAAATCAGGGGAAGAATGAACTAGTGGAACCTCAGCGACGGTACCTTACCAACTTCTAGCTCCCAGCCAGGCCCAGTCTGAGAAACAGTGAAGCCTACAGTCCTAGGAGCGCCAAGAGGGCGTCCACCACTGTGTGGGCAGGGGCTGCCATTCTTGAGCTAGACTGGTAGACAGGGGAAAGGACGGATAAGAGCCACAGAGAGCCAGAAAGGAGGGGGGAGAAGGAGAAGGAAGAGGGAGAGGAAAGGGAAGGGGAGTGAGAAGTGAGAGAAGGGGAGGGACCTGCCCTCTAACAGCACAAGACAGTTTTCATTTGCAGCAGGCCTCACCACAGGCTCTCTATCAATTTGTCTCAATGCAAACATTCAAAATATTCTTTTTGGCTGCTCATGAAAACAATGTGAACTGCCAGGATCAAACCATCTTTCCAGATGTCTGGTGGTAACCACATTAAACAGGGCAGACTTGTTTACTGTTGTGTTTGGTTAGGGCTTTTCCCCCCCTTCGGGATTTAAAAAAGAACCAGGAGGAGGATAGAGTGGAGTACCAAAGCCAGAGTTACATAAGCAAGCAAACTTGCCCACCAGCGCAGCAGCAACATAGGATGGAAGGAATCCGACATACTATCCCAAATCTGCTCCAAACCGGGGGACTGTGCCTTATTCTGGGTGGAGATCCCTGTGAATGGAGGGTTTGGTGGCAAAGAGCCAAAGACTGCAAGGGTCCCTATGTCCAACTATGCGGGGGAGGGGTGTGTGTGTGTGTGTGTGTACAGGCTAACCTCCTCCCGCTCCAAAAATGAAAAAGTGTTTTTAGTGTCAGTTTTGCATGCAGAGACAAAAGTACTCCTTAGTTCCCCAGCTAGGATGGGAGTTCAAGTCTTCCTTTTGGACTGGACTCCCGTTCATCAGCACTGATGAGAGAAGAAATTGGGCTCAGAGAAGTTAGGGGTTTTTCCAGCGACTGCTAGTCACTGTAGTGGAGATGACTGTCATTCGTCAGATCAACAGAAGTTGGAAAGAAAACCTGATGGCTGTCTGCTACTTGGTGCTTTCTAAGGGAGACTGAGTTGGTTACTAAGTGTGGAGTGGCTGTTAGTGGCCTCTGTGACTGTCCAGTGCCTGGAAGGGGGACCTCGTGGCAAAGTAAACAGTCCTTTGGGGGCAGAGAGAGGCACGGTAAGGCTTGGGTGCACCCTCCTGAAAACTACGTTGTCCTTTGAATGTCTGTAGAGTCTGGGCTGAAAAGGAAACAATTTGGGGTTTGAAAGGATGTAATTCATTCTTCCTTTCCCTTTAACCTCTTTCCTCTCTGGAAAGCATGTGGAAACGCTGAAGTTGGAAGAGCAAGAGGGCAGGCGGCCCGGCCGCAGGCAGGAAAGGGTTAAGCCTGATTTCTTTTAATTGAACTCCAGAACTGGTGGCCCCAGGCAAAGGGGGGGACTGACCCCGCTAGCGGTAACCAGATGTGGCGGTCCCAGGGGAGCCCCGGAGCAGACCCCTGGATTGAGAAGCAGACAGGAGGAGGGGGAGTGGGCCCGGCCCCCACCCCACCCCCCACAGTTAACCGAGTCTCAATTGCTGGCAGTCTGCACCGCCACTCCAGGTCTGGTCACGTTCAGACCCGTGTCTGTATTCGAACCCCAAATTGGAGCTGAATTGATGAGACTAATTTGGATAGGGGGGAGGGGAAGGGAGGGAGGCAAGGGAGCGCAATTGCTCCTGAAGAAATAAAGAATTTATAAGTCACCTTTTTGCTGCCGTGGACACCCTTTTGAATTTTCTTCCAATTTATTCGGATCTGCTCTGGATTTTCCCCCCCTCTTTTCCCGGGAGGACTCTTAAATAAAAGTGAGAAAGTCCACAGCGTGGTCTGAAGAGCGTGGATAAGGTAATCTGTTTTGGACGTCGGGGGAGAAGGGAGTCAGGCCGTGAGCGCGGGTATCCAGAACTAGACCGCCCCTGGGTCCAGCAGGGGAGGCAGGAGCTCTCAGAGAAAACTAGGCGGGCAAAGCGGGCCAAGCCGCTGGGTGGGGATGACAGTCCCCAGCTCAAACCCTCGGACCTCTGGGTCTCAGCAAAGAAGGTTGGGGCTGTGCTCAACCGCGGGGTGCCGCGCTCCCCAGGGTTGCAGAATGGTGTTGAGGGCGTGCTCGCCCAAAAGTAGAGTTTCTTGGTGGCTGCGATAGTATTACGGGCAGAACTTGATGCTGAGCTGAGGTTTGGCAGTCGAATACACACAAGTTAGAGAGAGGATTTAACACCAAAAGGCGTAGATAAGTAGCCTAAAATGCGTCTGGTCCACTCCTTAGCAGGCGTGGGGAGCTGGGAGTAGAGGCGCACACGCGTGGGCACCGCTTTCCTAACAATGCTGGAGGTGTTGAGTCACACACACTCTTGACAGTTCAGGTCCGCTGAATCCGCATCAAGCCGCTCCGGAGTTCAGCACTTGATGCTAAAAGTTCTTTCGTTCTTTCAGGTGCCTCCCTCCCTTCCTTCCTTCCTTCCTTCCTTCCTTCCTTCCTTCCTTCCTTCCTTCCTTCCTTCCTTCCTTCCTTCCTTCCTTCCCTGCTTCTCTCTCTCTCTCTCTCTCTCTCTCTCTCTCTCTCTCTCTCTCTGTAGGTTGTTGGTTTACCTTGATCTACATCCGAATCTTCTCTAGCGGTCGGCACCAGGTTATCCCCTTTCCTAGCAAACTCTCCCGCCTTCTTCCTCCCATCCCCGAAAAGTTTGACTCCGGCTGGAAAAGGAATTAATGGATGTATCTGTGGGAAGAAACGGAAAGTGAATGAGTCAGGAGGGCCACCTTCGGCCAAAGGCCCAAGGGAAAGGAAAGAGGCCAGAGGCGTTTGGCTTTGGATTTGGTGGGGGGGAGAAGGTGGTGGGGGAGTTGCAGACTGCAGGAATCAGGGCGCGGACACTGGGCGTAGACCCCGTCATTGTTCCTGGCCAGCTCTTATCTCCCAGGAGCAAGTATCCTGTGTGCGCAGTGCATGAATGTATCTGGGCATCTCCGCGTATATTTATATAGCGAGTGATGCGAAAAGCAGGACTAGGCAAGGAGAGGAAGAGGGGGTGTGGGGGAGGGAAGACAAGAGAGAGCAGAGAAGAGAGAGGAGAGGGCGAGGAGAGAGAGAGAGAGAGAGAGAGAGAGAGAGAGAGAGAGAGAGAGAGAGAGAGAGAGAGATAGGACTTCCTCCCCGATCGCAAAGTGAAGTCACTTCCCAAAATTAGCTGAAAAAAAGTTTCATCCGGTTAACTGTCTCTTTTTCGATCCGCTACAACAACAAACGTGCACAGGGGAGCGAGGGCAGGGCGCTCGCAGGGGGCACTCAGGGAGGGCCCAGGGCGCCAGAGAGGCCGCACCGTGCTAATCTGAAGGGGCTACGAGGTCAGGCTGTAACCGGGTCAATGTGTGGAATATTGGGGGGCTCGGCTGCAGACTTGGCCAAATGGACGGGACTATTAAGGTAAGCAGGGGGTAGTGGGCTTGGGACTCGGGCCGACTGGGGCTGAGGGAGGACTGGACGCCGGGGTCCCGGAAGACGTGGCCGCTCACCCTTCCTTCCGCGCTCCGACTTGCGCGGTCTCCTCGGGGCGGGTGGCGAGTCCCCCCTTTCCGAGGAGGCCGACCAGCCTTCCCGCCGAGGGCGATCTATCTCTCACTCCTTGCGCCACAGTGGAGTCCCGCAAGCTTCCACCGCGCCGCACGCGTGGCTGCAAGACCCGGCAGCTGAAACCTGGGGAAGCGGGGTGCGGACAAGAGTCTAGGGCGGGGTATCGCCGGGTCGCTTCCCAACCGGCAACCGGGCGCCCTGGCCCCGGCGCCGGGCACTCGCCTGGCCGCCAGCTTCCTCTTGCCAGAGGCCAAGAGCAGCGCGGGCAGGGGCAGCATTCGTCGCTAGCTGGGGTCCCCAATCCCCGGAGCCAGTTACAGGGTTAGCTGGAGGTGGGGAGGGGTGCAAGAGAGTGTTGTCTGAGGATCCGGCTAAGGCGGCGGGTCCAGATGGAAGCCCCTGTTTACATGTCAGCCAGACTGGTTTCTCTTCCCCTCACACTGCTGCTGCCCGGCGTTCTGCCGACGCCGGTTGCCCGGACTAACGGCCCGCCTCGCAGCTCCTCCGACTGGGAATCTCCTGGCTCCGCCGCTGCCCTGAACCCCAAATCTAGCACTCTGTGCATGCGCCAGCTTCAAAACAAGGGTTCCAGGAGCTGTCCTCTCAGTAAGAATTAAACTCCTTTTTAACCACCCGCCTGCGATGGCTGGTTCTGAGCCCGTGGCCCGGGGCTGTCTTGTCGATTCCACCCCCTATCTGCGCCGCCCCGCCAGGGTCTAGGTTGCAAAGGGCAGCCCAGAAGACCCGTGAGTCTGGGTTCCCTGTCACGCTTCAGAACGACTGACTCTTCAGAAAGGGGGAAGTGGGGCTAGGAGCAGAGAAGAGGGACACCCCCTTACGTGACTAGCCTTAAGAGGATTTAGGAGAATGAATGAGACCAGACATTAGCTTCAAGGTTGCCATACAACACCAAGCAGGAGTTGGTCTGGAAAAACTATCAGGCTAGAGAGGTGGGGGACTGGCAGAGTCCGCCATTCCCCAGAACTCAGAGGAGTGGATTTCCTACCCATGACTTGATTGAAAGGAGGCTAAGGTGTTAGGCTTAGAGAATTCAACAGATTCTTATCTCCTGGGTGGGGGACAAAGTGTTTTTATTTTCTAAGTCCTCTCTCTCTCTCTCTCTCTCTCTCTCTCTCTCTCTAACATGCTGACTTAGGTAAAAGGCACCAACTGCAGGAACTTGAAAACAGATGAAATAACTGATTGGAAGGGTTTTTAAGACCATCTAATCGGCACGGTTTTATCAAACCGTGGGTGGGTGAGAGGCCTGCTCTAGAGACCTGAGAGTGGAGGTCACTGGCCCTTTTCACCTGGTTCCTTGCTTCCTGTTGGGGAGTTCAGGCAAGAGCCTACAGCCCCAGATTCAGTAACCAGATGCTCCTCATAGAACCTCCACATCCCCATTCAGAACACGGTCTACTCGCCCCCCCCCCCAAGACGCCCCTTGGATTCAGAAGGGTGGCAACATGGCTCCAGAGGCTTGGTGTGGACACTCTGAAGAGAAATGAAGCAATATCTCTGCAGTGTTCAGACCTCTAAACATAGGCCCTGAGCCTTGGAGGAAGCTGTGGTCTGTATACCCAGATGTGTTAACCTCGCTTTATGTACACATTGGGATGGGCATTGAAATCAGCCTTAGACCAGAAGTTTGGCACTTCATACCGAAGATGGGAGTGCAGACTCTTGTAGGATGAATGATTAGAGCTCACCAGCCCCTCCAAAGCCTCCCAAGGATCGCCTTGCTTCTCACCTGGGTGATCCAACACCGCAGCCACTCTAGGTCAATCTCTTTCTTTCCAAACTCTTCTGTATGCCAAGGCTCCGGAAGATTAGATCTTTAGTGTGGCCTTCAGCATTTTAGCTATGTAGATGCCGTGGGCTCCTGTTTACAGGTAACCTTTAGACTGGGGGATTGCAGCCCCCACTTACAGGATGGTCCAGTGTCACGCTTGCGATAATACTAGCATGTACTGGGTTGGAAGAAAGGTCAACCAACTTCTGATCTTGATGTATGAATTCACAGCTATTAAACTGCTTTGAGCCTCAATCTTCATAAAAAAAAATCCCATGGGACTGCCTTACACTTGTGTTTCCAGCTGCTGATCCACTAGCCCACTCTCCTGCCCTATGCTGACAGAGGTCAGAAGACACCAATTTGTAGACATAAACTCAGAGTGTGAGTTGCCAGACTGAACCACCTGGAGAAATCAGCTGTGAGTGATTCCTCCAATGCGATTTTATGCACCTGTGTGCATCTTCCTCAATCACCAAATTTGAAAATGCCGGTGGGGTCTGGGTGCCCAGGATGTACCTGGCTCAGGATGCCAGGGAAGTCTGGTTTTCTTTACAGCAGCGCTCACAGAGCCCTTTGGTGTTAGAACCCCCCCCCCATCATGTTGTCCTTCCAAATTATGTTCTCTACCTATCCAAGGATGTCTCTTGGGAGAACTCACAAGGGGAGCCTCGTAATCTGGTTGCTCTTCTTCAGTTTTAGACAAGTTAACCTGCGCTGTTAAACAACACCCTACTCCACCCCTGCTCCCCACAGTGATATTATCAGTGTTGGAAAGCACGTGACACTGCTCGCTGCTTGAAGAAATGACCTGGTTTCAAAACCCCGTCTTCGTTCTAGGCAGGCTTCCTTTGATCAGATTGATGCCATCTGTAGAGGCATGAATGTAAAGAGCCCCATCGAAGATTGGGTATGAACCAGAGAGGAGTCAGACCCGTGCAGAAAATTGAGAAATGAGAAAAGCAAGGAAGGAAGGACTCGGAGAAAGCCTGGGTTCACCCTCGTTTCTACTACTTACTGTGTGTGTGTCCTAGACAGGCTCTTTGCTCCCGAGTCTCAGTTTTCTCATCTGCAAAGTAGGTCTACAGTCGCAGTAAGGATGAGATAAAATCTGCTACTTTAGGTGGATGCGTGTTCACTGAACTTCGTCAGGGGTTAGAACTAGAAGAGGTTTTTTTGGTCACAACAGTAGAATATAGGTCTGAATTTATCACTACCCATATTTCATGACTTTGCTTTGTGTTTGTGATGCACTTCTCATGCCGGAGGCTCTACTTCATGTCATTGGGGGAAACAGCAATTGAATGGCTCTAGAGAAGGTGATAGACACACGTAGAATATGTTTTAGGGCTCACATGTGATGGTGCTGGAGCAGGCAGGAGAACCAGGGTAACGCTGCTAATAAGGAGTTGAGATAGCCCTTCTGGAGAACCACTAAATGGTGATAGAGGAAAGAGTGAAGTTGGGGTTGCAGCTGTGGACTCTGAACCAGAGGAGAGCCTTATGCCACGCAGAGGGCAGGCTGCTGCTCTCAGGGAGGAGAAACTTGGGAAGGAGCCCTGGGGAGAGGCAGTCAAGAAGGAGCACACCAAACAGTGACAACTTTGGCTTCTGCCCTCCAGGTGGGCCTGTCACTCTCCCACTACTCCTCCTCAGTATCGCCTAGATTCACAAGGACTCCAGGCAAACGAGATGGTCATTTTGTCCATCCCCATGCCCACGTGATTGCTCTCTGAAGTAACTACCAAGTGAACTCTTGCCACTGGAAAGCCTTCTTCTCCTACTATTCAGAGTTACAGATTTGCAGCTTTAGAGATTTGGGGAACGTTCATCCTGACACTTTCGCTTTTCCCGTAGGAAAACGGAGGCCCAGGACATGAAGTGGGACATGCAATATCACAGGGCGCAAAGTGAAAATTCGGGTTCTAAGGAAGCAGAGTAGTGCTCTTTCCACTATAGTGCAAGGGCATCATTTGTCACGGTTAAAATCATACAAAAATGCAGGAAGAGCTTCACACAGAGAAATCATGAAATAGCTGGCGCCTTAAACTGATGACACTCTGTAATTTGGTGGCAGATGTATTCTTCCTATCTTAAATTACATCTACACACACACACACACACACACCACCATCACCACAACAACCAACAACAGCAGCAACAACACCACAACAGCAACAAAAAGTAACAATGTCCAAAATTCTGGATAGGGTTGGAAAACACAACTGCTTTTCAAAATCAATCTGCTTTGACTGTATGCAACGCAAAAAAGTTTCCATTATCAAGAACTACCCAAAATATACCATTTTTTAAATAACCAAGAGGTCCCTCTATTGATGGTGGGCAGGTATAAAGAATGAATTTTTGCCTCTTTAAATAAAACACTCTCAGATATATTAGGACACACCTAATAGATCTGTTTTCTAAACAGGGAGGCAAACAGTCTTTAGTAACAACTTCATTAAATACGTTGTACGTATTTAAATTTTCAGTGTCTTCTTTAGTTTGAAGTTGAGCAGTTAGGTTGGTATTGGTTTTAAAAATTGTTTGGCTAATATCAAACCTTTCCCCCACCCCAGAAATATAGCATTAGTCCAATTCCCTCCCACTAAAAACAAAAAAAAATCTCAGAAAAATATTTGCATTAATAAACTTCCCCTTTTTCTACCTTAAACCTCATAAAAATATCCACAAACTAAAGTTTCGCAATCTAAAGTTTGATAGGCTTTCAGATGGGATCATTTGTCTTTCTGGATTTAGAATGGGAAGCCTACTGCTGGATTTTAGTTAGATGATTGGCTAAATGATGTTGGCACATAATATTTTTGTTTTGAATAATATGAATTTTTGAAGATGGAATTTAAAAGCCTGTCTACCTTTTTGTTTTCGTTGTTTATCTTGTGTGTGTGTGTATGACGTGTGTGTGAGCATGGGCACACACATGGAGATAATGGGATGACCTAGAGTGTTGGTACTCACCTCCCACCTTGTTTGAGATAGGGTCTCTTTGCTGTTAGCTGCTGTATACAACAGTCTGGCTGGCTCGGGGTCTTCCAAAGAATCTCCTGTTTTGCCTCCCATCTCGCAGTAGAGTCCCTGGGAGTAAAGACTTCTGCTTTGTCTATCTGGCTTTATATGTAACCCTGGGCATCAAACTCAGTTTCTCAAACTTGTGTGGCAAGCACTTTAACCACTGAGCCATCTGTCCAGCATGCTTTTGTTTGTTTGGGGGAAAATCTGTCTCAAACTTACCATGTATTTAAGGATGGTGCTGGACTTCTGAGCCCTCTGCTTTAACCTTCTGGGTGCTGGGATTACAGGAATGCACCATCATGCCTGGCTATAATACATTATTTTTAGTCATTACAAAGTTCTGCAGGTGTTTTTCTCTGCAGAAGGCTACACCCTGTTTCATTTTCTGTTTCTTTCATTTATGCCATATTCATGTTATTCATGTTAGTCACTTCATTAATAGATGGTGTTACCAAATGATGTCACTTAGTAATACAATTCGGGTTGTTTCTCCAGAGGTAATAAAAGGAATCATCATCCATTCCCCTTGCTGTCACTCCTGGGTCTCACATCTTACAGATGTAGCAATCTCTAGAATACCAGTATTCTGTGTGAAGTGGACACTGTCTGCTGACCAACCATATCAATGCAACTGCAACATTGCTGTGCAGAGTCAGACTTGGTGACCTGTCTGGGATCCTCAACTAGAGAATGAGCTGCGTGTGCCAATGGGATTGCTAGGTGTCATGGCAGCCCATGCAAGCAAAGGACAACTCAGACTGAACACACACACACGCAAAGATGTAATGAGAAGAGTTGCACGTGCAGTTTCTTGGCCCTTGCAAAGCACGTTCGCATGCTCCCTTGGCATAAGTGTATCTGGAAGCTGGCCTTGAGGTATATGGATAGACTTGCATATGGTAATATGATCAAGGGCTTTGGAGAGGAAATGCATTGGGGAGGAGGTGGAAAGATTAAATAGAAGTAGAATATGGAAAGCTTTAAATATTGTGATAAAGAACTCAGGTTTGAAAATATATACAATAAGAAATAATGATTTTTAAAAATTTTTATGATTATCTTCATAGCTGTACAAATCCCTTCAGTCAATGGAGAAGACAGGTTTTCAGAAACTCGACTAGAAGCTTCTAGTAAATCATCAGGACTAGGCAGCAAGTGTTGAGTTTGAGGAAGCAGAAAGGTCTGCAAGATGATCCTTACTAAGCAGGCTTGAGTGGGGGAGGGAAAATTCCATCGCTTTGGGTTTGATAAACATATGATTGGCCAAGAGTGGAGTGTTACACTTGCCTGCGTTCTCAACACTTAGCATGTAGAGACCGGAGTATCTCAAGTCCAAGGACAGCCCAAGACAGTGATTTCACAGTCAGACTGAGCTACATGCCAAGACCATATTTCAAAAACCCAAGGACTGTGAATTTGGCTCAGAGGTTAAAAGCATGTACAGAGTATGCACGGGACTTGATCGGATCCCCAAAACTGTGAAAAAATGTTTAAAAACATTGCTCGCTGCCTTTGCTCCCTCAAATATGACCTTTTGCCCAGTGTTCTGGGGAATCTCGCCATGAGCTATCTCTTTAATTGGGAGGGCTATCCTAGTGACAAGGGCAGCTCTTTTTAACAGTCAACAGATGGTGATACTGACCATGAAAAAGGGTTTTTTGCCTGAGACTCAAATCAAACTTCTATGGAAATTCAGAGAAGTGTGACCTTCTCTCATGAGGAGGTCTGGCCCATTGCCTCCATTCCAAGTGCTGACATTTCATCTGATCAAACCAAGATTCAGAGACTTTTGTCCCTCATCCCAGGAGGGGCTGAGACAGAAGGTAGAGCGCACTTCCACTTTCCAGCATTTTCAAAATCACTCGAACCCAAAGGCTTTAAGGTATTTCCTATCTTTAGGGAGCAACATACCTGCCATTTACTTTATGACCAAAATCTCAGAGTATGAAAGTTTTCAAAACCTCAAGGAAGACACAGACTTGAGTACTGTAGAATGATTTCCCAAGAGCAGGTCCATTTACTAGGTGGGAGCTTTGCATCCGAGGTCATGAAAGACCTTAGGTCACATTTCAGTGCTCACATGCAAGAAGCCTGAATTACGGGTGCCATGGGAGCTGTAACCTTGATTTTCTAGACACGTGTGACTTTCACAAATCTACTAGGATCTAACATACCAGACGCAGATTTTCTCAATCTGAATATTCACGGATTCATTGATTTTGTGTGGAAAGGAGACCTAGTCTGAAAGCAGGCAATTGTACCCTACCATTCATGTAGCAAAAAGGCAAAAACAATCAGGTTAATGTTAAAAATTACTCAGTTTCTAACTTGTCTTTATGTTGATTCTGTTATAATCCACAGAAGCATATGTTTGGGTTGAAATGTATATGTCCATAGAGTCATTTCTTATTTAGATACTTACCATTTCATTCATACTCAGTCATTTATTCATTCACCCAAGTTGAATAGTACTAGCAACGTCAGTGCTCTAGAAATGACCCGCCTCTGTCAACGGAAACAAGATGTCTCCACTTCTTGAGATTTTCTAGAGAGTAGAAGTTTCTCTACTTCCTTATTTTGAGTTCTGATGATCCGTGATTCCAAAGAAGGCAATGGCCATTTGGAGGGACTACTTATACCTAGATTAATGCTATGGAGACATTAGGCATAATGTCGCAAGGTGACAGCGGTGTAGAGATCCATGGCCCCTCTATCTGAGGTGATATTAGTATTTTATGTAGACATTTTTGGAAATCCAGAGCTTGAGTCAAGGAAATTCCTCCTTCTTTTTCTCCCCAGGTCTCCAATATCTATATTAACACAGCAAGTAAAGTAGAAAAAAAAAAAAGAGCCCCCTTTGACTCAGGGACAGAGTAGCATGGCCAAGGCGCTCTGCTTCTTCACTAGCACCACACAACAAACAGGCAAACTGGGAAGGTAAACGAGAGCTCTCAGAGACCGTGTTGTGTCTCAGACTTATTGTCAGGCCCAAAGACCACTTACAGACCAATAGAAAAAGACTACTTGATAGGAAGTGGACAAAGATACTAGAAGAAGAAATACAAATGAACAATCAACTTAGACTCTCAAGCCTGTGCCTATGTAAAGATCTTCAAACGAAAAGAGTGCGTCTCTTACCAGCGGGACCTAAGTGAACAGCGAGAAAGTAATAATGTGCCATGCTGGAAAGGGTGACTGCCTTACCCTTATCTGTGTTCATTCAGATACCTAAGATATAGCTACAAGATGCTTATAGCAGCAGCTTTATAACAGCAAAACATGAAAAATGATTGAAGTTTATTATCAGGATGGTACTAAATAAAGAGTAAAGGAGGATATGCACAAGAGGATGTCATGCCAATGTTAAATGGAATAAAATAATTCTTATAGACACTGATTTAGAAAGCTCTCACTGAAATATAGTGATATATAAAAATGAAAATGACGCCGGGCGATGGTGGCGCACGCCTTTAATCCCAGCACTTGGGAGGCAGAGGCAGACGGATCTCTGTGAGTTCGAGACCAGCCTGGTCTACAGAGCTAGTTCCAGGACAGGCTCCAAAGCCACAGAGAAACCCTGTCTCGAAAAACAAAAAACAAAATGAAAATGACAAGCTGTATAGTCAGTCCGTTTATGGAAGAAATCTAAGCACATGTGTTTATGATCTTTTTATGTCCAAATAATTTTTAGAGGTATATACAAGTTAAAACCAGGTACCCTTGAATATGAAAAAGCAGATGTCTCTCTTTCATATCATGAATTCATGGAACATAGTATTCCTTAATCATTAGTATATATTATTTTTACAATTTAAAATATGCAAAAAAATTAAAATGGTTTGTTGGAAATATATTTATAGAAGCCATTCTGACCAGAATGCACGGTCCCAGAGACTTGAGACCCCCTTTCTGTGACAGAGCGCGGCTGAGAATCCACATGCAGCATTGCTAGTCCTGGCTGCACCTCAAAGCAATTCCTAGCTCTTGGGCAAGTCCCCTGGCTTCTGCTACTCACACGCCATTTCTTTGTTTAATCTGTTCATGTGTAAACTGAGTTACAATGGCAACATTCTCTACCAATCCCAAAATTCACCCTGGCCAGGTTGTGCACTCCTGTGTCTGATTTTGGAGTGTAGGTGGCTGAGCCCTTTGACCTTCTTTCTGTCCTAGTATAGCTCTGAGATCTCAAGGTTAAGCTGTTCTATCAGGTGACGCCCAGGACCAGCCACCACTGGGCTGTTACAAGGTGCTTTGTGAGTTTCCGGGAGCCCTGTTTTCTCCACTGGCAATTCATGGGGCAATGATTTGAGCCCTGTGTATTGACACCATCTAAGAATAGGGCCCAACCCTGCACCGGGGTCTCAGACTCTTAAAAATTCAGTCTTGTTTAAAACCCCAAAACACATTTGGCTCCAAAAACCTTTACTCTGGACTTTTAAAAAAATCCTCTTTAATTGAAGGGAAATTGAATTTGTCTGGTTTTTATTCATTTACACTTAACTCTTAAGAAAACAATATTTTTTTGGGAACTTATTTGATGTCTAAGAAGAATGTTGAGTTTCTTAATGAGTTTTCTGGAAGGCTTTTAATTTTTTTCTGCTTCTTAAAACAGGAAGTGGTGCCGTGCTCTGGGCAAACATAATCTGCCCAGAAGGCCCCGGGTCGGTGTGAAGGAGTATCACTGGCCGTGTGTGGACCCCGTGGCCCAGCTAAAGCCTCTTTTCTTCTAGTCCTTACCTAAGATTGGATGCATTATTCATTTTCCACCTAAGAATCATAAAAACTTGGATAAGCAGAGTCTTAAGGGAAAAAAACCTGGTGGTTAATCTGCCTTTAGGCACTGATTTCTGGCCCTTAAGATATACTTAGCCTTGGTCCTTGTACCAATCCTATGGGGTCTGTATTGTTTCCATTTGGAGCAAGTGAGTAGCTTATTCAAGGTCATTTATTCAGGTAGAAAGGGGAAAGCTATTACGTGGACCCGATCCTGATTGCCTCCAAAGTTTATGGAGTTTAGTCAGTGTGAAAAATCACCAAACTGACATATGCGCTTCCACGTAGCTTAGGATTCAAAGCCTAACTCTTCTGCTTCCTTCTTTGTTTTGCCTACTGGTGTTGGATCCGAGGCTGTGCACATGTTCTAGGCAAGCACTTTGCCACTGAACAATAATCAAAGCAAGGGTTTTTTTGTTGTTTTGTTTTGTTTTGTCTTTTATTTGCTATTTGTTTTTAGCCAGGGTTTTGCTAAACTGTTCAGGTTGGATCTGAACTCGCTCTCTTGCCTAGGCAGGCCTAGAATTGTCAGTCCAACTGCCTGCACCACGAGGCTGAGCGCTCACCCACCTTGTGAGGAATGCATAGGTTCTGCTGTTTCTAGTCACCGGGACTTGTGAGCACAGCCCTTGCTGGTCAGAGTCATTCCACTGCTCATACTCCATCACCAATTATATAGGAAGACTTTAGCCCCGTGTATCCAGGAAAAAACCAGCCCAACTTTGTTGCAGGTGTGGCAGCAGGCAGGAAAGAGACAGACTGTGAAATTGCTGGGCTCTATTTTACCATAACGAGCTGCAGAGGAGAAACAAGGCAGGTTCTCTACTTGATAGAAAGCGAGCAGATACTTGGACTTGACCACGCTTCCTCTTCTGTCTCCCTCATTTGCTCTTTGTCCCCTCCTCCTCTAACTCCTGCTCTCCGCTTCATCCTCGTTCACTCCTGCACTCCCAAACTACACACAAACTTTAAGTAAGAGGACGGATTTGGGCAGTTATGGGAACACAAAGAAGGGAGTGTTCTGCGAAGGCTAAAGGAAACGGCTGAGCAAGGCTGACTCCGGGCTCCAGTTTCTCTTGAGCAGCGTTTCTTGTTATTTCAAGGCACACTGACTATAGCACATCCAAAGCCACTGCACATCAGTTCTTTTATCAGCCCAAGTGAGACTTCCTGTGGACTGGCCCAGCTTCCTGATAGATTTCCTTTTTCCTTTGGCAGAACAAAGAAAACCATAGCTCTGAGGATCCTTGGGAGCAAACATAATTTAGCACTACAGCATCTATTATTTTAAAGCTCCATTCTCCACGCCTAAGGCCAGATGCTCACCTTCACATTCTTCTCCCACAGCATTCTGTCAGCAGGTGGAAAGGCCCGTGTGAGACTGTCAGGGCTCAGGGGCCCACCTGAATATATCCTACTTGTGGTTTGATTTCATTTTTAAAACACAGAAAATGAAGGTAACTGTTTGTGTGCCTGTCTCGCCTCTCACAGCAAACTCTCGCACAGCGTCTGCTTGATACGCCCGCCCTTGAACTCTTTCAGATTAAGAGGGCATTGGGCAGAAAAGACAGATTAGGTCTCAAGATTCAGTGCCTTGGGAAGTGAGAAGTGGGCAAATCGACCATCAACATAGATTCTGGATCTATATCCCCTAAAGGACACATTCCATAATAAATGTGGTTCCCAGAGTGAAGGCACTGGGGCTTACAAGGACTCTGATCCTTAATCCGGTTCCATTCCTGACCGCTGTCATGCTCCAGATGAGGAACTGGGAAGGACACCCATTCTGTAGGTACCACTTTGAGCAGCTAAGCAATCACATTACAAAGGTGTGCTTTTTGTTAATGATAATCAGTGTCTTAGAACAGGAAAATACTCACACTGGCATCTACTCTTTGGCATGAGCATCTCAAGAAGAGCAATTCATTGTGGTTAAGTGATATGAAATTCTTTTAGCCCAGTTCTTCATGGTAACAGCTCTAGAAAGAAACAGGTTGAAAGGATGTTCTTCAAAGAACAAAATAATTCAGATACTCTCTGGGAAGAAGAGCGTGGGTGAAGGCGTGCATCTGCGCTGGGGTAGCCAGGGTTGGTGATACCAAGTGGAAGGAGGAGACTTGAGTCATCAGCATTTTGGTTTCCAGATACTTCAGTCTGCCTCCGTCTTTGTACCCAGGTCCGATACTGTCAGGCCTTCTAGAAAAAAAGGCCCCTGAATTCTCTTACAAAATTCCCTTTAGCCCTTGACACACTGTAAAGAACTGCTCAGATATGACTCCATCTTCCTCCATAATAGAGTCCACAAATTCCATAATGAAATCTTACTCAGCGAGGATCTTTAGGGCACCCCTAGAGGGTCCAAGGCTTTAGGGACACCTGTACTTCCTGTATTTCCAAGAAGATAATGAATATCCTCTTCCTCTGCTTCAGGAAAGGGGCATACAAACCATCTTTCCCAGAAAGCTTTGGGGATAAATCCTGCGGTTTGGGTTTGCTGCTCTGGGCTGCTAAGCTGTTCCTTCTGGAGGTCACAGATCTGTATGGATTGTCCGAGTCTGCACTGTAGTGAAGGAAACAACACAGCCCACTCCCTCACCCCCACCTCCCCACTCTCCCTGCCTTTGACCCCCAAGAGTCTTGTGGACCAGCCATTCTCAGGCAGTGGGGCCTGCCCGAGTTCGTTGCAATTAATCTTTTTCTTCCCATCAGTGTGGACTGGGTTTGACCCAGACTCTTCCCTTCCCAGAGCACCCTCTTAAAAAATTTTTTTAAAACCCTATGTGTATTTCATGGGAAATTTCACACGCCTGTTTCTGATTCATTTTCAATTAAAGGCTCAAAATACTGGTTTTGTAAGAGCCCTTTGATGATTCTGAATTTTGTTGGTTCATTCTTTCGGTCCTCCTAAATGTCCATAGAAGTTTATTAAATGTCACTCCCACATTTGCATGCTTAATTGTTACAAAATAATTGGAAACAGGAAAGGCTGTTTTATTACTGTGCACAATGCAAGAGCATTTATGGGGTGTGGAGAAAGAAATGTCTTAGAGATGAAAAATAAGGGCAGAGGTGAATGTCTTATAGTGAGGTCTAGTGGGGTCTCAGCGCTCAGAATTTTCTGGAAGGGAGAAGGGGGTGTTGTAAAACACACAAGTGTCTCCTACTTCATTCAACTGGAGCTCATGGGCACTCATTGAGCTAGGCAGTCTCATCAGAGAGGGAACAGGTTAGACTGGCCGTTCTGAGATACTAATTTTAACGAGTTTTAAAATTCCTTCTGATTAGAGGGAGTTAGAGGTCTGTAATCGCCACAACCCTCATTCTTCATTTCCTTCTTGGTCATGAGGAACATGGGTGGCAAGCCCGTCCAGGTACACCTCTGTACGAGCTCTCTAGCTCTCATAGAAGTTTCTGGAGTCTATGTGTCTGTCCTCTAAAAAACTTAAGTGAGCCCCAGGTTTTGTGCCTGGTCTTGCTTAGGCCAGCTGGGTGCCATTGGACAAGCTAGTCTGTATTTCTTAACTTCATTTTTTCTGTCTGCACAAAAGAACTGAGACGAGCAGAATGTGCTCCTTGCCCTGTGGACTTGGTAACAGTCTGGAGAACTGAGTTGCTGTGGGTTTCTTGAAGAAAAGCATCGATTCATAACTCCAGTTCGAGTAACTACCAGGTTGCTGATTTGGAGGATATTCATGTTGCCAGGGGTATGCCAGACTCGGAGCCTCTGTTGGACTCTTCAGAGAGAGAGAGAAGAGAGAGAGCCTGCCCACTTCTCTTTCTTGTGAGGAACCCCCTACTAATATTCTGTCAGTTGAAGTTTGAACATGTAACTTCGTGTTCACACAATGCAATGCGCAAACAATGCCGTGTGCGGTCGAGTTACTTCTTGCCTAAGAAAGGTGATGCAAATTCTTAGTGGAATTGGTAGAGGCTTACTGTAGTGTTTTGTCAGATACCGTGGTGGTGACAAAAGCATTTTTTGAAAATTTGAAGACTGAGGCTGGGGAGATGATTCAGTAAAGAGAGTGGTTGCCATCCAAATGTGAGGACCCAAATTTAAATCATCAGATTTCGTATAAAGCTGCCTGCAAGAGTGCACATCAATAATCCCGGTATTCCTATAATCATGTGAGAGACTGAGACGTGGGAGCGAGTCCCCAGAAGCTTCTAGGCCAGCTAGTCTGTCATACACAGGAGCAAACAAGGGGGGACCCTGTCTAAAACAGGATGGAAGACGTGGACCGACATCTGAGCTTGTTCTCTGACCTCCACAATCATTCTATGTCATGAACACACATGCAACACACTCCACACACACACACGATTTTTAAGCATTAAGGTTGAATACCTAAATTCAATCCCACTCGTTTTTAGTTGTGTGATCATAGGCTGGACACAAACTTTCTTCTCAGTTTCTATCTGCAAAGTAAAGATGACAATGATAATAACAATTAATATTACAATAGCACTTTCTACCTGCATTATTAAGTATCAGACACAAAAGATACACGAAGGAAAGGTACTTTGTCATTGTTGATCGTGGCTGTATATACCTTTAATTCCCACACTGAGGAGTGTGAGGCAGAAGAACTAAGTTCCAGGCCAGGATGAGCTACATAGCAAGGACTTATGTCAAGAAAGAGAGAGAGAGAGAATTTTATAAACGTAAAGAACACACAAGTTATACTATTTTCCTCCTGGTCAGCATTTAAATGTAACAACAAACGTTGCTCCCCCACCCCTGGCACTAAAATTTCCAAAAATGGTTGAATTTGGTTGAATTGGCCAATTAGCTACTTAACTCATATCTCTTTGTTCACATAGACTTCATCTCTAGCAGTGCACCCCACAGATCAAACGTTCCTTATTCCTCTTTTCCCTCCCTTGTATCCGGCTATTGTTTTGGTTGTGAAACTCCCAACTCAATCAATGGGGTTTTTGCGTAAAAAGCATAAAGAGATGGCAGGATGTGACTGTGGACTCAGGAATTCCAGGCTTGTGCTGTTGATAAAGGGACTCATGTCAAACAAACAAAAGCGAAGACCGTTAGAGAAACAGCCAGTCCAACCTGAGCTGCGTAGACCCATTGTTTTTAGGTTTATGTCTGCCTTTCTAGAGCCAGGACATCCTCACCTATAAAACACATGACCTTTCCAGAGCATTCCCTCAGAAGAGTCGTGAAATCCTCCTTTTTGGCTGACCAGATGCTATCTAGGTGCCTCGTCCCATTCTCCTGGGGCCTCTCTTCTCAGTATCTCCCCAACCCTATTTTTTTTTTTTTGTTGGGGGTCAATGTCGGGAATAACGGTGGCCCTCACCCAATGAGCCCAAGGAGGGTTGTCTTTACTATCGCGGCCTTCTCAACACTTTAAGAAGGTCACATCTCTGTCCTGGTGTTGCACTAAGCCACCAAATATGATGATGTCATCAGAGCTGGTGCGAAGAAGAAGAAAGTTTGCCCCACCCTACCTGGACTGAATTAATCAAATGGAAAGGTGGGAAATTAAGTTTCCTCTTTGCATCTTAAGCATTGTGCGTGTATTCCAGTCTGAAACTAAGAACTCCTTGGGTCCTTTTCTGTGTAGGGTGGAACTACTGCATGCATTGACTTTATTCCTGACCGACGGGAATGACATTTCCAAGTCCATGTAGCTGAACACTGCATTGTTTGGCCACTATATCCTGTCGTCTTTAGAAACTACTGTTAGAGCAAGATCAGGCCTGCTGCCTTTCTCTCCTGGAAAATAAAACAAAGTTATTCTCCAAATATATATACCTCATTGGATGAACATTCGGCATTTCCCCCAAAAACCTGAGATCAAAGGTAAAAAGATTACTAAATATCACAATTACCAAATACACACACATACACACACACACATACACACACACACACTTCAAATTAGAAAAGTCACATCACCCAATGGAAGCAAAGGTAGTCTTTTAGAATTCTTCTGTTAGATGGTATCAACTGTTTTATAAGGTTTAATTGTAGACAGTTTCTGATAAATACAATGTCCTAAATCTTTACCGTGGCCCATGTCGCGCCCAGATATTTACAACAAATTCAGACAGCTAATATATTGATTTCTGGTCTTTTCAGAAACATATTCTTGGGTTCTATCTGAGTAAAGGGGTTATATTTGATAGTTCTGTGTCTGGTGGTCAAGTACTTAAGAAAACAGACTTGTACAGGTAAAGAATTGTTTGGGCTTATAGCCTCAGAGAGTCTCAGTCCTTCCTAGTGGAGAACCATGGTAGAGTTCTTGTCATTGCAATTGTGTGGTGATGCTTCCTTGCTTCAAAGTGGACCAGGAACCCAAGAACATTCTACAGTCAGGAATGGGGCTTTAGCTTTTGAAGACTTGTCCCTCAGGACTGACTGCCTTGAGTCATCATTTGCCTCCCATAATTTCCATATTTTCCCTAAATGTCACAATCAGCTGGGAAAATGAGCCCTCAGAACACAAGTCCACAGGGGGCATCAGGCAGTTAGCTTACACCAGGGAGCAATATTCCTTCTAAGGTGCTATAAGAAAATCAAACATATGGATTTTAAGTTATGCATGATTAAGAAACTCCCCTAGAGATATGACTGCTGGATGCACCTTTTTGGGAAGGGAAGGGAGATTGAGCTATAGTCTCACTTATAATCCTGGATAGCATGGAACTTGCTACATAAATTAGGTTGGCCTCAAACTCTCAGTTATCCACCTGCCTCCTGAGTTCTGCCATTAAAGGCACAATGCATCTCTGATACATTAAAGCCATTACACACCCCTGAGCTCATGGGATTAAAGGGACAAAATACATTTTAAAAGAAGAGATTTGGGAAACCTCATTAGTGTTTCTGAGCCTTCTTGTCCCTGTCTTGGAGGCCAAGACAAATGGAAGATTAAGGCCCTTGTCTTTATTTGTTGTCCAAATGAACCTTCTGTTAGAAGGAAGATGCCCTGTTCTTTCCCCAACCAATATGACAGTGAGAGTGGCTATACTGAGATGTGAGATGACCCTAATGCAAAGAAGGATTTTTTTTTGAGATAAAAGTAATTTTTTTTTTTACCACAGAGCCCAGGATAGCCTCGAACTGTTGGTCTCTTGCCTCATCCTGTCCAGTGTTGAAACTGTAGGCGTGTACCACCGCGCTCAACTCAAGGAATCACTTTTTAATCCAATTTAATGTAATTTTAAATAATACCAATAAAATTACTGTCCAAACCACCATCTTAAACTCTGGGTTGAGTCGGAAGGATCTGCTTACATGCGTTCTTTTTATGAGCAGTGGCTTTGTTGTGTACACGGAGATCGGTGCTTCCATTAATCCTTTTGTTATTGTTGTCTTATTGCTTTCTGAGACAGTCTCTTGTAGCCCTGTGATCTCAACCACACTATGTAATAACACTGACCTTGAAGTCCTGGTTCTTTTGTCTCTGTCCCCCATTACAGTTGTGAGCCACCAGGCTTAACTACCGCCATTACCCTATGATGAATTTCAAAATGAGGTGCAGTTGATGTTCAGTGTTGCCCGGTTACCATCCATGCTGGCCTGGTTTCAACAACCAAATCTCTGCTGACCACTAAAAATATAATACTCGTTTTTCCCTTGTGTGATAATGGAGGCCATAGAAGTTTACCAAAAGGGTATTTACAAGTCATGACTGAATGTGTACTCGATTTGTTAAAGAACAATATGGGTCTTGGTATATACCCTCTTGTTGGAAAAATAAGGTTGGCCAAAGAGTAGCCCTTACATAACACAGTAACTTTGGTTTCCTCTTTGAAAACTACTGGCATGGACCCAAATTCTTCTTAAGGTTGTTTTCAGCTTTAATGCTTTCTGCTTTATGCCACCATGAAAATATGATTTCCTATTGCGTAGGGCTCCATACTCTTAACAGATGGTTTGTTTCTTTAGTTCCCACATCTCTGTAACTCTTTGTAAGAGGACTTCTCCTTAACTACCAATGTGAACAAAGTAACTTAATTTGAGAAATAACCAGCTGGATGGTCCAGGAAAGTCAATTTCCCTCTAGAGTATTCTTTCTAAACCTATTTTGTTTGGGGGTGCCTTGGTTTCAAAGATGTGTATTCTTAGTATCCCAAGAGGTAAAGCAACTTATCTATAGCCTTACTGCCCTGTCCCGTAGCTAATGGCATTATGGATGCCATGCTGTACTTCGTAGAGCTTTGGAATCATCATCAGATTAAACCTTCCATCCTTCTCCTGGAAACATTTGGCCTCATTGCTAAGTTCCCTCCCTTGATGAGACCCATGGTGGCTTTTGGATCGTACATGTTCAGGTCCACGTCATTGTGGAGGCCAATTCTGTGTCTATCACTGCATCTCTAGCATGAACTTGTGAGTCGGGTTGTTTAAAACGAAAATGGACAGACTCTTCCAAGAAAATGAGGTTGAGTTCCCCTGAGGTCTAACTACCTTACAAGTTTTGAGGGTGGTGGACTGTTGTGGTCCTGATTCATACCAAAACCACCCTCCAGGAAGAATAAAATGCACACCTGCCCACAGGTCACAGCGAGTGCCCAGGGTCGAGCAGCCTCATCCTGGTTACTTGTAGGATTTAGAGCGGTCCCATAGGTTTGCATTTTTACAGTAACTTCTCCTGCCTTGAAATACTTTCCCTCCGTCCTTCTCAGATTATGTGCATGAGGTAAAGACGCCATCTTGTTTTCGGGGTCTGGATGTTTCTTTGTAAGGCTTGCTCTGAGCTCTGGGAGGGCCTGGACTTTGCCAGTTTTTCTTTGTGTCCTAAGCACATGACATGTCTTTATGTATTCCCTGAATGGTTTCCATGTGCCAGAAACCAAGGTACAGTAGTAAAAAGGATAGCTGTAGTTCCTGCTTTGGCAGAAGTTATACTCAAGCTGAGCAAGCAGGTATTTAGCCCTAAGGGTTCTGTGTGAAAGGGGAACTGGGGAGTGCCTCAGAGTCTGACATGGGGACTTAACCTAGTCTCAGAGGTCAAAGGTTTCCCTAAGGAAGTAACATTTGTGCTGAACCCTGAATGATAAGCGGGAACAAGTATGAAAAAGAGCAGGCTTTTGATAAGTCTTTGCTAATGACTGGATAGATGAAACGCCTGCTTCACTCCGTGGCCACTCCAGGCCCTGCTAAATTAGGTCTTAAAAGCTTAGTCATTCTAACCATGGTCCTGTCATGGCACTATCTGTGTGGCCACAAGTCGTCCCCTTAGCCATTTTTATATTTGATAAAGAAAAGTAGAGAGTAATGAAGAATATTTGAAAAGACTATTATCCTTGAAGGTATTATCAGACAGGTGTTTTACTAAGACCTAGAGTGACTGTTTAGACCCCTCTAATTAGACTAGCACATCTATAAACTTCAAGGGTAGGATAATTTTGGATAGTTGTCTTCTGCCTTAGAAGATTCCACCCTTGTTTCAGCTTACTGTATCTCCCAACTGGTAACGTCAAGACTTTTCTGGGAAGCCAGAGTTCTAGAACATTCATTCACTGGCTTTGACAAGAACCTCTCTTTAACAGGGCCTGGATCTCCCCTGCCTTAGGTTTCCTCAACTGCAGATCATGGAGATTCTGCCAATGATAATTTACCTCAAAGTGATGTTGTAATGAAGATGGCAGTAAAAGCATTTTGCAAGATCAAAAAAGAAAAAAAAAAAAGGCTTCCTAGCAAGCATGAGGCATGCTATCTCTATCTAGTGTTTGCTAGAATTTCAGGGGAAACTCTCTGATCTAAAAGTCTAAAGAGATACAAGACTGGCATTGGCTTTCAAGATCTTTTTGGAATTTCTGTGCCTTTTACCTCAGTATTATTTAAAACAACATTGGCAGAAAGACTCAGCAATGTTGTTGCTGATGGTGTGGTGTTGATGTTGGTGTGGTGTTGATGTTGGTGTGGAGCTGATGTTGGTGTGGAGCTGATGTTGTGTGGTGCTGATGTTGTGTGGTGCTGATGTTGTGTGGAGCTGATGTTGTGTGGTGCTGATGTTGTGTGGAGCTGATGTTGTGTGGTCTTGATGTTGGTGTGGAGCTGATGTTGGTGTGGAGCTGATGTTGTGTGGAGCTGATGTTGTGTGGTGTTGATGTTGGTGTGGAGCTGTTGTTGTGTGGAGCCGATGTTGTGTGGTGTTGATGTTGTGTGGTGTTGATGTTGGTGTGGTACTGATGTTGTGTGGTGTTGATGTTGTGTGGAGCTGATGTTGGTGTGGAGCTGATGTTGGTGTGGAGCTGTTGTTGTGTGAGGCTGATGTTGGTGTGGTGTTGATGTTGTGTGGTGTTGATGTTGGTGTGGTGCTGATGTTGTGTGGTGTTGATGTTGGTGTGGTGCTGATGTTGTGTGGTGTTGATGTTGGTGTGGAGCTGTTGTTGTGTGGAGCTGATGTTGGTGTGGTGCTGATGTTGTGTGGTGTTGATGTTTGTGTGGAGCTGATGTTGTGTGGTGTTGATGTTTAGGTGGAGCTGATGTTGATGTGGTGTTGATGTTGGTATGGAGGTGTTGTTGTGTGGAGTTGATGTTGGTGTGGTGCTGATCTTGTGTGGTGTTGATGTTGGTATGGAGCTGTTGTTGTGTGGAGCTGATGGCTGATGTTGTGTGGTGTTGATGTTTATGTGGAGCTGATGTGTGATTTTGATGTTGGTGTGGCGCTGATGCTGTGAGTTGCTGATGTTGATGTGCAGCTGATGTTGGTGGTGTTGATACGTGGACCTGATATTGGTGTAGAGTTGATGCTGTGTGCAGCTGATGTTGGTGTGGAGCTGATGTTGGTGTGCAGCTGATATTGGTGGTGTTGATACGTGGACCTGATATTGATGTAGAGTTGATGCTGTGTGGTGCTGATGTTTATTGTGTGGTATTAATATTGTATGATGCTGATGTTGGCCTGGTAATAATACTATGTGTTGCTGATGGTGTGCAGCTGATGTTGGTGGTGCTGATGCTGATGTGGAGTTGATATTGGTGTGGTGTTGATTCTGTATAGTGCTGATGTTGGTGTGGAGCTGATATTGGTGATGCTGATGTTGGTGTGGTTCTGGTGTTGATCTTGGTAGAGTTAGTGCTGGTGTGATGCTGAGCACAAAGAAGACGTCTAGCTCTACTTTCTCATCGAGGCTATATGGATTCCATCCATGATATGCATTTTCCCAGTGAGAGGAGCTAAGGTTCACAAAACTCAAGCAACTGACCAAAGAATTTGCAACTAGTAGGGTCTCTCTGATCCCAAAGTCCTTGCTCACAACATGTGTGAAACAGTTTGAGCTTTTCAGAATAAGAGCTCTGAGTTGCTAAGTGATGAAACATATACTATTAATTATATATTTGGAATACACAAGTGTTAACATTAGTGGGAGTTTATTTTTGCAATTCCTCTGGCCTTCTGGTGTTTCCACATTTCTTCACCCCTTTTCTTAACTGTATTGCTCTCTTGACGTTTGAAGAAAGGAGGAAAAACTATTTTCACAACTGTCCAAGTAGAAAATGACTTACACAAAAAGTAGCGAGATCCACAGAGAAGGACTGGAACTGAGTCATGCCATTTGCTGAAAAGCTGCCATAGAAGCCTTGTGGGTGTGCCAGGACGCTGCTTACGTTTTACCAACAGTGTCTTAAACAATCACCAGGGTCCCCTTACATTCCCTAGTCCCCACCTACCTCATTCTCCTGGATGATCTAGTGAGAAAATAGCACTTCTGGCTTCTTGCTGTGGAAACAATAGGTTTGGCCGGTGCCACTTTCATTTCCCCACTAGGGAATCTGAGAGATGACCTGATTGAATTCTACCCGCAAAGGTCATGCTTTGAATTCAAGGCTGGGGGGGGGGGGGGAAAGTGAAGAAAACATTTTGCACTGATATCCCATGTGTCCCGAGCACACTGGGGCCTCCCCTTGCTGCACTGCGGTCTGCTGATAAGGATAACATGGAGGGCAAGTGGCACATTTCCAGGACAAAGGAAAGTCTTTGATTTATTGTTTGAAAGAATCCACTGTCCACACAGGAGCAGGGTTAGTGAATGAGATGTGGATGAGAGAAAAGGCGAGGCTGTCTAGGGGTAGAGTGGGACAAGAAAGGCCCACCAGACTGCTTGGGAGTGCCATCTGGGGAGCATTTGCATGGTCAGGAGGTAGAAAAAGGTCACTGTAGTTGATGGTGTACAGAGGGCTTGAGAGTCAGGCCGTTAGAAATGGAGGCTCATACTCGGTAGAAGAGCAAACCTGGTTCGCACAATGCAACCCATTTGGGAGTCATAGCCAAAGCTCCAGGAGGTTTAGAGAAGTCGATCTGGTTTTGACTTTAAATTCAAGACCTCTGCTCGCCCCGCCTCCTCCTAGTCAAAACGTCAGAAAGGGCCTGGTTTCCCTTTACAGAGTGCAAAATAAACAGACCCTCAACAGTGGAGAGGGGCCCATTTCCCCAGCCCCTCATGCCAGAGCTGGAGGTGGGGGCCATGGGGAGCAGCAGTTTTTCTTCTGTCTGGTTAGGATTTGGCCATTGATTTTCATTTTCTCCTACCTCTGTTTTCTAGAAGCCTGCCTCTGCAGAAGCACGGGAATAAGGGAGATCATGGGGCGCTCTTGCCAGACTTCAAAGGGTGTGGAGTTTTCAGTCTTGAGAGTTTGGGAAGGCGGTTCCAAGACTAAACGCTGTAGGGTGGGGGTTGAACCCACCCTCTAGGCCAGGATGGCAAACTCCAGCCTCCTGGCTGTGTTCTCCCAGCCTAGGAGAATGTCCAGCCCTGGGCATCTCTGGGTCAGCTGTGGTTAGCCTGGCCACAGGGCCTTGCATTCCTTTTGGTCTTAGCTGGGTTTGGGGTGGGTGTGACCAAGGGTTTACTCTGGAGAAAACGGAGACAAAGCGTCTAAATTGGGCAGAATCTTGAATCTAATGACTTGTTTACCATCGTGTGTGCTTTTTCCAGGGCAGGGAGGGGAAAGAGGACAGGGTGAGCACTCACTGTGGGCATGGGCTCACTGTGGGCACGGGCTCACTGTGGGCACTTGGCACACCGTTGTTTTTCATTCGGAAGGGGTAGGACAGGCAACCCCAGTGCGGCAGCTAGGCACCCTTCTGGAAGGCATTGGCCAAGCAAAGAGGTGCACTGTGTAATTTTCCAAGGCGGGAAGAAGCAGTGAGACTTCTGCCTCTGCCCATGGTTCGGCTTCCGGGAAACAAACAGCTCTCCTCAAAGAAGGCCCAGTTCCACCACATGAAAGGCCTTGCTTCCTCCCACTTCAGCTTCGAGCCACCCAAGAGAGCACCCTCTTCACCCCTGCTCCAAGTGTAGCTCAAGCTCAAGGACCCAGTCAGGAATGAACACCTGTGATGTGGCTAAGGAACAGGTTCCTGGTCCCAAAATGATCAGCAGAGGAGTCCAACAGATCAATAGTGGTCCCTGCCACCCACCCCACCACCAGTATTTTATTATTTTATTTTATTTTATTTTATATTTTACTTAGTGTTTGCTAAGTGTAAAACACTCCAAAAAAAAAAAAAAAGTGTTCGTCATAGTTAGGGGAATTGTTCTTACTAATTCTGGAAGTTCTCTTGAAGCTCAGGCATATAACTTCCAGGACACTTAGAGTTTACCCACCAAGCGAAGAGTGAGGCTGAGGACACTAATGTGCTATGCCGGGCTGCTGAGGAGAATCCCTTCGCTTCTTTTGCTAGTCTATGAGGGGCGTCTTACCATGAGTGCTCTCTGGTGCTGAAACTGAGACTTGGCAAGGTTAAACAGTTGCCTCGAGGTCATTCAGCTGCTCTGTGTGTCATGTCCTATCCCCTTTGCTTTCCATCTGAACAGCTTGACAAAGTGAGACAGTAGTAACCCGTGTGGGCCTCAGCCTCCTCAAGCTGACAAGAGGGTACCCTAGGATGCGGTCTACGGCCTCTCCTGAGTGGTTTCAACTGGGTGTGGCTGATTAGAAATTGAGCTTCAAAAGAATGAGGTCTAGCTCGTGAGGAGAGGAGCTTGGCTGCACCTGCTTGTTGTCCAAAAGTCCTCCAGATGTAGATCGACTTCTAAGGTGGTGCTAGGGATTCAGGAGCAGCGTACATGGGAACCCTCGGGCCTTTTTGCTTGGGAGACCTCATGGACAAGGGATCCCTAGGAAACCATATTTGCAAAGGAGAAAGATCCAATTAAACACAGCACCAGTCACACTGAAATACATAACCCTACAATAGCTAGCATGTAGTTCAAAAGTGCTAGCATGTCTGTGGATGCATCTGGATGCTGAGAGGTTGGGACTGGACAAAGAAGGCTGCCCGATGGGATGGACTTGTATGGCTATTCTAGCTCCTGCCATGCATGGACTGTGTGGCCTAAGCAAATCCTTCAGCTTCCACAGTTACTCAAGCTGCGGGCATGGGGGTGCAGACATTGTTCCCTAGACTATTCTGAGGTGCCCACAAAAGCTGGCATCTCCAACCCACTGGACTACCACGTCCTTCCCTTTCCCTCTGCTGCCAGAATATGACTAGCGGGAGGACCAGCTCCGTGCGGGAAGGAGGGGGTGGCAGGATTCCCACTCATTTCCTGCACCTGGAGGCAAGAATAGAGGCCATTCTTCTGATGACTTATTGTTGAGCGCTTTTGTTTGCTTTGTTTTTCCCTTCTGAAAAGAAACTTCCATATTTTTCAAATTGCAATCGTTTCTCTCTGCTGTTCACCCAGCTCACTACCTTGCGCCTGGCCGCTAGCTGGGTAGATGTCAGTGAATGGCAGCAGACTGTATTTATTTAGCCCTGCCCAGCTAGCTCCTCAACAACGCAATGCAGCCAGAGTGGAACAGCTGAGGGTCGACTCAGTGGAAAATCCAGAAGCGCAGATGTGGATCCAAATTGGGCTGAAAAACCTCCTGAGATCAGGCTTTCTTGAACTTCCTGCTTTTAGCTTACCCAGTGTGTTCAACATAAACGAACTTTCGGTATTTTGAAACTTCCGTTTCTGATCTCAGAACCTGGAAGTAGAGAGCTGTTGTGAACATTTCCACAAATTTTGTCATGGTTCTTCTGGAAACCGAGTTGAACCCAATAATTAGGGAGCTTTAGAACTCGCTACTACCCCAGCAGTCTGCCTGTGTTTCTGGGAGGAGGAAGAATGGCACTTTACTCCAAAACGGCTGGGGTTGGAGACCTTTGGGACAGTGTTTATTTAGGTGCTGGTCCTGTCACTTTCAGCATGTGATTTAGTATCTCAGAGCATTGGTTCTTCATCAGTTAGGTGAAGAAAATGTCTCACGACATGATCAAGACCAAGTATTGCGTGTGCTTTATTTTCTCATGTATGTGCATATGTATATATGTAAGTAGGCACACATTTCAATAGATACTAAATACATATGCATATATTAAATATTTGTCAGCTTATCTATAGCTTGAATACCTTTCTTAGGACTCTCTGGCTGACAGTTTCTGATACTGTGACATTTAGGAGCTGTTGAAATCTAAGCGGTGGTATGGCTTCCATCTGTACTGAGAGCACAGGGGTGGGGAGACCAGCTAGTGACAACCGAGACTCACGTAAACTGTGCAGGCAGAATCCCATCTACACTGGCCCTTGCTCCTGGGGAATAATGCTGGGCAGACAGGAGAGCTGGAAAGCCAGGTGCTTTAGCAGAATCCTCAACAGTAACCAACCGAAATGAGCAAGAGCTGTGAGGGACGAGGAGGAGGAAAGAGGCAAAGGCAGACATTGAGAAGGAAGGTGAAATTCTCTGAGCTCCTGACCCAAGCTGCTCAGAACAGCCCTTAAGGAAGTTCACCCTGGGTATGCCGGACCCAGAATGTCTTGGCTTACTTAAAAACAAATAAACAAACAAAGAAACGAACTCATTAATTGTGTTGCTTTTCTTAAAGAAGTTTCTAAAAAATAATTACTTCCAAAATACTTTCTCACTGCATTAAATTTTGTATGCAATTTGAAAAGCAAACAAAATCACAACAGAAAAATGTAAAAAGAAATGTTCTTGCAACCCAGATAACAATCTATTAATGTTTTTGGTGTATTTCCTAACAATCTCCTCAATGCAAATATATAGACATACATGTCTAATTTTAATATATTCGGAATCAACTACTTTGAAATCTCTTGTTTTCTTATTATTAATTGTGGACGTTTTCCTGTATCAGTGAATATTATCCCCTGTCACGATTACTGATAGTTGTGCACTTAAACTATAAAATTAATAGGTAAAGGTTCTGAGGTTTTGTTTTGTTTTTCTTTTGTAGTGCCTGGGGAACCCAGGTCTTTAGCATACTAGACAATCACTCCATGAGGAGCTACATCCTAGACGAGTTTTGAGTGGCATGTGTTGTCCTGGGGCTGTTCTGGCTTCTGGACCTCGGACAGAATGCTGAAGCCAAGCTAGACATCTTGATATTTTGGTTTAATATTCGGTGTAAGCTCTAAAATCCATCCTCATGACCTGTAGAAAAGGTGACGTTATGGAAGTCACAAAGTCCCCTAGAGTCATAAAACCAGAAACCCTGGACGAGGCAGACTGGGCCTTAGCTCATCTCCTTGTGTTTCTTAATGCAGCCCAGATGGAAGCTGGGCTGAGAGCAGACTGGGGGCCAGCCTGCTGGACTTGATCTGATATGTCAAGACACAGCATCTCCGAACTGCGTGCTACCAGGAGGCCTCTCGCATAGGTGCTTGATTCACACACATCCGCGGAGAGCAAGGCCTAGTTACAGAAGACCTGATCTTCCCCTGTCCTTGTCAGGCTCCCAATCCCTGCACAGTGACTCCTGCAAAACTTTCATCTCAGGGCAGCTGTCTGCCACTCTTCTGCCCTCCCACCAACCGGGTCAGCAGGCTCCTTGTCAGAAAGAGGCCAGGCCTCTCCGCCCTCTCTGTGTGTGGCGGGGGTTTGGAAGGTAGCTTTCTGAGGGCTCTTTGTCTAGTGAACCGGCCAGCAAGACCTCTGTGTAGCAGAAGCCCCCTCAGGTCTCCCTGCCCTTCCCCCTCCACCAGGGATGGCAGCCCTGACTTCTCTTCCAGCCCGGTCTAACCCGCAGTGTTCAACTACCCCAGAGAGGCTAAAAGCTCCTGGTGGCCCCTGCAAAACCTGGGTTCCTGGTGAGCCAGGTCTGAGGTTGTGAGTGGAATTCTCTGTGAGGTCCTTAAGACTGACAACGCTGTATGTTTGCCCTACAAGAAGGCTGGCAGAGCCCTGGGGCGCTAAAGCTTCCATTCTTGCCACGCTCTCAACTCCGGCTCTTCATTAAAGCATCCACTCATCCCTCTGGTGCTTACTCAGGGCCGCCTGTTCTTTGCCCTGTACTAGAATGTGAGGAGGGAATGGAGGGTAAGATAGACACGGTTTACATTTCTGCTCCCATGGGAGATAAAAAGACTAAAAAGAAAAGCAATTCCGAATGGAACTCTATAATGGGAATCATAGGGGAAATGCCTGCCAAGTTATCAAAGACGCTTGACACCCTTTGCTTTATGTCTCAAATTACTACCAGCCTCCAGAAAGGTTCAGGCCGGTGGTTCAGCTGCCAAGCTGTAGCGAGAGCAACTCTATATAACAAGTGGGTTATGGGCGGCCGAGCGTGCCTAGCCCTAGCACTTGGCCCCCTAGACTCTTGTGGTCAGGGAGTTCCTAAAGGAACTCAAACCTTTTGGGGCTGGGATCTGTTTACTCTCAGCACACTGGGATTTCCTGTTTCTAAGAAAATGGGGTTAGATGCTCAGCTGCATGAACCAAACATGTTGATGGAAATGAATCTGAAACTCACAGGCTCCTGGCTCTCTGGAAGCTTGTGTTTGGGAAGAAGGGTGACTGGGTGACTTTCTTTTCAAAGAGTAGCGTGTGTGTGTGTGTGTGTGTGTATGTGTGTATGTGTGTGTATGTGTGTGTGTGTGTGTGCACGCGCGCACGGGCACACACATGTCTGCAAGACCAGAAGAGAGTAACAGATCCTCTATATCTGGAGTTACAAACAGTTGTCGTGAGCCACTTGATGTGGGTGCTAGACTAGAACTTGGGTCCTCTGGAAATACACAAATGCTCTTCCCTGATGAGCCACCTCTTCCTCTCCCATCTGGGTGACTTTCTAAATGTTGAACTTGAAACCAGTTAGTTGGCTCAAGTCAAATACTGCCAACTGAAGGGCCCATCTGTCTTTGCCTTCCTGTTTTAGGAATAGGTCCACCAAAGTGATGGCAGCCCCCACTGAGGGGGTCTAAAGTCAGAACTTCCCTGTTCTAAAGTAGATGGGCCAGGTATATCAAGATGCCCTGAAAGACCCATTGCCCAGAGTCCATCACCAGCTCCCATCTGCCTGAAACCTCACCATAGCCTTCTTCCTTTGAGCACCAGGAAACTTGTTACCCTTGACATGATTGCGTGGTATCTGATATTTAATATCTGATCTTCACCCAGCAAGGTTCTGTGGCAAATGTTGGTATAGTATGGGAGACAGGAGGAGAGGAAGCAGAGGAAAATATTACCCTGGGTCAGAGGACTCCTCTGAGACACCTGAACCAGAGGAGGAGGAGGGCAAGAGAAAGACACTCAGGTGGGAAATAGGGCAGCATGGTGATCTCATACAGATACCTCACTCGAACGGCAGGGTTTATATAGCCAGAAGGCTGGCCACCTTCAAGTGGAGATGTCTGCTTAGACTCTAGGGACTATAGCTCTGCCTTCCAAAGAGAAATTGGACATTTTTTTTAAAAAGCAGTTTTGAGCCAAGAGTTTTGCATGGCTTCCACAGGGAAGTATGACTCTGTGGTCAAAACTGTATAAATTATCAGACCTTTGCTTTATAACAAGAACTGTAGGGACTGGGGAAACGTCTCAATAGTTGAGTGTGCTTGTTGCTCTTACAGAGGAGCTCCTTTCAGTCCACAGCACCTTCATGATGGCTTACATTCATCTGCAACTCCGGTTCCAGGGGCTCTGACACCCTCTTCTCACCTCCGCAGGCACCAGGCTCACATGTGGAGTTCATATATGCAAGCAGGCAAAAACACTCATATACATAAAAATAAATAAACAGATCTTTAAAAGAATTTTTAAACAAGATTGTAACCTTTGAGATGGTGACTTATATTGCTAGCCGAGGAGCTACATGGCAGCTGAGGGACAAAACCCATCTCTGGAGGATGAGGGAGGCAGAAAGGTGATGCTATAGGGCTGTCCAGCACAACCACTGACTTTGTATTCTTCATCCGTACCAAGCACTGGGAGCTGTGGAGAGGGGATATTTCTAAAGAGTTAGAAGGAGAAGTATCCATATCAGGCTGCTGACACAAAGAATCCTGGACTGGGTGGCTTATGAACAATGAACATGGTTTTTCGGTTTCTGGTGAAAGCCAGCCTCCTCCTGTCTGTGGATACTGGGGCCTTCGTATCTTCACATAATGGAAACAAGGCTCACGCCGTCATTCTGTCTATGAGGGTCTTCTTCCCATCAAATAACCCTTTCACCATCTGCCCTCCTCACGCCGTAGCGCCGAGGGTGAGGGTTTAGCATGAATTTAGAGGGGACCACAAACATTTACCAAGGCATCTTGGTGGTCCCCAAATCCAAAACAATGGCGGGACAATGGCAAAGAACACAGCAAGTGAGGCCCGGAAAGTGTAATCAGGGCCATTGAAAATAATTCCGAGGAAAAGGAAAATCCCCATCGGCTTTGATTCATGTGAGAGGACTTTGTGGAGGAGGGTACAGACGTCACATCTGCATGTCATGAACCAAGACCTTGGCCAACCTGGCTGCCCAGGAATGTAGGGAACGACAGCAGAGATGTTTCAGGAATGGAACATTTTTTAAATGCTTTCCTGGTGCCATAAGTTTGCTGTGCCATAGAAGGTGTCCACGTAGTCCAGAGTGGGAAGAAAGGTTCAGAAATCCCCTTCTTGGGATCTGGAATAGGTAACAGATCCCATGCATCCTTCAACACTTCTATCATCAAATGGCAATTAAGCACCCGTTACTTCTATGAAGTGGGCAGCACTGGTGATGTCGGTTGAGCATGAGACTTTCTCCTGGCCTTCGATGGACTTGTTTCTTGCAGACAATGGGTAACTGCCATGCCAAAAGCAGCAAATGTGTTCGTAATTGTATTGGGAAGCATCACAAGAGGCCGTCAAAGGAATGAATGCCTATATAGGGAAGGACCGGGGTGAGCATGGCCTCCAGAAGAGGTGGTCATGGAACTGGTGTTGCAAATGGCCTAGGATTTGCGGAAGAGTCAGCACATGGGGAAGCAAGAACAAGGAAAGAACATATCAGTGAGAGTGACCTTAGTGGAGAGGTGGGGTAACAGGTTGTGGCCTGACCCCAAAGAGTCTTTGGCATAGGGTATGGAGAATTCGCATCGTTGATGTGTGGCAGGAAAATTAGTGCATGTTTTAATAAGAGGATAACCAATATCATATTCAGTTCAGCTAAATAAGCTTTGAAGGGCACCTACTGCATGTTAGGTAGTTATGAGGCTGGCTTATTCAAAGAAAAAACAAAAAAGCTATCTCAAGCCCTCTGGGGCTCCAATCACCTTGGAGGGATGGGTGGTGAGAAAGGTGGAGGGGACACTGGAGAACAGACAAGTGACAGGGGATTGGGATGGGTGGGGGATTCTAGGAGATAGGCAAAGGAAGTGGAGATGGTTTGGCCCCGCCCTCTCAGGTCTGATTGGCGGCCACACCTTCTCTGTTCTCCTTTCCTTTCCCTAGAGGCAGCACCAGGATCCTTCCTCCTATCAATGGCAAAAGTGCCATTTCCAGTTCCAGACAGCCGGGGCTTCAGGCCGGAATGCTGGAAAGGAGAGGCACACTACCGCCATCGTGCTTGGCTTACAGGGGTCTGCTGACAGTTCTCCATGCCATGCCTGGGGTATGACACCAGGCTCCAGCTCTCTTTGTTCTCGTGGCTCTTATAAAAACTGAAATTGATGGCCAGAAATGCAGGCAGCATGGGAGGGGGAGGGGAAGACCAGACTGCTATTTTTTTTTTTTTCTGGATTCGGTTTGTTTCTGGTTTCTGTTCTTACCTCAAGCCTGTGTTCGGCTAACTACTCATGGCTGGGTATGCAAAAATGAGTCACTAGGCAGGCTCCAACAGCATCACTGTGTCATGCGCCAGATCACTCAGGGTCTTCTGGACCTTGGCTTCTCCTGCCTCGTGAACACCCTATGGGTTATGCCCGCCCATACACAGACATTCAACAGGACCTGGTAGCTGTAAGACACTGCAGATCAGAAATGAAGGGCCTGGTCTTTGACATTTCACCTGTTACCTCCCAGGCAGCCACTTAGGCCAGTGAAACTCATTTCATCGAAGTCACTCTGATCCACAGATCTCAAGTGTGCCCATATGAGGCCTGGCAGAGAGGTAGAGCACTGTCATCACATATGGCGTCTCACTTTCCTGAGCTAGGCTGAGGCAGAGACCTTCAGGATGGACGAAAGGCTGCTTAGAAAGACATCTTATTGTCTCCTCTATTCGCTCACTCTCTCTCTTCCCCTCCCTCCTTCTCTCTCTTTGACTGAATTGCCTCAGGGCCGGTGGTGGTTTCAAAACTAGCAGCTGCAAACTTATGAAGGAAAAAAAAAAACTGAAACCACAAACCCTGTCTTGTGAAAACCGTGTGCCAGTCTAAAAGTGGCGGTCCGTGTGGGGGGAGCCTGTTAACGTTCAGGACACAGAAGGAGGCAACATGGTACCTAGCTGGTTCTGTAGGATAGAGAGGAGTTAGTCCATATTCTAGGCATGGGGGAGTAGGGCCCCAAGGACAACACTGGGAAGGGGAGGAGGAGGTCTGGCCAGGAGCTGGGACGCTCAGCAGTGGCTCTGACCGGGGCTGAGCTCTCTGAAACAAGCTCTCAGATGCAAAACAGAGCAGCTGCAACTACCACATTACTGCCATCTTCATCCAGGAGAGCAGAGGGCCAACCTCCCCACCTAAATCACCTGGGGCTGCTGAACCATGCCCGGCGGATATAACTGCTGTCTCACTCCTGGGTCAGACCTCTCCTCTCCCCACTGGTGCCCATTGTACTCACCTACGTATTTACGCTTCTAAAACACCTGCAGCGAGACAGAAAGTTACCTCTGCAGACCCCACCCACCCCAGCCACCCCATCAAGCATTTCAACTCACAAGTCACCCCGAAGGAGTAGGGTGGGGGGATGCAACGGGAAAGACCCTCTTAGAAAGAGCAGGTCCTATGTGTACCCAAGCAGGGTCAAGGAAGTCCTCAAAGTTTTCTTCTAATATAAAGGCTAGAGATGCCTGCGCCTGGGCCACTTCTCCTTCTGCCTGTTCTTTATGCCAGGAGTGTCTGTAGCAAGTACAGAACAGATATTTGAGTCATCTGACCAGGTCAAGAGCTTCCCAGCTCTGAATAGGAAGCCTGCAGACAGACACAGCCCTAGCCAGGTGACTTTGTACACAGATCTTGCACTACTGTAGTAGGAGGAACCGATTAATGAAGATCAAAATGCACCCCAACGGTAAAAACGAGACAAAAACAATCTGGAGTGAATTTGAATTCATTATTAGAATAAAAGCAAAGTGAGTGAATTGATCAACACTGGGTGGGGTTAATGAGAGAAAGCTTCAAGGAGGAAGTTAAGTTTTGAGTAGAGGTTGAAGGAGGGGAGGGACCATGGCTGGGGCAGAGGGAAGAGGAAGTGTGTACTGTGGGGGAGGTAGGATGTCTTTGGGAAGGGTGCTGTGGCTACCCAGTGGCCTGGGAGTTGTGTCCTACTGGACAGTCCTGTTTGGAGTTGGTATCTATGGGCTGGGATAGGTTTTCAAGGAAGAGTCTCGTTTGCTATGGCCAGCTGGAGTGTGTACAGGAGCAAGGCCACAGACTTTGGAGAGAGCAGACCCAGAAGCGAGTGAAGTCCAAGTTCGTCTCTGAGCAGTGCCGCTTATAATCTGGTCAACCTCCCAGGCCTCACCTCCATGAACTAGAAAATGAGGAAATCATTTCATAAGGCTCTGGTGAGGATGAAACTCGAGGCGATAACTGATACAAAGCATTCAGTCCCTTGCCTGATAAAGAGTGGCTTCTGAATGCGTGGTGGCTGGGACAACAGATGTTACAAGTCAGAGACTAGAAAGAGAGCTAGGTAAAGCAGCTTCATGGCCTCCAAAGGAAGAGTGTGTGGCTCTGGCAAGCCTAGATACTGAGCTCAGCAGTTCAGTTCCCATCCCAATGGGTTCCTATGACGAAGTCAGCTGAGATCCGCACCCAACTCAAAGGCTGGGTCTAACTCGTGCTTGCCTGGAGAGGTGAACATCAACCTCAGGGGCTAGCCTGCTCCAGACTGAGCCCTCAACACCTAGAGTTGGAGAGTGGCTCCACACTAGATGGGATTAATGAGAAGCAGGAATTTACAGCCACAGGTGCTGAAAAATGCTTAACAGCCCCCTATCTGGATTTATGTAATGTTCACCTATTTCCATGGTGCAAATGGTTCCTCTGTGACTGATGTCAGGCTACGGGTATGATGGCCCTGGGAAGAGATGCTTTCTGAGCTCTCTTTGCTCCCCCACCCCCCTACATCCAGTGGTTCTGATCCCTGAAGCTGGTTGCAGCTCAACTCCAGAGCAGGTTGGGCTCCTGCTCTCTAAGCCCAGGCTTCCTTGACTTTATTTCTGTGGCAGAGCAAGGAACTGAAGGGGGAAGGGAGATGAGGCATTCCTACTTTCTCCTCTGTCCCTGTGCTGGGCAGAAGTAAAGCTTCCCTCCCAGGACCCACTTCCCCTCCGTCCAGTTCCAGACTGATGAGCAAGTTCATTTTCCTCATGAGCTAAAACAAAACAAGACCAAACAAGAAGGTGGTATTCCAGTGAGCCCCCTGCGGAGTCCAGCCTTAGGTGAATCGGAAGGGCAGGCCTGAATACAGGCAGTGGAGTCTCAGGGTTTGCCAGCACACTCCCTCCACGTAGGTAGATAATGTGGCTCTTCTCCAGCTTGCCCCTGCAAAGGAGGCAGTTAGGGCTCAACCACACCTGGGCACAGGTGAGCTGACCAGGCATCACGCTCACTAATTCCCTTTACTGCTATAGCAGGGAGAGTTATAGCTTCATCGGGTCAATTGCAACTCTTCATTCAGCCACAGAAAGGTGGAATACCGGAGGTCTTGGTGGTCCTCTGTGCTCCTTGCTGTGCAGGTGAGGGTGCTGAGGCCACAGGGCAAGCTCTCGGGCATATCACCCATGGAGATGGCTCGCTCTCTCTCTCCTGCCACCGCTGTGCAGTGCTCCGTGTGTTCACACTGACATTTTGCTCATATCGTTTCTTCTGTAACTGCTGTGGCTTCTGTGGGAATAAGCCCCTCCCATTCCCATCTCACCCCCACCCCCCCCCCGCAAGTTCTGCACCTCCTCTCTCTTGTGCAGAGTTCTGGGCATACTTGTGGAGTAGCTGACGATCCAGTTCTGCTTCAGTTCAGCAGGAAAGGAAGGGATGGGATATATCAGAATTGCAGTGAACACCCAGGCAGTTCTGGGGTAGAATATCTTCCTTCAAGTATGGAAAAGAGCTTGTCCTCACTGCCCTCTATACTAACAGGCATCGCCAACTTACCAAGTTAGCCTGCAATGCCTCCATTATAACAGGGGGATATGACAAGCCATAGAAACTAGCCACTTTCCGCTAATCCCCTAATAGTCATCCGGAGCTTGCCTGCTAGAGTTGCTGGCCACCAAGCCCCAGGATGAAGGAAATGATAGGAACCTACAACTTCCCACAACCTCTTCTCCAACCACCAGAGAACACACCCTTTAGCATCGTGGACTTCCCTTAGTACTTGGGCCCTTGCAGTGAGGACATGGCTGCCTGGGAACCTCATGGCTCATGGGGAGTGGAAAGGAACTCTCCTAAATCCTACTAGACAGTATTATGAATTTCCTCCACAGGGAACTTTATGTGCTGGTACATCAGGACCCCAACCCAGCTCTGCCAGGGGACTGTTAGGCTCCACAGTTCAAAGAAAATAAAAATGTAGACCAGGGGTTGACTAACCTAAGGACCGGAAAGGAACTTGTTCTATGTCTAAACAATAAGCCCATGTTCCCAGCAGGTCAGGTGTCCTGCTCTGTCTCCCAGGTGGGAGGGACGAACTGCTGGTTGCTCTCCTCTCAGGGCCCTGAGTTTAGGAACAGGATTTCCTCTGCACGTTGTCAAAGAACAGATAAAATCTTAATCTCAGGCACACACAGCCGCAGGCCTTGGGCCTTGCCAGTGAGTGCTCAGCTTTCAGAAGTGAGACTGAACAATGGCTTGGGGCTCAGTACATGATCGGGAGGGGAGGAAAAGGATCAAGGTGGAGGCCAGTGCAATATGTGGGCTTCCTATGGAAGACACAAGGCCGTCCAGAGGTTCCAAAACGCACGTGGGGCTCAGAAAAACCTGGGTCTTTTTTTTTTTTTTTTACTGCCTTTGGCTTCCTTGTACCGGGTATAAGATGTACTGGCACCTTATCAAGTACCAGCTTTGTCTTTGTCTTCTTGTATGTGTATCTGTGTGGTGTTTGCACATGTGTGTAGGCACGCTCACCTGCAAGGGTGTGTGAGTTTCAGAGGTTAGCATCTGGAATCTTACCTTTGCCTCGATCCACCTTAGTTTCTGAGACACAATTTCTCATTGAGCCAAGAATTTTTAGAAGCCCTATTTATTAAGTGGCGCTCTATCAGAGAGTGTGCTGCACAGAATTTTGCCAACCTGACACCTAGTTGAAGGAGTCAGCTAATCATATTAGGGTTGAAATCCAGACGCACTTTCCACAGGATTCCTAACTCTGTTATGATGCCCTTGCTGTGTGGGCACTGTGCTGCCTACTTGCAGTCTCTCGTCCTCGCAATCCCATAGTCCTGGGAAAAGGGAGATCTTAAAGAGAACTCCTGAGTTGTCTTGTTGACCAGTATGCTTATGCCCGTTAAAGCTTGAGTGTCCACCTCCATGGGTTCAGCTCTTCCTCAGTTGCACCAGTCCTAAGACTTGTGTCTGGGCTTGTTTAGTAGAGAGCAGGACCAGGTAAAGGGCAAACCAGCATAACTGAAGCCATGGGCCAATGTAGAAGACATGCATCAGGTCTAAGGGTGCTGGTTGATTCACTGGCTTTCACAGCAGCAAAGAAAGGCTCTGTACTGGGGACAGAACTGACTCAGAGGACACAGGTTGTCTTTTCCTTCAAATGGTATCCTTGAGAACAAATGGTTCTGAGCCATTGGGTTCTCAATTCCCATGGGTTTTCTGTCACCTCTGCCTATGGCAGGACCTTGGAACAGCCAGTCCAAGGGGTGTATAGCAGATACACCATGAAGGGGTAGATGGATTAATTTGTCAGGGGAGTAAAATAGGGAAAAGCAAGATCTAATTAACACTTGAGGGGGCTCAGTTTGTAGAATGAATGGTTTCTCCAGGAGTGCTGTATTGACAGGCTCAACCTGCATTTTCCTGTTGCCATTTCCCTTCCCCTATGAACCTCTATTGAAGGTATCCAGAAATCCCTTGCAGAAGAAAGCTCACAAGTCCTGTCACATGAAAATGAAGAAGCCAAGGAGGGTGCAATGAGCCTCTTCCCTCTCAAGGGAGAAATTCATTATATAAGTGTTTCTGGGGGAAAGAGGCCTTTGGGGGGAAGGAAGATGTCGTGTCCTTTCCAATGCAAGAAGCTCATCATAATCTGTGCAAAACAGCACCTTTGGATAAACACAATGTGGCTATATATACCCCTGGCCATTTCCTGTTGCTCTTGCAGCTTGTGAAGGCTTGAAGGTAGGGTTAGACTGTGACCATAAGCCACATGGTGACATGCACATTAGCCCGTGCCCTCTGCTTCCTGTACTGCACACCCTGGGGCCAGACTAATGCTTGAGCTTCCCTGGAGGGAGTCCCGAGAGCTAATTGTGAGGGTCACAAGTGTGCCAACCCCTCCCCTGTGCCAAAACTGCCTGGCTGCAGATAGATAAAGAAGGGAGCCAGCGTGCCTGTCTTGACGGTCGGCTTGTGTAAAGTTTCCACCACAAAACAAAAGGTCAAGTAGGAAAGTGTAGCTAGCAAAGCAAGCAGTCATCTACTTTGTATTAAAGGGGCAGGCTCAGGAGAAAACTCTCACAGCGGAGTTATGCGAAAAAAATCGCTTGGCAAAACTGAAGTTCCCAGCCACGTGCTAGAAACCCATCACGCTAGAAGGGGCAGCTGTGTTTTTACTTCAGCGTCTCCTCTCATCTTGGGATTTCAGAATGTTTCAGTAGACATCTCAGAGTGTAATTTTGGAGTAGAAAGGGGTAGGTGGCAAATGAGACTTCCACCTAATGAACAGTGACCTAGAGACACTAATGCCTGTCCAGAAGCCGAGAGACAGATGGAGGTAGCCATCTCCTTTCTCTTTCTCAGCCAGTCACTAACACGTTATTCCTGACCTCCCTTCTTTCTCACTTGGGAGATCTGAGGTATCAGGTAGAACAACTCAGGCCTTTGCTTTTCTGCCACACTGACGGTAGAACCCAGGGCCTTGAGTATCCTAGGCGGGTGCTCTACCCCTGAGCTTTGTGCCCAAGCAGAACCATACATCCTGAACAAGCTTTTCAGGAAATCCTGATTCCCACACAGAACCATTGTCAAAGTCACATCCATCGGTAAAGTGCTGGGCTCGAAAGCACAAGGACTTAGGTTCCATATCTAAAACTGCCACAAAACAGTCAGGTATGGTGGCATGTGAGTGACGCCAGTGTCAGAAGGGCAGAGACAGATAGATGTCTGGGACCTACAGGGTGAGAAACCCTGTCTCAGGAATGTGGCCTGAAGACTGGCCACGCAAATGCTGTGTAGTTCATTTACAGGATAAATGGCTACAGAGCACTGTCTATGGCTTGGCGTGGTCCCAGGGATGGTTCTGCCCTCATAGAGCTAAATGTGATGGGAGAGAGACATAGAAATACATATTTCTTAACGTGATATGCATTACACGTGATATGATATCCACGAAGGAGCTGCAGGCTGGGTGTCATTTAGCTTGGAGGTTTTAGAAAAGTCCCCCTGAGGACAAGACATTCACACATAAACGCCTAAGATGAAGGGAGGAATATGCTTCATTGCTTCCAACACATAACCAAAGCAAGTTATGATTCTAAGAATCGATTAGCTAGCTAAAAGGAAAATCCAGTGACCTCCTGGGTGTGTGAGGCTGGTTTGGCGGACCACGCTTCCTATTCCTAAGAGTTAGAGAGATTTATGACAGAAACAGTGACGAACAAGACCTGGGCAGGTAGAGTCCATCAGTGACTGGTCGTGCTGCTTTGAGAAACTGCAATGTTGCTTCCCAATGTGACTGAGGGTAACAGCAAGAGTTTTAATGAATAGGGGATTCAGTGGGAAAGTTGACGAGATCTCTTTACCTTGGCCTTTATCAGGTGCGTGGCCATGCTAATGCGTGTGTGTCACTGCTCAAGGAAAGATGAGTGGCCCTATGGTCACCAGCATTTTCCTAATCAGTCTGACTGTTCTTCCACTGAGTGCCAACAGCTTATTCAGTAGCTCTGAAACTTCCACCTGCAAAACTCATTTGGGAGGAGAAACAAACAAACAAACATTAATTCTACTTTTCCTGGTCCCAAGTGTCTCAGTCACTCACTCTGGAGTGTTTCAGGCGTTTGCATCCATAAGCTGCTTAAGTGACTTCGATACAGTCAGCCTAGTAAACAGGCACAGGTCTGGAGGGACACAGTGACACACGGTGTCTCAGTCACTCTGCATGGTTCTGTCATTTGAGGGGCTTTGTGGTTGCTTGTTGTTTGGGGCTTTCTCTAGTTCCTTTGAATTTTTGTTACCCTGAGTGGACATGGCCAAATGTTGATCCAGACAAGATGAAAAATAATGGTAATAATATTCAGATGTGAATTCGTTGGGTATCAGAGGTCAAGCTACAAAGATGACTTTTGGATACAGCAGGTGAGAAGATTATGGTGGTAGAAGATGCTCTGCACGGAAAATTCCCAAAGCTGTGCAAATTCAAGATCCAGTAGGCTTTTTATCTAATGCCCTTATCTTTATTTGTCTAATTAACCAAATCTCTTTAGTCTGCGGCTCCTCCTTTTTTTCAAAGGTGGCCAGAAAAACATTCAAGATATCCCTCCCCCTTCTCCCTCTCTCCCTCTCCCTCTCTCTCTCTCTCTGCTTATCTGTCTCTGTCTGCTCTTCTCTCTGTGTCTCTCTCTTCTATCTCTCTCTCTCTTTGTCCTGTGTGTATCTCTCTTTGTCTCTTTCATATCCCCCCACATCATGATCTATCATCAGAATGAAAAAAGGCTCAAATAAAATGGCTCTCTCCAGAGACGAGTCCGCTCACACATGCTTCTTCTATCTGGCCTGCCATCAGCACACTGAGAAGGGTGACAGAGCACATGATGGTGACTAGGGTTGGCTGCTGGGGATGCAGAAAGCTTACACTGAAAACACCTCTGCAACCACACATGGAGAAAACTGTTGAAAACATTGCCAGATACTTGACTTGGTTTAAAGACAGTCTTAGGGCCAGGAGTGGTATGGTGGAAGAGAGACAGAACAAGGCAGCTGGAAGAGGAACTGTGTTATTCTGCACATTAAAGAGCCCTGCCTCTTGCAGAACAGTCAGTGCAAATAATTAGAGTTAGTCCAACTTGTGCAGACGCAGGGTCCGTGGTTAGAGTAAAAGACATGGCTTAGGTTGACTATCGTGCACAATTAAACCTGCTTAGGAGTGCAGGAAGGTTTTGACAGAGCCGGGATGAGGAGCAGGACTGGAAGCATTTCTTCAAAGATAGCTGCAAACGAGATACGTTCTTCCTTGTGACCTAGGCGGCCGACACCATGTTTTGCTTGGTCTGCACCAATGCCCTGGCTCGCGGTCACTTGCTCTTGGTGGCCAGTTTCATTTCCTGGTTTTGAGAAAATGGCAGTGAGGCCCATTGCTTTGGCACGCTGTCACTGAAGGAAGTGTGCAGTTTGTAAATGTCAAAGCCAGCAGGCTCATGTCCAGTGCATGCCATCAATCAGCAAAAGCCTCTGGACCCCTAATGAGCCCACTACAAGTTCAAACAGCAAAGAATGGAAAGATAAAGATCTTGCCTTAAAACTGCCTACGCTAACCAAAGGGCGAGATCAAAAGGGAAAGAAAAGTAACATCTATGTGAGAGCGTTAATGTATTTGTGGCCACTGTGCTCCAGGACCAAGAATGCATCAGAGAGCATCTGGCCTCCACCGGAAGGGCCTGGTAGCTGCAGTCCCTATTCCATTGCCAGTTTTTGACCTTGAATGAGATCTTTAGCCTGTCAGAACCTTTGTTTCTTCACCCACAAGGAGGTGTGGGGGAATGTACCTGTCCCCGTTTCTGGTTTACTAGAGTGATCATTTTATAGGTACAGGGAGGCTCCTGTTAGGTTGAAGTAGCCCACAAATTTCTCTTGTTGTCATTACTCTCAGAGCTGGGTAGAAAGAAGGAAATATAGAGAGTATATCTTCTGCCATTGCCATTCAAGAGAGAGACCGAGACCACAAGCGGGAGTCACACAGGCCAGACTCTTTCTGGTTCCTCCCTGGGTAGCTAACTTCCTCTAGAGTGACACCCAGGTAATGGTGACTAGCCTTTGCACTGAAACGGTCAAGGTGAGCACATCGTTTTGAAAATGTGAGACATCTAAGAAAGCAATGTACTTCCCGGGATGGCATTCAGCTCGACTCTTTGTGAAGCTGACCCTCAACTTGGAAGCACTTTGAGACTGTGGAGTTTCTGGAATTGCTTAAAGGCTGAGCTCAGTGATAAAGAGTTATCCCAATTAACTGAGTGGCTGGGCATCTTGGCAAAAGGGAAGGCAAACACATAAGGAAGCCTTGATACTCTTTGTGAACGGGGCTCCTAGTGGCCAAATGACTAGGGGTGGGCATTTAGAGAGAATGTGTGATTTTTTTTTCTTAAAGATAATTTCCCCCAGATCTTTTGGTGCCTTCTTTCACCTTAGACAACAAGCCCTCTGGGACATTCAGATTCCTGAGACAAAACAGTCTTAAGAATGAGAAGTTTTTCACATGACCGTTCAAGAGTCTCAGGCTCTGGGAGGTAGTTTCATTTCATCTTAAAGAAGAATAGGACAGCACTGAAGCATGCACCTGGAATTCAGGGTGGTTGGTCCTGTATCCTGATGCTCAACCCTCCCTGTGGGATCCAGAGACCAGACTTGGGCATCGTCGCTGAGACTGGCCATCCAGGGCAGCAGTGAGTCCTCTTTAAACTTTCCACCTAACCCCGCTAAACAGGAAACACAAGCTATTAGAGCTGAACACACAGCCACTCCCTGGGTCCCCAGTTCCCTGCCCCACACAGTCAAGCACATTGTACTTTGTTTCTCTGTCTGCCAAGTTGCACACGCTCATTGAAAAATATGCATGGTAGTCAGAACTCGTTAGGAAGGGAACAGGCAGTAGCCCCTACTCTGGAGCCTTTCAAAGCTTCCCCTGGAAGAGAAATGTGCACCCGGAACCACAGCTTTGCGTGCTAGTAGGAGCCATGAGACTTTGGAATGCCTAGAAGTCATAAATGGAAGCTGTACTGACCGTAGGCTTGTCACACCTGAAATTTTACCTGGTGACTCGATATCTCAAGTCAGCATTTGTCACTTGAGCAACACTGGTTGAGAATATAGGAACTTGGGAAGATTTCTGAGCTTGTATCCAATGCAGAAAGGCCAGACACATGCCTAGTATAGATAAAAATGTCCCCAACTGCAAAAGAAAGAAAGAAAGAAATCTCAAATCTTGAACTAGACACAGTTACAAGATACCAGTAAACTCTGTTGCTTCCTTAGCTCCCCAAGACAAGAACTCTGTAAACGCTATTTATGCGAACAATCAGTGGGAAACAGTCTCAAATGCTGGAAGAGTACATGGCTGTTGTGTTATCTGTGTGCACTCTTTCTGTTAGAAGAACATTTGCATGAGCTGAATATTTATAGCACAGGTTTAGTAGCTTTCAAAATACACTGTTATTTGTTTCTGTGTATGCAAGTGGGGGGGGTCATAAACAAGAGGACCCCCATCCCTCTGCACCCCCAGCTGGTGCCCCAAAGGAAGCATACCCACCAACCTCAGGACGAGGCTGTCTCCTTAGCCAGACATTCTCCAAAAGTATAGGTTTATGTAATTAGAGGAGTCTGGTTACCTTTTGAAACTCAAGAGACGTCTTTTTGCGTTAGATTTAACTCTTCAGTGGGCCTGACCATCTGAAATCCCTTCCCAGAGTGAGTTTGGTGAATCCACAAAACTGCTCAGAGATGGTGGTTTGCGTCCTGAGTGGGAGTCTGAGGAAGGCAGCTAATACAGGAGAGAGACAAGGGGCCTGGCGCTCTGCTCACTCCGTGGATTGCTTATCTCGCTCATGTGAAGCCTTGGGGGGCCATCCCCAGCACTGCATAGAAACCAGCTCATGTCTACTATTTCCAACACTCAGGAGGTTGGGGCACGAGACAAGGAGATCTGAAATTTAAGGTCATTCCTGACTATGCAGTGAGCTGGAGGCCAGTCTAGTCTACAAGAGATCCTATAGAGAGTGGTGGAGTTTAAGAGACTAAGAGGAGAGGCCTGGGCGCCCGCTTGAGAGGCCACCCTCCCATTTGTGAAATGTTCACGTTCTTTGGTTCACCTGGAAACATTAATGCAGCCACCTTCACTGGCGCTGATAAAGTATGGAGCCCAAAGTAAGGCTTGATGAAAGGACTCGGTTTGCCTTCTCCATAGATGACTTCCCCCAGGCCAGAGCACAAACTTTTGGCAGCATGATATTCTTTTCTTATGTCCAAATCTGAGAAGTTCAGTGAGCCAGCCGTGGTACCACACATTTGTATTCACAATCAGTTGGGGGAATATTGTTGCCTTGAGCGTATGAGTTGGATCAACCTGAGCAACACAGGGAGACCCTGTCTCCAGAAAACAGAAACAAATAGGAAAGCAAGCAAGCCAACAAACCAAAAATACTTAAACTAAAGCAAACACCAAGGGCTGTGGATGTAACTCAATAGTATAGTATGCATGAAGTTCCAGATTTAATGCCAAGCGCCACTGAAAAGAAATATAGGAACTTAATCCATCAGTGAGAATCTAACCCTTCTTTCCAAACCATGAACATATCTTTGAGAATTCCTGTTTTCCATCTTTTCATTCTTTTAAAATTTGTGAGTGTGTGCATGTGCATGTGGACGGATGTGCAAGTGTGTGTGTGTGTGTGTGTGTGTGTGTGTATGCAGTGTATGGGGATGCATCTCATACATATGTACGCATGGGAAGACTGGAGGACTGGAGATCAATGTCTTACTTACTTGACTATACTATCTATACCTTATCATTTAAGAGAGTGTCTCACTGAATGTATCACTAGTGATTGGGCAGTGACCTCTGGGGACCCATCTGTCTCTGTTCTATTGCCCCTTCCTTAGGGTAATAGAAACTCTTAATGGCTTCTGTGGGTTTAAACTCAGATTCCTGAGTTTTACTGACTGAGCTATTCCTTTACCCATTAAATTAATTTTAAAACTAAGTAAAACACACACACACACACATTCTTGTAAGAGTCAGAGGGATTGAGAGAAAGCCTTGCTGACTAACCATAACTCCCAACTTTCCCATGCTGCTACAGGACTCTGTCAAGGGCATATTGAGGAAGTTAAAATGACTCCCTTGAACCATAATTCCCATTCTTGCCACCAGACACTTTCTTTCAGTCCAGTCCCAGCCCCTTTTGCCACCATGCTTGTGAAGTTTACCGTCTACTCTATCCGAATGCCATGGGTTCCTGAAGCTTATTTTATATACAATTGAGGACTCAGCCACCAGAACCAGAATCAGCTTTATCAAAACTTTCCTGGAGATAATCTATCACCTTTATGGATATGTGTATAGTCATCAGTGTTTCTTTGAGTTAGGTTCTCACGTCAGCACATTGGACACTGGGGCCGAGAGGGATGAGCGAGGCTACCCAAGCTCTACCATTGTGCTTCTCGCCTTAGTCTTCCATTGTGGCAACTTTTACATGAAACTTGATGCTGTCGTAGCTTAATTCTCAGAGAACTCATTTAGGTTATTCTCTCACAGGGGATCAGACGCTTGCTTCCTTGCCTTCTTTTCCATCCATCTTCCTGCCTAGGCGATATAGCTTTCATTTATAGAAGGAGAACTTGAAATTCTGAGAAATGATGCTTATTCAAGAGTCCACAGTCGATCAGAAATCAGAGATCCAGACCCAGTACTCTTCCCACCAGCACATGACACCGTCAGCATCTGCTTCTTCCTAACAGCGTCCCCCTCCAGAAATCACATGGAGCTGGTGCGTGGAAATGCAGGGCAGCTGAAGTTCATTACTCAGGATGCACAGCTCAGATAACCCGCTATCTGCGTCCACCCACCACTGCCAGCGTTTCCCAAGTGCTTCCAGGTGGTCCGCTGAAGTTCAAGGCCACTCTCACTTCTAGTAATCTAATTGCCAAGCTTCTGCATGGGATAGCCCAGCAGCGCCTATTCAGAAACTGGAAAGATCTGGTTTGTACTCCAGGCACCCCACGTCTAGATGTATAGCGTTGAGGATTGTAAACCATCTGTCCTGCCTGCATTAGGGAGTTGTCATGAGGGTCAGCTAATGCCAAGACTGTGTAAAAGCACTTTGAGCAACAACGAAAAGGCTATATCATTGTTATCAGTGTTTGACTCTTGTATTTTATGTCCACGATTGAAAAGACTTCATCCCCGGATGTCCATACTAAAACCAAAGACCAAAAACCCACAAAACAAAACAATAGCGACGAAATAAATAAAGCAAAGCCTTGGCAGTAATTTGCTTTCAAGTCATGTCTGACAGTATCTGTGCTGGGCTTTCCAGTGTACAAACTGGAGCAAAACAAAAGAAAAAGGCAGCAGCCCATGCCGCTTGGTTTTGCATTTTCCCTACTGATCTCTGATTAGAGTCTCTCTTGCCTGCAAGAGCAGAGAGAACCTCAAAAGATTGTGTTTGCTGCGGATAAGCACCAACTCAACGCTTATCAGCATTTATCTCCTGCAAACTCACTCTCTGGAGGCTTCAAAGGCAGGGGAGAGTGCACACACAGCCTCGCTCTGAAAGATGCACCAGCTCTTGCTGGGTTTCCAGCTATAGGTGTAGCCCAAGAGCCCAAGAGCCCTTGCCCCACTTCTTCCCAGCTAGGTACCCAACTGGGGTCCCTAGCTCCCTTCCCGGGAAAAGAAAAATGTGGGAGTTTGGCTTTATGTTTGGGGCTGGACTGAGGAAGCAAACTTGAAAAAGCTAAGAAAGTAGGTAAAGTAGGGGAGTTCTGCGTACGCACTCTGCACCCCCACCCTTACTTCTTACACGCCCCCACCACACACGCAGTCTTGCTCTCAGAAATCCTGCTCCTCAATCTGAGGTTCCCTCTGCTCTCGGCTCACATTCCCCTGTCTCCTTGGCTCGCCCACTCCTCTGTAGTCCCAGGATTGCTGGTAGAGTGGGACAGGGGTTGGGAGGGGGAAGGGGAGGATGGGGGAAGGGGAGCCAGCATTTTATTAGGCTGTTGAATTTGATTTATTAGGGGGGAAAAATCCTTCGCTTTCTTGCCACACAGGTTACTCTCAAAGTGAAAACTCTATTTTACTTTGAAAAAAAAAATGGTGAAAGTGCCCCGAGTTATGAATGGAGCTCTTTGTTGCCTTCCAGATCGACAAGACAGACTGTTTGGTTCCTGTCTGTGGGCTCGCAAAGGAGTGCAGGGGCCTGGGAGACAGATGTGGCCTTAATTGCATGGGAATATTAGAAGATCGTTAAGCCATTCTGACAGGATTTTCCTCTTGCTGAGCCACAGCCAGACCCTCTGGCTGGGCCTCTCACCCCTACCTAAGAGGGAGCATGAGTCTTGACTCCCTCACCCTGGAATTATAAAGGAGCGGATGCCTCCTTGTCACCAACTTGGCCTTCTTGTCTGCATCCTATACATGCAGGGACCAGACTTCCACGAACCCCCGGGACCTGTATGTAGTGGGGGTGGGAAGCAAGACTGACTATTGAAATCGTGTAACACAGATGTCCTATGATTTGAAATGGGATTGCGCCCCTGTAAACGCATTGGATGTCTACGGTGCTTTCATGGGCCCTTACTGATGAGCCGCTGAGTCCCCAACAGAGGGTCCACGGGTTCCCTTCCATCCATGTGGCTGGCTGGCTGGTAGCTATGGCTCCCTGCTGCTGTCTGCATCTTTAGAGAGGATTGTACCAAAACCCCCTAGCCCTGGAAAAGATCAAAACTGAAAGTGTGCTTTCCACTGAATGTGTGTGGATTTCATAGGACTGGAAAGAAGAAAACCCGAGTGGGGAGCACTTCTGTTTCAGGATGTATACGTGGGGATGAGTGAGCAGAGAGTGGTCTTGTTTTCTGGCTCCAGATCCCAAGCACTGATCCATTAAGTATGAGAGCATCCCTCACGGGACTGAGAGTGAATCTCCTACCACACAGCAAACAATGGAACCCAGAGACGGTACCTGTGCTAGCTATGTGAGTCAGAGCCCACGGAAGTCCACGAATTAGATCCGAGAAGTCCTCAAAGAGCATAATTATAATATATTCAACCCCATGTTCCAGAATGTCCTGCTTAAGCTTCCTTCACACTTTAAACCCTCTTCTTTTCTCACTTAACCCATGTAGCTCTCTACATGAATATCAAAGGTAGATATTTAAACATTCGCTTAAATTTAAAGTATTGAGCGTGGACAAATCTGTCACTAGATCAAGGGGAAAGCCCTCCCCGCCCCCCGTATTACTACTGGACTCTGGTCCAGTCATCCCTTTGGGTTCCAGGAGGAGATGTTTCAGATGAATCTTTTCCCTGTTAAGCCAGTGCTGAAGGCTGGGTCTTGGAGGTTAGTATTACATAAGTCTTCCTTCCAGAGGGTCAGGGCAGCCTGCAGCATCCGCAGGTTGGAGCCACTTGCTAGAGCTGGGCTGGTAGGATGGTTACCTAGGTGATGTTTGGGCAACATCCAAGGAGGGAGGCAGATGAAGTCACAGAAAGGATAGCAGGTGACGAAGGAGGAAGGAAAGAATGGCAGCAGCATAGATCCTATTTTCTAGCAAGCACTGTTAACCCAATAGGAGTTAGGGAAGCGCCTGTCCCCAAGCCGAACAGGTCAACGCTGCTACTTTCCTAATGGCTTCACCTTTAAGGAGAACCAGTCATGTGTTATGTTACCTCTAGCCCCAAGCCACCACCTCTAGTTTCAACTATATTCAGACCACTAAGACTCCAGCTTTAGGGCTTGAGTCACCAGCCCATCAGAACCCAGTGCCCCATCTCTGTGGGATCTTACCTCCTAAATCCCTTCAGCTGAGAGCCACAGCATTTTTTTTTCCAATGGAAGTGCCTTAGATATTGGCCTTTGACCATGGCAAGCCTCAGCACCTCTTAGTATGTTTTTGGTGGCTATAACAAAATGCCACGGGTGAAGCAATTTATGAAGAAGAAACACTGTCTCTTATAGTTCTGTGGGTTGGTAAGTCTAAGAACCTTGCACTGGCATCTGGAGAATGCCATCTTGCAGGATCATAGTGTGCAGGAGGGCCTCAATGGGGAGACAGAGCATCCTGAAGTGCATCTCTCTCCTTTTTCTCCTAAAGCCACTGGTACAATCACGGGTACTCTGTTCTCCTGAACCCATCTAACTTTAATTACTCCCCAAAAGACTCTCCTCAAGATACCATCAGGTATGAATTTGGGTCATGTGTTGTCAATACACGAACTTTGGGGAGAAATGGCCAAGCCATAGGTAATCCAACGCTCCCCAGCATGTGTGCTGTAGAGAGTGAGACGACCTGCTCAGCCAAGGCTCTCGTTAGCTATTTGCGACCAGGAAAGTCCCTTGGTCAGTGAAGTGTTCACATTCACATTCCCGCTCAGCTCGTTGCTTTCTTGTCCTCTGAAATCCCCCTTCTCGATAGTCCCTTTACCTCACGCCTCGCCACCTTCTCCTCAGGCTGAGAGGCAACTCTCTGGTTGTTTTCTGAGGTGCCATGTCTGCTTGGTTGGCCGGAGAAGTCTTGATAGCACCTAAAACACGATACAGATTCTGGGAAAGACCAACAGATATACTATCCAGCAAACCTAGAATTTATAAACAGAGGCTATCTATCTAACCTTTCTTGGCTCAGGATCCAAGGGAACCAGGAGAACAAATGGACCCCATGGGGAGATTGCTTCCATCTTTGAGAAAGTTGCTACCCTTGACTGGCCCTCTCTGAGAATCAGTGAGAGAATCCTAAGTATGGGAGATGGCAAGCATGCAGAAACAAAACAGCGTAGCAATATGAGAATATGATAGCTTTTGACATCAAGTGCCAAGGTAACGGATTTGGAGTCTGGAAGAAGAGATAAGAAACTTTTTAATGAGTCTTGGTCACTTTGTCTCCATCTTGTAATTAATTTCCTGTTTGTCGTAAGGCTTCGGAAAGTGAAGGGTTGAGTCTCACAGCTTCCATGACAGGTATGGCTTCTGCTGGGCAAGACCAGTAGAAACTCTCGAACTTTCCAAGAGTGGAACACTAAGAGCCTTCTGTGGAGTAACTAGACCAGTCCCAAGTCCCTAGGAACCATCAGCGGGCTTCAACCAGAGTAGCTGTTCCAGTGGCTTTATTGAGGCTGACAAAAATGATCTCTCCACCCAATCCTACTTCAGTGTTTTTATTGGCAAGCCATGGCAGAGCCTGTTCACAAAATATCTGCTTTTCCTATAGATGGATGCTGAGAGACAGGAGGTCCTGGTGCCAGACTGAATCGGTTTGGCACTTGAGTAAAACAAGGATGAAGGCCAGCTCAGTGGGTGACAGCCTTGAGGGTGGCTGCCAGCTGAGAGACCAGCTGTGCACCGGAGATGATGTCTGAACCTTATGATGAGAGGGCACTGGCTTCTCCTGCACACACCAGGCTGTCCTCAGTTCCCCTTACCTTCCCCCTGGCGTCGAGAGCAACGATGGCCGCTGAGGAGCCCGCAGAGCTGACAGGCACAGAAATATCCATGTTTGCAAGTAGACTGAATGGCTATATAATGTGTCATCTCAGTTGGTGTGGACAGTGGTACTAAGCCTTTTCAAGACCAGCAGGCATGAAGTGAAAGGTTCCAAGCAAACAGGGCTGTAGGGTTACCGCACTAACAGACTTTAGATTTAGATTCAAAACCCTGGGAGCGAGTTTGCAAGCCATCCACCTTGGTCCTTTAATGTTGTAGACAGATGAGGTGTTTTCCTATAGCAGGACTCATAAATAGCAATAAGATTATGTTTAGGGAGTGCCTACAACCTAATATGCCAGAGTTAGGAAACTATTATGAGATACTATTTGGTAACATCCTAAACATTTTTACCAAAGAGGAAACTGAGGCACAGACAGATTAAAAATTTGTATAAGGTCACAGGATTTTCATTCAGTAGGTGCAGAATTCAGATTCTGACACTCTGATGCTGACGGGAACATCCGAGATGACAGTTGCATGCTTCGCTCTAGCAGCCAGCACAGCAAGGGTCCTTTAGACACACTAACTCCAGGCAGTTCTTCAGAGGGTCGTCTATCATCGTGCCCATTCTATAGATGAAGAAGCAAGGCCCATAGGTAGTAAGTGGTAATAACCGTGTACAGAAAAGCCTAAGCAAAAATCTATTTCTGAATCACTTTCGATCTGGATATAGTGAGGTAGAATGGAAATGTATGTAAAACTACAAGGAAAAACATAACTTGGAGATCACAATGAAAGAAACAGTGCGACATAAAGAGATAAAGCACCAAATTGCTAGTGGAGATGGAGCATGTAGCAGGCCTTTGGCCACGTGAGAGGTTGCTACGGTGTCGGGAAGTGGGCTGGAAAGATGAGCAGTTTGTGACTGGATTGGCTTTGACTAGACGGAGGGGATGGCCAAGACAACTGGATGAGGGGAAAGCTGGATCCAGCACAAGGGAGGAAAACTGCTTCTCACCCTAGTGTTTACAGATACCCAACGAGCAGACAATGTGCCAGGCATCCACCTAAAGGTGACGAGTGTCAGCAGAGGGGCAGGGAGTTCTGGTATCTGAGAGGAGTGTTTTAAACTGGACATCAGGAGGCGGAAGAAGCAAGAGAGATGGAATGAGAACACAAGACAGGTGAGGCTAACGAGGACCAGGACAAACAGCACAGTAGATGGGCAGAGGCCCTGAGCTGCTTAGCCAGGCCAGAAACGGCCCTCCTCAGACACCACCTCCTTCCACTCCTCCCATCCACAGAGTTTTTGCCACATGTTGCCGTAACAATATGGTAACCATATGCCCCGGGGCCACAGAAAAACTAAACACCTTGGATAGAATGCTTCATCCAGATGTGCTAGCTAGAAATACTGCACCCTCAGGACTCAAAGCCGAGCTGCTCCCCACTTGATGGGCATGAGGTCACCAAGTCTGCCTCCCAGCCGTGAATCATAGAAAAGAAACAGTCATGGAGACCTGGGAAGTGGATCCAGGAATCTCTCGTCTCCACACCTCAGGAGGAAATGAAGGAGCGTGGAGTCTCTGTGCCTGCTCTGCCCATCAAGCTGAAATGACCATCTCCCAGCTCAGCCTATTGGCTCAAACCTCCCTATTGGTCAGTGTGAGCAGGAAGCCTATCTTCATGGGGTTGCCTCTGCTTTCCTCCTCCTTCTCGGTCAGTGGTTCCCAGCATTCCTAAGGTTGTGACCCCTTAATACAGTTCCTCATGTTGTGGTGACCCCAACCATAAAATTATTTCAGTGCTATTTCATGAGTGTAGTTTTGCTGCTCTTATAAATTTTATTGTAAGTATCTGATAGGCAGCCCCTATGGGGTCTGAGACCAGCTGGTTGTGAACCCCTGTTGTATGCAGTTCCTCAAGGACTGGTGGGGGGACGGGGGCAGAGGTCCCCTCATGTGGATGTTTTCCCCAGGGCTTCCGGTGATTCTGAGGTCGCTGTTAGCCATGGTAACTGCCGCATGAGAAAAACTGAAGGATCAGGCTATGACTTTTGAGAAAAAAACCTCAAATTGTTGTTTGACAAGAGCACTCAGTGGCTTTGCATTGGAAATAGCCACAGGAGGTGGCTGTCTTTGAAAGAGAGGACCAGGCCAGGATGGAGAGTCATGGTCAAGGCTTTCTGAAATGTGCTTAAAGCACAGAAGGCAAGATGTCAGTCTGTGGAAGAAGTGTTGGGTGAGCGAAAGCATGTCTCTGCCCTACCCATCATGCTCTACGACTTTTATTCATCAGGATAATAGGTTGTCTGCCCACTAGGTGCTGGGAAATGCTTTAGCCACAAAGGGAGAAGCAGAAGAGGGAGGCTGGTACTGCCCTGCTCTTTGGGGCGCTGATGGTATCAGAATCAGTATATGCACAGCAAGAAAGTTCCCATGACCCCAGGAGTCAAAGAAATACCTCAAGGGCACCAGCCACCTATGATTTCTCCTCTCCCCAATGCTTAGGCAAATTGACAGGAAGTATGTCACTTCCCTGAAGGACAAGCATCTGTCTGTCCCTGGGGAGGGAGCAGACTTTCAGATTTACATGGCCTCCTCATCTCCTTCCCTGGTCATTGAGGGTCTTCGGGTATCTCTTTGGGCCTTGATTGAGGTCCCGGTCCAACTGCCAGGTAGAACTCTTACAGACTAAGCCTCGGGAATTTCTTAAAGGCCTGTCTCTCAAGGGAAGGGGCAGGAAAGCTCAGGACCTCTGTCCTGGCTCCAGGCTTCTATGTTTCTCTGTCATCTTCTCAGTCAGAGGAATCCAGACTGTGATATGGGAAGCTCTGCGGTCGTGCTTACGAGTTTCAACTTTGTGTGGTCAGGGAAACCGGAGCATTTGACATCATCAAAACACATTAAGATAGCTCACAAGCTCCATAAACCAAGAGGACAGGTAACCTGCCCAAAGCCCCTCAACCAATACAGCTTTACACCATCCTGACTGGTAACTGGTGCCTTTAGTTAGGATACATTTCTTTTCTTTTGGTTTTTTGAGACAGAGTTTCTCTGTGTAACAGCCCTGGCTATCCTGGATCTCACTTTGTAGACCAGGCTGGCCTCGAACTCACTGAGATCCGCCTGCCTTTGCCTCCCAAGTGCCGGGATTAAAGATGTGCACCACCACAGTCGCACTTAGAGCACATTTTAAATACAGCAGCTAGCAAAACCAGGAAAGGAGTATGGGACTTTTCTTCCTTGCGCCTTCTCCATAATCTTGACTGCAGCAAACATGGCCAGGGCTGCTATGCGGGAGACAGGCTGCTCCTGGCTCACCTTCTCCATCCTCGGCCAAATCTCTGCTGTCAGGAAACTATTTTCCAGGTCAGGGACACATTCACACCTCTTGATGTTTGTGGGACGCACACCCCAAAACCCTGCACTCTGTTTTGGAGCAAGGTTCTAGAAGATCCACAGTCCTCCGAGAAGGGACTGAGAGAGGAGGGACTCAACCAGGGGAAAGTGTCTTGGTCTGTCTTCCATCACTATAACTAAAAACCAGGATTGGGTGACTTATGAACAATAAAGGTTACTTTCCTCATGGTGCTAGAGGCCTTTATGCCCAAGAGCATGACGTCAGCATCTGCCGGGGTCTGATGAGAACACTTACTGTGGGAGTTCTAAATTATGAGTTGGTGTGGGCAACTAATGAGACAGGGTCTTTCTTCCTTTACTGATAAAATCATTAATCCAATCACAAGGGCCCCACCCTCAAGACCTCATGTACTCCAGACTGCTCTGTAGAACCCTTACCTCCATATACAATTAAAATATGCCTTTGGGGTCAAGTTTCAGCATGAGTTTGGTGGAGAAAAACGAGTCCACCAGTATTTCATGTGACTGGTACTGCCACCTGCAGAAATCAGGCAGAACAGAGTCCTACAGCAAGTAGAAACCATGTGTCTGCTGTGTCTCAGTTGCCTCCGAAGGGCAGCTCACCTGAGCTAGGCTGACCTGTGGTCCCTGGCTCTGCTCTTGACTGACTTTGTCTTCTATCATCACCTCCTGTGGCATCTTAAGTTTTGGGTTTTTTTTTTTTTTTAACCCTTTCTGGTACCAGGCCTGGCAGCATGGGGGAGAGCATTTCCAAGCTCTTAGCCCCAGTCAGTCAACAGCCTACCTTCACTCTACCCAGTCCGGTGGCAACATGGGGTCTACCTTAGGTCACCTCTACTTCGGTATCTGAAGGGACTGTCCCCAGATGGTTAGACTGGAGAATATAAACTCAACAGAACTTTACCAAGACCCCTGTCTCCACTGTTCTCTAAAAATAGCAGATAGAAATCTGCATGGTCAGATTCATTGAGATGAACTAGAAAGCAGGGATTAGGGAGAGAGCTGAGTCGATAGCTGATTGCTTTACAAGGGTGAGGACCCAAGTTCGGTTCCCCAGCACCCGTATTAAACCCAGATGAGGAAGTGTGTGTTCTATAGCCCTAACTCTGGAAATACAGAGACAGGAGGATTCCTGGAGCTCACTAGCCAGCCAGTCTTTCCAAACTGGTGAGTGTCAGATCGAAAGGGGAGAGGAGAAAGATTATGATCAAAATATATTGCGTGGAAAAGATTTAATTAAAAAAATGGGAATGAACAAGGAAGAAACCTGACATCAACCTCTGGCTGCCACATATGTATGCACATCAACACACACATACATCGTGTGCATGTGTATGGTGGGGAGAGAAACAGAAAGTGAAGCCGTAGTGTGAAAAATCCTCTTCTGGGGACACAGAAAAGTCTCCTATCCCCCTCCTGTGAGTTTCCACGCTCAGCACTTTTTCTCTTCAGTGCTACGATCATCCTCTGTGGGAGGAGAGTTGGACTTTGATCTTTAGAAATGCCCTTTAAATGTGGTTACAGTCAAAAAAGTGACGGTGAAAACTCAGAGTGAACAGGCAAAGGCATCCACCCACCCATGAGAGACCTGGAGGAGCATCTGATGGGAGGCAGAGTTAGTCCAAGGCCTGGGCGCTGGGTCCTGTAGTGTGGCATGTTCCAAGAGGCCTCAGGGATCCTGACCTGTGAAGCCACTGAGGCCCATCCTCTTAGTGTATTAAGAAACAATCTTTTCATCTACAAGGAATCCTTTTGTCACTGGGATCTTATTCCCCACCTTTCTCTGGGTCATCCACTGCAAAAGTCCCTCCCCACTAAGTGGCAATTTGAGATAGGGAGACTGTCTTCATGTGCTCTATACTGCTCCAACACAATGCCACAAGCTGCCTACTCTAATAAAAAGATATTTATTTGGCTCAAGAGTTCTGCAGATGGGAGGATGTAAGGCCAAGGGACCACTAGTGAGGGCTTCTTGTGCTTTTCTCACAGGGTGAAAGACGGAAAGTGGAGAAAGGTGGAGGGGGTGGACAAGAGTGGAGGACCAAAGAGAGAGACAGAGAGAGAAGTACTTATGAGGAAGAAGAGCTGAACTGGGTGCCCTTGTGACTAAACCACTTTTAGGGATGGTAACAGTAGTCTATTCCTGAAGGCAGGGACCACGGGAGACACATTCACACCATGGCAAAAGAGAAAGATCTCAGAGGGGCGGGGGGGGGGCGGGGGAGGGGAGGTGAGCAAGAAGATGACTCAAGGCAAGCCAAGCTTCTCGAGGCTCTGAGAACGGTTGGGTTCTGTGTGTGTGTGTGTGTGTGTGTGTGTGTGTGTGTGTGTGTGTGTGTCCTGGGACAAGAGAGGGCAAACTGGAAATGGCTGAAGAGCATATGATCCCTCGGCCTGGCAACTAGAGCAAATTCAAGAGTTAAGACACTTCAGACAAGTCTTGTGTCGCCTTAAGCCTTGCTTTCCTTCTCAGTACCATGAGACTCCCAAGTCACACCTTGAAGGTCCATGGTTGCAATTCTCTTGGAAATGAATCAAATAATACCGATTTCAGTTTTACTTTTTAAAAACAGATCTCGCCAAGTGACCTAGACCAGCTCCTCAAACGCTGAGTCCTTCTAACCTTAGTGTCCCAAATGTTGGGACACAGGAGTGGGCCACCGCACCTGGCTCTTTAGCCGTCTAGTCTAAAGACATGGTCTTTGTTTGCTTGGTGTTTTGCTTCATGGTACTGGAGATAAGTCTAGGAGTGGACCAGCTTAGGTGAGCCCTGTGCTTCTGTGCTATGGCCACAGCTGCTTCCTCCCTGATGGAGAATAACTCTACAACACAGTCATCAAGGGAGCTTACCCTACATTGATTCCCTTTCACTGTGTTAACCTAGACTACTCTCTGTGCCTCAGTTTCTCCACCCTCTCAGTCATAGTGCTAACTCCTGCTGTGTCACAACCCATAGTAAAAGGATACTCACACCCAATATTCTCTGAGTATGCGTTCTCTTGCCACCGATTAGCCATAGAACATTTCCAATCACTATGGCTGCATAAAAGGAGGAGTGCCAGACCTGGTGGCACAGGACTCAGGAGCCACACCCACTCTATTTAATGGTTTGTGGTCACTTACAATCTGGAGGTTAATTCCAATTGGGAGCTGATGGCCTCAACGCCTCCCTGTGTGGATGTGTGGTCCTCTCCACACAGTTTTCGAACTACTTTGGCTGTCCTTGTAGCCTGGTGGTGACTCCCAAGAACTAACGCTCAGTGGGCAGAAGTGCTAGAGCTGTTCATAGTCTAGCCTCGGAGGTCAAGCAAGACCACTTCTCAGCCTCTAAAATCGGTGACTCGGCCACAAAGTTCTTTGTGGCTCCAAGGGTGCAGTGGTTAATCTTCACTGCCGTTTGGCTGATTTTGAGTCTCCATCAGAACATGTCTCTGGGTCTGTCTGTGAGGATGTTTCCAGAAAGGTTTAACTGATAAAGGAAGATCTACTTGAATATGGGTGGCACCATCCCATGGGCTGGGATTCCAGGGGACCAAACAACCTGGACAGTAGCAATTGTCATTCTTTGCCTCCTGACCATGAATGCAATGTGACCAGCCGCCTCATTTTCCTGCCACCATACCGTCCCCACCACGGTGAATGGGAACACCTCAAGCCATAAGTCAGAATAAGCCCCTTCCCTTTTAATTTGCTTGTGTCAAGTATTTTGGTTCCAGAAATGAGAAAAGTAGCTATTAGAGAAGAAAAGGAAAATAAAGACACTGTAAACACCAATGCGGCCATTTGGGGTAAAATACAACTAAGGCTCGCTAGCATGGCGACCAACAGGTGTTTCCGACTTTGTTCCTTATCCCACTTTCCATATTAAATTATCTTCTCATTCCCTTCCCCTTTGGGCCTCTAGGGGAGGGAAATAATGGGCAAGGAGTGGGCACGTGGCTAGTGACTAATGAGGAAAGGGAAACAGAAGGCTTGCCCTAGAACACAGCAGAGCCCCCTCTTGGAACTTCATTGTGCTTTGGAGAATCCCACTGCAGGCTGGAGTTTCTCCTGATGCAAAACAGTTCGCAAAGCAAAGAAGGCCGCTCAGCTCCGAAGAGAGTTGTCAGCATTTGGCATGCCCTTGGGTTGACAAGAGAAGGAAATTCATATTATTATGCAAAGAATGCAATAAAATGCCAAACCTCCTGTGTTCCCCACGGTGACCCTGAGTAGCTGAGTAGCGGATGTGCCAGAGATTAGCTTTGCCGAGCACTGGTCTGGGAGCTCCGTGGACTCACTGAACAGGGGTAGCCACAGGGAATTGGACGTTCCTTGTCCCCTTTACCTCCAGCAAAATTCATCAGACACTGAAACCGTCCTTACAAGATCCAGGGAAGGACAAAGGGAAGGAAGAGGGATGAGCCCATGGGAAATTCTGGCCTCTTTGCCCCATATCTTGTCCCTTCCCTCAGTTAGAAATGGAAATTCGGCTTAATGCAGGTGGAAATGGAAAAGAAAGGCATCTGGAGTTTGTCTTCTATCACAGGGACCCGTGAATCTTATTTCAATCCTCCTGTTCGTAGGATGATGTGTGATGAAAATTTCTTTGGAATGTTCCTGAATAGAGTGTGGAGACCATCAAGCACTCTGGATACTTTTCTTTGCCTCTCTAAAGCTTTGTCCATGTCTGCCTTAGCTAAGCTTTCTGGGGGATGGACTTGTTGGCTCATCATTCATCCTATGACAATATTTAGACCATGACCTTCATTCAACTGACACGGAAAGCAGCTGGTAATTTAGCTAAGGAAGACAAAAGCGAGATGTATTTATGAATGTGAGGGGAATAAACGTGTGTATGTACATATAGATGAGCACGTGTATCTATGTGACTAATCCCAAGAGACGTAAAATTTTATTAGTGAATCCGACACTTGCTTGGTTTCTTCTGGGATTTGCTGAGCCTGTGCTGTGTAAACAATGTAAATACAAACAGGTGCTAGCACCACTGTCTCCATTATGCTGGCCAAGGATACCCCCTCTCTTGGCTGTGAAGCTATTGAAAGAGTCTGGTCTCTGCCACCCAGAGGCCTCAACTCAAGCTGGAGAGATGGCACAGCATCCCTCACTTGGGAGGAGGAATGGAAATGCAGCATGGTGAAGCAGATTCTGTTTAGAAGATGAGCATATGCTTGTTTCAGATTCTAACAATTCTCTCACCTGCTAGGGCTTTAGCCTTTGAAACGAAACCTTCTGTTTGATGTCAGCTAAAAGAAAAACAAAAACAAACAAAAGAGAGAGTGCTGGTCTTTATTTCCAGTGACTCCTGAGCACCTGAGCTTGCATGCATGATTTAGTGGGAGTCCCCCCAAACATCCTGACAGGATTCGTAGGGTGCTTTCTTCTCCTTCACCTCAGTTAGAGCCAAGGCAGAGTTTGCCAGGAGCTCCTGGTCAGCACTGTGGGAGGTGGGGCTGAAAAATGGCAGTGCCCAAGCCAGTCAGAGAGAAGAGAGAGAGATACAGAGTGACAGAGTGAGAGAGAGAGAGAGAGAGAGAGAGAGAGAGAGAGAGAGAGAGAGAGAGATTCAAAAGGGAAGGTGCTATCAGAGAAACAAAATCCACCATGGCCAAAAGGAGAAGAAGATTTTTAAAAGTCTACCTTTACATGACCAATTTTTTTGCTCCAAAACAGGAACGAGGACGTGGGGAGAGAGCAAGTCTGAGGTCCACAGCTCATCCCAAATGACCACTCGACTTCCTCTGTATATTTTCTTTCTAAGGGATGTAAATAATAGCATAAGAATTGGGGCTAGTACTAGGAAAATGGCCATCCGTGGTCAACGAGTTGCATAAGGTTCAGATTTAGCTGCTTTGCATCCCAAACAAGCCTGCTGAGCTTTCCTCAAATACCTACTACCTAGTAAATTCATACAACAAGCGTGCGCTGCATGAGCCCTGGACAGGATCCTGAGGCCACCCTGGAAACAAGACAAAATGTGCCCTCTCTCGTGGCGCTCTCTTCCTAGTTCCTACATGGAGTTGGAACATTTTCAATGGTGCAAAGTTGATGAAAGTTGGTAAATCACAGTCAAATGATTTCTCATTCATCAATCAACTACCTCTCTGACTCGTTCACTCAAAGTCATCTTCTTAGTGCCTACCAGGTTCCAAGTTCCATTCTAGGCATAGGAGGGGAGACTTGAATGGGACATTGTGGGTCACCTATGGGTTTAAATGTAATAATTGGAAAATAAATAAGCTCACAAAGTCTGCGGGCAGTGATGGTTCATGATTATAGCCTTCTGGTATGAAGTACCTATGGGGATACAGGATGGCAGCAGCTGTGGCAGGGGACTATTGTAATACAGGAACCCTGGGAAGGAAATCCTTCTTTCCACCTTAAAGTGTCAGAGTGGGCTTCTCCAAGTGGGGACAAAATGCCCTGCACTGAAGGATACATTGAGGGCTAACCTAGGTTTAGACAAACTGTGCTTAGAGAAATACAGAAGGGAGTCTGAGGTTATATGGAGATAAATACCACCTATTTCCTGGAATAGGCAACAGCATCTCCAAGGCCTGATGTACTCTGCATTCTTCCGTGAGGAATTCCTCCTGGCACTCTGGAGCCAGCTCTCCACCTGAATTAGGATTCCCAGAGAAACAGGATCAATAGGAGAGTTGATGAGCAGATTATAATTAGGCTTATTGGGAGAATTATCTCACGTGACCATGGAGGCTTGGGACTTTCAAAACGCCCCATCTGCAAGCTGGAGAACAGGGCAGCTAGGGCTGTGGCTGAGCTCAGACACCCAAGTGCTACTATTGAAAGCCCTGCAGTCCCAAGGCCACATCTGGACATCTCTGATGTCTAAGGTCAGAAAATGGAAGGCTGTCCCAGATCCAAAAAGAAAAAGATAAGTAGCAAATTTGCCTCTCTCCTTGAACTATGGGCCTTCCGAGAAAAAAACACAAGGGGACAAGGAAGCAACTGCTCAGGCTCCATCTAATCCCCTCCATCCATCTATCCCCCCCTCCCCCCCACCACCTCCAACACAAACATGCTCAGGCCATCTCTTGGCACCAGCTTTAAACCTGAGTGCCGAACAGTGAAGAGATGACTAGGCGGTGTACCCAGATTCTGCTTTCATTTGCCGAACAGTGAAGAGATGAATAGGCGGTGTACCCAGATTCTGCTTTCCTTTACAGCCTACCAGGTCAGGGCTTGTAACATCCCCAAGCTACAGGTGAGAAACCAGGTTCCGGCAGTGTAAGGTCATGGCATGGGGACTGGAGGGACAACCGCCCTCGGATTGGTTGTTAGACCCTCTCTGACTCAAAGGACCCAGGGAGTGGCAGTGCTTCTGTGCCCAAGCGGAAGGCCTGGATTGAAATCCCATATCATCCTCTGATGCACGATTAATAGAAACTCAGAGACAGATGTTGGGGTTCAACCTGGAAAACACAAGAGAAAAGCAGTCGACCACTAGTTCTTACTTCAACTGCAGTCTGAAAATGGTGATCCTGCCTCCAGGAATCTCAGAATGAGACAGAGATGAGAGTTGCCTCCTCCCGTTTTATAATCCTCACTAGTTCTGGAATTAAAGGTGTGCACCACTACTGCCTGGTTTCTATGGCAAACTAGTGTGGCTACTGGGATTAAAGATGTGTGTCACTGAGGTTACCAGGATTAAAGGTGTGTGTCATTGCTGCCTGGTCTGTAAGGCTGGCCAGTGTGGCTGTTTTACTTTTCTGATCTTCAGGGAAACTTTATTTATTAAAATACAAATGAAATGCCACTACAGTCCTCATTTTCCATATGCAAGAACATGCTACGTCACTTCTCTTAATGTCCATTTTATCATCTGAAAAAACTTCAGAGATGAAAACAGATACTGCTGTCATATTGCTGCAAGGGCTGAATTAGATGTTTCATATAAACCTAATTTTCCAATGAGTAAGAGCTTTGCTAAATTGTCTGCTGTTTCTGTTTATTTCAATACTGTAAGACCCAGTTTATTAGAAGTGATATGGGAAGCATGCCTTATCCATACTAGGTAAGAAAGGCAGTCTTCATTGGGGCATATGGTTGTGTACATCCACTGGCTCCTGGCACCAACAGAGGATTGTGGGAAGGAAGTTTCTCTGGGCAAAAGCAGGTTGCCTGCCTCTCCCCTGCTTTGGCTCAGAGCTCAGCTTGCTACCACAGCAGTTCCTCTGAAAGAGCTCTAGGGAAAGGGGTCACCACAGGGTGCCGATGTGCTAGAACACTTAACAGCTTGGAATAGGGGCCAGGTGTCACCTGGGTGTACAGCTCTGGGGCTGAGGGACCAGCCCATCCTGACTTCTGAGGAACCAACTCCTGAGCCTGTTTGGAGCTTCCTCCTAGTGACCACTGTTGGGGTGACAAGAAATCTTAGAACTTAGCATCACACAGAAGTAGGAAACCCATTTTAAAGCAACATGGACTCAACAGGTCTTTTCAAGAATAACCTGTGTTTTCTGAATGCAATCATTGTTGTCCCAAGTCCATAGGAGAGGTAAACTTGTTAGAAGCCAGGAATGGTGGTGAACTCCCCCCAAAATGGTGGTGAACTCCCCCAGTGATGTTCTTATATCCAGTCTGTTGCACCAAAGACAGGTGTTACCAACATCTCACCAGATGGTGATGCTTATCCTTACAAAGAGTTTGAAGAACAATCAAGGGCTTTGAGTTTAGACATTGAAAACTTTAAAGCTCAAGTAAAGAGCTTTCTAGAAGGCACAGTAAATAGCATCCTTTGCTGATGAGGCAGAGCTGCAGGGAGAGCAGGAATGCCCTGGCACAGTGGCTCTCACCTGCCTGCTGCAGCAGCACCGTGGTACCTGCTCCGGCATCTCATTACCCACGGTGACTTCTGTCAGTCCCCAGTGGTGACACAAAGTTCTGCCACCGTCACCCAGCACCAATTCCTTTCTCTGCAATCTCCCTGTCTCCTGTTGCCGTCATTGATGCCCATTATCTCCAAGACAGTTTGGAGAGGACCCCTCTCTGTCACTGTCCCTCATGGAAGAGGCAGGACACTAAGGGCATGGTCTCTGGCTTGAATGACAAAGTGATGCTGTTTTCTTGCAGACATGGCAAGAATGTCCTGCACAATTGTAATTTTTCACGTGGGCCCTAAATCAGGTTGTTTGGGACCCCATCTTCCCAAATATGTTAATGTATTGCCGTTGACAACTTATCCTAACTAGGTTGACTTTCAGATTCAGTCCAAAAGCCAGACGAGAAGCAAAACAACTTTTTTCTTTATTCTCTCTCTTTCTAGGCTGATTCATGCACACAGTCTGTTCTCCACACTAAAGATAAATCCCTTTGTCTACCAATGATTGCAAATAGAATCAGTCCCCCCAGTGTGTATGTGCACATATGCATGTGGAGTGTTTGTGTGTGTGTCTGTTTGTTTGTATGTCTGTGTGTGTGCCTGTGTGTCTGTGTATCTGTGGGTGTGTCTGTGTATCTGTGTGTCTATATGTCTGTGTGTGCTTCTGTATGTGTGTCTGTATATTTATGTGTCTGTTCATCTGTGTATCTGTGTATATGTCTGTGTGTCTGTGTATCTGTGTGTCTGTGTCTGTGTGTCTGTGTATCTGTGTGTCTGTGTTTGTGTGTCTATGTATCTGTGTGTCTGTGTATCTGTGTGTGTTTGTGTATCTGTGTCTGTGTGTCTGTGTATCTGTGCATCTGTCTGAGCATCTGTGTATTTGTGTGTCTTTCTGTGTGTCTGTGTATCTTTGTGTCTGTGTGTGTCTGTTTATGTTAAAAACTCCAGAAACTCAGGACATTTTCAGGAAAGTTTGCACTGCTAAAGAAAAAGAGCCCAGTGAAAGCAGTTGGAACTACACATAGGCTGTAGCAAGAAGTTACAAATCACATGACAGAGAGGGCAGGGCTGAGCTCTTGAAAAGTAAGTGACTGAGCATAGATTTTCCCTGGTAGAAATACAGAGAGTTCTCGGAGGAAGAATGTCTGTGGCCAAACTGTATTCACAGCCTTGGGAGGAACTGGGTCTGGCCTGAGAATAGACACCAGGGACTGGCGGAGGGAAGAGGGTAAGAGCACGGTGAGGGAAGACAGATCTGTGCACATGGAGCTGCCTAGGAACAAGGGTCAGAAGTATGGGCGTCTGGGGACAAATCAGGGCACTCACTCCCTTCCTGTGACGTTACCTCCTAACTAAAGTCACCTGTGATTGGAGCTATATTTTAAAGGAAATTTTTATTCTAAAATGAATTCCAACTGGTTTCATGCCCTTTCTGCTCTTGCATCCTGTCCCACAATGCCTTGATATGTTTCTTCTTACCACACACTTCACTTCCTTAAGAAGCCTCAGAAAGTTCTGCCTCCCAAGCCTTAGCTCCCTATTTGTTCCCTGGTGCGAGCTCTTTGCTGTGTGTCCTGGTTGCACCATTTGTGTGTCCCGCATTTCCTGCTTCTGACCTCCTTGTTTTTAAGGCAGTAATGATGGGGACCAACAGGTCTTCACAGAGCACCCTGTGTCTGCTTCTGCCTCTCAGGTCTCCAGGGTTCTGCTGGAGCTCCCAAGTCAGAGCAGTGATTAGCCAGGGGTGGAGCCTGCTCTCCACAGCAGACACTTGCTTCTGGCATCAAAACTGGGGCTTGGTCTGCATTTTTATTATCAAAGTAGACTGATGAAACTTGGGTAATACCCAAGTGATGGCAAAGATTCATACTCAGCCCTCTGTAAAGTCATAACTTCATTTTTCTTTCAACTTGCAGCTGTACACTAGATGCCAAGGTAGAAGTTTAAATTTGTTTGGGACACGAATCTAGAGCATCACCTTCACTGAAATGAAGAGTGGATCTAATAACCAAAATACAAATGGTCCCCAGAGCCACAGCCTTCACCTGAACGTTACACGGGGCCAGCAGGTGAAAACAGAAGGGTCCCAGCTCACATTAGGTCTGAATGAAAGACAACCAGGCATACGAAGCGTATTTGACTTAGAGAACACCATCCAGGCCGAGATATGAATTATGGAGGGAAAGTGGGCAAACCTCAAGACTTAAAAAGGTTTCATCATTTATTATTCCGTTCTTTAGTAAAGGCAGGGTTGCCATAGCAACACACTACAGGCTGAGTGGCTTGAACAACATAAATTTATTTTCTCAAAGTTCTCGAAACTGGAAACTCACGGTCAGAGTGCCGGCAGGGCTGACTTCCTCTGAGGCTTCTTGTTCTGGCTTACAGATAATCATTTTTCCAATGCCCCTCGTGTGGTCAGTCCTCCAATATACAGCCATCCTTGGGGTCTTTGCGTGTCCAAATCTCTTATTATAATGAGAGAGTCAATTGGATGTAGAGCCTGCCTTCATGTTCTCTTTTTGACTTCATCATATCCTTAAAAGCCTTATGGTAGAGCCATAACCTAAGGGGGTCGGTCATGTGAATTTGAGAGGAAGCAGAATCCGGTATGAAGCAAGAGTCCAACCGAAGTGTTATTTGAATGCTAATGGTTATCCTTGCTAGTATCTCTGGAGTATTGCTCTGTGCTTGACTTTGCTGTAACTATTTCCCATATATTCCTCTTTTTCACAAGTAGATTTCATGTAATAGGATGTTTAGATGTTGAGGCATTTATAGACTACTACCATTTCTTCTGGAACATGATCAGCTTTTGTCTGTGCCTTCCTTGGCTCTGTAAATGTACTCCAGACCATGACCTTGGATCCCTGTTACTAAATCTAATTTGGAGTAATTGGGGGCTCTTGTCTCCAAGCTTTGGTGGGCACACAGTCTTTTTTTTTTTTTTTTTTTTTTTTGGTTTTTCGAGACAGGGTTTCTCTGTGGCTTTGGAGCCTGTCCTGGAACTAGCTCTTGTAGACCAGGCTGGTCTCGAACTCACAGAGATCCGCCTGCCTCTGCCTCCCGAGTGCTGGGATTAAAGGCGTGCGCCACCATCGCCCGGCTGGGCACACAGTCTTTGGGAAGAGTAAGGCTGCTTTTCTCAGCCCACTACCAAAAGCCTCACCTTAACCGGGTGAGGAGACGGTGTGAGCTGGAAGACCACAGTCTCTTTCTGAGACCTTACACTGACTGCCTCTTCTATACATCTGAGCTTTCTCCTGGGTTACGTAGCTGAAAATCAACTCTCAGATCTGCAGGGCATGCTCATACCTCAGAGCAAGACCTCAGCACACCACTGTGTTCCAACCAATCACTTGGACCAGAACTATCCATTTAATCCACCTAGCAATTCAGCAAAGGAGTTACTCTCGCTTACCTATGAGGACAGTGAAACTGACCTTGCTGAAGTTCTGGCTTCCCTGACTCCCTTGTGTGGCTCAGATCTCGACAACCTCTCACGTGGCTCTACCTGGCCCCCCTTGTGAAGTAAACACTCATTTTCATCTCCACCAGCAACTTGAATATCCTACACAGTTAGTAAGCTATGTTGCTGCCTGTCTGGCAATCAGAACCCACACTTGTACCATCTGCTCCACTACTGTGCTAAGCCTCCCATCTCTGCTCTCTCTTATGAGGCTCCTAGCCTGCACACTCAACAAGGGCACCTTTTTTTAGGATTCTTCCATGCCACTGCTCAGACACCTTTTGTCCCAAAGTCACCTACAAATGAACTCCTTAAACTGACATAGGGGTAAGCCTGCCCCTAACACCATGAAGCCATCCAACATCGGCAATTGCTACGTCATGACTGGGCAGTCCCACGTCACTGGGGACATCTTAGAGTAGGGGTGCCATGAGCCTGGGTGAAAAGTGACATTAAACTTTGTCTCTTCTCCCTGCTTGCAGGAGGCTCTGTCGGTGGTGAGTGACGACCAGTCCCTCTTTGATTCAGCATACGGAGCGGCAGCCCATCTCCCCAAGGCAGACATGACTGCTTCGGGGAGTCCTGACTACGGGCAGCCCCACAAAATCAACCCACTGCCACCACAGCAGGAGTGGATCAACCAGCCAGTCAGGGTCAACGTCAAGCGGGAGTATGACCACATGAACGGATCTCGGTAAGCATGTCGGAGCTGACCTTCATGCTGCTGGGGAAGCATGAGGACAATTCCCCCCAGGCCGCCCTGGCAGACAGGAAGTAGGAGATGGCACTCTGGGCTGACCTGGGAGTGTGTGTCAATTCCTTGTCCGTGTGGCAAGTGAGGTCATTGAGTGGGACAAGATTCAGGAAGCCAGTCTGGCTCTCAGGGTCCAGGTGTAGCCCACAGAAGCCAAGTTGGGGTCAGGCTCCAAGACCCCATGGTAGATACTCAGGAATGCATGTTTAGTGTCAGGCTCTGGGTCAAGTCCGGCCCCTCGGGGGAAGTAACAGCAGTAAAGTGCCCTTTCTGCGCCATTGAGGATGTTTAGCCTCTCTGGGCACGACTCACAAGAGTGAAGATGACCCAACCATTCTTCTAGAGAAAGTGCTGAAGTGGTAAGGAAGATGGATGCGTGCAGGAAGCAAGCCTCATACGTCGGAAGTGCGTGGGAGGGGTGTTAGGAAAGGTGTCCGGGCCAGGCAGGGATTCACTTATGGAATGGGGAGGAGAATCCAGAGACAGGAAAACTACCGAAGCAAGAAACACAAACCCGTGGACAGTTGGCGCGGGCTTCAGGACCTGACTCTACATTTTGGCTAAGCTGTCTAAATTCATCTGAGTACCACCTTCATCTTGTCTAAACCAGAGCCAGGACACCTGTCTTTTCAGAGGTTTAGTGAGTGTGCTGTCATAGGGAAAGGAGCAGGGCAGCGTCTGTGACTCCAAAATGCCCAACAATGTCGGTGACCACTATACACAGAGACACAAAGGGGAACCTTTAGCCTTCTTCATTGCCTGATAATTCCCGGTGGATCCCCAGGTAATCCACTCAGCCTGAGGCAAAGGGACAAGAAATTTTTTAAAAAAAGAGAGAGAAAGAAGGCCTTGGCAGATAGGGTGAGAAGCCAGCACATTCCATGGGCTGAGGCTGGCCTTCAGTACTGGCATGACACCAAACAGCCTCAGAGCAATGAGTGGGGCTGTGAAGTAACTAACAATCATTGTCTGCAAGGATTGGGGACAGGAGAGGCAGAAAGATAAGAAGCTTCTAAAATAGCCCAGATTTTAAAAAATCAAAGTTCTGGGGTAGGGAGACAGCAATGATTACAGAAATTGAGGAGAGACGCATAAGAGGCAGATCAAAGGGGCAAGGACCAGAGTTTACACTTAATTAACAGTGGAGCAAAGCAGGTGAGAGAAGAGAACAGAGGCTACTGGGTCTGGACATTTGAAAGGTGGGTGCAGTCAGCAGCCCCAGGCAGGTGGGGAGAGGTGGTGCCTTGGGGGACATCGCTGTGTCCTTTAGGAACCTCTCTGAACAAGTGGTATGACCTCTAGATGAAAATGTCTCCTGGGTTTTGGAAGCCAAAGCCCATAGGATTTGGGCCTGGAATTGGGGCTTAGGTATCAACTCCAGGAGGCTTAAATGTGAAAGTGAGTCACGGAAGGCGGGAGCGGGCTGGTGGGGCTGCAGGGAGGGAGTTCCTCCTTGCAGCTGTCTCTGAGCTGCCTTCCAGAATCCTCAGTCCTGCTACCCTTCTATCCCATTTAACTAAAACCAGGAAGTGAAACCTCGGCCACCCTTCCAGGGTGCAGAGTCTCTGAGCTTGCAGCCCTCCATAGTGCTTCTCTTTGCATAATGGCGATTATGCCATGATTCCTGTAGGTCCAGTCTCAGAGTAGTTTATCAGGTACCTTTATGCACAGTCTTGTATCGCTTGCTCTCTGTCACTCTCCTAGGAGGCCAATATTCTAACCTTGTGACTATGTAGAAAGGAAACCAAAAGAGACCACACTGCCACCAGTCCAGGCTTTCTGGTTCCTTAGGCGTCTTCCTGCTACTCCCTCTCCACCTGTGCGTCATGGTCCCACACTATGATCCCATTCTGCCAGCACCCTCTGGTGATGAAGCCAGTACAGAAATGTCTCACAAACTGCCTAGGTCGCAGGGTGCTCCTGCTCCTTATTGAAAACCCAGATCCCAGTGTTGGAGCATCCATGGCCTTGCTGCAGCCTGTATCAAACTACTAGTGTTTGCCAAGCCTATATAGCTTGGGCCACTGCAGAGGCATCCCATGCCCCCTTTTCCCCTTACCTTCCCATGGTCTAGTCTCCTGACAGGCAACAGTGAAGGTCAGCCTTTTATAAGAATAACCTTCTTTCTCAAAACCCTTCAGCATCTTATAACAGAACCTAAAGTCCTTAGCCGAGTACCACTGCCCATCCATATTCTCCCTGGCTCCATTCCTCCCTTTCTCTCCTCCATCACACAAGACTCTAGCTGTTCCTGGATACACTAACACACCACTAACTCAGCTTAACTTGCCCAGGTTCCTTCTTTTCCAGAATATTCCTACTCCATTTATACATACGGTTCTCTCTGGCCTTTGCCTGAGAGCCCTCCAGCCTAAAACAGAATAGAGTTCTTGTCTCTACCCTGACTAGCATGTGGGCAGGGAGCAGAGCTCTTGTAGATTTTAAGGAAAAGGCTAAGTGAGGCACAGGAAAGCCGACCAAAGTCAGATTGACTCTTCAAGGTCATGTCATGTAGGTAGAAGTTGGGTCTCCCTTTCCTGAAACATCTGGCATGTGTTTTAGATTCGCTCAGATTTTGCAATGCTTCTACACATAGCGAGATATCTTGCAGATGGGGCTTGTGTCTAAACCTGATAGTCACTAATGCACCTGTGCTCACCACCCAGCAGTGAAGTTAGAGTCCTGTGTATTTGCTTTGAACTGTTGCTTCTCTGGTGAAATCAGGTATGGGATTTTCTACCTATGGCCTCATGCTGATACCCAAATTTTTCAGACTTTAGAACATTTGAGGAACAGATTCCCTTAGGGAAGACTTCCCACTGTTATCAATGCCCAGGCTGAGTTAGCCTGTGGATTTGAAGCACAGATGGGTGCTAAGAAGTCAGCATCTCTAAGCTCACTGTCCCCTTCCCTGCTTCCTGAGGACTCCTAGACCCTCCAGGATAGTGTTCCAAAGCACAGAAAATCCTGCAAGTAAACAAACTTTCCGGACCCACTTTTTGGGGTCTTACCTGGCTTTGATCACACAGACGCCGGCTAGAGGAAGCCTGTCTAAGTGCCTCCGTAAGCTGGGTGAATATTTCCCTGGCTCTGGTTGTACAAAATAACATGAACTGGTCCCCCTTGTTTTGGCTCAGCAGGTGACCGAGGAGGTTCAGAACGACTAAAATAGTCTCACGTCTTCTGCAGAAGCAGAAGCTGGAGGCAGCTAGGTAGGCACAGCCACGGTCTGCACCTAATCATATCCTCAAAGCACTCACATGAAGGACGGTAGAAAGCCAGGGTCAGAGACTGTCAGAAAGATGCTTTTATTTAAGAGGAGGCCATGCCTCGCCTTGACTTATTGTTACTTAACTATGCGAAAGAGATGGCACATACAGACACCAGGTTTGGTGGTTTGTACCTGTAATCCCAGTGGTTGAGGATGTGGATCGCCAAGGATCCTTGGACACACAGCCTGGCCTACTGGGAAAGCTGCAGATTCTATATCACAAAATGGTAAATGATTCCCGAAAAACAACACCCAAAGATGTCCTTTGATCTCCAGAGGCATGCACAGTAGTTCAGAAACGCATGCATATACAAATACATACAGGAGAGACAGAGAGAGAGAGAGAGGGAGAGAGAGAGAGAGAGAGAGAGAGAGAGAGAGAGAGGAAAAGAAATGAGATGAATCCACAGATGGTAGTCCATTTAAATTACCCATCCTGAATACTGCACTTCTCTTATTTTCTAAGTAACACCATCAACAGTACTTGGTTTGTCGCATATTGTGCTTATATTTTCCCCCTTACCCTCTATCATTCCATTTGCTTTCCCTCCGAACCCCTCTGTCAGAAGAAGTAGTGTCTCGTGGGCACCTCCTCTATCAGGGAATGAAGGCTGAAGGGTCCAGACTTTCACCAGTATCCACTGCTGCTGTGTGTTTGTGATTTCAATAGCCATGTTGTATCTGTGTGTCAGCATTTTATGGCAGTCCTCCTCCCCCTCCCTCAGCTCTTCATCCCGTCTTCTCAGTGTTCTATAGGCTTAGCATGTGTGTGCTATAGATGTCCCACTTAAAGGAGTCGAGAGCTCAGCAGTCACTTCTCAGCAATTGATGAGATACACGTCTTGCACTAACAGTCATTCTCTGTACAAAGCTTTTCTGTTCTAGACTGGGAGCAGCACAAGTCTATGGATACAAACACAAATGTTTAAATTGGACAACATGGCCATTTAGGGAAACAACAGCCTTATGTTCTTATTGGGTCCATGATGCCACCAGCCTCAGGTTTTTGACCAGGTTGATGTTACCAGATGTGTATCTCCTGTCAGGCAATAGGCTTGCAATCACAGAGTGACTGTTACCCACCGTAAAGTCATGCCACTATTGTATCAGCAAGCATGACTCATAGCAGAATGAGACCATTGATACATGTTCTCCCTCAAGAGCCAGCATAGAACCTTATAGCAACACAAATGCCAGCCAGCAGGGAGAACATTCCTAACTCAATTCTAGCTCTATTTCTTTGTGCCCTGTGACCAAAACAAGTGCCATATTCAGCAATAGGGTCATACCTTCCATTTCTGTGGAGTACTAAGACCTGAATATGATATGATCATTTTCCGAAAGCTCGTTTATCATAACACAAAACTGTAGGAGAGGGCCAATGAGATTGTTTAATGGGGAAAAGTACCTGCCACCATGCCTGAAGACCTGAGTTCTGCCCCCAGAACATACATGAGAGAACCAACTCCTTCCACTTGCCCTCTGGTTTCCATACCCGTGCCAAGGCATGTATGCATCCATACATGGATGTATACACACGCACAGCCACACAAAATAAGTTTTTAGATGTAGAGGAGGATGTACAAATGCTCTAAATTTCCAACAAGAAAACAAAGCAGAGCCAACAGCTTGGGAGTTCTTGGCTTATGGGATAGGCCTGCATCTGACGCCTAGAACTCTAATGCAGTACTCACTCACTAGCCCTGAGCACTGGCACTGTGGCTAGACTGTGACTGAGATGTACTACGATGTAATATATACAATGGATTTAAAAGTTGTAGTATGATAAAATTCGTAACATCAAGGTGGCTGTCGGTGAAGCAATCATCTGTTGTTATATTAATATAACGATGCATTTACTCCATTTACCCTGTTATTACAACTCATTTCACCATCTTAGATTCATTTATTTATTTATGTGCATGAGTGCTTGCATTTGTGTATGTGTGCCATGTGGATGCCTGGTGCCTGTGGAGGTCAGAAGAGGGCATCAGATCCCTCGGAATTGAAGTTAGAGATGGTTACTATGTGGTCCTCTGCAGGAACAAGTGCCCTTAACTGCTGAGCCATCTCTCCAGTCTCTCACTTCATATATATATACTCAGCTACCAGTAAGGTGAAAATAACCTGTGTGACCCAAACACGTAACTCACAATCTACTTGGATTGGACCGCGCTGGGGCAGAATGTTTCAGACTGCACAGTGATTCACAGGGCATCCATCCCTCCCAGGTTCCTTTAGAAGTGTGGGTTTCTGGGTTACTTCTTTCTGCTAATTGGAAGCTCCATAGATGTTTGAGTCTTTGACAGGAAGGAGATATCCATGTCTCTAAAGCTGCAATACCCTCTTGCCTTTTATCGTAGCAGTAAGCCGTCTGGACCAGGGTCAAAGGGTCATGCGAAGGGGCTGAGATAAAGCTGAGGCATCAGAGATCGTCTGGGTTGCCTGAGTTGTGGGAGGTTTCCTCTGTCTCCCTTCCCGTCTTCCTTTTGTGGTTGAATCTGGTTCTCTGGGTTGCCCTCCAAACAGCACAGCCCATAGGTTCTGTGTTGGATAGAAACTTCAGAAACTTGATCTAAGTTGTGGTCTGCAAATAACTCTCAGCTGTGTCCTGTCTCGACCAGGGGAACTGGAGAAATCAGTGCATGGAGGAAATACTATCAGGTCAAGAGGGAGAAAACACAAGAACTAGGTTTAGGTACCTAGCATTCAGGATCTGAACTCAGCATCACTTGCTCTGAGACATCCCGCAGAGACCAGCATCATCAGGAGGCATGGAACACCCAGAGAACCCTGTTCTACACTCAGAAAGATGAGCCTCCTTCACTCTGTCACTTGCAGCTCTCTGGCACCTTCCTGCATTTCTAAATTCGAAACCTTGCATGGGCCCATAGGGCACGCGCCACCTGTGTGGAAAGCCAGGGTGGTGGTGGCTTTGTGTGTAGTTTTGTCTTGCTTCTTTTCTTGAAACTACACTTTCTTACTAAAAGCAATCAATCACCTCCATGCATGGCTCTCACAGAAACCCTAAAGGCAGCCCAGATCCCTCAGGTGTGCAATGGACATGCATGGACATGCTACATGAAAGACATAGGGATAGACTCTAATGCAACCACGTGGCTCAGGGAGCCGGGCAAGGCTTTGTAGGTATTGGGTGGCCCTTGACTGTCAGCAGATCTGTGATCTGACAATACAACACATGTTCAGGTACTCTGAGTGAAATGGGACGTCAGGGAGTCCTTTCCCTCCTCTTAGGATCTCACACCTCGTTCCATATCGCTTAAGACTCTGAAGGCACTTCTGTGAACTGCTGGCAGCCTTTTTAAAGTAGCGTTCAATAAACACACAGAAACAGAAACGTCTGCCTAGGATAGTTATGTCATATTGCCCTGACCTGCAGTCTGCAGCCTTCGCTAGCGCTGAGGTGGAGATGCTCAGAGTTAAGCTCTCAAGCCATCACTTCCTCCCTGCTCTATTGTGGCAGCCTCAAGGCCTCTTGTCACCTGCCCCAGCACAGTCAGCTGCCTGTGGGCCCCAAGCCCTTGCTTGCTCTAAGTGCAGGTCTCAATACAAATTAGCAGACGCCGCCGCCGTATGGGCAAAATGAATGGCCAAACCTCTTCCCTCTCCAGGGCTCCCCACCTCCCCCTCTCTTGTTTTCCTCAAGCCCTCTTCACAGGCGACAGCTGCCTCGTTAAAGAGCAGCCTTTATGTTAGACTTCACCTGGACACGCAGTGGTCACCGAGCGCATGGCTGTGCCGTCTGGCTGAGGCAAAGAGGATGGAGGTGAACCTGGCAGGCAAGTGCGCAAGTCAGCGAGGTATGGTTTCCTCCTTTCCCACCCTGAGCCAGAGTAGAATAGTCAGGCTCTGCAAGGACAAAGGTCCCGGGTGGGTGTCAAACCTTTTCTCTAAGAAAGTCCCTTTGCAGGCCTTGATGGTAACTGTCTGAAACAAAGAAAGGGGCCTTATTCCAAAGAAGGCCAGGGAGGGGTAGCCAGGCAGGTAGCAGGCCTCTCGGGGACAGAAGGAAGAAGGCTGGAGGAGGGGCAGCAGCTGTGATTTCTGTGGGCTAACGAATGGAGTGCCACTCACTGGTCAGCTAGACACTGCCAGCCATGGAACCCAGGGACCCTGCTCTTCTGCACCTGCTTCCTGCCCATGCCTAGGGCATGCCCGTCATTGCTCACTATCAGGCAAGCTTTGTTTCGTGCCTCATCTTTTCTTCTTCTTTTTCATCTTTTCTTTTTAACTCTGCAGAGTGGGGACAACTTTACCACCCATGCCCACTGTGCACAGTTCCAAATCACAAGGGCCACAAATTTGGGCACTTCTCAGGTTCTAACCTCTGCCTGGCAAGAAGCCAATTTTAAATGCCGAAATTCCAAGGCCCAACTCCTAAGAAAAATAGTGTTTTAAAGTTCTTCTCCCCGATATTCATTAAAATTAATAAAGGGGGGCTTCGGAAAAGGCATCTCTTCATCTGCTACCACTGAAGCTGGCTGTCTGGGTCTGGGCACCCTGCACAGGAAGCGTGTGTGTGCTGTTCATCCTCCCCACCGCCACCTCCGCCAGCCAATGAAAACCCCACTATCTTGGTTTCAGGCCAACTTAATTCTTCAGGCTTCTCTGGCATTTGGATGGTTTCTCATCTAATAAGAATCTGGGGAAGACAACAAGACTGTGGTGGTATGAGTTCCTCTGTGTGTGTGTGTGTGTGTGTGTGTGTGTGTGTGTGTGTGTGTGTGCGTGTTAGCATACACGTGCATTTCTGTGGTGGAGGGTGTACATTTATATAACTATGTATGAGATAGTCTACAGTTGTGTAAATGCATATATTGTATGCATATAGGTAGTAGAGTGTATATAATATGTGTTTTATATCCTAGAGTATGTGTAACTGTATGGATGTGTATATGGAACATATGTGTGCATATTTGTATTGTGTGTATAGGTATATGATGTGCCATGCATATGTGTATATGTGTGTTTATGTGTACTATGTGAAGTAGCATGTATGTGCACAGATGTATGAACATGTGTATATGTAGTGGAGTATATGGTTATGTAAGACGTGCTGGCATTGTGCATGTAGTATGTGTGGTAAAGTGTGTAGAGTGTAGCAAATTGTCTGCGTGTGTGTGTACATACGTAGTAAAGTTAGAGTCTGAATGTTTTCATTATGTGTATGTATGCCGTGGGTGGCGAAATGTGTGTGTGTGAGTGTGTATGCATGCATGCGCATAGTTTTCCTGGGGGGTGGGGCAGTGTGCTCAGGCCAGCTCAGCTTAGACACAGGCACCCTGGTCTGACTGGAGCTGGTTCATCTCAAGCCAAGTCCTTCAGCGGCAGAAGCCAAAGGGCCGAGTGCTGGTGAAAAGCCCCGACGTGCTACTGCCTCCCCTCCGACTGCCATGGGGACATTAAACCTTCAACAATCTGGGACTCTGACGGCTGGTTCTTGGTTCTCTGCCTGGAAAAACAGTAGGCAAATAGTAAAACCTTAAATTCTAACATATGTAAGTTATACATCTTATTTTCATTTTCAGCCCATGTTCTCCCCGGTAAGACATCAGGAAAAAATTACCGTCTGCCTTCTAATATCTCTGTGGAGCATTTATCTCCCAGCCATGATAAGTGATCTGCAATATTTTTTTCCTTTCAGATTAAGAAACAAATTCATTTAATTTTCTTTATTGAATGCGCTCAGGCCTCCCCGCTCTGCCTGACTCTCAGGAACCCTGGACTGCTCCCCCTCCTTCTGGGTTGGTGACTGTACTCCTGACTGTGGGGATGGGTGGCTCCCCAGCACTCCTTAGGGGCTCTCACTCCGTTCCTGCACACCGCAGAAGACGGAGCAGAGTGACTAGAGACAGCAGCCAGGCCAGGGGATAAGGGAGAGGTTAGCGTGCCCAGCTGGCAGACTGTAATCTAGACCTTGTCTGATCTCGGTTTGAAGGCTGGGTTTGGTGCTCTCAAGAGAACTGGTCACCTCCCAGGCTGCCAGGATGATGCTTGCTGCCTGGCATTATCGTACCCCAAGAGCCCCCACTGCACCTTCTAGGAGTCTGCTATGGTTCTGCTTCTTGGAAGGACTGAGCAAAAGCTGGGCACGTCGGGATGGCATCTCTCCTGGCATGCTGAGAGCGTCATGATGTCATGCTGAAGGTCACTGGGGATCTGTAGAGTGCTCTGTGTGTATTCGGCTGCATCAGCTGACCACAGGCCTAGCACTCCAGTTCATTGCTCAGTATCATTTGCTGCAAATATCAGATGCTAACTGGGCTGTGTTGTTTCAGTCCTAGATGGGTGATGTGTTTTCTCCCTTATGCATGTCCATGTTGCTTCTCCTGGATATTGACTGCTCAGGCCTGTAAAACGCTACAAGAGTCATTACAGATCAGGAAGGCAGTCATGGGTTCTATTCTTCTTCCTTGTATCGCCAAACTCTTCTACATGTGGGCTTTAGTTGAGAAGGTTAACGCTGAGACTTGAGTCCCACATCCACCTTTACTAGCTGTGCAATTCTTCCAGTCACGACACCTTTCTGTTTTGGTATCCATGGAGCGGATGTAGTAAACCTCGCTCCACAGATCTGGAAGGATTATGGGGAAATTCAGACAAAGCAAACAGTATGAATATGCATTAAAATGGTAAATGTACAATAGCAAGTGATGGCACTATCTCAAGAAAAGGCAATGACAAGACACAGGACACACTGACCATCTCATACTGTGGTCAGTCCTGTAACTGAGGAAGACAAAAAGCGCCACGCGACTGTGGAGAAGGCCTGTCCTTCTCTTAAAAGGACTAGTGAAATGTGGGAAGGTCGGTCACTGGTGATCTGGTTGAAACTGGACACGGCAGACAGATTGGGAGGGCTGCGGGCCCCTGAAATGCATTCAACCAGGAGGCCCAGTGCTTATGACAGAATCAGGCTGGGTTCTGCGTGGAGGACGGTCGTCATTGTCACCATTATCCCGTGGGTGTCTAAGTGACTAGCAAACCCTGCTGAAGCTAGAGTGAGACGTCCCCACGGTGACGATTCCTGACCTTTGTCTCCTCTCACCCCAGGGAGTCTCCAGTGGATTGCAGTGTCAGCAAATGCAACAAGCTGGTGGGCGGAGCCGAAACCAACCCCATGAACTATAATAGCTACATGGATGAGAAGAACGGCCCCCCTCCTCCCAACATGACCACCAACGAACGGAGAGTCATTGTGCCTGCAGGTACCTTGGGAACCATCTGCCTAGCTAGTGCCCACGTTGCCATTTCTCGGGGACTGCGGTGGAGGGCTAGGCTTGTCCCTTGGAACTTGGAAACCCTACCCCGCTTCCTCGCCTTTAGGGAAATACAAACCAGGGAAAGTGGTACATGCCTCCGGACTCTCTAACTACCTACCAAGGCATGATCTCAGATGTCACCAGAACCCTGGCACGCAGATCCCAGAAGCCCCACTCTCAGACATAGCACAAGGCAGATTTTCCATGAGAGGCCTATTACCCCAGCATGAAGCCTACCCAGAGAGCAGAGCGAGGCGGCCTCACACCCGCCATTCCTTCCTGTAAGGAGTGCAGCTCTCCATGTCCACCCTTCCCTCAGGCGTGTACTCCCTGGCCTCTGCTAGGTTCCACCTTCCCAAAATTACAGCCAGCTCTTTCAGTTTTAAAATAGAAATAACTATATTTAACAAACGGAACGCCTCCACGTGTGTGCCACAAGTTATATCATTATGTAGAAATAGCCTCTTTTTTTTCTAGGTATTGGTGCTGTTGGTTATGGGAGAGAGAGGGGGCTATTGTTAAATCCTCCCGCCTGCTGGATGGATGTTACCTGGGCCAACTTCAGTGTACTCTGCAGCCTGGACATGGAGGGAATTTGAAAATTGCCACTTTAGAGTGGGTGCCAGGTGGAAGGGGCAAAATGTCCAGAGCTTGAACGAAGTGAATTACAGGGCGGGGGCTAAAGCTGATCTTACCAAAATAACTTCCCCGGAGAGGCTGGCTTCCTCCATTTGTAAATGTGTAGATGCAGTCCTGTCTTAGAGCGCTTAGTTATCTCCATGGGAGTTTGGAGGATTTGTCTGTCAGACTGAAGGATGATTTTGTGATGGGCACATCTTTCCTCTGTCCCGAGTGTTTGCTCCCATGGAAGCCGTGACGGCTCTCCTAAGAGTGACAGCCACATTTCTGAGTTCTGGGTTAAATTCCCCACTGCAGAGGGTGTAGAAGATACCGAAATCGAGGCAGAGGAGGAAGGGGTGTGGTTCTGCAATTCATAGAATTAAAAGCTGCCTGGGCTGCACTTCTTCAAGCTTGGGAGCTGATTGCAAGGAGAGCTCTACCTGTTTTATTTATCTGCTTGCTTGTTTGGGTTGTTTGAGAAGGGAGTAGTACAGGCTGTCCTAGAACTACCCATGTAAGCCAGGCAGGACCTCTCAGCAGTCCTCCCGCCCCCGCCTTCCGAGTCCTGTGGCTAGCTGCAGGTGTGTGCCATCTACGCCTCACCAGGAGAGCTTCATGTAGTAGGGTTTCACAGGCGTCCGGTATAATGTAGATGGCTTCCTCGACTACAATGTCACATCGTTTGATGTGTCACCATCCTTGGTAGACAGGCTCGTGATGGAGAGCCCAGGGGGTCTCCTCCCTGCTTCCAGACAGGAAAATCATACCAAAGCAAACATGGTGTGAACTCTCTCCATACCACAAGACAGGTCAGGCATTTGCTATCAAAATCTCCTGCTCCAACCTCAGCACAGGAAGGAAATCTTGAGGGGAAGAACCATTGGGGGCTTGGAGATTGCCTCAGAGCCAGTCTATTGTCACCATCTTGTTTGGGTTGTCATAAGGAAGTAAATATGGGAAGAAGGAAGGGGGGCCAGGCTGCTTGGTTAATGCTCTACTCTTTAAAAGGTGTCAAAATGCTTTCCAGGGGATTGGCAAAGGTTGGTCTTCAGTGGACTGGCTTAACCAAAGCAGTGAAAGAGAAAATAATGTGAATTCTTATCAAGCTGTCTCAAAACATTTGGCATAATGAATTCACGAGCCCAGATCTACTGGGTTGTTTCCCCGCTGGCTAGATCTGTAAGCATTACCCTTACACAGTTTGGCTTCCTCCAGGTCAGCATCCTGGACACAAGGGAAAGTCTCCTTTGGGCAAGTCCACAAATCAAGGCAATAAAACATTAGTGGAACAACCAATTGAATTTATGATGGGATTTTAGGACAAGTATAAATGAGGACTCTAGTTAATCACCGTTTCCACATCGAGATGGGAAGGAACAAGGGCCAAATCATCCAGGAAATACATTTGGAAGAGTTTAGCATGATCCAGAGTGGAAGATTTATAATTCATAGTGCTGGAGAGGGAGAGAATTAACATTGTGATCGAGCCCAATGCGAAGAGAGGAAACAATAAAATAAATAAAATATAGGGCATAAAATTGAATGTGAAGTCTTAGATTGTACAAGTCAGGAACTAGAAGACACTACAGATGAAATAATATAGTCCAACTCCCTCTGGGATACCCTTCTTTAGAATTCTGAGATTTCCACCTACCCACAGTCCTTGCTTGGTTTGAAAAGTAAAGGTATAAGAACAAAGCCAGAAGTTTATCTGAAGGACACAAGTACTCACATGCCCAAGGGGGCTGGAGGCAGAGGAATTCTTGGTTCTGCAAAGGGCTTTACAGTCCCAAATGAGTTCAGGCAGGATCCTGACATAACAAGACCGAGGGATCACAAGGGATCTGCTTCTCCAACTACGTGACATCTTTTGAAGACTTCTATAGGAACCCCAGCAGTAGCTCCTAAGGCAAAACTTCCATGACTCCCTATTCATCTATAAAATGGGTATAACAAAACCATTTTGTAGATTCCCTTGATAGAAAAGCAGCTGGTACAGATAAAGAGCTGGCCTGTGTCAGGATCTCACAGTTATGCCATCACTAGGTAGGTACACCCTAGATTCTTGGTATGGCATGCGGGAGCTGTGACATATGACCCCCAAGCTTTGTTCTGGGCTCCCTCTCAATCTCTAAGGGATTTCTCTTACAACCCATAGTGATTCCGGCACTTGGCTTCCTCCCCACTGCCACTGCTGGCCATTTAGAGCATACTTCTCTTGCGCCCAGAGCTTTTTCAGGCTCTAGAATGAGAGGAATATGTGAGTTGGTTAGAAAGGAGCACAAGTTTTCCTGCTAACTAAGCATGCTAAATGAAACGGGCCAAGCAGAAAAGCAGAAAATGGGAGCGACCAGCTGCCCTGCTGCAACAAAATACCATCTCTTCTCCAGGAACCCTCCTCCTCTGAGTCTCCAAATTCACCCCAGACCCTTCTACCCGAGGCTCCATGAACTACCAACACAAACTCACTTCTTACTTATTGCTTTAATGCCTACATTACATAGTGATAGGTGTGTGTGTGTGTGTGTGTGTGTGTGTGTGCACATGTGTGTGTGTTTGGGGGGGGGGACACTCGGTAGCACAGGGTGCCTCAAATGCATAAGCCTCCTGCCTCAGTTTCCCACGTGTTGGGGTTACTGGTATGCACCACCGTGTCTGTGGAAGCCTAGCAATTGTAACATCTCCCACCTGAGACAGTTGCTACTTCAGGAAAAGATGAGAGAGAAAGGGAAGGAAGGGGAAAGGCATGTGAGAACAGAGGCCTTGGTCCTGTGTTATTCTTGCTCATTCACTGTTAAAGAGGCTTCTGTCTATAGCACCATTTGTCATCTATGAGTATTTACATATCCTGAAAATGTTTAGGGATGGTCTGCTAGAAATCTTAACACAGCTATGCCCTGAAAGAAGGAAGCCCAGCTTAGGTTTATGTCAAACAATAGCATCATTGGGTTTCCCAGCTGCCCAGATAGAACTGCAGGGAAAGCATGAGTGTACATATTTCTCTTCTATAGGCATCTGAGAGATCAGTGTGCCTCCTTGCACTCATTAATATTCTTAAGACACAGATGGCTCCCCTTTCCAGAGGCATTGGTCACTGGGCCTGAGGGATTGTTTGTTTTCATTTTGTTGCCATGATTTCTTAGGTCAAGGTCTCAGTTGCCCTCCAAAAATCTTAAATAGCATCCTGTCAGGGTATATGTTGAGGCGACTAAGAGCCTTTCCCAGTGCTAAGTGATTCAGGCATTGCCAGATGGGGGTGGAGCCAGATGGAGTGTTCTGAGGGGGACCATCTGGAAGGGAGGTGAGGGGTGAGGGAGAAAAGAGCGAGGTATAAGAGGGAAAGACAAGGGGAGAAAAAAGATACAGTGAACAGGGGGAGAGAAAAGAGAAAACAGATGAGGAAACGGGAGATGGAAGAAGAAAGGAGATCTAGCAGAGAGAAGACAAAAGAGGAGAAGAGAGAGGAAGAGGAAAGAGGGGCCCAAGAGGAGAGAGAGGGAAGAGCTAAAGAAGGGAAGAAAAGGGGTAGCCTCGGCTGCCGGAGGCAGGCATTCACGCTAATGATTTTCATCTCTCCTCTGCAGACCCCACACTGTGGACACAGGAGCACGTCCGGCAGTGGCTGGAGTGGGCCATAAAGGAATACGGCTTGATGGAGATTGACACCTCCTTCTTCCAAAACATGGATGGCAAGGAGCTGTGTAAAATGAACAAGGAGGACTTCCTCCGAGCCACCTCCCTCTACAACACCGAAGTGCTGTTGTCGCATCTCAATTACCTCAGGGAAAGTAAGTGGACCACGTGCTCTCCGGCTTGCAGCTTGCGGGAGGTCCCGCGGGGTCCCCAGGAGCCAGGCCAGGGGAGGAGGTGCACACTTTTACACCAGTCACAAAGGACATATGCCAAGAAGCAGCATCCTCACCATAGGAACATCACCAAGGTCACATGGGTTCCTACAAATCCCACGGGGAAAGACCCAATCCAGGAGTGTCAATGGAAGCAAATCAAAAATAGAAAAAAAACAAACAAACAAATAAAAACAGGGAGTTTAGACCTGGGGAGGATGACACCAGAGACTAGGCTCTGGAAAGATATCTCTTCCAGAACCTTGCACTACCCAAAATTGCAGAGATAGTTTCTGATTGGAGGTTTTCTAAGGAAACAGAGTTCTTACTGGAAATTCTGAACATGGATATGGAATCTCAGATCGTGGGAGCCCCTGTCCTATCAGTCATTTTGATTCCCCTCCCTACCCTACAGGACAGCCTCTCCACTGTCACAAAACAAGCTTGTTGGCATGGGTTTATTAGGAGACACCGGAAACTTTCCCAGAACAACCTTCACAGCAGAGAGAATGTTGGGGGAGGAAAGCTTAGTAAAGAAAGAGTGACCCAATAGGAGGCTCCCTAGGGCCAAGTACCCACCACTTCCACGGGGAAGTCAATAGACAGAGAATGGGATTTCTTTGGATTTACTAGTGACCACAGCCTTAACTCTCCATCAGAAATCCATGTCAGGTGTTATCCCCATGCTATCGCCAAGTGTTGAAGGTTTGCTCAGAGGTCTGCAAAGATGAGCTGAAGCCACAGGAAGGCAGACGTGGGGTCATTCTGTGTGAGGGTGGTCAAAGAGAAAGTGGGCAGACCAAGATGCACTGGCCTCTGTGAACAACCTAGTTTGCTAGGAGTATTGCAAGAGTTAAGCTTTGGGAAGGTTTGATGGCTCTAAGGTCCCTTTGAATGCTGAGACCCTCGGACAACGCTGTGGGGCTGTTTTTCATGGGCTCTGGGTTGGTCTTCCGTGCACTGGATCTCCATTGCATGTTCAGTTGCTATCATTGCAATCCATGGTTTCAGTGTAAGAGAGTGCTATGGAGAGCAGGAACAGCACACACTGGCTGGGAAATCAAAAATAAAAATAAATGCATTTGGATGTTTCCAGCAGGGCCTCTGAGCCACCCAGCTCCTCTCTAAGGCAGCTGGCAATGCTGGGAGAGGGGACGCAGCTCTACAGCCATGACCTCATGTCTGAGTTTGCTGCAATATGAGGTCAGTCCAAGAAATAACAATTTTAAAAGGGGGCCATTTTCTAACCTAGTCTTCTCTCCCTTTTGGATGATTGGCATTTAATAATGACCTTATTTCTCAGCCTTTAAATGCCTGGTGAAAGGAAAAACAAAAAACAAAAGCAAAGGCTCTTTAAACCAAACTCTGCCATGATACACATGGGCAGGGTAAGGGAGACAGTAGACACTGGGCATGCACGTGGGACCCAGAGGCCAGCAGTGCAGGGCGCAGCCAAGCCTGACTTCTAGGCTTCTCCAGCTTCCACTGTGCAAGAGGTTGAGAGATCCTCAAGGAAGAAGTCATGACAGAGGCCTCAGTGAGCTCTGCACAAAGGACCCCAAAATGTTAGTTTTCATGGTGGACACCTGTGAAGAATATGTTCAAAAAAAAAAAAAAAAAAACCTTTTGGGCTTTATAAGAGGGAAGCCCATTCAGACCACATGACCTCTGACCCACCCATGCACAGCCCAAGTCCCCACTTCTTCTTTCTCTCACCAAAGAGGCAGAGCCACAAACACTGTCATGAGCCAGATACCTGCTGCTCAGAAGGTCCGGGAATGCACTGGACCAGCCAGACTCACCATCACCCTTGGGAGGCTGCCTGCACGGGCAGATAAGTGGAGGTGGAGGGGTGAGCAGCTAGAGAGGAAGCAGGGAGCAGAGTGTGGTGTTTGGAGGCTAGACCATAGCCAGAAAAACCAGATTCTCTCCTCCTAAGAATATGTGTAAAGATCACGGCGGATGCCAGACAATAAAGTTTCCAGAAAGGGATGGCTGGGAGAGGGTTCCCAGAGTTGAGAAGAGGTAGAGCAAGTATGCACGTGGAAAGCCTTTGAAAGCCCAAGCCAAATTTCCTGAGAGGCTGGTGATAACTGCAGTAGGTCTACACAAGAGAGTTTTTCTGGTGCTAAGATGGTTATTGTGGTAAAGCGTAAGATGTGCGTGCCTAGGACACAAAGTAGAGTGGAAAACTGTGCCTGCGGGCCAAGACAAAAATTACAGTAGCTGTACTAAATTTTCTTGAAATGCAACAGAGATTGTAATAATCTTCTGAGGCATCTAGATTTAAAATGATGTAAATGGAAAATTTTCCGATTTTCTTTCCTTTCCATTTTTCTTTTTGAATCTACTTTTCCCCTTGGGGTTTCAGCCTCTAGAACCCACGGGTTACTGGTACTAGTTATCTGCGTGGACTCTACGGGAGACCATTTATCAGATACTGTCGCCTCTACAGTGGCTGAGAACGTTTTTCTGCGGTACAACATGCCTTCAGACCTTGATGGTTTTCCCAGACTGACTTGCAAAGGCTGCCTCACGTTTAAGAAAGAGGTTAGGGCTTGGCGCAAGGTTGGAGTAAGGGGAGGCCGTGCTGATTCTCAGCGACATCCTGTTGGAGAGCAGTTGGGGCCTAAACATTTCCCCTTTGGGCAAGAGGGAGAGGGGAAAGATCCGAGAGCCTCAGTACTGATGGAGGATACAGGGTAGAGAGATGTCAGCACAGAACCTGCGGGGAGCCAAAGCATGGATTGTTGGAAGCGGGGCCAGTGAGATGGCTCAATGGGTTAAAGGCACTTTTGTCAGACGTTCCAGCATCAGGTTTACTTTCACAGGAGACATTTGACTATTCTCGTTGTCTAGAAAGAAAGCTATATTTTAAGTTTCATAAACTTAATTTTAAATTAAAGAGGAGTTTCTCGTAATAAGGAAGAAATAATAGCGTCCTGAGCTCCTCTACACCTGCCAGGTGGATGAGCCAAGCCTAAAGGTACTGACTTTGCACATCTGGCCGTTTCAGCTGTTCCAGGTGCAGCACCTGTGAGACGTCAGGAGGCAGATGGAGGGGTGTGACTGACTAGGGTACCCACAGTTATTGGAGTCAAGCTGATGCGGCTGTGGGAACAAGGCTCAGGCAGGCACCAGCCCAAGTGTCATTCACTACAAATAGAAAGGACACCCCCTTGTGGACACCATAGACATGACTCTATGAGCCCTGCTTCATGGCCTAAGCAGCTAAACCAGGCTAGCTCCAGGAATCCATCCAAAGGCATCTGGCCCGTGCAAAGCACCTGCTCTGACCTCTGAGACTTGGGCCGCTGAAGCTTTCAGCCTGAGTTAAGGTCACTGCTGCAGATGACCTGCCAACTTTGCTGCAAGATGCTCGAATACACATGAATTAGGAAGTGGACGCAGGCAGACCTCTCTTCTCATCTCCCAAGCTAATCTCATGTCCGGTCTCCACCTTGATGCCCAAACCAGCTCCCCCCCCCCCCCCCCAGCTTTCCATTTGTACTGTACCAACGAATACAGCCTTTATCCTCTGAAGCCTTCTGGAATGAGGCCCATTAAACCAAACCCACCCTCTCACTCACCCTGACCTCCTCTCCAAATCCTAAGTGTGATTGACAGCCCTGCCAGAATCTTCCAGACACACCCCCTGGACAGAGGCATTGTTTCCTGCGGAGAATGTGGCCAGTGAGATCTACCTCTTTCCAGGCCAAGATCAATGAGGCTGACCTTGGGGAAGCAGTGCACCCTGACCTCCTCTCCAAATCCTAAGTGTGATTGACAGCCCTGCCAGAATCTTCCAGACACACCCCCTGGACAGAGGCATTGTTTCCTGCGGAGAATGTGGCCAGTGAGATCTACCTCTTTCCAGGCCAAGATCAATGAGGCTGACCTTGGGGAAGCAGTGCTGTCTGTCCCCAACTGACAGTTCAATCCCAGGGCCACTGGGGGGAGTTGGGGATGTCTAGGAACCCAAATCTCTTGGGCTGAACAGCCAGAAGCAGAAGAAAAGGGGGTTTGTTGTTCGTTTTCCTTTTTATTTTTTTTTGTTTTTTTTTTCTTTTTATTTATTTTTTATTCTTTTTTAATTAAAATTTCCACCTGCTCCCCGTTTCCCATTTCCCTCCCCTCCTCCCAAATATTGCCCCCTCCCCCCACTCCCCTCCCCCTATCCCCACTCCTCTTCTCCTCCCCCCACACCATTCCCCCTCCCTCTCGATACTGAAGAGCAGTCCAAATTCTTTGCCCTGCGGGAAGACGAAGGTCTTCTATCTACGTCCAGGAAGGTGAGCGTCTAAACAGGCTAAGCTCCCACAAAGCCAGTTCATGTATTAGGATCGAAGCCTAGTGCCATTGTCCTTGGCTTCTCATCTGCCTTCATTGTCCGCCATGCTCAGAGAGTCCAGAATCAACCCATGCTTATTCAGTCCCAGACCAGCTGGCCTTGGTGGGCTCCCAATCGTTTTCCTTTTTAAAGGAGCTGGGTGGAATGTCCATCTGGCTCTGACCTGGGACACATACCAAGAATGCGCATTTTCAAACAGTGGCAGCCCCAGAGGATGAAATACATCATGCGACAGGGATACCCCAGAGAAGATATCAATCTCGACTCCCATTTTTAATTTAAACTTAATGGAAAACACATTCCGCATTCTGTGGTATTCCCACCTGCAACCTCAGATGGCGGAGCAAAGGTGATGGCCCTGTCGTTAAGCTGAGGAAGTGCTAAGCCTTCCGGCTGGGCCTGGCCAAAAAAGGAGGGCAGGATTCCAATAAGATAAAGGGCCAGTGGCCTCAGTCTCACTAGTAGCTGGTCTGTTGTTCAGTGGATAGGGTCCGACTCCCCTCCTCTGCCCTCCCAGTGTGCACTCAGTGATACAGCTGGCTGAAGCAAAGAAGGGAGGCATAGACAAATGCCCTGGCACTGGCTCTCTTGCCTCCACTGCTCCAGGTGTCCCAGATGAAAAGCAAGTTAGAGAGACCACAGAGCTGAGGGAAGCTCAGGGCATCGGTCCTGCAAAACCCCTTCCCATCTGTCCCTTCCCACCTCCGTTCATATCCCAGAAGTGCTCCTTAGGATGGACTCGAGATAAAAAATGATGCTGTTGTTCTGAGGATGTAGCTTAGGTGGTAGAGCGCCTGCCTAGTATCCAGGACACTCTGGGTTTGATCCTGTGCACCCTATAAACTAGGCATGGTGGCCAGTGCCTGTAATTTATAGCACTTGGGAGGTGGAGGCAGGAGAATCAGAAATTTCAGATTATCCGGGGCTATGTAGTGAATGTTAAGCCAGCCTGGGATACGTGAGAACCCGCCTCAATAAAGAAAAATGGAGGAAGAAGGAGTGGAATGGGAGAAAAGGGGTGGAGAAAAGGAGGAAAGAAAAGGAAAAAAATTAATCTTGTCCTCAAGCTCTTGCCTTGGATGGCTACTTCACTCCCAGAAGCTACCGCTTCATGAATTTGAAAGCAATTTGTCTCCAATCAACAGATACATATATATGTACATGAATGTATCCTGTCATACAGACATAGATAACTGAGTGGACAACAGTTTAAATGAAGGCATAGCATGCAGGGAGCTATGAAAATTGCAATGTACAACTAGCCCTAAGGCACCTCCATCCGCTTTCCAGCACCATTTATTTTCCTCCTTCCTTCCTTCCTTCCTTCCTTCCTTCCTTCCTTCCTTCCTTCCTTCTTCTGTCTTTACTACCTTTATTGATCTATCTATCTATCTATCTATCTATCTATCTATCTATCTATCTATCTATCTATATCTTTCTGAGACAGAGTCTCTCTATCTCAGCTACTGGCACTTTCCAAGATCCTCTTGTCTTAATCTCTGGAGTGTTGAAATAAACAGACACACTTTCTTGCCCATCTTAGCTGTGTTGATTTAACCTAAAGGCTGCTTCAGCTTCTGAACTGAGGACACGTCCTATAGAGTAGCCAGTCAGTTGATCCTGTCTCCTGCACCTCTGTCTTGACTTCTTTGAATGTTGACCTCAGCTATGGAAGGAGAATATCTATTGTTTTGCACGGCTCCTGCAAGGACTAAGTGATCGTGTTTGGGAGAATCTGGAGATAGCTTTGTGAAAGTGCTTGTCACGCTAGCATGAAGACCTGCTTTGATCCCCAGAACCCATGTAAAAAAGTCAGTGACGGCAGCATACACTTGCTGTCCCAGTTCTGGGGAAATGGAGACAGATGGATATTCCACCCCTCCACCCTCCATCCCCACTTCCTCCTAATCAGCTGGTCCCAGGTGTCAGTGAGAGACTCTGAAAAGGATGGAAGTGTCCTGAGGAAGGGGGTGTAGGAGAGCACTCACACATGCACACACACGCGTGCACGCGCACACACACACACACACACACGAGTGCCTGGCAGTGCAAATGTGGTTCCAGCCCTATCTAGCCATTGACTGTGGCTGTTGGTATTGGGGAAACTCCACAGGACTCAGCGGTATTAGGATTGCTTAGGTTAGAACCTCAAGGCAGGAAGAAGAAACCCAAAGCCACCGCGTGGGAGGCCAGACTCCAGGAAGGACTTTCCTACAACTGGAGAAATTGCCAAAAAAAAAAAAAAGAGTATGCAGGTAGCCTGAGGACCTGGTAAAATAAAAAACAGTGAAAAGAAAATTTGTACCCATGGGAGAGACCAGCTGCCCCTCCCCCACTGAGGTTTCCCCTCCCCTAGTGAAACTTGAACCAAGACAGTCTTGGGGCAAAATCTCTCCCCTAGGTTACCATGAAATATGTATTTCATGCAGGCTTTGTAGAGGTCAGGCAACCCTTTCTCTTGGCATTCTGGGAGTTTCCTGTGGCTTCACGTGTGCTCAGAGAGGAACTCTGACCATGGGAAATTTAATAAACGTGGTTTATCTGAGCCCCGTCTCTGGCCTAACGTTGTACTAATGACTCGTGGCTGCTCAGAGACCATCATTTTTCTTTATTTGCTTGAGCAGCAAGGTTCTGCCCGAGGGAGAGAATGCCCGGGACAGAGGCAGAGACATTCTTGGTCTTACCCCTGAAAGGTTTTGGGTATTCTCTTGGAACATTTGGTTCCATTTCTGAAGCTCTGTCCAGTCATGGAGGATTATTTCTCATTGCGGTAGAACCCAATCCTAGCTGGAATGCCAGATGGCAGCGCCAGTGCCCGCAAGCTCTTGTGTAAAGGGTTTCCATCCTCTGTAACTAAAAGCAATCACGATAACTGCTAGCTTCTTCTGAATGCTTAAAACAAGTAAGGGTCTGGGCAGCACACCTTCTAGACTTGGTTTTAACAGAAGCCTCACAGCCTCCATCCACTTCAGTAGGTGTTAACTCTTTCCCCAGTACAGATGAGGGCCCTGTGACCCAGAGGAGCTATACTGATGGACCTATACTCAGATGGACTTGTCACTTCGAAGAACGACAGCTTCAACTCAATGAATCTGTCGCTTTCTCATCACTGACATTCTTGAGAATGGAATGTTGCATTTGGGTAGATGTGTCACTTAGAAAATGCTACCCACATATCTGCACTTTGGCATATAGCGGCCTCTAAATGGCACCCATCTATCTCCTTCTGGTTTTCATCTGGGACCTATTTCAGAGCTAGAAAGGATAGGTAACAAAGCCAGGAATCCTAGGCTGCCCTGGTAGGACCCAGAGTTCCTCTGGATACTCAACCAGAACACTTAAGGACTCAAGGCAACAGGAACGGATGCACACACACACACACACACACACACACACCACACACACCAGACACAACACTCTGCTTCTGAGCCCCTCCATGACTGAAGGCTAAGAAGAGACTGGGTGACAAGCCATCAAGCCATTCCCAGCCTGGCCAACAGTCAGTCCCCTTGGCCACACGCCCCAAGGAAAACAGTTGTTTAGAAAGGCTTTCTTAGCATCAAACACATGTGTTAAGCTCATGGTGTCCTTTGTAAAAGCAGATCCCAGCCCTAGTTTTGATGGCTTTTCAAAATGTCCCCAAGAGAATCATGAGAAGAATCCCAAAGATGCCTCCATCTTACAAAATAAAACTCTTGGCCTCACTTTAAACAAAGGGACAAATCTTGTTTTAGGAAAGAAAGGAGCATGTGTTTTACACGCAATGACAACAACAACAGGAACAAAAGATAAATAAATCATCCATCCCAAACGGCTCCTCTGGAGACTGATGCAGAGATGTTTGCACCACAACTTCATTTTAGACCATACAGCAGCACTCTGAGATGCCGGAGCAATCAATGTGCAACCCTGTGCGTGTTGATTTCTGCTTTCCTAGACACTGGAAAAGATCCTGTTACAGCATCACCATCCCAGATGTGGGGTCCCACAATCCACTTGAGACGCCGCCCACTCAAGGATCAACAGGCCTCCTACTCGGTTCCATCTCTAAAGTTTCTTCTACTTAATACCACCAACATGTTGGGAACCCTGGCTTTAACACACGGACGTTTGGGGAACATTCTAGACCTAAACTGAAGCATGATATTTAGTTTTTAACTTTTATTTCAGGTTCACTGCTGGCCTACAATACGACCTCCCACACAGACCAGTCCTCACGGCTGAGTGTCAAGGAAGGTAAGTCTGCCCCCATCGTGTGCCCAGATGCATTTCCACCACCAGACACAGTTCCATACTGTTCAGACAGGTGGGTGGTGCCAGGTCTGGATACCAATTTCTTGGTCAGGAAATTATTTTTTAGTAAACAAAATTTAAAACAAAACTAAAATACCTGTTTCCCCTCTTTCTGCCACCAGTTTCAAAACCCCAAGAGAGGCTTTGAAATAGCTCATAAAAACATCCCAAGGATAGAATTTAAAGCCATGACCCTGAGAGCAAAGGGTGTTGCCTTTATGGAACAGTGGACTCTGCTCACCTTCCAAGCTAACTCTGGGGCTCTCCTAGTGAGGATAATAAAATGTGCGTCTACCTTGTGAATTTGCATTTTGGGGTTTTCTTCCTGGAAGCATCCCGCATTGTCTGTTCATGTGTAAAGCCGTGCTTTGAAGATTTGGTCTAGCAGAGGTTGGTCTGGTCGAGTTTGCGTTGGTTTAATCAAACCATCTCATTTGATTTCATTTAATTCTTGTCAGAAAAAAAGAAAACTGTCTTTAAAAAAATGGTTTCAGTGAACGTGTAAAGAAGGCCAGGGTTTGGTCCAGCATCTCTCTCTCTCTCTCTCTCTCTCTCTCTCTCTCTCACACACACACACACACACACACACGCACGCGCGCGCACACATACAAACACGCACACACATGGAAGGGGAGCACACTCATTTATTAATGACATTAATATTATAGAATTAGACCAGATACTGTCTGATTTTAGCATTTGCATGGATGAATAGTTCATGATATCTGGTTAACTAATAGAGAAAAATGAAAGCGAATAATTATTAGAAACCAAAGAAAGCGTGAAGGCAAGTCTTCCCACGGCAACAGGGGAGTCCAGGGATGAGAACCTTTGAGTGGGACTGGTGGGAAGATGGGGATTCGACAGGCATCTCTCTTCCTGGACACTCTCCTGCCCTAGTTTCTCTTAACCTGTACCTGTTAGAAAATTGGATAGAGACCAAAGGGATTGGCACTCTTGCAGGCTTTTCTCTGGAACGAGACCATTTGATTTCAAATTCTCATGAAGTGTGAAAGGAACAGGGACCCAAAGATCCCCATATGTCTCTCTCAAGATCACACCTTCAGTCATACAGAACTCTGTGCTTCCTAGTAACAGTTTATGACTTGATAATGACCAGGACCTTTAGTGGAAGGATTATACAACATAATAATTCTACTTTTAGGTGTTTTTGTTTTTCCTTCTCCATTACCCAACCTACTCTTGTTTTGGCTACTGACTCTCCAAATCAGATAGTTGATTCGTCATGAGAACTGAAGCTCCGCCCACTCACTCTACAGCTTGATAACCTCCTGTAGCATCATGTTACACACATCTGTAGTGGAGAATATTTATTTTCATGACAAATACACTGAGGTCCAGTCACTTGGCTTCATGGCATCCAGGTCCTCAGGCTCTGAGGTCAGGTGCCGAGCTCTAAGGTGCACTCTGGATGGCTGATAATGGAACCAGGATTTGTAGATTTGTAAAGAATGAAGGGAAGGTACCACTGAAGGGGGGGAGAAAGAGAAGGAGAGCAAGGAGGAAAGAGAAAGGCGGGGGAGTGTAAAAGAGGGGAGGAAAGAAGGCGAGGGGTACAGGAGGGCAAGCTTTTGAACTACTGAATTAGGATTTAGTGTGCAGCATGCTGGTACCACCAGAATAAACCAATGAGATTTGGGGCTAGATAAAAACCAATGGCTATTTGTTCATACTGGGTTAAAATACAGGTTTTGGCTGAAAAACTGGTTTAGCAACATTGAAAAGCATGGCTAACCAACTCCTTCCCGCTGAGAAGTCCTGTGCAGCCCCCAGCCCTCTGCTCTACCTGCCAGGCGGAGCCCCTCCTCTGCTGGCCCTTTTGTGCTGAGAGTGCATTTGTTTCGCCGCTGCCTCATTCAGGCTGCTTGCAGGAGCCGCCAGCTCCTACTGGGTAGCAAGCCTCTTCTGAAATGAATTGACTGCCGCATCCAGGCGAACGCACCGGCTGCCCCATTCAGGTGGTGCTGGGCATTTATCTCCCAGCCTCGGCCCTGGCCTCTAGAGACGATTAAGCCCCTGCTTTGCAGGTGCATCTTTTGTCCCCAGTAAAGCTCTCCACTTAAGCGGCTGCCTTCCCCCTGTACTACCCAGTCTGCCACAGAACAAAGTACATTAGCAATACAAAGCTAACAAACCCCCCTCCCTTCGCCCTCTTCCCACCTCTCTGCCTCTCTTCTTCCCTAATAGCTATCTTTATTTTTTTAAAAAATATTAAATGGAAAAAGAAATAGAAGACATCAATGCCACCTTGACTCCGTCTTTTTTGAATAGGAGGCACACACAGCACTCGAATCAGAGCTGGGCGTGTGCCCACGGGTGCCTCTGCTCCCTGCTCCGCAAAGGGCAGGTGCTGACTGGCATCAGGCACAAAGGAAAGAGGAGATGATGCCTGTCAGTGCCTTCTCAGTACTTACCAACCAGGATGCTGTTTTCTTTCAGAACGACATGACCACCCTTCTAGCCTGTCTCCCGACAAACTGGCTGCAGATATCGAAGGGTTCTTTTGTGCAGAAGATGACATTTCAGAAATCAGTTTTCGCAGGTCTTTATGTCTTTAAACACGTGGAGAGTCTTGGTTGAACCCAGATAGAACTGTTGGGCATTTTCTCTCTCTACCTTTTGCTGCCAAATTAAATGCATTTAAAAAAACTAAACGAGGACAGAAGTTATTGTCACCCGCTTCCGCAGCAGCCATAGCTGTCACTTGCACGGGATTTTAGAGTGTGTCAGGCATGTGCAGAAACTTTGCTTTTGAGCTTTGCACCTTTCTGTGAATTGGCTGTTATTGTTCCCATTCTGTAAAGAAAGGTAGGACAAGATGAAAGTGTCTCCCGGAACGGTTCTGTAGCTCCTCAGTGTGTTACAAGGACAGCCCCCTTTTCACCAGAAGTCAGCATCATAGGAGAGAGAGGTGGTTGTTACTAGAGGCTGGGAAGGACATGAGTTGGGAAGGATGCAGAGATGGAGTGACCGGTGGGGACAGTTGGGACCGAGGAACAACTTCAAGAACATAGTAGGAAAACTATGGCTGACAACAGTTGATTCAATATTTCAAAACGCCGTATCTGTAGGACAATTTTGCATGTTACCATTAAAAACAACTGCATATGTTTGACTATGTGTTTGAGGGTGTGTGCATGTGTGCGTGTGTGCTCATGTGTTCCCATGCATGTGAACACTGGAGGCTGACGTCAGTTGTTTCCTTGGCTGCTTCTACTCTGATTTTGAGACAAGAGTTCTTCACTGAACCGGGAACTCATCCATTCCGTCATGCTGGCTTCTCCCACCTCTGTCTCCTCCACTTTGGGAGCATAGACCCACACTGCAGCAGGCTAATAGTGGGTACCAGGGATCCAAAGTCAGTTTTCCATGCTTGATCCACAGGCAATTTACCAAGTGAGCCTTCTCCCCAGCCCCAGGGATTAAACTTGTGAAGTGACAGATATACCGATGTCTTTGACTTGGTTGTCACAGATTGCATATATGCTTTGTGATATCGTTCTGAGTTCCCAAAGTCTGTACATACGCATTATGTATTTGTACAATTTTAAAATATCTATAATTTAAGGACCCTCATTGCCAAAGTTTTTTTCTCCTTTCCCTTCTAGCTATCTTTTCCTAAATGTAATTCGGTGCAGAAATTCAAAGTTTTGCAACATTTCTCTCCGTCTCTGTAGTTTTTCACTGCTGCCTCCAGCTACATCCCTCTTGTCTTTCCAGAAACGAATTCCTGCACAGCCTCCGCTTGGCCATCCCCCTTGGTTTTGACTGCATAGAGAGCCCCTTATAATATAAATGCAAAAATAAAAACAAATTCTGATGCCCAGGACCAAGCAGAATGGATTTATTCTAAGTCTCTTCCAGGTACCTAAAGGGCCCTAGGAGTGTGTTGTTGTTGTTTTTTCTTCCTCTTAAGATTTCCAGGCTTCTCCTAACCTGCTACCTAGCTTGACAAGCCCTACTTCATGTACAGACATCCAGTTCTGAGCCCTGAGGGGATACTGAGGCTGATACTCAAGGCCCCCCGATAATTTCCTTAGTCCTAATCCGGCATCTGTCGAAATACCTCTAGCTCTCCAAAAGGCAGAGGATATTGAGCTCCTTGTTTATTGACTCCTGAAACTCACAACTGCCAAGGGCTGGTGGAGTGCTGAGCTCCCCAGCTGGAGCCTTTGAGACCCGATGCCGAATGTGAAAACCGAAAACCACTGGTTCGGCTGCCAAAGGTGGATGTCTGCAGAACCCCATCCTCGACTGACGGGTAAAAAGTCTGTCTCCTTACTTGCCAAGGATGGAGAGGAGAGGAACTGATCACCTCTGTGTCCCATGTGCTGAATGCTCTGCTGGCATTTATGGACCATGCTTAAGAGAGCTTCTTTGAAAAATAAGAAGGACAAGGGCCGGGCATGAAAGAGCAGTCCTTCTCTGAAGCCTTTAGCAAACATTTCCACATCCATTATCCATCTGTGCCTCACATCAGCACCATGAGACCACAGGTCTGTTACCTTTCTGTCCCTACTCTGCAGACAAGGACGATAAGGCCAAGGGCTCACCACGCTCCTTAGATGACACCCGTGTTTGGGGGCAGAACAGGCCTCACCCCAGCGTAGGTTTTCTTTGCTCCCTTGGAGGCTGCTTCCCACATTATAATCTCTGCACTGAGCATCCGCATTCATTGGCGGGTGTTTTCTGTTCACCTAAGACAGACATTCACCCCCTATTTCACTGTTACACTCCTGAAACAACGGTGCAACCATGAGCAAGGGTTTGCTTTTCTCTGTCTCGGGGTAGTGTTTGTATTCCTGTCCCAATAGCCAGCAGAAATAACTCAACAGGAAAAGATAGAAATGATGTGGTTTCAGGGCGACTTCAGGGCAACACGGTAAAGAAAGCATGGGAGTGTGTGATGGCCATGAAGAGACATGTGGTAGTGAAATTCACAGGGTAGACCAGGAGGCCGGAAGGACGAGAGCTAGACATGGAGTAAGGGTTAAGCTATACCCTTCAATGGTCTACCTCTAGCCATACACTGCCTGCAGCCAGTCACTGTCTCTTAAAGATTCCAAGAAATTGTACCACCCACTGGGTAGCAAGCATCCAAAACATGAGCCCATGGGAGACATTTCCAATTAAGCCCCAACACACCATTTCCTCATGTATAAAATGAGGATAATTGCCATGGCCTTCTAAGTCAGCATGATGTCTGACATGCCAAAAAAAATGCTTGATAAAATTATATTAGTAACAGCACATTATTGTGATTCATGACAAAAAATTATAATAGTAATTAACATCATTGTTAGGAAAATATTCCAGTATATTTGAGGGTTGCCAGCTGCTAACGATGTGAAGGTACTGTGCGCCCATGGGTTGTGCAGTGCCGTGCAGGACACTGTTAGAGTGGAGACAGTCATGTTGCTCAAAATCTTCTAGGGAGCGACCCCCATGAAACGCCAAGAAATGCCATAAAACCACATTCCCAAATGGCAAAGTCACTTGTCATATTCAAGGTCTCTGAGGGTAAGAAAGGGACCAAAAGTTAGGAAATACTGCAGCTAAAGTTCTACTGGGTACCTTTTATATGACAAAAAATGAGAGGCCATAAAATGTATGGACCCAGCCAAAGTCACACACTAACCTGAAAAATTCCATGACCAGAAACACTTCTGACCACAAGCATTTTGGGTAAGAGCGTTTCAACCTGCATAGGATTATATCTTTTTTTATTTTTAATGTTTTAATGACATTAATTTATTTTGTGTGTGGTATGCCGTCGCTTGAATGTGGAAGTCAGAGACAACCCATAGAGAATTAGTTCCTTCTACCATGTAAGTTCTAGGACTTGAACTTAGGCCTTCAGGCTTGAAGAGTTAGAGTAGAATGTGTAGCATGTGTGCATTTGTGTGTGTGCCACTGTGTGGGTGTGCAGATGTGTATTTCCCAGCTATCTCTGTGGCCCAGTGGCAGATGGATGATAACGATATTGTGGGCAAACAGCTGCTTTCTCTCTCCAGTTGTTTTTTAACTGTTTTTTTTGAAATTCCAGAGTTGATATTTTGTCTGTTTTCAATCTGACCCTCTTTCAGAGATGTGTTGGCTTTCTTATTTTTGTTTTTATTTATAATTTATTTTTTTGAGAGACAGGAGGGAGAGAGAGGGGGAGAGACAGAGAGAGAGAGAGAGAGAGAGAGAGAGAGAGAGACTGGAAACAAAGAATCGTTGTCTCTAAGCCCTGGCAGGCAGGAAACGCCAATCTCAGGGGAGTCCAGCCAGCCAGCCCGGCCCTGGAGTCAGACTCCAACTCTCTGAATTCAATTTGACAGCTTGTCTGGGACACTTTCTAAGTAACCATTATCCTTCCTTTCTCTAAGTAAAAGAACTGTTATTCCCTTCCACGGGTGTGCTGTGTGCTCTGTTATTGCACACGTGTGGCCACACGGTGACGAGCACACAGGCTCTCAAAATTACTGGAAACAGTTTGCATGTTTCCTAAGACAAGTGTAAATTTGTTCCAGGCTAATGAGCAAAAGATCTGAAGTATTAAAACCCGCTTCCCCCACGAGAAATAGGTAGATTTGGGCTGGGGGACTTCTGTCCTGGCGTTGGGTATGTACACATTACTCTTGTGTGGGTTTTTTTGTAACACACACATACACACACACACACACACCCCACATACATACATACACTTCCTCCACTACCACATCCATCAGCATAAGTTCGAGTGAGTATCTCACTAATCCTCTCACCAAGGAAGAGACTCACCCGCGCAGTTACGTCTGCCTCACACTGCAGACTAACCTGTGAGAGGTGACGGCTTAGAGTTCGGAGGTGGTCTGCCGTTCTGGAAGAACGCCACACTGGGTCCTTGGGAACTTTGACATTTTCTTGTGAGAAGCTGTGCAGCAGCCACCTACTCTTCTAAGATGTTCATATCTGAAACCCAGATTTATCACTGTAGGACCCCCGCACCTGTGGACAACTGTGGGGCTCAGAGGTGGGATAGCATTGCCACGTAGGATACATTTTCTCATTTCTGAATGGAATTCTACCTACTCTCAAGGTCTGGACTGACTCCCCAACGTACACCACCCATACCCAGGTACCTACTTGTACCTTCAGAGGCCCAGGCCTCATGGCTTCACTTGGTTCTAGTCTCCTCTGCCCCTTTTCCGGGGAGTTTCGTTTCTACCACTGTTTTTCTAATTTAGCATTCTACAGATTCCAGAGGAAGGATTCTCCTCTTATATGACCAATGCATGCTGGAGATAGGAACCATTGGATAGGCAGGTGAAAAGTGGGCCTTCACCCACTCCTCAAAGATCTCATTTCTAGTTGGGAGATTGGTGGTTTGGCTGCATTGCCTGTGGGAACTGCAGGGTGTGGCCTCTCCTCTTCTCTGCTCTCCTCTGCTCCCTTCTCCCCTAGCCTTGACTTCCACTTCCTATGATCCCCTCTGAAGCTGTAATTGGTCCCAGCCCAAAGTAACAAGGAAGGAAGTCTCGTCTCAACGTGCCGATGTCCATGCTAAGGGACTAATGGTCTTTTCGTCCTTTGGGCCCAGACGCTGCATGGTATTTTATCAGCTAACCCCCCTCCACACAAGCTTCTCAGTCTGGATCCATGCAGAAGGGAGACAAGGAAAGAATGACTCCCCAGGAAAAATGCTTTTCTTCTCCCCTCAACTTTCCTGTTTCTATATTTTTTATACTCTACCCTTTGTAACATTTATAACATATATTTATTAAATACCTTATTTGCAGCAATTTTGCTATTTATATCATAAAACCTTATTAACTTAGTATTATCATTGTTCTCGTTTTATATATGGGGAGCCCAAATCAACACGCTGGTTTGACGCGAAGCAGATCTGTTCTCACCATTCCCCCACTAATGCGCAAAACAGTCCCACACCAGTTAAGATTTAAAGGGGTATTTATTTTGGGGGGTAAAACTCACGAAACACCAACCGTCAGAAAAGGAGCCTAGTCACTGGAGCAGGAGCCCGAACCAAGCACCGGAACCAAGAGAGCGATGGAGGCTTGCTGCTCTTTTTTAAAGATAAATAGACCACGCCCCAGTGAGCTGGTATTTTAGCAGCTATTGGCTGAAGGAGCGGAAGGAGCAGAAGGTCCTCCCTCAGCACCCCACCTCCCCACCAGCCAGGGCAGAGAATAGGCTCTGAATTTTCCTTTAGTATTTCCATTCCGCTATGTCTCTGTTACTATTGGTGCTGCGATCAAAGCCTTGACAAAAGCAGCTTTTGGAAGAAAGGGTTTCTTCAGGTTCACAGTTTAGTATTCATCGTGGTGGGGAGGTTCTAGGGGTAGGAGCTTAAGGCAATTGGTCACAATGCACCCAGTCAGGAAACAGAGAACAATAATTGCTCTGCTCAGCTCCCTTCTCTCTTTAATCCAGTCCAGGATCCAAGCCTAGGGAATGGCGCCACCCACTTCCGTCACAATGAACTTAATCAAGGTAGTTCCTCACAGCCTGGCCTGTGATGTCTGCTTGATCTTGTCAACCTGACATGATCAGATCAGCCATCACGCAATGCCAAAAGACCCATTCCTCAGGAAGGTGGGGTTATGTACTTTTTAAATCTACATGGCTGTATTAATTCTTACAGTGGTCCAAAAATTCTCAATTTTCTCTGCGTTCCAAGAGCCATGTTAGGTTGTTTCACAAAGCTTTCCACAGCAGAGTGTTGGGTCCTAGTAGCTTCTGTTGTTTCTACAATGTTGCCCTCACTCTGCCCTCGCCTTCAGAGCCCACACTTTATAATTTACATAATGATACATATAGCCTTGTGAGCCCAATATTAGGCTCAAGAGAAATGAAAAACAATGAGCTTTCATAAAAGATGCATTATGCTGAGTAACATTATTACCAAGCATTGCAATCAATTTAATCTGAAAAATGAGAGTGAGATGTGGGCAATGGTCCAGGAAATCAGGTTTTATGGTTCTTGGATGAGATGCCCATCAACAAGACTTGCCAGGATGCTACCTCGCCTAGACTTCTCTGTTCATCAACAAGACTGCCAGGATGCTACCTCACCTAGACTTCTCTGTCCATCAACAAGACCTGCCAGGATACTGCCTTGCCACTCCTCTGTCCATCAACAAGAACTGCCAGGATGATGCTACCTCACCTAGACTCCTCTGTACATTTGAGCTTACCTGTATTAGGGAACAGAGGAAATAAGTTGCAGCTGGGTGGCAGGTCCTTAGAATTGAAGGCTTCCATTTTTTCTGTAGTGCTATCCCCAATCCACCTTCACCTTAAGAGCCTACACTTTATTCCTACATTTAATCATGACCTTAGCCTCTTGGTTTACGCTACAGGGTTTTCCTCTTGTCCCTGGGCCAGGAGACACCACTCCCTCAGATCATTCCGAGCACCTCAGGAGTTCTCATCTAGATCTACCTGCCTTCCTTGCACCTGTCTTTGCTATATACCTATCAGAGCTGCTTTTAGATGCTTCCTGGAGAAATAAAGAAGGCTGCAGATGCCTATGATTCTGGCAAAGCTAAGGAAATGTATGTACCTTGGTGCAGTTTTTATTAAAGAAAAAAACATTTCTGTAAGCACTTGAGACAGGGGGGCAAAGGTACACAGCTAAGGGCAAGTATCTGTGGGTAATGACATCCTGGGTAGCTTTCCAACCTGACTCAGTTTCCTCCTGTTCCTCCCACACGGGCAGGCTGGGGCCTCCTGACTGTGGGTGCTCTGTGGCTGAAGTTCCAACCCCGACACAAATTTCTCAGTGGCAATTCACAGTTGTTAAGTAGGCTTGGCCTTCTGAATTCATCTCTAGCCTGACTGTTGTTATATTTGTCCTACCATCTCTACCAAGTCTCTCTTTGATTTAGAGATCTGTCTCACTCCGCACAATGAAGTTAAAAGTCAGAACAAAATTGATCTTAGATAATTAACACCTTCACCATGTGGTCTGGTTTGTGACGAAAACTAAAAGCAGTCCAGTTGACTGAAGAAGGGACTCAAGTTAACTGGCAAGAAAAGGAAGATTGTCTACAAGGAGTAGCCGGTGGCTACCTCAACACAGAGTAGCCCAGAGGTGCTTGTCTTTCCCAATATACTGGTTTAGATATCCCAGGCTTGTTTAGGGGCAGTGGCCTCTGGAAAGTGCGGCAACCTTTCATATCCAGGGCTCCCACGTCGGCTGCTTCAACCAACCATTGATGGATAGGAGTGCATCTCATTGAACAATCAAGTTTCTTGTCATTTTCTAAACAGCATAGGATGACAATGATTTACAAAGTGTTAGATATTATAAGTGATTTTCAGAGACTCCTGCAGTGGTGCAGTGGGGTTGTGTGCCTTATTTATACGGTGATGTGTGTGCATCGAAGTGATACCCAAGTTGTGAGGCAGTGTAATGAAACGACTGGTAATCTATAGGAGGATGAGCGTGGGTTCTACTGTAGTATTGCATCATTCTATAAGATGGCTCAGTCATTAAAGAGTAGGCTAACAACCAAAATAAAGAATGAGCATCTGTGGTCTTGGTGTGTGATAAAGACTTTTAAGCAAGTCACGCTCAGATACAAAGGAAAGACTATACTACAAAACCCTTCATTTTCTCCATGCTTCTTTCTATCTAATATCTATCTAATATCTATCACCTATCTATCTCTTTCTCTATCTGTCTGTATATATATATATGTAACATATATCATATATATAATTGTATAGCTCTGTCTTTTTCTCTATATGGAGAGGACAAAGAGACAGAAACACAGAGAAGTCCCTCTTGAGACAGATAAAAAGAGTGTATCTTCTAGTTAACACACCGTGCTCTAAGTAGCATCCTTTGTTATTTTCACATGAAGATCTTTCCCAAGCACATTTAGAGATGCAAAAACTTCCTCTCTTCAGAGAAGACTCGATGGAAGATCACAAAATGCTCATTTCTCCTGAAGGAAAGAGGATAAAATCTTTGACGAAGAGACTCCGGGGCTGGAAAAGGAGTGTGAGGGACTTGTCCTCTCTCTCAGGGATCAGTAGGTCCCACGAATGAAGACTGAGAGCCTCTCCTGTCCCTTTAGTGCTGTTTGAATTCCTGTCAGGCATAAGCTAAAGAGAGAATAATAATATTTAGTAGGATAATTACTTACATGTCATAATCCAACAAACCTTCAAAGCCCAAATCAATCTTACCTGGCTCAGAGTGTGTTTGCCCTACTTCTACAAATGGAGTCTCTTCCCTGAGCCCCACATCCTCACGCTATTTTTGGACCTAATTACAGATTACCTTGTCGTCTCTAATTGTGAGCTTTGTCCAGTATTCTTTCCTCCCAGCCTGTAGATTTTCAGTAAATAACATTGACAACTGATGGATTCGCTGGGAAAGAAAAATCTAGTCTTTTTCAGTTGAGTTAAATATTTACTCAGTCTTACTCCACAAAAGAAGGAACCAGAAGAAATTTGCTCAGTTAGCACACGAAAAATTAATTCCTTATCCCCTATGAATAAAATCCCTAAGAAAGAGGGATTTGGGGAAATGGCTCACTGGGAAAAGTACTGCACAGACATGAAGACTTAAGTTCAGGCCCCAAGTACTCACACTTAACAAACAAACAAAAACAGGCAAGGCGGCATGCATCTGCAATTCCAGCCTGGGAATATAGACAGCTGGAACCTGGGGGTTCACTAGTCAGCCAATCACTGGCCAGACTGTGACCTTCAGGTTCAGGGAAGGACCATGTCCCAAAATACTAATAATACTACTAGATGCTACTAATAGAGGCAGATACTCAAGCCCACCTCTGTCCTTCACATGCCCATGCCAAGGCGGGTGCACTAGCACACATGTACACGCGTGCGCACACACACACACATACACACACACATACACATGCACATACACACACACACGCACACACACACAGATGGATGGACAGACACAGAAAAGATTAACTAGAATTCCAAAGCACACCTTGGAGGATGTGAAACCTCTCTGTACACGTGAACTCATCCATTCTCCAACGATCATTGTGCGGATTAAATATACTGTTAGCTCTTACGAAGTCAGAAATTTACAAATAAACAATGGTTTCCCACAAGAATATCCCTTTCATGAACTGAAGTCAGAGAGGTGAAGTCACCCGCCTGGCTTCACACAGCATAGAGCTGATGAGATGGAAAGTGGAAGGCAGAGGTGGAGCCTTCAAGTCCTGAGTTCTCCTGTCTGGGGGAAATATGATTGCCCCAAAATATCGTTAAAGCATTAAATGACACTCCAAAATCCCAACAGCCCAGTGCTTGGTAAGATTCAGCTATCATTCTTCCAAAGAGACAAAAAAGCTGTTCTTGGTATAATTTTGAAAAATCTGCGAGCCTCAAAAGTGTTAGTTCGCTTGCACGGTATTCATCAGGACTGCCCAATAGCCTAGATCACTTGAAAGAAAATCGGTTTTGATACTCTGAGTCATATTTTCAATTTCTATTAAAGTTCTTATGTGTCCACATATGCTGTCTCCCAGCTTTGGACCTTGGGTCCTATGCTCATTTGCATGTCTGGCTTAGATCATGTCTGGGGTCCCTTGAAATCTGAAACAGGGCCTCCCATTCTGTGATAGCAGGACCACAGTCTACTACCAATACTGGGATCATTTTCTCAGATATGCAGAGGTAAGATTCCATGTTCGACATGGTCTGCTCACCTACCAGGTCAGAGCAAAGCAATGTCGTTTCCTTTAGCTTGACTTGACCTGTCTTCTTTCCCCATGACGACTCCAAAGCTCTGTCCTTCCCTGGAAACCACGTTACCTCTTTAGTTGTCTGTCAAAAGGCCAGTCTCAGGAAATGTTGACTAGCCATCGTAAGTCACAGATTAGGGAATGGGCCCAATGCTGAATAAGCAGAAAGCAGCTGACTGTTTAACTACTGGGCCTACTCACCCTTTTCTGTCCCTCATCCAAACAGTGAAAAGACCCTGTGAAGTTTTTAAATGTCACTGTCCTCCAACATCAAGCAGCTCCCGCTAGACGTGAACTAACAAAAAGGAACTGACTGTCCTGGAAGTCTTTGCTCTCCACAGAGGACAGTCTAAGTGCTTCTCAGAGGGAGCTATGGTTCTACAGAAAGCTCACGTTAGACAGTCCAAATCTTTGCTTAAATTATATGTTTTCAGTGAGGTCCTCGTACCCAGCACTGCCCGCCCTCCCCCGGCCTGCTTTGCTGCATCACATCCAGCACCTTCTTCTAATCTACTGCAGAGTTTACTGTTTGTTTTGAATTAAGCTCCACAGAGCAAGGGTGTTTGTCTAGTCGATGTTGTATTCTAAACAATAAATGCATCTGGCAATAGAGCAGGCAATAAAATAGAGCAATCAATAAAACTTTGTTAAGTGAGTGAATGTGCAGTGGGATGTGTCCATTAAATCCAGTGAGCTAGTGCAGGGGTGGAACGGGAGGGGACAAAGGGGACAAAGATCCAGTCCCTCTGCTGTAGAGAAGATCACCTAGCTAGTGAGGTGTCTTACTTAAAAAAAAAAAAAAAAAAAAAAAACACTGACTAGCCAGCAAGGTATCATGCTTAAGAATGACACCTGACGGTTGAGCACACAAGGAGCGGTAAACACAGAACAAGTGACCAATGAGTCTTGACTTGGAGGACTTGGAAGAAAAGCATGCAAAAGCCGATTGATGAGGATTTGATGCCTGCGGCAAAGCAGGGCATCTTGTGGGCAGAGTGGCCTCTCCGCAGAGCCAGGGGGCCAAACATAAACAACATTTCACTACCTAAGTGAGCTGTTATGTTTTCCTTTTTCCTATCTGGAATCCTCTTAATCCTGAGGTCCATCTGACCAAAGAAGTATGCAATTTAGTTGTGTCTACATGACCCAGTGTGGACGGGAATTTTGGCAAACACCCAATTCATCTAGTCAGTCTGAATTCCTATTCCACATGTGTCCCCGAGCTCCACTTTGAGGCCTTATCAAAATAAATAGTCCATTCCGACGTCTGTGCCATTTAGACAGAAAGCCCACAGGGCAGAGAGAAAGAAGGACCCAGGCTCTGCAGACTGCCTTGAGGGTTGGTGGCGAGGCTGTGCCCAGAACCGGTGCCCCTTACTTTGTCAAACTTGTTGTATTTCAAAGCCAACATTTCTTTCCAGCATTTTCCTCACATGTCTTCTTTTCCCTCTGCACATAGAATATCTTAAACACTACCTCCATTGTGCTCTATGAAGCAGGGGGCTGGTCCTGAGGCTGAGGGACTGAATTCCAGGACAAGATCTTTGAGAAAAGGATATGTGAGCCAGGATGTTTTCTCTTGCGTGTATGAGTTCCAAGCTAGAGCAAAGGCTGCCCTGTTTACCTCCCTCTTTCTGCAGTCTTGGGGGATTCCAAGATCTTCTGTAGCTCCGTGGAACAAAAATGCCACAGAAGGGAAGGCTGGGTGAGCCTTAGAGAATGAATTAAATGAGGAGGGGACTCACCTTGAGTCTCAGGACCAATTAACCAGGAACCTAGACAGCCCACAGTCATGGAAGAAGCAAAAGCTGATCATGCCTAGCCTCTGCCCATCTGTGTGTTTCTCAAACCAGGGTTCTGGCAGATCCATCTCTTCCTCTGTAAGAAAATCACATCTTAAATCACTGTCCAAGGGCACCAGGGTAGAGTTGGCCCTTTGGAACTCTTGGGCTTCTCTTCCTTCTCAAGGCCTTCCTGAATGACCTTTGTGACCGCCTTTGACTGTGGTAATAAAGGCAAGATGGAACAAACGATGTGTCTGTCATGTACATTTTTAAATTCCCATTTATGGAAAACACAGTCAATCCTCACAGCGAGTTTATAAGGTATTTGTTATCTTGCTTCCCTGACCACCACCACCAGACAGGGTTTCTCTGTAAAGACCTGGCTATGCTGGAACTCGTTCTGTGGACCAGAGATTCCCTTGCATCTACCTCCTGAGTACTATGAATAAAAAGTGTGCACTACCACCACCAGGCTTGTTATTCTGATTTTTGGAGAAGCAGAAATTGATGATCAAAAAGACAGACTACCATGACCAAAGGTCTCAGGTGAATAGGCGCAGAGCTGAGATTAGACTCCAGCTGACCCCAGAAATCACCAGGAGACTCTAGTAAGAAAGGGCATCCCCAGGACAGAGCTCTCAACTCTGCTTAGACTGTACGTATCACAGTGGACTTAAAGTAGGACTCAGGCCAGTAGGTCAGACAAGAGTAGGTCAGGACTCATGTGAGGCATCATAGAGATGGTTGAAGTTGGGATGCTGGTCCTGAGTCGTAAACCAGGGATTCAGCAAGCAAAGCTGGCTTTTGCAGGAGGGGTTCAGCCCAAAGAAGAGCCCAAAGCAGAGAATCCTAGTCAGGTTGGCGGTCAGAAGAGCTACCTCTACAGACATAGAAACTACTAGAAGCACAAGACCTCAGACAGAGAACCAGGTGAGAAGGTTACACAGGCACACGCCCCCAAACAAAGACCAAGCCTTACCTATCGGGCTCTCTGAATACCCTGAGAGATTGGCAAGCAGACCCAGGTTTTCCAAGCATAAACAGCATAAAGACTGCCAGCCCTGCCCAACAAAAACCAGAAATTCAATGAGAAGTTTCAAGGAAAGTGCATCATTTTCCACCAAGTCATAGAGAGCACGGCCCAGTGGAGTAAGAGACCAAAAGAGAGGCTTCTGTGTGTGCTGCTGGTGGCTAGGAATGATGTCATGAACGAGTAAAGAGCTGTGTAGAGCACCTGGGCCTCAGACAGTTGACTGAAGGCATCAGAGCAGAAAACAAGGTCTTTCCAGAGATGAATGCCATATTTCCAGGACTGATTTAACACCGCTGTGTCTATGCCATGGTCACAGGCAGCAAAAGCCTTCCCCCACCAACAGAGCTCAGAGCTCATATTACTCTACCCTGGGAGGATGTCTTGGAATGTAAGAGGCCATTTAATGTCGCATTCAGCCACACTGAGCATTGCATAATGGAGAAACTGTTCAGGGCGCCATAGATGGGAAGCCGAATTATCCACAATGGCTGGCAAAGTCCAGAATCCCCGGCATGAGGCCCAGGTCTCTTTGCTTTGGCGAAACCTGGCCTCAGGACCGCCTGAAACCAGAAACCTTAGGCAAAGCCCACTGGTGGCTGCTCAGCAAAGAAAACACAATAGGGTTTGTCATCTCAGTGCTACTTAAAGCCAGGGGGTGTCAGCCTTCCCTGGAGCAGAAAGGGAGTTTGTCAGAATTAGGGCATCATTTTCTGCTGATAAAGCCATCTGCCACCACAGAGAAGGCCTGAGAGTGTCACTCGGGGGCTGGCCTGAACTGTCACATTTTTGACACCAAGTCTTTGGCCACCTCAAACTTTTCTTCTCCAAAGCCAGCTGTCAAGACACAGGCTCCCTGTACCACTTGTGTGGCATCTGTTTGTGTGCCTTCTGCTGCTCGGAGCCACCACTGCCTGTAGGAGGAGTCTGCACTCACAGGCCCTGGCCATTCCCAGGCAGCAGCTCTGGGGCCAGGGTGTTTGTAGGAATCTGTGCAACAGTCTTGCGCCCTGCTCCAGCCTTTCCGTGTTAGTTGCAGAGATGTCTGTCTGTGTGTCTGGCACTAGGGCTGACCACATTGCGAAGTTTTCACGTGGAGGACATTTAGTAGGAGAAAACAATCACTCGTTTTGGTGATGCCATTGCCCTGTTTAACAACGGGACCGGTTCTGATAAATGCCATTTCAGGTCATTATATTTATATATATATATGTGTGTGTGTGTGTGTGTGTGTGTGTATTTATATATATACTATATATATGTATGTATATTTATTTATATATATGTATATATATATCCACATAAACATCAGAATGTACTTCCATTGTGATGGCTTCACAAGACGATATGACTTTAAGGGACCACCATCCTATGGGCTGTCCTCTGCTGATCCAGGCGCATAAATGAGCCCAGCTCCTGACCTCCCTGAAGGGCACGCTTTCAGCTTCCACTTCAGAAAAGGTGGACCACTGCCCAGACAGTGTTGACATAGTCTATAATCCCCACACCACAGGCCTAAATTATCTAGAGACCTAGTTCAGGAGGGTAAGTCTTGGATTCTTTTCTGCTAATGGACGACAAAAGGAGTTGTGCATATTTAACAAGGAGAAGACATTGTCTGTCTAGTCATTCGTTCCGTCCACAACACCATGGGCAAGGCCACGGTCTCACTGTTGCCGCACACTCCGAACCATGAAAGGGTCCCCCCCAGTGAGGCCCTGAAGTGCATGCGTGGAATACGAACAACAAACACAAATTGATGAATGATGAGGTAATAGGGAGGAAATGGGGAAGGGGAGGTAAAAGGATAGAGAGAAACGGGTAGGGGTGTCCTTGACAAATGGGTCAGCGCCTTTCTGCTCCAAGTGTTTTCAGATGTGTGACAGTGGTGTGGGTCTTGGGCCTGATGATACCTTTTTTTCAAAACTGTGAGTCATGCTGGTTCCTGTGCTGTGGTGACTTTAACGTCTCACTTCTTCTCCAAGGCTCTCTGTTCCGCAAACATCCAAGGCAGATAGACAGATGCTCTTGGCCTTGGCTTTTCCCATCTTGATACTTCACTCCCAAAGCACCGGTTTTAATTCAGTCCCACATGAGGGAGATGCCTCCTGCACCCTAGCCCTTTCGTGGGGCATTTTCTCAACTGTGTAGTGAGTGAGCACTGGCTGTGCTTCGCAGACTTAGGGGCCAGGGAAAGGATTTCCACATCTGTAGAGAGGAATAAGAAGGCAGACAGGAAGCAAGTCCGTGTTTTTCACGTCTGATTCCCTTGACGGGGCCACACATTGGCTGAAGATGCCCGCAGATGTCTCAGCCATTTGTTGCTCTGTGAACTTCAGAGGGAGAGCACTGTACAGGCTGATGGTGGAGTAGCCTTGCATCAGAACTCCTCTGTTTTCACCTAGGGGAGGGCTGAGTGATTGGTTGAATTGTTAGGCTTTGACACAAGACATGCTCGTGGGAGCTCACGTCCCCCACCCCCGAGGTCTGCCGAATCTTAGAAAAGATGGACTGCCATGCCCTTCCTCGAGCTTCAACTTCAAAATGATTAGTTACTAATCTGGTAAAATTCATTCCTATGTTCTGGAACTTTTGTCCACCTGCTCTGTCCTGAGAACTAGAATAAAATAATACAAGGAAAGGTAACAAGAAGTTGATGATAACTGTAGCCACCACCCTGAGTGGACTGAAAAAGCAATTATTCTGAACAGTTAGGCAACAGCTCTGAGACAGGTGCAGGTTGGAAACTTTAAGTCAGATTTTAGTGGCGCTTCAGACTTCAGATGTCATACACCAGCTCCTGTAACTTAGTGGGGATCTCCTCCCTTTTACTTCTGTCCTGGATAGTTTTATGTCAACTTGGCATAAGCTAGAGTCATCTGAAAGGAGGAAACCTCGGTTGAGAAAATGCCTCCTTACGATCCAGTTGTAAGGTATTTTCTCAATTAGTGATCAATGGGGAGGGTCCTGCACACTGCAAATGGTGCCATCCCTGGACTGGCGGTCCTGGGTTCTTTAAGAAAGCAGGCTGGGCAAGTCAAGTTCAGCAAGCCAGTAGGCAACACTTCTTCACGGCCTCTGCATCAGCTCTTGCCTCCAGGTTCCTGCTCTGCTTGAGTGTCTGTCTTAAAGTGATGGACTATGTATGGACTATGACCTGAGTGTAAGCTGAAATCAACCCCTTTCTCCCCAACTTGTTTGGTCATGGCGTTTCATTGCGACAACAGTAACCCTATAAAAGACACGTACATCCATCACTTTCAATTTCACTTTCTGTTCTGTCCCTCTAGCCCGGCCTCCACCCCTTAGGTCCTCTGTGCACAATCTTTACAGTCCACTTTCTCGATGTCGCTATACACTGGGAACCTCCCTGGATCCTATTGTTTGAATCATGAAGGCCACAGAGATGCTGCTGGCTTAGCTCCTACAAGGTCCTGAACGATCACTTAACCCTCTCTTCCTGGTCCTTTTCTTCTCTCCCACCACATCCCAATATGCCATCCACACCCACAGCCCCACACCACCCACCTCTGTCCCTGGCTGTGTGGCTCACTCCCTGCATCCAGACAGGTCTCCTTCAAGTCCCAAGGGCTCCCAATGCTACTTACCTTTTCCTTCTTTGTCTCCAGGAAGTCATTAATATCTCAATGTCTTTGGCACATGATGACAATCCCTGACTATTTTAGGGACTGTGTCATGTCTACATGGAAGGACCTTATTCTATATGGCTGGCTTTCCCTAGCACTTCATGTACATGACACAGTACAGAAAGTTGGTCCCAAATCAGTGACAGGAGGTCAGTAACATGTTCCTGACCAAAGAAACACTTAGCTGACTCTCCGGTCGCCTGCGGCTCATCTTAAAGCTACAGATAGTCCTTGGGACTCCACAAACCCCCTCAGAGAGTGTTCATAAAGTCATCAGCCTCATTCCAAGCTCAGAACCGCTGCTTGTTGGCTTACCGTGTGCTTGTTTTGAAGCAAGAAGAATTTATTTTCAGAAAATAAAGAAAAAAGTAGGTCAAGAATAAAACCTACAACTTGAAGGAGTTGAGTTGTGTCTCCTCGTCCTGGTCCCCGCCACCCTCTTCAGCCGCACCCCCCTCGTGTTCTGTTTTGCTTTTTGTGCCAATTGCTAAAGACTATAATTTTAAAAACTGAACTGACTTTTCCAGAGCCATGAGGAATGTGCATGGATTTTTCCACAAGGACACTTCCTGTCTTTTGGTTCCTCTTAGCCAGTAGTAGTGAAGCCAGGCAATCAGATGTATCCATCCATCCATCCATCCATCCATCCATCCATCCATTAATCCTCCCAGCCCTTATTCTAATTTGTCTGAGAGGCTCAGGACAGACCAAAGGAGATGGTTTGTGCTGTGCCCTGTCAGACAGTTGTTTGAGGAAATTTGTGTTCCATTTATTCTGATGGATTTTATGGTTCCTTTGTTGTTCGGGGAAAGACTTTCAGAGTCATTATTCGGTATCCTTTACCCTTCTACTAGGCCTGTGCCATGTCTCAAGGGTACTAACACAATGAGAAAGGAAACGAGGACTGTTTTTAGGCAGTTACTTAAGCAATTTCCAGACATGGTTGTGGAACCAGAAAAGTTGAATATCACAAAGTTCAGGGTCCGTATAGTACCAGCCTGTCCTACCTGGAACATCTCTGTCTGCTCATTCCCTGCCCAGCCCTGGTACTAGCCTCTCCTAGCTGGGACATCTCTGTCTGCTCATTCCCTGCCCAGCCCTGGTACTAGCCTCTCCTAGCTGGGACATCTCTGTCTGCTCATTCCTTACTCAGCCCTGGTACTAGCCTCTCCTAGCTGGGACATCTCGTCTGCTCATTCCCTACTCAGCCCTGGTACTAGCCTCTCCTAGCTGGGACATCTCGTCTGCTCATTCCCTGCCCAGCCCTGGTACTAGCCTCTCCTAGCTGGGACATCTCGTCTGCTCATTCCCTGCCCAGCCCTGGTACTAGCCTCTCCTAGCTGGGACATCTCGTCTGCTCATTCCCTGCCCAGCCCTGGTACTAGCCTCTCCTAGCTGGGACATCTCGTCTGCTCATTCCCTGCCCAGCCCTGGTACTAGCCTCTCCTAGCTGGGACATCTCGTCTGCTCATTCCCTGCCCAGCCCTGGTACTAGCCTCTCCTAGCTGGGACATCTCGTCTGCTCATTCCCTGCCCAGCCCTGGTACTAGCCTCTCCTAGCTGGGACATCTCGTCTGCTCATTCCCTGCCCAGCCCTGGTACTAGCCTCTCCTAGCTGGGACATCTCGTCTGCTCATTCCCTGCCCAGCCCTGGTACTAGCCTCTCCTAGCTGGGACATCTCGTCTGCTCATTCCCTGCCCAGCCCTGGTACTAGCCTCTCCTAGCTGGGACATCTCGTCTGCTCATTCCCTGCCCAGCCCTGGTACTAGCCTCTCCTAGCTGGGACATCTCGTCTGCTCATTCCCTGCCCAGCCCTGGTACTAGCCTCTCCTAGCTGGGACATCTCGTCTGCTCATTCCCTGCCCAGCCCTGGTACTAGCCTCTCCTAGCTGGGACATCTCGTCTGCTCATTCCCTGCCCAGCCCTGGTACTAGCCTCTCCTAGCTGGGACATCTCGTCTGCTCATTCCCTGCCCAGCCCTGGTACTAGCCTCTCCTAGCTGGGACATCTCGTCTGCTCATTCCCTGCCCAGCCCTGGTACTAGCCTCTCCTAGCTGGGACATCTCGTCTGCTCATTCCCTGCCCAGCCCTGGTACTAGCCTCTCCTAGCTGGGACATCTCTGTCTGCTCATTCCCTGCCCAGCCCTGGTACTAGCCTCTCCTAGCTGGGACATCTCGTCTGCTCATTCCCTGCCCAGCCCTGGTACTAGCCTCTCCTAGCTGGGACATCTCGTCTGCTCATTCCCTGCCCAGCCCTGGTACTAGCCTCTCCTAGCTGGGACATCTCGTCTGCTCATTCCCTGCCCAGCCCTGGTACTAGCCTCTCCTAGCTGGGACATCTCGTCTGCTCATTCCCTGCACAGCCCTGGTACTAGCCTCTCCTAGCTGGGACATCTCGTCTGCTCATTCCCTGCCCAGCCCTGGTACTAGCCTCTCCTAGCTGGGACATCTCGTCTGCTCATTCCCTACTCAGCCCTGGTACTAGCCTCTCCTAGCTGGGACATCTCGTCTGCTCATTCCCTACTCAGCCCTGGTACTAGCCTCTCCTAGCTGGGACATCTCGTCTGCTCATTCCCTACTCAGCCCTGGTACTAGCCTCTCCTAGCTGGGACATCTCGTCTGCTCATTCCCTGCCCAGCCCTGGTACTAGCCTCTCCTAGCTGGGACATCTCGTCTGCTCATTCCCTGCCCAGCCCTGGTACTAGCCTCTCCTAGCTGGGACATCTCGTCTGCTCATTCCCTGCCCAGCCCTGGTACTAGCCTCTCCTAGCTGGGACATCTCGTCTGCTCATTCCCTACTCAGCCCTGGTACTAGCCTCTCCTAGCTGGGACATCTCGTCTGCTCATTCCCTACTCAGCCCTGGTACTAGCCTCTCCTAGCTGGGACATCTCGTCTGCTCATTCCCTGCCCAGCCCTGGTACTAGCCTCTCCTAGCTGGGACATCTCGTCTGTTCATTCCCTGCTCAGCCCTGGTACTAGCCTCTCCTAGCTGGGACATCTCGTCTGCTCATTCCCTACTCAGCCCTGGTACTAGCCTCTCCTAGCTGGGACATCTCGTCTGCTCATTCCCTGCCCAGCCCTGGTACTAGCCTCTCCTAGCTGGGACATCTCGTCTGCTCATTCCCTGCCCAGCCCTGGTACTAGCCTCTCCTAGCTGGGACATCTCGTCTGCTCATTCCCTGCCCAGCCCTGGTACTAGCCTCTCCTAGCTGGGACATCTCGTCTGCTCATTCCCTGCCCAGCCCTGGTACTAGCCTCTCCTAGCTGGGACATCTCGTCTGCTCATTCCCTGCACAGCCCTGGTACTAGCCTCTCCTAGCTGGGACATCTCGTCTGCTCATTCCCTGCCCAGCCCTGGTACTAGCCTCTCCTAGCTGGGACATCTCGTCTGCTCATTCCCTGCCCAGCCCTGGTACTAGCCTCTCCTAGCTGGGACATCTCGTCTGCTCATTCCCTACTCAGCCCTGGTACTAGCCTCTCCTAGCTGGGACATCTCGTCTGCTCATTCCCTACTCAGCCCTGGTACTAGCCTCTCCTAGCTGGGACATCTCGTCTGCTCATTCCCTGCCCAGCCCTGGTACTAGCCTCTCCTAGCTGGGACATCTCGTCTGCTCATTCCCTGCCCAGCCCTGGTACTAGCCTCTCCTAGCTGGGACATCTCGTCTGCTCATTCCCTGCCCAGCCCTGGTACTAGCCTCTCCTAGCTGGGACATCTCGTCTGCTCATTCCCTACTCAGCCCTGGTACTAGCCTCTCCTAGCTGGGACATCTCGTCTGCTCATTCCCTACTCAGCCCTGGTACTAGCCTCTCCTAGCTGGGACATCTCGTCTGCTCATTCCCTGCCCAGCCCTGGTACTAGCCTCTCCTAGCTGGGACATCTCGTCTGCTCATTCCCTGCCCAGCCCTGGTACTAGCCTCTCCTAGCTGGGACATCTCGTCTGCTCATTCCCTGCCCAGCCCTGGTACTAGCCTCTCCTAGCTGGGACATCTCGTCTGCTCATTCCCTGCCCAGCCCTGGTACTAGCCTCTCCTAGCTGGGACATCTCGTCTGCTCATTCCCTGCCCAGCCCTGGTACTAGCCTCTCCTAGCTGGGACATCTCGTCTGCTCATTCCCTGCCCAGCCCTGGTACTAGCCTCTCCTAGCTGGGACATCTCGTCTGCTCATTCCCTGCCCAGCCCTGGTACTAGCCTCTCCTAGCTGGGACATCTCGTCTGCTCATTCCCTGCCCAGCCCTGGTACTAGCCTCTCCTAGCTGGGACATCTCGTCTGCTCATTCCCTGCCCAGCCCTGGTACTAGCCTCTCCTAGCTGGGACATCTCGTCTGCTCATTCCCTGCCCAGCCCTGGTACTAGCTATCCCTCTGACCTTTCCTCTTTCTGTGTGGCTGTCACACCAGGACCCTTTCCTAGTTGCAGAAATGTCTGAGAGGCTGTGGGCAGCCTACAATGCGGGCACACCTCTGGGTCATTCCATAGCATTGGTGTCATGAGGTAATGCTAGAGCTGGCCTTCCAGGAGCATCATGGCCTGGACTTTGAGTTGCTCTGCCCAGGGAACCTTTCATATGGACACCACTCCTCAGCTCTTCAGAGCTGCCCAAGATCCTTATTAGTCATCTTTGAACAGGTTTTACCCCTTATTTCATGGTAATTTATATTTTTAGGAAATCTTACAAGGTAGCTGGCAGATATTCTCACCTGCTTATGAGCATCAGCCCATCAGGCAGATAATTCATATAAAAATTTCTTTTCATAAAAACAAGGATCAGGAAAGTCTGTGATCCATCCCACATCTCACAAAGAATGGAGACAGGTACAGAATTTGAGCCAATCCTCCAACTTCAAGTTCGGGATCCTTCCTACTGCTTCAGCTCTCAGATAAGATGAGTCTCAAAATTAGAGCTAATGTGTTTTCTCTCAGCCAACCCCCAGTCCTCAGGGAAGAGCATCCTTCAGGGATTTGGTGGTGCTTAGCAAGCGATTGCTGAAATAAATTTAGCCTCTTCCGATCACCGAGAAAGCATCTTCATATAGGCTTCCCGCCAAATAGGCAAAGCTAATGCACCTCTATTTGTTATTTCTCAACAGACCCTTCTTATGACTCAGTCAGGAGAGGAGGATGGAGCAATACTATGAACTCTGGCATCAACAAAAGTAAGTAAATAGCAAACCATTCTATGGGAGAGAAATATTTCCTGGGAGCCGGAAGTTGAGGGGCGGGAATAGGGTAGTGAGACACACACTAGGAACAAGCATTTGTCTCCCTGCTGTTCAATTAGCTATCAGTCTGACTCTGCAGGGGCTGTTCAGACTTCTGAGGTTTGTTTTGCTGCTCTTGGGTTTAGAGCTTAGAAAGTTTGAAGGTTTCTCGGGACAGGTTGATTCGTAAAGGAAGAGTGACTGGTCTGGATTGTGTTATTTCAGACAGGACAATGAATCTCTAGGACTTGGATTCTCCACTTGACAAGGCTTAGTCATGCCAATGTTCCTAGCCCCAGTTAGAGAGACTGGCACAAAGGATAAAACATGAAGAGATGCTATGTGCCTAAAACGTTAGTTTATCCAAAAAATGATGAGATGAAGGTTTGTTGAAACCCACTCAGCATCTCCCATGTGTCTATATTATTGTTCCCAAGAAGAAAAACTGCTGGGAAATAAAAAAGAGGTAAAGGAAACTACTTTAAAAGTGAGACTGATTGTACAAGCAATAACCAGTATCTATCTCAGTGGCGAGTGTGCATGTGTGTCCATTCTGTGTGCAGCATGTGACCCTGGGGGACACACAAAGATGAGCCAGGCATGGACCAGATATTTAGGCAGGGGAGAGAAATCACACACACACACACACATAACTGTTTTCATCTGGGTGGTGGGAAGGAATGCCTGTGTACCTGCTGCCATTTGAGTTAGCTCTACAAGGACAGGACAGGTTTCAGTCTAGGGAACAAGAGAAGACAGGAAAGCCTGGATAGGTAGAGGTTGGAGGATACCATAGTGGCATGTTTGGCAGTGAGAATTCCAGATCCCTGGAGTTTAGGATGTGTGGTGGATAAAAGGTGAGCAAGGGATAGTGAATGATGCTGGAATGGTGACCTACATCCTTGATGGTGAGAAATCACCAAAGTGTTGAGCAGCACAATGGGTCAGTGGGAAGAGAGATGTGAGGGTACCAGTCACACCGAGCCATAGAACACACAAAAAGCAGCACCCATTCAAGATGGGGAAAGCAGGGAGGAATGAAGAGGACATGTGCGAGACACCATGGAGGAACCCTCACAAAACACAGAATTACAGGAAGCAGGTGATTTGGACTCAAATGTCACTTCCTCAGAAGAGATGTCTGCAAAGACCCTAGTTTTAACTGATCTATTTGAGTAGGGGGCACATGGGTGGGCACGTACCCATGCATACACATGGAAGACCAAAGAAAGACATTGGTTTATCACTCTGTCTTGTCCGTTGAGACAAGGTCTCTCGTTAAACCCGGAACTCACCATTTCTCAGCTAGGTAGCGAGTCTCAGCAATCTTCTTGTCTCTGCCAGCCAAGCCCTTCCTGAGCCCCACGCTACAGATGCATGCAGCCACACCACAGTGTTTGTACGTGGATGCTCAGGATCTGGACCCATGCCCTCACGCACCTGCAGCAAGCACTTTTACCCACTCCCCCAGTCCAGGTCCCGCTTTTCAAATGGATTTTACAACCCCGAATCAGCAGGCATTGTTCAGTGTTGGATCTTCTGTTAAAATATAAATTTGCTGGTGCACGCCTTTAATCCCAGCACTCAGGAGGCAGAGGCAGGCAGATCTCTGTGAGTTTGAGGCCAGCATGGTCTACAAGAGATAGTTCCAGGACAGGTTCCAAAGCTACAGAGAAACCCTGTCTCAATAAAACCAAATATATATATAAAAGTTTGCTGCTAAATCTCCTGCCAATGCCGACACAGCAATGTGAGAAGCATTCATAATAACATGAATACGTGAGTCAATGAGAGAGTGGGTGGATGGCAGTTCATGTACCCTCCTTCTGGGGGATATGAGACAAGGACATTTTCCCGCCCCATGAAGAACAGTCCACTTACCACCTTTGCTTTCTTCTCCACAGGTCCTCCTCTTGGAGGAGCACAGACCATGGGCAAGAACACTGAACAGCGACCCCAGCCAGGTACCTGAATCAGTGGTCTAACCTTGCCTTTGTGTGTTATACGGTTTTGGATTCCACAGTCAGTGGAGGAATGAGATGCTGCACAGCTGGCCCTCCACATCTGTAGACAAAAGTTTATCCCAACTAACTGCTCCCCGTTCCAACAACTGTTTCCAAATTACCACACCAAGACTTAATGTTATTTATAAATGCTTGGCCAATAGTGCAGGTTGATTACTAACTAGCTCTTACAACTTAAATTAACCCATTTCTATTAATTTATGCATTCCACGTGACTTCTGGCTTTACCTGTCCTTTAGCATGCCTTGCTTCCTGGGTGACTGACTGCTATTCTGACTTCACCTTCCTTCTTCCCATCATTCTCAGTTAGACTTTCCTACCTAACTTCCTACCCAGCTATAAGCTGTCAGCTTGTTATTAACCAATGAGAGTGATTCATATCCATAGTGTAGAAAAGGATTGTTCCATAGCAAGACACTAACCAACCACAGACAATAGCACTCAGAAAAGCATCTGCATCTGTACCGAATGGACACAAACTTGTTCGTTTGTACTGAATGGATACAGTCTTGCTTTCTCCCATTAACCCTTCAACAATACAATACATCTATTTGCATAGCACTTGTATCCTATTGGTAATCTAGGGATAATTTAAAGGACATGGATGGATATGCATAGATTTCATGAAAATACTTCATTGTCTGTAAAGAACTTGAGCAGCCACAGATTTTAATAGCCTTGGTAGGTCTTAGCATCTACTCCCTATGTATACACCAAGGGCAACTCTACTTCACACATTGTCTCTTCTAAAAGAGTATCTGTGAATTAAGTAGCGAGTACTGGACCCAGGAAACCATTTGTTAAATATCAGACAGAAAAGGGACTTCAAGTTGAAATGGCCCAATGCCTTATTTCGTAGAAGAAATCTAGTGAGTGAAAGGAATTATTACAAAACAAACAGGGCTGAAGTCAGAGTTCCCACTTCTTTTCCGAGCCTTTTACACTGCACTAAGCCGTACTTAGCTGCATACTTGTAGACACCCTCACCGAGTGATGGATCTTCTTAACAGATAAGAGGGAAGACCTTTGAAGCCTTGAACCTAGAGACACTTAACACTGAAATGACATACAGACTGCAATCACTAATACCCTCTACGGCATGACCTCCTAGGACATGCCTTCCCGCCCCCACCTCAGCCCTTGCTCATACTTGCATGCTTGCAGCAAAGAGGAAGTTGACAACCTTACTTTGGCTCAATTCTCTTCTGAGCCCAGCATCCTCTGTTCAGCTTCCCCTCTGGCCACTTTGTCTTCTGGGGAAAGGTCCCACACGAAGGCCCTTCACAGATCTGAAGACAGTCATTGCTCTCAGCTCCGTTGTCTTTTACATGTGATATCAGCTGAATTAAGAACTGAACAAGTCGTTTGCTTTGGGGTGAGCAAACATTCCACCCAAAATACAGAAAGTGAATAAAAAGTGAAATCCAAGCGAAAACCAAGTCAGGTAGAGCAAATTTTTAAAAAGTTCTGGGGGAAAAAAATCCAATATCATCTGCCCAAACTATGTCAATGTCATTTAAATAAATATTAAAAGCTAATAAAAAGTGGGCTAAAATGCTTTAAGAAATGTACAAGTTAATTCCAAATTTTAAGAGGAAGCTGCATTAATTTCTTAATAACTACAATTATAACTGGGGGGAAACAGTGTTTTGAAAAAGCAGCAATGTTGTAGCTAAAATACAAATTCTGGTTAGTGTTGCTATTTCCAAGCTTAAAATCACAGAGTGTTCTGGTAGAAGGGAACTGAGGCCCGGTACCTGACCCACTCTTTTTAGTTGAGAAAACTGATACCCAGAGATTGCCTGAAACGTGTTTTAGTTCATGACATAGCTGGGACGAGAACCCAGGCTGCCTGGTGGGTTGTATGATCCATCAGAAACTTCAGCCATGTGTGAGGTCGTCAGCACTGGAAAGGGACTGGACTAATGTCTGACAATCACCCCAGGGCCTCCTGGAAACCCATTTAACAAGCAATCTTCCAGTTTATTCACTGTGTGACTAATTACTAGCCAGCTCTTCTGCAATTGTGTGGGTGATTTTGTTTGGGGTAAGGACAGCATAATCTAAAAGTTTAGAAACTAAACATGAAGAAATGACGCTGTGGCTGTTCTGTGTTGATTGGGTCATAACTGTGACCAAGGTCTTTGGTCAAGTTTTCCTATGAAATCAAAATCAAGTTTATTTATAAAAGTGAGAACCATTGAGGGTTCTCCACCTTTATGCTGCCGTCCAATGGTCTGACGATGACTGAAGCAAACCTCTTTTGTTGTCATTGTTTCTTTAGATCCTTACCAGATCCTGGGCCCAACCAGCAGCCGCCTAGCCAACCCTGGTGAGTAACCTCGGCCTGCAAAACCTTTCTTTCCAGAATGTTCACTGCATCTGGAAGGTCACAGAAACCTTAGTCCTGAGTCCAGCCCTGTCTGGGGAGCTGTATGTGCTTCCTTAGTCAAACGTTCAATTGTGCACAGACAACAGGCCAGGGCCTGTTAGTGGGCAGCAGTGCCCACTGGCTGAAGGCAATTCTAAAGAACAAATGTGTGCCCTGCATCTTTGTAAAGCAGTTTATACTCGCGGTAAAGACCCAAGTAGAAGCTGTAGTGAGGAAAGATACTCTCAGTTACTACTCCTCATACAGGGCTCACGAATAAATGTCCCCAGGTGCTTTGGTTTTGATTTGAGTGTTGTAGCTATCCAACCTTTTCAAACGAAGTGTGTCCCTAAAGAGTTGCACATCAAGTCAACTCGACAATGTGTTAAGGGTTTACCATTAAAAACCACTCTCAAATGTGTTCTCCTAAGCCCAAACTGTGGAGATTGGGAACTAAAGACAACACAGCCAGGCCTACATGCCTGCCGCATCTGCAACACCACAGGAAACACAGGCTGTCTGGGCCTCCTCCCTGCTCTTTAGCATGGGCCCATTCTTGCCCAGAAGATAAAGGGGCCAGCCAGCATTCCCTCCTGCTATTTTTACCTCTGCCCACATTCTTCTGTGCAGAAATGAACACTAAAAGCTATACCCTAGAACTCTGCTGGAGAAAAGCCCACCTTAGTATACCCTACGTCCCTGTGACTCCTCACAGCAACACCCAAGAGGTTCTCTGATGCTTGACACTCTTTAAGGCCAAAAGTAGCCTAAGGGACTTTAGTCCTAAGTAGAGATTAAATAGTGACTCGGACCTAAGGAGAAGAAGAGAGTCAAAAATCTTAGCAAAAGGATGTGGGGAGTTGGCTTGGCTGAGTATAACAGCTTACTGGGACAAAGCCAACACTTCATTACCAACCTTTGGGACAGTCTGTCTTAAGACCTAGCCTTGTGTGATACGCTAATCTCAGTGGCAAGCAGTAGAGTTAACCGTTTTTATTGTATCTTTCAAACTAGCTGGATGAGAGGATTTTTAATGATGCTCTAGCATTTGAAGCGATGGGCATGCTAATTACCCCACTCTGAACATCAATCACTGTGCACACTTGCCAAAATATCACCCTGTGCCCTGTGAATATGTACAATTCTTACGGACCTACCTCTATTTTCTAAAGGAAAGGGTAAAAGAGGGTTGTCTCCATGATTCTGACACAAGAGGAAATCAAGGGTTTCTTAGAAAGGACCCAAATTGCCATGTTTAAAAATCAGCATTGAGACCACTTTCTCCTGTTTCCTCACCGCTTGCAGGAAGTGGGCAGATCCAGCTGTGGCAGTTCCTCCTGGAGCTACTGTCCGACAGCGCCAATGCCAGCTGTATCACCTGGGAAGGGACCAATGGAGAGTTCAAAATGACGGACCCCGATGAGGTGGCCAGGCGCTGGGGAGAGAGGAAGAGCAAGCCCAACATGAATTACGACAAGCTGAGCCGGGCCCTCCGATATTACTATGATAAGAACATTATGACCAAAGTGCACGGCAAAAGGTATGCCTACAAATTTGACTTCCACGGCATTGCCCAGGCCCTGCAGCCGCACCCCACCGAGTCTTCCATGTACAAGTACCCATCTGACATCTCCTACATGCCTTCCTACCATGCCCATCAACAGAAGGTGAACTTTGTCTCTCCCCACCCGTCTTCCATGCCTGTCACTTCCTCCAGCTTCTTCGGAGCTGCATCACAATACTGGACCTCCCCCACCGCTGGGATCTACCCCAACCCCAGTGTCCCCCGCCATCCTAACACCCACGTGCCTTCACACTTGGGCAGCTACTACTAGGACTTACCATCGGTGGCCTTCCGGCTGAAGCTCCAGCTCTCCCTTTTCCTGGATACTCTGGACTCTAAAGGGCCTAAGTGGCCTTGAAGAGACAAGAAAACTGGACGTTCTTTCTTTTGGATGAAACTTTTGCATTTGTTCTTTTAAAAAGTGATTATTTTTATGTCAAAAAATTTTGCTTCCTCTACCTGAAAAACAAAAACAAAAACGAATCGTTCCATGGGCCAGTATCCCAGTTTGGATTCTCAACCTCCTACCATCCAATGAGTCAAATATTTAGGTTAATGGAATGGTTATACCATGGTTCTGAGAAAGGAATATAAATTTTCTTTGTAAGTTTTATGACCAAAGCAGTTTCTTCTCAACCACATGGGTCTCATCATTGTAGGATTCCTTAGGAAAATGAATCATGGACTTGACCAGTCATGTTTGAGACTTAGTGAAAATCAAGGCAGGATGTTTATAATCTTATCTTAGGAGGACTTAATTCAGCGCATGGCAACTGGAACACTGGCTGTGAGGCCAGTGAAGTTTTCGCCCAACTGGAATTTAAAAGAAAGATATGTGTGTATGTGTGTATTTAAGAAGCCATGGGTATTACAAAAATCCCTCCCATTTTGGACAATATGCACTTGGCTGACTATTTTCTCCAGACATAGTCAGAATAGGAGCTAAGGTTTAACACAAGCACGGACACTCCTGAAGGACAGAGGATTTAAATAGCTATTTTTTTTTTTAATGACAGTGGGTCCCAGAACTTTGAGAAGTCGTAGGGATTTCTAAACTCAGACAGATTCGCAAACGCTGTGCGTTTGTCAGACCACCCGATCACGGTCAACCAATCAAAAGGCAACTTACTGTATAAATTATGCAGAGTTATTTTCCTATATCTCACAGTATTAAAAATGAATAATTAAAAATTAAAAAGAGTGAATAAACGAGTTGACCTCGGTCACAAATGCAGTTTTACTATCAAATCAATCATTGTTATTTTTTTAAATATAATTTGTACATCTTTTGTCAATCTGTACATTTGGGCTATTTGTACGTTTTTATAGCTGGTTTTTTTAAAAAAATAAGCATAATGTGATTATTGATGAAAAGATACAGGGCGTTTAAAGTCGCTGTGTTCTTAGTAAGAAAAGCCGTGGTACAGTTAGTTAACAGGAATGCCGAAACAAAAGGAAAGGTGCGTTTAGATCTGCAGAGCTTCGGAAATGTCTGTAAATAACAGGGCTGCAATAACCTGAAAAGAACAGACTCTGCCTCGTGGACACGAGGGCTTCTCCCGCTCCATATATGCAATATATTTTTAGACAGAAAAATATATATATAATTTTGCAAGTAATCGTGACTTTTTAAACTATAAGTGTTAAGCTGACAACTCTCCAACGAAGACTATGTTGTAAAATAATTTGACTTAAATAAATTGTGCCTTCTCTCAGAACTGAAGACATTGTGTTCTTATTTACTGCCAGATCAAGGGCTTTCCCACAGCTAAATTGTCTTTATTACTGTTGGGGCATGGTGTGTGTGTGTGTGTGTGTGTGTGTGTGTGTGTGTGTACACGCATGTGTTCATGTATGCATGCTATCACACAAGTATAGAGGTCAGAGGCCTACTTTTATGAGTTGGTTCTTTCCTTTCACCTTAATTTTTGAGGCAGAATCTCTCTGTATTTCTACCACACTGAGGACATCAGGCTAGCTGGTCCACAAACTTCCCCACATCTCCTCTGCCTCTGTCTCTCATTATAGGTGCCTACCTCCGTGTCTGGCTTCTCTGCAAGGGTCCTAGGAATCAAAGTCAGGCCATTGGGCTGGCGCATCCCACTTTGACCCACTGAGATCTGTAACATGAGTGGGTCCGGCCTGCTTGTTGGGGGTTTCTGTCCTGCCCAGTAGCCCCAGCTGTTTAGCCCCAAAGAAAATCACACATAGGTCTCCATAAATTATAAGCTGATTGGCCCAATAGCTCTAGCCTCTCACTGACTAACTCTCACATCTTGATTAACCCATTTTTCTGATCTATGTTAGCCATGTGGCTCAGTACCTTTTTCAGTGGGGAAGATCACACCCTGCTGCTTCAGTGGTCTGAGCAGGAGTGGGAGGAATCAGCTTTTTCCTTCCCAGAATTCTCCTGTTCTCATTGCATCATTTCTATTTCCTGTCTGGTTTTCCTGCCTATATTTCCTGCCTGGCCAATCAGCATTTATTTAAAACATGATTGACAGAATACAGACAATTCTCCCACACCAGGGATCTCTCACAGGACCCACGGGAAAACTGCCTACTTGTTTCTGCACCAAATGCACATGCTGCAGTAAAGTGTCAGGGAGGTTTCAAGGTGTTGGTCATGATGTTTTCAGCATTGTCTAAGCCAGCTGTAAGTGAGAGACAAAGCCATGGGTAAACTGTATCCAGGGAGTTACAGCAGCAGCCCTCTGCAGGACCTTGTCTGGTGTACTTGACTCTCTTCTCCCCAAAAAGGTGACCTGATACTACAATGGAGAACAAGAATCTAGCTTCATTTGAAGTCCCACAGTATGGTTTTCTGTACTTACCAGCTCCGATTTCTGCCCAATAGAGAAGCTTGCTTCAAATGGCTTCCCTGTAAGGGAGCTTGTTCCTCTGCTTTGTAACGAAGATGAGTAAAACTAGAAAAAGCCTTTGTTGTTGCAAGGACTGTTACAGAATTAGTAAGTCTAGAAACCCCCTCAAGGAGTTTTGTCCCCAGTGTTCTGCGCTGAGTTGAACAGAGTAACTTCTGGACCAGGTAGGTCTACCTGAAGAAAATGAAATGAGGTTTGAACACTGACTTCCAACTTTTTAAACTTGCACCCTACATTTTAAAATACATTAAGCATATATTCTCAATATATGTGTGTGTTCACACACACACACACTGATTTTCATGTTGCATAGGCAAGCTGTTAGACCATAGATACACACTTGTGGATTCCTCCAGCCATAACTGAAAATATTCAGAAGCTGTTTGAAATTGTGGGGTTGAGAGACAACCAGAGGTTAAGAACATTTGCTGTTCTTGCAAAGAAACCAGGTTGGGTGCCCAGCACTCATTTGGAAGACTCACAACTTCCTATAATTCTAACTGCTCAGCACTCATTTGGGGAAGCTCACGACTGCCTTTAATTCCAGGTCCCAAGGATCTGATGTTCTTTTCTGTCCTCCTCAGACAACTGCACACACGACATACACTTACGCAGATATACATACGCCCATACATATCAATAAAAATAAATAACTAATTGTATCTTTCCTGAATGTATACAGACTCTTTTTATTGTCATTTTACCTAATTATGTATTATAACAACTAACTGCACAGTGTTTGCCTTTGCGTTTCATATCGTATACTATCTGGATAGTATCTAGAGGATATTAGGGGGATACGCAGGTAAATACTGTGTCCTTTAAGTAAGGGATTTGGACAACTACGGGTTTTTGCATCTTCAAGTGATCTTGTAATCTGTCTCCCATCCTAACCAGGGAAAAAATAAGGTTAATTATTTATTATGAACAAACAGTCAAAATTTTAGAAGGTGATATAAAAATAGCTTAAGTTGATGCTCTGTTTTCTTCCTTTTTTTATATTGCCTCTCCCCTGCTATCAACACTCAAAACAGAAGCAGTGACCATTAGTGAAATAAGTACATACGTCTATATACATGTATGGATTTCCTAGTGCCTTCTAACAGAGAAAAAAATGAAGACTTGGAATTAGCGGCTCAGACATAAAAAGAGAAATGAGGAAAGCTGGGTGTGTTTATAAGTAGTCAACTAGAAAGTTCTCACATCAGTTTACAAATATACAAAGTACTATTAGGGAAAATAAGGAGGCACATATACATGCCCAACTGCTGTAAGAACAGGGTTTTCACACTGTTAGTTCACCACTTTGAAGAAATTATCTTATGTGTATGTGTGTATATACATGTATGTGTGTATATGTATCACATATGTGCTGGTACCCAGAGATGCCAGAAGAGTGTCTAAGACACCCTGACACTGGCGTTACAGGCAATGATGAGCTGCTGGCCATGTGAGCTACCTGACATGGTTGCTGGCAAGTTTCACCTGTGTCTTCTGTGAGAGCACGTGGTTTTAACTCATGAGCCGTGTCTCCAGCCCCTCCTGAGCCCTCTAAAGAGATATGTTTCCTATACAAAGCTGCAACAGCGAGTATCTCACACAATGATCCATTCCACATTCCAGAAGCTGGTCCAGAGTTCTTTTGTTACACAGCATTCGCTGGAGGAGAACTGGCATTTAGTTCCTGCAGTGCCCAGGTTTAAAGTTCTTAGCTGACTCACAAACATTCAGCTAAATCGAGGCCCCCACCAAACAGGTATTTTCGTCATCCTGGCTGCTAACCCAGTGTTTCCCCCACTCCACCTTCTCTGTGTTTGTGCCCTGAACAACTGTAACATCTGTAACATTGTAACTTCTGATAAACAATGCCAGCAAAACAGGAGGGCAGCAACCCAGTGCCGGGTTCTATGGAAGGATCCTCCTCACTCCGCACTTCTGTTATGGACCTGACCACAGCCCTTCAGAGCAAGTGGGTCTCTTAGTCCACTTGAAAAGCTAAGACAAATGATTGTAGGCTGGCTGACTTAAAAACAACAAAAATGCTGTATTCAGAGTTCTACGGGTCAGAAGCCCAATATCAAAGTGCCATTTGGTGTTTGGGAGAACTCACTGTTCATTCCTGATTCACAGGAGCACCTGTTCACTGTCCTCTCACACAGGTCCAGAGACCAAGCAGCTCTCTGGAGTCTTTTTATATGGGGTATTATTCCTATTCACGACAGTTCCTTTTTATAACTTAGTCACCTCCTAAAAAGCCATCTCCACATAACCACATATTAAGGATTAGGTGTCAACATACAAATCATAGGGGGAAGGGCAGCATAAGTTTTAATGTATAGAAGAAGTTTTATTTTTAGTCCCAAAATGCTATTGACACCCAAAGGAAGTCGTATTTCCAATGTCTGTCACTTTGAAAGATTTTTAGTGTTCAAAAACCGCTAAAAGTTTAAGAGCATTTTAAAGTGATCATTGCTTCTCTAACCTATGTCTGCATGCAGTTAGGGAATGAGTATAACACACCTGTTTAGTCCACAGGTGATACATAAAATGTCATTCCGCAGATAGAATGTCTGTAGTCGAGACCAAGGGAGAGAGAAGGATCCCGAATGCCAAGGAAAAAAGGAACACCCATTCAGCCCAAACAGCCACTGCCAGGACCAGGTTTCATTTGTGACAATTTCAAAAACCACTGCCATCAAAAATAGTTTTTAAAAACTGCATCTGAACTCAACACATCCAGACATTTTCCTTATCACTGTTCCCTAAACAACAGGCTGTACATTGCATTAAACAGTAACAGTAATCTAGAGGTGATTTAAACATATACGAAGATATGCTTAAATTATAAACAAATACCATGTATATATGGGACTTGAGAATCCAGGGGTTTGGGCATATCTGGGACTTTCTGAAACCATCACCCCTCAAATTCCTAGGTACAACTGTTTTTTGTTTTTTTTAAAGAGTTTTAGATTTATTTATCTTACTGTATTTTATGTATGTGGGTGTTTTACCTGCATGTGTTTATGTGTACCATGTGAGTGCCCGATGCCCATGGAGTCTAGAAGAGAGACGTTAGATCCCTGTTACTGGGGTTAGAGCTGGTTATGAGTCACAATACAGGTCCTGGGAACTGAACTGTGGTCCTCTGCAGGATCAGGAAGTACCCTTAACAGCTGAGCCACCATCTCTCCAGCCTGTTTCCTATGAGAGGTTTTGGACTCTGATGCCTTTCTATCGCTTACTACTTTCTCGTGTGTTTATTAATAATCATGACGCAAATTTGTTGCTTTGAAAACTGCTGGAAAGAAGGTACTTGGGGAGCCAGCCTGTGAGCATGGGCTCTGCTGTCTAAGCAGCGTCCTGTCCCTTGCTGTGGTCTGTCTCTTTAGAGGTTCCTCTACCTTATCAACAGGGGTGCTTGTGTCTAGAACTCAGGAGGCAATAAAGAGGTAGACTATCTGCAGAGACTAGGAGAGGGGGAGGCGGAGACTGAAGAAGGGAGGCGGAGACTGGAGAAGGGAGGTGGAGACTGGACGGGGAGGCGGAGACTGGAGGGGGAGGCGGAGACTCTGTAGAGAGACTGGAGAGGGGTTCTGGTGGACACACAGAGGCTTCACTTTTATTCAAGAAGGAATTTGTGATTTGTGAAAACACACACAGAGCATTTCATCACTGGAAAGCTCCTGAAATTGAGACTACATGCCTTTAGTCATACTCCCTTTAAGGATTATGAAAGGTCAGTTAATTTGAAGACTACAAATCCCAGGCTCCCTCAGAGGATGGACGCTTCTGAGAGGAAGTGGTTTAGCCAAGCTAACCTCTGGGGCTTCAGCCAAATAAGAAGGAATATGAAGGGAAGCGTTTGAAAGGAATGTGGGCTCTTGCCTGGGCTCTGTCTCCCTCCCTCCCTCTTGCTTGGCCTCTTGTGTGATTGTTTCAGTCTGTCTGAGCTGGTAAATTCCTAAGCACATAGTCAATTTACACTTAGCTTCAAAGCTCTAGGGGAAAACAAAGATCCCAGTGAGCGCACTCCCTTACCTCCAAGTGCTAGAGCAACCTTCTGGGTTTTAATTGCGTTAACGCAAGTGTTTTCTTAGCAGAAGGAGAGAGGTAATTTGGAGAGATAAAACGAATGTGGATATAATCCCAGGGGCCCTGCCTTCAAATTTTGGCCTTTTCACTTGCTAGACAAATTATCAGTATCTACTGAGTAGGGAGCTGAACAGCATCTCTTGCCAGTGACCCTGTGAGGCATCAGAGAACAACCTAGAAGTCGAGAGCAAAGGGCTAAACAGGAGTATGTGTATACACTCAGTCACCTGCTAGGCGTTCCGTTATTAAGACTGCAGTAACGGGAGGCCCTCTGCCCAGGTACCCAGTTCACTGTACATTTTTATTTTGCTGTCAGAAAGGCCTTTTTCAAATGGATGAAAAGTGGGAGTCGGTTGGATTTTCCAGAAGGCATTTGCATTTTTGCCATCCTCAGCCTCACGGTGCTCCACGTAGGTGCTTGTCCTTCCCTGATTCTGTGTGTTCACCTCATGACAGCTGAGCATGCAAGAAGCTGCAAGGGGCTGCAAAGAAAGGAGACTGATCTAAGGAAATGCTAAAAATGTACTGTCAGGAATATCGGATAGGATTGATAAATTGGCTAAGAAATAGAAGTTGGCAGCTTGAATTTTGTGCCTTGATAAGTTGGGGTCCAACGTTTTCCCAGGCCTAAAGCCCCTCCAAGGCTTCATGGAAGATGGACTATACATCTCTCTCGTTTGCTGCTATGGTGGCAGTGGCCCTTGGCAGCTGGTCACTAAGTATATGGGGAGTGAAACAAGAGCAAGTCCACACAGTCAGAAAGACCTGGTTGTGAATCCCAGCCATTCCTCCCTGTTTATGAATTTCCGTCTCTGAGGTTGACTTCCTCGTGTGTCGAATAAGGACTGCTGCGGTATCATCCAAAGATATCGAAGAAGCGGGGTATACGATCATGTAATAAAAGTGTTCCCTGTTTGAAAGAACTACAGAAGTGCAAAAATATTCCACAGATGTCAAGCCTTTAAGCATGGCTATGGTCCCACTAAAATGAGTTAAATAGGGAGCTGAGAAGATGGCTCAGCGGATAAAGTGCTTGCTGGGCAAACAGTGAATTCTAATCCACAACACCCAAGTAAGCCAAGCTTGATGCGTGTGTCTGTAGCTTCAGCAATGGTGGGGCTGAGACAGGCTGGTCTCTGGAGTTCTCTGGCCGATCAGTGAGCTTCAGGTTCAGTGAAGAGACCTGGTCTCAAAGACATACAGTAACAGAGGAAGACATGACATCAGCCTCTCCCTCTGTCCGTCTCTGTCTGTCTCTGTCTGTCTATCTGTCTCTCCGAGTTAAATATCAATGTAATCTTATTGCAATCAACCTTTGCTGACTTCCTTACTTGTTCCTTCAACAACACATTTAGGCTTCCAGTCCCTAAGCCACAGATGCCTGGATTATTTTAGTGGAAATAATTTTTCAAAGTCAGTATCTTAGTACTAGATGTCCCCACTATCTCTATGCCTTCCCAGTGGATAGTACCAGACAATGTATGAATATGCATGTATATAATATGCACTTACTATGTGTGTAAACATATTCACATATGTTTATGTATGCACATTCATATACAGATGTGTACACACTCCATATTTATCTCTGTCAATATTCATTTACATGCACTAATTTCCAATCCAAGACCACGGGATCCCTCCAGGTTCTTCCTTTCCACATTTGTGATGAGAACAGTGGTTTCTGTTAGGCATATTGGGTACCCGCCCTTCCTTACCAGTGTCCAGGCTTTGCTCTCTGGACTCTCCCTACCCACATGTGACAGGTCCCTCTCTTGTCGAGGTCTGCTTCATGGACCTCTTCTCATCCCATCCCAGTGTGGGGGTGTCATCTTCAGCTTGACATCCTGTGCCAGGTTACCCCTCAAGAAGAACATGTTTTCAACCCGCTGGACTCCCCCACATACCACACCGCTTGTTTCACTCCGCTGAGCACTAAAACACACACCAGGCCGGGCGGTGGTGGCGCACGCCTTTAATCCCAGCACTCGGGAGGCAGAGGCAGGCGGATCTCTGTGAGTTCGAGACCAGCCTGGTCTACAAGAGCTAGTTCCAGGACAGGCTCCAAAACCACAGAGAAACCCTGTCTCGAAAAATAATAATAATAATAATAATAATAATAATAATAAAATTTAAAAAAAAAAACAAAAAAAAAACGACTAAAACACACACCAGGCCACCTCTGTGTCACTGCAAGCTGACACCTGTCCAACTCAGCCACACCTACAGCTTCAGGAAACAAAGAGATTGAAGAGGCAGGATAGATAATAAGATGTATTCATCTGTGGCTTTCTTCCGCCTTGATTTACACACATATGCATGCATTTTCTGAGCTAGGAAACATCCGAAATGGCGGAAACTAGGGGAAATAGGAATTATAAATTGGCTTTCTCCTAATTATCTTACATTCCATTATAATTTCTTTTTATAAATGATAAATTTTTATATTTCTCTGTCCAGGAAAAAAAAAACAGAGAAAGAGATGGGAACAGGAGAAGGGGGTAGGGATTGGAAGTGTGGAAAATCAATGTTCTGAGTTATGATGTTACTGTCTTGGACAGAGACTGGAATAAGGAACGCATGACTTTTAAATCACTTTTGGTTGTTGAGCAATACAATGACAGAGCACTGTGAAAGCCCAGGTTCTCTGTGTGTAAAAGCTTATGTTCTCCACTGGACAATAAGGAGAAGAAGGGCAGGGACTGCGTCTGGCTGCGTGCCTGGCTTACAGAAGGCTCCAGTGCATGTCTGTTGTTTATCAAATTGCACCTGCTAGACAGAAAGGGTCCAAGGCCCAGCTGAGAGACAAGATGGAGTGTTGGGTCTGTTCCATTCCCGCTAACACTGAAGATGTGCAGAGGGGATAAAACAACGCAGCCAAAGCATTAGACTAGACGGCCGTTGTAACCTGCTAGCAGTTGTTACCGAGCCCTTGCTTGGTGTTAATTGTTTTCCCCAGTAGATGCAGTATTTCTTTCCTCGCTGATTATTATACTGCCCAGAGCCCCTGGTTTCTAGAAATGTTTAATCAAGCATTACATATATCCTAGCAATACATCCCAGACACCTCCGCTTTTCCTGACAGTTTCACCTTCCTCTGCTTTTTCTCTGTTCTTTTTTTTTTTAATCCACAAAGTTAACTTATCACACAATTTTCTGCATAATGTAAAGGTTTGTCATTTAGAAAAATAGCATAATAGAACATACAACCATCGGGAAACCAATTTATGTCAGACATCCCTCTGAGAACTCTTGAGCTGTGGGGACGCACAGAGAACCAATGTGGACTTGTTGCTAGTTTCTGCATAGCTAAATTCGTTGGGCAATAGCTTAAACCTGCACCCTAAAGAGTATTTCTAGAAGATTCTCAACCAGTTCTTTAACCAGGTCTTTACAAAGTAATGATTCCCATCTAGACTCCAACACACCAAATTCCAATGAATCTATTTTTTCAGAGGCTCAGTTGAACAATTGCAGTAGTAGCCACTGTGACCAAAGCCCTCATAGGTAATAGGAATTGAATAGAGAAGAGAATAAACCAGGGGTTTCCATCCGCACAATGAGTTGCATTGCCAAAGACACAGTGGTTCCCCCAGGATGCCCTGTGCTGAGCTGATCGTCATTGTTCCAGGATCTAGGCCCCTTTCCTCTGCAGAGAAGTGGCCTGGTTAATCCCAGATAAGATCTATTGAGCATCTGTAGTTTCCCAAAAATTCCACCAGGCTATAAAAATAAAATCACATTTGCATACATATAAATGTAGGTTAAATATTGTTCTACAATAAATACCTCGTCTTCAAGAGGTCAGTTATCCAGATGATTGGCAGCTAACTACAAGTGGCATGGATCCAAACTCAATGGAGGGAAATTGAGTTAAAGCAACCACTTTGTAACAAACACAAGAGGTCCCTGGGGAGAAGAGGCTATTCCACTTCCAGCATTTGGGGTAACAGACGGACTAGTGTCCTTTACACATAAGGGTCTGTTCATTGTCCAGGGGAAATATCGCCCAAAGATGAAGAGATTGCACTGAAGTCTCCCTAAATCCTAACCACCCAGATCTCTGAGAAAAATAGCCAGATTGGCCTAACTATGGAATTTCCTTGTCTTGGTGAATTTACGACGAAAAGATGACCCAAGTCACAACTGCTGACTGCACAGCAAATTCAATTACCCCAAATTCCACCATGCCGTCCTGCTTCCTGTCTGTCACCCCTTTCTTATCATGATCTTTTTCGGGGCCGTGAACCCCCACTGTGTCATCTGCATCCATGTTTAATCTTTCTGTAGAAAGATGCAGCGCCGAGAAGCAATCCCAAGGACATCTCCCCGGAGGAGGAACACCACCTGCTTGATGAAGCACAGTGACCCAGCCTCAGCCCCAGTCTGGCCAAACCCACACAAACAGTGAGTAAATCATCCCCAGCCCCTTTCCGGCCATCTCCGAGGACAAAGAAAGCAGCATTGGGATATAAAGCAACATGGAGGTGTGGGCTACAGGATAAGGCAGGGGGCAGTCTAGAATTAGTTTTATCGGCTGTGTTTTTAACCACGGTTGTGCAAAACCCAAGCCTCTCTGACGACGCTCCACCCTGCCAACCTGACCACATAGGAAAAAGGAACATCTCTGCACTGGTTACCAGATATCTCAAGCTTTGTGGAGATCTGTGAATGCACTGTGAACCTTCCTTTGTGTGGCTGGGGCAAGAGCTCAGGAGTGAAATACTTCTTGTGCTACCCTAAGGAGTCAACTTTGCTCCTCAGCACATGCTCATAAAAGATGGGCATGATAATTAATGCATGCACTCCAAAAACTACAGAGAAAAAGACAGAAAGATCTCTGAAGCTCAGTGGTTAGACAGTCTAGACTATGTCTGTACCAGACCAAATGAGAGAACCTATTTCAAAAAACAAGATGAACGGTTCCTAGGAATGACATTTAAGGTTGACCTCTGGCCTACACACATGCACACACATACACGCTAGTGTGTGCAAACACACACACATATGCAAACCCACAAACACATATACCATCCTTGGTAGACAGGAACCTTGAAAGAATAGCCAGGGTTTTTCCCCAGATGGGGTTGTGGATATGGCAAAGATCCTGACTGGTCAGCCTGCCAAAGTCAGGACAGCTCATTGGATGGAAGGATCCAGTGCAACATCTCTCGTGAGCATCCTGGCTTCTAAAAGGTATTTGGCTTCTACGCTTCACCCCGAAATAGTAAATTAAGTTTTGGAAAGCCTACAAATGTCATATTTTACCAAACGACTACACATCACCACCAGGTCTAAAGTACAACGTGCCATTTGGAGGCGGAGAGCGATAGTTGTTGATTTTCATTTGATCCTTAACACAACACATACGGTAGTGGTTTTCATAGCTGAAGGCTCCAAAGCTATGAGAGGACCAGGAGTGGGTGAACCTGGGCCCTGGCCTATGGCTGTAGCCTCTGGGATGTTTGAATTGAGCAGTTCTTTCCGCCCTCTTGGATGTCTGCTCTACAGAGAACAAGTACCCAGAAACAGAGCTGTCCTCACCCAAAGCACTTGACAGTTTCCAAAGCATGGTCGCACCCTAGGATTTTTCCCCACTAACTCTTTTATTGTCTGTTACTCCACAAGCGCCACAGGAGCTGGGTGTTGTTTGTTCTCTTCCCTGCTGCAGCCCCGAATGCTGGCCCACAGTAATTGTGGGCATGCTTTCTTTGTTAATATTGTTCCTGTTTTGAGACAGGTCTTGCCAGTCTTGAACTCTAGTTTGGGAGTTTCTTCAGTGTCAACCTCCAAATTAATGGCTCTGTCATAGGGAGCCTTAGCTCCTAGATAGGATTTCGGGGTAGCTCCTTTCTTCCTCGGGGGAACCTAGATGCTGTTTTCGGGAACAGCAATAACTGCTTTGGATTTTCTAGAAGCTACCTTTGTAGCAACATTTGGTCTGCCAAAATAAAAGCTTCCAGTTGTTTTTTTTGTAAAAGGTTCCTGGAAGGCCCCGGCCCCTCCATCAAGCGGCACCCCTCTGAGGTCGGAGCCGCCCACCTGACACGGCCCACCTCCCTCCTGACCACCCAGGCCCGACTCCCTGCCGCCCTAACTGGGTCCCTGCACCAATCCTCCCTGAATCCAGCCCATTTAAAATGCCCTTTAAAAGGGGCTCTGTTTGGGTGAGTTCTTGGGCTCTCCTAGAGAGCAGCAGATTATCTGAAAATAGGTGTTATTGATTACAACCAGGTGGTCTTTGTGGAAAGGGGGCCACTCGAACCAAAATAAATATTTGCCAGCACAAAGAACAAGCCGGCCCCTGTTGCGGGCGGGGGGCGGGGCTGTGGCCGTCGGCACTGCCCTGTCGGCCCGCGGGTCGGCGGCCGGGATTGTGTTTCTTCAATTAGGAGCGAGGCGCAGGGGCGGGAGCACAAAGGCCCCCCAGCCTCCCACACCCGGCCCCGAAGCCCGAGCCATTGTATTTGTTTTGGCTTTCTAGCGCACTCCTTAGTATTTATTTCTTTTCCCTCTGTTTTATTTTTATTTTCAAATTGCCGGCCGGGCTGGATGCCGTCCATTCACCCCGCTGCCTTGGAGCGCGGCGCGCAGACTGCCGGAGCCGACTCGCTGGACCCGGCGGCTCGCCCGCCTCCTGTTCTCGGGGTCAGGGCGCTGCCCCGAGAGCGGGGGCTCCGGGGACGACAGACTCCGGGGCTACTGGGGGTGCAGCTCAGGCTGGGGTGGGGGTGGGGCAAGGATAGTGGAGGAGATCCAGGTATGGGGTGGGTCGGCTGGGGCCCCGGGAGTCCCGCTTCCGAGTGAGTCCCTCGCGAGCTGGCAGTGATGATAGCGTTTTCTCGAAAGGATGTTAATTCGGGGTGAGATCTGGAGGTCAGTTCAGGAGACAGCTTGAAACCTCCTTGAGGTCCTGTCTCCACTTCCCCTGCCTTCTGTCTAGGGCAGAGCAGACATCACTGTCTGGGAAGGGTGAGAAGGCGCTCCCCCAGCTCTGAGAACTTCCCTTTTACCTAAATCTTAGAGCATTGCAGGTGTCGGTGGGATCAGGATGGCAGCGATGGAGAGACGGGAGTGCAGGGGGGCGCGCGGCGGCTGCGGGAGGGGGGGCGGTCCTCTGTTACTTTAAGAGGTTAAGTATAAGTATGGGGGCCAACACCAAGCTGTAGGAAAGGTTCTGAGAGCCCCCACCTGGCAGACAGAGAGAGTTGTCTGGCCGAGGATGGAAAGCTGAAGGCGACAAAGGGTTTGCGATAAAGGGACCCAGAAAGGGCTGTTTCAGAGAGATTCTAGGAGACAGTGTAACCAGAGAGAAGAGATCTGGCAAGCAGCCCGAAAGAGAGATGGTGTGAAGCACAGGTGTCAGGGTGAGGGTAGGGGCAGAGGTGTTGGAAGTTGGAGAGGCAGTGCGAGAGGGCTCCGTGGTCTCTGTGGCTTTGTGTTACACACTGGGTGCATCCTTGCTCATGAACGAGTTGCAAACCACTTCTTCCCTCCAGGAATGCCATTGCTTGGCTGAAGAACACATTCCTGGCCCTGTGATCTGCCGTGGAGCTAGTGGCCTTAGAGCTCTTTGAGCAACATGCTCCAGGGCAGCCTTGTAGAGCCAGGATGGTTTTTCAAGAACTCAAAAGAAATCCAGGACATGGAAGGACATGCGTAGGTTCACCATCACGCTGTGTACTTGTACATAGCATCATGCTTGGGAAGGAACAGCTGGCCACAGGGCCTTCGTATCCCCCGGTGAGGATGTCTCAGGATTCAAGGTAACAGAAAATGCCCTACCAAGGTAGAGATTTAGCTATGAGCATAGCAAAGTCTGGGTTTGTAAGAATGGGATGGCTCAGGAGATCTTTATAACCTCACTTCTGACAAAACTGTCATCAACCTCAGAATATCCCACCCAGGTGGCAACCATGTGTAGATATTTTCAAGTAGAAATGAATTTAAAGCATTTGTCCCATTGGCTTCATCAGTCAGGAAACAAGTATCTTGGAATCTTCTAGGTCCTTGGAATCTTAGAGGACACTGATGATCCTAATCCCAGAAGTCTGCAGAGGGACCCAAGCGTGGTGTGTTCATAACAATCACTCCGAGGGGATCGTGGGCACAGCAAGGCCTGACAGATAAGCTCCCAGCTCAGTAGTGCCCTGGTAGTTTTAACAGCAGGCCCTGGAAGGGGCCAAGGGTGGAAGCCTATGATCGCTGGCATTTGCTGATTTCCAGGGCGTGTTTCACCATTGCAGCAATCCAGGTACAGAAGTGACAGTTCTGAATGCAACTCTATGAGGAGATTCCCTAGTCAGCTCTTATACAAACAACATTCTTCCCAAAAGCCCCTTGGGGACAGAACCAAGAGAGGACCCAGACTCAGGGCTCAGTCCCTGCATGGAGCTGCTTAAATCTTTAATAATAACAAGGATGATAGAGAAGTATATGGTTAATAGTCTTCTGGGGTGCTTCTCTAGGAAGGGTGTTCCTGAAGGTGGGGCTCATGATTGCCTTCTTCATAGCTGCCTCCCTCCAGCCTTAGCTGCTCCCAGAGCCACAGGCTCCCAAAACACACTATATGAGTGAATGAATGAATGAATGAATGAATGAATAAATGAATGAGCAAATGAATGAGCTTGTTGCTACTTCGGAGTCATACTTCATACAAATACATTTATATGTAGATATGCATATACACAAGAATGTTATACTTCCAAAATATACCAAATGTCAATATAAAATATAAGTAAAATGCTTATGATTTTTAGTTTGTATTTCCCTTGACACTTTGAAGACATTATATAAAATCACCCTTTATCTATCTATTTATTTGTTTTCCATGAAGGTCCTACTAGAATGTCCAGGTTGCTCCTGGATTCAAGTGATCCTCCTTTTCCGGCCTTCTAAGTAGCTGTGCCTACAGCTTTGCGTCTGTGAGGTTTGCAAATGGCCTGCGGTATGCTGGATTTTCACGTTCTCCACTTTGTGTGTGCCTCCTTCTCCAGAACACCTCGATCTTTTGATCCTCGGCTTCATCCTCTTGTTGCCCATCATGTACTGACCTCCTGTCTGTGTCCCAGGCTTCTCTTAACTTCTTCCCAGGAGGCTCTCTCTCCTTAGGGCAACGACCCTCGAGCAAGCTCCACCTCAGAGAGGCATGTTTCCTTTCAGAAGCCTTAGTCTATGAAATTCTCATTGCGTTTGTTTTCTGTGTCTAGAACTTTGCTCAGTGTCTAAGTATGTATTGAAAATGGGCAGCATTTCACCCTGTTTGGGTGCGTGCTGCATTCCTTGCCTCCTGGCTGGGGTACAGTTGGGCCCTCATCACTACAGGTACTGCTGGAAGAAACAACTTTATGTGAATTAAGTTGTTATGTGTCTGTGGTCATAATAATCCCATACCAGAGACTCTCGCTGTATAATCAGCACTGTTTCCGCAGATGTTTTTCTGGTGCTCCCACAACTCTGTGTGGCTCTTTTCATTATCATCATCTTGCTGATGAAAGATTTCCAGCCTCAAGAGGTCCAGTGACTCACCAAATTCATATGGAAGCCGCTGGTTGCCAGGATTCTACTGCAAGCTCCCAGACAGTGGGGATTGCCTACTGCTTAGCAAGGAAAACCCATGGATTTTAACATAGGTTGTCTTGTGCTTGTGCTAGAGTGAGGTTCTGTCTCCTACACTTGCTACAAGGGATGAAATAGGAAAATACTTGCAAAGTACTTAAAACAGTGTCTACCAACAATAAACCCCACATAAATGTTTCGCACATAGATACATACGTGCCTAGCCCCGACTGGGTCATGAATTTGTGGGTGTCTTCACCCCTCTGAGCCTCAGCTTCCTAATCTGTAAGATGGGTTGTAGAAACAGTATTTCAGCCTTGTAAGGCAGCTTGTGAAACACACAGGATCTTGTATATACAGATGGCAGCATTTCTGCATTTACACCATGGCCGAGTTTCCTGAAACTTTTCATTTTATCAGCCCAACAACGATAGGCCCCGCATATGTGTGTCTCCCAATTAAATGCAGTAATCGTTATAATGGCTACTAAAGAGCTGGGCAAGGCTACTTCTACCAGGACAGCCTTACATATGGGATCTGGAGGTACATAGCGCCACCTGCTGGCCAATAAGTACACCTCGCAGAGCGTGCCAACTTGCTTCCTCCCCTTTTCCCTTCCCCTCCCCTTGACTCAATAGTATTTCCTGTCCTTACTCCCCAGGCTCCTGGGCAATGTCTGGAGCTTGGAGCCCTTGGTTTCTCCATCTGTGAATTAACAGTCTAAGATGGGGGTGTGTTCAGCTTTCATTCACTACTAAGCTGGGTTTCTGGGGCTAAGGGGAGCAATGAAGCAGTCTTGGGAGGAAGGTTGTGTTGACTTCAAGGGAGCATTGAGTCGAAGCAAAGGAGGTGAGATTTAAGGCAGGGAAGAGGGTTCAGGCCAAGGGGGTCAGGAGCATGGTGTGGGGTATATACTTTGAGTTTCACACAGTACCCCCCCCACACACACACACACACATTGCAGTACGTCCTCCAGCACTGTCACAGGTTCTGGAGGCACCTGGCCTCAGCCTCAGGTGACAATGAGGGTATCTGAGGCCATATGGGAATAAATGTGTTTCTTAGAGTACAACTTTTAGGTCATCTAAACACAGCTTCCTTGGTGGCCCCAGCCATGCTGCAAGTAGTGGCTCACTTCCTGTGTCGTCATAGAGGAAGACAGCACCTTAGCTACACAGAGCAACCTCTCGTGTGTGGTGAGATTCTCAGGCTCCTTGAATGTGTGAGCAGACGCCTTCTTGCCTCTGGTACCCAAAAAAACAGTTCAAGGGTGTGATGTGTCTCCATTCCCCAGACTTGCTCTCCGCGCCCCCCTTTCTTTTTGCTGCCCTCTTCCAGGTGAGTTTCCCTTCAGAAGCAATGATCCCATGAATGGAATTTGTGGGGGTAACCTCAAGAAAGATATGTAGGCCCCTGGAAGTGCAGAAGGCAGAAGCCCTAGGCTCCAACCCGTACTTGCCTTCTCTGTAGTTTTGGCATCCAGGTGTGCCAATAATAGCCTCTGAGCCTCAATTTTTCCTCCTGCCCTGCCAAGCAAGCCTGTCCATCATTTCCTAGAAGCCCATGTCAGTTCTGTTAGTCTGAGGCATGTGCCCACTAGCGGTCCAACTCTCTGCCCCTCGCCTTTCCTTATTTCAAATTTACCCCTCCCGGCAAGTCCAGATAAGCTGCCAAGAAACCTTTGTCTCCTCCACCACACTCAGCATTTGGGGGTGGGGAGCACAGGACGAAACAAGATACAATACAACAAGGCAAAAGTTCTTATACGGAGGCTGGACACGGCAACCCAGCAGGAGGAAAAGAGTATCGAGAGCAGGCAAAAGGGTCAGAGACACCCTACTCACTGTTAGGAGTCTACAGGAACACCAGGCCATCAGCTATAACAGATATGCAGAGAGCCTGGTGCACACCCATGCAGGCCCCAAGCTTGCCCCTTCAGTCTCTGTAAGTCCTCGTGAGCCGTGTTTAGTTGATTCGGTGGGCCAGGCTCTCCTGGTGTCCCGCATCCCCTCTGGCTCCTACAGTCTTTCCTCCTTCTCTCTCTCAGGGTTCCCCATCTCCAGCAGGAGGGACCCGATGGAGACCTCCGATTAATACTCTCCACACAATGGCTGTGGGACTCTGTACCCCTCCCATCTGCTGAGAAGACACTAGTCTATATGAATAGAGCAGAATAAGGAGTCATTTCATCGGTTTTAGGGATTTGGTTTTGTTTTCCAGTTGTGTTTGGTTCTACCCTAGGTCTCTGGGCTCCAGTTCCTGGCCCTCTAGGCATGGGCTCTCTCTCGTGGCGTGGGCCTCAAATTAAACCAGGCATTGGGTGGTCACTCCCTGTTCTGTGTTGCCAGTGCCCCAGCACATCGTGCGGGCAGGACAGGTTGTAGGGGGAGGATTTGTGGCTGGGTTGGTGTCCAGGTTTCCCTTTTTGTACCTTCTCGCCCTGGAGAGACTAGCGCGGCCTCTCTGTGTTCAGCGAGCTGTGGGGAAGTTGTTCCCAGCAGTGGGGCCCTGTGTCAGTTTCCAGAAAGTGACCTTCTGTCCTAGCTTCAGCCTGTGCTGTTTAGGGATCTTCACAGGACCTTCTTGGTCAACAACCCAATTGAATATAAGCCAGCACTAGAAGCCTTGTCCGGCTACAAAAGATGGCTGGTTCAGGCTCCTCTAGCACTAGGAGTCCTCACTAGGGTCACCCTCATAGATACCAGGAAGTTTCCACACACAAGGTTTCCACACCGTCACCGCCCCCCCCCCAATAGCCCTAGTTCCATCTGTCTCTCCCTGCACCTTCTCCCTCCATGCCCCCACCCTCACCTTATCCTGTCCCCACCACCCTCAGTCCACACTCAGAATCTATTTTATTTCCCCTTCCCAGGGAGAAATGCTCGCTCAGCATTTTCTTATACCTCATTTTCAACATTCATTTGCTCCATCAATTTCATTGATTTTTAGTTGTAATGTAGTCATGTATGAAATTTTACAGTAGTGGATGCCCTAAACACTATGGACCTAATTAAAAGGTAGTTACCAATAGTACCATGGAAATTGAATCTCCCTTTCCCAGGCCATCTGTACAGGAGTAAAGATCCCTGTCTTGACTTTACAGCCAGCCCAGATGTGAATCTTGAAAAGCTGCTAGGCCCAGATAGATTATTTGACACTGGGGAACCCTGATTCTATGAGTCCAACTTAATCTTAGAGTGGGTGGGTAGATTTAACTTTGCAGACCCCCTGCCAAAGGACAGGCTTTCAGAGACACAAGACAGCCACATCCATAGCCTCTTGGGTCCACAATGGCAGGGCCAGGTCCAAGCAGCTACTGCAAAATGGCATGAAGAATGAGAAGGAGGTTCCGCGGATGTTGGTACTCTCGGCAAGCATCCCTAGATAGTATGAGAGGGAGGTCCCACGGATGTTGGTACTCTCGGCAAGCATCCCTAGACAGTGATCTTAAGAAGGTATTACTAAGTGACAAAGCACACTGAAGGACAGGGCTCCCATAATGCTGCCCACTGTGAAAGAAGTAGGGTGTAAAAGCACATGTATTGCTTGTATTTCCCAAAAGGAAACCACAAAGTGACCTACAAAATACTTAAAACAGAGAATTTGAGAGGTTCTCACCACAAATAAATCATAAGACTGAGCTGGTTGTGATGGCAAATGCCTTAATCCTAGCACTCAGAGACAGAGGCAGACAGATCTCTTTGAATTCAAGACCAGCCTGGTTGACATAGTAAGTTCCAGGACAGCCAGGAATATATAGACTCTGTCAAAATAAAAAGAGGGGGAAGAAGAAAAAAATGATAAATATTGGAGATGATGGCCATGCAATGTGTGTAGCTTGATTTGATCATTGCACGGTGATCACGGGGATCAAAGTATCACATTGTTCTTCATAAAGATATACAGTTATTATTTATCAGTTACAAATAAGACTTCAGAATATGAAAGTCAGCAAGTTAAAACTGTTGGCAATGGTTAGCTTTACAGAATAAGGAGGGAGCAGAACACAGAGCATGAGGGTGCAGATGTGTTTTCTAAGCCCTGTTCTGTGACATCAGAATCATATGAATCCTTTCCATAATTATTCAAAGAAAACAGACAGGGCTGGGACATAGTTCAGTATTTGATCCCCAGTGCAGCAACAAACCAGACAAATGCAAGCACCAATTATTGAATTCAAAAAGAAAAGCAATAAATTCAACAAGTCAAGTTGTTGAAGAATCATATTTAGGAAAAAACACAAAACAAAACAAGCGACCTCACAGAAATTTACTGGCTGTGTCTCCCTCGCAGGACAAAGGGTAGACAGTATAGAGTCTTTAGTTAGATTACTGTTAACATGACCTGCATCATTTTTGAACTATTGCTATTGAATATGACAAAAAACTATCTTATCTAGTATTAGCAATTATGAAACTCTACCAGTGGCCCTCCGAGCTGGCTAAGCTCCAGACCCTTCGTCAATGTGAGCAAGATCCCAGCTTCCCCATTAGGGCAACTCCAGTTCCTGGCTCACAGTGACCTCAACCAAGCATATGTAAGTTTAAAATAAAAATGCAGGGTTGAGGGTCCTAATTTCTGTACCCGTGTAGTATCAGTGTGAGGCTTGCGCCATGACCAGTGTCCCTTGAGTTCAACCCCATCACTCCTGCCCCATGTTGGCAGGCTAGTCACTGTTCTTTCTACAAAGGAAATTTTCTATCTATCATTTTCTTCAACCCTTCAACCCTATTTCAAAAGTTCTTTTTATAAAAAACTAAGAACACTGAGGCTCATCAAGGTAAGTTGTTTGTCAAGGCCCCTCATTTAATAGATAGTGGGGTTTGAACAAAAGTTCACTGATAAATAAGAGACCAAATTCACTCTTAGTCATGCAACCCTTAATTCATTAAAAAAAAAAATACTGACGCTATAAGGGAGTGTATTAGTACCAGAAATATACGTAAGTAATGGAGAACATAGACGCTGATCTCTAAACATAGCCCAGTTTTCTCTGCTGGTTAGAATGGGAATATTATCTGTCTCTGCTCTATAAAATGTTACACAGTTTTTAATTATATGTGCCTATAGCATAAGCATAAGGCCTAACACTCGCTATGGGTGTGTATGCTCAGTCCACATAAGTGTTAACTATATGTATGCATATATATACAGATATATGTATATGTGCATATACATATATATATACACAAATATATAAATATATATATATATGCAATTGGTTGCACTATTTGCGCTGACAAGCTAGACAAATCTGCAGGACACCTATGGTAGTTCTGGAGTCCCACTAACCTAGAGCCCCAGAAAAATAATTATTAAAATAAAGCTAGGAGTACTTGTTAAGTCAGGCCAGGGGCTGTCCCATATGCTAACCTTGGTTCACTTTTCCCAAAGTGTACAACCAGGCAAAGGTCATGAGCCCTCTGTGGGTTCCAGGTGAATACAGGATAGCGCTATGAGTTTTCTCAGAGGGGATTCGGAGAGGACGAATTAATAAACTCATGGGCTGTGCAGGCAGACTGACTGGGTCTGACTCCCAGCCTGCTCTTTGCTAGCTATTGATCTGGGCACGATGCTTACTTCAGCGGCCTCACGTGAAAAAGAAGCAAACAATAGTAGTGCCCCCACAAGGCTGTTGTGAAAGTTAAAGAAGGGGACATGTTTAAGACCTCAAGCAGAACCTAAGGCAGGTAAACACTTAGCAACGGTCCCTAGGCCGGGTTTCTCCCTGCCTGAAGGGTGCTTGTGTCCAGAATGTCCTGAGCATTCAAAGGTAGGCTGGTTGGAGGTATGTGCTGGTCCCTAGGCCAGGGTGCGTACAAATCCCCTTCTGCAGGGCTCTCTCCAAGAGTCCAGCTGTGTACATCTGGCTGGAGAGATTAAATTATTTTTGAATTCCTAACCGAATGTTCTTTTAATGGAAACTTAATGACAGACATTGAAATAGATTACCTCCCAAAGCCCTCCTCCCGCGTGCCCCCCACATGACTCGGGGTTGCGCAGTCCCCGATAACCTTTTTTCCCCTAGGCCTGGACTTTTATCTCCCCAGTGACATGCAGCCCTTGCTGGACAGAAAGAGGAAATTCCAGTCATTGTTCTTAAACTTCTGGCTTCCAAAATAAAATGCTCTATCTCCCTTGTCAAGCTTTGATTGACACACACTTCCTGTAATGGCAGACAGCAACGGCCCAGGGGCGGGACCTAGGGTTCATTTGCATTCTTGCCTTTAGATGTTTCTCTATTGTTTGTTCTAGAAAAAGGATGAGTCTCCATACCAGTAACAGAAGCATTGTTGAAGACTCATTTCTGAGTTTAAGAAAAACCTCCATAAAGGGTGAAGCTTCCAGCCATAAACCCAGGAGGTTTATCCCTAACATTCTTAGTGGTAGAAATGGACATTCTAATACTCTCACTATGACTGGGGGGAGCTTTTCTTTCTGCCCTTTAGCCTCCCGAATCTTCACCCTAAATATTGACCGGGAAGGTTCAAATGGGATCCAGTTCTCCATGTCAATATCTTTATAGTAACAGATCAATTGGGCAAGCCCAAAGGGATCAGCACCAAGGACAAGTTTGATTATAACAGGTTGCAGTTTTTCTTTAAGAAATCTAGAACCTCTTTGGAAATGGCTGAAGAACAGTAAATACAGTAAGGCAGCTTGCTAAGAAGCAATAGCAGTTTTGACGTGGTCAGGTAGGGCCTATTGGGAAAAGGGTTTGTGGGCTGAACAAAAAGCTGACCTTTCTCCCTGGCATTCGCCTACAACCCATTTGATCTTCCAATGCCATCTGCTTCCCCTTCGTTTTCTTTCCTTACTGATCTTTGTCCCCTTGTTGCCACCCTTTCTCCAGTGCCCAAGACTCTTCATTCTGGTTTTGAGCCCCAAGCACTCCTAAGAACTCTCAAGAGTTGCCTGCCCTGATCCCCACTTCCTACAAGCTTTGTGAGATGTGTCTAGCAAATCTGTATTAAAATGAGGAGGCTCCAAGTGCAGGGTTCCTGGGCTCTGATAGAGGAATGTTTAGAAGTAAACCAGAAACATGCCCATCAGCTGTAGCCAAACCCACTGCCAGGGAGCAGAAGAGAGCAGAACAGTGTATTCTGAGTGTACGACCTTAATGAATGCCATTTCTGCTGGTTTATAAGGAGCTGCAGAGTGGTAAGGTCTCTCTCTGTGTATGGGCCAGCAGAGAATTCCAGCTCCCTTGGGCGTATGATATTTGATTTCTTCTAGCTTGGTCAGCAAATCATGTCGTGGATTCAAAGATTTACAAGCACAGAGTAACTGTCCGTGTGGGCCAGATGTGTTCCCCATTGCGGCCACTGACAAGGTATGCACCTTAACCCCATCTGTTTCCAGTGGTCAGGACCATGACAAGTGTGAGTGTGTATAGACCTGTACAAACTCAACCCCTAACTCAGAAAAGCAGTTACTCAGGGGCTTGTAGCTGTCTTTCTCTGCACCAAGATTCATGCTGGAGAGATGTGCTGCCGCTGGACCAGAAAGGGCTTGTCTGCAGCCCAGCTCATTTCCTCCTCGGAAGTCTAGACAACAAACGCTTGCAGTTTGCCACCTTCCTGCCGGTCCCACCCCTCTCCAAGAGAAAGTCTACCTTGGCAAGAATATTTTTCTCAGTCATCCTGTCAGTTAACGCATAGGTGACGCTTTTTGCTTATGCAGTTTCAGAAATTTATTAATCACATACTGAAAATATTCTGACTTTTGAACAGCTTCGAATTCCACATTCTTTTTAAAGGCACATTCAGAATAACACAGGTGGGGAAGTGAACAAGCAGACATTCACATCAGAACCTTCCTTCGAAGTAAGTTCTCCTGCAGACCCGTTCCCTTTGGAAGACGTAGGGATGGTTCTCGTGGACAGAGGACAGGCAGCATCCTGACTGTGGGGACTGTCTCATCCCCTTTCCTCCTTCATACCTAGAGTTTCAGTTCAAGCACTAAACAGAGAAACGCAGAACTATCCAGTGTTAGCTTCGCACCCGCTTCCAAGCTGACTGCTTTCACAGTCGTTATCATCTTGTAAGAGCTAGGAATAAAAACTCTTTTAATAGACCTGTAGCCCCATAACCCATCCATTAAATATTATAAGAAATACCACCACAGACCTCTGTGTGTGTGTGTATGTGTGTGTATAGATTAGTAGATCAGAAGCTGGCATACGGTTTCTTCCTCATTCTCCACCTTATTTTTTTGAATTGTATGTGTATGGTGTTTTGCTTGCATGTGTGTCTGTACACCTGGAGGTCAGAAAAGATAATCAGATGCCAGAAAACTGGAATTACATGTTGGTGCCAGGAATCAAACCTGGATTCTCTGGAAGAGCAACCACAGTATTTTTCACCACCTTCTCTCCAGCCCCTTCAAATTCTTTTTTTAAGCAGCCTCACTGAAACAGGACCTCACCCATTAGCTAGCCAGCAAGCCTCAGGCATCCTCCTACATCAGCCTCCCAGTGCTAAGGTTACTGCTACCAAGTCAGGCCTTCTGAGTGCTTGCTGGGGGTCCAAACCAGGTCCGTATGCTTGCACAACAAGCTCTTTACAAACTGAGCCTTCTCTCCAGTCTCATTAGCAACACTTTCAACTCAAACACTCTCTTTTGCAGGAGGATGTTCATTTAGCGTCTAGAGAATGGATGTGGCCTCTGTTTCATGGACCACAGGAAATCATTCAGGTCAAATTCTTGATGGACCACAGCATCTGGGTAAGTTGCACAGCTTGCCAGGGACTTCTTGCTCCTCTTTGCCTTGGGCTCAGAGAGGTGCAGAGTCACTGAATGATACTTTACTCCTTCGGAAACACGTGACCCAGACTCAGATGAAGGCTTCAAACACAGGCGCTTGAGAAGGTTAGTCATTAGTCTTAGAAGCCTTAGTCATTCTTTGTATGACTGTCTCTTATTGTCAGTGATTGGTTGACTCACTTCCCCCAACTCAGGGGACAGATTTTCCATTGATAAAAGTCTATTTTAAGATGAAAGTGGCATCTTTCTAATCCATAGAATCAAGTGGGAAATATGGCTAGTTCTCGAAGCTATAGAAAGCTCCTCACATCTTCCCGGAGTCTTCTACAAGTATTTTCATTGTCTGTCCGTGCAACCTTGCGTGACTTTGTTCCCATCAACACTGGATAAGCTCACACAGTCATAGGAAAGACGCCAAATGAGTTCCTATGGCTTCCACATGCCAGCTTCAGTCACATTTGTCTATCAAGCGCTCTCTACTGCAGCCTTTAGAGCTATGAGTCTTGTAGTCATAGCCATGGGACTCAGGGGTGACCATGCTGGTAGACTTGGCAGTTTCTCACCCTGATTTCACACCCCCAATGGCTGGTTGCTCCAGAACACGGCCAGCCCCTAGGTTCACAGAAGGTTTTCTGCAGGTGAAAAAGCCACTGCTACATCTGGGTGTCATCTGTCTCATCAATTTCGGACAGGACAAAGTTAGGGTTGTCGTAGCCCCTCTTCATCCTGGCTCTGGCGTCTTTCTCGTTGTAAAGGCACATGGCACAGTGGGGGGTTTCCACTTCCACCGTCTTACCAAAGTTATGGAAATCCACTCGGTACTTCCCTTCCTTGGTCTTGGATACTATGGGGACAAAACGGTAGCCCCAGAGCACTTCCTCTGGCACGTAGGATGTGCGGACCTGGCAGGTTGCACTGGTGGATTCCACTGTGCCATCTAAAAAGACGACTAATTCAAAGTCCTGCTGGGGAAGCGTTTCTGCTGCCATGTGGAAGAAAGGACTGTGGTGGTCGATGACGTGGTAGATTGTCAGCGGGGAGATGAAGAACAAATTCTCGTTGCCTGTATCGACGACAAAGTTGATATTGGTCTGATCCAAAATAATGGTCTCTCCTTCAGGAGTGATGGTGGTCTTCAGGAGCTTGCCGTATATGTGACTGCCAATCAGAAGGCTCTTCCTCAGGTTAGCCACTCGGATGAGGAGGCAGAGCTTCCCACCACGCTTGCTGATCACCGCAGTCTTGCTGAAAGTGATGGTCTTCGCACGTTTTTTGGGTCTAGAGATCTTGGCTAAGATGGCGCCACACATGAAAGAATTGATGATCACTCCGAGAATGGACTGGAAGATGAGCAGGAAAATGGCAGTGGCACACTGTTCCGTTACAAACCTGAATCCATAGCCTATGGTCACCTGAGTCTCCAGAGAAAACAAAAAGGCTGCGGTCATGCCATTAAGGTTCTCCACACAAGGAGTGCGATTGTCGGGTGGGTAGAACTCTGGGAGGTCCTTGTGAACGTAGGCTACCACATACCACAGGAGACCGAATAGGAACCAACTCCCCAGGAAGGCTGTGATGAACACGGTCATTTTGTACCTCCATTTGAGGTCAAGTACGGTTGTCCAGATGTCCACAAAGAATATAAACCTTGACTGCACGTCTACATTGCCAAACTCTATGTTACACCTACCATCCTTGGAGACCAGCCTTGCTCGTTGCCGTGAACGCCCGAAGATGTGCGTGACAAACCATTTCCGAAGATGTTTGAACATCCTCTCTGTCAGGGCCCTGATCTGAAAACACATCAAAGGGGGCAGGTAAGATTACAGTTGGTGCAGAGGTGATGTGGGTGACTCACATACACACTCAGCCACCTCTGAGAAGAGCATTCAAATCATCAGGCTGGTTACTCATTTGCACACACCAACTACTTTGTTCTGGGTGCCAGCATAAATCTTACATGGCTGCTACGTCACATAAGTGGAGAAGACACCAAGTGGAGAGTTACTAATAGCTAATATGTTCAGGCATTTGCTGACCTCAGTCAGTCCCACGGGGATTTAAAAACGGGGTCACCGGTGGGGCGATGATGGCACACATATTTAATTCTAGCACTTGGGATGTAGAGGCAGGCAGATCTCTGTGAGTTTGAGGCTAGCCTGGTCTACAAAGCAAGTTCCAGAACAACTAGGACTGTTCCACAGAAAAACCCTGACTCAAAAAAAGAGGTGACCCATTATAATCTCCACTTTTGCTTATTGGATATTATGCAAATCATCTCCTCTGCATTAAAATGTAACCTATTGCTATAGAATAATTTTTTGTGAAATCATAAGGCTAGGACACTATTTGTATTTTTGTGATATATGAAATAATTAACTGAAAAAAAAGGAAATTCATCAATATATCCACTAAATTGTCTTGTCTGCTCTACCAATACATCAAGAGACATCCTGACCCATTTTAGTTCCTTTGTTTATTAAATGAAGTCTTAGAATACCTCTAAGACTGGAAAATACTAGATGACGTCCCCTAAGTCATACCCTCACCCGTGCCCACCAACTCAGTGCCAGTCATATTTCGGCTGACTTATCAAATACTCTAGCCTGAAGCTGTGCTCCCCTAAAACACTTGTAGACAGGACTCCTTAGCAGAGCTCATAGCCGAGCAGGTGATCTCGCAGCCTCTGTCTGAGGATGCACATGCCTGTCCTTGCTTTCTCACGTGTTCTGCCAAGACTTTCAACAAAAATAGAATGAGATTGGCCATTGGTATTCCACACTCCCCTCAGCTGGGCTCCATGCTGATGAACACTGACTTCACCTAACTTCACATGTTTTGTGAAGGTAGAACCGTGTCTAACTCATTCCTAGAGCTCACCTGCTAGTTCAGACTGAGTGTTTACCACTCTCTCCATCAGCGTGAGTGGGTGATACAGGGGCTGGATGAGGCCCTTCAGTGTGTGAGAGAGAAAGAGAAAGAAAGAGGGGGAAAGGGGGAAGGACATAGGAAGGGAAGGAGGGAAGGAAGGAGAGGGAGAGAGAGAGAGAGAGAGAGAGAGAGAGAGAGAAAGAGAGAGAGAGAGAGAGAGAGAGAGAGAGAGAGAGAGAGAGAGGTTTCCAGCAAAACAGTGTTGGGGCTTTCCCCTAAACAGTCAACAGCAGTGAAACTCAAGGGTCTTAAGCCTAGAATACCTCTTCCTCTTCCCCCACCCCAAAAAATCAAGGTGTGCCCATTGTGGTTAACACGGTCTTTGTGGTATTTTTTTATTAAATGCAAAGATATTTTTAAAAATAGATCTCAAAATCCCCCTTGAAAAATGTGTTTGCTCATAAGAACTAGGAAGCGAAACCAGCTTGGCGACACATTTTAAACAAAAGCAATATTCCTCAGTGTCTTGTTCATGGCCTTAACCCAGGTGAAAAGACAAGGGGCTGGACCAAGCAGAAGCAGTGAGAAGCAGTGCACAGACATAGCAGAGGGTTGAAATGGAAAGGCCAGGCTTCAAAACTAAGAACATGAAATAGATAGCAAGAGAGTTGCATAAGCTCTACACACCCAGAGAGCTCTGTCCATCCCTCACAGACCTCAAGTCCCCAAGAGTCACGGGAGAGGATGGCCCCAGGTAGGGCACACACAGGGCAAAGGCTGGTTCCTCCCTCCCCTTGCTCACACACCTAGGTGTAGCCTGGTCCACACTTTCAAGTGGCAGATTCTCCTGCCGGGGTTCATGGAAGCTCACACTTTCTTACAGGTTGGCTCCCACCAGTTCTAAGACCGGCATTACCCACGGAACCCACACACCCTTCACCACATGTTACAATTCAAGATGAATTCTGAAACACCAAATTCCAAGTTTTTCATCCCCTCCACCATTCTCCAACCTTTCTAAAATTTGCTTCACTTTGAAGGTGAAGGGTATTCCTGTAAAATGAAGTCACATCCCCAATGAAGTTTGGGTTTTCCATGACCGTGCCAGCAAAATATGACATTCACTTCCTGGCCTTCCAAGTGGTAGAACAGGAGCAGCTAGCAGCCCACAGAGCGTTCCCCAGGCTGTCTGCACTTACCAGCACTCTGGACACACTCCGTTCTGCAGCCTCCATCGTGGGAAAAGCAAGCAAGTGGTGTTATTGGGAACTGTCTGTAGGAAGACTGACTTCTTTTAGAGCCAGACAAATGAACCATAAGCTTCTGAATGATGTTTACTTGGATTAGTTTTCAGCAGCTAACAAGTGGAGTCATGTGGTTTAAACTAACACAAATGATTGTACTCAGACCAAGCGTGGAGTTGGGTATATATAGATATATTTTTTTTCAAGCCTCACATGGCTTGAATACCATCATGCTAAGACATGACAAACCACCAGCTGAGATCCTGGGCAGCAAACGTGGATTGGATCCCAGCATGGCCCCCCTCTCTTTTGCCACGGGCTATATAGCCCTCTTGCCGTTCTCCTACGTCATGCCAAATAACTTTTGGCTAGAAACAATTAGTTATTATCAATCTCCCAGTCAATTTTCTGAAACATAATAAATACTAACCTTTCCGAGTGGTCAAAGATACAGGTGGATGGAGAGACATAGACGGGGACATGTTTGCAAGACAAGAGTAAGCTCATACCAGGAAGAAACAAGATACCACATTAATCTCCCTATACAATAGCCACTGTTATGTAAGACACTGAGATACCATTGTGGGGTTTCATCTGGAAAAACTGGACTTTACTGGAGGCGCACTTTACACGTACTGGATTAGCATATGGTATTGATCTGTTTGATGAAAGAGTGAGGAGAACTAAGAAAGCAAGTAAATCCATCCACTCACCAAACCCATCAGCCACACAGCGGATCTGCTGTCATTCAGATCCCACGTTGCCAGGACCGTGTCATTTAATCTAACCACAGACATAGCCGATGTGCATTTATGAACGACTGGGCAATTAGAGATTATCGCCAGTGTCTTGGGTTATATAATGTGTCCCGGCTTTTAGGTTCCTTCCTATTGAAATCAGTAAATCTTAATAGCAAGCAAAGGGCTGCACATTAGCTAATGTTTACCCGCGTATCCTTGGTGGCTGGCAAAACAAGTGGGTTGCATTATTGCTACTTGCTCTTTATGCCCCAGCATTCTTGTTCCATAAATAGAACATTTGCAGAAAGCAAGAATTTCCCAGACACTTGCTGCTCATTGGCTGTCTGCGTATTCCTTAGGATCTGAAAGATAAACAAAACTCTTCCTGTTCTCAAGGGACTCACAGTCAGATGAGAAGGTGAGCTGACTATGTCAGAACTCAATGTGGTTTATGTAATCCCATAAGTACAAGTTTTCCATAAGATTTCCTATTAACTATGGATCTATCCTCTGAGGTTGTGTTTTGAGCAACTGCAAATGCCTTTCTGTATGCATTAAACATACTCATGTATCATTAGTCCATAGGGATACGCTGACACTACTGTGTGTACTAGTCACTGGGTTAGACATCACATAAGTAACGGCTGATTGTCCTTGTCAATATGCATCTCCCAGGTGGCCCAAGGGAGAGAAACAAATGAGTCCAAACAGACCTAGAGGACTGTTGCTGTGATAGGAAACAGCAGGTACCCTCCAGGGAGCGCCTGTTGAGAGCAGAGGCCAACCCCTAAAGATGTGGTCTAGTCACAAGTAGCAAGGGCTTCATAAACAGTTGCTGAGTTATGATAAATAAACGGGTGGATGTGTTTGTAAATGGTGAGAACTGATGGTTTCCCTTACTGCTCAGTAACCATCACCTCCCCCACCCCGAAGAGCTACTTTACAAGAAGTCCTGTGACAATGTAACAGTGAGACGTGTAACTGTGGCCACTCTGCATTTAACTCTGTGTGTGTGTGTGTGTGTGTGTGTGTGTGTGTGTGTCCCAGGCAAGAGCAGCAGAAGAAAAACAAGTGCATTGGGAGAAGAAAGAAGACCCAAGATAACACACCGGAGAGAGTGCTAATGGAAGCTGGTGCAGCCTGGTGCTAGAAAGTCAGGCGGGGCCAAACCACTCAGAACTGCCACAGACCCACAGGATAAGCTGGATCTGAAATGAACGCCCATCCTATCAGAGCGACAGAGACAATCTGTACTTCTAAGTCAGCCTGAGACACCTCTGCGTAAAGGTCCTTGAAAGCAAAGGTATCTTCCTCCAGAGTAGGCTTGTTGCTCTAAAAACACACGCTTCATTTGCATGCAGCATTTACTCCAGCAAAGCTAGCTCTTCCTGCTAATAAGAACTGACACGTAGAGGTTGTTTGGGGGGCTTCTGTCCAAGAATACTTCATGTTGGTGAGGGGGTTTCTCAGGGCACTTACCACTCTGACCTTCCCCCTGCCCTGGCGGCTCAGTGACCACTGTGTATGAGAGATGGGGGTCAATACTTGCATCCCAAGTTCAAATTACAGGGGCTTTTGTGCCTTTCAACTCGACTCTTCATGGCTCCTATGCAAGCTCAGCTAACATTGGGATATTTCTGGAGTCAGTTGTAGGGAATGTGGACCAGGTGGTCCAAAATCAGGTGCCATATGATTGTCTCCAGTCCCTTGGTAACTCTGATACAAAAGAACTTCACGTTTCTCCAAAATTGGTCTGCCTCAGACCAAGAATCAGTTGAAGTCAACAAACATCTCTGGGTTGTCCACAGTCATGCATCCCTGGGACTCTGGGTGTCCTCTCTGATGTCTTAATAGATTTGGGTACATGCTCTGCTCATTGACCACCTACTAAGTACCAGGTACCATGATAGGAACAAAGAAGGAATGGCCCTTACTTTGCAACCACTCCCGGAGAAGTCACTCAGTAATTATCATGCACTAAACTAAAATGGTACCCATGGGCTGTGTGGAGATGGCCTCTTGAGCCCATCTTTGCTGAAAAGTCCAAAAAAATGCAATTGCTTCTGTAGAGGGCTTCTTCTTTTCTGTGGAAATCATCTCAGGATGGCTGAGAACAGCCTCCCTGTTGGATCTAAAACCCTGCAGAGCCCTTGGAGCCTCAAATCTCCTGACTTTCTGGGCTGCCTCTCATCTGTCTGGGACCCACAAAGTGGGAGACCTTTGGTTGGGCATGTCAAAACTTACCTCTAAGGTCCTTGGCATAACTGAGCATCTGGTTCATTTCGGGTAGAACTCAGGTTGGACTCAGTTCTTCTCAACCTTACATCCTAGGTATATGCCCCCATGCCTTTGCCAGGCTAGACTGGGTAATGCATGGGAAAATATGTCACTGCTGGGGAGTAAGTGTGCCTCGTGACTTCTCCCACAGGAAATCAGAGTAGCCTATCTGGAGTGTGGATGCAACATAGGTCTTCCAGGGTCCTTCTCTCCTTCCCGAAGGAAGCTCGAGAACAAGCTAGAGGAACCTCATGGTCTAGGGCACCTCACATGCACACAGTGCCGAGGGTGTCTCTGGGCCTCCTAGCTGCAGCCCCATTATCTGAATGAGTTGGTGTGTTTTGCATGGGAAGTTATAGGAAGATAGGAGATGTGGGCCAAGAGTGTTTCCCAGAACAGGAAACGACCAGAAACAGCTTTACAAAGTAGAAGTGTTCTAACTTGTGTCCACAGGCCTGAACTTGAACTCCAACTGTGCCCCTTAGTGACCAGGTAAGCTGAGCAAGTCACCCTGCTTTCCTGAGCTATCTCCTCATCTGTGAGATAACTCAAATGCTATCCTGCCAAATATCGTATAGCAGAACACACAATCTCCCGAGAGCATATGACAGACAGTGGGAATATTTATTGATGGTTCCCAAACTGAAACCAGCACAGCAGTTTAGCCAAATGTCACCAGCTCTTACCATCATGGACTACCACATAGTCAACCTGTAACTGCACCAGAGGAGAAAAGGCTCCTTAAAGGGGAGGGAAATATTCTGGCCATACGTGGCATCTATGATTGATGCTGGTTTCAGAAAGCCCACTTCCTGTTAGGAGTAGGCAGCCTAGGAAAAGCAAAGATCATTCATGAAGATGTCATGAAGATGTCAATAAAAAGACAGAGCCTTTTTTTAGAAGGGCCTGGTACCTAGGCGCAATGCAGATCTTGCTGCCATAGCAACTAACTAGAGTGTGACCAGCATCACTGCGATTTACACTTGTTCCCTGAAAGGGCAGTCTCTTCCCTGAAGCCCACAATCATGTTTTGGTGGGCAGACAGTGTCACAGACATCATTGACAAATGCCCTCTGTTCACCCTAGGTCTGCAAAGTAAGAGTGCTTGCTTTGCAACCATGAGGACCTGAGTTCAAATCCCCAACAATCATGTAAAAAAGCCAGGTGAGTAACTTAACAACCCGAAAGTTTTGGGGGTGGAGACTGGCAGATACCTGGAGCTCAGTGACGAAACTGTGAGCTAAAGGTGAAAATTGACGCTATGGGCTCCTTGCTTGCAGAAGTCATGTGAGCATGCACCACTCTGCATAGGATTGCTTTGTTATAAAGATGTGGCAACTCATGGAAGCTGCTAAATAATACGTGGAAGGCCACTGCAATGATTTAAAGTCTGCACTTTCAGGTTTTAGATGCTGTCTATCTGACTTGTGGATTCACTGTGCATCCTAAGAGGATCACCAAAGATCTCTGCTTCAGGCCCCAGTGGGAGCTCCGGGAACTCTGGATAAGCCAGGCTGTGAACAGCCAAAGCCGCACTCAGGGAAGATGTCCGTGAAGTAGTACCAGTCTTGGTGGCAGCACGTGTTGGCCGTGGTAGATGGCCATGGTGTGGATGCTGGGAACTTCTGTGTGACTTCCCGGCAGATTTCCTAGTGCAACTGTTTCTTAAGGTCCTTTGGAAATGGTGGCACGCACTGCCTTGCAAAGGAGGACGCTTGGTCTCGGCTTTGTCCAGAGTTTTTAAGAGGAGCACTTCCCCGGGGTCTATGAAGATGGGAACAGAGAACAGACCTCCATCCCAGGGGGTTAGGGGACATGAGAAAGTGGCAAGGACTCAGTGGAAGCTCCCAAGATTCTGCCTAAAATTTTCTTAGCGATCTCCCCATCTAGGCCCAGGAACACGACGCCTTAAGGAGGAAAAGCTCTGCTTTATTGCCTGAGTTGACAGGGGAAGAAAGTTAAAAATGAAGACTCTTGTCCCCAAAATGGATGAAGATAATGACCTCCAACCCCTCCTCCAGTCTTAAAAAGTGAGAATAAGGGCAGAGTGACAAAAAGAAGGGCCCCGGGAGGCTCCTCTAGCCAGCTGGTCACTCCAGGAGACATTGTTGCATGCTGTGTGTACAGCACCCCCTGGAGCACAAGAGAGGCACTGCTTACGGACATCGTGGGGGCCCCAAGCACACACACAACCTGCATCAATCAGTTGCATTTGGATTTCATAACAGTTCTGAGAGCCTGAGAACTGAGGCCCAGAGACGTTATGCAACTCGCTCAAAGCCACAAAGTAGAAAAGCAAGCATAAAGCTTAGAAGGATCTTTGTTTTTAAGCTCTATGACATACTCAGAATATGTAAATAGCTACAGAAGGCAAACATGATTTCCACACTTGCTCACTGTGTGCGGGAATGGCAGCTTGGCGCACGTTTCCCTGCTTTGTGTGAGGAATCACTCAAATGGTGTGAGCTACTAAGAGATGAAGAAGGGAGGTCTGATTAGAGGGGAGAGAATGAGGTTTGGGGTCAAGAAAGAGCCTATGCAAAGGCACCACGAGGGGACTAGAAGGGCACAGGGCACATTGGATTGGGTCTGAGGGTCACTGGTGTCACTAGATGTGCCCTTCAAAGTCCTGGACAGTTCAGAAATGGTCAAAATGCCGGTGAAACAAAGAGGTAACTGTGGGTGCAGGAGAAGACTTGACACCATCAATTTCTCTGCTTCACCGGGCAGTGGTGGCACACATCTTAAATCCTAGCACTCAGAAGGGAGAGTTTGAGGCCAGCCTGGTCTATAAGAAAGAGTTCCAGGACAGGCAGGGCTACACAGGCAAACTCTTGTCTCTGAAAAAGAAGGGAGGGAGGGAGGGAGGGAGGGAGGGAGGGAGGGAGGGAGGGAGGGAGGAAGGAAGGAAGGAAGGAAGGAAGGAAGGAAGGAAGGAAGGAAGGGAAAGAAAACTCTGCTTCCTTCCTTCTTCCTTAAGCCAGAATGGGCAATGGCCTGCAGTTGGAGGAACAGCACCCTCCACTTGGAGATGCCATAGATGTCTACAGGATGTTTGCACCTTCTTCAGCTAACAGTTCAATCTGATGGTGAGGAAGAGACTTAGAACTGCCCAACACACAAGGCCACTGTCTGGACAGATGGGACAGCTCCCTTCAAAATCCTGGGTACAATCCTGGGCAGATAGGGTGGGCCAGACTCTTCCACACAGGGAGAGGACCCCCTCTGCCTCTCACGAAATTAACTTTGACTTGAGTTTTCAGACTTGGTCTCGGTCCAGGCCTTCCTGAGAGTACTTGCCCTAACAGTAAATTCTGATTCCTAATAAATTTAGGATTGGAAATTAAATTAACACAACGATCCAGAGGCTTGACTGGTCTAATGGCCTCTGATTCTTACTTCTATTAAGCAGAGAACATCTCCCCTGGAGGTGTCTGGGCATATAATCTTACACAGAAACCAGTGTATCTTCTCAGCAGGCAGCATGGGGCAGAAACTGTGAAGCAGTCATATTACACGCACAGGAGGATATTAGATATTTAAAGGAATTCTAGAGTGGATTATTTTATAAAGTGAGGAACAATTTTTTTGCAAATCAAATAATCACCGAGCACTCATGTGTCTCGTCACAGTGTGTGTTTGGGTGGAGGCGGCGAGGCTGGAAACGGGACACATCGATAATGACACGATTCTTAAATTTCACATGTCAAGCCACCCACCTCAAATGGCACAGCAATCTCATGAAAGAATTTAAATGTTTATAAAACTCCTATTTATTATGTGCTCGCAAAACCTGTTATTAGCCTGACCCTTCTAACTCTCTGTGGTTTGGGTTGCTATTACATCAACTCACTCCTTTCAGCCCAGAAATAAATGAATTCCATATGAATGAGAGCCCCAAACACTGTCTGCAACAAGACCGTAAGCTCTGCTCTAGAGAAAAGATAATTTCCAGCCTTGATATTACTTACTGAGAAGGGTAACGGTCCACTGAAGCCTGGGGAGGAGGAACACGGAAACCAGTATCTATGTCCTGCATCCACAGGCAATGGTTGTCTCAGCTCAGCTTGATACACAGATAAAGCTGGGGGCCTTCAATGTCAGCCCTTGTGTTTGGAGAGGCATGTAGAATGCCTTCTGCTCCCATAGTCTAACTAATGTTGTGTATTTTCCTGTTCCAGTCCCATCGAGTCACCAGGGTAGAATGTGGCAAGTGGGTTTGAGGATTTGAATCAAAAGGTAGTCACTGATTTGCTTATACTGGGTGTTGTACGACCATGTAGTGGGTCAGCTTCCTCAGCTGTAAAGGGTATGTACCTTACAGACAGACAGACAGAAAGAGCTTCAACAGCCTTGGGGATAGCAAAGAATGGAGCCTAAACTTACCTTAGAAAGTACTGCCACTCCTGAAGGAATAGAAGGGATGGGAGGAACAGCCCCAGGGACACCATTGTCTGTGCAGCCTTTTACTCTGGGCTCCTGTGACCCATGTCAAGCATGCACTGCATGGCACTTCCTGAAGGGTAAAGAAAAGGACACAGCTTGAGGTAGCCCATGGAATAGCTGGGGACCAGTCTTCCTGTAGCTTCTATTGCTGTGCCCCAGGGGACCTTCAAAGATCAATTATTACCTGTTTGGGCTTGAGCTCTGCCAAGCCATCAGAGTTACATTAATGGGGAGGCACGCTATCTACCCTTCCACATCAAGGTGCTTTCTGGGAAAGCCCTGGGGCCACAAGGAAACAGAGCCAGTCGTCTCTGTGACCCTGCAGTTTCATGCCACCCAGCCACCTTCTGTGCATGCCCGGTTCCCATCTTCAGGGCTCCACTTTTGGGTCGTTGGAATGGCCTCCTCCTTGCTACAGGCAGAACCCATGAAGAGTGTGGTTCTCTTAGAATGACATCACAGAGTTTCCCCACCCCATTCTCTCCAGAACTACAAAATATTTTCATTCATCCTTGTATGTAAAAACGTGACCTACTCTTGTGTCCATCATTGAAATGAGAAAGGCAAGCACAGGGGACATCTTTCCAGGATTCATGGCCAAACCATGCCTGGCAAACAGCCCACTGCAGCCCCAGCTCCTGAGAGCCCAGTGGAGCCTGGTCTGACGCACATTCACCCATGCCTTTCCTCCCTCTCCGGGTACAGTGACCTGGAAAGGGTGGAGGAAGTTCTGTTTCCTTTCCGCCTCTTTGTCCTTGTCCCTCTATCCTGATCAAAATGAATAGAGAGAAGCTCCTGGGTGTCAGACCTCACTAGACTGCAGATTTGTGCAAGGTGGCTTTGTTATAAGGCGGATGAAATGAAATCCACCCCTGTCCTGCACAAACACTTGCCCCCAGATGTTTATAGCAGCTTTATTCATTATGGCTTACAGGAGGAAGCGGTCCTACGTGGTTTTCATTCATCCGTAAATAAGAAGTGGCATGCCTATAGAATGGGAAATTGTTCATCCCTGAGGAGGAATGGCCGTCTGATGGAAGCCACAGCATGAGGGAATGCACGATAGCAGACTTACACTAAGGAGGCCAGATAGTCTACGATCCTTCGCCAGACATGTTTGGGATAGGCAGACCTATGCAGAAAGAAAAGTAGAGAAGTGGCTGCCCAGTTGCTGGGATGACTGCCAATTGTTCTCTAGAAGAAAAGGAAATGGTTTTGATATTGACTGTGGTGATAGTTGCATAGCTTTGTAAATACGTTTTTTTTAAAAAAAAAATTACTGAAGAACGCTTCTGATGGCGGGATTGTATAATGGGAGTTATATCCTGCTAAAGCTAAACATGCACACCAAACTACCTGCGACAGAGTAGGAATGCAACAAACTTCCTCCCACCCTCACCCAGCTTCCGCCCCTTCAGACACCTGATGGAACCTCAGGCGACCCTGACTCACCACCGCCACGGCCACCCATTGGTTACCTGATCCTGGAGCCCAGAAAGCATTGTTTGGACATCCATCCTTTCTATGCTTCCTGGCTTTAGAAACATCTGCTCTCTTATCTGAGTTCAAGGACAGCCTTGTCTACAGAGTGGGTTCTAGGACAGTCACAACTTCTTAAACTTCTCCCAACCATAAGGAGCAGGGGGAGTCAGGTGCAACGGAGAAAGTGAAGTCCTGGGTCCCCATCAGGCTACACTGGATGGACTATGATCTAAAACTTCAGCTTCAGGGTGCAACTCCCCAACACCTCCAGGGCTGGTAGTTTGGGGCTTCTGCACCCACGAGTATTCCAGGCAAGCCTCATGCGGCCCTAAATAGCCCATAGTAAGTAAACGGAAAGATGGTCTCAGGCTCTTGGTCTAGTCACACCACATGTAGGCTTCCCACAGGAGTGCTTGCCCGACCCTGCTGTGAACATCATCATCTCTGGCTCTTGTCCTTTGTCTCCCTGCTCTGTCACTTAGCACTTCTACTATTTCTAACATTTAATTCTTTGCCCACAGCTCTTGTATTCTGGAGTCAGCATCATGGAAGCTAGTCTCTCCAAAGGGTCCACACCAACTCAGGGCCACTTAAAACCCTTCCTTGAGACTGGAGAGATGGCTCAGCAGTTAAAAGCCTGGCTGCTATTACAGAGGACCTGTTTTGATCTCCAGCACCCACGTGGACGCTCAAGACCCTCTGTAATTCTGGTTCCAGGGGTTCATCACCTTCTTCTGGTCTCCAAGAAACACTCATACACACAAAATAGTAATTTTTACAAAATTAAAAAAAAAATGAGAACAGATCTGAAGTGCCCCATAGTTCCACCACTCCATCCCTTCCCCATGCTGCCCACCCTACCCCACAGGACCCCAGGAGAGAAAAGAACTAGCAGATGGGACCTTGCTGCTCCAGAGGGTGACCGCTGGTAGAAAGATGGCATGGAGTCCAGACTCGGGATCCAGTCAGAGGGTGACAGGATCAGCCCTATAGAGTTTGGTCCCTTGGACAAAAGCAGAGCTGATGTCCTTGCTTGAATCCTGAGGAATGTCCTGCTCGCGAGTCAGCAGTAATTCACTGGACTCCACTCTGTGTTCAGTAGTCAACCTTTAAAAAGAGAATCCTTGAATAGGGTGTGGTGGCACAGGCCTTTAACCCCAGCACCCAGGGTGCAGAGGCAGGTGGATCTCTGTGAGTTCAAGGACAGCCTGTCTAGGACAGGCACGACTTCATAAAGAGACCCAGTCTCAAAATCAAAACAAACAAAACAAAACAAAAGAATCCTCACTTGGATTAACACAAATCGCAGTGACCTGGTTGACGATAACCTGGCCAAACCTAGGACCCCCAGTTACAGAAATGTGTGATGGTTTGGGGAAGAAACTTAAAGACAGCCTATGGCAATCTGAGCCCTAATTGCCTTGAGAAAAACTAGCCCAGTCCACCTGCTGAGCAAGTGCAGGCTCCCTTTGGCCTCTGGCCTTGAAACAGGTTATGTTCAAGTCTGGCTTGAATTCAAGCTCAGCTGTTCTCTGGGGAATGACCAAGTGCCCGCCTGGAGGTTTCCAGGGCTCATTTCTCCCATCTAACCCATGAGGGAAGGGATGGAGGCACAATTACTAAGCTGTTGTACATCCTCTCTCTCCTGCTCGCCCCTCTCTCCAGCCTGCACCAATGTTTCATGATTCCGCCTTGGGCAGCATCAGACTAAACCCGGACATGTCCCATCTTGTTAAGGCTCCCCTGAGAGGGAAGAAGACCTCCAGGAATTGTGAACAGATTGACAGCTGTGTTCAGCTGGAACTAAATTCCTGGGTCTCTGGTTCCTGGAGGTTATGAGGCCCAAGCTGCAATCAGCATTAAGACTGGGGTAGTGCCTACTGTCTACAAATACTTCTCGAATGAGTAGCAGTCAGTGAAAGCCAGTGGACTGGGAAGCCTTGTGTGCAAGGTCCCTCATGCTGTCACTGCTTCATACCCAACACCCCCTGAGGCCTCAGTGGCCTCTCTAACCGGGGGAAACAAGCTGTTCTAGCTGCTCAGCTAACTGGCTACCCCACAAATATCTAGGACAGTATGAAAAGCATACATTTTGAATTCAGAAAACGCTGAGAAGGCCATGGCAGGAAGGAGAATCAGTTCTCCCAGACACACTGGAGGCACTTTTCAGCATCTTCATTTTCTTAAGCTATGCTTACACGTGACAACTTGCAGTGTGGCATGTCATGTGCGGCCCAGGCATTTCACACGTGTTGAGGTCGTACTTGAGCATCTGTTTCCACGACCAAAGACCTGCTCATTTTTAACATTTACAAACTGATTTATCTTATTAAGGGTTTAAAAGTTTTTTTTTAAAAAAAGAACAAAGCCACACCTTTAAGGCAAATCTCTGTGAGTTCAAGGCCAGCTGGTCTCCAGAGCAAGTTCCAGGAGAGCCAAGGCTACAAAGCCAGTACCCTAGGACCCTATGCAAAAGCTTGAAGAGACCAAAGAACATGGAGGTGGAATAAAGAGATCAAAAAGATCTAAGCAGTTTGGGGATGATGAGGCAATCATGTTACAGGGACAAGCCAGAACAATGGGACCGACCAGGCAGAAGGACCGAGGAGGAAAAGGAGGAGCAGAGAAACGAAAATGAAGAGCCCCAGAATGAAACATGGGGACAGCGGTTAAATGAGTCAGAGATACGCCATCACATTTTATTGACAACTAATTTCTGTTAGTATGCCAAATTCTTCTGGCCAAAGGTAGGGTGTGTTGGATGAGTGATTCATGAATGAATAAAAATATGGGAAGGAGATATAAATTCCAGAGTGGTTTGAATATGAGAAAAAATTGGATGCCTTAAACTGGCTGGAAAATCTCGAATGTTCCATGAACTTCTCTTGAATCTAGTTTAGCCTCAAAATAGTTTAGGGACAAATCCGAAGAATGACATTTATGGGCCTTCATCTCAGGCATTCTTTATGCTAAAACAATTACAACCGTTCATGACATTGTTAGCTGTTGTTACCTCTACCATCTCCTGGGTAGACAGGAGCAGGGGGACACCAGAGACCACAAAGGCCAAGTAAATGAATGGCATTCACACTGTCAGGAAATCGGAAGCTAGCCTGCCTTAGTCATGATTTCATTGTTGGGTGAAACTCGCTAAAATGCATCCTTCCCCTAGGTCCGGCACACCTGAAGGCTGGCAGTACATTCTCGGCAGGTGTCCCTTCCCATGTGACTGAAGTCCTGTGGCAGGACTGGGGTTGAAGACTTGATGCCTCCTTGGCATGGCATTACCGTGGAAGAGAGGAGCAGGCAGTTGAATGAGTTCCTACGTGGTACCGGAAACTAGACTTTGCAGGAGTTACTCATGCAGACCTCGCAGTGATGCCCTGATAGACTCAACTCTGTTTTACAAGGGAGGGAACTGAGGTTTAGTGAGTGACTGCCACTGTTTGGAGTACTGGGACTGAACCTAGGTCTTGCAACATTCTAAACTCTACTAAGCTCCAAGCTGTGTGTTGTCCACCCCACTCCCACCCATCCAAGAGAAGTTAAAGAGCGCCTGTGAGGCAAAGTTGGATGGAAAATGAGAACCCAACCTGTGTCCAAATCCAAATCCCCTCAGGATTTGATCAATAAAGCAAACGAATTTTAACATCTACACACAGACAAGTATGTAGTCTGAACATCAATGCACAAAAAACAAAACAAACATAGTGATGGGAAATTGTGAGAAGGACTAAGGAATGTGTGGTAACTAGAAGTGGCTTCGAGGAGACCAGTAAGTGGGCATGGCATTTGTCTGTGTGTATTTCCTCCAGAAAAGGAGCCAGCGGACAGCTCACAGCTGTCTGTAACTCCAGACATACATGTAGTCCAAACATCAATGCACATAATGACAATGAGCCAGGCATAGTGGCACATGCCTTTAGTCCCAGCACTTGGGAGGCAGAAGCAGATAGATCTTTGTGAGTTCAAGGCCAGCCTGGTCTACATGGAGAGTTCCAGGAGAGCCAGGACTACTTAAAGATATTCTGTCTCATGAAAAAGTATGCGGACAATGTAGTGTGTCTCTCTTTTTTTTTTTTTTTTTTTGGTTTTTCGAGACAGGGTTTCTCTGTAGCTTTGGTGCCCGTCCCGGAACTAGCTCTTGTAGACCAGGCTGGCCTCGAACTCCCAGAGATCCGCCTGCCTCTGCCTCCCGAGTGCTGGGATTAAAGGCATGCGCCACCACCGCCCGGCCCTTGTGTGTCTCTTGAAGTCGTCTCATATTCACAGCTCTAGGGAAGCACTGGAACTGCTGTGGGCTCTGTGGGGTATCTGGAATCTGTTGTATACCATCTGCCCACTTCAACCAGTCTGTTTTTATTCAAAATCAGTTAAATATCATCTTATAATATTTGCATCTTTTAATAAAGCTCATAATTTTGTGAGAGGTGTCAACAACTTTCTATATATTTTCATTTGAGAAACTCTTCAGGTTTGATTGGAGATCTGGAACTGTTGGGCTCTAAGGTGTTCAGATTCCTCCAGTAGCTCCTGGGAACAGGATAGATGCAGGCAGGATGAGTTAACATATCATTAAATGTTTCTAGATATGGGGCACCTGGACTTTAGTGCTGGGCGTGGCCAAATTATCAAAGGTTTTAATAATCTTTGTTTAATAGAATCCTCCAAGGATGGGGCAGTTGTCTATTGATTGGGCCCATCTTATTTAAAGACACCTACGATTTCTAGATCACTTTTACAATTTGGGCGTAAATTTGCATCTTTTCGTAAAATAAAGCTTGTAGCTTAGAACATTTGCGAGTCATTTTCAAGAGTGGCCCAGTTGTAAAATCACTTTAGGATCAATGCTACCTTATTCTGGCTTTGTTTTCAACCCACCAAGCTTGTTGTTTGTGTTATTCTTCCTGCGGGGTTGGAAAGGAAACACAAGACACGCGGGGTCCCACGTGGGTAAACTTTAATGGGGGGGCAACAGGTAAGGGACGGGGGTGAAGAGACGAAAGGAAAAAGAGGGAGAGGGTTGAGGCGTCCCCCATTTTAAGGGGGCTCCAGGTGTCTGGGAGAAAATGTCCTGCTCATGCGTGGCTTCCCATTGGGCTGCTGGGATTTGTAGTCCAGAGGAATCCAGGTGCGGCTAGGAGAATGTCCTGCGCATGTGCGGCCTTGTCTCCAAAAGGAACAACAGTTTGGCCATGTGGGCCCACACATTTTTCTTCCTTATGGTTGTGGTCAATTCTGTTTTAATTATAAAGAATCCATCCGAGAGGTGAATGGATAGGAATTGAGAGGAGTTTGCATCAAAGAGAGTAAAACCAGCAAACTATGGGGGACTGTCAGTCCTCCTGACCAACAGGGTCAGGACCCACACATTGCCTGGAAATCACAGCAGTGTGTACTGCTAATTCAGGAGTTATCTTGGCAAGAACCAAAGTCTAAAATCTTGTTGAAAGTTCAGCCGGCACACTCCACCCAAATCCCAAAATGCCTTTAGTCAGAGAAGACAAGAACCCACAAGTCACCCTGATAAGCAAGGATCAAGCTTGGACTTTTTGTGCCTATAGAAAAGAAAAGGTATGGCTTCCTCTCTCTGGTATGGCTCTAATTTCCTTTTTATAAATATCAAGAATTATCTAGAAGAAATCCAAAAGGAGGCCTGTATTTTGGTACAGTGTATCACAGAAAAACTTTTAAGTTCCCTTTAGAACCCAGTAAAATATATTAGGTAATGTTCGGTAAAAATGTTCCAAAACCAGAAGATCCCATCGTGGGGGTCTGGTATTACGTTACAGAAAACACACTGACTTTATCAGCTGGAAATAGAAACAGCCAGAACACATTGAACACATTGACTGTCCTTTTTGGTAAAAGATACCTGAGTGTCTAACTAGTCCATGCTAGTCTTAGCACAGAGATAACAGGAGACAAGGTATATTTGGAGCAAGAACTAATGATCCAGGGTCTGTCAGATTGTAGGAAAGTCAGAAAGACTCTGTGGCCAGACACAGAAGTGCAGGCATAAAAGGGAGCTGTAGACAGGAAGAGTTCCGTGGTCTCTACCCAAGAGAGGGGAGTCCAGGCCTTACCACAATAAGACAAGGAAAATCAGTGTAATCAAGTAGAAATGCTGAGACATGTCCCGGGGTCTCACTCTGCTCCATTTGCCTCCCCACCCTTACACTCTTTATTAGATGGATTTTAAAGAGCCCCAGGTGCAGAGTGTAGAACACAGACTTTATTTCAGATGGTGGTGGAGAAAACAGAGTTTAACCAAGTAAAGTATTCCCAGGGGAGAGAGTGGGCCATGATTGTAGGGGCTTCTGGTCAGATTTACATTAGAAAGTAGCTTGGGCAGCTTCCTGTGGGGGTGGGCTTTTCTAAGTGATTGACAGGAAAGGGACAAAAGCGTGTAATGTTTTGAGGAAAGATTGGAATGTCACACCTGAACCCTAGGTAGAGGTTAGAGCCCAGATTCCATTCCTTGAACCAGCAGTCAGTTCTGTTGGCCTCAACAAAACCTTGAGGCTCCAACTTTTCATATGGTAATTAAATCTTTAGGGGATAATTGTGATGCTTCTATTTCTAAGATTACCAGGGAAATGGGGATGGGTCCATCCTCAATGTCTTCCAAGTCTGTGAATATCTAGCTAGCTACCTAGCGTTGGCAGCCCTCATGCCGGACCCCCTCTCTGTGTTTCCAATGAGATGGAAAGTCCTGCAGAGTGGAACTGTCTTCACCCTTTGCACAGGCCAACAGGGCTTCCTGGGGGGTCTTCTAGCATGATCCTGTGACCTGTACCTTATCTCTAACCGCAAGTCAAACTCCATACTCCATGCATAACTATCGGTACCTCAACCCCCTAATAACATCAAAATAAAAGGTTGACTGTGCCTATAAGCATGAGGCCAGACCCTCTAATCTCCCTGAATATCTCATCATTGACTCCATGGGTCCAAATTCTATTCACATTTTTTCCATGAGACACTAATAGCAGCCACTCACGTTTGCCAAGTTCACTCTTCAAGGACAAATGACTGTTCTGGAAAGAGCCAGAAAGCTCCTAGGAATTTAATCAAGGGCAACGAACCAGAAGACTTCCCTTAAGGGCAGTCACCTGAGAGAGCTTTGCTTGCCCTAATTCTGCAAAAACCACCATATTAACCTGTTGATTTCAAATAGTGTTCGGTGCATATTTAAATCGTCTCCCTGGGGACACGGAGGCGTACTGATAAACACTGGTAAACACAATTCCTGAACCCGAGCCAAAAACAGTGTTTGAAAGACATATTTGGAAAATTCTAAGTGGAAGGTACTGGCCTGTATCTAAGAGAATCGAATATGCATCATCTCTCTGAAGCAAAGGTGGTCCCATGAATCTAAGTAATGCGCAGGGTCTGCAAGTATCCCACGTGTAGAACACAGGACAGGACGGACAAGCAGGGCTTGGTGGACTCCATTTCTTCCTGGGGCAATGAAGAAGGTAATATGCTCTTTTGAGTGAAGAACTTATTGATCTAACGGTTTGCTGGGAGAATTCAGACTCTCTTTCTTGAAGCCTGAACAAGTCACCACCATCCTGTGGACCTTAGTGTCTTTTCTTTGATGCAACCAATAAGCTGGGCTCAAAGACTTAGGTCGGTGTTTTGGGGCTGTTTGCGACAGGATGAAGCTATAGCCCTTCCAGGAGTTCAGGACAATTAAGTCAGGCACAGCATTTTGGGGTTGTCAGTATTTCTGAGGCTGCCTGTCACTTGCATCATCCTTGGGTTCTTGCTGCTGTTTCTAAGATTTATTTTGTTTTTAATTACTTGCCACTGCACGTAAGTGTGTCTGTCTGAGTGCAGGTCTGTCTACATGAGTCCAGGTGCCTCTAGAGGCCAGAGGCAGCAAAATTCCTTTAGGACTGGAGCTAGATGCAGTTGTGAGCCAACCAAACTCATAATCTCTACAGAAGAGGTACATGCTCTCACCACTGAGGCATCCCTCCGGCTCATCACTGCTACTGCTTTACAAAGCCTCTGGCATTCTGTGGATCAGCAATGCTCCTCTTCCCGTTTTCTGGAAGATCCCAGCAAGGCAACAAACGATTGAACAATGACCACAGTGAAGATGGCTTAGGCTCTTCAAGGCTGGAGCCTGGAATGCGCGCCAGGACTCCTGTGACCTCAGTCAACTTTCGAGTACTGTTGACTTTTCCAAGACTCTCACACGCGGATTGTTTCCTCTACTTTCTTTTCCTTTGAAGACTTTTCTTGTTCATAGTCAGCTTTGTTTTTCCAGTGTCCACACCCTACTTTTCCATTTTCAAAACACATTACCCAGAAAGTCATTCTTTGCCCTTCCAGAGCAGAGCTAACATTCATGAATCATACGTGCTCCAGGAGAAAGAGTAGGCCGGGGGTGGGAGTGGGCGGGAAGAGATGCTCCTTCCTTTGCTTATGGTTTTCACCTGTGTCCCCAATCTGCCTTTTCTCCAGCAGGTGGGGATGAGCTTATTTGAAAAGACAGATCTAGGCCTTGATGCGAGGCTTGAGGAAAAGTAGGAAAGGACTATCGACCTTCCTTTGAAGGCCCGGGTTTGCCCTTTCCTTGGACATTACAGACGCTAAGCTGGAATCACTTTGGGTTGACGTTGGAACATTAAGGGTCAGTTCAGGTCTAGGGACCAAAGTCCTAAGGTAGCTGGCTTCACAGTGGCTTTCCTAAAGTAGGTCAGGACTTAGAGCCCAGAACACTCAATTTCCAAACATTCTGTACCCTAGGACCTTACCAGGCATTTCAAAGCCTATAACCCCACCTGAAAAGGAAAGGGAGAAGTAATGAATGGGGGTCCTGGGGTCCCATGGAACCCAGATATGAATCCCACCTCTGCATACACCAGGGTTTGGCCCAGTACTTTCCAACAGGGGACTTTGAAGGATGTCATGGGTCTCAGATCTTGATCTCTGTGGCTCCAAAGGTCAGTGAGGACCTGAGGTAGCAGGCTCAACAACCCCATACACAGGAAACCCTACAAATACCACCATGCCCCATGAAGCCAAAAAGGAGAAACTCAGGAAACATGGACTCAACCTCATTTTAACTCACCGCTGAGGGAGCCCAAGCAGCAGCAGCATTCTTGGGAGAAATGATCCCCTGGACTGCTAGCTTGGGGCTGACTCAGACAAGGCAGGGTAAACATTGTAACAAAGAGCCTCTAGCATTCAACAGCAGTGCTGTGACTCCAGGCATTATCAACCTTAGACTGTCACATGAAGTCATTCCTGTGTCCTACAGGGCCACTGAGGAGTTAGTACTCGGAAACCAAGCTGACTCTAGCTCCAACAGAATGCTTCACTTAAGGCCCACGCACCCAATGGTAAAGAAATTCTGGTTGCACCTTTTCCCCAGACAACCTTGCGTTCCAGTGCAGTAGAATAGATGAGAGGCCCCTGCAAAGCAGGAACACGGCCCAACATGCACCAGGCTCCAGCTCTCTGAAGCTGCAACCCAGACGGAGGTACAAAGATTAAGAGCAAGGAAAAAGCTCATTGCCTTTCAAAGCCTACTCACTCCTCAGGTGAGCTTTGGGGACCTTGCCAGATCTTAGGCTTTACTTCATTCTTCTGTATTTCCTGCTAGAATCAATCAGCAGCTAGATCTTAAGGAGTCTGTCTCTTAGTGACCTCCTGCCTGGGTTCCCAGTCCACCCTGTACCTCTCTACTACTAGACTAAACTTTTACTTGGCATTCCATGGCTTTCCAGATACACTGAGCCCCTCATCACCTCCTGGGAGGCCCTGTCCTATGCACCCTGTGACTTTCCTTGTCTTATATTGCCCATTCACCCTCATCCCCAATGCTGCAACGCTAGCTTAATGCCCCCTGCATGTGCCATGCCTATATTCTTATTCCTTATTCTCGAATGTTCTTTCTCTTGCCCCCATCAGGCACCATCCTATCTAGCTAAGGTTTTTAGGATCGTGCTATTTTGAAGTCTTTTCTTGATAGTGTAGAGTGTACTGCACTGGCCCTCAGCCATGGTTCCAAGACTGCCCTGCTGTGCAGAAGCCTCAGACCATCCCTGTATTTCTACTCCAGACATCACACATGTAACCTAGACTGCAAGGGGCAGGTCTCTACAGCACGTGTCCGGCCACGCAGTGTTGTCCCAGGACCTAGCACAATTCCCAAAACAGTCGAAATTTTCCTATTATACGCTTATGGAAACACATGAATATTTAAGATATCAGGCATAATATTAATATTTGTACAAGAATAAAAAAAGATAAGTGTCATCGAAAGTCTGTTTGACGAAAGAGGAAGAAAAGTCAAATGTGGGTTAAGTGAGGATAAAAGTTCTAGAACATACAGTCAGTCCTCCCAGAGAAAGTTCTGTTGGGGGGCCATCTGTCCATAGATCCCCCAGGGCAGAGAAAGGCAAAACAGGTGAGTCACAGCTGGATCTTCAGGAACTCCCATAAATCTGTAACCTAGTATGGAAAAACACCTGGCAGAGAAAGGGAAAGAGACATGCATGGGAGATTCTGACTCTCAGGTCCCCAGAGCAGAGCGTGTGTGGGCATCAGAAGCATCTTTATGTCACGATTGCTTTTAAGACTCTGTCCACACAAACCAAAAGCCACCCCCAGCACAAAGGTACAAGGATCCATTGTGAGCCATTTGTGTTCTCTGCTTCTTTACAAGTTCTGTCTTCAGCCTGAGAGGGCTTGGACCCTTCCTTATGCAGAGGAACCCCAACTCCATGAGTTGAGTGTCAAAGAAAAGAAAACGGGGGAAAGAACTTAAAATGGCTGATATTTTCCTAATAATTCGATCCCTTTGTGACTTAAGAGCATATTCACACAAAAGAGCGCATAGGATAAAGCAAACTCAGAAAGACCCTCGGAGAAACCCCAGAACCTCAGAACTGGGCCCCTCCTTCAGCACAGGGGTGTCTGGGGAGCCCTTGTCTGCTGTCGCTTTCCCTCCACACTGTGCTCTGCTCTAAGAGTTGTAGGCTGCCCTTCTCCTAAATGTCGATGACAAAAAAGCCACCTTCTTTTGAGTCCTTATGAACAGAATCCAAAGAGACAGATATTTGGAGAAGGAGCCCGGTGACTACCGGAGTATAGAGAACCACTTGGTTCCCAGTGCTACACCCAGAGCATCTGTCAGCTTAGGGAGCTGAACAAATAAGATCTAAACGTCTGCACTTGAATGGTACAAAATTCCACATGGTGCTGTGTAGGAAAATGAAGCGAAGGCACTTGCCTGAAACAAAATGTCATATAGCGTGTAACCTGCCTTCTTCACCTTAGACCTCACCTGCACCTTTCTCCTCTGCCTTCAGGACAGAGAAGGTCAGAAGGGAGTTCTGCTATAATCACGGTGTCCCCAAAAGGATACCCCCAGATGCAGAACTATACTCATCTCTGCTGCAAAGAGAAGACGCTGTGCTCAAGAGTGATGCAATCAGATTCAGCCGTCTAGCCTCAGAGCTGCGAAGTGCCAAGGGAAGGTAGAACGAGTAATTCGGCTGCTAATCCATCAGTAAGCAGCAGATGAAAGACGACAAGTGATTTAAAATCACACCTTGATCCCCTGGGCGTGGAGGGGCAAATCTGTCTGGATTACCAGTAGGGGGAAAGAGGGTACATTTCCATGAGAATTATATATTTTTTTTTCTGCAAAGAGACAATGAGAAGGTTCTCGTCTTACCTCATGGATTGCAGGGGTAAATATGGAGACAAACATTCATTTTCTTGGTCCCCAAGGAAGCAGCCAAGTGGCTGATGTGAGCCAGTCCCCTGCACCTTTGAGTGGAGAGTTTGGATGTCCCAGCTGAAGGCACTCAGTGCCTTGGGTTTTTAAGTCTGTGGGTCAGCTTAGACTGGCTACTGACTCATCTATATGCACAGTTCTCAAAGAACACGGTTTACTTTATAACCGGATCCAACAAGGGGAGGCGTGGCATTAAATACGTGATATACACCAAAGGTGTTGAGCTGCCAAGATAATTAAGAGAGACTGGATTTTGGAGCCAGGGCTGGGAACAGAAGGGAGGCCTTCTTGGGTGACAGTGTCTGTGTCACATGAGTGAATACACAAGGGTCAGGATGCTCTAAGGAGGGAATTTAGGGTCTGGAGGAGTGTCACCTGCCTGGTGACTCACTCAGCTCTCCTAGAAGGTTAGGCCAACCTGACCTCCCTCTTCATCACTGTAGTTAAGTGCCAGTGTTGGCCTTTATTGCACAGACTCTTGATGAGCCAGGCAGGGTTGAGACCCTGATCCAGCAACCTCTACCTGAGGCAAGCTGCCTAGCTTCCTGCCTGCCCTCAGAAGCCTGGGCTGTGAAGCGAGTGAGGTGATGTGGGAAATGCATTGGCAGAACTCTATCCCACCCTCTATAGCCACCCCTACATCAGATCCTGGGTCCCTTTGGAGGTGTGCCTCTAGGTGCCCCTTTAGGTTGCAGTGTCCTCACTCTCCGAACACACTTTACCACGAGTCACCCCCAGAAGCATGGGAAAGTTGTCATCGTGCAGCAGGAATAGTGACCGTCTAGACACAGTTTCACTATCCGGCAACACGGAGACAGCAGCCCCAACTCGGGAGCGGAAGCAATGGAACGGGCAGAAGGTCCAAGAAGCAGCTCAGGCTGGAGATGCTGCACCAATGGCTCTGACACCCTAGCTACCGCATAGCCGTTTCTTCCACACTCCACCGCGTGGGTGGGTGGGTGGTGGTACAGGCCTTTGATTCTAGTGCTTGGAAGGCAGAGGCAGGCAGATCTCTGTGAGTCGGAGTTCCAAGACAGCCAAGGCTACATAAAGAAACCCATTCTCCAGGAAAGACAGACAGACAGAGAGATAGATAAATGAAACATTCCGCCAAGGAAGGGAATGGAGGCTCACAACGAGAAAATTGTAAGACTCAAAAGGCCCCTCCTTGCCTTTAATACCAGCACTTGGGAGGCAGAGGCAGGCGGATCTCTGTGAGTTCGAGACCAGCCTGTTCTACAAGAACTAGTTCCAGGACAGGCTCCAAAGCTACAGAGAAACCCTGTCTCGAAAAACCAAAAAAAAAAAAAAAAAAAAAAAGCCCCTCCTCCTCAAAACTTTATAGACAGAAAACAACTGCTAGTGGGGAGGAGATTCTTTCATGAGCTGTCAATCATGCTGGAGCAGCATTTTGGTAATGCAGCTTCCTGAATCACCCACACTTCTTTAATAAGCTTCATCCAAACCTCCTGTAAATAGCCTCAGTGACCCCACTGATTCATCAAGTTAGATTTGGGTAAAACTGTTTCTTTTGTCAGCCACCAATGTCCTTTCAGTGCTGAACAGACCTTTGTCCTATTGTCCCAGGAAAAGTCATGTAGAAATTGCTTTCTAGAGCACTCACACACGGTGATGTTTGCAACAAGGACGGGATGGAAACCGCTGCAGAATTGCATGGGTGAAGGACGCTAGCTGGGTGTTGTAGGAAAAGGAAAAGGAATGCAGTGGGTTGCTGTGGTCTTACATGCTGAAATGGAATTGACCACATGATCATCTTAAAAGGCAGAGCCTATCGAGGGTGGTTAGATCATGAGGGTAAAGCCCTCAAGGATGGTGTCCTGGCCTTAGTAGAAGGGCTTGATGGAGTGGGAACATTTTCTTCTACTGTAGGACACAACATCCATCTACTTCCTGCCCTTCTGCCTTCTACGCTGGGAAGACATGGTGTTGAAGGTGCCATCTTGAACAGGTGGACCAGGCATTCAGAAGATGCAGGATCTACCCTCGCCCCAGTCTTAAGATTTTCAGCCTTTGGAATTATAGAAATGATTATCTGTTGTCTGTCAATTACCCAATCTCATGTGTTTTGTTATAGACATCCAAGATGACCAAGACCCAGCTGTAACTAAAATCACTTTTGGCAGCATTTCCCATGTCAAGTTCATAGGAGACGCAGTCATATAACACAGAGGAAAACAAGAGCAGAGACTCAAAGCCCTTGCTGAGTGTAACCTTTCCTTCCACACAAGCTTCCCATGGACACTAATTCCAAGCTGCATGCCTGTCCCTAGGTTCACTCCTTCTCCTTGCTTCATCCCTCAGTGTGTGAATCCCTTCTTATTTTTTCAGATATCCCCAACAATGGAATATTCAAGCCCAGACTGACCCCCAACCTAACCCCAAGCTTTCCTATTTCCTCCAGAGCAGTCTAACCTCCTCTAGTCTGGGAATAGGGTTCCCTGAGGACAACCCCTGAAGACTACCAAATGCAAGGAGAGACAGGCTCAGGCCCACGCCATTGATGCAATATATCCAGCAGGATGCTAAAGAGAAACCTTCGTGGTCATATGAATCTTCTTCAGTCTCTATAGTGGTCTAAGATACATCCACCAACCTGCCTTTCCCCTCTTCTTCATTCACAGCCTTGAATTGGTCCTTGATTACTTCTGGCCTCCTCCGTGTTTTATCTCACCTGGGCATATCCCTTAATACATCCATCCCACCACTAACCTCATCTTTTGTTCTGCTTCCTGGAGGACTCGAAAAGACTCAGTGGGTTGTATAGACAAGGTGGGAACCACCACAGAGCTTGACAAGAGAGACATTGGGGTCCCACAGAGCATCCTAGGGAAGGAGCTCTCCCGAGCCATCATCCCAAGCAGCACTTGCAAGAGCTCACATCTGCCTGCCCCTGTGAACTGTGGGTCTGCCTTTTCATCCTCCCAGACACCAGCAGATGACTGTGGCAAGACAAACACATCTACAAGCACTTAGAGCTCAAAGATAAACAGTGCTTATCAAATGTGAAGAATACACCCCAAAGAAGGGAAATCAATGTTTTCTTAACTGCCTCATTTATTTGCGAAGCAGGTGCCTCTTGCACAACCGCTCCAGGCTGCCTGCCTCATTATTATGCTGACCAGGTAGTGACCTTAACTTTGTCCACTGCCCTCTAGTCCCCTACCTTCGAAACCGGGCCCCTTTGCACCTGCAGGGAATGAAAAAAAAAAAAGAAACGCGTTGCTAAGCAACAGAGGAGGGCGGGGCCTGATGGATGCCACGTCTTCTGTGAAACCCATGTGGCTCTTCCGTCCAGCCTTCCTCCTACCCCACTGTTTGCTCCAACCCCCGTCTGCTGTTTTACCTCTTTCTGCAGTTAGGGAAAACAATCTAGGGCTCCCTTCCAACCCCGCCACTCCATCTCCTGTCCTCCTGTGTATCTATCTAAACACGCTGGCTTTGCTTACAGTGCAAGAAGTCTGATGCGTCACCTCACCCAAGCACCTGAATGCGACCCAAGTTAGTAAATTTAGAACATTTAAAAAATATTGTCCTATTGCCGTTGAATATCCCGACAGAAGTTGTTTGGAGAACCCATTTTTAGGGGTGTCTATGTGCTTTAGTTTTGACAGTACAGTCTACTCCTACAACAAAGAGAGACTGACAGGTTTCCAGGGGCAAGACCCCTGGAGGTGGGAACAGGCAGAGAAGGCAGAGATGGTTTTGCAGAGATGGCTGAAGGAATAGGAAGGACATGGAAGACAGCCACTGTGACATCCACTTGGTCAAACAGAGGAAGGGAGGAGCTCACTGTCCTGTCATAGCATCACAGTTCATCTTTTGGGGACGCTTGACTTTGCCTAATCCATAAACAGAGAGGTACTTGCTTCTAGATACATTCAGTTTGTACATACACTGAGATTCAAATGCAGGCCTACCAGTGGTGAGGAAGCACATTCAATAGCTGATTCGCAAATTATCTATGGAGCAGATAAAATGTTCCCCAGTGGGGTCTTTGTTTCTCCAGTGAATAAATTCATTCAAAATCACTTGTAACTGTAGACTTTATGGCTCCAGAAATAGTCTATGCAGAACCCCGAACTTACCTTTGGGGGAATCAGAGAAGAAATTTGGAAGGATCTTAATATAAAAATATATTAAACGAGTGTTGTTTTAAAGACAAATGGAGTAAAGAACCCTAAAGGTAAAAAGCAATGAGGAACCAGGAAAGAGAATACAGTAGTCAAGAGATGTTACAAGGTTTAAGAAACTGAAAAACGCCAGGCAGTGGAGGCTTACACGCCTTTAATCCCAGCACTCGTGAGGCAGAGGCAGGAAATCTCTGTGAGTTCAAGGCCAGCCTGGTCTACAGAGCAAGTTCGAGGACAGGCCCCAAAGCTACACAGAAAAACCCTGTCCACAGGGCAGGGAACCCTGACTGCTCTTTGGACTGGAGAGAGAGGGGGAAGGGAGTGGGGAGGGGGAAGTGGGGGGAGGGGGAGGGAAAAGGAAGGCGGGGAGGAGGCAGAAATTTTTAATTAAAAAAAATTAATAAAAAAAAAAACAAAGAAAGAAAGGAAGGAAGAAAAAAAGAAAGGGAGTTGGAAAAGCCCAAGCCAGAGGAGCAAGAGAGTTTAGATCCCTCTGAACAGGGCTGATATTAGGGTCTATAAACAGGAATACTGCTTGAAAGTCCTTATAGGGCTGGACATGGTGGCACGCTCCTTTAATCCCAGTACTTGGGAAGTAGAAAATAGTAGATCTCTATGAGTTTGAGGCCACCCTGATCTACATAGAAAGTTCCAAAAGAGCCACAGTTACTTAGAGAGACGCTACCAAGAAGGAGAGGAAGTGGAAAAGAAAGAGGAGGAAGAAGAGGAGAAGAAAGAGGAGGAGGAGGAAGAGGAAGAGGAGAAAGGACTTAGAGGAAACAGATTTCCCAGCCCAGGATTTGAGATTCACTCTAGAGAAAACTAGCAAGGGTGTGAACTTGGCTTCTTCGGTTACAGCTTAGGGTGGGCACAAGGCACACTACAGTGTAGACTCAAATCTTTGTGGAAATTCAAACCGCCTAAAAAGAGGCCCACACCTCCTTTCCCTACTCTGGGCTCAAGTGCTGGATCTTGACCATTAGCAGAAGTCCATAAGGAAGCTATGGGCTAAGGGAAAAGACACTGTCTAGTCTGACATCTTGAGGCCATTCCATCTGCAGGATCAGACACAGCCTCTTCCTCACTTCTTCAATAAGTGCCATTCTCTTCAATGCCAGGTAGCACAGGGTCATTGGACATCTGAGGAAATGCTCCAACATGAAAGAGACTCTGACAAACATGTGTACAAAACCCAGAATAAGCAGAGACAAAGCAACAGGCAAAATAAGCCAAGATGATGTTATAGATAAGAACAAGTAAAGGAAGTGGGGTTGTAGAGGGGGGATGCACCTGGAAACATAAATTCTTACAGCGGAAAAAGATGTAAAACATAGCTAAGAAAACTCAGGATAGAAAAGATAGCAGAAGAATAGGGCTGATGCAGGAGATTTAGCGTCTGCATGATGATAAGATCTGGCAGCCGTGACACTGTACATGGCCACCTGCAGATGCACATAAAAAATCCCATCACAGCTTCTGCCCCCAAACCATGGTCCTGCAGGGTGTTCTCAGCCATTGTCTGAAGCAGGGACATCAAGACAGACCATGTCCTAGAAGAGCTGATACTCAAACAAGGGAATTTGAGTCAAGGATGGAAGACCATAAATGGTAACCTCTCTCTCCAACCTTTCTTCCCTCTCTCCTTCACAGAGGATGTCAAGCGACCAAATCATCCCCCAGGGCTTTCCTGATACCCCCCCCCCATATTCTCTCATAGGTGTGTCCCTTAACGAAATCTTTCTGCTATTCATTAATGGGTTGTTTCATTTTGATTAGTTTTTAAAGAATCTTACTATGCAGATTTGGCTGGCCTAGAACACCCTATGTAGAGTTGCCTTGAATCCATAGAAACTCACCTACCTCTGACCCACAAATGTTGAGATTAAAGTTATGTATTGGCGTAACATCTACTTCACTGAGAACCCAGACAGAATTTCTATAAGGAATTGGGAAATAAATGTATCTTAGTTACTTTCCTACCCCATAGCCAAGGAAACACAAAAGAAAGTATTTATCTGGGGTGTCCAGTTCCTTGACCGTCATAGCAGGAAGCAGGGTAGCATGGTGGCAGGGAGGCAGGGAGAAGCGGGAGCTTATCCTGGATGCACAAGCCCAAGGCAGAGAAAACCGATTGGGAATGATATCACCTCTTGAAGCTTCATTTGCAGAGACACACCTCCTCCAACAAGGCCACATACCTCCTAGTCCTTTCCAAACTGTTCTATCAGCTAGAGACCAAGCATTCAAATATATAAGTCCATGAGGTCATTCTCATTCAAATCACCACATAGAGTTAAAGTACAAAAGATCAAAATAGAAAGGGTCCCTAGGAATTAGAACCAAGGAGTTCTGACATTAACATCAAGGAATTTCAAGAAAGCCTCTTTCTTTCTTTCTTTCTTTCTTTCTTTCTTTCTTTCTTTCTTTATTTATTTATTTATTTTGAGACAGGGTTTCTCTGTGTAGCTTTAGAACCTGTCCTGGAACTCACTTTGCAGAACAGGCTGGCCTCACAGAGATCCGCCTGTCTTTGCCTCTCAAGTGATGGGATTAAAGGCATTCACCACCACCACTGACCTATTTTCTTTTCTTTTTTTCCCTTTCTTTCTTCCTTTTTTTTTTTAATTTTTTTGTTTTTTTGTTTTTTATTGTTGTTTTGTTTTGTTTTCAGACAGGGTTTCTCTGTGTAAGAGTCCTAGCTGTCCAAGAACTCACTTGGTAGACAAGGCTGGCCTCAAACTCACAGAGATCTGCCTATTTCCCAAGTGTTGGGAATAAAAGAATGTGATATCATGGCTCAGTTTCTTTCTTCCTTTTTTTTTTCTTTCCTTCTTTCTTTCTTTCATTTGATTTTTCAAGACAGGGTTTCTCTGTTTAGCTTTGGTGCCTATCCTGGAACTAGCTCTTATAGACCAGGCTGGTTTCGAACTCACAGAGATCTGCCTGTCTCTGCCTCCTGAATGCTGGGAATAAAGGCCTGCACCAGCACAACCTGGCTTCTTTCTTTTTTTAAAAAAAAAATGTGATCTCTGGTGGGAAATGTGATCTTTTTTATTGAAAAAAAAATTTCAGATAATATATTCTGAACACATTTCCCCTCCCCTACTTCCTCCCAGATCTTCACCCAACTCTACACCATTTTTTTTCCTCTCTTTCTTTATAAAATAAAAAAGCAAACAATGGGGGAAAAACCACAAGAAACATACACACATACATATACACAAAAACAAAACCTATAAGAATACAAAATCAGAAACTATAATACACAAGCAAAAGATCAGTAAGAAAAAAAAGTCCAGATAAAACAATATGAGATAAAAAGCCTACAAAATACCATTGAGTTCATTGGATCTGGCTATCTGCTGCTGGGCATGGGGCCTACCCTGAAGTGTGATGAAGATTCCAGTGATATTTCACACCAAGGAAAACCAGCTTTTCATACCAAGGCCCTGCCTCCTCTCCCTTGTCCTTTTAGGGTATCTCCCAGCTCCTCCCTCTTGAGGAGGACCTTACTGCTGACTCTCCTCCTAGTGCAGATGTGTGTAATGCCCATGGCTGGGTTGGATGACCCTCTTCTCAGAATGAGCCAGTCCATGGGCTGTGCACTTGACTACCCAGGCACTTGGATGCCTGCTGGTTGAAGGAAATCATTCTCACTAGAGTTGGAGAACATGCCAATAGGACTCGTGGGTTCCTATCTAGCTGCTGGGAAACTTAGCTCATAAGAAGGGGTGTTTTAGACATGGAGGCAAGGTCCTTAAGTGAAGATGACCACCTGCTTTCCATCCTGCAGTTCCCAAACACCCTGAAGTTACTCTGATGTTTGTGTCTTCTCCCTGGAAAGGAAACTGAGAGTAATCTCCTAAATCATCGCCATAGCAATTAAGAAACGGGTTTCGTAGGACTCACTTTAAAAGCTAGATTTAGAAGGATTGCAAGTTCCTTTGAATCTGTGAACTTGGCCATTGCAGTACAGCTGGATACCATATCAGGACTGAGGGGCGGGGGCTCTGGGCCTCCCCACCCTCACCCCCTTTCTCCTTATGGTGCAGACAAGGTTCATATTCACCAACTGCATACATCTAGAAGTTATCTCTGGCTCAAACACATTTCCTGTATTTTTTCCCCAAACACTGTAACCTGCCTAGAGTAGGCTTTAAAATCTGGCCCTTAGGGCTCACTAAGGTTAGCCTAGCCACAGCAAGACAGGGCTATCACCTCCTTTGTCCTGTATATCAGGTTTCTATTAGTCCCCCTACCCTCCACAGTCATTGGGTGATTTACATGAAACTAGAGGTGATTTCCAGTTTGACTCGCTTTGCTTATAAGATGTTAATCAATTCAGGTACTTCTCAGCCATTTCTTGCATAGCCTGCTGGCTAGTCCAGGGAGACAGCTTCCTTCTCTAAGTCTGTATCCATCGACAGAGGGTGACTGACCATCCTCTACAAATGCTACCACCTAAGAAAATCGCTCTCAAAAGTCGCCAGCATACATCTTACAAAGGTCTTGCGTACACTCAAGGTCAAGGCAGGACTCTTGATGTTTCTTCTTTTCCTGCCACCCTGGCCTGAGTGCTGATGCCACCATAGCCCCCGAGCCCATTGTACCTTCCATGGGGGCTGTCATGACACACATGGTCTCCAGACTCCCGCTCCTTGCTATTTAGCTTCAGAACCTCCCGCATACACCAATATCTCTCTGTGTGAAATGGTGTAGCATTTGTGTAGTCTGGATGACTTGGAATACCTAACATAATGTAATTACAATGGAAATATGGGTTAGGTTGAACTGCTTGGGGATTAAAGGCAAGTGGAGGAGCCTGTGTACTTAGTATAGTTGCTATTTTAAAAACTATTTTCCATGAATTGCTGTTTGAATATGGATGACCAGTGGCACTGTGCTATCTTGGCAAATGGCAGAGGAAGTGTTTCCCACAGAGGGGTTCTGCTTGCTGGAGAGTTACCAGGTGGGCTTCCAATAACTGAGACACCCATCAGCAAGAATTTGGCTAAGAATGAAGCTGAGTGGCCTCATTGCTGAGGCCACTATTCAAATGTCTTCCATTTGGAAAGAGGCCCAGGGTGGGTCAGGATCCCACAGAAGACCTTTGGAACAAGTGTCTTCATTTTGCAGGGCAGGATGGCTGGACTGTGGTCTTTGACTTCTAATCTACGCTTGTTTCAGATTCTCAGTTATCTGGACCTGGACATTCCCAGATGCTCACCCCATATGCTCACTGACGTCCAGGAGGCAGGAGATGCAGAAGGAGCTAGCAGGTGCATAGACTGCTCTGGCAGAACTCTGTGCCCAGGCTGGCCTTTTCACCAGGGTCTGTTTTTCTGATTCCAGCACCCACCCCTGGCACAGGACATCACGGGCATCTGCATAGCAAGCACAAGCACTCTGGTCCACCCAGTGACCTTGCAGGCAACATCCAGGCTGACTAGCTGATGTGAACGGTTCTCCTCTGTCACTGTGACCTGTCCCATATCTTGGTAGATGACTCCTAGATGCCCACCCCCATGCAATGGGACAGCCTTGGTACAGAGGACAAACCGCAAGCTGTAGGCCCTTCTCCAGGTTCTCTTACAGAGAACATGGCCTCCCAGCCTAAACCCACCCCCCACCCCATCGGCTTTCTGGGCCTATAATCCCTTGGGGACTAGGTCATGAGGATTTTCTGTCAAGGGTGGGAAACATGTGTTAGAATAAGGCTCCCAAAATGAGCCTCAGGGAGCTTGAATGACAGGAAAAACACTGACTGAGTCAAAATTCTGGACTTGAGGTCTGACTTTGCCACATCATAGCTATACGACCTTGGGGTAGTTGTATAACATGTCTGAGGGTCACCTTACTTGCCTTACGTGACTGTGTAGAAGTGCCTAGTGACAGCTGATCACTGCTCACCGTCAGTTTCTCTCATTATGCCGAATACTAAAGCCAAGCGCGGCCAGGACCTTAGCTTTGAGTTCTGAGTCGTGTACAGTGGAGGCCACCCATGGTCCTCTAGCTGAGGCAGAAACATTCGTCCCAGTGGCTCTGGGGACACTTGGAGCTGGGAGCTGGGGTTTGGGGTGATGGGATGCCCTATGGAGCCTGGAGAAGACAAATGGGGCCTGGTTTAGGCATGGGTCCCAGGACATGGGAACTTGGCTGTCACAGGATGTTGGCAGAATTTCTGAGGCAATCATTGTGGTGACCTCCCTTGGCTGGGCCCTCACACCGATTGCTGGTGTTAGTATGTGACCAGCTAAGGAAGGGAAGGTAACAGTAGAGAGGGACGAGGACTATCCCTGGTCCCATGTCAGTCAACAGCCCGTCCCTGTCACCACAGCTGACTGATATCATGAAACAGGCGTGATCTAGGGCATATCCAATGCAGTTACCCCAGTACTACCCCATCTGTGCAACCCATATAGGGCCTGACCCTCCCTGGGTCCATGCACAGAAGGCACGGGCACCAGAATGTGGTCCCCGGCCTTGAAGAGAAACTCGTAGAAAGACGAGATCCCTCTCTGCAAGATCCTCTCCTCACCAATACCCTAGCACTTGGTCTCTTCCTTGAAGGAACACTGATGATTGCCAGGTTCCAGGGGAGGGGATCCCAGACACCATCTGCCCAATGAGTGATATTTAATACTATTAAAAATTAAGTCAGGAGCGTAGGGTAAAAGGAACAACTGGAGCAGGAAACCGACCAATTGCTGAGCACCCTGACTCCGAACCTAGAGTCAGAGAAAGAAACACACCCTGGATTTGAGACCTGGGCCAGGGGGAGAAACGTCTTTATCCCTGAACCCAGGACTAAAGACATGTGCCCTGGCTCTGAAACTAGTGTCAAAGAAACACACTCTGTCCCTAGAATCAGAGCCAGTGAAAGAAATATGCCCTGGTCCTAAGATTAGAGTCAAAAAGCTAAAAAGGACCAGTGAAAGAAATACAGTTTGGCCATCTCTATCCCAACCAATTGACCAAGCCCTGAGCAGGGAAAAACTAACCAATCCCCTAGGAGAACTCTGCCCCTAAGAAGCCCTATATAAGCCCTATATAAGCCTCTCCACCGGTTCAGTTAAAAGGTGCATTAATCCCTCCCTGGTAGAGGCAGCCACCCTCCTGGATTCCTCCTTCCCAAATAAATCTCTTTCTCAAAAAAGTCTGACTTTCATTCCCTGGGACTTCCCTTAGGGAGCTGAGCTGAAAAACGTTGCTGAGACGCTCCCTAGGGGGCCTCAGCAGAACAGAAGAACCTTGCTAGAGGCTCCTTAAGGGGGCAAGGCCAGCGAGGAAAAGTGACAACTTTTCTCTGGAGCCGGAGGAGATTGCAACATTTCTGCAGAGGGCTTCTCTTTAGTACAGTGTTAGCAGAAGAAACATCTTGGGCAGGAGAAGAACAGAGCTCAGCTGTAGCGGCTAGCGGCTCTCCAGGAGAAGAGCAGGATCCTGCCGGGAGACCATTCCCCACTGCACCCCAGCTTCGGGTAGCCTGGCTTCCTGATAGTCAGGACACTTTTCCCTCCAGGGTTGAGCTGTTCCATTGCGGCTCCAACCTCTAGAGCTGTCCTATTGCGGATCTAACACACACACACACACACACACACCGGGCAGCTGTTTTATTGCGGCTCTAAGGATATCCTGGCTTCCTGATAAGTCAGGATGTCCCAACACCACTACTGTGCCACATTCCCCTACAAAGAGGGTCTCTTTCTATGACTCTCTCTCATGACTTTAGCCTTCTTATGATTCTCCGATCCACAACAGAGAACTCTCACTCCAAGAAGCAACTCTTCCAATCCAATCAGCCTGGGCCAGATTCTCAAGTAGGCCACTGCAGCTGAGAGTGGGGACTTGAATAAAGGCAGTCTTAAGAAAAGAAGTCCCTTTAAGGAGGGTGTGTGTGGTGGTGCAAAGGCAGAGGCAGGCAGATCTCTGTGAGGCCAACATGTTCTACAAAACAAGTTAGCTCCATGATAGACAGGGCTGTCAAAGAGACAAACCCTGTCTCATGGGGAAAAAAAATCCCTTTAGAAAAAGTCCAACCCCTTTGTGTTTTCATGTAGAAATCAAGCTTTTATATTAAAAAAAATAAGAGGGGAGGGAGGAGAGACCCTTTTTTTGAAGGAGGAAGGGAAAAGGCCATGGGTAAGAAAAGAGGGAGGAGGAAATGGGAAGGGAGAGGAGAGCAAACAGGGAAGCAGGGACCCATGTGCTCTCATAGGCACTTTCCAGGAAAAGGCAGCCTCACTCAGCAGCTCCGACTCTACCTCCCACTGAGCACTGCCAGGGGCCCTTGCTCAACAGCCCAAACCCAAATCACTCAGTCTAGTCCACCCGTGACAGCTCCCAGGCTCACTCTCCAGGCAGCTCACTCCTGCAAAGTGTATGTGTGTGGATGGAGCTGGCCTGGGTATTTTCGCTCATGGGGCTCACTGACTATGAGTTAAGGAGTTAGCCTTCCCACCCACGCAGCAGGAAGCTAGCCGGCAATCAGCGAGATAGGTGTTCTTGGGAGGAGGTGGCTGTGCAGAAAAGCAGGTGTCTGCACCTGCCAGTGAACTACTTGCTGGAGTAGCTTGGAATACAGCCTATCTGAGCTCCATGGAGAGTCCCAATCCTCTCAATTGCCTGCATTTCTGCACGAAATACACGTACCTAACTACATATTCATCTGCCACAGTTTACAGACATCCTGTGGGGCAGAGAAGGCTGCTTTAGTCAGCACACAGCTAAGTCGAGCCCAGGTCGATTTCTGAGATAAGGGGCAACAAGTGGTTACAAAGTGAATGATTTCAATGGAGAGTCACCAGTGTGAAGAAGGTAAGGTAAGGACACACTTGTACTTTGGCTCTCCTCTGACAGCCCAGTACAAGGTGGCTATGGAAAAGGCATAAACCTTCTAGGGTAAGAAGATCTGGGGATGGCAACTCTGATGTTTCCAAAATCCAGATAGTGCCTGCATTCTCCCCTAGGCCATGTGTCAGTCAGTTTTCCGGTCCTATAACAAATGCCTAGACTAATAAACACATAAAAAGGAAAGGTGTGTCCAGGGACACAGTTTTGTAGGTCCCAGTCTGGTTGGCCTATGGCAAGGCAGCATGTCTTGGTGGGCACATCATGATAAAACACATGAAAAAGAAAGCGGGTTACCTCATGGCTAGGAGGCAGAGGAGAGGGGAAAGAGAAAGAGCCAGAGTCTCACTGTCCCTTCCAAGGGCAGGTCTCCACTGTCCTGAAGGAACCTGAGGAACTTTCATGTCAGAAAGAATGCACCAGCACCCAACAGCACCAACTAGAGGACAGTGTTCATGCATGCTCCTTTGAGGATGTCTCAGATGCAAACACTTTAATCATTCAGGAAAACACACACACACAACTGTGGCACTTTCTGTGGTAGATGGGGAGAGAAGCCACGTGAAAGAAGCCGATGGGCTGAGGGTCCACATAAAGGTTGTCAGTAAGCCCCCAGATCCCCGCCCTGACCCAGCCCAGACAAAACGTCCCCTAGACTTTCCAGAAAGCTGATGATTTCATCTCTTGAGAGCAGACAACACAAGGTCCTAACTAAGAGACACATAGCACCATTAAAAGGATAGCTTATTTACACCCAGAGATGACTAGGTGATCATATCCACACTCCATGTGAAGACCCAAATCTTCACTTCATCCCCAAGTCTGGTGGTCAGAGTTCTGGTTATAAGGGTTCGGGTGGCTGGAGTTCTGGTGGTTAGAGTTCTGTGGTCAAGGTTCTGGTGGTCGGGGTTCTGGTAGCCAGGGTTTTGGTGGTTGGAGGGTCTGTGGTCAGAGTTCCGGTGTTCAGGGGTCTCTGGTCAGGGTTCTGATAGGGTTCTGTGGTCAGTGCTCTGTTCATAAGGGTTCGGGTGGCCAGGGTTCTATTGGTGAGGGTTCTGGTGTTCACAGGTTCACCAGAGGGTCAGGTTTCTACCCCCGACTCAAGAGATGAAAGTGTTCCTGGGCATTTTGACTACCTCAAGAGCATCATGTAGGATTCAAGTTCCTGTACTAACATGGTTCAGCCAGAGAATCCTCCAGTGAGCCAGACAGGTACCAAGTTCTAACCATGGGCCACAGTTTTCTCTTGCCAGGTTACCGGACATTTGAGGAGAACCAGACATGAAAACACATGTTTCCGAAAACATTTCGAGGAGAATAAAACTTGAAACAGAAAAGACACTGCCAACTGCCAATACCACAAACATGCAGGAAATCACAATGGAGGCTCCTGGAAACTGTACACGAGAGAAAAATATAAAATTCTCAATGACAGAGTTAAGAGAAACAGCGGAGGGACAGAGCAAAAATACAAAGAGAGGTGGATGAGGAAGATTAGCTGTATGGATCAGCCATGGTTGCTATTTTTAGGATATAGTAACACTCAAGCTGTCCAACTAGCGTGGTGGCATAGCTTGACTTCTGGGCAAGAACTGGGAAGAGTGTGAGCAAGTGGGGAAGACAGGGAAGGAAGGAAAGTCAAGTTTCCATCCTCAACACTGCCCTTCTACAAGTATTACTGTGAATGTCCTTTGGGATAGGAAACAGTCTCAAAAGAAGAGGAAGGGTGGCTTCGGCAGACTGGGAAATGGAGGAAGAAGAGGCAAAATTGTTATCGCGTCAAACTACAGCAATGCCATGCTGCAAATACGTGAATATATTACTTTAATAGAAACACAAACTACAGATGAGAAAAGAACGAAGTAAACACCATTCTACTTATTGCAGAATTTTTTTCAACCACAAGATGGCGCCATTGGCACCTTGTGGGAATAGGAGAACCTGGCATTTATAATTTTCCACAAGACAGAATTGAGGGATTTGGTTCTTGTTTTCTTTTTAACCAATAAAGTTGAGAAAGAAGTGACTCATAAGAGTCTTCCTTCCAGAGCATTTGTTGAGGTGTTATCCCCTCCTTTCTGTCCCGGTTCCAGGCCAGCAGTGTTCTCCAGGCCTCTTAAACCCTAGACTGTACAATATGGGTATCACTTCAGGGCCTGTTTCAATCAAAGTTAATTCATAGTTCAAACCCTAGTTTGTATTCAGTGGCACATTTGACATATTTAGTGGCCACACGTGCTACCGCAAACAGGAAAAGTACAGCTAACATTCTTTGTCAAGTTCTGTAGGGTGGCACCTCTTGATAATGCCCCCCCACCGCCGTCCTCCGAAATGACTCTTTTGGGAACAAATTGTACAGTTTTTGTCCTCCACAGAGTCCAAGCTCTATGAAGTCCATCTCTGAATTGCTTTGCCATTTCTTCCATTTCTAGAACCTGCGCCACATCCGTTCTTCCATGTGACAGTGTTTGCTGGCTGTCCAGTGTGCACCAGGTGCTGTTAGCCCCGGGAGCAAGCGGTGTTCAGGGGGAAACCAGATTTATGTGACTCTATAACCACAGGAGTCACAAAATAGATGCTCTGCAATTATTCATGGGGAAAAAAATAAATGAATCGCCCCACGGAACCTTCACAGTGATGTTCATAATTCTCCCCAGCCTGGAAATCTAAAGTACCGACTTCCCGGGAGCCTGCAGAGTTCAGTTCTAAATCCAGAGCTTGGAACACAGGCTGTGCTGGCTGGTTTATGCCAACCTGACACATTTGGGAAAGGGGAGCCCAGCTGAGAAATTGAACCCACCAGATTGGTCTGTGGCCAAGCCTGTGGTATATTTTCTTGGTTGATGATTTATGTGGGAGGGGCTCAGCCCACTGTGGGCGGTGCCACCTCAGGTCTTGTCGTCCTGGATCCTATAGGAAAGCAGGCTGATGAAGCCATGGGGTTTGGCGTGAATCCTAATTGGTTTAATAATAATTAAAAAAAAAAAACAACTCTGAATCAGATATAGGAGTTAACACTGAAAGATCAGAGACGCAGAGCAGCCAGCCACTAGTTCTTACCTCTACTGAATCCTCAGACCAAAGGGGCGATCCTGTCCCTGGGAACCTCAGATTGAGTGTTCTGGGCTCCTATCTCCTCTTCCCATACAATCCTCTCTCCCACAGCCAGATCCTTTCCTGTCTCCACTTTCCTTATTGGAGGATATGTTACTCTTTTGGCTTTTGGGGGAGCCTGCGGCCCAGCTCTCAAATAAATCACACACGGAGGCTTATTCTTAGTTATGAATACCTGCCCTTAGCTTGGTTTGTTTCTTGCCAGCTTTTCTTAAATTATTCCTACTACCTTTTGCCTCTGGGCTTTTTCCTTTCTCTTCTGTAAACTTACTGAACTCTTACTCCGTGGCTGACTGAGTGGCTGGCCCCTAGTGCTCCTTTCCTTCTTCTCAAGGTTTTTTTCATTCTATTTATAGTCTCTGCCTGCCAGCCCCGCCTATTCTTGCTCCTGCTTTGCTATTGGCCGTTCATCTCCTTATTAGGACCATCAGGTGTTTTAGACAGGCACAGTAACATAGCTTCACAGAGTTAAACAAATGCAGCCTAAACAAAAGTCACACACCTGAAAATAATATTCCCCAACATTTCCCAGTGCTAGGATTAAAGGTATGTGACTCCCAAGTACTGGGATTAAAGGTGTGAGCCATCACCAAGTGGCTCTGTTTCTTCTTTAGACTGGATCATTTTTGTGCAGCCCAGGGTGGCCTTGAACTCACAAGGATCCAGCTGCCTCTGCCTCCTGAGTGCTAGGATTAAAGGTGTGTGTGCCACCACGGCCTGGCCTCTTTGGCTAACTAGTGGCTTAGCTCTGCACTCTGATCTTCAGGCAAGCTTTATTCGTTAAATCACCAACGAAATATCACCACAATGGGGAGCAAGTCAGTAAGCAACATCACTCTGTGGTTTCTGCTTCAGCGTCTGGCTCCAGGCTCCTCCCCGGCTTCCCCGGTGATAGACATAGACGCTGTAAGATGAAATAAACCCTTTCCTCCCCAAACTGCTTTCTGGTCACAGCGTTTTATTACAGCAATGGAAACCCAAAGACTCAGGCCCTCCCAGGGATCAGTGCATTGGTTACCAGATTTCCGTACTAAATACTGTGCCAAGGGCTAGACACTTAAGAGAATTTTCTCTCTCACGGTTCCAGAAGCTATGAAACCAATATGAAGGTGTCGAAGACCTTGTTCCTCATGAGTCCTCTCCTTCCCGCGCGGCTTGTACACAGTTGTCCTCTCCTTGTGTCCTCCTATGGATTTTCTTCTGTGTCTCGCAATTTCTGGTCTCTCTCTGTGTCCAAATGTCCTCTCTTTATAAGGGCATAAACCAAATTGGATTAGAGCTCACTACAGTATCCCCATCCTGATTTGATCAATTCTTTAAAGGTCCTGTCTCCAAATACATTCACTTACCAAGGTTCTAGGGGCTAGGATTTCAGCTTAAGTATTTGGTAGGTACATAGATCAGTCCATCATACTTAGAAATTATGATTCTAGAATCTAAGGAAGGTGGGTTTTGTTAAGAGCTCAGAGACAGCACTGAGGTCAGCACCAATGGGGAGGACACATTCTCCTTTGAGTCTGTTCCTCACAGGCTGTTGAGAAAATGACAGGCACTTGCTTAGAGGAAGCATCCAGCAGAGCTGAGAGCATAGTAGGCACTCAGAGAGTTGCAACCTGCCACCACCAGTTCTGTCCCCAAATCCCTGTAGCACCTCCCTCCCTGATACCTCACACTCCAGGGAGCTCACCTGGCCATTTCTGGTTAGTATCCATCCTCTGTCCTGTGAAAATCCTAGCCATCTTTCCAGGTTTGTTCTCTTCCTTGCCTGGGCAGCCAGGAGTCAGTCCTAGCTGGATTCTCTCTCTGGGCTTCATTAGCATTCTGATCAGTTCCACACCATCCCCCAAGTATCCAGGAGGAATTAAAACCCACATTGTGAGTCTGACTTTCCCTGTATACCTGCTGACCCTCCCAGTTCTGTAGGGGGTGTTTCTGATCCAAGCCCATTATGCTTATTACCTTCTCTTAGGGCGTCTATCGAAGACTCCCGCACGACGGACATGCTGGTCAATGGGAAATGACTCATGAGTCCCTTAACCTCTGCCTGTCCCCAGATCCCCCGTGAATACCTGAGCACTTGCTGGTTTCCCTCCACACATGTAAGGCCTCTCCAACCAAACTAAGCCCATGTCATCCATCGACCACAATGGGATCCACATCTCAACAACAACAAAGCTAGCACAAGTCTCTTTCCCCTTCTTTGATGTTCCACAGACAGAAGTTGCGTTTTTGACTATTAAAACTGTGCCAGCCTTGGGCGAATGAAAATTCTTCCTTCTAAAGTTGGGAACTGGCTGGCGGTGGTGGCGCACGCCTTTAATCCCAGCACTCGGGAGGCAGAGGCAGGCGGATCTCTGTGAGTTCGAGGCCAGCCTGGTCTACAAGAGCTAGTTCCAGGACAGGAACCAAAAAGCTACAAAGAAACCCTGTCTCGAAAAATCCAAAAAAATAAAAATAAAAAAATAAAAAAATAAAGTTGGGAACCTTCACCATTTCGCTGAAAGGAATCAGTTTATGGCTGCGGGGTCTGTGCAGACTATAGCACTACACTGCTGCTGCAGAGATATTATTACGTAAGGTAGGGACAACTTGACATTAGCATTCGCTACCAAGTACATGCCCAGGGAGTGGTCCCTCCTACAGTGCAGACTGTCGACCGCCTTGGCGAGTTACTCTGTCTAGGGTCTGTAACCCGCCTGGCTGGTCAGTTATTCCAGGGTCACGGAGAGGTACCACCTGAAAGACATGGGCTGGTGAGAAGAAAGAGGCTAGGCAGATTTGTCGAAGCCTCCGTTTATTAGAGTCATGGTTGCAGCTTATATAGCCCCTGGATGAGGAGCTTGGGGGGCTGGGGCACAGGATCTTGCCGCGTGGTCCAAGCCGGTCACGAGGTTGTTGGCCAGGAGGTCACAATCGGTCAGGTCATGATTCCTCTGCCAGGAGTTCACAAGTTGACACACCTAGTTCTCTAGATAGTTAGAGTGTGAGGCGGGTTCTGCTAACAGATAGCTCTCTATTAACAGACAATTTGGGTGTGGGATAGGCTTTGTCAATAAAACAATTCTCAATACAATTGGGAAGTAGAGCCCTCTGCAAACTTCTCAAGGCAATGATCCTTATAATAATTTTGGGGGGGGGACATGGCTCCTGACAGCAGACAGCCTGGGCCTTGATGGAACAGGCCGAGGTGATGTGAGATTTCACCATGCTACTCAGAACTGTATGCAATTTAAAGTTTATAAACTGAACATTTCTGAAATTTTCCATTTGATTTGTTCAGACCACAGCAGACTGCGGGTAACTGAAGCCAGAGAAAATATAATAATGATGAGGAGGGGCTGGTGTGTGTGGTGGGTGTCCACGGATTGGATAGCGCTCTCGCTCTCTGTCTCTGTGTGTGTGTGAGTGTGTGTGCGTGTGTATGTGGTCAGTGTCCACGGATTGAACAGCTCTCTCTCTGTCTCTCTCTCTCTCTCTGTCTCTCTCTGTGTGTGTGGTCGGTGTCCACGGATTGGATAGCTCTCTCTCTCTCTTTGTCTCTCTCTCTCTCTGTCTCTCTCTCTCTCTGTGTGTGTGAGTGTGTGTGTGTGTGTATGTGGTCAGTGTCCACGGATTGGATAGCTCTCTCTCTCTCTCTCTCTCTCTCTCTCTCTCTGTGTGTGTGTGTACACGTGGTCAGTGTCCACTGATTGGATAGCACTCTCTCTCTCCCTCCCTCCCTCTCTCTCTCTTTCTCTCTGTACATGCAATTTTAGTATAAATAAACCTTAAGACAGAAAAGCCAAATTCGGGTTGCTAATTCTTGAGGGAAAAGGATGTATTACTTTAGGGGGTTCAGTAGTAAACTGCGCAGATGCCATCTGACTATTTGTCAAATATTGAGAAAATCTTCATGGTCTGATATCTGCTGATCCTGGAGAGCCTATTATCATACACGGTAATGTAAGAGAGAGTCTCCTAACTTGAGAAGAAAAAGACTTAAAATATTTGTCTTAGAAGAGATTTAGTTAGGATTTCAGAGTATAACTCAACAAACTCTTTTAATTAATATTTTATCTGGCAGGAAATATTTATGAGACATTACCGGCCTCATAAATGCAAATGCAGTTTCTATAAATAGGAGAAAAATTATATCCTCTAAGTGTCATACGCTAAAGAGAAAAACTTTAACTGTGAACTCAGCTCCTGCTCATGAAAGAAGGGAAGAGACGCAAACAAAGAGGACCGAGGAGGTGGGCCTGCACTCTGATTAATGGTGAGAATACACATCAGCTCTGCTACTTTCTTGTACTTCTCACTAATTCCAGACGATGAAAGACACACTTAGCACCTTCCAAGCTCTCTGAGTACAGTGTCACCTGTCCTTAAATGCCATTTGTGCTCCCCCACAGAATGGGCTGGAAAAGCCCAGAACACCCTAAATCTGTGAACACTAGTCAGAACTAGAATCCCATCCACTTCTCAATTTCAGGCCCAGGCTAAGCACATACACACACACACACACACACATACACACACACACACGAGAGAGAGAGAGACAGACAGAGACAGAGACAGAGATAGAGACACACAGAGAGAGACAGAGACACACAGAGAGACAGAGAGAGAGATCCAATCAGATTTTTCTGTCTCTGGTTTAAGGTCCCAACATTGAGAGAATATCGTCAAAGCAGTTTTGCCCAGACCACCCTGTTTTGTCACAAATTCTCCCATGTCCCATCAAGAGGGCAGATGGAACACCGTGTCCTCTCCACTAACCTGAAGGCCACTGCTGCTGCAGAATGGAACATGGAGCTGAGACTCAGCAAAAGCTTCAAGTGGGTATTAATTAGCTGGACCTCAGAGAACAAGGCTTCTCATGACAATCAAAGAGTTAAATACTACCTGCCGAGTGTTCAACCAGCACGTAATGGTCGGCCTGGCTAGCTTTTTGTCGACTTGACACAAGCTAGAGTCATCTGAAAGGAGGGAACCTCAATTAAGAAAATTCCTCCATAAGATCCTAAGGTATTTTCTTAATTAATGATTGATGGGGGCGGGCCCATCCCACTGTGGGTAGTGCCACCCCTGGGCTGGTGGTCCTGGGATCTATAAGGCAGACTAAGCAAGCCATGATGAGCCAGCCAGTAAAGCATCCTCCTCTATGGCTTCCTCAGCTCCTGCCTCCAGTTCCTGCCCTGTTTGCGGTCTTGTCCTGACTTCCCCAGTGATGGACTACAATGTGGAAGCGTAAGTCAAATAAACCCTGTCCTCCTCAACTGGCCCTTGGTCACAGTGCTGCACCACAGCAATAGTAAACCTAACCAGGACAATGAGATGAACACAAAGACAGTCAAAGTCCCTTAAGGGACAGACAGACAGGTTTCCTGGCTAACAGAGTAAGCCAAGGTGAGTAAACAGTGGCAGGCGCTGGCCTGGTGGCACTTAGCGCTGTTCCTGGGTGGGCCCTTCAGGCCCAGTGACAGGCATGTTTCTCCTTGTTGTGGAATAAACCAGCTTCCTTGTCGTGGCCATCATTCATATGATAAATAAATATTCTCCCATAATAAATATAAACAACAGGAGCTAGGGCCTAGGGATACACAAACACAGGCAGGCTGTGTTTGCCTTTGGGGCCAAAGAATGCTTACTGTAAGCCTGATATCGTGGTGTTTAACCCTAAAGGCCGGGTAACAGAGATGGGTAGGAGCTGACACCACTGAGTTCTATAGGCTCCCCTGAAGGCAGCCGCAGATAGTCACCTGCTGGCTCTCCGAGACAGCAGCCCTCCCTGTGCAGAGTGACATTTTTGCCTTTCCTACAATTCACAGGGATTGAAGAATAGAGTTCTCTTTGCTCAAGGCCAGGAGTCCACAGAAGGGAGGTGAGGAGAGTGGGCGTTTCAGCAGCACAGAGAAGGATGGGGCTGTGTAGAGACAAACAATAGATCCTGGAAGGATGCTCAGCCTCCAGAACAGCAGCCAACGGAGTGTACACATGGAGGAAGTCGCAGAGAAAATGAAATAAAACCTTGAGATTCGATCAGACGCAGAGAATGTGGATACAGAACAATGTACAAGAAAAGGACTGGGAGGTGGTGGGTTTGGTTTAATGAAACATGGGGATTCAAGACTGTGCCATCAATACCCTTATCACACGGTTTTCATTAGCATGCTTATTAATACAACAATGTGCACAGGACTTCATTTCTGAAATGACACTACACTTTCCATATTTTATATAAAGAGCCTTTGGGAAGAGACAAAGAGAGAAGTGGGGCAGTGGGAGGCAAGGCACCCACCTTAACAGGAGGTGGTTCAGGTTTCATTTGTCCTTCTATGCAAGGCCACTTCCCTGCCATTCCCACCTACCTATAGGCTGCTTAGGAGAAGGCTCCTAAGCAGAATACCCTAACAGACCCATTTCCTTCTCTCTTCTCTAGACTTTTTACCTCCAGTCAGAGGTTCAGACCTTCGAAATCTGGTCCAGCTACAAGAGCCAAACTCGTAAGCGTTGGGATACAGCTTGAGGTGCCACCAGGACAGTGACTCCTGACTTCCCTAGGAATGTTCCCACCTGTTGCATTGGGTCTCTGGAAAGGCATTTCTGTCAACACCCCCCTTCAAAGCGCCCCCAGAGTGACTGCACAGTCCCTGCAAGGCTCTGAGCCTGCATTTTCTGCCCCAAGTGTTTCTCCTGTCTGCGCCTCTACCCTTGACACACAGGCACGCAGGCGCTCACACACTCTTGGGGGCGCTTACACACATCCATGGGCTCACACACGAGCGATCACACATACACACATATACACGCGAGTCTTCCCACATGTACACGGGCTGCTCTCACAAACTCATATTAGCCCGTTTAGGTCTCTGGCTAGAAGCACAGGAGCATCACTAGGGAGGTCCAGGAGGGAGGTGGCGAACCAGGAGAGAAGGGGGGGCATTGGGCAAGACAGTAGGGCGGAGCTGCTAGCTCTCTCCGATAGGCCTCCAGCACCCGACTCCTTGCCAAGTGGCTGCGACCCCGATACCAACAGCCCCCACCCATCTCCACTATCTGCCCCTTTGTGCACGCATTTTCCCACATTGCTGTCTTTCCTTGTTGTTCTTCTTTGCCTGTGGCCCTTTAAATCATATTCTTTTCCAGAGATTCAATTGTAGGGGGGACAGAGGGAGGAGAACCCAGGGGGACAGGAGGGGATGAGGCGGGAGAAGAGAGAAGGGCGGGGAGGAGAAGGACAGCGGAGAGCCTCCTGCTGCTCTCTCTAGCTAGAAGGGCGAGGCAGACCCGTGAAGGGGCGGGAGGTTTAGGCGCCTCTGCCCGCAGGACTTGCGACTCCTGAGTAGCACAGGGCAGCTGCCAGGAGGTCGGCAATGCCTGAGGCTAGGGAATCCCCGGGAGAGCCCTGAGCGCCACCTGCACCGCCTTGGAAGGACGACCAGAAGTTAGACCCAGGGGCTCAGAGAAGCTTCCTTCTCTACAAGTAAGTTGTCTCCTTTTTCCCTTGAGTCCCTCCCCAGCCCAGCGACTCCCCAAGCCGGACCGGACCGGGGGTCCTTCGGTTCTGAAAGCGGCGTACACCGCCCCGCACCCCTGAGCCTGCCAGGTTGCGATGGGATGGGAACAAGATCCTGAGGTCTAAAGTTCAGCAAACCCAAGCTTGGCTTTAGCAGCCGGCCTCCGGGAGTGAGGAGTCCAGCCTCCCGAGGACTGTAAACGCCCCTGCTCTCGGCGCCAGAACCGGATACCTGGGCGCCCGAAACAGCCTTCCATCTTTGGCTTGCCAGACCAGGCTGTGGGAGGAGATAAAGAGACCTTGCTCCCACTAACAGCTCTACCTTCAAGCGGGTGCCGAGATAGCCAGGTGGGACGAACCCCTGAACCTTAGACTCTCGACTTCAGCTGATTTCTAGTAAAATTGGGAAGCCTCTCTTGTGGTGCCAGACGCCCCCCCCTTCTCCACCCCGCCCCCGTGCGCTGGACGCTACTAACATGCTTTCATTCTTTTAAAAACATCTTTGCCATCTTCAAAAAGAAAGGGAAAAGAAAAGAAAAAAAGAGAAAAGGTTAAAGATAGAAGCTGAGGAGGGCGAGTATACTGTCATAGTATTTTTGTTTGTGTCTTTCCTTGACAGTGTTTCTTCCTGGAGATCCGCAGACCCTGATTCTGTCAGGGTTTTTCTCAAATGCAAGGACAGGCCACTGGGAGGGGGGCTTTTCTATCCTGGGGTTGTGGAACCGGCTTTGGTCAGTGCTGGCTCCTCAAAATTCCTCGGGATACGCCCAAGGGGAAGTAGGAGGTTCTAGCCTGCCCAGTATCCATACTAAAAACTGAGGACCTTTTCAAATACATGATGACCCGTGGGAATATGTATGTTTACCAAAAACTCTAAGATTCTTCTAGGTTAAGCAGGAGTTACCAATCCTATCCTACAGGTTAGAAACGGCAGCCGAGGGAGGATGAGTAACTTGCTTTTAACACACAGCTTATGACAGGAGATTCTCATCTATATCTGACTCCAAATTGTACATACCTATTCGTTAACATAAGCAAGCTGCCTAGTTCACAGAGCACTTTCCCACGTGGGAAAGTCGGGAAAAGCTGCTGGTATTTATGGAACTGGGATGCTAACCTGGACACAAGTCCTGCACGATGGAGTTGGGTTGTCCTGTTTCTAGAAGGAACAAAAGCAAAAGGAACTCTGGGCCCTAAAGGGCACTTCTAATCCTCTCAGCCAATGCCTTTGCTTAGGTATGGTCTCCCCCATCACTGTTTGTTTTGAGAGACCAAGTATCACTCTGTAGCTGCTGCTGGCCTTGAATTCATAGAGATCAGCCAACCTCTGCCTCTGGAGGGCTGGGATTAGAGGCAGGAGCTGCACATGTGCCTGGTTTAGGTGAATGCCATCTTAAATCCCATCCCAAGGTTTCCTAGGCTCTGGCAGGTGAGCAGAACAGAGTGATGTGGGGATTTAGAAGCGGATTGAACTGGGTTCTAACATGAAAGGGTTGGTTAGACCCCTTGGGATCAGAGACTATTAAACATGTACTAGTCTTACAAGGGAAGGCTCTGCTTCTAGGCTCTGCGAGTTGTATGGTCCAGGTATGCTTGGGAGCACGACTGAATCAGACCACCATTGAAAGAGGAAGCATCACAGAAATAACTTCATCCTCCAACAATACCCAGCCACCTTCCCCGGACTAACTACCTAGCTTTCCAACAGAAAAGAGCTCAGTACCCTGGCATCACCTCTCCAAGACAGCTACCAACAGCTGGCCACTCAGAAGCAGCATTTCTTGCTTAAGACCGTGTCTGTTTTAAGCACAAATGAGTGCGTTCTATGCTCCATCTAGCAAGCAGGTCAGCTGTGGGAGGAGAGAAGACAAGGGGAGGGCAGGAGATGGATGGGACTGGTCATCCCCTCTGTCCAGAGCTGTCCCGAAGCTGAAATACCTACTCTGTATAAAGTCAGTTCTCAGCAAGATTCCCCAGTATAGATTTCCCTGAGGCTGCCTTCCACAGGCTGAGCATGCAGAACACCTCTTGTTGTGGGTCCCATGGCCTGGCTTCCTCTGGTACATGATGCATGAATTGCAAGGTCCCTCTGGGGTCCTCTGCAACTGTGTGACTGGATTTCTGGTCCATCAATTGAGGAGCCTTCTAAGGCTGTTAATGGTCATTAGTGATGAAGGTTACCGCACAGCAGGGTGCCCAGTCTTGAGTTCCCACTCATGTTTAAGGTGCTGGGATTCTGCATGCCTTCTGGGGCCAAGCCCCTGAAATAAATGCTGGAAGTTCATATACCTGAAAACTCCACCCACTTCTGAATGTTATTTAGAATCAGTTCAGCATCCAGTTGATCACCTAGCATGCCCCCAGGAATTAATAATTTTTGGAGTCTTTTGATTTTTTTAATTGTTTTTATTTATAGATAGAAAGATAGATAGATAGATAGATAGATAGATAGATAGATAGATAGATAGATATTCCCCTACCCTCCCTCCCTCCTCCCTCTATTTCTACCCTCTCCCATGAGCCCCACACTCCCAGTTTACTCAGGAGATTTTGTCTTATTCTACTTCCCGGGTAGACTCTCTTAGGGTCTTCCTTGTTGTCTAGGTTCTCTGGGATTGTGGACTGTAGGCTGTTTTTTCTTTGCTTTATGTCTAAAAGTCACTTATGAGTGAGTATATATTATATTTGTCTTTCTGGATCTGGGTTACCTCACTCAATATGATGTTTTCTAGATCCATTCATTTGCCTGCAAATTTCAAGGTGTCATTTTTTTCCTCTGTGTAGTATGCCATTGTGTAAATGTACCACATCTTCTTTATCCATTCTTCAGTCAAGGGGCATTTAGGCTGTTTCCAGGAGCCTTTTGGATATACTCATTTAGGCAGGGTTGTTTTCCATTAAGAACATTAGCTAAAACTTGCCTGTATTTTTCAAGCCTATACTGACCAGATTTTTAGGCATGGAGTGGAGGACAATGGAGAGAACTTGAGTGGGGGCAGGAATCCACCGGCAGCTCAGTGTACCCATTTTCAGACTAAGCTTCTCACCGTGTGAACTGGCCACTGAGAGGCAGTGTTTCTGAAGGGACCCATCGTCAATCATCTGCTAAGATACTTGTCAGCCTTGGGAACATTTTCTTCCTTCCTTCCTTCCTTCCTTCCTTCCTTCCTTCCTTCCTTCCTTCCTTCCTTTTCTTCCTTTCTAGAGACAGGAGAATGAGAGTTTAGATACAAGTAATTACAGGGAGAAATTTGAATAAAATTACTTACATAAAAAATTTCCCCCAAAAGCAGCTTAGGAAGTGGCTTTCTTTGAAATTATTTTAAAAGTGAGGAGAGGAAGCCCAGCGGAAGGGACTGGGTGGCTGTCCTGGGTGTCCAGTTCCTCCTACCTGGACTTTCTGATAAGGGAGCTATTCTTGTCAACAGAGCCCATGGCGACAGCAACCTTTGCCAAGAGTTGTGTTAATGCTAAATGTCAAAAACAAACCTTTATCACACGATCCTGGAGATCCTGGCTGGAGCTTAAATGTTAAGTTCTGCTGTCATTAGGGACCTGAGCAGGCTGGGTGCAAAGGTCAGGGTTAATCTGACCAGTTAGCAGGTAGCAACAGCACTTCCTGGTCACCAAGGACAAACCCCCAGGCTGGCCAGTGTCTGAGATGAAGGGGAAGAAGTTGGGTGGGGTTTGGCATCATCATGGCCCTGATGTGGCTGCTGGAGCTGGGAAAGCTGCCTCTCAGCTTCTCTCCCACTCCAGCCTTCCGATCTTGCAAAAGAGGTCTTGGATTCAGGTCTGGCTGTATGAGCAAATGAATATGCGGATAGAAGGTTGTGTTATTGGCTTTGATGAGTACATGCGCCTTGTATTAGATGATGCAGAAGAGATTCACTCTAAAGCAAAGTCAACAAAACTACTGGGTCGGATCATGCTAAAAGGAGAAGCTGTTACTCTGCTCCAGAGTGTTTCCAGCTAGAGGCTGCCAAGCACTGGAGAAGTCGAAGAGGAAGTACAGTGCTCTTAAAGGGGTCATCTGTTGGGAGCACAGTCCCAAAACATTTATTCATTATTGTCTTAGTGGCCCTTGTGTCATTATCAGGTGACAATGAATGCAGTGAGATTGTTTTTTATATTTATTTATTGATTGATTGATTGATTGATTGATTGATTTTTCGAGACAGGGTTTCTCCGTAGCTTTTTGGTTCCTGTCCTGGAACTAGCTCTTGTAGACCAGGCTGGCCTCGAATTCACAGAGATCCGCCTGTCTCTGCCTCCCGAGTGCTGGGATTAAAGGTGTGTGCCACCACTGCCCAGCGAGATTGTTTTTTATTGCATTAAAAAAAAGTCAGGAGATGGATAGACAGCTCCGAGATTAGAACTCATTGCTCTTTGGGTAGATCAGACTTTGGTTCTTAGCACCCGTATCTGGGAGTTCACAACTCACTTGCAGGCGCACACATCAATGAGTAACAAAATAACTCTCTCTCTTTTTTTTAATTTAAGCTTTTCCATGGTGGCTATCATTTTACATTCCTACCAACAGCAATGAGTGGCCCAGCTTCTCTGCACCCTTGCCGACATTTGCTGTCACCCCTGTGCTCTAGCCTTTCGGACAGGTGTGTGCAGTAGCTTGCTGTAATTTGCTTGCATTGTTCCCATGGATAAGGAGCTAGCACCTTCCATTGTGTTTGTTTCCTCTCTGTTCATTTCATGCAACGTCTCCAGCCTGTTTTCTAATTGGATTGCTCTTGGTCTCTCAGTTCGGTTTGGGGAGTTCTTTATACAGTGTGGGCATGAGTCCTTTGTCAGACATGCACCCTGCAAGTATTTCTCCCACTCTCTAATCTGTCCTGTCATCTCCTCAGAAAGCCTTTTTCCAAAGCAGATGTGTTCATGATGAACGTTGTCATTTTTGTTTTATGGATTATGCTTTCGATGTCAAGTATAAGAACTCTGCCCAGCTACCCTAGATCCGGAAGCGTTTTCCACAAGCTCTCTCCTCCACTTACAGCTAAGATCCATTTTGAGAATTTTTTTTTTTTATAAAGTCAAAGACTTCAGTCCCGCCCCCCCCCCCGACACTCCGATGTCAGATCACCCCTTCCTCATTTGTTGAAAAGGTGAACTTTTCTCCATTGAGTTTCTTTTGCACTTTTGTTGAAAACAAATTTAGCCAAGAACATTGACTACCGTTGTGAAGATCTCTTCTGGCTTTCTGTTCCTTTGGGCTATGTGCATCTCCTTCTACCACCACATTCCTGTTTACCCCAGCTGTGTAGTGATTCTTGAAATGGGGGGAGGATTGAGCCTTTCCACTTTATCCTTGTTTTCTTTTCCAGAGTTATTTTACCTATGCTGAACTGTTTATCTCTCTAACGGATCTTAGTAAAATCTTCCTTGTATGCGAAAGAAACCCCTTGGGATGAACTTCCTGTCACCTTGCAGAAAGTCCCCATCATTATCACAGTTCGTCTTTGAATCCGCAGCCCCCGTGTGCTTCTCTGTTCAGTTAGCTCTCCTCTCTCCTTCCATTGCTTCCACACTTTGCAGTCACCAGCAGTCCTTGTTGCCTCTACCAGAAGCTAATTGTAGGACCCTGGGAATCACGGGATTTCTCGGTTTGCTTCCTGGAGAATGGGCCAGACAACGCCCATCTTGAAATGGCATAGAAAAGACTGAAGGTGATGGCAAGAACCTCACAGGCGTACAGGAAGTACAATGACACACGATCCCTGGACAGATTCCTTGGTCGTTCTCCTTGCTTCCTTTTCAGAAGAACCTCTGCTTCTCAACTCTTTGTTGTTGTTGTTGTTGTTGTTGTTTTGACCTTTTGGTTTTTTGAGACAGGGTTTCTCTGTGCAATGCTGGCTGCCCCGGCACTGGCTCTGTAGACTAGACTGGCTTCAAACTCACACCGATCCACCTGTCTCAGCCTCCCGAGTGCTGTGGTTAAAGGCCTGTGCCACCACTGCCTGGCTGCTTCTCAACTCCTGTCTCCTGTCCGCTGTCCTTCTATTTTCCCCGTTCTTACCAACTTTCCTCCTTTTCATTCATCCTCCCAAGACATTTACATCTTCCCTGTGCCGTGGGACCTGAAGCCATTCTCTCTCCCTTGTTTTCTGAAGATGTTGAGGGAGACTCTAAGGCTGACCAGCCTAGGTTTAAACTTAGATCATTAACTTGGTGCGTTGATGAAGTTTGCACACACACACACACACACATACTGTGCTTGTGTTATCAACCAGACAGGGGGAAAGGACTACCAACCCCATGTCTTTTCTAAAGAGACTAAGAGTACACATTCAGTGTTCAGAATTAGTGTGCCATACCATCCCATACTTAATAGGTTTCAGCTGTAATTCTGGGGACCACACCTATTGTACCCTTGTTCCCTGTTCTTCCCTCACTCCCGGCCCATGTCCCCCCTCACACTGTACCCTTTCCCCTCTACATAAACATTTGCACATTTACCCCATCTGCTGGCTTGCTGTTCTCAGCTCCGCACTTCCACGTGATCCTCTCTAACCGTCCCTGACCCATCGGCACCAGCCCATGAAATCTGTCCCCCAGGCCTTAGAGCAAAAACAAGTATCTTTTCTTTTCATTTTTGATTTAATTATTAATCCTCTTTATTATTTAATGCAGAATTTATACAATGTGGAGTTACAATGAAGACATGTATTAGAATTACCGTGTTTGCTTTCATAGAGATGCCAGGCTTACAAAGAAAAAAGATAGTAGACAGATACAAATGTGTGGAAAATGGAAAAGGAATTAAGTTGATTTTCATGCCTGTTTTTAATTCATGATTTTTCATACATCTTCTACAGAGGACTGGAAGGGTACCTTGCACTATGCAAGTACACCGCAGCCGAGTATCAAAGCGAATGGGGCTGAGGGCAGCCCCCAGCAGCTCTCCAGGGTGAGCCACGAAAACATTCCAGTTGAAGAAGCTAGCAGTCTTCTCTACAGAATAGTTTCTTTTTCCTCCCTGCATGTTCTCCAAAGAAGTAAAGTCCCAAGCAGAATGCTAGCTCTCTCTCTCTCTCTCTCTTTCTCTCTCTCTCTCTCTCTCTCTCTCTCTCTCTCTCTCTCCCTCTCTCTCTCTGCTGGTCCTCTTTCCCTGGAAATTCCACAGCCACCATTTAATCCCCTTCTGCTTTCGTCTTCATCCTCGTCACAGCTCTCAGGATTCCTGTTCCTTTAATGACACAATAGCCAAGGGATTAGTCCAGAGCACTTCTAATTGGGCACTTATTTCTCTCCAGACACCAGAAGCCAATGCAGCAGACTTTATGACTTCCTTACACAGGTGATGGGGTATCCGCCAAGGATGCTGTTTGAGCCAGCAACCAATCACCACCTTGATCTGGGCAGCCTGAGGGTCCAAAGGCCCCGAGCTCACCTTCTGGTCTTCCTTTAGAGCCACTTGATCCCTTTGTTGTACGGCTAGAAGTCAGGGTCACCCGTGAGGCCTGCTGTGAAATCACGCAGTGTCCCCATTAGAGACTCAGTGTTTCTGTTGGTGGCTTCCTAGGAAGGAGGAGCAGTACCTGTGCTTTCTCACGTACCTCGACTTTGCAGCTCTAAAATCGGGCTAATGCTATAGGGGTCTCATGGGTCAATGGGAGAGCTTTGAAAGAACCCAGGAGAACTACAGACACCATTGCTATCCATGATCACGCTGCTGTACGGTAGTTGTCGCTGTGCGATTCTAGTGAAGGGGCCGGGGATATTACACTGGAATTCGGCAAGATCAGATGGCAAGTAGTTTCTTCGGTGTGATGATTCCATGGGCATCCTTATAGGGAAAGAGACTAAGGGTGGAACTCTATTGGGTAAATATGATCCAGGGCACAGGTGTGGTCAAGAGAGTCAGGATTACAATTCATAATCAAGATCATTGGATTCTGATGGGCAAGAAGAAGCTTGCGTAGTGTGGGCCTGGGGCTTGCTTGGCTCTGCTCCTTCTCTACATGTGGCCTTAGGCAAGTCATCTGTCTGCTCTAAACCATAGTTTCTATCTGCACAATGGGTGCATAATATTTAGTACCTAATGTTGTCAAGCTAACACAGGTAAAGCACCCAGTTCAGAGTTGTCAGCACACACACGCACACACACACACACATGCATGCACACACATGCACATACACGCACATGCATGCATGCCCCACATTACTTACAGAGTTTTTCTACAAAGAAATCAGTACAACCTGCTGCAAGATATACACTGAACACATGCTTACAATAAAGCTAGAAGATAAATAAAGCTAGAAGAGTTTGAAGCTGTGGGGAACACAGCACAGATGCCCCTTTCTAAGCATGGTGCTCTGGCCTTCATATCTGAGTCCAAGTGTGGCACAGTGGAGTGACTCTGCCTCAATTTCAGTCCTGTCTTCCTCCCCGGCTTGACTGCAGTAACGCCACTTATGCCGAAGGGCCGCTTCCAGGGCTCTCCTCTGAGGAGCAGAGGCAGCTGGGATGCAGGCCAGGGGTGTCCTGAGCAGAGGAGACTGCACGTCTGTGACAGATCCCCAGGGATGGAGTCTGTACAAGGCTGATGGAGAGGAGCCCTCATCCACCCCTGACTTCTGTCACCGTTCCCTTGGGTTGAGCTTTTCTCAATCCATAGCCCGGCAACCAGAGCACTGTGCACAGATACAGCCCTGCAGTGATGACGTGTCCCTTCTGACACCATCTATTCCTAGAGTCGCATTGCTCCTGGCTCTACACTCTACCAAGTGGCCCTTGCCCTGCTCCTGGAGCATGGCCTATGCTTGTCACTGCCCCTAAAGCCACAAGAGATCTTTACTGTGGTTGTAGGAGAGCCTTTTTCTAGGGTCTTCTGCTTAGGGCAAAGTTAAAAGAAACAAGCATTCCTCAAGCCCTTGTGAGCCTCGCAAGACATAGCAACAGCCTGGGTATAAGCGCTGGCACCTGTATTCAGCCCCACTTACCTGGCACGGCGCCACAGTCCTGCTATGCCACCATGACTGACTGCTGGTGATTGGCCTCCATTGCATCTGAGACAGACGGCAGCAGCGGAGAGGTGACCTGCTCTGCTCACTTGTCCTTACAGCCTCCCTGAAGGGCTTGCATTTGCAATCAGAACTCTTTTCCCATTGAGAGCCTTGCCACCATTAGTGAAATGTATGACCATAGCCCATCGCCCAGTGTGCTGTGCTCTGCAGTCCTCTGGAAGGGATGCTTGCTCATGAGGAAGAGGTGTCCATCTGCATGACAGAGGGGCTGGGAGGATAAGGCTGTAAGGAGCAGCCAGGGCTTATAGGAACAGAGGAGACAGCCCTTGACCCCTCTCTGTGGGGGAGCGTACCCAGTTTGAAGCCCCTGCCTCCTTTTGTCCCGGCAGTGCCAGAGCATTAAAGAGAAGAGAAAATGTGCCAGGATCACCATAACTCAAAGTACAGTCTACCTCACTCAGGGAGGAGGCCCCTCTCCCACGAGGAGCCCAGAAACATAATTTGGCAGATGCTGAACCTGGTTCCCAGACACCTATTTTTTTACCTTGTACAATGTTTCCAAAATTGAATCCACCATCACAACACAGATGATAATGCATTATCTTTCTTTTCTTTTACTATTCAGACAGAATCTCACTGTGTGGCCTAGTCGGCTCTCTCTGAAACTTGCTGTGCAGCCAAGGCTGCTCTCACACTTGTGAGCCTCCTGCTTCAGGCACCCTAGTGCTGGGATCAGCCATGTGCCACCATGTACCATGTGCCACAATGCCCAGCTCCATCTCCAAATCTTTTCGTTTCTAGAAGAAAAGCAGTCGATGCAGAGCCTCAATTCCACACCATACCACCCTGACACCATCCTTCCACAGCACACTTATACAGGGCTGCTATGGTCCCCACCGTGCCTTCCTGTGCTCCCTAAGCTACAGTCGCCACCGTGCCTTCCCATGCTCCCTAAGTTACGGTCCCCACCGTGCCTTCCCGTGCTCCCTAAGCTACGGTCCCCACCGTGCCTTCCCGTGCTCCCTAAGCTACGGTCCCCACCGTGCCTTCCTGTGCTCCCTAAGCTCAGAACGATTTTGTTTACATTTACTGTCTGTTTGTATAATTGCTTTTCCTAGACTAAAGAGAAAGAAGTATTTCAAGTCTTTATAAAACAAATTATCCAATGCAAACTAGGCTAAGAGGCACATACTTACAATCCCAACACTCCAAGGGTGGAGACAGGAGGACCAGAATTTCAAGATCATCCTTGGCTTGAGGCCAGCCTGGCATACTGAGACCCCATTTCAAAAAAAAAAAAAAGGAAAGAAAAAGAAAAGAAAATGAGGTTTGAGAAAACATTACATCCGAGTTAAATAGGAAAAAGCTTGTTATCTGCCTAAGACTGGTAAGCAGCTATGCAGGGTCTGCCTAGAGAGCCCATGGCAGCTGTGACTCACTGCTTCTGTAGGCAGCAGAGGTCAGTGCCCAGCTGTTTGCTACCAGCATGTACACTGCACTAGGCACAGTATTCTGGAGGAGCGAATTTCCCTTGACTCTCCCTCAGATGAAGAGTAATTCAGTGGGGGGGGGAGGTAAGAACGGAACAAGTGGCTGCCATGCAGTCTGCTGTGTAGGGTCCACTGTGTAGGCAGACTCTTCCGCATGGGAAGGAAGACAGCATTAGTGATTCTCCCAGCAGGGGTGATGCTCCCTGGACCGCAGGGGATCTCGATCTCCTGGCAACAATGAAGGACAATGCTCTCATCTGGCTCTGGGGTATCCAGAGAGAAGCAGGAGGCCCAGGGAAAAGACAGCCCCAGAGAGCAGAGAAGCAACCATGCCGCTAGCAGCCTAGGAACATGGCAGTCAATATTAATTGGCTTCCTGGCACAGATCAGGTGTCTGTCAGTCTGGCTGCAAGCTGGGTCCGCTTTCTCGAAGCCATGGAAGCATGGAACAGCTTGGCCAGACTCTGAGAGCTGATGGGGAGCAGCCTGCACGCAGAGCATGTGAAGTCAAGAGGAACCTGGCCCTGTCACTCAAGCGCTGCAGCCTTAAGCAGGTTACTTAACGGCTGTGCTTTTATGATTTGCAACATCAAGCTATTAAAAGGGACGAGAGAGACATGCATGAGAGGATGCATTACACAGACGCCCAGAGCGGAGACTGGCTTAGCATTGGATAACCGAGCCATTATTCCTGCTTGGCCCCTCTCCTCGTGACAAGGCTTTGCTATCACGATAGGCACTGTGTGCTATAGCTCTGCTGACCCTCCCTCACCTGCTCAGTCGCACCCAGTTAAGAACGGCGCCTTGGATTTCATATCATTCTCTACGGAGCTGAGCTGGTAGTCATTATGTTCCCTGTCATCCCTTGAGCTGGTTGAAGTCTGGGAACAGACGTGTGCTCTTCGCTCTCTTGTCTTCCAGAGTCTCCTGGAACCTGAGCTGGTTGCCCTGTGCACTCGGGGTGGGGGCAGCCCTGCCACTCAGGAAGGTACTGAGGGCCATGAGTGATGATGTCACTGGGACACCTTGGGGAAAATGTAGATTCAAGGAGCCCCAGACTCAGTGAGTCAGAACCTGCATTTCAACAGTTGCTCCGTGAATGGAAGGCATGTCAAAGTGGCTAGGGTGAGCTCCTCTGGTCCTCTACCCCCAGGGCCCCCCGCAAAATCACAAGTGTTCAGTGGGAATTCATTAACCAACTAATTGGCTGACTGGCTGGTTAAAGCCTTGCTTCTCATTCCCTTGAGCTTTCACGCTTAGTACCTTCTGTGCTGTGACCCAGACTGACCTAAGCTTACCAGCGAGGAATTCAAGATTGGATCCCACCTGAGTTGCTAGACCAAATAGCAGCAATATGATGGGGTTTCTCAGGAACTCCCTGATGGGTTTTTTAAAGATTTATTTCTGCTGGTCTCTGTGCCATTAGGCCTCAGAGTGCTCTAAAAAGGATTTTGCTTTAAGAATGATAATTTTGAAATGGAAAAATCAAGATTTTTTTTGCCCCAGAAAAAAAGGCCAACTTTTCAATGTTGTTTGCACGCAGGCTTTTGGGGGATGGAGGGGACATTCACTGGCCCCTCTGTGAGAAAAAAAGGACCCTCAAGATGAGGAGATTGGGCCTAGCCCATTATTGAATTATACCAACCCACACCCACCTAGAGCTCCAAGCCCAGTTGTTCTCATTCTTCTGGTGACAGCACCTCTCTGTCTCCTCTTCCCCAACCACCCCCTGGTATATGGCAACCTAGCCATAATGCCTCTGTGCAGCTGAGGAAGTCCGTATGTATCTGGGGCTTTCCCCGGACAGCTGGATGGATGGCCATCAACCAGTGGACTAGAGTGTAACATGAACAGGGGCCTGCTTGTTTGTTGTTTCTGTCCTGCCTGGTTCCCACAACTGTTTGGCCGCAAAGAAAATCACACATAAGTCTCCATAAATTATAAGCTGATTGGCCCATTAGCTTTAGTCTCTCACTGGCTAACTCTCACATCTTGATTAACCGATTTTTCTGATCTATGTTAGCCTTGTGGCTCAGTACCTTTTTTCAGTGGGGCGGATCACATCCTGCTGCTTCGGTGGTCTAGGCAGGAGTGGGAAGAATCAACTTCCTCCTTCCCAGAATTCTCCTGTTCTCATTACCTCATTTCTATTTCCTGTCTGGTTTTCCCGCCTATACTTCCTGCCTGGCTAATCAGTGTTTATTTGAAACATGATTGACAGAATACAGACAATTCTCCCGCACTAGAGGGCAGAAGAGTGGAGAGAACTGAGTGTTTTGTCCCAGCAGTGATGCTGTCCTATACTGCCCACAGGGCGGGTGACCAACCCTCCCGCGTCACTCAAATTCTGCAAGTCCAGGCTGAAAGCCTCCGGTTCTTGGGGCTTCTGGGTTCTCACTGCATCCTGAAACCTCAGGTCTTAGGCCCCCCAAATGGCTTTCTTGGGGATCCCATTCTACACCGCTCTGAGCTGCCCTCGCCGCAAGGTTTTTCAGGTCACACACACTGTGCATGGTGGTCGCTTCCCCCCAAGGCAGCATCCCTGGAGCAGTAAGCAAGCTGGCCAGCCTCAAAGAACTACTCACAGACCCTGCCCCAGCTCTGGCTGGGGTAGACTGGCAAAAAAGAAATGTTCTTAAAAAGTCCTCCAGAGCCGGGCGGTGGTGGTGGCACACGCCTTTAATCCCAGCACTCGGGAGGCAGAGGTAGGCGGATCTCTGTGAGTTCGAGACCAGCCTGGTCTACAAGAGCTAATTCCAGGACAGGCTCCAAAACCACAGAGAAACCCTGTCTCAAAAAAACCAAAAAAAAAAAAAAAAAAAAAAGTCCTCCATACTTCAGACGTGGCTTCTTGGGGAGATGAGAGGCGAGGTCCCTAATTATGGTATGGGAAGAGGAGGAATCCAAATCTACATTGTACTTGTGAAAGATTTAGAAGCTCCTGTTTTCCTTTTTTATAAAACAAAGACAAAAATCTCCTTCGAAATGGAGGAGATGGAGCCATAGGCTCAGGAGGGTCTCCACCCATGAGCTCACCCTCCTTGACTAGTGGAGCACTGTGAACTGAGGCGATCTGGTGGCTGACGGATCCTCCACTGAGCATCGAATCTGTATTGTTTCCATTTCTGCCACAAGAGCTGGCCACAGACCTAACTTAGCTCTCAAAACAGCATCCACTTCACGACCCTGCTCAGTTCTCATGCGGAACCTGAGCTTCTCTTCCCTGCTCCTGGGGATGTGAGAAATCCAGTCTTTGCCTTTGTAGACTGTGGCTGCCTTGACAGCCACCACCAGCTATGCTCTGTCCCCAGAGACAGACACTTGCTGCATAGACCTTCTATCTTTAAAGGAAAGAAGAAACCTACCAACTCCTGCTTCAGGAAAATCCCTCAGAGGGTGGTTACCATTAGACCAGGCTGACATCACCTTCGAACTGTACCAACCATGGGAACAAAGAATCCAAGTCCTGGGATTTCATGGAGTGTGGGAAGGGATGGGGATCGTGGGGGCATCTTAGAATCCTGCCTGGTTAAATGTGCCTTCTCTATGCAGGATATAGACACCGTTTCTTCTGCCTTTAACACTCCCTGCTAATCAGTGCACACTTTAGAGGACCAAAGCAGCCCAGGCACCACCCTTTGGGGCTCTCTCAGCTTCTAACACTTCAGTGTAACTGTTCTGAGGAAGTTGGGGTTCCTTTTGTGGGTCTCACTCTTGTTAATAAACAAGTTTAAAAACACACTCAGAAGGAACCTGTAGGGTCATTTTATTAGCATTTCAAAGAAAACCTATAGACCAGGCAAACTGAAAACAGGGATGGATAAGAGGAAGTGAGATAGCTTTGTCATTTAAATTAGAGTTCAAGAAGGCAGGCAGGTTCAGCATCAGTGACCAAAACCCGTTCTGTGGTGGAAGTGAGAGGAGATTTAGGTGCCCGCCCGAGGTGTCAAGGGTGTGCATTTAGGATTTTGGCTGGTATCCAAATAAATGATAGAGAAAAAAGGGAAAGGAAAGTTCACTGTTACTATTTAGTTAGAACTTAGGAAAGTGAGCAGGCTTAGCAGCAATGTACAGCAAAAGCTTTTTTAAAAAGTGTTCTATTTTATTTATTATTTTATTTTAGGTGTATGGGTCTTTTGCCTGCATGTATGTCTGTGTACCATGCTCAGGCAAGGTCCACTGAGGTCAGAAGAATGCATTGAATCCCATGGAACTGGAGTTACAGACAGTTGTGGGCCATCGTGTGGGTGCTGGGAATTGAACCTGGGTCCTCTGGAAGAGCAGCTAGTGCTCTTAACTGCTCAACCACCTCTCCAGGCTCAAGCCAAAACTCCATAAGCAGCTCATAGGTGTGTAAGGACATTCTTCCAATTAGGAAAATAAGTTTTCCTGTGAGCTAGTTTCCTGGCCAGTGACTGACAGGCCTGGCTGGACTAACTCTTTTGTTGCTCTTGTCAATCACAATTTGTTCATGTACCGGATTCTGATCATATTCTTTCCCCTCCCCCAGCTCCTCCCAGATCGCACCCACATCTTTATCCATCCAACTTCATGTTCTTTCCTCTGTGATTTTTCCCTCCCAGCAAGCATCAGTTGTAAATAGTTTCTTGATTAGGGATGGGACTTCGTGTCCACTTGCCCTCTCACGGCTGGGATGTTTGTCTGGTTTGGACCCGTGTATGTGCCTGTGGACGCTGTCACATCTGGGAGTTCATACGTGTGTTAGTTCTGTTGTGTCTGGAAAGTGCTGTTCCTTGGAGTCACCCCCCCACCACCTCTAGCTTCTTGAATCTTTCTCCTTCTCTTCCACACAGCTCTCTAAGCCTTCGGGTTCAGGATGTTGATAAATACACCCCATTAGGACTGTGTGCTACAAAGTCTTTCACTCTCTGCACGCTATCCAGTTGTGGCTCCCTGTCTTAATTCCAGTCTACTACAAGAAAAAGCTTCTCTAGCCGGGCAATGGTGGCGCACGCCTTTAATCCCAGCACTCGGGAGGCAGAGGCAGGCGGATCTCTGTGAGTTCGAGACCAGCCTGGTCTACAAGAGCTAGTTCCAGGACAGGCTCCAAAGCCACAGAGAAACTCTGTCTCGAAAAACCAAAAAAAAAAAAAAAAAAAAAAAAAAAAAAAAGAAAAAAAAAAGCTTCTCTAATGAGGGCTGAGTGATGCACTGATTGATGAGCGCAGCATCATGTCGTTAGGAGTCATTTTACCGCTATGTTCCTTTAGCGGGAATAATAGCAGGTTTTACACCCAGGCCCAACATCTAGCCAGTGTCAGGTTCTTGGCCTCTTTAGCAGTGTCAGTCATGGCTCTCTCTCACACCGTGGGCATTAAATCCATTTTTTTACTCATTAAATCCAATTTTTAAAAAGTTGTCGGTTACTTCCATAACATTTGTGCCACTATTGCACAGATCTCTGTTGTTGGTTGCAGGGTTTGTAACTGAGTGATATTAACGATACTTTTCTTCTCCGGTAGCATGCAAAGTACCTTCCAGCAGCATGAATGCTAGTCAATAGGAGTGAAGCTTCTAGTTGGGTACCAAATCCATTTCTTCATGTTTGACATAAGTGCTGTTTTCAGCAATAGGCCTCACCATCAGGTAATGGAAAGTAACTGATAGTTTGTGATGTTTTGCAGGGGAGCCTAAGGAACCCCTTTGGCCAATGAGTTAACATCAACCTTTTTGGTCATTTGTTTTTTGGTTTTTGAGACAGGGTCACTTTACATAGTTCTGGCTGTCATATAGACCCGAATATCCTAAAATTCGCAGAAATATGTCTTCCTCTGCTTCCCAAGTGCTGGAGTTAAAGGTGTATGCTGTTATACCCAGCTTCGACATTACCTCTTAAAGAAGGAGAAAACAGCATGCAATGTTCTAATCTTTACTGCAGATCAAGACCACTGTTTGACTTCAGATTTTTTTTTTTTTAACTAGAAGGAAGTTGTGGTCTATTAAAGGACTTCGCTAAAGCCCCGAAACATCCATTCTTTCTTCTGGTATTTTAAATCTTAAATTGGGGCAAAGCTGACGCTTTCCTTGCCACAATCAAAGGTCTCCAATGCTGTCAATCTTATCTAAATCCCTAGCACACTCATCAGATTTACTCAGAATAGAGCCCAGATATCTCAGCGGGGATATGACTGTGTCCTCCTCTGTGCCTCTTTCTCTAGTGTCCTTCATCACATATCCCGAATTTCAGGGCATGCAGATGGTAACCCAGCTCATGAGAAAAAGAAAGGAGGAATTCAGGAAGATGTCTGTGATTCCCAAGCTAAGACTCCCAGCCCAGAGCTCTGTCCAGGAAATGTCACCAAGTCTGAGTATGTCTCTAATCAGACTGCAATGCAAGGGCCCCTGGACCCTAGCATCCTAGACCTCCCCCAGACCCAGAGGCCTCTGCACTGTGCTGGATGTCTGTGGTGTCCTTTGCACCAAGATCTATTTAATGAATGTCAGTTCCTCTCAGGTGCCATCTCAGTACAGCTCCTTTGATTTGGCCTCTTTCGAGTCTCTCCACTTGTGTTTTGTATCAAAGGAACTGAGCCTCTTTGCTGGCCTTGAAGCTGTCTTTGCAGAGACCTTTTATCATGTTCTAGTAGCTCTCCCCACCCTCAGGCACAAGGGACAGCCAGAAGAGAAAGAAGTGCAGTCACGGGGTGGCCAGGCCTGAGAGGGTTTGCTCAGGTTGGAGCCTCGAAGAGAGCGGCTGGGATGCTCAGCTTGTCTCTCGCAGGCTGTGCCTGTCTTCCTGCCTCTCTGCTACCCACAGTTCTGGACACCTTGGGTAGAAAGAGACAGCACTAAGATGAAAAGTACAGGTAGACTGGGCTGCGTTTACCTTCTTCACTGCTCTGTGTCCAGCTCCCAGGTCAGGGGCCGGTCTATAACAGATCCTTAATTAATACCTACCGAATGGAGGCACAGTTAGTTGAATTGGTCCTAGAACATGAGTTTTAAATGTCTGCCTATATTGTCCCTGAAAATCTGTTTGAGTTGATGGGCACACATGACTGGAGGCCAGGGTTTTCCAGAATAAGTCCTCTTTTAACTTTTGAAGAAACCTGGGTGGCAATGGTTCCATGATCAAGGAGCTTCATACCCACACTGCAAACACCACTGACGTTTCGTGTGTTTGATTTAGATGTTTCTTCTCTTGGTGTGTTTAAAATTTGGGAAAATCGCGCACCACTCTGTACTTAAATTGAAGGAAGGAGAGATTATCAACATATACAGCACCCAGCTTAATGACAGAGATACAGTCTGAAGAAAATGCACTATTAGGTGATTTTGTAGAGCTAAGTTTATACAATCAAGATGGCCAAGTGGAGGCTCTATTACTGTTTGACGCTCTCTTGAGGGACCAGGGTCATATATGCAGTCTGTCGTTAATCAAAGCATTATTATGTGGTGCGGGACTGCATTTTACTTTATTTGTGTCATGTGTCGTCTATAGGGCTCCCCACAATGGCCCCCAAGCAAGGAGGGCAGAGAACAGTAGCTGTGAACAAGTCTGCTGCAGCATGAGCTCAAAGCCAAGTTCTACCCCGTGTACCGGTAGCTGGGATCAAACACCTAAAGGAAGCCACTTGAAGGAGGAAAGGTTAGCTTGGCTCAGAGTTTAAAAGGATAGCCTGGTGGGAAAGAAGACATGGCCGCGAAGCAGCTGGAAATCCTGGCAGGGAGAGCTTGCTCACATCTGGTCAGACCAGGGATCGGAGAACGGGGAGGGACTGCCGTAGCTCGTTTGCTTTCTCCTTCCCTGTATGAGTCAGTCTGGACTCCAGGCCATGGGGCAGTGCTACACACATTCAGGGTGAGTCCTCCCTCTTCAGGTTTGCCTCCCTGAAGACGCCCGCACAGACAAGCCTGAAGTTGTGTCTCATTAGTGACCTGCGGGATTCTTAGCCCAACCGAGCCGACTACAGAACTTAGTCATCACACCCTAGGTGACACAGGGATATTTTAGGCAAACGCATGGCTCTTAAATCAGAAATATGCAGCCTTCTCCACGCGCACAACTTTTCCAGACCTGGGCACAGGTGTCCTAGAAAATATCACTCTGCTTCTAATACATCACGGGGCCCTCTGCTATACGAAGGCATAGAGTGTATTTAAAAATAGGAAGGAAACAGTGCAGAAAATCAGCAGAGCCGAGGGTAGAACACACTTCCCAAGTGCCCCAGACAGAACTCATTCTCACGGCCCTGCCATAGCCCTGCTCAGCATGTGCGGCTGGGAGAACTCACCAAACACTTCAGTTGGAAGCCAATGTGGGTTACCACAGCTGAGTTCCCAGGGGTGCAGGGTCTTTGGGGTCACCAGCATAGTCTGCCAGCTCTAGGAATCTCTGGTCAGATGTTTGGCACAAAGACTCACCCAGGGGGCAGAACAAAATCCTGCACAGCCCTCTATAAAGACAGCCCGAGCAATTCCCTTTTTATTTCATTCATCTTTGTAGCTACCGCATGTAAGAGCAGGGAGCAGGTGACTGCGTGCAGAGAGGGAAATGGCCAATGGATGTCGGAGACAAATGGCCCTTCAAGTGGATGACATTTTAAAGGTTACCTTGAAATTGCTTCGGCCACCCAGGTGGCTGTCACAGGATTCCTCAAGATGGACAGTAATGCCATAGTTGGCCAGTGGGGCAGTTGGTTCCATGCATTATGTCACGGGTATTTTGCTCTTGCCCCCACTCATCTCTCGTCTTGTGAGCCCTGCCAGAAGAATTCAGATAAGACACAGAGAACATAGTTAGAAGACAGAGTTTATTTCAGAGTGGCACAGGACACCCTCAGTGGGTGAGAATGTCCCCAAGAGAACATTGTGTCCGTTTACATTTTAGACAGCCCACAATATGTCCAGTGGCCCTAAAATAGACAGCTGTTTTGGTTTCATCTCTTTCGGTTTGCTAAAATACCTTGACCAAAAGCAACTTATGAGAGGAAAGGGTTCATGTGGCTTATAACCCCCCAGGTTACCTCCCATCACTGAGGAAAGTCAGGGCAGGAACTAGGGGCAGAAGCTTGACTGCTAGCTCACTCTGACTTGCTCCCTGGCTCGTGTTCATCTTTCTAGCTTTCTTATACAGCTCAGCCCCACTTTTCTAGGGACAGTGCCGCTCACAGTGGCCCATGCTCTGCCACGTCAATCATCAGCCAAGGCAATCTCTCACAGACATGGCCACAAGCCGATCTGGTGTAGGCGATCTCTCAACTGAGACTCCCCACCGGTGACTCTAGATTGTGTCAAGTTGACAGCCGAAGCTAACTAGGACAACAGCTTCCCCAAGGGGTGTTTTCCTGTCCAGAGGATTGATGGGCCAATTTGACTAGCAGTCGCAAGAGTGGGCGTGGGTATGTATGGAATGCATACTGCTGACCTGGAACCAGCTTTAAATCGTTATAAACAAATGTCCTCAGGCAGTTCAGGAAGTCCCATCCAAGAACCAGATTTGACTCAGGTCCCTTTCCTCTGACCAATAGCTAGAGTCCTACAGTTCCTGTCCTGGTCTTCACAGGACATTGGTTATAAAGAAGGGGTCCAGTCCTCGTGTCCACCAAGCCTGCTAATTTCTAATCAGCTGTCTACCGGTTTCTAAAACACTCGCCAGAATGGTTTCCAGAAGTTCCCTAAAATCGCCAAACTAGAGTTAGGGAAGTTCCCACAAGGGACCGCCCCCAACTGGATTCCAAAGAGAGACTTACCAACCCCCAGAGTGAGCTATCCAGACTGGGTGCTTGGATTCGAGCCTGCAAGAGAACAATTTTACTAGCCCAGGTCACAGAGTGGTCAAGACACTTTGTTGCTCAGCCAGCACAACGAAGAAAATGGAGGTCTAAGAGATATGTCAGGTTCAGAGCTCAGAGAAAATTCTGGACACAGCAGTCTCTTAGCTAAAGCTTTGGTCATAGAACATCACCATGTCGTCAGGGTTCAGCCTCCGGGGGTACAGCAAGATAAAGTCAGATTCCAGAATTAAACTGGCCGCGTGCTGCTTCCAGCATCATTTCCTCAACTGAGAAATGGAAATGCTAGCTCAGTACAGTGGCAAACCCCGGCAATACCAACGCCACAGCTGCAACAGGAAGACCAGGGTTGGAGGACAACCTGGGCTACATAGTAGCTTCCCCACCAACCTGAAACTGTCTCAAAAACAAAGAATAAGCAAACAAAGACTTTAGCAACAACAAAAGAAAAATGGACAGATAATATATAACCATTTAATTACTTGTGATAGGAATAAACAGGCAAATGGAGGAACATTTCTTAGCTCAACTTCTGCCCCTGAGTAAGCCTTTCTCAGTAATCGGAGGGGTTCACAACCTCCCCTATCTTTATCAGAGTCTCAAAGCATTTTAGACGAGCTTGAGCAGATGTCAGGAAGGCAATGGATGGAATATTCCAGGTGTCCGTGTGTCTCTTTGAAGTGTGGCATGCCCTCTAAAACGCAGTCCTTTTGAAAGCCTCAGGGCACGAACATATCTTCCATCTCAATTTCTCAGGACTAACTAGATCAAATAGTTCAAGGGTGCCTCTACACAGTACTTTGTCAGACAACCAGACTCCCCATCCAGACAGCAGGAGGGACCGCTCAGGGAAACAGGCATATGCTGCCTTCTCCTTTCCATCAGATGCTAAAGGATCCCAAATGATAAGGGAGGAAGGCAGTGGCCTTTAGAGGGAAGCACAGGCCTGGGGCCAGGTGAGAAGGAATCCCAAAATTGACCTTCATACCCTCTTCCCCTGCTTTCATGTTTATCTTTCCCCTCTGCATGCAGCAGTGCTTATGAACCAGTCTGGGTCAAGCAATCTATCCGTTTTCTGTGTTTGGAATGTAGCAAGGAACACACAGACACAAATCCTTGCACTTGAGGACCTTGTATCCTAACAAAATATTAGAAATCCACATGAAGGGATGGAGGAATGGCTCAGTGGCTAAGAGCACTTGCTGCTCTTGCAGAGGGCCTGGGTTCAGATACACCTACATGGCAGCTCACAACTGTCTGCAACTCCATTCCCAGAGGGTCCAATGTCTTTGCTGGTTCCACAGGCACCCGACATACACACGGAGCACGTACACACACAAGCAAAACATGCATACATATTTTTAAAAACTAAGTCTCTTTTTAGAAGAAGGAAATGCACTCTACGCAGTATACAGTAGGGACTGCAGTCACCAACTCCAACAGGCGATTATATTAATCACAAGTGACAATGCATGAAGCATAATAAGCGTTTAATAAACTGTGGCAATTATTATTTTTCAAATTGCTCTCAGATTTCTCCAAATACATTAAACACTTCATGTGTGACCGACCCCCAGTTTTATCCATTCAACAAACTCCTGAGCATATGCCACATCCTAGATTCTCCAGGGGCACTGGGGATACAAAGAAATGCTGTAAGAATACCTGGTCCCCAGCCCTTGAAAATTTCAGAGTCTGGGACACTATCCTAGAAGAGACACACTTGAGAATCCCCAGAAGGGAGCGGCCTCCAGTTCCAGGTCTGTACTCAGAACAGGCCACTTCACTAATGATGGTGTCATTTAATTCATTGTATCTCAGCTATGGCTGGTGATTCTAGGAACGCTACGAACAAAGACATGGAGATAGGAGTCACTTTCCAGGACCACAAGAAGATTCCCAAGCAGGCACGGGAATACATCCCTATCGCCACCGACCGCACTCGCCTGCTGGCAGAAGGCAAGAAGCCGCGCCAGCGCTACATGGAGAAGAGTGGCAAGTGCAATGTGCACCATGGTAATGTTCAGGAGACCTACCGCTACCTAAGTGACCTCTTCACCACCCTGGTGGACCTCAAATGGCGCTTCAACCTTCTGGTCTTCACCATGGTCTACACCATCACATGGTTGTTTTTTGGCTTCATTTGGTGGCTCATTGCTTACGTCCGAGGTGATCTGGACCATGTGGGTGACCAAGAGTGGATCCCTTGTGTTGAAAACCTCAGTGGGTTCGTGTCTGCCTTCCTGTTCTCCATTGAGACAGAAACAACCATTGGGTATGGCTTCCGCGTCATCACTGAGAAGTGCCCGGAGGGGATCATACTCCTTCTGGTGCAGGCCATTCTGGGCTCTATCGTTAATGCCTTCATGGTGGGTTGCATGTTTGTGAAGATCAGCCAGCCAAAGAAGAGAGCAGAGACCCTGATGTTTTCCAACAATGCCGTCATCTCCATGCGGGATGAGAAGCTGTGCCTCATGTTCCGGGTAGGTGACCTCCGAAACTCCCATATTGTGGAGGCCTCCATTCGTGCCAAGCTTATCAAATCCCGGCAGACCAAAGAAGGGGAATTCATCCCCTTGAACCAGACCGACATTAATGTGGGCTTTGACACTGGGGACGACCGTCTCTTCCTGGTGTCCCCGCTCATCATCTCCCATGAGATCAATGAGAAGAGCCCTTTCTGGGAGATGTCGCGTGCTCAGCTGGAACAGGAAGAGTTTGAAGTCGTGGTCATCCTAGAAGGAATGGTGGAAGCAACAGGTAAGACATTTGCCCTCCTCAGCCACCTGATCCTCTTCCTGCCCCCTGGAGCATAGACAGCCGTGGCCCTAGAATGTACACATTCGTGTGTAAGAATCCCAAAATGGCAATGAGGGACACCCTGCTCCATCCCCAATGGACCAAGGGGCAGTTACCTAAGATAGAACACTAACGGTAGCTAACACAGACTGAACTCTCCAGCTTCTCGGCATGGTCCTGGACTTTAAACATGTATTACAGCATACCTGTACCTCCATAGGGAGAATTCAGGGTCTAGAAACTGAAGCACAAATGTGAGCAAGCAAGCAAGCACCATGAAAGCAGCAGGACCCCAGAGCCAGCCACATTTCCAATAGGTCAAAGTGCTTCTTACCCTGAGACAGGCGTGGGGTGATTGGGAAGCCTGGGATGACTGAAAGAGGTGGTGTTTTAGAGATAGACGTCATGGCCCCTTCAACCTCCCTAATGCTGTGACCCTTTAATACAGTTCCTCATGCTGTAGCTACCCCCAATCATAAAATCATTTCACTGCTACTTCCTAACTGTACTTTTGCTACCCTTATGAATCATAATGTAAATAGCTGATATGTGGCCCCTATGAGGGTCACAACCTACAGGGTGAGATCACTGCTGTACGTGAGGGCCTCCTCATTAGGAGAGGATGCTGTTGTTTTCTGTTTCGGTGATGGAATATCAACCAGAATATGATTTAGAGAAACTAGGAAAGGAAAAGCTTTATTCATCTTCTAGGTCACAGTTCATCATTGAAGGAACTCAGGATAGGAACTCCATGGGGGCGGGGGGGGGGGGTGCAGAACTAAAGCAGAAACCATGAGGGAAGACTGCTTCCTGGCTTGCTCTCTCTTGCTTGCTCAACTTGCATTCTTATATAGCACAAGTCCACTTGCCTAGGGATAGTATCACCCATGGTGGGCTGGATCGTTCCACAGCACCCATCAATAAAAATAACCTCCCCCCAAACACACATTCCCACAGGTCCATCTGATGGAACCAATTAAGAGTCCCTCTTCCCAGGTGACCCTAGTGTGTATTGATAACAAAAGTGAACCAGCGTAGATAGTACCCAGCATGCAGCCTTTCCCAAGTTCATGAGTATTTTGCACAGCCCCCCCTTTTTTTTAAAAGAGCATCTATGCTACAGATCTGGGAGAGATGCTCTCCCAACTGTCCTCTCTCAGAAGCAACCTGTCCCCTAGCTTTCCTCCTGCCGAGGCAGATCTCTCTGAAGGTGACCCAGTGATACCAAGGTCTAAGAGGACCCGTGCTCTACTTAAGAGCCACAGGCACCACCTTCATGGTTGGACCTTCTGCTTCTTGGGAAGGAGTGCCCACCAGCCAAATGCTGTGTTTGTCTTCCTTCATCTTCCTTCTCTTTAATTCACCATGAGACTGAGCAGCGTGCTAACCCCAGTGACGGTTTGTTCAAAACTCCCCCGTGCTCAGAATAACACTTCAAAACATTGCAAATAGTGTTTATGTGCTTCTCGCCCCCTTTTACAGAGATGGACGCTGAACTGCAAAAGTGCCAGGCAGACATTAAGTGTGCATATTTGGGGCTTTCATTTACAAGTCCCCAGCCTCTTCTACACGCCACACTGGTCCTTAAGAACATTAGAGGCTTGTTAAAGGCGGCCAAGTATACCGGTCAGCCCTTGAGAATCTGACTACTGGACTACTGGCTGGGAGACTCAGACAGAACCTCTACAAGCCTTTCCATTTCCAACTCAGAGTCAGGCGGGGTGATAGCAGGCCCTAGAGACTATGCCTAAGGCTGCCTGGCCATCTGCTGGGGGCCGGAGCCTAGCCAGGAAGCATATGGTAGCAGGGGGAAGAGTCCCTGGGGCTGAGGGCAGTCAGGAAGCAGGAAGCTGATTCGTGTAGATGGAGACTCTAGGGTCATTGTGTCCTTGGTAACAGGGTCAGGCTAGAAAAAAGGATCACTTTCTGGGGAAGAAGCTCCTCTCTGAGGTCCTGAAGGAGGGATGGGGCAGAGGCAAAGTCTCACCGTTTCTTGGCGATGCCCTCACTGTCGCCAGTGTGCAGCAGGAGAGCATGCCCAGACCACCAGAAGAGGAGTGGATGCTGATCCTGTTTGTCCACCCCTCCTCCCACACGTCCCTGAAAGCCCTGGTCTATACTGTCCTGTTCTAACTGCTTGAAGTCCCCTCCCATAAGCTATGATAGCTAATCTTTGGTCTCTGTCTGTGGGAGGCTGAGACCACCTACTCACAAACGGCATGAGTTGTTTTGTTTCCTTGCCACGCTCATGAAACCCAGCGTTGGTGTTAATTCAGGCCTAGGCTAAGCAGCATAACTCTTCCACACCCTTCCTATGTGCATCTGGGCAAGATACTTGAGCTTGTCTGCAAAGCAGGAGATTTAACCTGGTGGGAAGACTGAAGGGCCAGATGGAGTGCCACAGGTGGAACACGGAGCTGATATGTGCCTCGAAAGGGAACAGATCCTGTGCCAGGGTCTTTTCAGAGTTTCTGGGAGCCTTCAAGCATTGGGTCTTGGGCTAGACTGGTTGGTATCCAGCTTGGGTGTTTCTACCTCTACCGGGCTGACTGGTATACACCCTGATTGGAGGCCTGGCTGGGGCAGGCACCACCCTGAAAGCAAAGAGTGGGCTAGAAGCCCACCATGTATGGGATGCTTTGGGGAACCCAGGCACAGATAATGGGAAGCAGCTTTTGGTCTATGACCCCTCCCCTAGAGAAGGCCCACAGTAGGAACTGGAGAAGACTCCTCTTCAGTGTCCAAAGAGCATAAGCCAGTTCTTCCTTGGGCAGAGATTAAATAAAAATTTGCTTTTCTGTGACCCTAAGCACAGAGGTTTCCTCATCCATAAACAAAACTACCCTCCCTCTCTGGAGAGGAAGCAACACCTAAAAATAACACAGCCATGGCAGGGCTGCAGAGAGAGACACCAGAGACATCAGAGCATCCGCAAATCAGAAGCCAGGCTGGGTGTTAGCTTGCTTTCCCTTACTGTGCACACATGCATGTCTGTGTATGGATACACATACATGTATGTGTTCATGAGTGTGCAGGTTTCTGTTTGTCCACTCAGAACTATGTTCTGAATGCCTATCAGCTGCTCTCTGGTCCCTCACTCTGAACTTTCCTTGTTTAAACCCTTGTCCTGCCTCCTTTCCAGTCAGTATCCTTTCCAATCCTAAATACTGCTTTCAAAATTGTGTCCTTGTCTCCAACTATTTCATTTCCCCCTTTAGCATCTAGAAATGTGTTCCAGAATCTTGCAAGTCCATTAGTCATTTTCTTCCCTCATTGTAGTTTGATCTCCTCCACCACAAGGACCATCTCATATTCAGCCTTATCTTCTAGATCCTGGGCACAAAGTAGAGATTCAAGAGGTGCTTGAAAAATGATGGGTGGAATGGATGGTTGGGTAGATGGATGATTGGAGGAATGGATGGTTGGGTAGATGGATGACTGGAGGAATGGATGGTTGGGTAGATGGATGATTGGAGGAATGGATGGTTGGGTAGATGGATGATTGGAGGAATGGATGGTTGGGTAGATGGATGATTGGAGGAATGGATGGCTGGGTAGATGAATGATTGGAGGAATGGATGGCTGGGTAGATGAATGATTGGAGGAATGGATGGCTGGGTAGGTGGATGATTGGATGAATGGATGGTGTCTTAGTTACTTTTCTATTGCCGTTAAAAACACCATGACCAAGGCAACTCATAAAAGAAAATACTTAATAGGATTTCTTGCTTACAGTTTCAGAGGGTTAGTCCATATTCATCATGGCAGGAAGCATGGTGGCAGACAGGCTAGCAGGCGGTCATGGTATTGGAGTAGTAGCTGAGAACTTACAACTTATCCACAGGCAGCAGGCAGAAAGAGAGAGTGAAAGCGAGGGGGGAAGAAAGGCACAGAGAGAGAGAGAGAGAGAGAGAGAGAGAGAGAGAGAGAGAGACTGGGCCTCACATAGGTTTTTGAAACCTCAATTCCAAGCCCCAGAAATACAACCCTCCAACAAAGCCACATCTCCCAATCCTTCCTAAATAGTCTACTAACCAGTAACCAAACATTTAAATACATGAGTCTATGGGGGGGGGGGCATTCTCAGTCCAATCCACCACAGATGGAGAAATGATTTAATAGCTGGGGATGGGTTTGATTGAGTGGATGGATAGACAAACAGTGAATGGATAGTTACACAAATGGAGGGTGGTGGAAGATGGATGGAGAGATGGATGCATGGATCAACAAATGGATGCATCTTAATGCACGTGGCTTCTGTCTCCCCAGGCATGACTTGCCAAGCACGAAGCTCCTACATGGATACCGAGGTGCTGTGGGGTCACCGGTTCACTCCCGTCCTCACCTTGGAGAAAGGCTTTTACGAGGTGGACTACAACACCTTCCATGACACCTATGAGACCAACACACCCAGCTGCTGTGCCAAGGAGCTGGCAGAAATGAAGCGGAATGGTCGGCTCCTCCAGTACCTTCCCAGCCCTCCCTTGCTTGGGGGGTGTGCTGAGGCTGGGAGACATGCGGAGGCTGAGCAGGATGGAGAGGATGAGCCCAACGGACTGAGTGTGTCCCGGGCAACCAGGGGCTCAATGTGAAGTCTGTGCTCTATCCAGAGCCTCTTCTTGCCAGACACCAAGGAGCCTAGGAGGCCAGAGAGGCCAGTTAGTTGGGCAAGCTTTGCGGGACCCCTGGAGCATGGGAGCTCTAGGGAGAGGAACAGTGTTTTGAGCCCTCACATCTCTTCAGGGCCTCTGAATGAGTGGCCTTGTCCAGCTCTCTCGGGTAGTGCTGTCTAGGCCTCAGCGAATGAGAGCAATAGTGAAGGCTGTAGCGGGGACGGGGTTTCCAGAATGAGTTCTAGGGTGTCCTCTACCCTCTCTCTGATTTCTGTCACCTGTTCACTTCCCTCCCTGATTTGGTCTCCTCTAGGGACCGACAGGATCACCCGACTCTTACCACTGAGGCCTGTGGATTGAGGGAGGGCAATTCTTGTCCATGGATGCTCGCCCACAGCTGGGGATGAGTTCACAGAGACCTCCCAGGCTAAAGCTACCCAAGTCAGGGACAATGCCTTGAGTCTGAGGCCAAAACCACGTACTAATGACTTCTTTGCAAGGCTCCTTTCTCACCCGTTACTCCCTACTGCGTGTATGTTTTCTCTTCCATGTTGTGTGGACACTACGGCTTACAGGGTAATTGAGTTCATTCGAGTGACCCTGGGACACCGAGTCCCTGGGAGCACACACAATGTTGTCCTCACAACTGCCTGCTACTCCTAGTCATATTGTGCCTTGCACTTCAAGGAGGACCCAACAGCTGTGCTTTTTGTAGGACTTTTTGGTCCGAGAATTTCAAAGAACCTGTAATATGGTCCTGACATGTGAATTCCAGAGCGCCGGATGAACTAATTGATACTAACACAGGGAAGGCAGCAAGGAAAGGCGAGCAAGGAAAATCTTCATATAAGCATCTAGAGCCTCGTGTACTTGATGCATGGCTGTAATGCTAACCCTTGGCAGGCTCAGGCAGAATGGGGAATCTGAGGCCAGCAAGGGCTGTATGGGCCTGTCTCAAAAAAGCAAAAGACACACTAGCAAACAAGAAGACATCTGTCTCAGTTGTTGCAGAAAAGTCACCCCCACACCTCCACCCCAGTATTCAGAGTTCTCAACCAGCTTTGAAAATGGAAACACTTCCCTGCCACGCCCTGGGGCACTTGGCCTGGGATCTACAGGAAGAAGCTAAGGTAGTCAAGGGAATGGCTTTTGGACCTCAGACTTAATTCCCAGGGCCCTGGGCTGGTGAGTGAAAGTGGCCTTGGAGGAATAGTTACTCTTGTAAACTGTCTACACAAGCAACAGGGAACCCTTACTTGGCACCTGGACTAAATCTTGAGAGATGGTCTAGGCCCTGAGTGGTGTGTGCATTTGTGTACATGTGTGTGGTATGTATATGGTGGCGTGTGTGTGTGTGATATGGTGTGGGGATGGTGTGATGTTGGGATGTGGAGGGTGTGGTGTATGCATGTCTGTGAGTGTGTGGTGTGTATATGGTGGGGTATGTGTGCATGCACGCACGTGTGTATGTATGTGTGGTGCTGAGGTCCCACAGTGATAAGGTGCCAGTTATGGTCTCAAGCTCTTTCTATAGTGAAGCAGGTCTAGCAGGGAATGGGAAATGAGCTACCATCCCCACTCAGGAGAGAAACCCAGCAGGTCCACAGCACCCAGTAGGTAAGCTGCATCAGGAGTCTAATCTGTTGCTAAGACTAGATGTCTGGGAAGGAGATTTAGCAACTGTCACAAGAGACAGGCACTTGGCCTGGTTTTCCAGACCCCAGGCCTTCACAGGCAGGACCAGTTGCACTCCTTGGTAGGCCTTGAACCTTGTCTTGGTCAGGACCCATAGTGAGGTGGTGAGGTAAGGATGAGAAGCAGCAGGGAGTGATGGCTCAGCCGTGTCTGGTTCCTGCTGCACACTTGCCTTATTTGTGTTTCTGAAACATCCCACCCCCAAACCAGCCAGGGCAGACCAGTGGTCTAGGGAAGTCAGGGCACTAGTGTGCCAATGAGACGTTGTAGAAGCTATCAAAGAGTAGGTACACTCTTTAAGATCCCCTATAGCTAGAGCCAATATGTGCTGGAATTAGGTAGCTACCTTCTTCAGGTTTCTATCATGGTGACCTAAATGTGGGGAATGACCCTTCACATCTCCATAGACAGCTAATTTCACTAAAGTTCTTCAAATTCTTCAAATCATTCTCTGGAAGTTCTTGACTAATAAATTTAAAACATGGGTTTATTATTTAATGCCAGGTCTGAGGCTGGCCAACATCTCAAGGGGTCACGATTCCTACATATGAATGAATCATGTTAGTCATGGTCCTTTTGTATGACTCTGAGCTCGTTCCATACCTGATGGCCCACAAAGAACTGATGCAGGGCTGAAGAAGAGGTCAACAAAAATCCCCAGAGATCTCTGCTCCACGGGATGATAGAAATTTCCCAAAGAAGTTCCTGCCAGTTCTCTTCCTTCCCACCAATCTGGCACCTGCTAGGTTCTGCCAACATGACTGCAAGATCCTATTCCCAGGCCTCTTTGCTTCAGATATGGCTCCAGCTCCCACTGACCTTGTTTACAATCAAGGAACCCACTTGCTTCATTTTGCTTGGGCTGCTTTGAGATCACAGCTAGAGCTGTTAGCACTGATGGGAAAGAGTCCCCCGTCTAGTCTATCTGGAGAACATGTCCCGGCTTGTTATCTGTAGCAACTGGGAACCTTCATTCACACCTCTTATCCCATGGCCTGCCTTCCAGCTGGCTTCAGCTATGTGACTCCTCTGAGCAATGACCACAGAAGCAGACACAGCTTACCGTGGAGTTGACAAAGAGCAAAGGTTGCACGTTGACTTTTCAAACATACCTTTGCACCTATCACATGTGGGGCTGTGGTTAGACACCCCTTCCGGATTCCTGGACTTGGTTCTCCAAATGCTACAGTGAAGGTATTTGTAGCTCTCTGTTACCACAATGAGAGGCATGGCACCCCTCAAGCAAACATGGTCACAGCAGGGGGTGGGGCATCATCCTGCAGAAACACCCTTAGGGATCAGCTCCCCAGGCTGCAGACACAAACAGGCCCAACTCTCACAGTGGTGCTTGCTGATGCCCTGCTGTGCTGTAGGGCAGCATTCCCTTCATCCTGCAGCAGGATAATCAGGCAACACCATTCTCCGGTGCCCAGAGAACTAATAAGCCTTGGGAAAAGATTCCGTTGGGGAAGAATGGCTTTCCCTGAGGGTCTACTTAACCGCTGGGCTTGAGTTCTCTATCAGTAGCCTAAACTGTTGTGTCGATTTGCCCTCCTGAGTGTAGGATTTCAATCTTATGAGAAAGAATATGGCTACTCTGCGAAAGGTTCACCCAACAAAGCGGCTTGACCTTAGATAGCTCTTTCTCATTTAAAATAGGTCAATCCTAAATTGTCGGAATTCAGGTGCATTCCCACTTGGAGCAAACTCATTCCTGTTTTTGTTCATCTAAACCTGCAATTATTGGCATTTGTCATTTGAGCCAGTATTGGGGTGGGAGGGTCAGGCCTAGAGAGACCACTGCCCCAGTAACAGGGTTCACAGGGAAAGCACACATCAAGATGGCAGGCAAGACAGATGGCCAGGGAGTCACAAAGCTTGTCTGTCCACACATAACTTTCACCTTTTATTTAATGTTAGATAATCGGAACACACCTTAAGTCATGAGTGACTGTATCTTTTTCCTTTGACTAACTTTGAAAATACCCACTTTAGGGGGTCCCTGGGCTGTCAGTCTTCAGGCAAGGCATAAGTAATGACTGTACTCAGGGAACCCTGGGGAAAGATGGGGAGGCTGCGGTAGTCGAGGAGAGCCAGCGAGTTCTCATGGGAGACCTGAGCTCCCCTGAGCATGTCCCTGGCAATGGGGTTGATAGGAGGTGGGCCCCTGTTTTGGTCATCAACTGGCAATGTCCAAATCTCACACAGGCATGGTGGCTAACTAGACGTTCCTCACTCAGATTCCAGTGCAAAAATGACACAGTGGGCCAGGACACTGATTCATCTTGAGGGGTGGCAGAAGAAGCCCCAGCAGTTACTGTGTGATGGACATCCCATGTACATCCCATGTCTCACCTAGCGCCCACCCACAGGCTAAGGAGAGAGAAGGAAACCCAAGAGATGCCCTGGCAGACAGCAGTCACACAGACTGCTCCCATCAGCAACCAGCAGTCAGTAAGAGCGCCTGGTGACACGGAGTGACACGGAGTGTGGGGACTGCCCGAGAGTGGTAGAAAACAGAGACGCAGGCATGAGACAGGGAGCTGCTGGGAGGCCAACAGCTTCTCACTGAGTGTGCCCCAGCCTGTGGGCACAACCATGAAAGCTGTGCAGATGTCTAAAGGAAGGTTATCGGAAAAGGAATCCCCACAAGGGCTGTGAATTGAGGAAATACCAGAAGATACATGAATCTAGTAGCAGACTCCCAGAAAATCCACCCTAGGGACGCATAACAGTGCCCCTTTAGACCCTAGCAGAGCCCAGCAACAAGATGTGTCCACCTTTTTGTGGGAAACAGATGTCTAGGGAAAAGTTTTGGAAATAGAAACGTTGGCTGAGTTGGTTCTTTTTTCCCCCCTCTATGGGACTATTTGCTTTTATTCAAAAGCAGCTATTCAAATAACCTTGGCTTCCGTGTGCTAGAGGCAAGCGTTCTAAACCACAGGGGAGGGATTGCTGAGAACTCAATGTGTTCGCCAGCACACTGAACTTCATCCTCCTCAAACAGTAGTGTAAGCACAGAGAACCAGGGTCATTCGGGGTGAGGCTGCTGCTGGAACAAAGTAGCTGGTATATATGTCTGTGCCTTGAGGATGCCTGTGTGTGTACTTGCTGACTGCTGCTGTCTCATTCTGAACCACCTCTGAAATAAACACGTGGACAGAAGAGACTACAGCCAGCCCTGTGTGATCTGAAACTCCCAGGCTCTCCTAGCTGGGCTGCGACCCAGGGAAGTGAGCCGCTGCAGCCATTCCGGGATTCACCTACCATCTGCCGTCCTTGCGGAGTGGAGCTCTCTGGGTCTGGTCCATGGAGACATGTGGAAAAGAGGGAAGCTTGTTCCTCAGATTGACTGTGCTCTCGAGGGTAGGGAAAGCCATACAGCTGGCAGTGTTGCCTGGCAGGGTCTTCCCCTCCCTCCTCTTCAGGCTAGAATTCTTCCCATTAAGACACCCTATCTTTTGGGGCTCCTAACCGCCTCTCTGTGTCATATAAGGATGCTCCTGTCTGTATGTCTCTCAGAAACCCCACAGCAGGAAAACCTGGGCATCAATCCAGCTGCTGTTCATTCTGGTCATTCTCTCTGGGCCTGGGAGGCCTTCGCTAGGTATATAATACCAGTCTTATGGTGAAGGAAACGGAAGTCCAGGCTGCATATATCTCAGTGGAAGATATCATGCAAGGATCTGGGCCTAATTCCCAGCATACATCAAAAGGTAGGGACGGAGGCAGAGGAGAGAGAGAGAGAGAGAGAGAGAGAGAGAGAGAGAGAGAGAGAGAGAGAGAGAGAGAGAAAAGAAAGCAGAGGGCTCAATTCACAAAATGTCCAAAGGGCCTCTGAATTCTCACGCCTTCATCTTTCCTATATGTACCACCACTACGTTCCAGAAGCAGGAGATAATGTACCAAGGCCAGGGAGTAAGGACGTGTGGACCAAGCTCTGCGATTAGGATGGGAGATCTAGCCAGGATTCTAAGAAACCTGAAAGCCCCAGAGAGGAGTCAGGTGTAAAACCAATGTGCTTATCAAGGGTTAGGGCCTCCTGTGGCCCACCCAGTGAGTGAAAGTGTACACGTGCGTACCTACACATACAACCCTGTGGCAATGAAAATATGAAGCATGTAGCAGTGCACACACACACACACACACACACACGCACGCACAGCCCTATGGCAATGAAAATATGTAGTGTGTAGCAGTGCGCGCGCGCACGCACACACACACACACACGCACAGCCCTATGGCAATGAAAATATGAAGTGTGTAGCAGTGCACACACGCGCGCACACACATGCACACACACACACACGCGCGCGCGCACAGCCCTACGGCAATGAAAATATGAAGTGTGTAGCAGTGGTCTTACCTAAGCCACAAAAGCAGTGTTTGAACTGAGATCTGGAGGATGAGCAAGAATGGGGGTGATGTACAGGGGAAAACCTAGAGAAAGACATTCCTTGTTTAGGTGACCAAGACACAGGAAGGGGTGGCTGGAGCTCACAGTGGGACTGAAGCTGGAAGACAACAGCCTTGGTCACAAGGAGCAGATTTTGATGGTCACCTTCAGAGCAATGGACTCCTCCGAGAGATCACGGGTTTCCGGTGACAAGCCTGCTTAAGCATGGAGATGGGCTGGACTGGCGAACAGTGAGGGTGAGCTGAACCAAGACGGCATCAGAGCCAAGCAAATGTAAGATGACTGTAGAAAGTATATGAGCCGGGCGGGGGTAGCGCACACCTTTAATCCCAGCACTCGGGAGGCAGAGGCAGGCGGATCTCTGTGAGTTTGAGGCCAACCTGGTCTACAAGAGCTAGTTCCAGGACAGGCTCCAAAACTACAAAGAAACCCTGTCTCGAAAACAAAACAAACAAAACAAACAAAAAAAAAAAAGAAAGAAAGAAAAAGAAAATGAAAAAAGAAGAAAGTGTATAAAGACTAATTTGCAGAACTGTCAGGTGCAAGGTTGAGAGCAATGGTGACCACCCACACTCCTGGACTCCCAGATTACCTAGTGTAGCTGCCCTGGAATAGAATCTACTTTGAGGTAGGGGAGCATGAGTTTAGTTTCAGATCAAACACTCAAAAACAGGTATTTTCAAACATTCATCTAGATCCGCATGGATGAGTCCTGGGATTGGGAGTCATCACGATAGAGGTGGGATTGAAATCGAATCCCCAGAGAAGATTGTCCTAGAAGAAAACAGATGTTCCTAGCCGGCTGAGGCACGGCCCTAGAGAGCTCCTGCAGGCATGACATTAGCTGATGAGAAGACGGGGCTGAGGAGTAAGGAGAAGAGGAATTTGCCATACCGCACATCACCTTCCAGAACTCTCCAAGATGTTCAGATGGAAAGACCCTTGAGGTACCACCAAGAGAACTGCTGTTGCTAAGCCCTCTGGGATTCCAAACGGAACTGGGCAGGGAGCCCTTGGAAGTCTGGTCAGGAGTAAGCGTTCAGGGGCAAATGACTTAAGGTAGCTCTGCTCTCCTAAGCAGACCATCGCCTTTGGAAGCTCCCATTCAGTTCCCCTTCCCAGCCACATCTTGGTCCTGGGCTCCCCTCTGATGCCCACTTCTGCATATAGCCTTGTTTTCTTCTGCGAGTCACATCCGAGCTGTTCTGACTTCGCCTAATTAGCTCCTTTTACATGGTAGCTTTGCCGCTCCTTTCCATCTCCGCTGCCCATTTGAAAACCTTATTTTCATTTCCGAAGCATTCCCTTTTATACTCCCTGTCACCTCTTTGGTTTCTATTGTGAATCTGACATGTCGCTAGCTTAAAAGAGTACATTTCCATATTCTTCTTGCAGATTTGCATTTCCATTTCATCTAGAGAGAAAACGGTGGAATCCTCAGAAAGCGCTGGTGGGCAGAGGGGGCACCAAGGAAGTGACTGGTTCCTTTGTAATATGATATCTCAGAGGAAAATTTAAGACACTAACCACAGGCAGAAAACCTTGAATAGTAAGAGCTGGTATAAAATTGAATTCCTACATCACTGCCCCAGATCTGCCCTATCCCCTTAATTTATATTGACTATGCCCGGAAGGGTATATAGAAGCGCTTTTGGTTATAGCTGATGTCCCAAATGTTCCATTTTACTTATTTCATCTTCTAAAGAGTAAGCTGTGTCTCATGAGCGCGTTCTTCCTGTCCTCAGAGCCTGGCACTACCCTGTCCTTTCCCTACTTAGGAAGGCTAAGGCAGCTGTGCTCAAGGTTCTGTAGAAAAACATTCAGACAGCCTTCACAGAGGTGTCAACACTCGGCAGCATTTTCACCCCCATGCCATAGAGGGCAAGTCCTCTCCCAGGTTTGCAGCCTTCCAGGCTCACAGCAGGCTGCAGCCGTGACTTCACAATTCTATCGCTACTTCCCCTACTGACCTTTGAGATGATTGCAATCACCCTTGCCTTGCTCATCAATTTCCTGAGCGAGGTATAAATAGAACCCCACGCACAGGCACCAGCACTTCAGCACTGTGTGTGCATAGGAGGTTTGGGATAGACTATCTAGACAAGCTTCGCACTGCTCCGCTGATGGTGTCTCCTCTGTGCTCGTGTCCACTCTGTCTCAGAAGGAGAAAACCCTTTCAGGCCTGCAGGCCTGCATTTGGCTTCTGAGTATCTTTCTCTACCGTGGACCAGTGAGGGATACCCCATGGGTGCCGGAGAACTAACTAATGGAGCCTCTTGGGAAGGAAGGGTTTCTTCTGATGGTTTGTAAATACAAGCTTCGCACTCTTTACCTTAGGGGTCATGGACATAAAGGGACAGTATGTCTGTCCATCTTCATGCTGCCCAGTAACTAAGGATGTTAATTCTTTTCTGTCTGTTCTCCCTCATCCTCTCTTCCCTTGTCCCCTCCTCTTAAACTTCATCATGACAGCATCTATCTCAGAATGGCTGGCCTTTCAAGAACATCTTGGATCCAGAGTCAGACGTCTTTCCACTGTTGGTAGCTGTGCCCCTGAGAGAGGCCCTGTGGTTCTGCCATGGGGCTTCTTTCTCTTTACACTCTAACTGGTTGTATTTGTCAGACTTTCCAGTCCCAATATACTTGGGGGAAAAAAAAGAAGAAGAAAAGAAAGAAAGAAAAAAGAAAAGAAAAAAAAGAAGAAAGAAAAAGGAAAAAGCTTAAAATAAGATACATGCCCCGAGGACAATCCCCTAGTGACCAGCAGGCCCTTTCTTCTAAAATACCTAGAACTCTCCAAAATAAGCTACTAGCCGGGATCCAAGCAAACCCTTTATTAATAACAAGGTGAAGAGGATGGCTTTTCCTATTAGAATGTTTCATTGTCGCCAGCCCTTCAGCACTCACTCACCCTGCGGTCAGTTACTAAGCATGTACCATGTTGTGGTTAGTTCCGTGTCCAGTGTCATGCCATGTCCTTCTTCAAGGGAGAATGGAAGGCATTAACTAAAACCCATCTCGCTTCGAATACTCTGTGTGCAGGGCGTTGAGGCTGAGATGCCTAACTATCAGCTCTTGTTACTGCTGCACCTGCGACAGACAAGGATTCTTATGGAAGGGGAAGCAGCAACCCCTCCCCTCAATCTTCTCCTGCAGTTTGTGAGAACCGTGGAGGTTTTCTGATTTCATGGTAACAGGCCCAACAGAGGCTTTTGGAAAGGACTCTGGGGCTGTGAGACAGTTCAGTGGGTAAAGGCACTTGCTGTCAAGCTTGAGACCCGAGTTCAGACACTTGGACCCACATGGTAGAAGGGGAGAACCAACCTCCACAGGTTGCCCTCTGATCCCCACATGCATGCTGGCATATCACCCCTCCCCAACAAAAACATTTCTGTTTGAAAAGAAAAGGCTCTGAATCCTCACGTGGGCAGCCAGTGGAACCATCCACTCACAAATTAGAGGGCTATTTTGCATGCTAAACACATTTTTCAGCTATAAGGGAGCCACGTGGACATTAGCCACAATAGAAGGCTATAATAAATTAATCTACAGCAGACGAGCCCCCAGAAAATTGTTTGCCATGGTCATTGAACCAGATGACCTCAGCCCCAGACTGCTGCTAGTCCTGCAGACACGTGCACTGCACAGTGAGGGTTAGAGCTTCGTTGCAGAACCCATTGTGCAGAAAGCCAGCAGCCCTGCACAGCTCTGTGCAGGAAGAGGGTAAGCTACACTGTGTGTGCATAGGAGGTTTGGGATAGACTAGACTGCCGCTCCCAACACATGCAGTTCCTTCTCCTCCCCACCCTGCCCAGTGCCATGCCAGAACCACAGCAGTAAGCAAGAGAGGCTGTTGGCTCTAGACGCTGTTCTAGCCTTTCTGCTGGACTTCTTCATGGTGTTTGCTTCCCTGTGATATTTCATTTTCTCTTCCCCTCTTCCTCCCCTTCCAGTTACATGCTTCGTTATTTGGTTCTGCCTTCTGATGTGCAACAGATGATGTTTTCACACACACACACACACACACACACACGCACACACACACACACTCACGCACTTACGCCAATGCACAGCTGATGCTAATGTCAGCAGTGTTTGGAGATGAGGGCGTTGGGTACAGTGTCTCATGACAGCATGAGGTGAGATCCTTACTCTGAGATTAGCATCCTTATAAAAAATGACAGGTAGAAGCACCATTCCTCTCTACTCTATGAGGATATTTTTTAAAAATGCTATCTACTTTAATCCCAGCACTCGGGAGGCAGAGGCCGGCAGATCTCTGTGAGTTCGAGGCCAACCTGGTCTAGAAGAGCTAGTTCCGGGACAGAAACCAAAAAAAAGCTACGGAGAAACCCTGTCTCAAAAAATCCAAAAAAAAAAAAAAAAAATGCTATCTACAAACTAGGGCCTGGTGCTAACCACACACAAGATCTGCTGGCACCCTGACCTTGAACCTCCTGGCTTTCAAACTATGAGAAATAGATTATTGCTTAAGTTGCCCAGTCTACAGTATCTATACGATTATTCCAAGTTGACTGAGACTTTTTCCAAGTCTCAAGACCAGCACAGCAAGGAAAAGGCCAAACACTTCCTTGGGGGGGGGCACGGTATTAACTACAGATTTAACAAGTAAAAATATAGGATTCCCTGTTAATTTAAGTTTCATGTAAGTAATAAGTAATTGTATAATGTGAGCACATCCATGTAATGTCTGCAATGTACTTACACTAACATGTTTTCTGTTTTTGTTTTTTTCGTATCTGAAATTCAAATGGAGCTAGGTATGCTGTATTTTCACTAAATCTGGGGCCTACTCACTTCAGCCCACAGGCTTAGTGGGAGCAATCATGGTAGTTGAAGATCTTTGCTGTCCCTATGATGGGGAAGTGATAGGAAAAGCTGTACCCAAGCATGCTGATGGAAAGGTTCCTTTGTCGCCGAGTATTGGTTATGTCCCTCATCACTGCAACAAAATGCCCAACAGGAGCAACTTAAGGGAATGAGTTTTCTTTCGGCTCATGGTTTCAGGGAATATGGTCCACTGCAGTGGAAAGGGCATGGCAGGTGACTACCTGGAGTGGCAGGAGCCAGCAGCTTCTACTTCTCACATCCTAGCAGATCACGAAGAAAGCAAGCTGGAAATGGGGCAGGTATAAATCCTCAAGGCTCACTTCTAGTGCCTTATGTCTGTCACCTGGGGTCCATGTCCCAACATTTTTACCACCTTCCAAAATATTGCCACTGGCTGAGCATCAAGTGTTCTGATCCGTGAGTTTTCTGGGAACACTTCCGATTCAAAGCAAAGATCTGGTGCTGAGAAAAATCAGTCTGGAGGGTCCCATTACACCCCAAGCACCCGGCTCCTTTGCCTCTGAAAACCGAAGGCTGTAACTAGATAATCCATCATAGCCCTTTAGTCTGACCTTCTGGGCCTCTTTACATAGCTATAACCATATTCTGGATGCACGAGGGTATTGTTTTTCCGTTGACTTAGTGGCTGCACCTGGATCTACTGATCATTTAACTACCTTCTGCAGCCCCAGAACCTGCAGTCAGCCCCCCACCCCCACCCCCAGGCCACAGTCTGGTGGGATTTCCAGTCCAGCAAGCACTGGCTCTGCCATGTGTTTTTAACTAAATATTTTGTTCTATTTACCAATAAAGACTTGGGAGTCGGATGTTGGGGTGTAAACCTGCTATCTCAGAGATGCTGAAAAGCAACCAGTTGACCTTCAGTTTTTTTTTTTTTTGAGTTTCATGAAGTATTTATAGAAACGAAACAAAGAAAGTCATAAATTGAGACACTTTGCAAATACATTGGTGAGAACATTAGGTAGGAATGCTAAAGCAAAATGGAGAAACCTGTGCCATAGGCCTCAAACATTATATAATGACAATTTTTAAAGGTACATTATTAGATTTATTTTGAATTACAGTATTATTTATTCCTGATGTGTTTGTCAGGATGCAATCCCATAGTAAGTCATCTGGGTATGATTTCTCTTTATCTATACACAAATCAGTCTGCCTCTAAACAAAAGTCAGAAGTCAAAAAACAAAGACCTTCATTTTTGGTCAGAGAAGCATCTCTCCAGGTATCCCAAACCAAAAAGACAGAAAAACTCCAAGTCCCTTCTTCTTCTTTCCTGTGTGTGTCTCTGTCAGTCTTCCTGGCTTCTCTGCACTCCAAGGCTAATCCCTGCCAACTAGTTGCTGTCTCTGCCCACTGACCCAAGGCTGATTTTATTAACACAGTCTAGGGTTTTATAGTGCCATCAAACATCCTGCAACATGAGAGTCACTTAAAGCACACACTGAATAAAGGTGTCCAACCTTGGATCCCACCCTTGGAAGACTGATATGAGCCCCTGCGTTCTTATCACCAAAACAGAGTCAATATTCTTAGCTGGCTGTAGTGGTGCATGTCTTTGAATCAAGATTTTGAGAGGCAGAGACAGGCAGGTCTCTCTGAGTTTGAGGCCAGCCTGACCTACAGAGTTAATTCCAGGACAGTCAGAACTATATATGGAGACCCTGTCTTCAAGATTCTTGATTATTGTATGTTGGCACTATCCCAGACAGAGCCGAGACTTCAAGCACACCTTCACATCTGTCATCAACAAGTGGCCAGCCCCATTCTGCACGTCTGGCAGAGTCAGTTCCCACAGGTCTGGAACCAGGTGACTTACTACCATGTATTTAATCCCTTTGAAAACTGGAGATATGCGCTCCTTCCATGACACCAGTATTGCCTAGAAATAAAGCTAGCTCACAGCCTCCAGATACAGACACCTTCAGCCCAAGTCTGCTTGCTTTCTTGACAGCACCAGCCAGTGACTGGATATGGGGAGCTCCTCTCTGAACAGTCTGGGACTAGAGATCTCCACTTGTCTCACTGAGAGTATTCTGAGGATCACCCAGTCTGGCCCTTCTTCCTCCTCCTTCACCTCCCATAGTCTGCTGACTTCAATAGTGACCCAAGTAAGTCTCCATCCACCCACTTTTGCTTAGCTCAGCATGGCATTGACAGGCGTTCTCCTTGGCACATGTCCACTATGCCCACGTGGGCTCGGGTATACTCTTCCTGGAGGATTCAACTGATAAATCATTCCATGCTTTGGGGAGCTAGCTTTTCCTATCAAGGTGCTGATGACACAGTCTAGGGATCTTATTGGGTTAATTTTCTCTGCCTGTTAAAGAAAAGACAGAAAAACTGCAGCGCAACAGTGGTAGCAGAAACACCTTGAGCACTGCAGGCAGGCTTAACAGTTGAAGGTGTTTCTCGGAGGGGGGGGGTGAGGAAACACACATATGCAGCAGACACACAGAGTAAAAGGACCTTCTACAAAGCGGAGCAGAGACTCAGAAAACTGAAAATCCCGTTCTCTTCTGGAAGGTTGGCTTTGGGGCTTGTTTGTTTGTTTAAGTCTCTGAAGAAGTTTCCTTCCCTAATTTAGGGTTGGTCAATTTAAGAATGACAGGATGATTGATTGACTGGCAACTGTGCGTGTGACGCGTCCTAATCTTGGCCTTGAACTTGTTGGGCCAGTCCATCAGCAGGGTGACTGCTGGTGGAGACAAAAGCCTACAAGGCCTTTGCTTCATGCTGCCAGACTTTTGTCTCAAGTCAAGAGGGCACAGAAGAAGCAGGCCACCTTGGAAGCTTGCCAGCTTTGTTACCTGGCCCTGGCCCCTCTCCCTGTCTGTCTGTCTGCCTACCGGGAGCAGTCTGTCTAATTCCTAGTCTCATGTTAACTTTAGCATGAAGAACTTATGGGCCCATTCATTTGGTCTTTCAGACAGCAGAAATCAAGCTAATCTTGACCTCATTTCAGCATAGCAGAAGGACCTCTAAACATGGCATAGAGATCTTCTAGCTTCAAGTCACATCCTGAGCTGGGTGGTTTTATGTTAACTTGACAAAAGCTAGAATCATTTGGGAAGAGGGAACCTCAACTGAGAAAATGACCCTACCCGACTGGCCTGTCAGCAAGCCTGAGGTACATTTTCTTGATTGACACTGGATGTGGGAGGGCCCAACTCACTGTGGGTGGTACCACCCGTAGGTTGGTGGTCCTGGGTTGCTAGAAGCAAGCCAGTGAGCAGCACTCTTCCATGGCCTCTGCATCAGATATTGCCTCTAGGTTCCTACTTTGAGTCCCTGCCCTGACTTCCCTGGATTATGAATTATAAATTGTAAGATTAAATAAACCCTTTCTTTAGTGAAAGTTGAGTCATGGTGTTTCCTCACAGCAATAAAAACCTTAACTAAGACATGCCCTGGGTTAACAATCGGTGGGCTTGGGTGTGTGGTTCTCCACCGCTGAGAACTGGCAACTCCACAGCCTTTGCTATGCCTCCATGCCTTCCGTGTGCTAGAATGTTATCTGACGGCTGGGACCCTCTTCATTTGTCTTCCCATTCAAGCTTTTGTGAAACATTGAGATCAGACACACTGGGGATCCCACCTAGCATCCACTGAGAATAGATTTAACCAACCAAAGGCAATAAGAGTCTTTGTCATCAACTAGTTTCCCATACAAGTTGACAGTTGCCCTGAGGGCTTTAGAATCCCATGAGAGACAGAGAGACAGAGAGACAGAGAGAGAGAGAGAGAGACCAAGCATGCTGAGGCCAGAGTTTGATATCGGTTGTCTTCTTTTATCATTTGCCTTCCTTTTATTTTATTTTTTTAAAACAAGGTCAATCAGTCAACCCAGAATTCATTGATTCAGTGAGACTCAGCCAGTTCTGGGATCCTCATACCTTTCTCTACCTCTCTAGCACTAGAATAGAGACTCATGTCACCATGTCCTGCTGTGTATGTGGGGCTGGAGATCTGAAGTCAAGTCCTCACATCTGCACAACAAGCACTTACCTGACTGAGCCATCTCCTGGACCCCAGGCTCCCAATGACCTTTAAAGGTAGGGCAGTCTGGACACTGAAGGGGTTCTTGCCGCAACTGAAAAAGAAGCCCTTAGGCTGACAAGCACACAGAGGCAGGGGCTCTAGGCAGGACTCATTGGCAGTATGGGAACTTACTGGAAAGGGGGTGCACACCTTTCATCCCAACGCTCAGGAGCCTGAGGCAGGAAGACTGTGACTGTGAAAGAAACCTGGACAACACACCAAGACTCTATCTAAAAGAAACAAAACCAAACCAACTACAAGCCAGCCAGCAATGCAAATACCTGGCCACTGCAATTGTGCAAAATAAAGAGGCTGACCTGGGCCACCCACGGTATCCGCCACAGGTGTCAACCACTGCTGTACCGCCTACCCATCTCAGCTATTTCCCTCTCGTGGTCCATGCCAGTGCCAGGGCCCAGCAGCAGGGCAATGCAGCGAGTACTGACTTTCCTGCTAGAGTTTTGTGGTGACGTATGCAATCTTTATTTTTTAGAAGGTGCTATCATAGACTATAATGTAAATGTCACGTGAGTTTTCAAAACTAAGTGTGAATCTCCCCAAACCCTCATTATTGACACTAGCTGCTTGGTGTGGACCATCTAGAGCTCCTTTCCGCCAAGGGGAAAAGACTGCCAAGCAGAGCTGAGGGTCACTCAGGCCACCCCGCAGATTGTGACAGATTGCAAGGATCGGATCAGCAGCGAGTCCCAGAGAGTACATGAGCCTCGGGCGCAGTGGTGGCAGCACCAGGGCTGACATTCTTACTTCTGGGCTGGGACAACACCCAAAAAGTCATTCTGCAATTAGCACTGAGTTAGCATTTTGAGGTTCACTCTAAACCGTGTGGCAGAAGGGAGTGCATGACAGGACAAGACTAACCCAGGCCGAGTGTTCCCTGAGTTGTTCTTAAAGGAAGTGACACTGCATGTGAGCTCTGAAGAGAAGCAGGGGTGGATTGAGAAAGAGGCATGGAAGGGGAAAAAAGCCTCAGCTATGGGAGGCAGCTTGTGCTAAGGCCAGGGAGGAGAAAGTGCTCGAGAGTGACAGGCTTGGCTGTGAACCAGGAAGAGAAGAGAGGCCACACAGGATGATCTCCAGAGGCATTCCCGGCTGCCAGGCAATGCTGGGACTTCCACCTCCAAAGCAGGTCTGCAGAGAGAGGGCTCCTGTCAGCTTTTAAATAAGACTCACAGTCCTGAAACAGGCCACTCAGTCATAGTGTGGAGAGTAACAAAGGGAAGGACTGTATGGTTACTAAGCAGTCAATTAGGGGGCAGAGGTGTTAGCCCAGGAAGGGGATGCTCACAGCTCAGGCCAGGGGAGGATGGGAGGAAGCAGACCGGTTCAGGAGAAAGAAAGAGGTAGGATTGGCAAGCAGGAAAGGAGAGGACAGAATTCCTGGGTTGTGCCGGAACAGCTGGTGCGACCGCAAGCCTTCTGTTACCATACAAACACCCACAGTAAATCAACTTGTGAAGAAAGGCGGCTTGTGTTAGCTCACAGTTTGGAAGTTTCAGTCCATCGTTGCTTGGTCCCATTCTTTGGAGCCTGTGGTGACACCTCGTTAATGCAAGAAATACAAATCTATCTTGGAGAGTTGTTCAGGAGCCAAGTATGAGTGCCCACAGCTCAGAAAGATAGATTTAGTTGATCCCAACTCCCATGACCTCAGGCAGCATCAGTTTTTACAATAGAACGACAACAACAGCAAAAAGATAACCCGACATGCTTTTCAAACACGCAGCTGACTATATCAGGTTGGTGTGTTCCACTGCACACTGTTACCAAACGATGGCCTGGTTCACCTACTGAAAGCTTCATCCACCCCCAACTGTCCTGATCATCTGTGCAAGTCTATCAGCACTTAGTCCTGGCATATGCTCAGAGACGGACAGACAGACAGCTGGCTAATGAGACACACACGTCTTACACTTGGGACAGGGATGACCTTTGGGCAACTAAGAAACCTTGGCACAAAGCAAGGTGCAGGATGGCAGACAGGTAAAGGTTGGGCTGTTGCCAGGATCCCTGCTTCCTGTCCCCCTCTGCTCATCAAACCTGTGTCAACAAAGTCGGGCCCTAATCTCAGAAACCATTAGAAGGCACTGAGAACAAATGAAGTATGAGCCGCACAGCCGAGCAGGCATGTCCACCAAAGCCGGCATTCATCTCTTGCTCAGGAAAAACATCAGGAGTTAAAGACAGAGCAGCCCAGATGTGAGCTGTGCACTGACTGCTTTCCCAGGACTCTCTACTGATAAGTCATGTGAACTCTGGCCTCTGTTTCTTTTCCTTTCGCTACTTAGGGTACAGAATGGTTGGGGGATAGTGGAAGACACCAGTATTGTTTACCAAATGCCAAGAGTAGTCTCTCCAGACAAGGCTGATTTTCAGCTAAGGTGACATCTTCCCTCTGGGAATGTTCCTTAAGATGTTGTGATGGCTATTTTTGTGTCAGCTTGTCTGGGGCAAGAGCTGAAGACATATGATCAAAAACTATTCCAGACATATCTGGTAATAGAAAGTTGGGCTCTGTGGTCAGGGTTTAGGTACGTGAAGAACCTGGTATCTGTGAAGGGGTTTGTTGGATGGGGTGGGTGTTTAAGTCAGCAAATGCTGGATAAAACACATTGCCCTTCCTCTTGCACGTGAGCCTCATCTAGTCAGACCTAAAGAGCCCAGAGCTCTGACCTAACCTGAGCCAGAAGGAGTCTCCGGTAGACTGTCTGTGGCTGGAACTGCAACACCAGCTCCTTGCTGGATCGCCAGCCTACTTCCAATGGTTTAGACTTACTAGCTTCCAGAACCTTCTGGGCTAGTTCTGCTATTTCTATATATGCACCTTCTACTGGGTCTGATTTTCTGCAGAATCCTGACGGATACTCGGATAGAATTCAGATGGCTGGAAAAACACAGAATGAAGAAACCTAAACACCAATGTAGCCCAAAGAAACAAGATCACAGTCTGCTGACAGCAGGGTCTTTCGGTAGGTTGTGCTTCCACTCTGATGATGGCCAAGAACCCACTCGTGACCAGGACGGCGTGGAGCCTGAGGAGTCACAGACTCAGAGACAGCATGTTTTGGATCTTACTGAAGCAGGAAGAATTCCCTCCTTTGACAGGCACGGAGTCCCTGTTACTATCCAGACATTGTTCTAGCCTTTGGGGATAACGATAACAACGCAATGGATTCCAGTGGCTCTACAACACGGTCTGCTCGGGGCACAGAATTATTCTGTGTATAAACACGATGGAAGGAAAAGTCCTGAAGTTTCGCAGATGTAAAAATAGGAAGAATATACCTCATAATGAATAAAATATGAGAATGGCAACAGTGACAGGTAAGCCTTGCTTTGTTCAGGCACCAGCCACAGCACTTCGTGTATGCTGACTCATTTAGTGCACACAGCACAGCCTAGAGACAAAATCTATTGTCATCCTACTTTATGCATTAAGACTGTGATTTCTACAGGCCTGGTACGCACATGGGTGCTCAAAGCTGCCTAAGAACAGAGCTAAGACTTAAAACAAAAGCCTGGGGTTTCTCCACGATCTCACTATAGGAACAGTTTATTCCAAGTCTGTCCATTGTCCAGTGTCCTGTTCAACAGTCCATGGCCCATTCTAGAAAGTTCAGTGACTGTCAGTCAGCAAGCCTGGCTGTGTCTACTTTCAAATGTATCATTTGAATTTTCTGAGAAATTAAATTAAAATACATCTAGAGCAGTTTAGGACTGAGCCATGATGTCACTTTGCCAAATGGCAAATGCAGTGAGAGGCGGGAACACAAAGAGCTCCATGCTACTAACTGCATGTATTGAGAGAACACCGGGTTACTTAGGTTTTATCAGAACCTAGCCCTCACCCATGAATCCGCTCAATAAGCAATTACCACACACCAGGAACCAGGCAGTTGCTGAAAGGGAAGATTCTAGGAACACAGAGAGAGTGCCTATGTCACACGCCCCTCCCATAGGCTAAATCAAAGTGAGGACAGAAAATCTGGACTCTTACAACTTGAGAGGAAGTAGAAGGGCTCTGAGGAAATGCCCTACAGAACAATCTTTTAGATGGTCTCCTCTCTGGTGGTGGTATTTAAGACATCCTGGGGCATTTCACCTCAGCAAAGGGATCACATTGCCATCCAGTTCCCATGGAAACCAAACTGGGACAGGAAGAGCAGCAGCCTCTCAAGGTTATTAGCTCCAAGGACAGTAGAGAAGGCACTCCATCATTTCAGTAGTGCCAGACCCCAGCCACCAAGGACAGCTGAGACAGAGTGTCACTCCAGTGGTCCCAGACCCCAGCCACCAAGGACAGTAGAGACACAGCTCAGCTCCATCTGTCCGGTGGTCTCAGACCCCAGCGCCAAGGACAGTAGAGGCACAGCTCCATCTGTCCAGTGGTCTCAGACCCCAGCACCAAGGACAGTAGAGACACAGCTCCATCTGTCCAGTGGTCTCAGACCCCAGCACCAAGGACAGTAGAGGCACAGTTCCATTTGTCCAGTGGTCCTGGACCCCAGCGCCAAGGACAGTAGAGACACAGCTCCATCTGTCCAGTGGTCCCGGACCCCAGCACACCTTCCTGCTCTGTGAGAGCTGAGAAGAGGAGCATGTGCCTTACAGAAGCTGGCTCCTGGTTCCCTGCTGCCTCCTGGCCTGGTCTGGCATCTGGTTCCGGAATGGACAAGCCCCATGTTGTGTCTTACCCTCCTCCTCCCTCCCCTCAGAGCCACCAAGGTTCCAAATGAGTCATCTTCATTATCAGCTTCAGGAAATGACTTCCGGGAGTCAGGGACTGCTGCCTGGAAGGCCATCTGAACATAAGCTGGCGTCTCAGGATGCAGAGCAGGTGGCAACTGCCTGCCCCAAGTGAACCTATGGCCCATGCATGTCCCCCACCACATGCTCCCCTTCATGCTTCTGTCCCCAGGTCTACACAGCTGCCCCCTTTAGCTCTTTTTAGCACTTCTCTTCTCTTCTATAATGCTGGCTATTTCTCTAGCTAAGATCTTTCTGTTCTTTCAGACACTCAGAATTCCGAGGAGGGGGATCAGCCATTCTCTCAAAGTTGGTTGTCAAGACTGTTGATCCCTGCTGTATTCAGTAACAAATGCCTTCAGATCACGGTGAGCTTGGGAACTTTGTTAGCCTTGATTTGTGGAGAATCCCTTCTGGGTAGCTGGTACCAGGCACACCCACTCCTTCAAGTCTTGATTGTAAATAGGACCCAGCTTGTATTCTCTGACCTAGCAGAGCACAGCCTACCTGGAGCATCACAGCAACTCTGCTTTTCTGCCAGTGTCTGTCTGTGAAGCCCATTGCTGGAACTTGAGCACACCTAAGGCCCAGCTGTGGGAGATTGTCAGTGGGAATGGATAAAGGGGGGCGGGACTGTAGCTTGTTCTCCTTTGTTAGGAGCTTCCCTTAAGTTTACAGACAACAAGAGGAGCTGGGAGGACAGCTCAGCAAAGTGCTTGTTGTGCAAATGCAAGGCTCTGAGTTTGATCTTAGAATCCTGGGGGAAATTATCAGGCTTAGGTTGTTCCCTTGCAATCCTAGTGCTTGGTAGATGGGGAGGATGGGTGGGTCCTGGGGGCTCTCTGACCAACCAGTCTAGCCAAATCAGTGAGTTCCATACAGGTTTGGGGGACACTGTCTCAAATAAACAAGGTGGAAAGCACCTGAGAAATGGCAACAAAGGTTCACCTCCTACCTACACACATGCATACCACACACACACACATACACACACACACACAGAGAGAGAGAGAGAGAGAGAGAGAGAGAGAGAGAGCCAGCGTATAAACAGGTGGTGGTCACGTGCTGGCTGCCCTGGGTGATAATGATTATTTTTAGTACACGCTCCCTGAGTTCCTGATTCAGTATGACATAGCACGGAGGGAAAGGCATGTCTGTCCAGCTTGAAATAATAGGGCTGGGCTATAATCCAGCCCCCTCAAGAGACGCATTTAAAAACTCAAACCAGAGCCTTGGTTCACACCCTGAATGCAACCTCTGAAACCCTTGTGGTGGAAGGAGGAACTGATTCCTGTAAGCTGTCCTCTGATTTCCACATGAGCAGCATGGCACAGCACACACACACACACACACACACACACGCATGTGCACGCATGAGCTAAACAAATTAAGTGGTAAAAAGAAGTTAGATTTCTAAGTAAATACTCAAACAAGAGGTATTAGTACTGAATTTGAGGAAAGGAAGTTGGGCAGTAGGTTGGGATCAGCAGGTCTTTAGCCATAGGACATTAGGGAAGGTAACAATCCTTTCATGTTCGTAACTATACAATCTGAGATGCACAGTTTCCAATTGCGTTAATGACTAATTATCATCCACAGGGCCAGGCTATGAGGAATACTGCCCACAGAAAGCCTTCCCCATCTCCCTGGTGGCAGAAGATAGTTAGTGGAGGTGGGGTGAGGGGAACAGAAGACACAGGTCAGGGTCACTGAGCCAAGTCTTTGCTAGCATCTACTGTCTGTCCCTCCAGTAATCTATATAAGAGACTACAAAGCAATCAGCGCCAGTCTCTCTCTTTGCAAACAGCAACCCTAAGGAGACTTGGAGAATGACAAGAGGCTCCCAGGCTCACAGCTGGGAACTATTGGGACAAGACTGTCACCCAATATAAAGTCAATACTCTCAAGAGGGACTCAACGCAAGTTGTCCCATCCCAGAGAATCCTGGAGGAAGCTCACCTTGTTACTAGCTGTTGTTCCTGCTGGAAACAGCCTTCCAACAGGGTGATGGGAACAGATGATAAAAGAGCTGCTTGCACAAGTCTAGGCTGGGCTGATGGAAGGCTATGGGGTTGGTGTAGCCTCTGGAACTTAGGGAAAGGACCTGAACCCTGGCATGCAGAAACTTGAATGAAGAAGTCCTTTCCTACCCTCAAAACCCAGAGCCTCTGCAGGGGGACACAGGGCCCCACAGAGAAACAGATTCTATTAACTCATTTGCCTCCCCACTCCTAGACACCGGCAGTTTCTTCCAGGAACATCAGGCCATATCCCCATTGGCTTCAGAAGCAAAGCAAGAAGGATGGGAGGGTCTGGAGAGCAAACAGACATATCACATAGGCATACCCCTCCCTTGGGAGTGCTGGAATTTCCTCTCAAAGGGGTGCACACACTCTCCAAAGCCACCAGGTAGCCATCCCCCCCACCCCAATTTCCAATGTCCCTTTGGAGTGGGAGTCTAGCCCTAGCACCCTGCATCAACTTGGGGAGGAAATAATGTGGTGATGGGGGTATCCCTCTTCTGGGAACTTGATGGATGCCAACAAACACTGGCTGGGACAATAGTTAACAGTAATTCCATCACCAAGCTCACAAATAACACATCCATGATGGGCCAGGCAGCTGAGGACAATGGGAGGCCTCTTCAGCACCCATCGTTCCCATTTCTGCCTCAGAGGTTTTCTTGTTCTCAACCACGGTGCTGCCATCCACCTTCCTCTCCACAGCTCTCCTGGATGTCCAAGTCTCCCGTAGCCCTCTGTATTCCAGGCTCCTGAGGCATTTTCACTGTGGGGACGGCTTAGTCATTCCCTGTGCCTGTTCTCTCTGGGCAAGGACTTTGCTCAAGAATTCTCACATCCTTTCCCTAGCAGGGACAGTGGCAGTTCACCAGAGTTGCAGAACTTCATTCTGGATGATTAGTGAGACTCGGTGTGCTCCCCCACAGCACCCGGATCACACACAGAGATTATCCACAGAGTGGCATGAGGAAGCCACTCTCCATGCAGAGGCACTGAGAGGAAAAAACTGTTAAGAGTTCCCTCTCTTTCCCCGGAAATGGACAAAAGTCACAGGGGGTGTACATTACAGGCAGGAGGCTCAAACTAATGGGAATTACAGCTCAGGGCAAAAAGTACAGAGAGACCATCATTTTTAGCCCTCCCCTCAGACATTGGACAATTCATTCATCTCAGTGGACTCTGGCATGTGCCTGTAGCTTGGCTGAACACTGTTCACATACTGTTTCTTGCAGTCCTTCCTCCATCCATAAGTTCTTTCTCATTCCAATAAGGAGGAAGCTAGTGCAGAAGCAAGCGGAGCAAGGTTCAGGGCAGGCTTGAGGCCAAGGTCATGCACAAGATTCCTCCACTATTCTGGGCCTGTCTGTTGCTCCCTTGCTTGCAGTGCCTTGGGTGGCTACCCCAAACATCTAGAAGCCAAATAAGAGATAGAGTGCTCACCTCTGGTCTCTAATGGCAAGGAATCCCACTGCTTCCTGCAAGGAGCCCACCTTAGATGACAAAGTGGCCTGGGTATTATTTAAGACACTGAGAGAGGCAAGCATCTCCCTCCAGCAATGCTGAGGCAGAGCTAAACACTTTTGGACCCATATCTGATGGAGTCCCTAGCAGAAGTAGCCTTGAATGGTGCTTTAGCTTGACTGTCTCCCCTCCAGAACTCAGTTTCTGATGTACTAGCTTCAGGAAATGGTGCTCTTTAGATCTTGGGATTAGGTCACACAAGGGGTCAGGGATGGATGGATGGATGGTTCCTCCCCCATGGGGCCTAATAAGCCATCTTGGAAGCAGAGACTGGGCTCCCATCACACACTGAACCTACCAGTACATGTCTCTGCCTCCAGAACTGAGAAAATCCACTTCTATTCTTAATAAGTGAAGACCTAGTGTGATGGACATTCACTGCTGAGCAATCCCAGCACTTTTATTAAACTGCCTAGGTCATCCTACTCTGAGTAACAGTCTCATTTGGATTATTAAAATTCCATTTTGTGCTGGGACAATGGCTCAGCAGGCAAAGGTTCTTGCCACCCAATCCTGCCTCATTGCCTTCATCCACTTCCACAGAACTCATGCATAGGGAGAAGGGGAGCATTGGTTCCAGAGTATCCTATGACCCCCACCTGCAGTATGGCACATATGTGCACACATACACAACATGCACACAATTTACATATGCAATAATACAAATTAAAAATTTATTTGTATTCTTTGAAAGGTTTAATTTATATTTCCTGGTCTTATTCTCCAGTCAACATTATGAATTTTACTAAGAATAATTTTTGTTCAAATGCATCCCCTTCCTTGTATTGCAAAGAGTCTGGATGGCACGGAGTGAAGAGCTCTGGTCAGGATAGTTCCAATGCCACTGCTTATCCAGTGACTAGGAAACAAATGTTGGGGAAGTAACACCCTTCTCCCTGGGGAGTGAGGGGCAGGGAGAGCAGTCTTCTTCCAACGCTCCTGTGATATTTTCTAAAGCAGAGGGTCAACCACATGTTGCTAGAAAGGAATTGTGTGGCTCCGAGGGTACTTCTCTTAGGTTTTGTACTCCGTAAAGTAAGTACCCCTCAGAGAGGCCTCTCCCTCACAGAATTGACCATCTTTATCTATTCTCACGTCTCTAGTCCCTGGGGTGATGTCAGCTTTGCGTACTTGGTCTGTTCCACCTGTTGACCCAGGTGAGGTACCTTGCTTCCCGTCCATTGTCCTTCGCTAATCCACACAGCAGTTCAGCATCCATATGAACCACAGACTCAAAAGCACTTGGCATCACCTGAGCTGTTCATAAATGTTACTTTTCATACCATTGTCTGTTATAGCTTGGGGAGCAGTGTTCCTTCAACTAGTCAAAGTAAAAATGAACAAATCAAACTGCAAACACTCCTGGGTTATTAGCCTAACGCCATTCTAGTCACTGACCTTGAATACGGGACTGAGGAAGATGAGGAGAGGGTAAGCACTGACACAGCTAGAGAGGTAAAGTCCAGAAAATAACTACCATCTAAGCTGTCAAGGGGACAGAATTATCCTGGAGACATCCTTCTTAGATATAGCCCAGATCACCTGTTTCAATAGGACTCGTGTATTTAACATGTTGATCCCAGAGCTCCACCCCAAATCAGTTCAGTCAGTCTCCGTCGTGGAGCCCAGGACTCTACAGGTTGACATTTGAGGAGACCAGTGTGCACACACACTTTCATTGAAGACACTGGCCCCACCGACGTGGTTGGCCACTTTAGCTATACTTGGTTTAAATAGTAAGGCTAGAAAAGACTCCAGCTGAGAAATGACAAGGCCATGAACTAAGTCATTAGTGGGAAAGAGGTATGAGGAAGTCAACCCAACAATTTGGGGTTTGAATGACCGAGTAAGGAACAATTAGAGCACTCAGAGGAGGAAAAGCATGAACAGACCTGGCCATTTTGGCTACCCAGACTCAGGAGGCATAAGGGGAAGTTGAAATGATAGGTCTGGAGCCTAATGTAAGTTCTAAGACATGGATCCAAATGTGTGGGAAAGATTTTTTCTGAGCAATTTCCCAGGAAGAAGCTTAGAGCAGAGAAAGAAGACTGAAGGCAGAACCTTCTGGAACATCAACATCTAAAGGGCAGGTGGAGGAAGGGTGCCATGTCCACTGAATGGTGCTAACTTTGTGTGAACATTTATTGCATGCCTATGTGTCCATTTTAGAGAAATCCGTATTTTAAGATGATGGAATGCTCATGTAAGGGCACACTGATAAACATGACTAGAAAGTATGAGCCCAAGCTACTTAAAATATTTAGTCAATAATCTCTATGAGATATGATGTAGGCAGAAAGAAAATTCCTAGTTTGGGAGCAGCACAATGGCTCAGGGAGTAAAAGTGCTTCCTATATAAACTTGAAGACCTAAGTTTGATCTCCTCACTCCACAACGGAAGGAGAGAACCGACCTCTGAAAGCTGTCTTCTGACTTGCACACATGCATGCATCACATCAGACATCTGAGTATGTCTGCACTCAGAGGTGCATCATCATCATCATAAATAAGTAAAACTGAGAGATGACTCAGCAGCTAAGAGCAACCACTGCTGGTCCAGAGGACCTGGGTTTGGTTCCTAGCACCAGCACCATGTGGTCCACAACCACCTAGAACTCCAGCTGCAGACAATTTTTTGGCCTTTCCCACCCCATCACTTGAATACACACAGTGCACATAAACTCACAAAGGCATAGCACACATACATATACATAAATAAACATTACTACATCTTTCAAGGTAAATTTTAAAGATTTAAAGTCCTAGTTTGGACAGAGAGGTGAGGAGAGGATTGAGCTAGGTAGCAGAAGAGCTAGTGCTAGTTGAAATGGCGTGGATATAATTTGATCCTATTCAAGGGTTCAAGTCCCTGTGTGTTAAGAAAGTAAAGTTCTTCCAGTAACATTGCCTTCAGTAAGAAACGGCACTAGCCGATCTTTTCAGGTGTGAGCATAAAAAAACCCAAAAGGTCACTTGGGAAGACAAACTGCTTCTGTTCCTCATATTTGAATGGGGCCAGAAAGGGTATTTACTGCAAATGTCTCTTGACTGAGAATAAAATGAATTTTCCCTCTCCATGTTTATATTGTTGGTAATAATTCACAACTATTTCCTATTTACACAGCATTTCATTTTGTCCAGTAAATGTTTAACCATGACTGTGCCTTGAAAAAAAATGTAAGAATTTACATGGAGTTTACAGTGTGCCAGGCCTCACTAAGTGTGTTACTATATGGGCCCACCGGCTCCACACAGCCTTGTTATAGACTAGGCTGTTAGCCTTGTTTTATAGGGGAGCAGCATAGGGGTTGGAGGTCAAATAATATTACCAAGGTCCCATCTAGTCGTCCCAACCAGCTGGCTTCTGTGCTTGTTCTCCTGTCTTATTTCATGCAGCTCATGTCCCAGAGCCTACTGGTTATTAATAAGTGGAACAGTTTAGATTATACAGGTACTTTTGAATTTCCCAGAGGAAGTCAAATAGAGCTAATACCTCTGAACTGACATGAGGGCTTTTGGCAAATTAACAATCAGCAAGCCAGAATGATTCATAAATGTTCTTCCTTGATATCAGGTGATTTGGACCTTATAATATATGCACATGTCATTACAGAGCATGATACATATTCATCAGTTTAGATGGCTTTCCGCTCTCTGGATCTAGCTAGATGAGAAATTTCCGGGGTGAGGAAGTGCATGCTCCCAATATTGGGAGTCACTGTGCAGGAAAGCAGCGAAAGGCCAGGGACACGTTCTTAATGAATGAGTCAGGTAATGGAGGGGAGCTCAGGGAGGCACTTTTAGCTCACAAAAATATTGCCAGTTATTTCCCCAAAGTGTCTGAGTCCATGAATCTAAACCTGAAGTATATTTTAGGGCTTGATGTTTTTCTCTCTCTGTATAGAATAAATGCATTTTCCTAACTTTCAGAGAAATGTAGGCATAATTTCTTTTGAAACTCCACAGAATTAACAGCATTTCTTTGTGCTAATGTATAAAGAAAACAGCTTCTTTAAAATCTGACCAAATCTCTGAAGCAAAGATAGAGACAGCTGGAGGTCGGCTACAGTCCAGAGTCACCCTGGATCCTCGCCACTCCCGCCGGCATCCCAGGTGCCCATGCGTCGTCTCTCCCTTGCACCTGCATGCTCTCAGTCACTCGCAGACACAAGCTCTTGCCTACTGCGTAACTGAGTGTTAAAGGATAAATGCCGGAACTCCAAGTGGCCAGAGTTCTTTAAGAATACTAGCAAGATGGAATTCCTGATGCTGGGGAACTTAGTCATAGAAAATAGCCCCAATCTGAGGACAAATTATAAGGTGTCTCTTAAAGGCTTCCTTAGCTATTGTTAATGAGCTAACAACATCTCTGTTTATTTTTTTTTCTCTTTTATGTGTGTATGCTGAGGGTGTTTGTGTGGGGGACATGTGTTGTGCTGTGCATGTGGAGGTCAGAAGACAACCCTGGGTGAGGGTCCTGTCTCTCACCTTACTTGAGGCAGGGCTCTTGCTGTTGCCGCTGCCCATCAGGCTCACTGGGTATTAAACTTCCTGGGATTCCCGTTTCACCACCCACCTTTCACTAGAGCCCTGGATGACAGATGAACTCTGCTGTATCTGGCTTTACGGACTTTGTGGGTCCCTGAACGTAAGCACAAAGTACTTTACCCACTGTGCCATCTCTCCAGCCCTTGATAAATACTAGAGAAGACCTAAGGGGCAGAGGCCCAGTCAAGTCATTCCAGTAGCCACTGTCGCTCTGAGGGCAGGATCAGTTCTGAAAGAGCTGGCTGAGAAGCTGAGAGGCTATTTGCCAGGACCGCTGTACCTGGATTGGAAGCCAAAGCTTGCTTTAGCCGCGGACTGAGGAACCCACTCTCTTTGGTGGAATCACCGAAAGGCTATGTCAAACAGTACACAGGAGCAATCGAATGCAAATGAAGTAGACACAACACACACACACACACACACACGAGAGAGAGAGAGAGAGAGAGAGAGAGAGAGAGAGAGAGAGAGAGAGAGAGCATGGCTGGGAGTTTAACAGTACAGCTGGGAAACATCAAGTCATACACATAGGAAATTCCACTCCTCCAAGCTAGTCATTTAAAATATTGGTAAAATACACATTAAATGTAAGGCTTTGTTCTAAAATAAATAAACAGGCAAAAAAAAAAAAACATTAAGGGAGTTCCGTGGGAGCCATAGAATGGGAGAAGATTCAATACATTAAATGAACATGGGATTCCTGTTCTTCTTTTCATATTGAGGCAGGGTAATGTGATAGGAAAAACCCTGGGGAGCTGGGAAGAGAGAGGAGTTCTTCTCTCAGGACTTCACTCATAGCTGTGATAAGCAATCAGAGAGATAAGCAAATAACCTGGAGCTTACTTGGCTTGAACTACACAGACACCCCTTTCCTAGCAATGCACCTGCAGCCTGGGACCCACACCTGCACTGAGTTACACACACCCCTTTCCCAGCAATGCACATGCAGCCTGGGACCCACACCTGCACTGAGTTACACACACACACACACACACACACACACACACACCCTTTTCTAGCACCTGCAGCCTGAGACCCACACCTGCCCTGAGTTACACACACACCTTACCTGCAGTTTCTTCCCCTGTGTGGAGTTGCATTTATACCTCACTTCAAATAAGGACCGTAGTTACTCCTTGAAAACCTATGGAAATGCCGCATTTCCATTCAAACATATCTCTAAACATGTCCAGGAATAGGAGACATGGGGCCAAGCCAACCTGAACTGGCTTGGGGTGCATGCACAGTAAGGTAAACTGTGTCCTATAAGCAGACTTTTAGGGAAACCCCTACTTACCCCCCTATGCCAATCCATAATTGGGAATGCTATACATGATTAAAATTCGATGTATGGGGAAGGATATGTGCAAAGAAGAAAGTCTGGCATAAGCCAAGCCTATCACCCAAAGCAGAAGACCACCTACACCTTGGTAACCAACCCCTTCTCCTCCTGGACCTAATAAAAAGAGGCCCAGGCAATAACAGGACTTTGGGGCCCTGTAACTAAAGTGGCCTGCGGCTCCCTTGCAGTGTGACCTGTACTGTTTCAATAAAAAAAAAAAAAAACTTGTTGCTTTTGCCATTTGTGTGTACTTTTTCAGGCCTTTGAAGAAGATGTCAAGAACCTGGAAAGTCCTGGTCCGGATGAGAACACTAATAGCCAAGCCTCTCCCTGGCTGAAAACCAAAAATCTCAACCATGGGGCTGGAGAGATGGCTCAGTGGTTAGCAGCACTTGTTGCTCTTGCAGAGGACCTGAGGGGGTTCAATTCCCAGAATCCATGTGGGTAGCTCACCACCACCTGTAACTCCAGTTACGGGGAATCCAAAGTCCTTTTCTGACCTCTACGGCTATCAGCATGTACATGGTACACAGACATACATGCAGGCAAAATATTCATACACATACAAGAAAAGGAATAAATGATTCAAAAATGAACAGTTGTTGTGAAGTTATTGTCATAGAGAAATTCCTTTTAAAAATAGATGTGTCAAATAAGAATGTTAAAATCATAATTAATCATGCTTAAGGCCTAATTATCAAAGTCTTCCTTCTCAGTGATTATCTTACTATTTTTGAGGAATCATACCAGAAAGCCCATTTATAGTAACAGGACATGTCCCAGGCCCTGTGTGCAAGCCTAGCCTTCTGGTATTTGCTTATCAGAGTATATTCCCATCCAAGGCACCTCCAGAGCTGTCCGACAATAGCAACTTTTTGAGATATAACTTGAGGATGGTGTACAGGCCTGCTGCTGTCTTAGCTTTGTTCCCCATTAGGGAGATAAAAATACCCTGACCACACCGTGCAACCTAGGGCGAGAAGGATTTACTTTACTAATGATTCCAAGTTACAATCCACTCTGGCAGGGGAGGTCAAGGCAGCAGGAACTGGAAACAGCCGGTCACATTCACAGTCAAGGGCAGAGAGAACATAGCCGTACAGGATTACCTTGTGGTCAGCTTATTCTCCCCACTTTTACTCAGCTCGGGACTCAAAGCCCAGGACCCTCTCACCCTAACAGAATTTTAAAATCTCTCACAGACGTGTCTACAGACCAATTTAAACTTGACCTTTCCCCATTGAAAGTCTCTCCCCAGGGAATGTTAGATTATGTCAAGCTGACAATTAAACCCAACCCTACAGCCACCAAGACACCTCTTTATTTGAGAAGCACACGCCACAGCAGGGGATGCCTATTCTCTCCTGGAGTGCCCCAAGGGGCGGACTCTTGCTCTGTCTTGGTTTCTTCTAAATCTCCTTCCATTGCGTGGCCAAGGGCTTTGCACAGTGGATTTGTCTGAGAAGGAACGTTCAGGCTGCTTGGGTGACGGCTTGGGAGTTGTGCATCTGTCACTGCTGCCACCCTCCATGTGATTATACAAAACACTTGTGACAATGAAAAGAAGAAAGACAAACAAAACACCAAGTTCAAGGCAGCCCACAGAAGAAAGGGCAATGAGGATCCATTCACAGGCCTTCTGGGTACAGACTACGCTTCTGATCCCTTGAATGGTGGCCACCTGCTATTCACTTTGGAACAAATCTTCTTGGCACTTTTCCAAAGTGTTCTAATTCACAGTACAAAAGTTTTATTTAAAAAAAAAAAAAAAACAAACCACTTTGAGAACCAGTGAGATGGCTCAGTGGATAAGGGCATTTGCCGCCAAGCCTGACAATTTGAATGTAATTCTCTGGGTGGAAGAGAATTGACTCCTATAAGTTGTCCTCTGACCTCCACACATGTGCAATGACATGCCACTTCCATGTATGTGCATATATGCACAAAAAATAAATCAAAAAATGTGAAACTGGAAAAAACAGGCTAATGCCTGTGGTGGCTGTGGCGTTAGTGTGCTGGGCTCTTACACAGAGGCCTCCAACTGTTAGCACCAATGCTCTTTCTGTAACTGATTAATAAGCTCAGTTACTTTTTGCCTCATGTTTTAAAGAAGTTTAAAATTTTCCTATAGTGATTTGGCTTTTTAGATGGAAAATTGTTTTCAAAGATAAAATACATACGCACATATTTACTTACTGCCACCAATACATATGACTCACGACGGGAAGCCCCACACTCTGCTCCCTAGTCCAAAACCTCAATGAGTGCAGGAAGTCTGGTGCTAACAGAGCAGTCTTTTTTTGTTGTTTGTTTTGTGTTTTGAGACAGGGCTTCTCTGTGGAGCTGTCCTGGAACTCTGTAGACCAGGCTGGCCTCAGACTCAGAGATCCGCCTGCCTCTGCCACCTGCATGCTGGGCTTAAAGGCCTGTGCCTTACCCAGCCAGAGCAAAGTCTTGTGTGACTCAGTTTCCACATCCCAAACTAAGTAACAGACAAGGGAAGTGCAGGATGTGGATCCCAAAGGTTCCTTGACCTGCAAGCCACACCAAGATCAAGGCCAATCATGGTAGTTACTGACGGAAGCAGCCCGGTGTCTCTGGATTAGAACAGGTCTTCCTTATTTCTCTCTGATGATGTTGGATTCCCCTCTGTATGTTGTAAATACGCTTTATTGCCACTGGTTGATAAAGAATGACACTCATGACTGAACTGAACCCACAGACATTATCCCTGTTTTAGATGGAGCACCCTGCAATTTTACTTCCCCTCTGTCCCATAACCTATGTACTCAAAGGTTCTGGGGATTACAATATACAAGTCTTTGGAGGAGCACTGTTCCTGTGGAGGAACATTCTCATGACCACAACATTCATTAACTATTTAATCTTGCCTTTTACATGCCTTCCAGCCAGCATATGTGTTCATCCGTGTGCACACAAAAGTTTTACACAAATTTAAATTATCAGCCATGACAGGTGTGTGAGGAAAGATCCAGCATAAAGACCAGGGTTTGGTTCCCAGCAATCTTATAACCCCAGTTCCAGGGGGTTTGACCCCCATTTCTGATCTCAGCGGACACCAGGCACCCATATGGTGCACAAACATACAAGCAGGCAAAATGCTCACACCTGTAAAGTAAGTAAATAAAATAAAATAAAGAAAATACATAGATGAAAAGAAATTAAAGAGAAAGGAACAAACCAGAAATGGTAACACTAGAAGCATCTTGTATCTCAGAGGTAAGTTCTGCGTGAGCGCGTGAACAAAGAGAAATACATGGAAACATAAGGAAGGGAACAAGCTCTGGGTGAGGTGGAGCACACTTGTAATCCTAGCATGAGGAGGCTGATGCAGGAGGAGTTTTGAGCTCCATGCCAGCCAGCCAGTCTTAGATAAAACAACTAGGAAAGAAAGGAAAAGAAAAAGAACATTCAAAGAACAAGAAGTAGCCCTGATGTGTGTGTGTGTGTGTGTAAGGATTTTTTTTTCCAAATGAGAAAACAGCCCAGAAAGTTAATGTCAAAGGTGAGTGACTGAAGAGAAAAGAGAAAGGGGCAATCAAGCCAACAGTTACAAAGTTCAAACAGTAAGTGTTCATAATGGTTCCTTTCTCTTTGAGAAGAAAACACCAAATTAAGAATATTCAGATCCGCAGAATTGGGAAGCAATGGCTGCAGACTGGAAGGAGCAGCCGGTGCCTGGCCAGAGGAGTGCAGACAGACTCACAGCATGGTGCAGTCAGTTCCATGGAGAAAGAAGTCGGCTTCCACATAGAAAAGTTTTACACAAGGATCAGGAAACCAGACAGCATCAGACTTAACATCTGTCTTGGAAGACAAAGGCGATGCCATCAGAACTCTCAGGGGAATTGGCTTTCACTTAGAATTCTAAAGGAAGCCAGACTTTCCAGAAGTGTAAGAGTCGGAAAAAATATCTTCACACACAGCCACGCTACACTTCCTCAGCACCTTCTCCAATAGAAAGAGGGCGGGGGTGAAACGCCCCAGTGCAGAACATAGCAAGGAAGCATGGGGTTGCAGCCTGCCACTGCAGGTCTTCTGAAGCAAGGCTGGAGGACAGGCATGCAGGGCCCCAGTCCTCCATCAGTGGCTGCGGAGGAGAGAGGCAGGAAGAAACGGAAATGAATTCAACACTGACAGGAAATGGACCGCTGCTCAGAGCTGTGAGGGTGAAGCAATAGGCACACAGGGAACATGGAACACTGATTAAAGGCTTTGTATGGTGCCATCAAGAGGTAAACAGAGACAGGAAAGTCAGATGTTGGGCTCTCTCTTTATGTGTGTAGGAGTGAGGGACACTTTGGATGTGGAGGATCCCTACAATTCCAACATCTGTGTTAAAGGCAGGGTCCCTCTCTTGGTTCTTTGGGGAGGCTACAGAGAATTAGTGTGAGCCTCCAGTTTCTCACTTTCCCAGCTTTAGCTCAGTCATGAGGTGGATGCTATGTCCCATCACAGGCCCTCACTGTGACGTGCCTCCTCAACACTGGTTCAAAGCAACTGAGCAAATCAGTCATGAACTGATCCCGATGGAGCTCTGATATTGTGAACACACACCTGTTCTCTCCATAACTTCATTGGCTCCAGAATCCATTACAGGGACAGACGTTGACACACAGTGACTGTGTGCGGCTGGGACTTGACTTGGTGGCAGCGGAGGACTGGTTTTCTGTTGCTTACCAGAGAGACTCACCAAATATCTAAATGGGGATGTTCATGACCAGCAGTGTTTAGAAATGGGTTGTAAATACCAGGAACAGTGCCGGGAAGAGAAAGCCCACCCCAGGCAGCAGACACTGGGTTAATGAATGGCTGGTTCTCTTTTACTGTGAGACTTGTGAATTGATTTGACTTTTAAAAACTAATCATCTACGTTACAGGAAAACTGTGTTCTCAATGGACACTGTCCTGGTTTGGAAATGTTCAGTTCCAGGGAGCTAACAGTCCAATTTCACATCTGCTGGACACACCTTCCACTAATAGGGTCTATGGTTTTGAGTATAGATGCCCCTAATGAAACTCAGGGTGAGGCCTGGTGCCCAGTGTAAACGTGGCATGGTAGTGAGGCCTGCCAAGATCACAACAAATCCACCCTCATGAGGGGTAACAGATCTCTGGGAGATAGTTCCGGCCCTCGAGAGGCTGAAATCCTGACAGGGTGGGTTGTTAAAAAGCAAGGCTCCCTCTTCCATTTTTCTCTGCAGTACACACCCACCTCCCTTTCTGCTTTCCAGCCTGGCCTGAGCCCTCATTTCCAGTTTCTCAAGATAGCAAATAAAGGTCTGTTCTTTCTAAACCACCGTCTCTGGTATTGTATTACAGTGACAGAACAGACTAAGACAGCATCCTACCTTTTCCAGACCATTTTCTCACGGATCTCTTTCTTTGTTCCTGGGTGGTTCGGAGGCATCGTGACCTAACTGTAGATCAGGTCAGTATCCCCCTTACACAGACAGCTGTGGAAGCTGCGGGTGTGTATGTGTGTACATGTTATGGGGTCAGCTCCCTCACGTTTTATGTGGAATAGAATAGTATAATTAGTCACATGATTATGAATAAGGAGTATGACTAAAACCAAGGTTTCCCGACATCTAGTTGAGATTCGTTGTGACTATAAAGCCTTCCCAGAAATGCATTCTGGGAAAACAGCCTATGGACAGAACGTTCTGCAATCCAATATGTCGTGCAAACTAACAGGCTTAATCTGTGATCATGCCATCGTCTGGAGGATTGGGGACACTCTCAGGAATAAGTTCTTTGAAACAAAGTTTGGGCAATGCTATACAGAACCTAGGCTAAAGTCCAAGACTGGAAAATTTTTCTTCAGGAAACCGGCTTCTAAGTCATGGGGGAAAGGAGCTGCCCAGGAGGCCCTATTAGTAATGCAGCCACTGTGGTCTAAGAAGAGACTAGTTCAGCAGAGCAAGCACAGACATTTGCATTAAAAAAAAAAAAAAAAAAAAAAAAAAGAAAAACCTGCAAGGATTCTGGTGTGCATCCAGGGGTTTGCAAATGCTGCTGGGGGTTTAAGATAAAGCCCTGTATGAAAAAGCACATAAAACTGAAGGAGCCGAAGTCTAGATTTTCTATGCAATTTTATAAAATATAGCAATAAAAGACACTTATGAACTCAAATACATGGAAGAGTCCTTGGAACTCACATGGTGCCTTGTTGAAGTTTCAGGGCTAGTTCCAAAACAGTGCTTATCAGCAATCACTTCTCATCTTCCATTCTCTGCAGAGTCATTGCTTCTAAAATGTGCTCTTGTAAAAGTGGAGTGAAGATGAGGACCCAGAAAATCAGTTGTTGAATCATCTGTTCAATCATAAGCTACAGTAATCAGGTCCCTTCTGAATAAAAAGTATGCTGACAGCACCCTCTCGTGGCTCATAAAAGTACTACCTCCTCATGCTGTAAGCACATTTGAACTGCTTGTTTGTGACCAAGGGCATTTTACTTTGTGTCACACTCGCACTGAGCTTACAAACAGACAGAATTAGCATCTCAGTAAATTACTTCTGAGAGGCAGTAGAGAATTAAGAAGGCTATGTGATCAAACCGACACCTCAAATTGGGCAATCCATGGAGGCTCTCTGGTGGTGTTGGTTCTCTGTGAAGGGGTGAGTTCCCATGGCTTGTTCCAGGAATTTAAAGAGATGAATCCTATGGACCAGACTGAAGAGCTTGGATTTAGTGTGTGTGTCAGAGGCTAAATGAAGGAGGAAGAATTCTCCAGGAGGGGCACAGAGCACTCGCCACGCAGTGGGCAGTTAACTCCCTAACAACTTTCAGGAGACACCACTGTACACACACCATATAAGCTGTTGGAAAGATGTTAAAATTTCGCTTTAGTTACCCACTTAGTGCTTTAGTCTCTCCCTTGCAGATAAGCAGCGACTCCTGTGACCCATGTATGCTGCTGTAAGCATGGTGCCACTGAGCATCATGATCAACAGCCCTAGTTCGAACAGCCACTTCTGATTGCTTCTACCAGCTAGTGCCCTTCACAGGAAGGCAGAAGTCTTTTGTTCCGAGAGCTGTATACATTCCATGAATGGTTCTTATGCTTATCCCACCGTCTCAAGTCTCCTGTTTTTTTTCCTATGGTGGGGGTCACAAGGGAGCTGGGTGTATTGGGGGGTAACAGAAAACCTTCCTGGGCTGTAGTCAGCCACGTTCTCTAAGATTAAGTGGGAGTCATTCCAGGGAGTCAAAATAACCTGTAAACTGCAGTGGTGGCACCAGTCACTATCCTGAAACACTCATCTGTGATTAGTAAAATATTTTGAGCCCAGCATTGGAGGAAGCTTTTTCTGGCATCATGGAAACTACTCCTTATCTGTGTAGCTTCTTAGAGGGGTCATAAAAGACAGAGAGTCCCATATTTCAGCCTCCTACTAGTTATAAATATTGATTGAAGAGAACAACTTCCCATCATAATCACAGTATAATTAAGTGGCATCAAGAGGAGCTTGCAAGCAAGGTAATGGCCTTGCTAGCAGGGTCCAGATAACCATGAAACACAGGCAGAACAATTACTTTCAGAAATTTATGATCCTTGGCATCAGAGAATAAGGAGGTCTTGGGGTTCCAGGAAGTTTATCTCATAAGGGTCTGTGTAGCTCCAATGGCATTCCTTCTAAAACTCATGGAGTTCTGTTAAAAATAGATCATCCAGGCTGGGCAGTGTGGTGCTTGCCTTTAATCCCAGCACTAGAAAGGCAGAGGCAGGCAGAACTAAGTTTGAGGCCAGCATGGTCTACAGAGTGAGTTCCAGGGCAGCCAGGGCTTTACAGAATAACCCTGTCTCAAAGCAAGCAAGCAAGCAAGCAAACAAGTAAACCAGGCAGGAACTACTTAATTCTTATGTTCCTAAATGTTATTATTTCTTGGTGCGTGGAATTTATTTTTGCCAACTCTCTAAGCCTTGCTTTCTCTCCTCTCTAAGTTGCCATGCCTGGAAGAAAGGGGCTCAGTCTTCACTGTCTACATGCAGGATGATGTAAGGGAGTGTGTATTGGGAGGTCTTTCTCACCCTACTGTGACCACCAGTTAACACTGTTAGTCTAAATGTGCTGATAATATGATAATATGTGAAAACAAACAAATGAGATTTGGTCTATGGAAAAAGATCTGCCGTGTTCCAGTTGCCAGCATCTTCTTCCTAATGCACTGCAATGGGCCCATTCATTCTCCCAACTGTTAGTTACAGGGGCGCTACTGTGTAAAAGAAACAGGAGACACAATCCCTGCCCTCTGGAGTCCACACCCCAGACGATTAAGATAATAATATGAGGCAATAGCCAGGTAAGGGGTTTGGGAGTGTAGCAGAGCATTTTAGACAAGGTAATGAAGTCATCTCTGAGGCGGTAAACTTTGAACAAAGATGAAGTGAGAGAAATCTGACCATCTAGGGGTGAGCCAGTGCAAAGGCTAAGTAGAAGTCAACCTGTTTTGTTCATGGAAGAGCAAAGGGCCCATGAGATTGCAGTGAAAGATCAGAGGGAGGGTGGTCATATTTGCTCTCAAACCGACTCTCAGGAAAGATTTGACAAGCTTTCCTCCATTTCTCCGGGCCTAGAGCAAGAAACTTGCTTCCTTTACCTCCAGTCAATGGTCAGAAACTTGTAAATACACAGCTAATACCCATACACATTTATAAAAAGATGTTTTGCCTGCATGTCCATTTGCACCACATTTGTATAAAGTGCTCGAGGAAACCAGAAGAGGATGCTGGATGCCCTTGTATCTGTTAGAGAAGTTTGTTGTGAGCTGCCACACGGGTGTTTGGAGAGTCTTCTTAACTGCTGAGTCATCTCTCCAGTCCCCAGAAACAGGGTTTGAGCCAGCACAAAAGCTTTTTACCAAGAGACAAAAAAATCACCAAGAGTAGCACTGACCAAATACACTGCTACCTCTAACCTACATTGCTTTCAGTGTCTTTGACTCAAAGCCATATCACTCCCGCAGCCTGTATTGGGTTTTAATCATTGTTCTTTGCCAGCAGGATGTCGAAGCATCGCTGTGTATGATGTTGCCTTCCAGTTACACAGGTCAGTGGGAGAATCTGGGTTGAGTAGAATGGGATGAGAGGTGGCAGAACCATGTGCTGTTCCAAGCTCATGTTGCAGTTCTCTGACCTTGCCCCTACCCCCTTCCCCCACATGAGGAAGCAAACTTTCTGGGCACATTCCCAACCAATGGGAACAAGAATGACTTACCTTACTGTGCTTCTGGAATGTATGTGTACATTTGTGTGATGACATTTCTAACACAACATGCTTGTGAAAGTCAGAGAACAATCTTGGGTGCTGATTTTTTACTTTTACCTTGTTTAGGACAGGGTCTATGCTGTTAGCTGCTGCATATACTGGGTTAGCTGGCCCACGGCCTTCTGGGTATTCTCTCCTGTATCCGTCTTAATCTTACCATAGAAGCTCTGGGATTAGATATGCACTATATGGGTTCTTAAGGATTCAAACTTAACTTCTCACGCTTGAATGGCAAACACTTTACCACTGAGCTAGCTCAACAACCATAAACTGTATTTTAATGACTCAACACAGTCACCAACGTTCAGTTCCCTTTAGCCCTGACTCAAGAATTATGCTTCCAGTGATAGAGGTAAGGGATGTGAGGGGTGAGAGCCTGCACAGGAAATTCTTACCCATCACTGGGATTCACAGTATAATATAAACCGTGTGTGTGTGTGTGTTAAAAATACTGAGATTTTGATGGTGTTGTCTACAGCATGAGCCTAGCTTATCCCAGCTCAGGGGTAGGTGCGCTGTTCCCTGTAATCACAGCAGTCTCAGTCATCCAGCCACTCCTCTACCAGGGCTTTCTGGGTTTTTGATGTGGGAGTGTCCTATCAATCTGTTGATTTCATTGGTTAAGTAATAAAGAAACTGCTTGGCTCTCATAGGTTAAAACATAGGTGGGTGGAGTAAACAGAATAGAATGCTGGGAGGAAGAGGAAGTGAGCTCAGATGCAGGGCAGCTCCTCTGAGAGACAGACGCCATGCTCCCCTCTCCAGAGCAGCGCGATGAAGCTCCGACCCAGGATGGACGTAGGCTAGAATCTTCCTGGTAAGCGCACCTCAAGGTGCTACACACATGAATAGAAATGGGCCAAGCAGTGTTTAAATGAATACAATCTGTGTGTTGTTATTTCGGGTATAAAGCTAGCCATGCAGGAGCTGGGCAGGACGAAAAGCAGGCCCGCAGCTCCCACTACAGATGGCGCCCAGACATGGGGCACTGAATCTACAGAAAGCCTGAGAAAGCTTGGGAAAGAATAAAGTAAAGCATATTTTCTTGGTAGCAGCAATTTCTTGGTTCTGTTCTGCTTGCTAGAGGCAAGAAAGCGCTCTCATCTAAGAGAGGCTTCCTGACTCAGCTTTAGCTGCAAAAACTTGCAACTCTCTTAAGAGGTCCTGCCACAAAACACTTAAATGGTATTAATAAAAGCTGAACGCATGCTTTTCGGTTTTCAGCCGTAGCAGGAAAAAATGTGCCGTTTAAAAATGCCGTCTTTCTGGGCCATCCTGCCAGAGAAAACTCTGACTCTTTGAGGCAGGAGGTCAGCTACAGAGTATTTGAGTGTTGTACCTTGTTTGCTGGCAAGGACCTTGAAACGCCACAGAGTTGTGGTGATAAACATGGCTATAGCCGGTACCTCCGCCATGAGGCTGGAAAGCTAAGGAATGGGCTGAATCTAGCTGGCAAAGCCACGGCTTTAATCCTACCCATATTGCTCAGTAACTTAAAGGCTCGTGTGGTCAGAAAAAGAGATATAGTAAAGAGATTCAAAGACAAAGAAAAACTTTAAATGATTTACAGTGTACTTAAAAATATATGCAGGCTAAATGGTAAAGTTCTTAAAAGTAAAAAAAAAAACAAAAATAAGGAAGAAAGAAAGTAGATGGGTGTGGTAGTACACACCTTTAATCCCAACACTTAGGAGGCAGAGGGAGATTGACCTCTGTGACTTCAAGGTGTGGTAGCACACGCCTTTAATCCCAATGCCTGGGAGGCAGAGACAGACGGATCTCTGAGAGTTCAAGGACAGCCTGGTCTAAAGAGTTATTCCAGGATGAAGATATACAGAAAATATAAAAGTAAAAGTAAACGAAATAGAGGTTAAAATAAAGCCGCACAAAGATGGAAAATACAAGAAAATCTTGATACTATATGCTATTATGCTGTTTGAATTGTTTGAATGCTGAGGAAGGAGCAACAGCTGCTAAAAGATATTTGTTTATAAATGTTGCTGAACTAATCCAAGATAGATATTTTCAAAATACCTTGACTTCAGAATTTGGATCTAAGGATATGATACTTTGGAAAAGAGTTTCTTCTTTTGTTTTCACAGAGGATGAGACACTGTGGATTGCTTCTTGGATCCCAATATGGTATAATAGACCACGCCCTCCTGAAGGGTTGCTGTGAACACCCTTAAAAAATTGCTTCGCTCAACTGCCAACTGAGATGAACCTAGCAGACAGGTTATCCCATAAAAGACCCGAATAACAGCACCCCCATTCAGCAGGAAGCAGTTTGGAGAGAAAAAACTGCGCCCATGTTCCCATATATTGTTTATAAATGTTCTTTTACATTTAAAGGGGGAGATGATATAGATGTGAATAATTTGCATTGATATGAATCTTCATTTACTGATATTAATTTAAGGTCAATTTTATTATATGTATGTGTATTTCTGATATTAAGGTATTGTGATTATGTAGTTCACTTAAAAATGTAATGTATATAGGTTGTTAATGGATAATTATCAATAATAGTCAAGTTTGTAGTCATGTTAGATTTTCTAGATGTGCATGCATATATTTCAGATAGGCATTCATCATATCTTTCAAAGGCTAGAGAATATGGTATTTTAAATGTTTTAATAACTTAGGGTTTTTCATGACAATGAGACACTCTGCTCCTGGTAGCACCAATCTACTTCAAGAAGAAGATGGGCATCGAAGAGGCACCTTATGGAGTTTGATAGCCATTTGGGCAAGAAACTGCTCTTGCCTGGACTATTGCATAAACTGGACACAAAGAACCCGCAGAGAGAGGACTGCTGAACTTGCCTAAAGGTGAGATGATCTTTCGGGGTTCCTGATTTATGAAAGAGTCTGCAAGACATTCTGTAGGACACAGCAGATAGTGACTGAACTGCCTTTGAAAGTTCCTGCTTCATGGAAAAGTCTCTGGATACTATGGGCCTGAAGGCTGAAGATGGATGCCCCAACGGTACAGAGAAACTTTGGGTGACTGTCCAGGCAGCAAGATGTCTCTGTCATTTCTAGAGTTTCGAAAATTGCTTACTTTTTGTTTGCTTAGGTAATATTGTATTCTTCCGGCGTCTTTGATGGAGTTGAAGAATAGATAGATAGTTATAGTTATAGTTTTCCATTGTTATGATAAAAGATAAAATAGATATAACTGTTTTGTCATATGTAATTTTGCTATGTTAAAGTTAAAGCCTTCCTTTTTTATTTAAACAGAAAAAGGGGAAGTGATGTGGGAGTGTCATATCAATCTGTTGATTTCATTGGTTAAGTAATAAAGAAACTGCTTGGCTCTCATAGGTTAAAACATAGGTGGGTGGAGTAAACAGAATAGAATGCTGGGAGGAAGAGGAAGTGAGCTCAGATGCAGGGCAGCTCCTCTGAGAGACAGACGCCATGCTCTCCTCTCCAGAGCAGACACGATGAAGCTCTGATCCAGGATGGACGTAGGCTAGAATCTTCCCGGTAAGCGCACCTCAAGGTGCTACACACATGAATAGAAATGGGCCAAGCAGTGTTTAAATGAATACAATCTGTGTGTTGTTATTTCGGGTATAAAGCTAGCCATGCAGGAGCCGGGCAGGACGAAAAGCAGGCCCGCAGCTCCCACTACAGGTTTTGAAAACACATTTTGGGCCAGAAGTGAGGCTGATAAAAACTGCAGGCTCTGGACTCAATAGCTTGTGCTTGACTCCCATTGAATGTCAGCAGAATGGGTTCAGGTATATTAGACACTATCTGTGCTGAGGCTCAGCTCACACTGCTGAAGAGTTCTAGCTTTGGGTCAGGAAGACCAATGAGTTGATACTAATGTATGTAAAATTAGGATAGCCTTGCACATGGTAACCAATCAACAAACTGTTAGTGCCATTAACTACTTTCAATACTATCACTACATGCTGGGTTTTTTTTTTTTTTGACATTTTGTGTTAATTCTTGTTAAATCTAGAAGTATGTATCTATTTTTAAAGATAATGGGAAAGACCCTTATTATTCACCAAATCTCATTAACTGAGAATGGAGAGAAAGGCAAAGTCCATCTCTTTATAGCATGTTTTATAAAACACCACATCATTCTTCTCCTTAGCATTTTTTTTCTCCAGCAATTCATAAACTTCTTCCATCTTGTGCTGAGAGTGAGCCAGTCTATGAGCAATTGGAGTCAAAAGTGGAGCACAAGCAAGAGGATGCCTATAAAAGCAGTGCTTTAGCAAGAAGGCACGGTCCTCAGACATGTTATTGCATACACAGAACACAGCTGAGCTCTGACACAGTACATGGACACAGTTCAGGAGTCACATGATCAATACTACAGAAATAAATATTTCCCTGGAAAGCTTAAAAAAAGTATTTCAGTTATTTACTAAGCCCTGAAGTAAGCAATAGTATTCACTATCAGATATGTTCTAAGACTCACTGTGATGTCATCTTAACGACTACATTATGCCTTGCACATTTAATCACCAGAACTTTTTTTTTTTTTTACACAGTTTGTTAACCAAGCAAAAATAACAAGAGTTATTTTATTTACTTAGAGACAGGGTTTTACTATATAGCTCTGGCATTCTGTGGACTAACCTGGCCTTGGACTCCTCAAAGAGATTTACCTGTTTCTGCCTCTTTAGCACCTAGAATAAAGGCCTGCATCACCACAATTGGCTCTTCATTTTAAATTGTGTACATGTTTGTTCATATATACCTGTCTATGTGGTCATGTGTGGAGGCTAGAAATCAACATTAGATTGACTGTCCACCTTGTTTTTTGAGAGACAAGGTTCCCCACTGATCATAGAGCTTATACATTTGGTTAGACTGGCTAACCAGGCAATGCCCCAGTGTCTTCCTGTGTCCTCCCCACTGTTAGGATTACAGGTATTCGCTGCATGCACAGCTCTCTGCATGGACACAAAGGATACAAACTCAGGTCCTTGTGTTTGGGCAGCACACCTATTGAGCCACTCCCACAGCACACCAGTTTCTTTTATGACAGACACAAAGTTGCAAATGAATACAACTGAAATGAATTAAAGCCTTACAAGCAACTGTGTAAGCAAAGGGCAGCCCTCTTCTCTGTGCTGTGTGGCATTACTCTCAGTTACAGTAAACGCTACTAACTTAATCATTGCATGCTCTCCCACCAGCCCTTTAAGATGTACTAGAGAAGAGAATGCCACAGCTTAGCAGGCGCTGTAGGAGTAGCTTTAGAACTGAGCTCAGTAAGTGGCTGAGAATTAGTATGTGGTAGTCAGGTTTCAGTGAGTCAACCTAAACCACTTTTCCTGGAGTGCAACTCTGAGTACAGGGTCTGAGTCTCAGCCTCACCCCTGCTATCTATGTGATAGTGTGCAAACTGCTGACTTCTGTGTGCCTTGGTTTCATCCATAGAACAGTAGCTCAAGAATAAATTCGTTCTAAGATATTTAATGCTTACTACAGTGCCTGTCACTATTGAACACCAGTTATTGGTAGCTTTAAAAACTGCCGTGTTGTTCAACACACACACAGTTTTCTAAAAAGCAAATGATTTAACAGTCCTTATAAAATCTTTTGGAAGAAGTCAGTTCAAATTAACCAGAGCTATTTCTACTTCATACACACAGTATTTGAAATAGGTGACTGGCTAAATAGCAAATGTATTCTACCTGCATTTCTGGCCTCACACCAGAGACTTTACTGTGAAGTGCAGGAAAGGGAGCATCAACAGTGGTCAGCAGTCTTTTGTTAACTTTTTTTCTAACTGTCAGAGAAATTACAAGAGGAACCTGGGTGTGATGTAGTAACTGCTGTGACAAAACATCTGCAGTGACGCAGTCATATGAAGGGTCACTCTGACTTATTAGCTTTAGGGAGGTTGCTCATGGGCTTGCAGCTTCATAGTGCATCATGACAGAAGTATAAGAGGCACACTGGGAGCCAAGTAGCAAGAGGAACAGGCAGGTATCTGAATACTCTTGTCTCAAGAACATTCTTCATGAACTACCTTCCACAAAGCCCCACTTCCTAAAGGTGCCACCACTGACTACTAGTGCAACAGGCTGCAAACCAAGTACATATGGGCCTTTATAGACACTTCAGGTCCAAACGCTAGCACTCAGTATTCCAACAACTATGGGAAACCAAGGTGTGAGTCAAGAATGTGAAGTTAAATGAACTGGACATAAGTTCCTGTAGTGAGAACCAGCCTGTGAACTGCACTGCCTCCATTAGCTCTCAGCCTTGACACCAATCCCACTGAGAGGCAGGTTCCTGAGGCTGACTCCAGACCTATGCAGTTAGCTTGATAGTGGCTCTAGCTCTCTAGGTGTTTATTATGGATTCTACATTTTGAGGATTATTAGCTGAGAAACTTCAGGATTTCTTTTCCAAAAACTGGTGTATTTAAAACATTAGCTGAATGAATCATACCTGGACTTTTGTATTCATGTGTGCATGCAGAGGTAAGGGTGTGTGTGTGTGTGTGTGTGTGTGTGTGTGTAAGATAGAGGTCAATGCTGGGTGTTTTCCTGGATCACTCTTTACCTTTGAGACAGTCTCACTGAACCTGGAACTCAACAATTCAATAAGGCTGTCTGGACAGTGAACTCCAGGATCCCCCTGTTCACTCAGGCTGCCTCCAGCCTCTAGCTAAGATTTTTCTACTGGCAGAAAATGTAACAAACTTCCTCCCTCTTGGCTCCACCTCACCCAGATTTCGTTCATTACTTCTCAATAGTCAATGCCACAGGTTGGTGACCAAGCCTTTTTCAGAAACAGACACTTCAGATCCCAACTCCATTCAGGTATCCCAAAGGTTATCACTGTATCACAGTGCACTAATTTGTTTGGAAGAATACCAGCATCATAGTTTGTGGTCTAATCTCCCTAAGTCTTGCTGACACTGCAACATTGGCCTGCCAGGGGGCTGTGCTATTCATACCTACAGCAAGTTCTTTCACTGAAACACTGTTTCCACTGGATGTGCAAAAGCCAGCTTACCACAGGTAGCTGAGTCTAGGGGATGGTTATTTTCTGATTATCTCGCTCCGAATACAGGATGTCCAACATGCCTTGTGAGAATGGGAAGGCATGTGTTGTTTCATTCAAACTCCCTTTCCGGAGGACTCTGAGAAGCCAGTTCAACTTCTGGGGACTGCATACTAAGTGCCAGGTAGCAGCAAACAGCAGATCTTTAGACTCTCCAAAACAGACAGAAGGCCTGTTCTCTGAAGAGTTTGAGCTGAAAGGACTTGGCCAGAAAATACACTGCAACTCAACTGACACACCATCTAACCCAACAGGTTGTGGCATGCAAACATCTAGTCAGAGCACCCAATAAACCACCCCATCGACTCCACCACAATTCATATTAAGTCAGAAAGGAAACACATACACAAAATGTCTGTTTTAACCTGAAATAATTCTGTTGATATTGGAATTGCTTTCAGTGGGACATTTGCTTTAAACCACAAGATATCTCCATCTTAAGTACAAAAACCCCTTCTCCCTACCACCCCCCACCCACGCCAAACAAGGGAACAAACAAAGCCCCAAACCCACAACTCAGTTTCAAATAAGTTTGGAAGAAATGAGACTGTAAATATTTACACAGGGAGCAAGAAGTAAATCACAAAACTATTTACAAAAATACACAAGCTTAAATGCATTAACAATTTACACCAGTTCACAAAAATATTAAAACATAAAAAAACACTATATAAATTAAAGAACTCAAAAGTATGATCTAAGACTTCCTAGGATGCTTCTCTCATGCAGGTCATGGTTGAAAATCAGGTTTTGCTATCTCAGAATCTAAACTGCAAAACAATCATTTTTAATTCTTTGAACATTAACAGTACTAATCAGATAAGGAAAAGACCCTCTGTGCACACCAACATTATCTTGCACACATTAAAATAATCATTCTTGACATTTCCATAATACACAGTACTGATAATCACATGCCTCTAACCATTTGGAAGTAACTTTCTGACATACTTTAGCTTTCTTTATTACTTTCTTGCACTCTCTGCTCAGGTGATACTTTGCCAACATACTGAACGGGCGACCAACAGGGCTGGAACAGAGAAATGGACTTTTCGACCCTTCTCCGCACACTCACTACTGCTTCCAAACTGACAACAGCTCTTTTATCTGCTCACCTCCGTGGTCCCTCCTCCGCACAGAATTAGTCTCAGGATATTTCTTTAACCTGACCCTACATTTTAAAAAATGTTTTACCATTAGAAGAAATGTGCAGGCCCTGCCCTTGGGACTGTCCTAGGGACTTCTCCAAACCGAGCATTTAAAATATATGAATGCATGTTTAAAAAGAAACTGAATTCGGTAAGAAATAAGGCTCAGATTAGATTTATTAGTAAGAACATGATGCCCCTGGAGCTTTTAGCTGAGCTCCTAGCCTGCTATCTAGGAACATCTACTTCAATCTAACCGAACTATGGAATTTTGCCAAAAAGATAAAATCTGGAGACATGGCTGCAAAGGTACCAGTGGGATGAGATTCTGTTTAATGTGTAAGGCAGTTCCACTTCCTTGACCATAGTGCTCCACGCCAACACTTGAAAAGAACATTCAGTTCCTGTGTTTGTGAGGTCACACACGAGGTGGACGACACTGAGGTAACCTGGCTCACAGTGATTTGCCATCCAATTTCTGCCCCCACATTGCTAGAGAAACATGTGGGCAAAGTTGTTCAAATAGCGGAATCCAAAGTTAAGGCTGTTGCTACATACAGTAAGTAACTTTAGACTTTCTCTAAAGTTTTGTTTTCACACTTATACCAATAATCTGAATTATTATTCTGTATTTAAAATATTTTCCTGACATTTCCAAACCCATAGGATGTTATTAATAAAGAAACTGTCCTAAGGAATTAACCCTAGTATTTATAAAAGAGACTTTTAGCTTCAGAAGTAAACAATATGTGTGACAAACAAATCTACAAATATCAAAATTGGTCTGGACCTCAGCACTTTTTTTCAGGCCAGGCCTGCAGACACTGAAGCCACTTGTCTCACTGTCCTCTCTCCCTCCATCCGTGACGCTAAGGATAACATTCAGGGCTGGTGTGGTCTTCAAGAGGCAGTAAGTTGCCTCCTTGACAAAAAAGATGACATGGGTTGAAAAAGAAAATACTGTCTGCCAACACATCCGTGCGCCAGGTAGAGGCAGCCATCAAGTTTCTGGACATTCTATATATCAGCTGGGTCTGCATCTTTAATGCAGATGCCAGAGTTCCCACAGACCTTTGTGTGTAGGTGTTTCCAGGTGTCTACTTTAGACTTCACTGGATCCCTCTGGTCAATTTGGGAAACAAAGAACACCTTACAGAGTATCTCCAAATACAAACATGTTCTTAAAACTTTAGTTCTAAATATAAACCCTTAAAACGCAAATATATGACTTAATTACAAAGACTGCCGTAAATCTAATCTTTCACAATTTCACAGCAGTAACAGCAGCATGATTTTAGTCTCTTAAAAGATTTCTTCCTTTGCTCTAAGTAAAAGGTAATCCCATCCTAAAAAGCCAGAGCAGCAACTATATGGAATGAAATCTCCTGTGTCTCCTACAGAGTATTAAAAGATACAAATGTACAAAACTCAAGTATTATCATGACTTATGGAATGAAATGCCAATCTAACTCACTTTTAACACAGGTCTGCCTTACCAGACTTGGCTGGCTGGGGTGGGATGGGCCTAGGAAACAAGAGGGAAGCTGGGCTGAAGAGGTACCCTGTCCCAAGTCCAATAAGGAATGCAACTTTCAAAAGAAAGTTCCAGGTATTCACATGTTTAACATGTCTAGAGAGTTAGAACTATTCTGAAATGCTGGTGTAGATGACGAACGCAGTAAGACTGTGACCACACAACAGAAGTGAGCCAAACCACAAGATTCCAGAATGCCAGTGGGCGAGATGGAACTGCGTACTCAGGGTCAATGCACAATGTAGTTTTCTAACAGGTAGTTTGTAGGGGTTCTGCAAATTCTTAGGGAACCCACACTGTAAGTTAGAAATTGAGTAACATGTACATTTATATCCCTAAGAAACTGTATCCAGTTAAACCATGCTGTTTTTTGCTTAGTGAGAATGTTTTGGATTTAGAGCTAACAGGGTGACTATTTTATTGGCACTACAACGTCCTGAATCTTGTAGGATGTGCAGGGGGACAGCTCACTGGAAGCACTAGTGATGTTTTCTGACAATAACAGAGTTCACTGACAATAAGAACTTCATTTTCTTTCGAAGAAAAGTTCCTTAAACTTTAACTTAAAAAAGTAGCCCCTCATGTTTCTGTAGTGAGAAGAGCGTACAGACTGACAAGAAGAAAAAGGCTAGACTACTGAAGAATGTGGTTCATCTTGGACCGCTATTTCACAATGATGTGCCACTAAATGTTTAAAATCCTAATTCCTTTACCTTTTAATGATCATGCTGCTAGCAGTCTAAATGACACAGCGGGAGGATCAGGGAGTTTTCTTTCGAATTTAGCACACTGGGCTCCTTCATGGACAGGGACGATGAAAGCAGAACAGAGTGGAGAGTCCACCTCGGCAGGCTACATGGCCCCTACCACAGTGGGAACACAACGGGAAATGCAGAGCCCACCAGGGAATATAGGCAAACTGCTCTGAGCTAGGTAGCAAGTGCTAAGAAAGGTCAACGTTAAATTCAATGAGTTAAAGGCAGTCCTTAGAGTCTTACAAATCAGTCCTGTACAGCAATAGGGTCTGTGGTGAGAACTTCTCCCCTAGGCTTTCAGCACAGCACTTTACAATCATCCAGATCTCTTTACAGACAGACAACACAGCCTATGGATGGATGAGGTGGGAATGAGTGGGGGGAAGGTGTGGTTTGTTTACTTTTATTATGTGTCTTTCATATGGTCAGGGGTTTTGTAGCATTATTTTTTCCTTAAATTTTTTTGGTTATTGAAAAAAATAGAACAGTCCACTGTCCAGCAGAGGCTGCTTCAACTCTATTGCTCCCAGGGCTCATTCTGCATGGATCTGTGTGTCAGGATGTGGCAAGGACAACTCTGCGGGCAGGAAGGCCCCCTGACCCAACGCTGTGGCATATGTCCTGCTCTGAGGATGGACAAAGCCAGAGGGCACATAGGCCCCCATGCCTCCCCCTCCAAAGCCTCCTCGCTGGTGCTGGGGTAGGGAGTGGTAATCCTCCAGGTTATCATATTGGGACACAACAGTCATACTGCTCTGGCGCTTGCTGTGTGTTGGATACTGGTATAGCACGCTGGGGTCCCTCTCCAGGTTCTGGGTATGGTGGAGTTTTAGGCTGTGACTCCTCTCTGGTTTGGGGGGTGGGACCATAGACTGAGAGAAGTGTTCCTCCTCCTTGTAGCAGTCTCTGGAGTGTTTCTCAGGGGCAGGTGGCTGCCTGGCTCGAGGCCGGTCGAGATCTTTGGAGAGCCTCACCTCCTTGTGGTTCATTCTTAAAGACTCCTGCCCTGATGTGACATATTTCCCTCCAGAGTTATGGTAGCTGCCTGGCTCAGAAGTGTCTGGCATCCCTTTGGGCCCATAATCTAACTGGCCAGCTCCCTGGGGATAAGGTGGTCCATTTTTTGATTCACATAATTGCCTATGGCTTACTTCCTGATGCGCCCTGTGCTCTGGAAGGTTACAACCCATATCGTGAAGCTTTCTGTTCCTAAGGCTGCTTTGCTTCTGTGGGAGGGATGGCTTGTCTACCTGGGTGTTGCCATACCCCCCATGATGGTGGGCTCTGTCGAACTCCGGCTCTGGATGCTTCCTGTAGAAACGGTCGTCCCCCTCAGGACTGACAGCCTTGGCTGGGTGCCGCCCTTCTTTCCCCTCAGCCACAGAGAGAAGTCCAGTTTTCCCAGGATCTGATTTACTACGCAGATGGATGACATAGATTCCTCCCAAGTCATCTTGCACAGCTGGTGCCATGTTGTCGTACTGTGACATGACCGGCCCTTTCACCTTTTGTCGTGCTCGACTCTCTCTCCTGATGGACTGCATGCGGTATTTTTCCATGTCCTCAAAATCCCACGAGGTGTAGGTGTGCTTTACATCAGCAGTGGGGGGCATGTTGACTACATTATGGTCATTACCAGAGAAATAGCCAGTCATGTTGGCCCGTGGACGTGGAGGCAAACCAGCATAATTGTATAAATTCTTTCCTTGTAGCCTTGAATTGTATAAAGCAAAATCACGGTTGGGTAGGCGGTGAAGGTGCCTCAGTTGGACTGTGCCATAGGCATCAACATCACACAAGGCTCCGTCGGGGCTGTAATAGGAGCTTGAGGAGCTGGAATATGGACTATAACGGTAGTGGACCCGTCCATTCTCAAAGTAAGGCTGGAGCTGCGTTACATGGTAATCTGAGCGGGCCTGGGAGGACTGATATGGCTTATACTGGTAGACGGGCCTTGCGCAGTAGGCTGGTTCATCATCTGGGGGAACTTCTGTTCGTGAAATGGGAACAGAGCGGATCATGGAAGGTGGGGGTGCATGGAGGGACTGGACCCTTCGGATAGTGGGGTAAGGTAGAATGTCTTCAGGGCAACAAGTATTCCTAACTGAAGAGCCCAGAGAAGAGACATACTCAACCCGGCTGCATGGTTTAGAGTGGTGTCCAGACATGTTTCTTCCCGGCGCCACATAGGTGTTATAACGAGGACCCATGGAAGCTGGTGGCTCTGATCGGGCACCATATACCTGGTGTGGCTCTAACTTATTGTGGTGTGGAGGTACGCTCTGGGGACGGAACTGGCAGTTTGGAGTCATATTGAAATGTGAACAGTTTTCTGGACCAAAGGGCTCAGTGGTGACATCAGGTCTAGCAAAGGAAGAATAGGCTATCTTCTGAGAAGCATGCTTAGGCTGTGAGATGGGGAGTGGCAAAGGCAATACACCATCCATCGAGGCTGAAGAAGGGACAAAGGAGTGATAATTTGAGCTGCTGTTGGTATCTGCAGTGTTGGAGTGCATGGCAGCAGCCATCTTGCTTTCCACTGTCCTTGTTGGGGGAATTGGGGCAGCAAAGCCACAGGAATGGCCAGGAAAAGACTCAGCACGCAGGTGGAGGAGGGGGGCCCTGGTGCCTTCCCGTACCTTCTCAGGCAGTCCTGGTTGGAGAGCAGAAGCAGCCATGGGACACTGGGCAGCTGAGCTGCCATCATTGACAAAGATGGATGCAGGATCACTCGGGACTTGAGGCTCAGGTGGCCTCTCTGGAGCTGGACCTACTCCCTGGACCTGTGGAAAGAGAGTGACATTAAAAGTCTGTTGCTTAAATACCCCCACCCCCCCAATGTGCAAACCCAGGCTATTTGAGTGGCAGTGTAGACTTTCCCAAGCCCTACAGTCACAATGGACCTGACCCCATGACTAGAAAAGAGTATCTGCGTGGCTACATGGTTCATTACTACCTGTGGAGAAATGTGCAGTGTTTTCTAATTTATGCTAGGCTTTACATATGAGGAGAGGCTGCCTACAGTGGACTCTAATGTGCCGACCCAAACACAGGATTAGACAAACAACAGAGCCAGACTTAAAACTAAGCATCCTGCCTATTGGTCTAAGCTCAGCCTCAAGACCAGAAAGGTTTTTAAAATGGGAATAGTTGATTTCATCAGCTGGAAGGGGTTCAGAGTGACTCAGTTCCACCCAGAGAACAGCTGTAAATCTCTAGATACAGGAAAGAGCTAAAAAGGGCTTGTCTGGGATGGCAGCAAATCAGAGCTCACTGCCTTTTCTTTCCATTCACCCTGTCTGTGGGTTCATACACTAAATGTCCCTGAGAAGCAGGTGCTACAAATAACATCCTCCAGTAAGGACTAGAAGTTTAACTCCTTTTGGTTTAAGGTGATCACAAAACCTGTAGTAATATATTTTTGCTCTTTCTTTTTCAAAAGGAAAAAAATAGAAAATAACACCTTTGCATTCTGTATTTAACATTCTCTCATGAGAGCAGGTATTTAACTGAGGAACATAATTGGTTACTGGTTATGGTTGAAATCGTAACAAACAAACCACACAAAAATGATAAGATATTATTATTCCTTATACTTCTGTAAGATATTAAATATATTCTTCTGGCCGGGCTGTGGTGGCACACGCCTTTAATCCCAGCACTCGGGAGGCAGAGGCAGGCAGATCTCTGTGAGTTCGAGGCCAGCCTGGTCTACAAGAGCCAGTTCCAGGACAGGAACCAAAAAGCTACGGAGAAACCCTGTCTTGAAAAATCAAAAAAAAAAAAATTATATATATATATATATATATTCTTCTGTAAGAAGAATCCTACAAACATGTGGAGAATGAAGTACTTTCAGTGTACACATGTGAAGGGTTGCCACAGGGTGGTTACAGGACTCGCTCGGCCACAGCGAATCAATGATGGAGTTGTCAAAGAGAACTACCACCTCAGCCCTGATATCTGGGGCTCACTTTGTTCACTCTGTCAGGATCTCACTGCGAAGGACCTCCATGCTTCAAGAAGGGAAAGCAACACGGAGGGTTAAGCTGTCTTTACTGCACTATGGGCTCTCTGCTCTGTCTTTACTGCAAAGCCAGTAGCCAGGCAAGGGCAGAGTTGTCCAAATAGCGGCTATTTTATAAAACCTGCCACTTGACTGAAACATACCTCACTCAAAGATAACATATCCCACTGAAAAATGACATACCTTTGGAAATAAAATATATCATTTCACTGACTTCCTCTCCATCTTACCTTGTGGGAATTATTCAATCCTACACTTGGAGCTTCTTGTACCTGCCCCAAGACTGGCGGTTGCTCTGCTGGCCTCTGGGAAGGAGGTGGGGGGAGGGGGCGGTTAATTCTGTGCACACGCTGAAGGGTTGCAGTCACAAAATCAGCAGCAGCTGGCTGCTCAGCCATGACCCTGCTGGTTTCTCTGCTGCTTGTTTCAACTCTTCCTGGAGTTGTCATCATATGAGCCATAGTGGCTGTGCCGGTGTTCTCTTCAGGGGACCCAGAAAGAGGGTGAGCTTTGTCCCTAGGCAAAGTAGAAGGCATGGGAGATTTGTCTGTAAGTTCTGAGGAATGATGGGGTTTATCCACACTGGTACCAAGATAAGAGGGGGGCTCATCTCCACTGGAGACATGAGGTGGAGACTGGTCCTGCTCCACAAAGGAGACAGCGGACACGCTGGTCTTCCCAGCCTGGTCTTCAGGGAAACTTCCATGATCATCAGACTTCTCTGAGTCTGCTAAGGGAGCTGAAGTGCTTCTAGCCTTTTCTGGGTCCCCAGATAAATGGTTTCGATGTAGCGGATTCCCTATTAGGTCTACTTGGTGGAGTTGCTCCCCAGAGTCAGTTGTGTTAGAATGAGTGGGATCTCCCATAGCTGCTGTCTCTGGGAGAGGCTGGTTACAATTTCCGAGTCCATTGATCTGCAGGTGGAACTGCTCTGCTGGTCGGTCCGTTTGGAAATAGGCTTTATCTAGAGTAATGCTAGAGGAGGAACCAGGCAGTTTCTCTTCAGATGTAACCACTGCCATGTCTCCATAACTAGTATACCCAGCCTGGGAAGTCCCTGGTCTCTTCAGTGTCTGAGTTGAGGCTTGCTGTGCAGACTCAGCTAACGCTAGTGCCAACATTCGGGCGACATTTTTCGGAGGCGGTGGTGGTGGGATAAGAGAGACTGAACTGACAGGAACGGGATCTTGAGGGGGGTCATGGGTAACTGCTCCTAGTGGGAAATTGGGAAAAAAAATTAGAATGAAAAGGTAGCTTATGTTACCCTACACGGAAAGCCAAACACTCCCCATGTGATCACTAAAAACAGGTGCCTTCCATATTTCAAAATGGCAATCCATGATCTTCTATCCCACATGCAAATGTTGAGAACACACAAGGTTCAAAAGGAAAACATAGGGTTTAAAATTTGCAAACTCCTCTTGAACTGCTACAACTTGGGTGGAGGGAGAAGCAGGTCCCCCACCTGACTTAGAAAAGGTCACTTAGAGTACAAGGTTCCAGTGCTTACAGACTGTGATGTAGGCTGGCTCATTAACTTGTAAGGCATAATACATAATATGATATGTATTAGAAGAGAAAATAGAATCAAGAGCTACAAAGTTGTGCAAAAAATTATCCATGAATTCTGACTGTCCAAAGAGGTAGGGGTCTTTTGTGAAGGTCTGAAGCAAGATCATGGGCCCTTTGGGGAGTTCTGTTTGACTCGTTTTAGTTTAGGGCTTTGAACCCTCAGCACCATTCAGAAAAACATTCTCTTTGATTATAGCCTAGCTGTGGAGAAGGCTTTCTCTTAAAAGGCACAGATGGCACACAGGACGGAAGACCACTCTTAAATTAGGGAAGGAATAGAGGAGAACAAACGGTACCTGTCTGACTCTGTCCAGAAGGTACAGCCTTGCTCTGACTGCTCGAGACAGGCCGCTCCTCTGCCCCTGGCAATTCTACTTCTTCAGCTGCCCCCTGCTCCAGGGGCTGTGCTTCAGGCTCACACCCTTCCTGTGCCTCTCTCTCACTTGTTTTCGTCTTTCCTATCTGGGTGGGGGATCTATTTATGACATCTCTTTCTTCCACACTTTTGTCCCAAGATGGAGGTGATGCATTCTGAGCTATGGTATTGGAGACAGTACCAATGACTTCTGACACCCGAGGTGGAAGAGTCACTGAAATGGGCTCAGATATGTTCATGGAAGGAGACTTGCTTAGCTTGCGTCCGATCTTCGGAGAGAAAGCATAAACAACCTTTTCCGTAAATGAAGATGGTTTAGAAGACTTGTCCTCAGTTGGACTCAAGTCCAGGGTAAAGAATGGACTCAGCTTTTCCTGGACTGGAGACACAGGTTCAGAACTTGTAGTACTGCCTGGAGTCTGCGACTGGCTACCACCTGCTTCTACATCCTTCTGACTGGTACCCGGTTTATCCCTGGCAAACCCTAGCGAATCCAGAAAGGAAGCACCACTCTCCAGACATTCTGACTCGGCTTTTGGAGGGCTGCATTGAAATGACATCGGATCAAAGTCGAGACTGGCTACTCCAATGTCTGGTGGACTCAAGTCAACATCCTCAGCTGAGTGAGGAGACACAAGAGCTGGAATGTGGAGCAGCCCCATTTCCTCTTCACTCTCATTGTCGTGGGGCAGATTATCATAGGAATTGCAGCGGTTCCCCAGCATTTCTCCATTGAAAGAGGCAGAGAGTGCATCACTGCTAGACCTGGGTCTTCTAGGTCGGAACAACTTGGAATCACCTGGTAAAAATGGACAACAATATCAAAGCATGAATTCACAAGACACACGATACCATGACTAGTCACCTACTTAGTACAATAGTAATATTGTATAGCATAAGAAAAATGCAACTTTTTTATTGTTTATTTATTTATTAAAGATTTCTGCCTTCTCCCCGCCACCACCTCCCATTTCCCTCCCCCTCCCCCATCAAGTCCCCCTCCCTCATCATCCCTAAGAGTAATCCGGGTTCCCTGCCCTGTGGGAAGTCCAAGGACCACCCACCTCCATCCAGGTCTAGTAAGGTGAGCATCCAAACTGCCTAGGCTCCCACAAAGCCAGTATGTGCAGTAGGATCAAAAACCCATTGCCATTATTCTTGAGTTCTCAGTAGTCCTCATTGTCCATTATGTTCAGCAAGTCCGGTTTTATCCCATGCTTTTTCAGACCGAGGCCAGCTGGCCTTGGTGAGTTCCTGATAGAACATCCCCATTGTCTCAGTGTGTGGGTGCACCCCTCGCGGTCCTGAGTTCCTTGCTCGTGCTCTGTCTCCTGCTCATGATTTGGACCTTGAGATTTCAGTCCGGTGCTCCAATGTGGGTCTTTGTCTCTGTCTCCTTTCATCGCCTAAATGTTTTTCTTTGGGTTCACCTTCTTAATTAGCTTCTCTAGGACCACGCATACCACTCTTGGGAATATACCCAAGAAATGCCCTATCATACAACAAAAGTATATGCTCAACTATGTTCATAGCAGCATTGTTTGTAATAGCCAGAACCTGGAAACAAACTAGATGCCCTTCAATGGAAGAATGGATGAAGAAAGTATGGAATATATACATATTAGAGTACTACTCAGCAGTAAAAAACAATGACTTCCTGAATTTTGCAGGCAAATGGACGGAAATAGAAAACACTATCCTGAGTGAGGTGAGCCAGACCCAAAAAGAGGAACATGGGATGTACTCACTCATATTTGGTTTCTAGCCATGAATAGGGGACGTTGAGCCTATTATGCGTGGTCCTAGAGAAAAATGCAACTTTTAATTTTCTTCCCACAAACTGTCTCTGGGTGTACAGACATCAGTCATTTATGGTAAGAGAACGTCCAAATTAACAAAGAAGGCACTGTTCCACAGCCTGGATAGGAAAGAGGCAAGGGAGTCTTGGATTGTATTACTGATCCACCACTGACTCTTGCCATGACACTGGGCAGGTTTCTTGCTTTCTTTGTGTCTTATTTTATCATTGGCTTCATATATAACTTATAAGTAGAAGTCATCACTTAAAATAACACTTCGGGCATAAAACAGTAAGAAAAAAGGGGCTGCTTATAATGGGAAAATATCCTTATGCTATCCAAATTTCTTTTTAAAGCGAACATGCTTCTTCCTAATAAAACGTATTCACATGCATTTTGTAAAGCTCTCCATTCACACACTTAAAACACTTCTACTTTTTTTCCTAATGAGAACAGGCTTTTCACTTCTCAAACAAACCCAAGCAGCACAGCACAACACTTGCTTTCATAAAGTTTGCCTGTGAGTTTCAACTTAGGCTGTAACCACATCTCCCTCCAGCATCTGCCAGATGTTGGCCCCCTTTGGAGGTAAACTTGGGCTTTAAGTTGTCGTGTCCAAATGTTAATGACCCTTGAGTAACGGAGACCACCCACATCAATTAACAAGTGAAGCTCAAAGTTGTTCCCATACCAAATCTAAAGGAATTAGTGACACTTGCTTTTAAGCACTGACAAATATAAATGTTTGCTTTCAAACATTTCAGCCATTTGATATAAGTAGTATTCATGCCAAAATAACACACCATATTAAAATATTCATGAGTTTTAATTGAACCATATTTAATAAATACCAATACTACTGGAAGTGATATTTCATAGTCTTCTTACTAAGCACATATTCACAACAAACTTCTGTATGCATGTTCTTTTATGCAATCCATCACAGAACATTTATGCTTACCATCAACTGCATGGAGAGAAGTAAGGGACTCCTCACTTTTAGCTGAGCGAAGAGTTCCTTCTGCCCTGCCACCTAAATAATCAAAACCAAACAGTGTAAAACCTGTGATTATTAAGGATTATGCAGTTAAAGGGCTTGGTGTTTTTCCTGACTTTGTATTTCCAAGTGTGATTAGTCATTTTAACAGTCATATTCAGTTTACCACCCTATTATGTAAAGTGCTGCACTATTCTGTTTCCCAGGTGAAAACAAACCCTTCCAACGCCTACAAACTTGCATACAGAGGCAAACTAAAGCACTTCTTCACTTCTTTCCTGTATGTTTCCTGATGACCAACTTCACAGCCTTGGGTGATGTATTTAAAAGTTTTTTTTTTTTAATTCATTCATGTGCATGGTCCATGCGAGTGCATGCACACATATGTCAGCACTCTAGGAGGCCAGAAGAAGATGATGGATCCCCAGAGCTTGTTACAGGTGCTAGGAACTGAAGTAGGAACTCTCCTGTAGAAGAGTCTTTGACCATTAGCCATTCCTCCAAAGCCCTCTGATGACATCTTACAGTGGCCCGTCCTCAATGACAGTGCCTTGTGAAAATACAGGACAATGAGACACTGAGAAGAAGACCCTGTAAAGATGCAGGTGGAGAATGGAGTGACGCCACCTAAAGGCAAGAAATGTCAGGGGCCATGACGGGACAGACGAGGCAGGAGGGAACTGCCAGACTCTGAGTTTCCACACACTTTTGTGCTTCAGTCTCAATTTGTAATTATTTATGGTGGCAGCTGCAGGAACTCGGTTATTTTAATTGCATGCATTAATCTTATCTGCCACCCTACTGTGTCTTGCTGGCCTGCTGGTAGCAAGCACTTCAAACTGCAGGTGCTTTAAGTCTTGTCTCTTAAGCTCTTTGCGACCTTCCTGCTCTCCTCTCTTGACAACAAAATCTATTGTAGTCCTTTAAAAATCTTTTTTTCCCCAACCTGCCCCTCTTCCTACTCTGCTCTCATTTCCTGAAACAGGATTCTTAGTTCCCTTAAAAATGAGGTGAATTGCACCTCCTTTAACACCCAAGCTAAAAGCTCTCTTTCTTGGTGCTGGAAAGCTACTTCAGTGGTTAAGAGCACTGATGCTCTTCAGCAGACTGGCTTTAATTCCTAGCACCCACACAACATAGAGCTCACGGCCACCTCTAACTCCAGTTCCAAAGAATCCAGTGCCCTCTTCTAGCTTCTATGAGCACCAAGCACATGGACTGCGCACACAAATGCAGGCAAGACATCTGTACACATAATGTAATACTGATTAGTTTTCAATTAGCATTCCTGACTACCAGCCCACCATCTTAAGAACTGACAATGTCCGCCAAAGACGTCAAACAGTACATCAGCTGTGCTTGCATGCTGAAAGTCATTCTTCACACAGATTCCTTCCTAATTAGACTCTTAAGGCAGGGAACTACCTAAATTTTCTTCCTTCACAACTTGCTATCAAAATATCTACTATATGGGTAATACATGATTGCAAACAAAATGATATAAGTGAACTGAACATTATTTCTAACAGTACCTAAAGAGAAAAATATACTATTTTTCTAGATTAAGAAGATATTCTTATTAGAGCACAAATTTTTAAAAACTATCTTAAGGAGTATTTTACTCAACAGTTACAGATCTGATGGAATACAATACTCTCATCAGCGAGTTACCTAGAAAAGAGACTGTCATTGGTTATTATAGTTATGAATGTGAAAAGTATGCTGAAAAAGATTTTCAAATTTTAAATCTATAAAACTAAATATCAAAACAAGTACACAACACAGCAGTATTTGCTTATTATCAGCAATATATAAGCCATGTTACAATAAAAAAAGCAATGTCACAAATGCACTGCTAATTCTTAAAGTGTTTGTGTGTAAAAATCTACAGTTTCCTTAAGAAACTGAGTTCTTCTGTATGTAATTTATATTCTCTTATGAGCTGGGGATAATCAGACCTGAAGAGAATCCACCTGTGCCCACAACTACGCACGCTTTACAGTGAGGTGTGTTGTGATGGCATGGGAAGGGACACCCAGAGAAGGCAGCCATGAGGACAGCAGGCAGTCTGCTGTAGCAGAAAGGGTGGCAGAGTGCTCACCTTTCAAAGCCATGGCTTTCATCTCCGAGGGCTCACTCTCATTACGCTGCAACTTGCGTTTAGAGACAGAAGATGACTTCCCCAAATTGAAAAAAGAACGCCAGCTGCCCACAGGAGATTTTTTCATCTTATTCTGAGGCCTCTTTCTACAAAACAGAAAACAGTTTATCAGTATTAACATAACTGGGGCTTTATTTTTCCTACAGAATACGTAATGAACAAATGGTAGGAAGAACAAAACTGTTTGGAGAGGTATAATAGGAACCATAGACAAGCCTTCTCCCTGCTGCGTAGTGCACTGTACAGTGCAGTGCTGTATGACAGGGAAGCTAAACATGTGGGTAGTAACGTGAGCAACAGCTTTACAAAGGTCACTTGTACCTTACAATCTAAAGAAAAAAAACCTGAAAATAAGACAATGATATTAAAGTCTCCACAAATAAAACAGTATAGAAAAACTGAGGTAAGCAGAAAGAACAAGGACAGAAGACAGGATGTTTAAGAATCTGGCATATGCTGAATGCCAGGCAGTGTGCCAACTACCCATGTACAGTTAGATGTCCTTTAAAATCAGATAACCAAACAAGAGGCCGATTAAATAAAGACCTAAGAAGTTCAGCTAATTTCTTTACTACTGTGAAACTATGTGAGGAAATGAGAATTTCATAAAACCTAAACATCTCTACATCCTAATATCTACTTTGTGAATCACTACACAGTAAAGACATCCTTGAGTAAATCAGAACTAAAATAATAAAAACAAGGTGCTGAAGACAAAGTAACATTACATCCCAAAGTAACATTATTCACAGAAAGAAAAGGAAGGTGAAAGAATATATAACAATGAAAAATAACCAATTCTGAGGTTTTGTTAGTGTTGCCTCATCTAAGGAAACAAGAGCCTTACATTCATGAGTACAAGCCAGAAGGGTAGCAGTCACTTCAAACACACCCTGCACATAGATTCATCATCCTACAGACCTAGCAAGGGAGTCACACCTGTTATTGGTGTTCCTCAGGGAAGCAGGCAGGGAGGGTATCAGCTTGGAGAGACTCAACTAAACACTGCAGAACAAACAAAGCCTCATACAAGTTTGTAACTTTGTGTTGGGTCGAGTTCGCAGCTTCTCTGGGTTGTATGACAACTTCTGCACTCATCAGAACTGCACAGGAGGCTCCACCCCCATTCCTGACCCGGTGGGGTCTCAGCTGGGTGGAAGGGTCTATATGTCTCAGTTACTAGGGACTCAGACACTAGTCAGGAGTCTGTTGGAGCAGGATAAGGAACCAGTATCTGAGAAGCCATTGCACATTCACTATTTTCTGACTAAGTTGTTTCAGTACAACTTATTTTTAAATTCCTAAAAAACATTTCTCAGAGAGAAAAGCCAACGCCATACAATGAATGTGTATCCCTTTATTAGCAATTCCCCTTGTACAACTAACTTTCTTTTAAAGGGTTTGACATCACTCATATTCAATTAAATATTTTTTAAAGCTGCCACAGATTTTATTATAATAATAATTAAAAATTTAGAGCAAATTATTTTCTACAGCTATGAAACCATATTTTAAAATAGGACAGTGTATTTTACCTTTCCAGTGGGAACTCAATAATGGTATGAAACTTCCCTTGAAGTGCAGCAGGCCCTTCGCCTACTTCGATGTACTTATTTTCAGTCACAATGGGAGAATTGACCTGAGCCTGTGTTCTTGCCTGGGCTTCCTCCAATGTCAGCAGCTTGGTAGATGGAGAAGATACCAGCAGCGACTTGGGCCTTGACAGAGACGCTTCAGAGAAAAAGGAAGAAGAATGTCAGTGTTGTATGCACAAGTCAGTTTGCCCATCATCAATCTCTACCTAGCGACAGTGTTTCAACTTTTCTTCAAGGTCTTTCAATGACAAATATCACAATGTTTTATATTTAATAAGAAACAGAAGGTGACATTGCAGAGCACAGTGAAATTCTATCATAATCTATTTTCCTTTCAGGTAAAGGTAATCATTCAACATTTTTAGTTTTAGAAGAATTTTTCTTTTTATGCTAAATCTCATATTTTTATATATACTAGTAATGTGGGTGAGGTTTTTTAATGTCTAAAATCCTTTTAATTATTTTTTTGTATATGGGTGTTTTGCGGGTACATGACGGTATACTACTTGACATGTAGTACCCATGAAAACCTCAAAGGGGTATTGCATCCACTTGAACTGGAGTTGCAGATGGTTGTGAGCCACTGTGTGGGTTGTGAAAACAGAAGTTGGGTACTCTGGAAGAGAAGCCAATGCTCTTAACTGCTAAACCATCTCCCCAGCCCTGATGCAAGATACTGTTGATGAGTAATGAACTTATAGCAGTCCCATATATGGTATCACTATATATACACATGGAGTAATATTCTAAAGCTACCACAGATTTTATTATAATAATAATAAAAAATTTAGAGCAAATTATTTTCTACAGCTATGAAACCATATTTTAAAATAGGACAGTGATTTTACCTTTCCAGTGGGAACTCAATAATGGTATGAAACAACTTGTCAATTTGTTGAGCTTGCACAAACATAAATTAGCTGTCGTCTATCACTGTCACACAGTATTAGATGAAATGATAATTGCAAAGTTCTCCATTCCTTTAGAAACTTGTTCCTGGTAATAAGGAAAAGCAATCTGAGCCATACCTGCCCCTTCCTGCATGACAGCGCTGATTTTGCCACTGAAGAGCACATCTACATGATTGAGGATGAACTCAACAACCACAGATTGAATTCTCACTTCCATGAAAGCTGCTGTCCCACTGAAGCAGGCCGACTCTATCTGCTTTGATCTGTGGGGTCAATAACAGTTCCATCAGGGCTGCGAAGGGAGGTCTCCCGATGCACAATTCCTCAGCACAGAAGTTCCAGAGACATTGGTGGAAGAAATCATACTTTTACAGTCCCTTAGGCAACGCCTACAGGCTGCTTTAGGGAGGTGTTAACTAAAATAATAATTTGCTTTACTTTTTAACCTTTTTTTTTATTGTTTGTTTTTGACGAACCATGATGCAAGGCTTTTTACAATTCAAGAAAGCTCATCCTCTAAAGATCATAATCAAATGTAAGTTACCTCAGCAGGTTTGGTGCCCAGACAATGGCAAGATTTTTTGCATGCATATTCGTGATGGAGCAATAGTCCGCTAGAAGAGAGAGGTGTCTCATCAGGAACTCCAGGGTTCTGAAAATTGAAACAGAACATGCTAGTTGAAAGAGACACTATATGGCAGTGTGGAGATCACTGGCTTGTAAGTTTCTGACATCAGAATAGAAAACAGTGCATGCACAATACACACATTTGTGCTTTAAACATGTGTTTAAACATCATTCAAAATGAAATTTCCAAAAAACTAAGTTTCCACACCAAGTAATATTTTGAAGTTATGCTATTCTACTTTCTGCAAATAACTAAAAGGAAAGGGTCTAACCATCTAAAAGCATAAAAACAAAGCATTACAAACTTAAAGGTGACCTTAGCAATTCTAATAATACCAGGAATAGTGCCTGGATAGCTGAAGTACTTTCATAGTGAAAAGCCCACCCAGCTGTAATGTCCTTGTTCATCTTATTTATTTAAACCATTCTATGCATACGGAGATTAAATTACTCGTCAGGATACTTTTGGAAATAAAAAGTGATCAACTTATTCAGTTGATACACATACACACCCCTACACACATATCTGTGTATACTACCTATCACCCATCTACAGCAGCATCTCTGGATAACAACACAAAGATTAAAACCAATAAAACAGTGGCCAAGAGACAGAACTAAAGTTTCTATTATTAGAAATAACAATTTATATATAAACCAACAAAGATCTAGTTGTGCCCAGAATGCATTTCTCTGTCTGCCAGGTCATGACTTACCTGTAGTGTGGTGGGGGGAGCTGCTGGATGACATCATGAATTTTTATCAACCGCTCTTCATCTGTTGCTGCTGAAACGGCATCCTGTAACAGACATAACCCAACAAACCAGTTAGCTTTGCTAGTCCAAATGAGAGTTCTTGACTTGCAGTCTCACTCTGATACTCATCTACAACATGTATCAAGACACTGCATCAAGAGGGAACACTGCTTCCACATGCTTGGTGCTCAGATGCCACTGTTAAAAAGCGTGATGGTATGCAATGTCACACATGCTAAGTTAGTGGTTCAAAGCAAAAAATAAATGAATAACAATTTGAAAACTTTAAACACCTAGTTCTCTTGACTACTATTATTTGTTCAAGGAGGTTTTTTGTTTTTGTGTTTTTTTAAGCATAAAATGAATTCTCACTGAAGATTAAGTCAAAATACATTTTAAATGACCACACAACAGAACTATCCAGAGAATGTGAGATGATGTGCCCCAGCCCATACTCACAGAGAACTTCTCATACAGCTGGTAGGTGAGCAGAGGGTTTGGGAGCTCTCGGAAGTACAGCTTACAGAGGGAGCCCACAGAATGGATGTCTTGAACATAAGGCTCTTTCGTCAGGTCGGGGACATGCTCAGAATCAAACTCATGACTAGCCCAGACAGGAAAAAAGACAGGATTACTTAAATGAAGAAAGGAAAATATATGCCATAGAACAGAACGCAAGTACACAAAATGTTCAATTATATGTAACAAACCAGTATTTGGACTTCAATAATAGTAAGAAATTATCTTTTGTCAGATATCCATGTGGAAAATAAGGACACAACTTAAACAATAAAACAGAAATAGCCTCTAGCTCAAAAGGTTTACCTTTACTTCAGTAACTTGCTACTTTCTTGAAATCATTAGATTTCATGTATTACATTTGGGTTTTGACACACATGCATGCAGGTCAGAACTCAATTTGGGAGTGTGTTCTCTCTTTCTACTATGTGGGTTCCAGCTTGAAACTCAGGTCACAGAGCTTGGTGGCAAGTATCTACCTGCTAAGTCATCTCACCAGCTTTCTTCAAACATTTTAGAGAGATAAAATACTATTGAAGTATTGAGGAGGCTAGAATACATGGTTCTGGGACATTCTTTGCTAGTTTATCTCAACCATGTTACTGGTAGCTATGGTTATAAAAATTACTGTTTCTGAAATAATTTTAATTTATTGAATTAAAAAAAAAAGGAAAATGTCAAAGAGTTTTACCGAAGTCTCTGGATATTGGAGGCAACGCCAGAGAGACGATATATGCCATCCACAATGCCATACCTCTCGATGAATGCTGTGCAGCTCTGAAGAACCTGGGGCACTAAAGAGAGTTTAAGGCAGATTATTGTTGCTATTCAGTGTAACCAACATGACACCCAAAACATCTTAGTTTTTATAAGCAAAATAAAATTTATAAATCGAAGAGCAAATTAATTAGTCTGTTATTAAAAAAAGAAGAGAATCTGATTATTACACCTCATATCTAAACCTGGCAATACCAAGCCTGGCTCTGTTTATACATGGTGCAGTCTCTGGCCACAGACTCATTTAGATCAAATGTTTAACCCCCAACACAACTATAGACTACAACAAACAGCAGTTCACTCGAATGCCATCCACAGCAAATGATTTTATAAAGTTAAGCACATGTGCCACCAAGGTAATTACTTACAAGTGCTGTACTACTTCACTCCTAGACACGTTTCTTTTACCTCTTAGTCAATGCAAAGGGAGAGCTACTTCAGGCATATGGGCTAGAACAAAAGTTCAAAACTATGGGAAAAATTTCTGTAACCATTTAAATTTTTACCATAGCCAGGGACTGGCACTCTTTATTTTTTAATGCAAATTAATCAGCACACAAACTTCTTAATTGGCCATTTGATAGTGTTAGTTAAAATCCCTGACAAGCAATAATTGGGAGGACATTACTCGGTCTATAAAGAAATAAATACTACACTAAGGATAAAACACCCAGAAGCTGGTTGGGTGTATTAGTAAGACAATCTGAGCTACTGAATCTCATTTAATGTATATTACTATGTCATTTTTTTGTAAACTGTAATGGCACCTTGCTTTTCTTGCCTCTGGCTAAAGTCATCTTTCAAATTCTATCAGCTATCATATTTCACATTTAAAATTTGAAAGCCCATGTGATTAAAAATAAAAAAGCAGTGGCAAATCACATTGATCGCTTTGTATATCAAGGACTAGTCCTTACAGTGTAGACACTTCAAAACATTCTCATTCTCTCCCCCCCTCTCTCTCCCTCCCTCCCTCCCTCCCTCCTTCCCTCCCTCTCCAACATGTGCATGCACAAACACACCATGAGACATATACAGAAGGGAAGTTAAAGGGCAATGAGGGAACTGGTTCTCTCTTTCCATAATCATGTGGATCCCAGGGATCAAACTCAGGTCATCAGGCTTTACCTGATAAGCCATCTCACCAACCCCACAATGCATACTTGTTTAATTCTCAAAGAAATTGTATGGGCAGAGTACTATTATTACCCTCATTTTATAGTCAACGAACTACATCTTCAAATGTAGGGCTTCTCACAGGGGTTCTCTGTGAGGACGAGATGGTTCTCACAGAGGCCTGGAGGAACTGATGGAAATTAAATTACAACACTAGTAGTTTAAGCAGAGTCAACATTTTAAATTACTGCAATATACTGCCAGGTTCATAAGGCCCTTTATAATTTATACTCACTACCTTGTTTCTGTGTTTTATAATTCTAGAAAAACAGAACTCCTCTCTTTAACCAGTTTCACCACATAGAGAACTCTATGCTGTTGTTATAGCAGGTTCAGTGGTCACTCTTTTTTTTTTGTGTTTTTTTTTTTATTAATTAATTTATTTAATTATTAAAGATTTCTGCCTCTTCCCCGCCACCACCTCCCATTCCCTCCCCCTCCCCCAATCAAGTCTTCCTTCCTCCTCAGCCCAAAGAGCAAGCAGGTTTCTCTGCCCTGTGGGAGGTCCAAGGACCACCCACCTCCATCCAGGTCTATTAAGGTGAGCATCCAAACTACCTGGGCTCCCACAAAGCCATTACGTGCAATAGGATCAAGAACCCATTGCCATTGTTCTTCAGTTCTCAGTAGTCCTCATTGTCCATTATGTTCAGCGAGACCGGTTTTGTCCCATGCTTTTTCAGACCCCGGCCAGCTGGCCTTGGTGAGTTCCCGATAGAACATCCCCATTGCCTCAGTGTGTGGGTGCACCCCTCGCAGTCCTGAGTTCCTTGCTCGTGCTCACTCTCCTTCTGCTCCTCCTTTGGATCGTGAGACTTCAGTCCAGTGCTCCAATGTTGGTCTCTGTCTCTGTCTTCTTTCATCGCCTGATGAAGGTTAATATTCAGGGGGATGCTTATATGTTTTTCTTTGGGTTCACCTTCTTATTTAGCTTCTCTAGAATCACGAATTATAGTCTTAATGTCCTTTATTTATGGCTAGAAACCAAATATGAGTGAGTACATCCCATGTTCCTCTTTTTGGGTCTGGCTTACCTCACTCAGGATAGTGTTTTCAATTTCCGTCCATTTGTATGCAAATTCAAGAAGTCATTGTTTTTTACTGCTGAGTAGTACTCTAATATGTATATATTCCATACTTTCTTCAACAAGATTGACAAACCCCTATCCAAACTAATTAAACGACAGAGAGAGAACACGCAAATAAATAAGATCAGAAATGAAAAGGGGGACATAACCACAGACACAGAGGAAATTCAGAGAATCATTAGATCTTACTACAAAAGCCTGTATGCCACAAAACTGGAAAATGCAAAAGAAATGGACACTTTTTTAGATAAGTACCATATACCAAACCTAAACCAAGACCAGGTGAACGATCTAAATAGACCTGTTAGTCGCGAAGAATTAGAAACAGTTATCAAAAATCTCCCTTCCAAAAAAAGCCCAGGACCAGATGGTTTCAATGCAGAATTCTACCAGAACTTCAGTGGTCACTCTTAAGCTTCCCCAAAGAACCAAAGTCAAGGAAGCTGCAGCACTCTGCTTATGTGGTTACTGGACAGATCATTTCCAAATGTCTCCTGATTATACAGCTCACAACTGTAAACTCTTCAAGGTGAAAAACCAAAACAAGCTTCCTCCATCTTTGGGCATTCAGCACTCAGGAGTGCCATCCTGATATGACTACAAAATCAGCAAGCGATTAACTCACTTGTGCTCTGAGAGCCAGTTACTTAAGGGGAGGGGGGCAAGGAACGCTTTGGTTTCATACAGAGTTATATTCATTTTCAGTTGTGTACTTTTATCTCTAAGACATTCAGGAACTTTAGTAACAAAAAGAGATGCTTATGTATCAGAGAAGAAAACTATAGAGAACTTTTGAAGCTTCTGGGTGTTTCTTAGAAATAACCAATCTGAGCCAGGTAGTAGTGGCGGTAATGTACACCTATTATCTCAGCACTCGAGAGGCTGAGGCAGGAGGATCTCTGTGAGTTCGAGGTCACCTAATGTGGGATTCCCCTCTGTATGTTGTGAATACCACTGGTGAATAAAGAAACTGCCTTGGCCTGATGATAGGGCAGGGTAAAGCTAGGCAGGGAAAACAAAACTGAATGCTGGGAGAATGGAAGAAGCCATGGAGCCACTACCGGAGACAGACATGTCGGAACCTTACAGGTAGGCCATGAACCTTGTGTTGAAATATAAAATAATGGAAATGGGTTAAATTAAGATGTAAAGCTAGCCAATAAAAAGTCAGAGCTAATAGGCTAAGCAGTGATTTAATTAATACAGTTTCTGTGTGGTTATTTTGGGTCTGAGCTGCTGGGTGGTTGGGAAACAAACAAGTGGCCTCCTACTACAAGCCTGGTTTACAGAGTGAGTTCCAGGACAGCCAGAGCTGTTACACAGAGAAACCCTGTCTTGAAAAACCACCCCTCCCTCCAAAAAAGAAATAATCAATCTGGTGTGCTAAATATAAAGTCATCTTTTAAGCTTAGGTCCCATTTCCAATAGAAATGGAGTAAAATTTAGGGTTACAAATTTGTAACCTATTCCAAAGCAAATATATTTACAGATTACTGGAATAATGAATGTGAACACTTTATAAAGGGAAATGGAAGTATTAATGTGCATGTGTACATACACACCTGAGTGTGTGTTTGTACATTCTTATTGTTTTGCTACTGCCCATGCCAAACTACAAACTCTAGGGACACTCCTGTCGCCACCTCCCATCTCCCACGCTTGGGTTCCAGATGCTCATGTTACTCATCTAGTTTCCATGTGGGTCCTGGCTCCTCACAGCTGTGCTTTTACTCAGTGAGCCACAAACCTCCCCTCAACCCCAGCTCCTTGTTCTTTGTTAAAGAAGCTTTTCATAGGGCTGAGGATGTGGCTCACTGGTGAAAGTGTTTACTATACAAGCACAAGGATTTGAGCTTCGTCCCCAACAACTGCGTAAAATTTGGGTGCAATGGTCCACATTGTGACCCTAATGCTAGGGAGGAGATGGGGACCCTGGGACTTAACAGCTGGCTGGTCAGCAAAGATACTGTTCCAAAAACCAAGGTGGCGACAAATGAGAAATAGATCCAACACTTACCTCTGTATTTAGCAGTCACATGTATGTACCAGCACATGTGCATGCGAGCGAGTGTGTGAGCGCGTGCATGTGCGCGCGCGCGCGCACACACACACACACAGCTTCTTACTAAGCATGCTAGGTCACCCATGTACATAAGGATTGGCCTTGGAAGAAATCCTTTCAGGAGAGGATTTTATTTTTCATTTATGTATTAATTATTTCTTCTTTATTTATACATTATTTGATTTTTACAAAAATAAGCTGCCAAAAAGCACAGGTAACTTTTACTAGACACTTATATCATGTGATAGTAAATATGTTCATAATCTCCCAAAGAAGCAGGAAAACTTTTTAGCTACCCCCCTCCCAAACAACCTCTACCAAACCAGCCAACTTCATATAAAACAATGACCTAGCTGGACTATAACTATAGAAACCTTCAAAGTGACCCCTCCAAAATAAGATCACTTCACGAACTATTCATAAATATTCTAAATACAATTCTGGTTTGCTTTAACACTTTCAGTTTTGGCTATGATCTTACAATAAGAGAATAAGAAAACATTTGAGTTGGAATTCAGGAAGTTTAGAATTACTGCTAAAAGTAGTAGGATGAGACAACAGAAACCGACCCTTGTTTTCACATGACATTTGGTTTTATGACTGGTCTCTTTCTCTCACACTGCCCAATCGATACTTATTAGATCGATTTTACCTGTGGATGCCATGCAGGCACTATGGGCAAGGATGCAATGCACAGTTGACTTTCAGGGAGACGGCTCTGTGGCACTGCCACAGCACTACCGTGCACTCAGAACAAGCATGATTCCCAGTGAGGAGACTATACCGACACAAAGGACTGGACTCGGAGTGATTTCATCTGTCTCCCCCACCTCAGCACTATGTCATAAAACCCTCATCTATGTACAGTAGTTTAAAAGTAAGGGCCTTTGCTCAAAGAGACAAATAACTTCAAAAACAGTAATGTGTAGAGTTTCCTCCCTTTAGATTTTAAAATACTTTTCATGTATTTTTTTTCTTTTCTTATTTGTCACAGGGTCTCATGAAGCCAAGGCTGGCCTAGAATTCATCTTGTAACCAAGGATGACTTTGAACTTCTGATCTCCTTGACTTTGTCTCCCAAGGACCGGGACTAAAGATGCACTCTACCACGCTGCTTTACAAAGTATGAGGGACGAAACTCGGGGCTCTGCCTACTGGGAAAGCCCATAAATGGGCTACATCTCCAGTACTAATACTTTTGTTTCAGATCAAAATAATTTTACCTATTTCCTACAAAGTTCTCACTATTCTTATTAGCAATTTCCTTTCAAAGTTTTAAGGAAATCCCATTTTAAAAATGTACAATAAATAAAAGAAGCCTTCATGTAAAAAAAAACTTAGATACTCGAAAACTATGTTCCACCTTCCAGACTTTATAATCACAGAATTTATAAACATTGTGTAAAACCTTCTAATTGTCAACACCAAATGTTATGTTGGCAGCTGTTTTCCACTAATTATGAAAAGACAGAGGGATAGAGAAAGGGATCCACTAACTGAGGAAGGAAGGGAGGGAAGGAGAGAGAGGGAGGGAGGGAGGGAGGGAGGGAGGGAGGGAGGGAGGGAGGGAGGGAGGGAGGGCGGGCCAAAACTTCTAGGTCTGAGCTGATGCTGGAAGGTCAGGCATGGAACACCCTGGTGAAGACTGACTCTTATTAATGATCCCACCCAGCAAGCATGTACAATGGTAAGAGACATAAAAACAAGAAAATAACCTGACTCTAAGGTTAAGGATATTCAAGTAAATGATAAAATCAGTAGAACATCTGCACAGAAAATTCTGTTGGCATATTTTTAAAGAGCCAGTCTTATAAGTATCTGTAATCTTTAGTGAGCTCACATTTGCCAAACTATGAGACATTAAGCTCTGTGAAATCATCCTGAGAGAACCTGGGCACTAGGGACAAGAAAATAAAGAATAAACAGAAAACTGGTTTGTCAGGCTCCTACATGATTTTTTACAACACCATGTAAGAGAAACAGGTGGGGTTTGTGATTTGCTCCAACATGGAGGTGCTGAAAAGTAGAAAGTGTAACAGGATTATCTCTGTAAATATGATCACTCACTAGGAATACAACTCAGAGAATGAATCGCTCAGCAAAATATTATTCTGATATAAGCTTCTCAGAAAAAAATGTGTGACAAATATCCATGTTTCTGGTAAAGACCCTGAAGTCATGCTTTGTTTAAGGACCGGGACATATGCTCAGGCAAACATCCTTGGATTTCACTGTGCCAACATCAGAGTGTGTATTCACACGCCTAACCATGTGGTTACTTTACATCCAGCTTGTATAATCCTGTAAACTGCTCCAAGGGCACAAACCGGGGCAGCACATTACTGTTCTGAATACTGTGGTTAATCATGGCCCAATGGGTAAATATTTGTATCTGTGAACATATTTAAACATGACAATTGTAGAGAAAAGTTTAGTATAAAATAAAAAATGCCACGCACCTTTTGAGTGCACTTACTAAATGGGGATTTCAGGACTTGAAAACGTGTTGGCTGAGTCAGTACCTAGGCCCAGGCATGCTATGCACCTCTGACTAGAAAGCTGTTGCACGGGGTGCACTAAGCTCATAAAAATATTTTTCTTTAATAAATTAATCTTAGCTACTATAACTGTTTATTTTATAAGTTTTTTTACATTTTGACTATTTTGTAATCACTGCTAAACCCATAATTCACTATAGTGTTCTTCCTTAACCTCCAAACTTTTTAAATTATTTTACTTTTTTCAGCTTTCTTCTTAGAAATAAAGACATAAACATCTAACCCAGTCTAACTCAGGGTCAGAATCTTCAGTACCATAGTCTCCACTTCCCCATCTTGTCCTACTGGAAGCCGACAGTGCTTTCTGGGGTCACTCTGAAGCCCTGCCACAGTTGTTCCTAGTGAGCTGTCCATCTCCGGGTATCCACAGCAGGCAGCTTGACCTACTTCTCTTCTACCACAGATCTGCCAATAAGAGCATCACACAGCCCCATCACACAGCCCTTACAGACAGCCTTTGGCACTGGTGTAAACTGAGCTTGCTGAGGCCTAGGAAAGCTGCTGCAAAAGCCCCATCATGAATTTGGGTGGCTCTTTTTCTCCCACAGCTTCCTTTACTCTTGCTGCTTCTTCAACTGTGCACTTTTGATGCAGTTCCAGTTACTCCACAGTCATCCATTCCTCAAGAACATCCCGTGACTGAGTATCGCCCTCACCCACACCTAGGGTTAAGGCGTTTGCCAGCTCCACCTCAGCCATGCTGATTTTCACAACCTTCCCACCCTTGGCAAATCTTCTGAAGCAGAAAGACTCTTCTAGATGCCATTTATAGCATGCTTTGGTGATGCCCAAGCAAGGTTCTGGTAGTGAGAGTATTTCAGTTTGATCAGAACTTCATGAGCCTAAGACAAGTCAGCAATTAACTTGGTCATCTCCCTAGCCCCAGACTGTCAATTTCTGTTAGTCTCCTTGCCCCTAATAATGCAAAGTGTTCTTTAAAATATTTCTTTATTCTTTCATAATTTATACCCCCCACTTTACTTTCTTCATATTCTCTCCACTTTCTTTTACTAAATCCCTTCTTCTCAGCCACTCTCTTACTACTTTCCTGCACGTGGGTGAGTGTGTGTGCTTGTAGCCCACTAGGATAGCATGGATGGTAGTGCTTTATTTGAGCAACGGTAACTCACCAGTGTATACACCACTGAAGAGTATGACACTCCCTCTCCAGCAACTACCCAGAGGGATGGGGCCTTAAGAGATCCCTTCCATTCAGACAGAATGTTAGCTATGACATGTCCAGAGGGGACTGTGTCAGGGCACTCCTTCGGATCCTCTGTTTCCTGCATTCTTTCTGCCTCCTAGTCAGTGATGCTCCCTGAGCATTGGAGGAGTTCTGCAGATTTCCCATTTAAAACTGAGCATCCAATAGTTACTTGTTTTCAGTACTTTGATCAGTTTTGGGTCTCTAATAAAACAGAACTCTTAACAGTCACCAGCATGTCTTTCTTTATGATCAGAGCTATGACAGAACAAGTGTGCCTGACAGGAGGGACCAGTCATCACTGACTGCCTTCTACCTGCATAGTTCCTAATCATGCTTAACACCGTGTCCAGGGTAAGCAATGTGGCCTCTTCCTGACAACATTAATGGTTGCTTTTATAAACTTAGGGACCACAATGAAAAACACAAAATGAGATTAAATCAAATACATGAGAAAATAATCCAGTCAAGAGACACAGTAAATGTAAAATGTGTGAGGCTGCTGCCATCACAGCATACCATATAGTTCCAGAGTAACTTTTAAATAGAAGCAATGCACTCTAAAATAACAAGTGTAATTCATAATGTGTAAAACTATCACAATGAAACATTTTCTATAAGGAAAATGTGCTTATTTTAAATAGTACAGTTATCACATAAAATAGTAATATTATCATTCATTATCATTATCAGGAACTATGTACACAGGTCTGCTATGTCACACATATAATCCCAGCACTCAGGAGCAAAGGCAGGGGGATCTTCATGGCCATTCTGGACTACATATGACTGCAATCTGGGCTACATAGAAAGACTTTGTCTTGAAAAACATAAAAAATTAGGTATGTCATTATAATTTTACAGTTTATACTTTTATACAATGACCAGTGCCAATTTGACATAAATACTCAGTGCTGTGCTGGCCAAGACATTTTGCTGAGAGGCAATTATTCTGGAAACTAAACTCAAGCCCTGGGATCTCCAACCTGCACTAAGTTTTTGGAAGCCTACAATCTCACTAGGTGACAGGAATTTTTCAGCTACACTGCAGCCTTACAGGACTACTGTCATATATACAATTTATCACTGCCCAATACAGCACTATGCGGCACACTACTATAGCTTACAGTTGTAATTTATTTATAAAGTCTAAATAAAGCAGAGTGAATGTAAGGAAAAACAATTATATGTAATACATAGGTAGATCTTTTTATTTTATATATATTTCTCATCTTCTCTCACAGTTATATATAAAAATATGAATATTTTTCTTCCTGATTGTTCTAGTTGTTTTATAATTTAAAGTATACACTTAATTCTTTTAGACTTTAAATAGTCTATGTGTGTATAAAATATATATCATGGTATAACTGCAGATATAGACTGCAAACAATATAGACAAAGTCTCAAATTTTACACACTTATTAAATGAAATATAATCTGGATATTAAAAAACACATTTCTGTTCTAATTAAAACTTCAGCCCTCAAAACTTCAAACTCCTTTCCCTCCCTCCTACAATTCATCAACCACTAAATTATTCATTCAGAATTTAAGGAGAAAGGAATGTACATTTTAGGTATAAAATCTAGGAGACTTGTTTTAGGATTTTACAGTATCAAGAAACAACACCCGTCATTGGAAACAAATGTTTGAGGACATGAACAGGGAAGCTGGCTGAAGAAGTAACCTGGACAGATGTGACAAAGTCCACAAGGTAACAATGCCCTTTGTATGCTGCCAACTCTATCCGATCAGAACACTTCTGGCAAAGCACTTCCTAAGACTCTCAGCTCCACCCAGAATGGAGGTGAGCCCCAGCACCAGCTGCTAAACTTGAACCACGGCACACTGGTCACCACATCTGCCCTGTGACTGGTGACAGAAACCAATACAAACATGTCAGGAACAACATAAGCTCATAAAGCTGAATATTACCTTCAAACCCAGAATTCAGAAGGTGCTCCCCCAGGTCACAACCAAACACTCTCTCCTTCAAGATTCCCCGCTGCTTTAGCTTCTGTTTTGTTGGGCGAGACTTCATGAATGTTCGTAGGAAAGTAATGAGCTTGCCGTGCTTTTTGGACACTAAAAAAACAAAAACAAAAAGAATATCTTAGTTGTGGCAAGGATTACAATTCAGTTAGCACAAGAAGAAACTAACCTTGATAGTCTACCTTCAAGATAACCTGCTATAAACATACTTTATAACTGCAGGCAGTTGTCTAACTGTTGATGCACTTTGTTCTCCCTAGACTGTGATCCTATTTGATGGGACTGTAAGCAATTACATGCACTGTAGTCTGTGACTTTTAAATCAAGCTCGCCTGGCAAACCAGTCACCATCTCAGAGCATGAAGAAGGAACTGAGTTCAGATCCAGTGTCTTGTTTTGGATATCTTCATAGTAAGAAAGGCCTGGCAGAGAATAAAGGTAGTTCCCATCCAGTTGTCTGGAAATGTTCTTTTCTTTTTTCTTTTTATGTATTGGAGAGTAAGCCCAGGACCTGTGTATGCTCATCAAATGTCCTGCCACTAAGCTATCCTCAGCCTTTACACTTTTTATGCTGAGATGGTAAGTTGTGTGGACAGCTTTTAACTGTTTTGTAACCAGGCTTTGCACTTAAGATTTTCATGCCTTAATTTCCCAACTAGTTGAGATAGACCTGAATTTCACGCCTGGATAAAATATTTCTCTTAATGGTAAGACATTTCCACAGCATTTGTAATTCATGGGATACAACAGGAGAAAGAAACTGTCTTCCCTCTTCTTCCACCAAGAGGCACATCCTGTGATGGCATAAAACACGGTGATCAACCTAATGGCAATAAAATACCACATTACCTAAATACATCAACTTAACTTGTTTGAAGATCAAGACAATAAATAAAAAAAATAGTATCTGGAGAAAACATTTCCATTGATTAATACATGAGAAAGACAACAGTGAAAGCACTGAAAACAAATCCCTAGAATAGTGATGTTTGCTAAGAATTGCACCCTTCAGGGTGAGTTACTCTAAAAGACAGCACACAGCAAACCAACACCAGAAGCTCAGAGATCAGGAGCTGGACGAAAGGCATTTTGCCAAGGTTTTAATTCCTTACTCTGTACACACAATTACTGGAGTCTGATTCATCTTTCTCCGGATTCTTCAGCAAATCCAAATATTCAGAGCAGATGAAGACAACTGAGGGAACTCTGTGCACCTACAGCAACTCAGGACCCAGATGGACCACTCTAGACCAGGTCAGACTTCACCTCATGGGAAACACTATCTGCAGATGGAAGCATCTTTCTCACAGACTGCAAGTATCCTAGCTAAGCTTTCTTGAGACACTTTCTTTGTTATGCTCAGGAAAAGTTCTGGATAAACTGGAGCAAACAGTCCCTCTACAAGTTCAATGGAACAATCTGTTTTAGTCATCAAATATTTAAAATTTACTCAGAAGTCAGTCGTGATGTACACACCTTTAATTCCAGCACTCAGGGGGCAGAGGCAGGTGGATCAATGACTTTGAGGCCAACCTTGTCTAAACAGTTCCAGACCAGCCAGTGATACACAGTAAGCCTTCACTCAAAACATTTTTTTTTTTACCTAGAATCAATATAATTTTGGTGCTACCTTTAATGTGTTAAACCTGCAAAAATTAAAAAACTTTCCTGTCTAAAGTTCTTTGCTGTAAAATAAGTGTCATGCTCTTAATTTCACCAGTATGTGGTGAGATATTTACAGTATATTGGTTAATTTCAGAGTCTGTGACACAAACTATAATAATAGGCTACTGTATATTTCCCCCTAGCTGCTAGTAATTTGATTAATTCATATTTACTATTGTGTGTACATGTGTGTACAAAGCATGTGGAAGACAAAAGACAACTTTTGGGAGTCCCCTACTTGCTGAGGCAGGGTCTCTCTTATTGTTGTTGCCATATTGTATATTCCAGGCTAGATCATCCATGAGATTGCAGGTGATTCTCCAGTCTCAGTCTGTAGGAATACTGGGATTCCAGAGTTCAGGCATTTTGGACATATTTGGTTAACAGGCTTGTGAGATAAGTGCTTTTACACTGAGCCATACAGTCAGCCTTTATCTCCAATTTTAGATGAGGACAACGAGGCACAAGATGGTAAGTCAACTGTATACTACTTAAATGAAGAGAGCAAGAGAAAGCCAGATGTTTTAGTGGTTAATAAGGAAACTTGGGAGCAAAGAAACCCAGGAGACAGGATGGTCAGGGAGAACTGCTCCAAGGAGTATGTGTCAGAGCCAGAAGGCATGAGAGCTAGTGGGGCAGCAAGTATTCAATGTGGTTACAAATGACAGGTCACAGCAGAGTATGGGCTTTATGCCATGGGAACACAATGACTAGCTTGAACAATTTAAACAAGTGATTACTTAAAAAGCCACCCAATATGAGAAAGTCAATCGTGCACCAACAAGGAGTTGGCTGAATATATCATTTTACACTCAAACAGAATTACTGATATGCATTTCTTTGCTCCTTTGGTTAGTTTTTTGAGACAAGGACTCCCTACGTAGCCTTGGTTAGGCTGAAACTTGCTGTGTAAACCAGGCTGGCCTTGAATTCAGAGATTCATCTGCCTCTGTCTCCCAAGGGCTGGGATTAAAGGCTTGCATTGCCACATCCAGCCATTTTTATTTTTTTTTAGAGCCTATCTACTGATTAAGTATAATCTCTAAGATAAGCTGAGTCTGAAAAGATATAGAAAATTTTTATCATATAAAAACAATTAGGAATTCATATATCTCTCACAAACACTAACAAATTCACAACATATACATGAATATATATATATATGAAGAGAAACCTGCTTGCTCTTTGGGCTGAGGAGGAAGGAAGACTTGATTGGGGGAGGGGGAGGGAACGGGAGGTGGTGGCGGGGAAGAGGCAGAAATCTTTAATAATTAAATTAATTAATTAATAAAAAAAATCAGCAAGGAAAAAAAAAAAAAAAAAACAATTAGGAATTCATATATCTCTCACAAACACTAACAAATTCACAACATATACATGAATATATATATATATATATATAAAGAGTCTTTTTAAGATTTATATTTTAAAAGTAGATCTCTTTTTTAAAAAAGATTTATTTATTTTATGTGTATGTGTATGGGTATTTTGCCAGGATGTACAGATATACCTGTAAGCATGCCTGGGGCAATGGATGCTCTGGAACTGGATCCATCTGGACAGCTGTGAGCTGGGAATTGAACAGGGGTCCTCTAGAAGAGAAGCCAGAGTGCTTTTAAGCTCTGAGCCATCTCTCCAGTCCCTAATGGTATGGGAGGTCCTTCTGTCTATGTGTGCTCTTACTGGTTAATGAATAAAGAAACAATGGCAATGGGTTTTTGATCCTACTGCACGTACTGGCTTTGTGGGAGCCTAGGCAGTTTGGATGCTCACCTTACTAGACCTGGATGGAGGTGGGTGGTCCTTGGACTTCCCACAGGGCAGGGAACCCGGATTACTTTTAGGGATGATGAGGGAGGAGGACTTGATGGGGGAGGGGGAGGGAAATGGGAGGTGGTGGCGGGGAGAAGGCAGAAATCTTTAATAAATAAATAAATTAAAAAAAAAAAAAGAAAGAAACTGTCTTGGCCTGTGATAGGACAAAAGAATCGAGCTAGGCGGGGAAAAGAAAACTGAATGCTGGGAGAAGAAAGGCAGAGTAGGGAGAAGTCATGGAGCCCGGCCAGAGAAAGACACAGGTCGGAATCTTGCCAGTAAGCCATAGCCACATGGTGATACACAGATTACTAGAAATGGGTTAAATTAAGATGTAAGAGTTAGCTAATAATAAGTTAGAGCTAATAAGCCAAGCAGTGATTCAATTAATACAGTTTCTATGTGGTTCTGGGTGGCTGGAATGAACAAGCAGCCTTCCTATAACACTCTAAGATTATTTTTTAATTTCATTTTTATTAATATTTTCCGCTTATTATATATATATATATATATATATATATATATATATATACCACAGTTTCTTCATCTTCCTCTCCTCCTGTTCCTCCTATTTCCATCAAACCCCCTCCCCATCTACTCATTTCTCCTTCGTCTCCAATCAGAAAGGGGCAGAAGATTTATTTTGGTTATGCATATTTGCATGTGTTCAAATAAACTTAACAGCAGAAAGGGACAAATATTCGTTTTTTTCCTTATTACTTGGAAACATCATACCTAGAATCATCAGTGGGAATTAATTACACATGGAAATCATAACTAACTGATGATGAGATAAATTTACAATTATGATCCTTTAAACAAACTCTCAATACAATAAACCCATTATTCAGAGATTATCCCACGTTTAACTGGTCTTTACAGAGCATTAGGCTGTTCTAATCCTGCTTCTTGGTTTGCTAACATGGCTTTCTTTCCTGTTGGGATAAAGAGTGTGCACATTTGTTCATTTCTAAAACAGTGACACAAAGTCTAACTGATTAAAGCTGCAATAAAAATTAAGAGCAGAGGATGTCACTAGGAATTCTAGGTCCCATTTGTACTTAAGGGTGCAGGGAAACTGCCTGTGTGCACATCCTTTTTGCATCTACTGTGCACCCATTTTGCTCCTGTTAAATTCCAGAACCATTACTGATATACAGGAGTAAGAGAGTGGTAGATTTACTTCTTGAATATTTACATCCCAGCCTAAAGCCTAAAATAATACCTATTCATGGTGATAAAGGTTAATCACACTGGATTAGAAATTAGGGTTGGGGGAGAGGGTGGAGGGTGTCAAACTCAAGCCCTCTGCAAGAACAGTAGTAGCTTTACCCATCAAGTTAACTCTATAGGTCCAGCTCTATAGGTTATTATAATAAATGTGACTATAGGGCTGGAGAGATGGCTCAGAGGTTAAGAGCACTGGCTGCTCTTCCAGAGGTCCTGAGTTCAATTCCCAGCAACCACATGGTGGCTCACAACCATCTGTACTGATATCTGGCACCCTCTTCTGGCCTTCTGGCATACATTGAGGCAGAATGTTGTATACATAATAAATAAATAAATCTTTAAAAAAAATAAAAAAAAATAAATGTGACTATAGCCCTTTCTAGACTGACATATAAATAATCTAAATTTAATTCTCCCGTTCCAGTCCTTTGTTTCTGTCTTGTTTAATTGGATCTTTTAAGAAATGTTTATCTTAAATACAAGAAAGAGAAAGAAGGGTAAAATAACAGTAAGGATGTATGAAAAAATTATAAAGAGGATACTATTTAGTATCTACCTAAAAAATTTTAGTAGGTACTATCATATACCTAAAAAGATAATACCTGTATGCTTGTATATAAACATACATATATAGTTTAAATAAAATTCTCTCATTTGGGCTGACAATGCTCCCTCTGAAAGCCAAAAATATCTAATAAAAATATAAGCACCTGGCAAGGGAAGCCCTCTTTTGAATTGTTGGTCAGGGTTGTTCAATAGACTTCCAAAATATGTACTGCAGTTGTTGCTCTTGGTTGCTCTCCAGAGGTAGAACATAAGTCCTGTTGCCAAAGATATTATGTGCTTCATTCACAGGACCCAGAGACCTCTGAGCTGGAATTGACATGAATGCTTCGTCAAGAAGACTAAATTTCATGGGACCAGAAGGCATCATGCAAGCTTCCAAAGGAAGGAGGCAACCGGCAGCTCTACCCAGCTATGATGCCTATGAACCACAATAACCACCAGCATGGCACAATAACCCTAAGGGTACAGTAATGGCATGCATACCCTGGCAGTAAACAAAAGTCTCTAATTGGACTTAAGACATGCCTGTTACTAGGAATCCAGCCATCTAACCAGGGATAGTGAAGTCCTGGATATTAGAGAAGAATCTACAACTGCTACTTTACTAAACCAGCATAATCCATACCTACATTCTAAATGTTTATCCTTATAATCCCAGATGAGCCTAGTCTTAACCCCTTATTGGGGAAACTTTTCTTTGTAATAGATCACAACCATTATAGAAAACCACAAACAAAATACAGAGCTGTGGGAATCAGTCCCTACAGATACATCTCCAATACAAACTCCTGCACCCAAGGCAAGGATCACTGAAGAGTAGATAGAATATTGTATACATAGCAGACAGACAGACTGACAGACAGACAGACAGACAGACAGACAGACAGACAGACAGATAAAAACAGACCACGAATTTGAAAGAGTGCAAGGAGGGGTACGTGGGAGGGCTTGGAAGGAGGAAAGGGGAAAATGATATACTATAATCTCAAAAAACAAAAGAAATAATGTTTTTAAATGTCTATGTTGTTCCCAGATTTAATTTGATTGTTTCTTGTATTTCACCATTAAAAATAACTTTGGGTCTTTTGGGAAGAAAACAAATGTAAAGAGCTTCCCTGTCCCTAATTGAATAAAAGTATAAAATAAACTGGTGATGACCTTTATCATGTGATGTTCTGTATCTACTAAGGTTATCTTTTAGTTGTCTTGTTTTTTATTTTATTTTAAATTTTGAAAGAGGTGAATTAAATTCAACCCCCCTCTGAAAGTCTTGTATGACTTTTCATATCTGTTTTAGGTAAAGAGATTTGTTGAGGAGGGGTCAGAATTTAACAACTGAAGTTGCAAGCCATGAAAAGTTCTTCTGAAGAACTGGAATAAATATCAGAAGTGAAAATAAACATGAAGACTGGTTTTTCTAGTAAAGAAAGAGGGATCCAAGTGTAACAGCCTAGGCAACAACTTCTAAACATGAGGCAGCTGTCAGGACCTTAGAGATATTAATGAATTTAATTTCAGTTTGTATTAATATTGCATTCTAAATGAATATCTAATCACTATTACACTCTTAATCCAAACAGAAATATTAAATAAAATGATTACCTCCCATTATCTGCTATGTCAAGGGTTATGGGAACACTTCCATTTATGCCTTTCTTTTCTACATATCCAGCAATAAATTATCAAGATAACCTAGCACACATATTTCAAGCCTCCTCAGTAATATCTGAATATTTTAAAACACATCAGAGCCAATGCTCTAGAAATTTAAAGCTTTTATAGCTTCTCAATAATAAGAGAAATGCAGAGTAAGTACCACTTACTTAAAATGCTTGGTAGCAGAAAGGCTTTAGATTTCAGATATTTTCAGAGTCAGACAAATCTATCTACTATCTATCTATCTATCTATCTATCTATCTATCTATCTATCTATCTATCTATCTACATGAATATATATCTCTCCATGTATCTATGGAAAAAGATCAGAGGGGACCAAGCCTAAATAAAATTCATTTATATTTCATGCATGACTTACATATAGTCTATGGGCAATTGTATGTAATGGTACTTTGTATCCACATTTTGACTACAATTTGTTACATGAGATACGGTGTACAACTTTTCATCTGTGACATCATTTTGATATAAAACGTTTTGAGTTCTAAGCACTTCAGATTAAGTATGTTCAATCCCTGGTCTGATAAGATAAGCCCTTTGTTGACTAGGCTAGTGAAAAACTACTGGGCCAAGAGTACAAGGATACGTTTTTGACAACGAGTTTTGTTAGATTACAAACAGGGAAATCGGTGTAAGATCTTAGTTCAGTGGTATAATAAAATGTTTCACTAGGCAGCACAAATCTAGATTTCAATAAAAATACCCCCAAACATAAAATTCTTTGGGAAAACAGTCAAACAGCATAGAAAACCTCAAGTCTATGTAAAATATGGTTTAAATAATTTATCAAGAGCATTATCTAAAACTTAATTAGAAAGCTCCGTTTTAAAGGGGGAGGGTTTCCTAAGTCTTCTGAGGAAAGGGTAGCATAAGAACTTAATATTAAAAAGTCATTATTAAGGTTATTGTTTAATGTCTAGTATACAGAGTTTAGTTCTTTTTAATTATTTACGGATGTTTAAAATTAAAGCAAGGATCTTTATATAACTAATTTATATAACATACATTCCTTTCTAGGACTTAGGGATAAAACTGATTATACTATATTATATTCTATTAATTATTTTGACTTACTTTGCTTCCAAGTACTTAGACAACCACTAAATGACATTTATGTTATCATTTTTGTTAGCCAATTGCATATACATTATAAAGATTAACTTTGGCCCTAGGTTTCAAGAAGATAGTGACTATAGCAAAAGAAAAAAAATACAGTAAATTTTACCTACAGAATTCTGGGCTTCTGCAGAGTGGTGCTCAAATGTCAAAACTCTTAACGTCTTCTGTAATTAGCTCCTATTTTTGAAGTCAGGAATACAACAGTTGTCCAGCTTTGGATTTCACACTGATTCCCCAAAATATTCAAAAATTCTTTAGGTAAGCTGAGCTTCAGCTTTTTAAATGTTCTTGATGTTATTGTGGAACAAAAAAAAGTACAGAATCACTCTTGCTCGAGATATCATTAATAATTTTGAAAGTAAGAGAAAACATAATTCTGTTACTGATGCAGGTGACAGCTGCAGGAGGCTGCCAGAGAGAAAACACTAGAGCGTGCGCGGCTCACAGTAATGATGACATTCCAACCTCAAAGGGAGGAAACCAGGTATCCTAGGAATGCCTGCCAAGTCCTGCAGGCTGGATTTAAAATGGCACACTGGCAGTAATAACTCTCTGTTGGAGAGAAAGAGACAGAGACAGAAAGGGGGAGGGTGCAAGTGACAGAACTCTATTGACAGTTATATAATAGGCTCTCGTTTGCTGATGAGGGAAATCAGGAGCCATTTCAAAGGCAAAGCTGACTTGAAAGCAAATCAATGACATTAAAGGTTCTGGAAAACAGGTCTGCAGTGAATTTAAAAAGAGAATCTTTCGCCAGGCAGTGGTGGTGCACCAGACAGACAGAACATCTTCCAGTGATAAAGAAAGAAGAACAGCTCACACAGAAAGAGCTAAGCAGAAAAAGGCAACCAGTTTCCCCATACCACAAAGCACTAACACGGCATTCCTAACATATATGGATATTTGACACCAAAGAAGCATCAGGCGGCCGTCCTTCACAGAGGATACAAAACACACAAAGTTACAACATGAAATTTTTGAAAGCTATGTTCCTTGGAAAAATGTCATGACGTTAGATACCGCTCTTATTATCTACCCTGCTTGTTTGATTTTTCCAGGAAGCTGTGTCTCTTACTAGAAATATCATAGAGACACAAATCTAGATTATGTGACTCTAGGTGGCTTTAAGCTATGTTTTCTCAACTCACAGGCACTTGTTTTTATTTTTAAATTTTAATAACAAACTAAAACATATGAGTAGTTTTCTTCCTCAGCTCTTTGCAAAACCAAGATAAGTTCTTTTTTTAAAAATAACTTGGTGACTTTACCAACACAGTTATATAAAAGACTATGACTAATTTCATTTCTAAAAGTGGAACAAAAGGAAGATTTGCATTTTACCAGAAGCAAGTAGGAGGAAACATGAGGTGGATATAAATTTCTTGATGTTGAATGTATTTTAACACCAGAATGAGATAAAATACACAGGTTAAAGGTTTTTTTTTTTTTTTTTTAATGCGCTAAGAGGTTTAATATTGTTTGGGTTCTAATTTTTACAGGATGACTTACTACTACTTGGCAAGTATGATTGCAGGAAGAAATATATTATTATAAACAGTCTCATTAAAATTAAAGTATAGCAATCATGTATTTTAGGAATTCAGTTGAGTTTACCAAAATACTGTATGAACTTTTAGGGAACAAAATTTTGGAACCTTAAATTCAATGGCATGAAAAATCACTTTCCTGGATACTACTATTTCTTCTTTGATTAGATTCAAACATAAGCATCTTCAAATTTTACTGTCACTGTATCCTATTAAGCTATGAAGGTTGGTATGAGCATTAGTATTATCATAGGTGGGCTGGGAGAGCGGTGGAGACTTTAGAACAAAAAGTGAAAGGGATAGGTTCTAAAAATATAGATATTTTGAGAGTTTGGAACTTACATTAAGTCTTTTTAAAGGCAAAAAGCTGGGCTTTGAAGTCAGACCCAAGGATTAGGATTCAGCCTCTCCTCATTTCAAAATTCCGAAGTCTTTAGCAAATTATCTACTGGAATCTCACTTCCTTTGTAACACAACAGAAGGACAATACTAATAGCCACCACTTGACGCACAAGAAATGACAAATGCCAAGTGTTCTGTGTCATTTTTCCCATTACAATTTCTCTTTCCTTTTGTTCTGAAAACTTCAGTAATCTTCCCTTGGTACATGATTGACCAAGAATCTGACTGCTTTTCAAACCTTGTTTGTTCCAATTGGCCACACAACTCCATGAAAGACCCAAGCTGAACAGAGGGCACAGACAAATGCTGGATGGTTTCTAGTTTTCCCTCCTGTAATTTTCTACCTAATTTTACATTTCTGCTCTCTTCTACTAAATACACAACAATATTTCCTAGCGCTTGGAAGGAGCAAAAGTTGTGCTTTCAGATCATTTGACTGAATGACAGATGCAAAGTTGGCTATGAAAAAGAACTCTAAATTCTGAAACTTCTCCACATAATATTTTGAAAATTACAATACTGATTACAATTTAAGCAATGGTAGGTCAACCTTGAAAAGAAAAAAAGAATAACTGACCTGATTTGTGATTTAGAGAAAATACTTATTTCCATGTAGTGCTCATGAAATAATATAATAAAAATGCTTCATTGTCAAAGCAGCAATGAACATGACCTAGCCACGCAGTCTCTGGGAATACATAGTCCTTTGAGAGTGGAGACAGCTGTCCTTAGGGAAGGCAGTGCTGGAAGGAGCAGAGTGCTGGCAGGAAGGGGCAGAAGGGGACTTCCTTCCTTATGCTAACCAAAGCAGCCTTTCCAGGGCACTGCTCATTTTCCATTAATCAACCACTGAAACAGTATTAGCCCACAAGAAATATTCTCTCTCTCTCTCTCTCTCTCTCTCTCTCTCTCTCTCTCTCTCTCTCTCTCTCTCACACACACACACACACACACACACACACACTCATCTAATAATGAAAACTTCTATTACATTAACTCAGGTCTAGAAGGCATTACCAACTAAGCTGACCAAAAAAAGCAGAAAATAAATGTTTACTAAAACTCTCTGGGAAAATAACATCTGTGAAGCACAACTGACAAATTCTACTTTAAGAAGTGATTATATCTCTACAAACAAGACAAATATTAATGTTATTATTTCATTTCCAGATAAATACTGAATCAGAACGCACTTGAGAACCAAGGTAACATTTGCTCAAATATGATCTAAAAATAGAACCAAGGAATTAGTCCAAAAGTAGTTTGAATGAAATATTGAAAGACGGATTGAAATCTCCTTACCTCTTGTTGTGGTGAAAGTTTTAAGATCAGTATTTAAAATTACTCTGTGGCTGTATTTAGCAGTAGAGTCGGCAGGCAATGGGAGCTGTGCATTCCCCAACAGCTTAAGAATACAGGACAATCACACACCAGCTCAGATCTTATCCAGCATGTCAGCGTTCCTGGCCAGGTCTTCACCACACTTGGAGGTGCCAGCTGTTTCCAGGTCCCCCTCTCAGAAGCACTTGGCCCAGATTTCAGGCCTGTTTGAGCCAGCCTCTGTAAAAGCTCGGCCTCAGAACCTTAATCCTCCTCTCTCAGAGCAGCTTTGCCACACCACAGGAACGCCCCAATTTAAGCTCACACTTGCAGAACAGGCTTCACCAGCATGGCTCCACCCATCAGCCTCCCACAGGTGAGTACTTCCTGTTCAGAAAGCAGTCCTAGAAAACTGCCATTTAACTGTGCCCTTCATGCTTTGCCAGTTCCTTACTATTCAGTTATTTGTATTTGCTAAGTGGGTGGGTGCAGTGTAACTGACAAAACGAGGCATGTTAGGCCAAAGCCAAGACAAGGAAAGTAAGTAATCAAGTAGGAAATATTGCTAGTAAAAGGCTGAGTCATAAAGCCCACTGCAGCAGGCTAAGGGGACCAACCTTTCAGTGTCTTCGCTGATGCTAAGTTGTGAATGTGATGCTACTGACATGTTTCTAAAATGCATCCACTGACACAGACTCTTCATGGAAAGTTCTAAGAATGACGATTATGCATGGATCACGGAAAAAAGAAGTTTGCTCAAAATGGAAAATTCAGAGCTTCCAAAGGAACTTTCACTGCACAGGGGTGAGGCTTACTTCACCACTGTCTTCAAGGAGCTTCCTGTCTTCTACTGGAAACATTGAACAGCAAATGAAGCAATCCTCAGCCCTCAGCAACCTCTGCCAAATGAGCATTCAATCAGCCTCGGCTATGACTATTAAAACATTATATATACACACTAAAGAGAATCTTCACTTAACCTACATTATCACCACTGAACCAGAAAACACTGATATACTTCCTATTCCAACTGAGGTTTTACTAATTCCAATGTAAATTCTACCATCAGATATTGTTTTCTTCAACAAAATCATTATTACATTATCAGACACAATTCTAAGTTTTACTAAGATCTTCATCCTAACTCTATGCAGCTGATACTGTTATCTGATCTTACAGATGCACAGAGAGGCTGAGAAACACGCCAAAAGTGCACAGCTATGAGGCAGCAGAGACAATGCTCACAGGAGTTACACACTGTGCGAGACTGCTCATTACATTAACTCTTTCCTCCTTTTTTGAACATACCTTTGAATATAAAATTGTTGCTAAATGGCAAGCCATAGTAGAGAAAGTAATGAATTAATTTGATTTTAAAATACAAAAGGATGCAGGAACAAAGCAAGTTAATTTCCCACTAATGGAAAAGCTGTAGACTTGAGGGTTTTGTTGAGCAAGATGTAAGGCTCCTAGAATTTATGCATGACAGAGAAGGCAAATCCATTCTTTCTGAATTTCAAATTAAAAACACCTCTCCCTCCCAAACCTTTCTTTGCTCAATATAAACACAAGCAACGGAGAGCAATGATCAGAAAAAGAAAATAAGAACGAAGCCAGTGCTGGGGCTAGGTTGTAAAGTGGCTTCCACACAGGCATGCATAATTGATTCAGATCCCCAGCACCCATACAGAAGGCCTGGTGCAGTAGAAGGTGTCTATAATCTCAACACCAGGGAGGAAGAGACAGGCAAGATACCTGATGCTAACTGGCCAAACAGTCTTGCTAGACTGGTTAGCTCCAAGTTCAGTGAGAAAGTCTCAAAAAAAAATAAGTTGGAGAGTGCTTGAGAAAGACATTCAGCATCAACCTCTGAACTCCACATACATGCAAGGGTGTGCACACATCCACACAAATGTCTATATATATATATATGCCCTCCACACAAACACAAAGAATAAAGGTGGGAAAAGAAGAAAAACATATAATGTAGAAAAGTCACTTCGCTAGTACCTAGTACAATCCACAAGGCCCTTGTATTACCTACAGCATTAACAGGTACAATAAACAAACTCCACAAAAGCGTATCTAGCTGTGAGAGAACTGCACAGTTAACAACACCAAACTCTCATGTTAAAACCAAAGGCTTTTCTCTATGGCAAGTAGAAGCAGACAAGAAAGTGTACACAAAAACTGGCAGATCTGGGGATAAAGTCTAGACTATGGCTAACTACTGGGATAATGTCAGTTTCCTGCTTTTGATTATACACTACATAGCTAGTTATGTAAGACGTAACAACTCGGAGGAGTAAAAAGTACAAGGGACCTCTCTGTGCTATTTCTGCAACTTCTAAGACATTATTTTAAAATAAAAAATTTGAAAGTTCCTCTAAATGAAAAATGCACTATATTGTCAACTATTGCACACCTATGGCAAAGGGGAAGCCACCTGTCATCTTCCCTTTGCATTTCAAAAGCGTTTAGAGCGATCATCTGTGAGATATGAAGAGGATGTGCCTTGGTGTATGTAGGAGGCACAAGAGAATCCACTGGGGAGGCAACTGGCTATATTCTTAACTTTTATTTCAAAGTCTCCACAGTGTCTGCAAATTCTTTGAAGTTATGGCCAAATATATACAGAAAATTAACACTCTCTTGTTCCACATACCATCACCACTTGCCTGGTCACCTTAGCAGCCACTGTGTGACTCTTTTCTTTTACCTCTAAGGCAGCCACTAAAATGATTCTTTTGACAAAATACATTAAATCAAGCAATTGCTTTGCTTATAATCTTCTTTACCTTCCCAAATACCATCAAAAGCCCCACAGCAGCACCTAGGCCCAGAGGATGTGAAATCAACCTCTCCCATTTTTTTAACTAATTAATTTATTTATTAAAGATTTTTGCCTCCTCCCCGCCACCACCTCCCATTTCCCTCCCCCTCCCCCAATCAAGTCCCCCTCCTTCATCAGCCCTAAGAGCAATCAGGGTTCCCTGTCCTGTGGGAAGTCCAAGGACCACCCACCTCCCGTCATTGAACCTATAATTCGTGATCCTAGAGAAGCCAAATAAGAAGGTGAACCCAAAGAAAAACATATAGGCATCCTCCTGAATATTAACCTTCATCAGGCGATGAAAGGAGACAGAGACAGAGACAGAGACCCACATTGGAGCACTGGACTGAAATCTTAAGGTTCAAATCAGGAGCAGGAGAGAGAGCACGAGCAAGGAACTCAGGACCGCAAGGGGTGCACCCACACACTGAGACAATGGGGATGTTCTATCGGGAACTAACCTCTCCCATTTTGATCTAAACCCTCCATTCTCTCTCTAGCTCTCTGGCCTTCCTAACGGCACATTTGCAGGCTATAATCTTTGCTCACAAGTGATGCTCCAACAGCCCCTTCCCTGAAATCTCAACCCCGTATGAACGATATCCTAGGTGCTCAGCTTCTGAACCCCTCTCTCAGCTGTATTTCTCTCCATAGCACTTACCTGCTATATCATATAGTTCACTGCTTTATCCACCACCACCCCCTCTCATCACTCCCTCTCAATTCCCCCAAGACTGCAGTTCCATCTGTTGTATTCTATTTCAGCTACAGCATGTATTATACACCAATTAATTCCTGACCAGGGGATTGGAGCATTATTATTTCTCACTGGCAAGGCACTTGGCCTATCATGAATGAGGACTAGGGTTAGATCTCTAGCACCACACAAGATAATAAATAAATCTGATTAATGAATGAAACTAATACTTGAAATGATATCTTAAAATGGCAAAGACTAATTAGAATAGACAACTGTGGCTAGGGGCCCATCCTAACACAATTTGAAGGGGATGTGAGAAGTTAAAAAACATTTTGATGTCCCTAATGGAAACAGCTTTTGTTCATAAGTAGAAGTCAGAAACTGTTTTAAAGTATGTATCAGGCACAAAGGATGCAAAAATTGCATAAAATGGAAGGAAAGGGAAGGAAAGAGGAAAGCCGTCATAAATTTTCTAGGGTTCTTTTGCTGATGAAGCATAAGAAAATATTATCTTGATAGCAAAGCGGTGGTGGCACGTGCCTTTAATCCCAGCACTTGGGAGGCAGAGACAGGCAGATCTTTGTGAGTTCGAAACCAGCCTGGTCTACAAGAGCTAGTTCTAGGACAGCTAGGGCTGTTACAAAGAGAAACCCTGTCTCAAAAACAAAACAAAAAAGAGAAAATATTATTTTGAGATAATCTTTATAGTATATTCAGAGAAGAAACTGACTCGGGCATTCTAACACTCCCCTGACGCTTCCATAAAAGATACTGGTTTTATCACCTGATCCTCCTTTTTAAAATTATAATTTTAATTTTATTCTTGTTATGAGTGTGTTTTACCTATATGTGTGCCTATGTACTCACAAAGGCCAGGAGAAGGTATCAGAGCCCCCTGAAACAGGAGTTACATAGAACTGTGAGACAGCACGTGGATGCTAGGAACTCAACCCGAATCTTCTGGAAGGACAATCACTGCTTTTGACCACTGAGTCATCTCTCCAGGCCAAACTCAATTCTTAAAGTGCCAGCCTCATGCATGTTTACGTTCAGCAGGAAGAATATTTAAGACAACATTCCAAATAGGAGAGGAAAAGTGTGATCATTTCAATTAAAGTGACACTGAAGGAACATGACAATAAAGAAGCCAGAAAGACAAGGAATGAAGAAAGGGAAAAAGGAAAGGAGGGAAGGAGAGAAGGGAGGAAGGAAGGAGAGAGAAAAAGGAAATAAAGGAAAGAACTGGAATTAGCAACTTCACAAATAAAACAAGAAAGAAAGCAAGATATTAGAAGACCACTTTTTTAGGAGAACACTACAAGGAAGTTTTGCCTTAAAAGAACACAGTAGGAGGGAGATGGGTAGGTCTAACAAAAATATGTTTATGAAACTCTCAAAGAACTACTAATTAAAAACAAATCCAACACTGCAGGCTGGGAATGCTGCTCTAGACACAGCCTTGACCAGCATGCAGCCAAGGCCCTGGACTCCACCACAGCACTACTCCAAACAACAAACGAACCAAAAACTATCAAAAATTTTAGGTTTTGTTCTTAATTTCAAAACTATTATGATACGATATCATATTAAATTACTTCTTAAATAAATCAAAATATCTCATCAGTTACATATTTGAACTATAAAATTATTCCCCAAAGTGAAAGCTCAGTTATTTCTGTATCTGCTACCAGAGGAAAACAAAACTGGTTATTACCAAGCAGAGAACAAAAATATATCATGCAAGCCTATTTATGTGACCATCTAAAGAGGCTCCTTCTCCCACCATTGTGCTATAAATACTATAATTAGGGCCCAAGAGATGATTCAGCAGGTAACTGCACCTGCTGCTGGGCCTGAAGATCTGAGTTCCATCCCTGGGACTCACGATGGACAGAAAGAGAGAAATAACTCATACAAGCTGTCCTCTGACCTCCACACATATATCGTGACATGGACACACACGTGTGTACATACACACATTAAATACATGCAATAAAAATATTTTGTGCTGTCTTTGGAAAAGTTTTAAACCAAAAATTATCTATATCAATTACATAGATCTTGTTTCTGACCGGGAGATTATACAACATGAATCAATGAATAGGAACTTGGAGGAGAACTAAGAGTAGGGACTTGTCTAGCATACCTGAGACCTGGCTTAAGCTCCAACACAGAGAAATACGAAGAGATTCCAGACAGACATGTAGACAGACAAATCTCCTTCTAGTTTAGCTTAATTCTGATTGTTTATTGTTTTGTTAACTCTCTATTAGTTCAAATTGATATTTTTATATTTCCTTTTCTTAGATTTAAATAATATTAATTTTTTAAAGAATTTCACATATTTTTAAAGATTTATTTATTATAAATATATGGGGTTTCCCTTCATATGTTTGTGTACCACTTGTATTCCTGATGCCTGCAGAGAGAGTTCAGAAAATCAGATCCCCACATAGAATGCATTCTGAACAGATTCATACTCCCCCACTCCTCCTTTTATCACCCTCCTCTCAACCTGCCCATACCATCACATCAAATTTAAGATTCCTTTTAAAAAAAGAATTACTTCTTTGCCCAGCTGGTCCAGTTTGTGTGGCCCAGCTGGCTTTGAGACTGGGGTGTGCTCTGCTTTACCTGATTTAAAACAACAACAAAACAATTCTCTCTCTCCCTCTCTTAACAGCCATAAAATGCTAATGTCTTCTCAGCTAGTGGAGGAAGTACATTCTGCCTTCCTGCCCTCTAACATGGGATTTTGTCTGGCTGAAGCATGCACTGGTCTTATGTATGATGTCATTTCATGTGTGCATCTGTCTTGTTGCATCTGGAAAACACTGTTCCTTGAAGCCACCCCCACCTCTGGCTCTTACAATCATTCTGCCCCCTCTTCTGCACAGATTCCCTGAGCCCTAGGCATGAGAAATGTAATGTCCAATCTGGGACTGAACACTCTACAGTCTTTTGTTCTCTGCACATGATCAATTGGGTCTCCGTGTTAATTGCCACCTATGCCAAGGAGAAGCTTCTCTGATGAAGGCTGACAGATGCTAAGATCTATGGGCACTGTGATAACTTATTAGGAACATATGGTTCCATGGGTCATAGGCTCAAGGAGAGAATCCAATACTATTACTCTACTAAATGACCACAATATTTAAGCTGGCTTTCTAAAAATTTCTGTCTAGCTATTTTAATAATGGTCAGAGAGGTTTATCTAAGTCCCTAGTCTTTTCTGTTTAGAAGCTCATAGCTCAAAAGTACACTTTAATTTCACATTCTATTTGTTTGTTTTGCTGTGTAGCTCTGGCTGTCCTGGAACTCACTCTGTAGAACAGGCTGGCCTCAAACTCAGAGATCCTCCTGAGTGCTGGGATTAAAGGTGTGTGCCACAACTGCCTGGTTAATTTCACATTCTTATATGCTAACTATTTTGTGTGCTGGATGGTTGTACTGTTTGTGTGCTATGCTTTTAAGTTTATGATATATATGTACATATACATATACACACATACAGACATACAAGCATACATTTACATACATACGAAAAAGAAGATAAGGTTGCTTGGAATCTTTTGGTCTGGTGATTTTTTTTAACATTGGGAAGCTGGAGTCATTAAAAAATAGTCTGAAGGAACACACACACAGAAAAAACTTCTGCTTTTTTTCAGCAGCTTTTCTCAATGGTTCTCCTGTCTCCTCTTCCTCTTACTTCTTTTTCTTTTCCCTTCCTCTCTCACAGATAAGATTAGATAATGACAGAATGTCATGAAGGTAATTATTTTTAAAAGATCAGGTGTTGACCCTAATAATGAAACTATGACATGAAAATTTAAGAATTTATTACATAAGCACAGGAGAAACTATGCAGAGCAGAAGGCAGAATCACCGAAGTTGAAGATAGGTCAATAGAAGGTATCCATGTAAGAAATCAGAGAACACAGGCAGGACAGTAGAATTGGTGGGGACAGTATCATGGAACGGAAGCAATGTGGATCAGAAATGAGAGGAGACAACAACTGAGGCTATTTCCAAAGTGGAAAAAGATATCAATATTTCTCCATGAATACTAAGCAACACAAACCCAAAGATGTATTTCCTCCGCTCATAGCAGGATTGCAGCTTCTTCCAACAAACTATATCCTATTATTCACTACTATTTTTTTTCTTTTTGTTCTCTCAAACTTACTTTTTTTCCCCTTAAGCACCAAGGATATTTGCTGTCTTGGTTAGGTCACAAAAACTCAGTTTCATTTTTATCTACACAAATTATTGAACACATTAAGATCATAAAAAAATAGCTTTAAAGGGAAAAAATTTCCTGTTGCCCTTGTTGTATAATAGTATAGGGAGCTTTAAGTTTTCAGACTCAAACTATAGCTGTATCTTTCCAATGTGGCATCTCACAGTGACAGATGGCAATGTTAAAAATAAATAGAACATTCAAGTTGTTTATACTGTAGGCAAAGACAGTTTTAAAGTGTGAAACAAGCCCAAGGCTGATTGAATTTGCATCATCTCTTTCAATCTGCATTAGGAATGCACATTTCCTTAAGCCAACTCTGAGTTTTTTTCAAAAGATAAACCATTAGCTGTGAAGGTATACTTGTTTTTCTACTAATGATTTAAAATTAACAATGACTTGCAATTCTGCAAATACAAACCTTTCTATAAGTGATTAACTTTACAACGGTAAAGGCTTTGAAAATTATTATTATAAAAAGCATTACTTTTCCTTGAAAACCATGACAAACTATGAAATTAATACAAAAAATTGTAATGCCAAAGTTCACTAGGTTTTAAAAACTCAGGTTATAGGACACCTGTGAAGGAAGCTGCCAGCGCCGGGATGTAATGACTAATACATTTTAAGTTACAACACAGGAAGACATATAAAACCATGCTGAAGAAATTACACTATTTTTCTTGTGCTCAACCACAAAGACCTTAACAAATTAACGTAGGCAGAGGCTGCATTTTGTTTTCAGCTGTCTAGACCCAAAGAATCATATAGAAACCATATATATATTAATTACAACACTGCTAGGCCATTAGCTTAAGAATATTCCTGGCTAACTCTTATATCATAAATTAAGCCATTTCTATCAATCTTTATATCGCCATGAGGCTGTGGCTTCCTGGGTAACGTTCTGGCATGTCCTTCTCCTTTGACAGCTACATGATGTCTCCCTAACTCTGCCTACTCTTTCTCTATTTCCTGCCTGGCTTTACTCTGGTAAGCCATTGGTCAAAACAGCTTTATTAATTAACCAATAAAATCAACACATATACAGAAGGATATCCCACATCAAATTAGCTTTCAAAAAATTTAACATATTTTTACAGCATTCAACAAACCAGAACTAGAGGGGAAGTTCCTTAATCTGGTAATGTACAACTATGAAACTGCACACAGACAACATCTCCCTCAATGGCCAGAGACTAAATGCATTCCCCCAGATCGTGCATAAAAATGGTGTACACTCTTTTGACTTCTACTCAGTTTTGTGCTGGTAGATCTCACCAAAGAAAACCATCAAGAAAAATTAATAAAAGTTGAATACAAACCAGAATAGAACTAGTATTTGTGCATATAATTTTTAATATAGGGAATCCCACAGAAACCATTAAAATGCTATTAGAACTGAGGCTTCTGAATAAGACGACAACTGCAAGTCTCTGGGTAAAGTAGAGAATGAGAAGCATCAATCAAAATAACAGAGTAGATTCTAGGGGTATGAGAGATGACTCAGAAATTGAGAGCAGATACTTCTCTTGCAGAGGATTCATGTTTGGTTCTCAGAACCCTCACTAGATGGCTCACAATGGTTTATAACTCCAAAACCATTCTGGGGTTATCCGCTTTTATGTGCATGTGACGCACATACACAGACACATATGTACACATGAATTAAAAAGACTTTTTTTTAATATTCCAAAGAGAGAAAAGATTAGAAAAACATACAGGAAGAGCTAGGACAGGTTAAAGGTGCAGAAAAAAGAAAAATGATTCACCAAAAAGAAGCAAGCAGCATGCGGCTCCAACCATGCGGCCCTCTGTGTTATGGAGGTTAATTAGAACTATACCCAAAGGGAAGCTAGGCAGCCCTGGTGACGGCTGGCAGCCCTACCCACAAGCCCAGTAAACTAACATTTTACAGCATTGACATTACAGCAACACTGCTTCAAACAGGTACTTGATGCTTAACATGTTGGAAAATATAATACAATTGTTTGCTTTTTCCACTCACAACAAACTCTGGAGATAGCTCCTTACTATGTACCCACCCTTGCATGTGCAAACTGAGGAATGTGGGCTGAAGAAGTGAAAGTTTCTGACTTATCAGTTGCAAAGCTCCATGTGGACCCTGCTACAGTAAGGGAAGCTACTATAAAGTGACATTTGACACTTGTACAGGTACAGCACTAGCACACACTGTAGGAAAAGTAAACCCTTCCAATATTAGCTTCTTCCCTGAAGACCAAGCAGCTGCTCCAACAATGCACCTTTTAAAAAGTGTTCATCTTTTATCCTTCATTTTTTGGTCTCATGCATTTCCTCTTCTGTTTAGCAAATTTTGTTTAGCAATATTTTGTCTTTTTATTATTTTTCAAAAGTTTTGTATTTTTATACCTCTTTTTACATTTGCTGAATTTATCTTTACAGTACACTCTACATTACTGCAGGCATTTGCTGTTCTAGAGTGCATGTGGCAACCAGAGGTCAATATAGAGTACGTTCCTCAATCACTCTCCACAATATTTTTTTGAAACAAGGTCTGCCACTGAATCTGTATCCCATGGAATCAACTAAACTGACAGGTTGGGGAGCACCAGGGATTGTCCTGTCTGCCCGTGCCTCCTAATTTAGGATTAGCAGCATAATCTTTCACTTGAGGCTCTTATACTTACAAAGCCAGCACTGTACCAACTGAGCCATCTCACCAGTCTGTATGTATGTATGTATTTACGTGTGTGTGCATAGACATGTACAGTCATAAGTGCAGCCTGCAGCACGGAGATCAGAGAACAACCCACAGGAGTCAGTTCTTTCCTCCCATCCTCAGTCTTGGTGGCAAGAACCTTCAGTTACTAAATTATCTTGCTGCCACACCTGCCAATTGACTTTCAGTGTACTTCTTATGTTGTTTGGTGTCCTACTGCTGTTATTACAATAGCCCTTTCCTCCTCTCTGAGTGGTACTAGGAATTGATCCTCCAGAGTTTAATAGTCACTAAACATTGCAGTATCTAGCAAAGTAATGTTTTTAAATTGACTGGGAAAAGGGATATTTCAAGAGAAGCATAAACTAAAGCAATTCATGACCAACAATCCAACACTGTAGTAAGTAATTAAAAAGAAATAACAATCCAACCAAACAGAAAAAGTAGCCAAAAATAACAGGATTCAGCAATAACTCTAACCATACATAGTCTTAATTCTCTATTTGAAAGACAATGGCTAACTATGAAATTTTAAGAACACCCATTTTTAAAAATTTTAAAAACACCCATTGTGTGGGACAATGGTCTATATTCTGTCAATTATACTTTAAACAAATGCTGATTGGCCAGTAACCAGGCAGGAAGTCTAGGCAGGACAACCAGACAGGAAGTAGAGGTGGGTCAAGGAGAACAGGGGAATTCTGGGAAGAAGGAAGCCCTTTCCTCTGCAGTTGTGAAGAAGAAGCAAGATGTGACTGCCTCACTAAAAAAGGTACTGAGCTATGTGCCTAGCATAAAAAAGAATAATGGGCTAATATAAGTTATAAGAGTTAATAAGCCTGATCTAATGGGCCAATTAGTTTATGACTAATGTAGACCTCTGTGTGATTTCTTTGGGACTTAACAACTATCGGAACCAGGCAAGACAGAAACACTGACAACATCCAACTATGAAATGTCTCCAAGAAATCTAATGGCAAAAGTACCACAGACTGCAAGTGAAAGGATGCAAATATGTGTATCAAACTAACCACAACTGAGATCAAGACAACACAGGTATTCTGATATGTGAAGTATATTAAAACCCCAAAGCAGCAGCAGAAGACATTAAAAGGCCACTAGATAATAACAAAGGGAAACACAAAGAAAATAGCTGTTAATATATGTGCACCAAATGTTGGCACTCCCAGCATCATAAACATGTACTGAGAGATATAGTAGGACAGGGTGATCCAATATAATGGAAGACTTCAGTACCTACTCTTACCAGACTGAAAATCAACACATAAAGAGCTAGACTGCTCTACACATCAAATGGACACAAAAGAGAATATTGCATTCAAAAACTATCAAATATATATTATTCTCAGAGGTTCAGGTAACAGTTTCTAAAACAGCCTACATTTTATGCCATGAGACCAGTCTTAGCAAATATAAATGAGTTGGGATTTTTCTGTATCCTATCATATTATAGTGGAATATAACTAAAATTAACAATGTGTGTATAAACATTCTCAATTTACATAAATACTTGGGATACTGAACAACATACTATTGAAAGACTAGATGGACACCGAAGAAATCAAGGAGGAAATAAAAAATATTGCTAAATGAAAATGAATTCCTGAGATGCAGCAAAGACAGTTTGAAAAATCAAAGTTTATAGCTATGGATGGTTAGATTAAAACTCATGGATAGAGCTCAAATAAATAACTTAATGATGTTCTTTAAAATCATAGGAAAATCAAGAACAAGCCAAATCTAAAACTGGAAGAAGGAGAGAACTAACAAAAACCAGAGAAAAATTAATGAAATGGAGACTAAGTAAATAAAAACTGAACCAAAGAGCTGTCTCTTTAAAAAAAAAAAAAAAAGACTGATAAGCCCTTATTCAATCTAAGCAAAAGAAGGTGACAGAAGACTCACCCCCATAAGACATAAAAAAGAGCCAGGTGGTGGTGCTGCACACCTTTAATCCTAGCACTCAAGAGGCGGAGGCAGGCGGATCTCTCTGTGTTTGAGGCTAGCCTGGTCTACAACAGCTAGTTCCAGGATAGACCAAAGCTACAGAGAAACCTTGTCTTGAATAAAAACCAATAAACAAACAAATAAATAAATAAACAAATAAATAAAAGGTACAATAAATTCTAATGAAATTCAGATTATTAGAAAATAATTTGAAGACATATTCTGAAATAACTGGAAAATATAAATGAAAAAAATTCTTCACAATACATATGTCCTAGAAAAATTAAGAGACCCAACAACATAAAAGTATCCATAACAAGCAATGACACTGAACTAGCAGTAAGCAATTCCACCTACCCCAAATCTCTGGACTGAAAAGATTCACCATTGACTCTACCAGACTTCCAAAGAAGAGTTAGCACTCATCCTTCTCAAATTGTTCTACAAATACAAATACAAGCCCTTTTGTGAATCTGAGTGTTGCTGTGACAGTAATATTCGATAAAGACACAACAGAGAAAAACCACAGACTAGTTTCCACAATGAATATACATGCAAAAAATATGCACACAAAAATTCATTAAAACAGTAAACAAATACAGAGCACATCAAGATCAAACAACATGGTTATGTTAGTTCTGCTTCATGATGCAAGGGTGGTATATAATTTGCTTTCTATTTCTGTGATAAACACCGTGACCATAAGAAACCTGGGGAAGAACAGGTTTATTTTAACTTATAACTCCCAGGTCATGATCCATCACTGGCACTCAAGGCAGAAGCTGAAGAAGAGGTAATGGAGGAATGCTGCCTCCTGGCTGGCTCTATGACCGAGGGTTTCTACTGTTATGAAGAGACACCATAACCACAGTAACTCTTATAAAAGAAAATATTTAATGGGGTGGCTTACAGTTTTAGAGGTTTGGTCCATTATCATAATGGCGGGACATAGAGGTGTGAAAGCAGACATGGTGCTGGAGAGGAGCTGAGAGTTCTACATCTAGCAGGTAACAAGAAGTGAACTGCCTCACTGGACATGGCTTGAGCATGTATGAGACCTCAAATCCCACCTCTACAGACCACACTTCCTCCAACAAGGCCACACCTACTCCAACAAGGTCTCATCTCCTAATAGTGACACTTTGGGTGGGGGGGGCATTTTCTTTCAAACCACCATACGCTTCATGACTCACTAAGCTTCCTCATTTATATAACCACCTGCCCAGTGGGCTGGATCCTTCTACATCAATATTAATCAATTGCCCATAGGACAATGTGATAGAGAGGCATTTTTCTCAGTTAAGCTTCGTTCTTCCCAGATGACTCAAGCTTGTGTCATGTTGACAAAAAAAAAGAAAAACAAAACAAAACAAAACAAACAAACAAACAAAAAAACCTAGCACAAATGGTTTAACAAACAAAAAAAGAATCTTAAGGACCGAAATCTGGATAATAACATTAGATGCAAAATGTCTTTGATAAAGTTCAAGAAATAATGAAAATTCATGGGAAAAGTAAAGAATAGAAGGAAAGCCGGGTGGTGGTGGCGCACACCTTTAATCCCAGCACTCGGGAGGCAGAGGCAGGCGGATCTCTGTGAGTTCGAGGCCAGCCTGGTCTACAAGAGCTAGTTGCTAGTTCCAGGACAGGAACCAAAAAGCTACGGAGAAACCCTGTCTCGGAAAAAAAAAAAAAAGAATAGAAGGAAAATGCTCCAATATAATAAAGGCTACATATAACAAGTCAACAAAAGAGATGGTCAGTGGCAAAGAGCACTGTCTGCTCTTCCAAAGGCCCTGAGTTCAATTCTCAGTAACCACATAGTGATTCACAATTATCTGTAATGAGATCTGGTGCCCTCTTGAGAAAGAGACCTAGTCAGTCGTCCTCATCAACTTAGACCATCAATATGAACAGGTTCAACAGAATTGTCATATATAGGCTGTCCATGTCTATGCATGCTTCAGCATTGCCAGGGCATAAATTTCATTCATTCACATATAACAAACCTATAGCTAATATTACAGTAAGAAGAGAACTGACAGTATGGGCTCTAAAGCCAGGTCCAAGATAAAGGTATCTGATGTGGGAAGGTCATTTGTCAATCTGTTGTTTCATTGGTTAATCATTAAAGAAAACTGCTTGGCCTGATAGGTCAGAAAATTAGGTGGAGTAGAGAGAACAGAATGCTGGGAAAAAGGGAAGTGAGCCAGACGCCATGATGCTCCTCTCCAGGGCAGATGCAATGAAGCTCCAGCCCAAGATGGACGTACACTAGAATCCTTTCCGGTAAGCCACCACTTTGTGGTGTGGTGCTACACAGATTATTAGAAATGGGTTAGTTGAGATGTGAGAGTTAGCCAAGAAGAGGCTAGATATAATGGGCCAGGCAATGTTTAAAAGAATACAGTTTCCGTGTTGTTATTTCGGGGCATAAGCTAGTCAGGCAGCTGGGAGCTGGGTGGCAGGAAGCTGCCTGCAGCTCCTTTCAACAGGTATCCAATCCACTATTAATTCAGTATAGTGCCTAAAATCTTAACTAGAACAGAAGAACATGAGAAATGTATCAAGGGGATATAAAATACATAAAAAGGCAAAAGGTCAATTTTTCTTTATTTGCAGACAACTTAGGAGACCCTAAAGAATCCCACAGAAGACTCTTAGATCTAATAAACACTTTTAACTAGGTAGAAAGATACATACTCAACACACAAAAATTAAAGCCTTTCTACATACCAACAATGAACATGATGAGAAATGGGGAGAAGTGGAGGAAAAGAATTTACGACAGCTTAAAAAATAAAATAACTACCTAAGAATAAACCTAAGCAAAGAGGTGAATGACCTCTGTTGGAGGGAGATTGCTTCTTGGTTCCCGGCTGCCCGGCTAGCTTAGACACAAAATAATCACACACTGTATTAATTAAATCACTGCTTGGCCCATTAACTCTAGCTTCTTATTGGCTAATGCTTACATCTTGATTTAGCCCATTTCTATTAATCTGTGTATCGCCACATGGCAGTGGCTTATCGACAAAGTTTTGGCATGGCAAAGTTTCAGCATGTCTGACTCTGGCAGCAGCTCCATGACTTCTCCCTGACTCTGCCCCTTTTTCTCCCAGCATACAGCCTAACTGTCCCTGCCTAGTTCTGTTCTTCCCTCCCATAGGCTCAAAGCAGTTCTTTATTCATTAACGAATAAAACCAACACACAGACAGAAGGCCCTCTCACACCAGACCTCCATGATGAAAACTATTAAGAAACAAAAGAAAGAAATTGGAAGAAAAAAAAAACACTAGAAGATGATAAAACTTCCCATGATTGTTGACTGGAATAATTAACATGGTGAAAATGGTTATATTACCAAAAGCTATCCACAGTGTCAATACAATCCCCACTAATATTCCAACAATGTTCTTCACAGAACTAAAAAAAAAAATCTTAAAATTTATATGGAAGCATAAGGTCCTTGAAGAGTGAAAGTGGCCCTAATCAGGAAAAGCAACATTAGTAGTATCACAAGACCTGATCTGAAATTAAACTACAGCGCCCAAACTACACGGCATGCTACTGTGTGTCTCTCTTTCCCTCTGTCTCTGTTTGTCTATGTACCCCTTTCATGAGACTAGAGTAGAATGAAATGTCTAAAAACAAGCCAAGTCATTTAATTTTTTCCAGAGGTGCCAGAAGGATCTACAGGATTCAAGAAATCATTTTGGGGAATGTAGATATCCACATGAAGAAGAATGAAATCAGATCCCTACCTCTCACACTGTACAAAAATCAGTTCAAAATTTATCAAAACTTAATACATGTTTTGAAACTTAACATAAGATTTGAAATGCTGAAATTGCTAGAGGCAAGCATAAAAACTACTTCAAGATATAGGCACATGAAACGACTTTCTGAAAAGGCCTCTAAACACTGTGGGATAACACTCTTGTTCACTGTAAAGATTTGTTGCTCGTATTGGTTTAATAAAATGCTGATTGCTCCTAGCCAGGCAGGAAGAATAGGCAGGGCCACCAGACTAAGAGAATTCTGGGAAGAGGAAAGGCAGAAATACAGTTATCAATCAGACAGAGAGGAAACAACAAGAAAATACCTCACTGAGAAAAGATATCAAGCTACATGGCTAAACATAGACAAGAATTATGGGTTAATTTAAGTTGTAAGAGCTAGTTAATAATAAGCCTGAGCTAACAGGCCAAATAGTTTATAATTAATATAAGCCTCTGTGCGTTTCTTTGAGAATAAATAGCTATGGGACCAGGCAGGACAGAAACTTCCAATTTCATCTAATAGCTTAGAAAATAACTTCACGAACTGACAAACTGTAGGTGCATGAAACCAAAACGCCTCTGCACAGCAAAGAAAGCAATTAGCAGAGTGAAGAGACAGTTTACAGAATTGGTTAAAATCTTAATCAACTATATATTACAAAAAGTATATTTATTAAAAAGTATATTTAGACTCTATAAAGATTCCCCCACAAATCATCCAATCAATAAATGGAGCAAGTTAATTGCACAGACAGATCTTAAAAGAAAAATATAAATGACCAATAAATATATGTATGAATCACCTAGGTAATTTGACTATATAAATATGCCTTTGAGCATATTTATAAGGATGTTTCTAGAGAGACTTAACAGAGGAAAACTTACTCTGAATGTGGATGGTACTGTCTCATAGACTATATTCAAACACTAAATAAAAAGGGGGAAAGAGGAAGGAGGCAGCAGCATCCATCTCTCTACTTCCTACTGTGCTGGCTAGTTTTATGTCAACTTGACATAAGCTAAAGTTACCTAAAAGGAGGAAACGTCAATTAAATAAATGCCTCCAGAAGATGGATTGTAAACAAAATGTAAACAATTAGGTCATTTTCTTAATTAATGACTGATGCGGGAGGGCTCAACCCACTGTTGGTGGTATCATTCCTGGAGTGGTGGTCCTGAGGACTACAAGAAAGCATGCTGAGCAAGGCATAAGGAGCAAGTTAGTAAACAGCACCCTTCAATGGCCTCTGCATCTGTTCCTGTCTCCAGGTTCCAGCCCTGCTTGAGTTCCTGTCCTGACTTCTTCAGTGATTAACAATAATATAGGAGTGTAAGCCAAATCAACCCTTTCTTCCCCAAGTTGCTTTGGTCATGGTGTTTCATCAAAGCAATAGTAACCCTAACTAAGACACCAAGGACATAATGTGACCAACTGTCTCACATTCCCGTTGCCAAGCTTTCCCTCCAATGTTCCTTCAAATCATGTGTCAATACAAGGCCCTCCTTCTTGCCAGGCATTTTGTCATAGAAATGAGAAAGTAAATAACACACCACTCTTGGGCACATACCCAAAGGCAGTTACATCAGCAAAACCACCGCAAGAACTTGCACATTTATGTTTACTGTTACAATAGTCACAATAGCCAAAATATGGGACTAGACTAGATGTCCATCTGCACATGAACAATTTTTTTTAAATGTGGTAATATACACAGTAGTCATGAAGGAGACTGCTCCTAGGTGTGTCAAGTTGACAATTGAGATTAGCTGTCACATATGTTTACAGGAAAATAGATGAAACTGGAGTCCTTGTGTAAAACAAAATAAACCAGGCTCAGAAAGACAACTATCATACCTCCTCTTACAAGTCAAATCCAGAGGGAACTAACTATGTGTGGGGGAGCAGAGTGCCTAAAGATAGGGAGGAATGAAAGAGGGTAATAAGGAAAAAGAAAACTGAATTCACACAGCATTTTGTCATGTGAGATCTATGGACAAAATATTGTCTTTTTTCTTCTTGTGTAGAATCTTGATATCAGGAAAGTAGACATTTATTTGGGGTGGGGGAGGGGAGGACCAGTGATAAGGGAGAGTAGGAACAGGTAAAAGTAGTTGTGGGCAAATATGAGCAACATATAGTAGTGTGTATGTGTCATTTGAGAGTCACCGTTTTTACATTAAGTTAAAAAACCCTATGTACCAGAAAGATGAGAACATGACGAAAAGTTGCATGTAATTGTTTAGCGCGGTCAGAAATATAAACAACTCCACATGAACAGGCAAATATCATTAAGTTATAGCTACATTATAGCATAGGAAGTCTTGAAAACATGCATAGAAAAAATATGATATGTCCTGAATAGAAAACATACATAGAGACAAAGAGTAAACTGAGTCAGAGAGGTAAGGCAGAAGCATTTCCAATGCCTGCTAATTGACACAAGATTTCCTTGGGGGGAATAATAAAAACATTTCATATTGGCTTTACAACTGTGAGGACACTGAAGACATTGAATTCCATGTTGTACTTTATAAGTCTGTGTATATGTGTTTTGTCTAGGCAGTGTGCCATGTGTGAGTATGGAGGTCACAGGAAAACTGTGAAGTCAGTTTTGCTCCTTCCAAAAGCTCTGTGGAAATCCAGATTGCTGGGCTTGAGTAACAAGAATCTTTACCTGCTGAGCCAATTTTGCCAGCCCTGAATTATGTATTTTTAAAAAGTGAACTTTATGGTACAAAAATTATGTCTTTTACATGACTAATGACATATTGTAAAAAAAAATTAAAATCATAAAAGTTACCAATAAAAATTTATCAATCAAACACCCAAAGCAGGAAAAATTGCTTAAAAATGACAAGAAAATCCTGGCTTAAGCAAAATTACAGACAACATTATTTGGAACAATTTTCTTTACTGAGAAATAAATTTAGTCTCCCTGAAATACATCACTATGAGAGAAATAATGGCCCCCTAAGCTGTGAAGAGAAACGCTGTGAAAGGCTGTCCCCTTTAGCTTTTCTAGAGTGCTCAACATAGGCACTGCCTGATGTGCGCTGAGCGCAGACGTGGGAGAGAGCACATAATAGAAAAGAATAAGCTTTTCTTTTCCTGCTTTTCAAATATGAGTTCTAAACTCACGGCTACTTCAGGAAAAACAGTTCAAATAAATTTGGGGGCCTAGAAATGTCTTCTTCTTTCATTAGGATGGAGGAAAAGAGCAGAAGAAACATAAGATAACCAGGAAAAGTAAATTTCACTACTTATTCCCTTCAAAATTCATTGCTCTTATTTTTCTTTTTAAAAATTGATGTCAAGGTATGTAGTTTACCCTTCTAATACTCAGTAGGCAGAGGCAGGGAGAGTGCAGGTTTGAGGCCCGTTGCCCTACACAGTATGACTATTTTTTATAAAAATAAAAAGCATTATCAAATCAAGCATCCTTGAACTAGCAATTCAGTAGAACCCTGCCCAGGCAAAACTGCTTGAATAAATTTAAAAATCCCCATTCTCTTTCTTCCTTAAATCCCTTGTAATATTGCTTTATTTCTTTATAACTTGTGGTACATATTTGCATACTTATGTACATATATATATTTAAATAAGCTATATAAATAATTAGAAATGCTGTTCCAAACAGTTTTTATGCCCATACTTACAGATAAAATATATGTTCTTTGCAACTTTGAATTTTTAACTAATCATACTACCGGATTAGGTGGGTCAGTCAGTCTGTCTGTCTCTGTCTCTCTCTTTCCTACACACAAAGGGGGGGGGTAAGCTTAGGCTGAACTCAAATTCACAACATTGTTGAGTCTGGTCGTGAACTCTTGATTCTCCTGCCTCTCCTCCCACATATTAGGATTATAAACAAGTCACCACAGGTGGCTTCCAATGTTACTTCTCTAATGTGTACTCACCTTATCCATCAGTATCTAGCCTCCTACTTATAATTATAAGAGCAAATAATTATAAAGCTACACAACCCACAATTCATTAAAATTGCCAAAATAATGAAATGCACATAATTCTTTGACATGCTCTACAAAAAAGAAGGTATTTAAAAATCAAAACCATATAAAACATATCTATCAATAAATGCTAAGAACAGGAAAGCAAGCAAAATACTTTCTTGAAATACACCGTATGTTATCTGCAACCAGCTGGCCACAATCACAGGATGGAGAAGGTGCACTCACCTGGTTTTGGCACTGAGTTGGTCACTGACTGGGGAACTTTCTGGTTAATTAACTCGACACAATGACCAGGGAAGAGTCCCACCTAAAGAAAAGTAACAAAGAGAGGATTCCAAACCAGCAAACAGATCAGTGTGTGAACACTGCCAACTCAATTCCAGCAATGTACTCTACAGCCCCTCCCAAATGATTCTAATATTCCAAGTTTCTGAATACCAGATGACAATTACACAAACAAATAATAAAACAATCTGTTGCTATGAGTATGCAAAGCTATGTGCTGTTTTCTGTCCAAATATCTAAGTCTCTTTGTTAGGGTTTTAAATTTCCTAAAAATTTTTTCATACCAACCAAAATATCTAATCAGACTACAAGCCAAACATCATATAGGCAAAATAATATCTAGCTGAAATCTTAATCTAGTTGTATTGATACCTGTACAATCAACATTTAAATTGATTTTTAAAAGGCCAACATCAAGCCATAATTCAAATTGTTTTATGAGTATCTTTTTCTCTCTCTTGCAGGTTTCATTTAAAAATAATAAAGATAAGTAAGTTCCTGAAATAATGACTCATTAAAACTACAATACCCACTGCTGCTAAGGAATCAGCAGTGCAGACAAGGGTAAGCAGAAAGGAAGAAGAAAGACCTTCCAATGAGAGCAACAAACTGGTTTTGCAGAGCACACTACACTGCCATTACATTAGAGCTGCTTGCAGAGCCTTAGGTGAAATCCCAACAAGGTGTATCTGGAAAGTACTGAGTTCCAGGCACTCAGAGATATGGTGTGACCAAGAGAATGACTACAAAGATAAAAACCCAAGAGAAAACGTATAAGGAAAATCTTTACCAATATTTATAGATGTTTCCTCGGATAGGGATATAAATGGGACGCCATGCAGCAGATGTTAAAAATGAAACATGAAAACTACATCATGCTGCATCCCCCTTTGTTGACATGGGGAAGAATGGGACTGTCTTCCAAGAGTATGACTCATGATGTTCTGAGCTGCATAGTTTCCATCTGTGTGGGGTTATTTTTCACAGACTCGTTTGCTACATTATTACTTTAATTTCTGAATCGATACTCTATGATATGTCTTAAAATTATAAAGAATAATCACACAGTAAGTTGAAAAGAGGTTGTTAATCGAGTATGAATTTTGTCTAAAAATTTTGAATTAGGGATTATTAAAGCCATGTCTTGCAAAATAATGCATCAAATATGTTTTAGTAGTAAAATTTGTTTAACATATTTTCTATTCAACTTCTTGTTTCTCCAAACAAGTAAAATTCTTCCAAGATTGGTAGGACTGGATAAGAAACAACTTGTATTCTTCAAGAGGATACATGGCATATCGGCTAACAGGGCAGCCTCAAAAGCTGCCTGGGCCAGTCCTGAATTTGCTGCTTGCTAGGTTAGATAAGCAACTTGGTCTCTCTGTAATTCAGTTACCCTCTCCAAACACAATAATAATAATACTTATCTCATAAGGGTGTGTGTGGGGATTAAACAGATTAGTTTAACTTGAATGCATGTAGTAATCACTTGTCAAATGCTATGTTATTATCCCAGTATGCTGGCTACTGAAGACTTCAGGACTCTAGCTCCTCCACCAGATGAACAGGATGTTATGCCATCTCTTCTCTGTGTATATAAGCTAAGTTACTCTCAAATGTTACTCCTCCCATAATAGCTTAATTCAGTTCAATTTAGAAACACTTAAAATTTGCCATAAAGATTAGACTAAGTAACTCATCTACTTTCGTAGGTTCTGGGCCCTGAGTAAACAGCTTAGTTTTCCAACTTGTGAAATGAGGAATCTCACCACTCATACTTCAAGAGTTTAAGTAAAAATACCTAGCCTTGCCAGGCAGGGTGGCACATACCTTTAATCCCAGCACTCAGGAGGCAGAAGCAGGCAAATCTCAAGTTTGAGGCCCACCTGGTCTACAAAGTGAGTTCCAGGACAGCCAGAGCTATTACACAGAGAAATCCTGCCCTTGAAAAACCAGTGTGTGTGTGTGTGTGTGTGTGTGTGTGTGTGTGTGTGTATCCCTAGTTTAGTCCTTTAGCTCAGGTGTTATCTGAAATTCAGCAAAGAATGAGTTTCGCATCACTTCCCTACAAAGACTGCTCAAAGCTTGATGCATTTCTTCAGGGGACTATATCACCATGTATACTATTTTTATCTTCTAAGTTTATCTCAATGTGCTATTTAAGTATATGGGAAAATTCTGTTCACATCTGGTGCAGATCTACAATAGATCAACTGAATGCCGAATTCTGATCACTGTTCTCAGTGCTCTTTCTTACACACTGTATTTAGGCAAACAAAATATTTAGTTTCTAGATTTGACATTCAAGTGAAAACAAAACATATGTGAATGCAATGTCATGTTACTCTCCTCTCTCTACTTGTGCTTATTGGCATCTCAGCATCACCTGACCACAAGGAAAGACCTAGAGACTCTCAGAGGCCTTTGCCTACCATCATTAAGCTGTTGACTCAACTGTAGATACTATCTACCTTTCCTCTTGCCTTCTTTTCCTTAAAGCCAAAAGCGTTCTTAATGGTGAAGGGCTCTTTTAAGACAGACAATTATGTATTTGTAGAAGGCAAACAGATTCTATGTTCCCATCTTAAACGATCCATTGAAAACAAATGAAACTGTATTCTGTTGAAAGTACTATTCACTGACATAACTAACCCTGAAACAGTTAAGGAACACTGATACTTATCAAACAGATACTTAACTACTCCAGCACATATGAACACCTACCTCTAAATCATCCCAAGTGTTAAGGGCTGAAAGTGTCTAGAGCTCTGGCAATAGGACCTACTTGATGTGACATCTTGTTTCTTATCTTACTCTTTCTGCATCAGTGTTGGGAAGAATAGAATCAGGCCTATCAATCATCCAGGCTCAAATGAGATTCAGCTTTAGGAGAGGTTGGCAAAGAGGCAGCAGAGGAAGACATCAAAAGGGGGAGAAGACTGACTTTGGGACGGAGTGAGGATCACAGAAAGGGGTGAGGAACACTATCTCAGTAGCTTCCCCATAAGTCTCTGCAATGAAGTGAGACGTCCGAGAGGGTACTGAACCTGCAAATGTGCTGGTGTTCATTAACAGGCCCCAATGAGGAAAATGATGTTGATTTATGGCATTTTCTAGTGTTTGTGGCATAAGCACCCCTACCATAGTTAGTTTTAAAGTGCCAATGGGGCACAAGATTGAAAAATGATGCAGAATAGCACTTGGTAATATATTTGTATTATACAAACTCATGAGAAGAATGGAACTTCAGGAGCAGGAATAGTAAAATAGAATAGAATAGTAACAAAACATTGTATTTTAATACAATTAATTTATTGTAAACTTACACACTTCAAGTTTTAGTAAAGGTTGCATTTAGCAACCACACTAAACTCAGAGAGTTTTACAAGTGACTCCAGCTCACCCTAACCTGTAGCTATCTACTGGGTCATGTGCCTGTGAAGCACTGGTAGTTCTTGGAATCTCTTCTGACTGGTTGGCAAGTCCTAGCTCAGCTTTGGACTCTCTTGAGAACATGTAAGTTAATTATGAGAGTCTGGTTTAGCTTCAACAAAGAGGAGACTAAAAATATTTTGATGCAAATTAAAGAAAATGTTAGGTAGAAAAGCAGTGAGATAGAAATAGCCTGGAGCTTTGGTATAAGTAGGAAGAGAAAAGAATCCTTGTTCAACATGGAGGCCTTCTCTTAAATATTGTCTTCCTGAAGCAGCCAACCAAAAGCTAAAAAGAAATTTAAACATGTCAGTAACATGCACATCACTGACTTTCACAAACTTTTAAAGTTTAATTTATTGGGTGTAATCATAAGAGCAAAGTTTATAAGCTTAGCAAAGATCTGCAGCCACCCAGTCGTACCAGATTTTTCTATGGGAGTTATTTGGCCTCAGAAAGCTACAACTCCAGTATTTCATTTGCTGACTAAAACTTCCTTCCCCCTAAATCTCTGGTGTTTATATTCTGCAACCAATGCTGAAATTTGAGCCATTCTAAGCCTTTCATGCCTACATTCCCCCCTTGGGTAACATGTCTCTTTCAACTTATTTTTTTCTATCCAGTATGGACACCCTGTTGACCATTTAAACATTTAAACCAATGCTCTTAGTTTCCTTCCATGTTAATCTTGTACCACATCAAATTCAGCAACAATCATAACTGAACTAAAGCTTTTCTATATCTGCACATGCTATCTATCTTTGAAGAAAACCATATAACTGAGATGGTCAAACAAGTCCAAAAACACAGAAATGCAAATTATTTTCCCCTTTCCACAACCATTCTCAGAGAATCTACTCTACTTTAGACCGAGCCCAGTCTGACCTCCAGGCCCTTTCCAACTCCATTTCATACATGCACATGACAGGCTATGGAGTCAATTAGTCTAGATTTTAAAACTAGAGCAAATACTGTTTCCAGTGAGTTACTAGAAGGGAAAACAGAACCTTTCACAAATAAAGAGTAAGAGACAAACAAAACAAAATTAAAAAGGCAAAAGCTTTTCCAAAAAAGGATCTAAAAGCTGGAGTGCAAATTCTCATTCCTTTATCTTGTTTCTGGTTGCACCACTGGTGTGGGTTCTTTACGCATTTCTTCTTGAGCCCCTCCTTTCCCTACTCTTCATCTCCCACAGGAGCACACTGCACTGTCTTCTGAAATGCCCATTCCCTAATTTCCATTAGAGGAAAAACAAAACAAAACCTTTACAGCCTGACGGACTGATTTGATATTCAGAAATAAGGTCATAGATTGAGAAGTCAATCCAGGAGGTGACAGAAACATACTATTTAAAGTTCAGAGAGTAAAACGTCCAGAGCAAAGAGAATGAGGAGGTAATTCTCCCCCAAAATGTAGAAGTCAAATGGTAGAGCATGGCCTACATATGCATACATGCATATGCAACAGAAAAAAAAAAGGCAGAACTTGCAAAGTGCTGTGCCAAGTCAGTCAAGAGAAGTGTCAAGAAGACAGAAGACAGCAATCAGATGCTGATGTGAGCTTAGATATGAGGAATAAGAAAAATCATACTTGTTTTTACATTAAGTCTGAGACCACAAGTGATGTCATAGATGTAGGGTTTAGTAGGATCACACTTGTGACAGATGACAGCTGAAGAAAACTACAGTATACCTCCTCAGAATACGAAAAACATTGAGCTGAAGACAACTAAAATATAGGGGAGCTCTGTCTTCCCTCTGATTACCTAAAGCTCAGCTTCTTGAAATAAAGGTTGCATAAGTGGGAGTTATAAAAAATTGGCAATAGTGAATGCTTTTGCATGTGAAAAAAACAAAAAAGGAATTAAAAGTCAAGCACTAATGTATCCAAGCTGTCTCTGGCAGTGCTTCCCTGGGTTCTCTCATGTAGCTTCAGTTTGGGCTCTGAGCACACAACATGCAAACTTGTGCTGCCACAACATGCAGTGCCCATGGACATGGCCTGAAATTACCTTCGCTCAGATAGTATAGAATGTTAAGAGTAACATGGTTGTGTTTTTATTGCATATGCAAAATTTCTGCTCTTACAGAAATTATAATGGTAAAAACAAAGACTTCCATTATTTTCCTGCCGCCATTCTTCAGTAACTGTTAAATTAGTGTATCTTTGTAGCACATTTGATTAGAATGCTTGATTGTAAAAACTGTTGATTGGCAGAGTGATGTCACACACTTTTAATCCCAAAACACAGAGGCAGGGAGACAGATCTCAGTGAGTTAGAGGACATCCTGGTCTATATAGTGAGTTCCAGGACAGCCGGGGCTATAAAGAGAGACTCTGTCTCAAAAACAAACAAAAAACCTGTTTGAGTCTTGTTTAATATAAAGATCATAAAATAAATTTTGCCTAGAAATTAGGAGAGAACTTCCAACCACTTCTGAAATGGCCCTAAACATACTTCTAATAAGTTACAGTAGGTATTTATGCCATGTTAATCTTAGCAATGATGATAACAAAATCAAAATAGCTATCAAACATGAAAAATACTGATGATGTTCTATATCCCACATTATAAAATACATATTCAAGGTTTAATTTAATTTGTAATATGCTAAACAAGCATATTGTTAATAATAAAACCATATGTATCCCAAAGAATTGTTCTAAAATAGATTACTTTATGATTTATTAAGTGTTTGATTTGTATTTCTGTTTTTTGGGTTTTTTTTGTTATTTTTGTTTTGTTTTGTTTTAACCTATATACCCAAGGTTGTTTTCTCTGGTTCACTGGTTCTCTAGAGGGAGAAGTTACTGGGCGCGGGGGGGGGGGGGGGGGGATTAAGAAGGCCTGGCCTGAGGTAGGACAGTAATCTATTACATTCATAAAAGGTCTGAGTTCTCCTTCACCCTAGAGGATGATGTACAATCTCACTGATCCTTGGTGCAACCCTGCAATGATACCAGGGGCTGTCTCCCACATTTGCCTCGCTAGCTCTCCACCTCTGAAAACTGGGGCTGCTTTCCCTTGTGTCACTTCTAGACAGTCTGCTGCTCCTCTGTTGAAGGTCCAATGCTTCAGTTCCTGTTCCCTGAAGCTGTCCCATGCTGCATGCACTACATGTAAATAAAGTTGGTTCTCTCTTGGTAATTTGCCTTTTGTTGTAAGAGTCTGGTCCCAACTACACCTTTGTGAGTGTTGGGAGGAAAATATTGTTCTCACCTTCAATGTAATGCTGAGCTTAGAATCTAGATTGGATAGAGACAGTAAATACAAAAAGTGGGTGACGGGAAATGAAGAACAATGGAATGACATCAATCACAACTCAGAGGGTGGGACAGACATGTCTTTTGTATGGCAAACACCTGAGGAGATTCTGTTTCTTTGTTGAGTTAATTCAAGGAAATGTCAAATAAAACAAATTACAATTGCCCTAAAACTCTAATTAGTTTCCTTTATCATTTAAAAAGGACATAAGAGCAGCAAAGAGTAACATGCTTAAGTCAGAGTGAATGGGTTAATGGTTAAATATGGTCAATGAGTAAGTTTATAAAATAGAGCATTGGTCAGCAGTTAAGAGTATTTGCTAGCAGAGGACTTGGGTTCAGCTCCCAGCACCCACATGGCAGCTCACAAATGCCTGTAACTTCAGTTCCAGGAGATCCAATGCTCCTCTTCTGGCTTCAACCAGTACCACAAACACACAAATAATGCACTTACATATATGCAGGCAAAACATTCATACACATAACAAAAAATAAAAATCTTTAAATCTTTAAAAGAGAGAACACCGGTATATAAGACAGAAACAGAGAGTGAATGAGAATATGCAGTCAGAGTCATGAGTAGTCATTGTATCATAGCAAGCACGGAATTTGAAGTTCATTCTGCAGAAAATAAAACTAAAAAATTCTGAGCACCAGAGGAACAGAAGGTCTGTTTCAGGAAGAAATCTAGTAGCAATGTGTCTTTCAAAGCAGAAGAGATACGATAGATAAGAAGTAGAGTTTTACTGGGAATCTGTAAGAATAGAGTAATAAAAAAACTATGCTATATAAAATGAAGAGGAGTAAAGGGATGCGAATTGTCAAGTGAGTGGGCATAATTTTTTCTTTTACTATTCTTGAGTTCAACTGGTACACAATGAACTACACGTTTAAAATTATATTTTAGTAAGTTCTGACACCACAGTCAAGGAAGCATATAAATACACTCACCAACCCTAAGGCTCCCTTGTAATTCTTCTTTCCTTACATCTCAGCCTCTCCCCCGACTGCCAGGCAACTCTTATACCTATATACCATTGTACATTACTCCAAATTTTCTATGATTTCATTTGAATGAATCCTGTGGAATAAAGTTGCCTTATCTGTCTTTTTCCACATAGCATAATTACTTTGAAGATCATTCACATAGCTGCATGTATAAATGCTTAATTCCTTTTTATTACTAAGAAAAACTTTACTGTATGGATGCTATCATATGCCTATTCATTAATCTGCAGCTTGCAGATAATATAATCATTTACAGTCTTAGACTATTATATATAAAGCTACTATAAACATCGATGTTCAGGCTTTTGCATAAACATATTCCTCCTTTCTTCTTGGGTAATTCATTAGGAAAGGATTAGATAAAATATGTGGGAGGTGATGAATGCTGTGAATATGTTTTGCCATTGGTTAATAAAGAAGCTGCTTTTGGCCAATGGCTTAACAGAGTAAAGCCAGGCTGAAAGAGATATATATAGAAAGTAGTCAGAGCCAGAGAGAAGCCATGTAGCCACCACCAGGGACAAACATCTCTGCTAGGGCCACTGAAACTTTGCCAGTAGATCATGACCTCATGGTGATGTACAGACTAATGAAGATGGGTTAGTTTGGGATATAAGAGCTAGCTAGCAATACAGTTAAGCTCTTGGCCAAACAGTATGACAAATAATATATTTTCAGAGTGATTATTTCAGGTCTGAGCTGCTGGGAATGAATGAACAGCCTCCCCCAACAGAGAAGATATGTAATAGGTGTATAACTCACCTAAAAATCCTATAAACTAATGCAGAACCCTACATTCTAACCAGCACTGCACAAAACTTCTAATTCTTCAGCCTTGCCACGTAAGTTATGGGGCTATGCCTCATTGTTATAACCTACACTTTCTGAAAGACTATTGCTGTTGAAAATCTATACTTGTTATTCAAATCCTTTTGGATATATGTATGTTCTAATCCTTGCCCATCTTTGAAACCAAGTTCCATTTCCTAGTGAGTTTTGGAATTAATTCACATGTTCTATATTCAAGTTCTTTATCAGATGTAATTACTGCAAAGACTTGCCACGTAAGTTATGGGGCTATGCCTCATTGTTATAACCTACACTTTCTGAAAGACTATTGCTGTTGAAAATCTATACTTGTCATTCAAATCCTTTTGGATATATGTATGTTCTAATCCTTGCCCATCTTTGAAACCAAGTTCCATTTCCTAGTGAGTTTTGGAATTAATTCACATGTTCTATATTCAAGTTCTTTATCAGATGTAATTACTGCAAAGACTTGCCACGTAAGTTATGGGGCTATGCCTCATTGTTATAACCTACACTTTCTGAAAGACTATTGCTGTTGAAAATCTATACTTGTCATTCAAATCCTTTTGGATATATGTATGTTCTAATCCTTGCCCATCTTTGAAACCAAGTTCCATTTCCTAGTGAGTTTTGGAATTAATTCACATGTTCTATATTCAAGTTCTTTATCAGATGTAATTACTACAAAGACTTGCTCCCAGTCTATGCTTATATTTCTTTTATGGTGCTTTCTAAAATTTTACAAAATTAAAATTATTTTATGAATTGTTCATCTGATGTTACACTTAAGAAACCTTTGCCAAATCCAAAGCCACAGACATTTTCTCTTATCTTCATTTGAGGAGTTTTATAGTTTATTCTTTACTTTTGGATATGTGATCCATTTTGAGTCAATTTTCACACTTGATGCAACATATGAACTAAAGTTCATCTTGGTGGCAAAAATAAGTCATTCCTTCACTGAACTGGCATTTGATGGTTACTGGAATCACTTATCCATATAGGTGTGGGTCTATTCTAGAATCTATTCTGTTCCACTACGCAGTCTTTATTTGCATTAATACTTCTTGATCCAGAAGTTCTATAGCAGACCTTCACTTTGAGCTAGTTCTCTTTTGGTTACAAATCAGGCCTGGTTTTTCTACCCTAATTCTTCTGCATTTCCATGTGAATTGTTTTATCTTCTCATCAGTTTCTACAAAAGAAGTTTGTGGGGATTTTTACCTAGGATCATTTTGGGAAGAAAGAATAATTTAAGAACAGAGCCTACCAACACACAATCACGCTTACTTGGGTTGTTTTCATTTCAACCAGCAAGCTCCTGTAGTATACAGTATACATATCTTTTACATCTCTTTTCCGCTTTACAGCTGCATATTTTTGAAGCTATTATAAATGGGCCTTGTCATGCTTAATAAATGCTGTTCAGTCTGTGGACTTCCTTTAAAGTAGGAAAGCTCTTATGCGCTTATCCTAAGTAGCTATATCTAAATGTGTATTTTAAAAGACAGAAATTATTTTGCTTTTTATGTCTTTTGTGTGTGAAAGTTTCAGATGTTTTTGAAATTGTATACACAGGTAGGTAGAGGTGTTATTTGTAGCTTTTATTTCAGAGTCATAAGAAAGGGTCTTAGAAGACAGTTCAAACGGGAGAATATATAGTTTGAAGAGCTTAATAATTACTGCTCGTAACTGTCTTATCAGTGGCTTCAGTGAAATTGGACATGTCAGACAACACTTGGTAGGATATATTGTGATGATATGAAGTAATAAAAAGCTATGCAGTAGCAAATTCATTTCTGGGCATCAATGATAACAATGCACCAACCTGAAAAACTTAAAACATCAGCAATGAATAAAAATATGTAAAATTTACACATTTCTGTGATCTAAAGGAGGGTTGGTGCAAAGTCAGAACTCAGTTCTGTATTTGTAGTATTCTAGTAATGACTGTATTTTGTATTTACCATTTTTATGAAATAAAACAATTTATCTATATTTCTGTGTCTAGATTTTTGTGTGTGTAAGGTTTGTTGTGTGTGCTGTGTCTGTATGTGTGTGCTAATTTGCCTGTTTGCGGATGCACACGTATGTAAGGATGAACATGTACACAAACACATGTGTACATATGCATTTGGAAACAGGGTTGACAATAGGGATTTTTTTTTTTAATGTGCACTGGTGTTTTGCCATGGGTGTCGCATCCCCTGGAACTGGAATTATAGACAGTTGTGAGCTGCCATATTAGTACCAGGAATTGAACCTGGGTTCTCTTGAAGAGCAGTCAGTGCTCTTACCCACTGAACTATCTCTTCAGACCCCAATATTGGGGATCTTAATAGCTTTTCCACCTTATTCTTCTTGAGACAAGGTCTCTCAATCAAAATCAGGGTCCATAGTATGTCAAGTAATCATCTTGCCCTGGAGAACCCATGTCTATGTTCCAAGACTAGAATTAAAATTTAGCCAGCACACCTACCCAGCAGTGTTATGGGAATATGAACTCTGGTACTCTTGCTTGGACATGAAGCACTTTGATCAATGAGCCATCTCCTCAGTTCTGCCTCCAGACTTCTATCCCTTAAATGACAGTTTAGAACCATATGGCCCACTGTCATCTACTACAGAAATCTAGGATTCTTACAAGCGGAGAAGTAGAGGTCACTACTGTTCATAAATTGCTACTGTGATCTGTTTTTTACCCAGAATGCCTGTTATTATGTGGGTTCTATACTGATCAGGTTGTTTTAGGTTTTTTTCTGTATGTAAATATGATAAAAGGACTCTCACCTAAAGCTGTGAGAGTTAAAGGTTAATGAAAATGTGCTTAGAATAGCTTACATATGCACTTACAAAATGACTTCTATTATATCATGTATTCCCTCTGCTCTTGAAAATATGTGAGCTTCTAGATGATATTCCTTGTATATTCATATGATTTATCAATATTTATCTATAAAAGAAACATTTTGTTCTTTTTTGGGTTATAAAAAGGTGCATCTTTTTTTTAGAAGGGCAAGCTTTCCAAGTACCTACATTTGTTATGACAATCAGACAGAAAAACATTAAACTCTTAGGTAAAGAAAGTATTGGTATTGAAGAATTGTTTTAATTTTTGTGCACAGAAAAACTCACACACTGTTCTGGAATAATTAAAAAAACAAAACATGTGATCCTTGACCATCCTGTGGAGAAGTATACAAATCGTTGTTACCTCCAAATGGGATTTATCTTCTATATTAACCACTTTGCCAATGTATGTAAGGAAGAATCCCCGTGAGTTAGGAAGACAGAACAACTGTTGAATTTTATTGACTCCCTCTAACTCTGCAAAGTGTTAACAACGGAAAGTTGAATCAGTGGACTCCATATGAAAATCATCTGTGGAATTTGCTATAAAACTTAACCTCCTACTCCATGTCCTCAGATCCTGATACCAAAACCCAGTTGTTGTTGTTGTTGTTTTTGATTTTCAAGACAGGGTTTCTCTGTAGCTTTTGGTGTCTGTCCTGGAACTAGCTCTTATAGACCAGGCTGGCCTTGAACTCACGGAGATCCGGAGATCCACTTGCCTCTGCCTCCGGAGTGCTGGGATTAAAGGTGTGTGCCACCACTGCCCAGCCCAAAACCCAGTTTCTTGGGCAATTATGATGTAAGTGGAGCCCATCCCAAGACAAAAGCAGAAACCCTCTGAGAACATTGCACTTAAACTAATAATGATCAAAGCTGCTACCACTATGCTTGTATAATGCCTTTGACCTAAGGACCTTACTCCACACACCAAGAATGGCTTATGCCTAGGAGCGTGAATCTGAGAGGGATGCCAGCTATTTTAAAACAGTGACGGCTTCTTTCCCACCTGAAATATTTAATATGCTGAAACTTTAAAATATTCAATGTATGTCTTAGGAGACAAAACTACACATTTCAGAATTTCAAATCATTGTCGTTAATATAATCTCACACTTCCTACTCCCAGAAGTTTAAAGAAAAGAGAGTCCTGGTATAATTTAAACACATGGATGAACTTACTCTTCTGTTCTCACAGCTAAATTATAGTCTGGGCTAGAACAATGTGTTAAACATAATGTAGCAAATTGTTGGTCTTAACCAACTTCCAGCAGAGACAAAACACACCAGAAGTGATCTGGCATCCTATCCCACAACTACTGAAGCAGAATTTTGGGGCTTTAGTCCTTGAGTTCAGTGTTTTATGATATTTCCCTTGTGGTTCTTATACACACTAAAGCTGAAGCACCAGAGGCTAAGATGAGCAGAAAAGAACAACTGGTAGCAGAAGAGCATTATGACCTGAAGGGCTGCGACAGTCACACAGCACCATTAAACACCTCGTGTGATGGATAAGCCCTCAAAACCTGACTGCTGTCACACAGGAACAAGAAAGCTCAGCAGCAAGACCCCATAGAGCTGGCAGGAATGGGAAGTGGTATAGCCACTCTGGAAGACACTTTGGTCTTTTTTTTAAATGCTGAATATATTCTTACTATGTGATTCCATAACTACACACCATGGCATTTATCCAAAGGACTTAAATGCTTAAAATCTACACAAAACCTACAAGTGGATATAATAGCAGAGTTACCCATACTTGCCAGAACACAGGAGCAGTAAGGTGTCCTTCATGGGTGAATGGAAACATAAACTATGGCATATCCAATATATGTTCTGTCAAAACCCACAGACTGTACACAATACTCTATCAATATTGGTTCATTAATTTTAAACCAAGTCAAAAACTGGTCTTCAGTAGTTGTGGAATAGGAGTGGAGACTGCACTTTTCTGATCTGTGTCCAGCCTGTACATCACCTCAGACCACTTTGGAGCCTGACATGGGACCTTCTCAGACACACCTGACCTCAGGAGTAAGGCAGGATTCCTACCCAGCAGTCTTTCCAGGGAATTCTTCACAAGGACCTCAATCTCTTATCAAGTATGGCCAATACTCCAAGCTCTTGCTAACTTTGGCCTGGGAAATTAGAGAAGACCCTATTCTCTAGCAAATGTGAATATGAGATATACAAAGGACCCTCAGAGGAAACCAATTCTGACAACTCTTTATTCATGGACTTCTAACTTCTAGACCTTATGAAATAAACACATCCCACTGTTCAATTCCTGAAATTTTATCACCTATTTATACCATAATATATGAAATACAATGACCTGCAACATAATTTACATTAGATAAATTTAAAACTCTAATACTGGCACTCTGATTACTGTCTTTCTAAAAAAGGATCACATAAAGATTCTCTTATAAAGAATCATTCCCATAATACCCTTCAACTGTTAAAGGCTTTTAAAGATTACAACATTCAGGTAGGTTTTGCTATAATACATTTAACTATACAAAATAAAGCCCACTAGTAACTCGGAGTATTTGCTAGCTCTGCTGAGGTCCCCACAACTCAGAATTCAAAAATATCTATTAAAAAAAAAAAAAAAAAACTACCTTCTCTAACAGTGGGAGGAAGTAATTACCTGGAAGTCTTTTTAAATTAAAAAAAAAAAAAAAACAAAGCAAAACACTGCCTTAGAAATGCTATGTAACACCTCCCCCAAAGATGTCCAACATGTTTTCCCACTCACACTTCTCCATGCAACTGGCCATATGCACTCTTACAAATGACTGGTGTAGGTGCAAGGAATAATGAGCTGAGTGGAGCCTGTACTAAAAATACTGGGCTCATTTTTAAAAACTTTTGACAGTGACATTTGAAGATCTGCTCTTGGTATATAGGTATCTCATCAACTGCTGTTCTTAGAGGAGATTCCAATGTCATCTACACGTAGTTGCTTTCTTGAGGCCAAGGAAAATAAAAAAAAAAAATCCATATAAACAGGATCTTATGTCAAATACAAATCTCCCTATATTAAAAAAATTATTTTTGCCAAGTATGGTGGCACACACTTAATGCCAGCATTTGGGAGGCAAAATTAGGTAGATCTCTATGAGTTTGAGGTCAGCCTGGTCTACAGAGTAACTAGGATACCCACGGCTAATTCCCTACGTAAAGAGACCCTAACTCAAATAAGTAAGTAAGTTTATGTTACATAATATATACTGGTAATAAATTGATTTTCTACTATTTTTAAACTACTTAATGTATACTAATTTTGCATAATTTTATAAAATATTTTAAGTATGTATATAAGAGGGGGGTTATACTTGAATGTACGGATACAGGTCCCACAGAGTCTAGAAAAGGGCACTAGATGCACTGGAGCTGGAGTTACAGGTGGTTGAAAGCCACCATGTGGGTGATAGGAACTGAACTTGGGTCTCTTTAAGAGCAGCATGTGATCTTAACCAGTCAGTCCCTATATTGACTTTGAAAAGTATTAGTCTGACAAATCAATCTGTGTAGGTCTTAATTAAAAAATTTAGAGAGGTAAATCTATGCCTACACTACTCAACAAGTATTTGTTATAGAAATGAGGGGAAACTGTTACTAACAGTAATAGAAATAAGACGCTGAAAGAGAATATGAAAATTTTCAGCAGAACCTCTGATTTTAATAATAAACTTAATTTTTCTCTCTGCTTCCTTATCCTTAGTGTACAGAAAGGCAACTGATTTTTTGGAGTTGATTTTGTAACCTGCCACATTACCAAAGGTGTTTATCAGCTGTAGGAGTTCTTTGGTAGAGTTTTTGGGGTCGCTTATGTATACTATCATATCATCTGCAAATAACGAAAGCTTAACTTCTTCCTTTCCAATATGAATCCCCTCGATCCCCTTATGTTGTCTTATCGCTATTGCTAAAACTTCAAGCACTATATTGAAGAGGTATGGAGAGAGTGGACATCCTTGTCGTGTTCCTGATTTTAGTGGGATGGCTTTGAGTTTTTCTCCGTTTAATTTAATGTTAGCTGTCGGCTTGCTGTAAATAGCTTTTATTATATTTAGGTATGACCCTAATCTCTCCAAGACCTTTATCATAAAGGGGTGTTGAATTTTGTCGAATGCTTTTTCAGCATCTAATGAAATGATCATATGATTTTTTTCTTTCAGTTTATTTATATGGTTGATTACATTGATTTGCGTATGTTGAACCAGCCCTGCATATCTGGGATGAACAGAATTGAAAACACTATCCTGAGTGAGTTAAGCCAGACCCAAAAAGAGGAACATGGGATGTACTCATTCAGATTTGGTTTCTAGCCATAAATAAATGACATTGAGACTATAATTCGTGATCCTAGAGAAGCTAAATAAGAAGGTGAACCCAAAGAAAAACATATAAGCATCTTCCTGAATATTAACCTTCATCAGGCGATGAAAGGAGACAGAGACAGAGACCCACATTGGAGCACCGGACTGAAGTCTCACGATCCAAAGGAGGAGCAGAAGGAGAGAGAGCACGAGCAAGGAACTCAGGACCGCGAGGGGTGCACCCACACACTGAGACAATGGGGATGTTCTATCGGGAACTCACCAAGGCCAGCTGGCCGGGGTCTGAAAAAGCATGGGACAAAACCGGACTCGCTGAACATAGCGGACAATGAGGACTACTGAGAACTCATGAACAATGGCAATGGGTTTTTGATCCTATTGCACGTACTGGCTTTGTGGGAGCCTAGACAGTTTGGATGCTCACCTTACTAGACCTGGATGGAGGTGGGTGGTCCTTGGACCTCCCACAGGGCAGGGAACCCTGATTGCTCTTTGGGCTGACTAGGGAGGAGGACTTGACTGGGGGAGGGGGAGGGAAATGGGAGGCAGTGGTGGGGAAGAGGCAGAAATCTTTAAGAAATAAATAAATAAAAATAAATAAATAAATAAATAATAAACTTAAGTCTAAAGGAAACAAATAACTTATCTAAGGCTATACAGAAGAAAGCTGATAGTAATGCCAAGACCAAACCACCACTCATCTTAAAGCCAATCTGGTTTTAGTCACTTCTTTTTTAAGCATTTACTTATTTGCAACACACTTGCACAGGTACACACATGCAAGTCAGGGCACATGGGTGGAAAACAGGTCAACTTTTGGGAGATAGTTCTCTCCCTCACTATGTACACCTCAGTGATTGAACTCAGGTTGTTAAGCTTGTCAGCAAATGCTTTTACCTCCCAAGCCATCTCATACCCAGTTTTACAATTCATCAAAAGCATTTATTACTCAGAGCTCTGAAGAAATTAGAAGAAAGAAATGTTCAATTACACACATAAAGTGTGTAGCAAAATGAAGATGACAATGTTCTGATCTTAGGAAATTAAAATTGTTGTCTATGCTGTAACAAAAATGATAAAACTAAAGATTTCAAATAAAAACATTTAAGTTTTAAGATTAGTATGAGTATTTATTGAACAAAATCGTATATACATTAGGCCAGATATAAGCACTTAACATTTCTGTCTTCACCCAAGTGACCTCTAGGACAAACTGTGAGGTCAAGTAAAGTCCTGTGATCTCCATTTGAGAAGACACAGCATCAGAAAAATACGGTCAGGACAACACTGGACAAAAGCCAAGCAGACTGGCACCAGAGCTTATAATTAACTACCACACTGCACGGTTTTAACTACACTAATATTTTCTAAATATGCACATTTAATAAAAAGCTAAAAATCAGAATTCTTAAAATAGGTAAAGCTTAAAATAGCTACATAAGAGCTAAATATCCAACTTTCTATTATAATTTATATGTTTTTGCAACAGTTTTATAGGGAAGGCACAACTACCAGCAAGAATCTTATCCCTCCCTCCAAAAACTTGGGTACTGATTAAGTATAATTTTAAGACATTTTCAGAGGGTACTCTGTGTAGTTTTAACAGATAAGATTATATATATATTAGTGCAAGGTCATTTAAAAGATGCCATTGTGATAAAGTGGCCAAGTGGTTAAAGCTGTAGACTGCTAAAAGAGGGCCACTGTCAAATATCGAATTGTAACACATGTGGAAAAGGTAAATGGAACATATTGCAGTTCTACTGCTCTGTCATCAACACACTGATTCATTTTCATAGGAAAAAAAACTGATGGAACTCAGAAAATTCTAACAGAAAACATATTTGAATTGTTATTTGAAACCAATTAGAAGCAAGGCATATTCATAGCTCTGATCACCTGGAAAGTGGTCCTCAGCCTGAGACTGCCTGCACTCTGGCTCTAGCCAGTTCAGGAATGGAATGGAAGGGCGGGGGCGAAGAGGGGAAAGGAGGGGAGGGGAAGAAAGTCAGCACAGTACAACCAGACTCAGGAATAAGGGCTAACACCATTATCACACACATCTTTGAACATTTCTAATGCCATCTCCTGGCACATCTTGTAAACAGCTACACTAATGGAACATACAGAAAATGTTCTTTGAGTTTCCACACATTTAGTGTTTGTGTTGCTTACCTGAAATCCATGTTTGCCTCTCCACCATGTACTTAATACTTTGGGAGGCATGTCAATAACAGAAACAATATCTCCCACCTGCGGGAATCAAAATTTTAAGTAAAACATTTTTTGATAAATTTCAAACCAATTGCCATATCTTTAATTAACATATGAATACACAGAAGAGCAAAGTACTATTTTATGCTTTAATAAATTCTGGGAAAACATGCTGACTTTTAAAAAATAATTTTAACAGTTTTACCCTTTATTAAAGGGTATTCTACTGAAAGTTAAATAGCACAAAACTGATTCAGCTAACAGAAGTGCAGCGCTTTCAAAAACTAGATTTCGGCATAATACATTTTTAAAGATTTATTTATTTTCTGCATAACATTTTGCTTGTATGCGTATTTGTGAACCCTGTGTGTGTCTGGTGCCTGCAGAGATCAAAAGAAGGTACCAGAGCTTTTGGAACTAGAATTATGGATGGTTGTGAATCATCATGTGGGTTCTATGAACCAAACCTGGGTCCTTGCAATAGCAATGAGTGTTTTTACCTGGCATGTCACCTTTCCAGCCCCAGTAAGTATAAATCATTTTTAAAGTGAGGCATTACTCCATCACCATCACTATCACTTCTGTTAGAAAAGAGTTGTCAACTTATGATGGTTTTGTTATACTATGGTGCAAACAACAAGCATTTGTATAAACTTTGTCTGATGTCTTTTGTATGCTGGTGAAAACAGCCAACCAGATGACCATGGAGGAAAACCACAAATACTCTAGTCCTACGCAGCAAGGCCAGGGTTATGTATATCAATTAATTTCTGATTCAATTGGCTTTCAGTTTTTTGAGACATAAGTTAAGGAGCTTTAGAAATTTGTTCCTGCTGTTATTATCAGCGATCAAAGTTATATCTAAAGGACAGCACTAAATACACATATTTTGAGTAATAGTATCTATTAATACTGATTACCATGTTCATACTAGCACAACCCTGAGTACCTGACATATCTTAATCACACAGAAGAAGCTTGAGATGAGTTCTTAGTAACTGTAAAGCCTGTTAACTCCACTATTAGTAGAAAGTACTAATACTCCACTAAAGAATTAAATTTCTTCATTGTAAATGGCAATGTATAAGCTTATACCAATGAACAAATCATAAACACAAAACTTTTCAAACATATATTTAGTAGAAGTTATATTCTTTCATCGAAAATGCACATATGCACCCACCCACTGAGATGGTGGGGCTGATCTAATGGGAGCTCACCAAGGCCAGCTGGACTGGGACTGAAAAAGCATGGGATAAAACCGGACTCTCTGAACATGGCGGACAATGAGGACTGCTGAGAAGCCAAGGACAATGGCACTGGGTTTTGATCCTACTGCACATACTGGCTTTGTGGGAGCCTAGCCTGTTTGGATGCTCACCTTCCTAGACCTAGATGGAGCGGGGAGGACCTTGGACTTCCCATAGGGCAGGGAACCCTGACTGCTCTTTGGACTAGAGAGGGAGGGGGAGGGAAGGAGGGGTGGGGAGTGGGGGGAGGGGGAGGGAAAAGGGAGGCGGGGAGGAGGCAGAAATTTTTAATAAAAATATGAATTTAAAAAAATGCACATATGGGCAGCACTAATTGGAGTTAATATGTTACTGAGAAAGAAGATAACGTGAGACTAGAAGGGGCAAAGTGTTAGGGGAGAACTGAGGAGGTGGTGAAGGGAAGAAATCAGGATGCATATGATCATGATTCTCTACATACATATGTGAAATTCTCAGAGAATCTTTAAAATAAATTACAATCTTTAAAAAATATTAAACTTTAAATGAAAATATATATTAAGTATTGAAATGGTGAAACTTGTTAACTTCCCAATGTTTTTAAAGTTTAGAAATTAATTTGTATGATATATATTTTATAATTAAACATTCAAATTAATTTCTATTTATTTATTTATCAAAAGAAGGTCTCACGAATAGCCCTGGGTGTCCGAGAATTCATTACATAGTCAAGCTGGCCTCAAACTCAGAGACCTCATGAGTGCCAGGACCAAAAGCATGTGCCACAATGCTCAGCATTAAAATTTATTAACAGAGAATTATTTTATGATAAAATATAATTTTTCAGTATAGATTAATTCCAAAGTAAGAATAAAAATTTAAAAAGAAAAATGCTAATAGCTATGATGACAGGGCTACATCTGCAAGACTGTTACTACTACAGCTTGTGCTAAGGAATCTGCCTTTTATGTTTACTCTGATTTCCTGGGTCACAAATAATCAATCTTCATGTTTGTTAAGAGTCATGGTATGTTTCAATACTGGCATTTTTTATATGCAAAGCCTAACAGTTTAGTATGGGAACAGGTCTTAACTATAAAACTGTTCGAGGCCAGCCTGGTCTACAAGAGCTAGTTCCAGGACAGGAACCAAAAAGCTACGGAGAAACCCTGTCTCAAAAAATAATAAAAACAAACAAACAAACAAAAAAAACTATTGCACTGTTTTTCCTTTTATTTGCCTAATCAACACACATTTGCTGATTTATTATACTATCATAAATGCAGTGAATAAAAATGAACACCAGAGATACATGTTTCAGACCTCAGCGTGATCAAACATTTCATCCTTATGATAGACAACTGGATTTAGATATTCTACTTCCTTTTTCAATTTTTATTAGCACATGTCTAATGTGCAAATAATGGGCTTAATTTTTTTTTTTTTATACAAGTACACCATGTCCTCTGGTCCCATCATCCTCTACTGCTCTTTCTCACCCATTCCCACCATGCCCTCTGGTCCCATCATCCTCTCTCACACTATCCTCCCTGGTTTCCTTCTCACAAATAAACCCCCTCCACTTTCATGTTTGATAGATAACAGGCAGACATATTTAATTCTGGATTCCACATATGAAAAACAACGTGATATTTGTCATTCTAAGTCTGGCTTATTTTATTTAAAATTATGGTTTCCAGTTCCCTTGGTTAACCTGAAAATGACATAATATTGTTCTCCTTTCATAGCTGAGTAAAACTTAATTGTGCACATATACATTTTCTTTCTCCATTCATCTGCTGATGGACAACTAGGCTGACGACATAACCTTGTTACTGTGAATGGAGCAGCAATAAAAGGATGTTATATGGCTCACTGATAAATGAAAAACGGTTAGCATTTATTTTGCCTCTTATCAGCCAACACACATTTTGTAGACAAAAACTTAAACCCCTTCCTTTTGCACATGACAGCAAGAAATACTCATTTTACTCTTAGCCTCTCCTTTGATAACTCAGCACCCCACTAAGTACTAGATATTATGTTTGCTGAGATGAACAAGGCAACCATGACTGCATGTCAGAGTGATGAGAGTCATTCTAAAAGGCATCCAACTCTGCTTTCGAGTATGCAGTCCCCATGGAGTAAGACCAGGGATGACTTCCTGGTAGATATGGGAGACACTGACAGTAAAAGCTGAAGGATGAAAATAGTCATTTAAATAAAATTAGAAAGCTTTCCAGGCCAAAAGATAAAAGACTATAGAAAAATCTCATGTCTTCATTTTTTTTTTAATTAAGTGAATTCTTAAAACAGCTAGAGACAGGCAATAAAGGTAGCAATGACCATAGGACAATTAACACTTTCTAATCATTTACCTCTAAGGTCAGTTCATCAGGGGCCCGAGCAGTGTACCGTTTGATGACATGGGCAGCACCGACAGCAGGAGTGTTGATGGACGACTCCTCGTGAACTAGAAGATGGTTTCCCTTATTGTCAATCTACAATGAAAATCAAGTGCCATGAAATGTCTAAAGTCATGGGACTTGTCCACCCATAAACAGAGATTCAATTTAGAGAGACAATAAGCCTCAAAAGTCTTTTTATTTTTTTTTAAATCTCTCATTTATGAGGGCCAGCAAAACAGCTCAGCAGATCAACACATGTGCCAACAAGTCTGAGCAGGTTAGGTTTGAGCCCTTAGGACCCACATGTTGGGAAGGGAGAATCAACTTCTCCAAGTTGGCTTCTGATTTCCACACATGTTCTGTGCCACGTGTATGCTCCACCCCACAAATATAACAACAACAACAAAAAATCTTTAAAATCCTATCACTTACTAGGTAGCTAATATACGAATAGCAGTAAGTGTGCTGTGCAGATAATGTATGGAATTTTACTTAATTCTCAAAATATACTGTCATTACCTTCATTTAAAGGGGAAGATGAAAAACTGGAAAAAGCCATTTAATTTAAGAAAAATTAAACTATTTTTCTAACATCATTCAACCAACAAAGGTAAAGTCATAGTTTTAGTGCAAGCAGGCTTGGCTCAGGGTTCCATATCCCTCTTTTCTTATAGTATCTCAATTTTTACTGAGAGGAAAGAATATATAATTATACATATACAAATTAACAGTAAATATCTTAAGACACTCTTAAATTGGGACCTCTAAAAGATTAATTGTCCATAAATAACAAAAATATTTTCAATTCTTAAAGAAATGAAAAACAAATAGCTTACAAAATATCTATTAACGTAATACTGTATAACAAGATAGTTCTTTTACAAACAGATTTATAAGTTATTAATTTTATCTAAAATCTGTATTAAATATTTTATAAATAGGTTTATAAAATATATTAAAATGATTTTCTAATTAAAGAGAAAGATTTAATATCAGAATATCAGCTACTATGCTGGGGAGATGGCTCAGCATTTAAGAGCACTGACTGCTCTTGTAAAGATTATCCTCCCAGCACACATATGATGGTTCATATCATTTGAAACTTCAGTTTGAAGGCATCTGAAGCCCTCCTCTGGCTATTTGGGGTAGCAGGCACACACAGCACACACGCAGACATGCAGATACATTAAAATTAAAATTAAAAATATCAGGTATCAATTCTCCTAGAAGATGAGAACATACTTTATTTTTTTATTTGTGAAACTCATCAACTATCAGATTTCAACAAAGTCCTTAAGTAAATCATTTTAGAATAAGCTTTCACCAAGATGATTAGACAGATACCTCCATCCAGGTAAGGGCAGGCCCACAGTTGATCTTGTTGCCAGCAATAGTTGAGAGGCGTGACAGGTAAGCCATAAGCATCTGAGTAACTGACTGAAAAGAAAGAGTCACTGTAACTCATAGGAAAGAGCAACTCCCTACTTTTTATAAAAAGTTATTTTTAGGAGGAAAAAAAAACCCTACAGATCTTTGGGAATTTAATAATTACATTGGGTGGGCATGGTGGCACACACCTTTAATCCCAGCACCCAGGAACCTGGGGCAGGTGATCTCTGTGAGGTCAGCTGGGGCTGCACAGAGACCCCTATCTTAAACATCTAAAAAAAATAATAGTTATAGAGAATTCTTCAATGAAGTTACAGAAGACTATCACTGAAACAATGACATTTTTTAAAGAATAATTCAGCCACTTTCTATTGTGGGATATTTAGTTTTTAATACCTTATCATCAAGGGCCATACTGTAGAGGTTCTGATTTTATGACCTTTTTTTTTTTTCTATTTTTGTATTGAAAACACACAGGGTATTTATTAGAAGGTACACGTATGTGGCTTTTCTGCCTATCTTTCCTCTATGCTTTCCATGGCTGTAATCTCCCATGCATATAGCTGTATACAGGCAGCCATATCATGTGATCCTACACCATGGTACAGCTCAGTGCTCTGGAACATGATAATCTGAGGCAGAAGAATGATACAGAACCTACATCTGTACATCTATCCATTACAGGATAGCTAAACACTTTCTGATTGGATCTGATGTCTTCTCCACAGAAGGGAATTTCATGTATGGTACAATAATCCTGTGTCAAAAGCCTACACAAGGTCTAGAAAATCACAGACCCTAAGATACTGCATGTTATTGTTATTTTGCCAAATAGTCATGATGTCTGTCAAACTGCCTTCTAAATAAATATTTGTAGGAATACCAATAGATGGGGGCAGTGCTCTTAATACAGGCTAGAGAATCTGCACCCAACCCCCTGCCATGGGCAGCAGTCAACTTGGACATTGATCAAAGTGATAAGAAGAAAGAATAGATTGCTCATCACCAAGGAAACATCTTTATCTAGTAGCCCTACCCTAGGACGTCCTTGAAGTCTCACAGAACAGCTTGGAAGAGGAAACAGAGTTTAAGTACTACAGGATAGGAGTAGCGCTATGGAAACACTGTCTTCCAGATATGAAATGGCTATTGCACTGTGGTTACTTACACAGACCTATGCAAGATCAAACTATCTAAAATCCCAGCAAAGATGGGGACGACAATGTTCAGGCCCCACTCTTACTGAGGAGCTACTGGCAGATGATAAATTGAGGGGAAGAGGGGGAATTATTCTGCTTGGAGAGTATGGCCACTGGTAAGTTTCCAAAGTTTCAATGGATGGCCACACACCATGTGCACCACTAACTAGACTTAGTAGGTTATCAAAAGAAGGCATGCAGGGGCATGTTTTAGAGGGTACAGGGAAGATAGATGGGGAAATAAAGGGATGTGTTTATTCCACTGTATCCATGTATGAAATTCTCAAATTTTAAAAATTTAGATAATGCTGTCAAAAACAAAACTACAACCAGGAGGGCCAAATTCCACCTTAGGAGGCAGCAGAACTTGTCAAGGGTCATCTATGTGGTGCTAGTTTTGCAAGCATGGAAGATGCAAGACTGAGGAATTCACAG